>NW_027411644.1:70117080-71486947 GCF_047663935.1 Musca autumnalis
TACGTTGTCGAAGGTCTTTTCATAATCAACGAAACATAGGAATACATCTTTTTGGGCGTTTCTACATTTTTGTATCAGAGTGTTTATGGAAAAAAGGGTTTCTCTGGTACCCATGCCTTCTTTGAAGCCGAACTGAGACGTTCCCATTACCCTTTCGCATTTCGGATATATTCTTGAATGAATAATTCTAAGGAATATTTTTAGAGCATGGCTCATAAGACTAATTAGTCTGAACTCGTGACAGTATTTAGAGTGACTTTTTTAGGGATGGTAATAAATGTCGATTTTAACCACTCCTGTGGGTATAGGCCTGTATCATATCGACGCCTCCAAACAATAGTATGCTAAGTCGACTTAGCATGTTTTCAAGTTCTTTACATTTTTATATTTAACGTCCTTTAACTTAAATTCTGTCAAATTTTGGTAATGATCGGACAATCCGCACAGAAGTTATAAACAAATATTTCCTTAGCATAGTACTGAAGGTCAAAGAAATTTCCAAACTTTTAGAGCTTGTCCTGCAAAACTCGCTTTTCAGAATTAGCAAACTATTGTTTGGAGGTGTCGAACGTCCTTTAACTTAAATTCTGTCTAATTTTGGTAATGATCGGTCAATCCGAACAGAAGTTATAAACAAATATTGACTTAGCATAGTACTGAAGTTCAAAAAAATGTCCAAACTTTGAGAGCTTCTCCTGCAAAACTCACTTTTTAGACTTAGCATACTATTATTTGGAGGTGTCGATATATGTTGTTGAATAATTTTGTTAAGAGATCCATGTTTTCATGATTTATTAATTTTAAAATTTCAGAGGGAATCTCATCTGGGCCGCAGGCTTTTTTATCTTTTAGCGACTTTATTGCAGATTCTACTTCTACTCTACTTATTGCTGTTCCTGATAGATGTTGCTGGGAGTGCTGCTCAAAGATTGATCTGGTGTCGTCCATAAATACTTCTTTTATGTAGTCTCTCCATAAAGTTTTCTTTTCATCAATGTCAAATAAGGGTTTTTTGCTTTTATTATACAATACATTTGATGACGTCTTTCGGTATGCACCGGCAATTTCTTTTAGTTTTCGATGGAGGTTGAAATCGTCGTGTAGTTTTTGTAGTCTTTCAATCTCCAGACATTGGTTTTTTAGACATTCAGTTTTTGCAGTGCGTATGGAAGCTTGAATATCCCTATTCAGCTCCCAATATAATTCATGATTAATATTTTTATATTTTCTTCTCTGGTCCATCAAGTTCAATATATCTTGTGTCATCCATTCCTTGTTTTTAGATAGTTTATAATATCCGAGAGTATCTTCTGCTATGGGTTTGAGTTTGCTCTTTACATCGTTCCATATGCTTTCAACATTTTCTCTATTGACTTCGTTCAGTTCTTGGTTTATCCGGTTTTGTATGCTTGTTTTGAAAGCTGCATCGTTGAGTTTCGCTACGTCGAACTTCCGTCGAAATTTTCTTTTCTTCATTACAGCAATCTTTGTTCGCAGCTTCATCATCAGGAGATTGTGGTCTGATGGAACGTCCGCTCCTGGGTAGGTTGAGGTTTTTAAAACCGACGATTTATACCTCGAGTTAATCAAAATAAAATCTATTTGATTGCGTACAATATGTCCTTTTCGATCTTGGGGCGATTTCCAAGTGTACAGCCTTCTTGGGGGGAGACAGAACATTGTATTAGTTATATTCATTTTATGTTCTTGGCAGAACTGAACTAGTCTGTCGCCTCTTTCGTTCCTTTCACCTAGTCCATATAGTTCTGTTATTCACGGAACTCTTTCTCCTCCTACCTTAGCATTAAAGTCACCTTGAATTATAGTTATTTCGTGTGGCTTTGTCATTTTTAATAGATCCTCGACTTCATTGTAGAAAATTTCGATATCGTTATTGCTTTTATCAGCAGTTGGTGCATATATTTGAATAATGTTTATGTCAATAGGCTTGCATTTTAATTTAAGAAGTAAAGATCGATCAGATTTCGGGATGAAGCCCGCAACACATTGCGCGACTGCATTTTTTAAAATTACTCCTACTCCATTCCTATGGTTTTGATTATTATTGCCCGAGTAGTAAATTTTCATGTTTTGAGAAGTGAACTCTCCATTTTTGGGCCACCATGTCTCACTTATTCCGAGGATATCGACGTTTAGTCTTTCCATTTCCGATATAGTGTTGGCGAGTTTACCAGCCTCATAGAGGCTCCGCACATTCCATGTGCCAATTTTTAGATTTTGATTTTGTTTACGTCTAATCGTAAACCATGGATTTGTGTTTCCATTTCGCATACCTAAAATTATTTGTTACTTCCCCAACTCATCACTGTTAATATGCCAATCAGTGCAGTTATCGAGATAGATATTCTATGTTTTTGATAATTTTCCTTTTTTTATCGACTATCTCTAACTCGGCCATATTGCAAGTTTAATATCCGTTTTTTAAGCTTCTTGTGGCTTCTACTTGGCACTTCACAACCATCGAGTTGAGTTCTACTGGTAACAATCTTATACAAAATGAAATAAAAACCTAAAAGTATTGTATTATTTCCAACACCTCGTTTTTATTTGTTGAGTTAATCCTATTCAGTAAATTCGTTTCTGAGCTATAAAATCAAAACAATAATACTTGTCTTTGATTAACTTTGGCTCGCGAGAACATCTTGTCCACCAATACATTTGAGACAACCAAAAGTGCGGCTCCATCTCTTCCCCGCTGGACACCGTAAACCTCCCGTTCACATAAACATTTTGGTCCACGTCGAACCGGATCGGCAAGGCGCTCTCACGATATTTCGGCTGCAGACATTGTACATTACCAGTAGGTATGTTACTCTTTTCGTTTTTGTTCTAGTTTCAGTAGAACACATGACGCCAGCTGGGCAATGCGATAAATTCCCGAACAAAGTACAAAAATACGCAAATCACTTGGAAAAGACAAAAGCTATTGCCTAATAGAAGGAAGAAGAACAAATTATTAAACAACATCCAACACGTTCTGTTACCCAAGCATTTGGTGTTCTAAAATTGCATACCACCAACAAAAACCGTAAGTGTTTAGTGAAATCGTATTTTGTGGTAAAGATGCGGAATAAATATTTCTTATGAAGCCTGCCAAATGAATTAAGCTATTTTCTACGTTGATCAGTAAATATTTCATAAAAATCTCAGAACACAAATTCCTGAACGAAATATTCTTTTTTTGTTCATTTATGCATCCCGACCCAACTGAGTGTTCAAAATAACTTAATTTTAACAAATAAAACGTGTTCTGCTGGGGCTCTGCTAATAACAGAGCAGTTACATTAACTACCCACTATCTGTAATGTTTAGTCAACAGTGTCAGATATTTTCCTCAGACAAGTGTTTGGTTTTATGTAAATGACACATTGGTAAATTCACTCAACACCTTGTTGAGAGAGTCTGTAAGACTCTCATTACACTGTGGTAAATATCACTCGACCTCTCAAATATTACCATTTGTTGTGCGCATGTCTACTGAGTAACCACATTCCTCCGATTTCTTAAACGAGTCTTTCTTGAATTTCACTCATGTTAGTGATCTCCTACAATCCATTGGTTTCAGTGAGCATGTCCACTCAGCAAACATACTCTCTTGGTTTATCATAGTTGTTTGTATTTATTTCACCGTTGCTCTCCACATACTTTGGTCACTCTCAAAGGGTTAGATTGTTGTTTACTAAATACCAACAGAGAGACAGACTCTGTTGTCTCTATTGATTTCTTCTTCATCCAATTTCTTGGTTTTGGATTTATTCCACACTCACTGGAAGAGGTCTCTCAGAGAAGACTAATTATTCTAAATATTCCAAATTATTTCCATTATCACTGAGTTCAACGAACTCCAGAACGATCATATGTTTTTTTACTTTCACTCGGTCTGCTGTTTTGGGGAATTCCTATTTCTATCGTATCTCCACGCTACAAAGGAAACTGAATGTATCTAGATACGTGTACACAGTGGGTCGAATTGATGTTTCCTCAAAGTGAAAAGTTTCTCTAGATTTTCTAATTTCCTTATCATGTTATTTGCACTTGTTCTGGTATCCAAGCATATATGAATATTTATATTACCGGGCGTGAATACCAACCGAGAGAGACCTGAGATACGAATGCGTGTATTTCACAACCTAGTATAGACATACATTATCTGAATCAATTTATAAATTTTTAAGCGATATTAATCTGAAAATTCTTGGTTGATTTCATACGATTGGACACGCTAATAAATCACATATTGCAAGACTTCATACTGCAGTCCAATTATGTATCATTACTCACATGGATATAACTATATGGCGATTCCCACAGTAGCCAAAGTCACTACTTTTGAACTTATCCTACTTCTATAAAATCCATATAGCTCGAATAGAGGTCCTCTTTATGGTGAACTCGTCTTAACTACGTATCTCTGTTGCAAACCAAGCTATGTTTATACACCTAGCTATACAAAGTACAGAACATTTTCACTATATAGTGCATTAAAATTGTATTTGTGTGTTACAAGGTATCGTTCCACACTTCGATACTATCAGTTCTGCCTACAGTTTAGCTACAAGGTCTCGTCCTTACACATCTAGAGTTCTTGTCTTCGCATTTTCCCACTTTCCGCTGCTCAGATATTACAATCATAGCAACCAATCTTGATCAGGGTAGCGCCAAACGTTGAAATTTGGTGCGAAGTTTTCTAGTGCCGTTTTAGCAAGTACTCCTTACGTAATTTGGGATTGTTATTTCCCTCCAGAACTCCACAGTACCTCCTGTCTACCCCACCTCTAGTTCAATCATGTCCCTCGATAAGTTTATTCGCCTTGCAGATAATTTAGTTGAATTTGAAGCGGGCCTCAACGCTAATGAACACCCCTTGACAACACGTTGTCTGATTTCAACACATATCGAGGAGGTTAAGTCCACTTGGTCACGACTAAAACAATCGTATGACCAATGCTTAGCCGACATAGAAAACGAGGAAGATGAAGAAGAGGGTGAAGAAGAGTCCGACGCAAAAGCCAGTCCGACGGAGACTGTAAAGGAGAAATACAAAAAATCGTACGGCACCTACTGTCGTTGTATTTCGAAGCTCACTGAAGCCCTCGAACTTCTTTCATCAGTACCCTCATCCAGTGGTAGTCCTTCTCCTTCCAACCACAGTTTCAACTTACCACCGATAGAACTGCATACGTTTCATGGCGATTACAAATCATGGCCCACCTTTCGTGACATGTTCACAGCCATTTGCATTCGAAACACCAAACTTAGTGCTGTGGAGAAGCTCTTCTATTTAACGCAAAAAACGAAAGGTGAGGCTCATGACATTGTTCTAAAGAGTCCGCTGACAAATGCTGGGTTTGCTTCAGCTTGGTCTAACCTAACCTCTCGATTCGAGAATAAGCGTGTACTCATCAATGGGCAGTTGAGGAACCTTTTGTCCCTCTCTGCCATCCCTAACGAAACATCAAATTCCATAAAGAAGCTTCAGAGGGAAATAAACTCTTGTATATCCACTCTCAGGCTCTATGATATAGATGTAGAGAGTTGGAATCCAATATTTGTGTTTATTTGCTCCAATTGTCTTCCCGATTCCACTTTAACTTTATGGGAACAAACACTTTCCGACAAAACGGCCATTCCTAAATGGTCCGATCTAGATGTATTCCTCACGAACAGGTATCGAACTCTAGAATCTGTTTCGGATATGAAGAATTCCGCTGAGTCCAAGGCCAACTCAAACAAATCGAAAGTATTGAATTCCAAAAATCCTAATTCTAAAGTTCAGACATATCAAACTAGTGTCGGCAAACCAAAATGTAGACTCTGTCCAAATGATTGTCATATCATAAGGAAATGTCCTCGATTCCTTCAATTCAATCATGCGCAAAGACTGATGGAAATAAAAAACAGTAATCTTTGTTTAAACTGTTTTTCAAGCTCGCATGCTGTAAAGAATTGCAAAAGCAAACACACATGCTTCAAATGTCAGAAGCGCCATAATACTCTCCTCCACAAGGAGACAGAACCTTCGAGTGGTTCCAATACAACAAACAGGCAAAGTACTGGTACTCAACTAGCACCATTTGCCCTCCAAACTCCATCAATACAGTCCACTACTGGTTCGAATGGTGTTATCCAAAATTGCTTTGCCACTAATGCCAAAGGGGTGTTGCTTGGTACGGCTATGGTGAAGATACATCATGCGGGAGTTAGTTATACCGTCAGGGCCCTTATCGACTCGGGCTCCGAAGGTACCCTTATTTCGCAAAAACTTGCAAATTCTCTAAAACTTCCCTCCAAGCGTACCTCAGCCACTATATCAGGCCTCAACAATTCCATCTCAGCTGATGTCCAAAAGGAATGTCGGTTTATTCTGGGTTCACATGCAGATGGCGACTTCCAAGTACAGGTCTCAGCCTTAGTAGTACCTCATCTGTCCAGCAATCTCCCTTCCAAAACCATAGATTCCGATTTCGTCTCTTGTTTACCACCATTGGTATTGGCAGATCCGAATTTTTATAAAAGTTCTAAAATTGACATTCTGCTAGGTGCTGATTTACTTCCGTCAATAATGCTATCAGGATGCCATCATGCGATTTGCGGATCATTATTTGCTCAGGAGACCGTCTTCGGATGGATCCTTACTGGCCCTGTTCCTACGGAAAATACTAAGGCATTTTCCACTTGTGTTTCATTTTTTTGCGAAATATCTTTAGAAAAGACAATCTCTCAATTTTGGGAGGTGGAGAACATTCCACATCAGCGCATAATGTCCATGACTGATCTGTATTGTGAAGAAATTTATGAAAAAACCACCACTCGAGACGAGACTGGGAGGTATATCGTTTCGCTTCCGTTTAAGGAAGGATATCCCGATTCCATAAGTTTGGGTCAGTCGAGGAAAAGCTCCATGGCTCAATTCATCAGAAATGAAAATCGTCTTTTGAAAAATCCAGTACTAAAAGGAGAATACGACCGCAATATTGAAGAATATGTTACATTGAATCATATGACTCCCGTTGATTCCCCCACTCCTTCTGACCCCCCTCATCACTACTACTTGCCACATCACGCCGTTTTGAAACCGGACAGTTCCACTACTAAAGTCCGTGTGGTATTTAATGCTTCTGCTCCTAGTTCTAATGGTACAAGTCTTAATGATATCCTCCATACAGGTCCGTCCCTACAGAATGACTTGACTATCCTTATTCTCAGATGGCGTTTCTTCCGCTATGTCTTCAGTGGAGACATAGAAAAAATGTATCGCCAGATTCTAGTGTGTCCTTCACATACTCGTTTCCAAAGAATATTGTTCCGCAAAGAACTAAGTGAACAAATTTTGGATTACGAGTTAAAAACAGTCACCTTTGGGGTGAACTGTGCTCCATACCTGGCAATCCGAACAATGATCCAACTAGCCAGTGATATTCAACATATCTATCCATTAGCAAGCAATGTCATCAAAAAGTGTATGTATGTTGATGATGCTCTGGCAGGAGCACATGACATTGACACTGCAATCTTAACAGTAAACGAGCTAAATTTGGCATTGAGTTCGGCAGGATTTAAAATGAGGAAGTGGACATCGAATTCTGAAAAGATATTATCAAAGATGTTGCCAGAAGACCTTTTAAATGACGGGTTCATAGATTTTAATGATCATTGTGCAGCTAAAATGTTAGGTATCCGTTGGAACGCGTATTCTGACGAGTTTTATTTCTCCACTATGGCCTTCCCTCATAACGATTTGTGTACAAAACGAGAGGTTTTGTCACAGATATCCAAGTTGTTTGATCCTGCTGGATGGATCTCACCAGTCATAATTCTAGCAAAGATAATTATGCAAAGAATTTGGCTTGATCGAACTGAATGGGATGAACAAATTTCACGTGATTCCTTAGATTTGTGGAAAATGTTCCAATCATCTTTCACGGCGATTAATGAAATTCGAGTTCCAAGATGGATTGATTTTATCCCCGACCACGAAGTTGAGTTCCACGGATTTTCTGATGCATCGGAAAGAGCTTATGCCGCTGCACTGTATATCCGGATTAGTTATCCAAATTCTGTTTCCACCCATTTAATCTCCTCCAAAACAAAGGTGGCACCGATTAAAACTCTATCTATTCCAAGATTAGAACTTTGCGCTTCCACTCTTCTTGCTGAACTGATTGATAGTTTAGTTCCACAATTTGACATCCACCAATACTCTTTGTACTGTTGGACTGATTCCACAATCGTGTTGTCCTGGCTATCAAAACCACCATGCCACTGGAATACGTTTGTGGCAAATAGGGTATCAAAGATAATCCAAACTATCGATCCTTCTAAGTGGCACCATGTTGACTCGGAATATAATCCCGCCGACCTCGCTAGTCGAGGTGTATATCCGCAAGATTTGGTCATGAATGATCTTTGGTGGAAAGGTCCTCCGTGGTTATCCGAATCCAAGACGAAATGGGAGACCATTTCTAATACTGATGTTAATAAAATTGAGTTGGAAGCTAAATCTGTAAAAGTCCACTTTTCATATTTTGACAATTTCCAAGATTACTTAAAGGCATACTCATCCTACCCACGGGCTATAAGAGTAATGGCTTACGTCTATAGGTTCATCAATTGCACACATCCTCGTTATAGATCTAATCATGAACGACATGGTAAATTCATAATGGCTTCCGAAATTATTTATGCTCGTAAGAAAGTAATAACCATATATCAAAAGCTGTTTTATCCCAACGAATACAAAGCTTTGAGTTTCAACAAATCGATTCATTCTTCCAGCAAGTTACTTAGTTTGAACCCCTTCTTAGATTCCGAAGGAGTAATGCGCGTTTGTGGTCGGCTAGAGTCGTGTCCAGATTTAACTAATGCTGAGAAATACCCAATGATTGTCCCTTATCACTGTCATTACTCCAAACTTTTAGTTCAATATATTCACCAAATAAGTCTTCATGGGGGTAATCAACTGGTTCTGCGTTTGGTGCGTACTCGATACTGGATTCCTAAGGTCCAAAATCTCATCAAATCCACCATTCGAAATTGCAAGATTTGTGTAATTTACAAAAAAAGATGTCAAAAACAGCTGATGGCGGCTTTGCCCCCAGAAAGATGTGAAATCTCTAGACCCTTCACCCACACCGGTTTGGATTTTGCGGGCCCCTTCGACATTAAAAGTTATACCGGACGGTACTGTCGAATTACAAAGGGGTATGTGGTTGTATTTGTCTGTTTCTCCACCAAGGCAATACATCTTGAGGCAACATCCGACTTATCCACATCCACGTTTTTGGCGGCATTTAGCCGGTTTGTCTCACGCCGCGGTTGTCCTCTCCATCTGCACTCAGACAATGGAACCACGTTTGTCGGTGCATCCAAAAGAATAGCAAAAGATTTTATGGAAACATCTCATCAAACATTAATTTCACATTACGGCCTACAGAATCTCACATGGCATTTCATACCCCCCGGGGCCCCTCATATGGGTGGGCTCTGGGAAGCCGGCGTGAAAAGCTTTAAGCAACATTTTAAGAAAATCGCTGGGAACACAAAATATACGTTTGAAGAATTTCAGACTCTGCTAACTAGAATTGAATCATGCCTTAATTCCAGGCCCATATCTCCAATGTCGCAAAATCCATCTGATCTCTCTGCCCTGACACCTGGGCATTTTTTAGTAGGCTCTTCTCTCTTAACTCCTTTGGACCCAGAGATCGTCCAATCGTCCATTTCCATACAAAATCGATGGCAACGCACTAAAGCCTTGTACCAACATTTCTGTAGCCGTTGGAAAAATGAGTACTTAAAGGAGCTCCAGAAAAGGACTAAATGGAAGAAGCCGGAAATAGACATAAAGGAAGATATGCTTGTTGTTATTAAAGAGGAAAACCTTCCTCCAAACTTATGGCGACTTGGAAGGGTAACTCGGGTCTATCATGGCAATGATCAAAGAGTCCGTGTCGCAGATGTGTTCACTCAAAAAGGAAAAATTACTCGTCCTATTACTAAGCTTGTACTCCTGCCAAACAATTAAACATATTCAACTTCCAATAATTATTTCGTTTTCCAAATTTTATTTCCCATTCTCAAGTTTTTCCCATTTAATTCACTAATATTCTTCACTTTTTCAGACACGTAACATAGATATTATGAAGAGTAAAAAGTCGAATTACCACTCTAAATTTGCTTGCCGATTGTGTCGAAAACAGCATCCCCTAAGGACATGTTGGAGGTTTCGAGCCATGAACTCCACTGAACGATTGGAAGCCGTGAAGAAATATGGCTATTGTAAGAATTGTCTTGCGCATTCACACTCGCAAGGTACGTGCTTCACCACAACGGGTTGTGGATATTGCCACCAACCACACCACTCCTTGCTACATAAACATCCCAGGCTAGATCAAAATAGGTCAAACTCGAAAGACACATCAACCTCGACGCCATCTTTACCAACTATAAATGCCCCAAAGGCCACTTCCATCGAAAACCGCTCAGCATCGAAATTGCCAACAACTTCAAGCATCACCTCACTCTCAGCGATCTTTAGACAAAATTCCATATCAATTCTTCCTACAGCTTTAATTCAAATAAAGGGATCAGACGCTAGTCACATTGCCCGCTGTTTACTTGACTCGGCAGCGCCCATAAGCTATATCTCCAAAGGATGCGTGGAGAAGTTTGGTTTGTCTACCCTCGAGCTAGATGATGAAGTTATGTGCCCAGTCACCCTGAGGTCCTGTTTTGATATTGCTATTAAGATGGAAGTTACTTTAAGAATGCGGAACAGAATTGGAATCACAACTCCCAAAGAATCACTGCCTGAGTCTTCAGCAAAAACCTTCCAAAATTTTGTCATGGCCGATCGTTATTTCTACAAAGCAGCACCCATTGATATTGTCCTTGGAGTCGATGTCTTTTCAAAAATAATGCTAGATGGTGTATTCGTTCGTCAAGGGCAACCTACTGCACAAAATACTATTTTTGGAATAGTTCTATACGGCACTTTTTCAATTTAGAGTTGATTGTAATAACTATGTATTGCATTTTCAATAACCTCATTTGAATTCGAATAATATCTTTAAACTTTGAAATTCATCAAAATATTTGTATGTATGTACACAATGAATTTTTTAATCTCTTGAATTATAGACATATGTACTTTTATGTAAATTATAAGTATCGGTAAACTTGCAATATGTACTGTTGATTTTTCCATTTGCAATTGTACTGCAACGGGGGCCGGAATGTTTACGTCTAATCGTAAACCATGGATTTGTGTTTCCATTTCGCATACCTAAAATTATTTGTTACTTCCCCAACTCATCACTGTTAATATGCCAATCAGTGCAGTTATCGAGATAGATATTCTATGTTTTTGATAATTTTCCTTTTTTTATCGACTATCTCTAACTCGGCCATATTGCAAGTTTAATATCCGTTTTTTAAGCTTCTTGTGGCTTCTACTTGGCACTTCACAACCATCGAGTTGAGTTCTACTGGTAACAAACTTATACAAAATGAAATAAAAACCTAAAAGTATTGTATTATTTCCAACACCTCGTTTTTATTTGTTGAGTTAATCCTATTCAGTAAATTCGTTTCTGAGCTATAAAATCAAAACAATAATACTTGTCTTTGATTAACTTTGGCTCGCGAGAACATCTTGTCCACCAATACATTTGAGACAACCAAAAGTGCGGCTCCATCTCTTCCCCGCTGGACACCGTAAACCTCCCGTTCACATAAACAGATTTGTTTTACCTCCGGGGATTCTTAGCACCCTCGTGTTACCGGAGATTGAGGGCCATGTATTTTTTTCTAGATTCATTAAATTAAATTGAGTGGTTTTCAAGGAAAATATATTTCAGTGGTTTTCCGTGGCCTTCTGAAAGGTTTAGAGTTTTCCGTCTCCGTATTTAGCCGCTCCTCCTGAAGTTCAGACGCTGTTTGCTGCCGCCAATCCTTTGTCCAGACGCTGCCGATTTCCATTTTTTCTTTTGGTTCGCCCCGCATATTTTATTTCTGCGGTACCCGTCATATCTGATGGTCGTTCCCCTATTCACCACCTGGGGAGGCGTCCGATGGGAGAAAAAAAGTGAAAATGAAAATAGGTAAAAAACTTTTAAGGTTAAACGGTTTTATGTTAAACAACCATTGCAACGTTTAAGATAAATGTACTAAAAACCAAAAAATAATAAAAAAGATACAGTCGTGGGAATTATAAACATATGCATAGACTAGACTAAAATAAAACCGTGGGGCACGTCAATTGTCTACAATCGTTGATTAAAATGTTTGTTTTGTAATGTTACACTATAATTAGGCAGTTGTTCAACCGACAACGATGGACGTGTGATAAGTAGGGCTAGAATGTGGAAACAAGCTAGCAAGCTCGATTATAAGCGAGTTTTAGGGTTTCATAGTGGTGAGCGAGTAGTACTTTGTCGATTAAAGACAAACTACGAGCAGTGAAACGATTCCTCGCCAGCCAGCAGTGTGAATGTCCAACGATAAACTAGTTGAAACATCTCTTTTATTTACATGGAGTGTATAACTACTGGAATTTCCATGAGCAAGAAAATAGTAAGTAATTTCCTCACCGTCTGTGGGCCTACTGCCTAACGACGAATTAAACGATTCTTCTATCGCACATTAAGTCGATAATTTGTAGACAATTGACGTGCCCCACGGTTTTATTTTAGTCTAGTCTATGCATATGTTTATAATTCCCACGACTGTATCTTTTTTATTATTTTTTGGTTTTTAGTACATTTATCTTAAACGTTGCAATGGTTGTTTAACATAAAACCGTTTAACTTAAAAAGTTTTTTACCTATTTTTATTTTCTAGTTTTTAGTTTTTATTTCGCATTCTTTTTATTCATTTAGTGCTTCATTATTGCAAGGTTTCTTGCCAGTTAGTTTATTGCAGTCCAACTGTACCGCTATCGACGTACCGCTAACGACGTATTATGTATAGCCACCCTAACGCCACACAGTCCTCAACACGATAAAAAATCTTGACTTGGGTGGTGGATTCAGGCTGGATTAATCAGATACCTAAATTACAGATTAAATTTCTAAATTTAAATCTTAATTATACGCCATTTAGTGGCTGCGCCCATCTTAAATATTGAGGTTGTATAGTGCACTGTATTCTTCTTGTCAAGCCCTTCTATTTGATACCCATATTGGTGGGATTGATAAAAAATTGTTATCAGCCATTTGGTAGCGGCCGCCGTCTTAGATTTCAATTTTGCATAGTAAATTGTATTCTACTTGTAGAGACCTTTCATTTGATACCCATGTTGATGGGATTGATAAAACTTATGTTATCCGCCATTTTGTAGAGGCCGCCATCTTGGATTTTAATTTTTATAGTATATTGTTTTCTGCTTGTTGAGCCCTTTCACTTGATACCCATATTGATGGGATTGATAAACCCTACCTTATCCGCCATTTTGAAGCGGCCGCCATCTTGGATTTCAATTTTTTATAGTATATTGTATTCTGCTTGTTGAGCCCTTTCATTTGATACCCATATTGATGGGATTGATAAAACCTACGTTATCCGCCATTTTGTAGCGGCGGCCATCTTGAATTTATAATGATAATGAATAAATATAATTGTATTGTCACCAAAATCCAAAGTGTATACAAAATTTCAGATTAATCGGTTGACAGGAAGAGGGTGAAATTTGAATTACTAAAATTGACCCAAGAATAAATAATAAAACAAACGGGGTGAGCTAAATAAAACCATTTAAAAAAAAACAACTCCGCACGGAAAAATATTCCTTAAAAATTCACATTTATGGCTCTGTTGGTCTATGGAAAACATTCCTTAAAATCCCCATTTGTGGCTACGTTGGTCCATGGAAAAATATTCCCTAAAAATACCAATTTGTGGCTCTGTGGGTCCATGGAAAAATATTCCCTAAAATTGTCATATTTGTGGCTCTGTTAATCCATGGAAAATATTCTTTAAAAATCTCGATTTCTGCCTCTGTTGGTCCTGGATAAAATAGTCCTTCAATAAACCCATTTGTGTCTCGGTTTGTCCAAGTAAATACATTCCTTAAAAATCCAGATTTGTGGCTCTTTTGGTAAAGGGAAAATATTATTCAAAAATCTCTGTTTGTGACTCTGTCGGCCCATGGAACAATATTCGCTAAAAATCTCCGCTTGTGGCTCCGTTGATCCCTGGAAAAATATTTCATAAAATCCACGTTTGTGGCTCTGTTTTTCCATGGGCAAATATTCCATAAAGCCCCCATTTCCTTAAAAATTCACATTTGTGGATCTACTGGTCCATGGAAAAATATTCTTTAAAAATGCGCATTTGTGACTCCGTCGGCCCATGGAACAATATTCGCTAAAAATCTTCGCTTGTGACTCTGTTGATCCTTGGAAAAATATTCCATAAAATCCACGTTTGTGGCTCTGTTTTCCATGGGCAAATATTCCATATAGCCCCATTTGTGACTCAGTTGGTCTGTGGAGAAATATTCCTTAAAAATCCTATTTGTGGCACTGTTGGCCATGAAAAGTATTCTTTAAAAATCCCCATTTGTTGACCGGTTGGTCCATGGGAAAATATTTCTTAAGCAACCCTACAGTAGACGACCGAATGGGCCATCTACTCTACAGTAGACGACCGAATGGGCCATCTACTCTACAGTAGACGACCCAATAGGCCATCTACTC
Organism: Musca autumnalis; assembly: GCF_047663935.1. Lineage (NCBI taxonomy): Eukaryota > Metazoa > Arthropoda > Insecta > Diptera > Muscidae > Musca > Musca autumnalis. The sequence goes on from NW_027411644.1 coordinate 70,131,798, forward strand.
TACAGTAGACGACCCAATGGGCCATCTACTCTACAGTAGACGACCCAATGGGCCATATACTTTAGAGTAGACGACCCAATGGTCCATATACTTTACAGTAGAGGACCCAATGGTCCATATACTTTACAGTAGACGACCCAATGGTCCATATACTTTACAGTAGACGACCCAATGGTCCATATACTTTACAGTAGACGACCCAATGGGCCATCTACTCTAAAGTAGACGACCCAATGGGCCATCTACTCTACAGTAGACGACCCAATAGACCATCTACTCCACAGTAGACGACCCAATGGGCCATCTACTCTACAGTAGACCACTCAATGAGCCATCTACTCCACAGTAGACGACCCAATGGGCCATCTACTCTACAGTAGACGACCCAATGGGCCATCTACTCTACAGTAGACGACCCAATGGGCCATCTTCTCTAAAGTAGACGACCCAATGGGCCATCTACTCTAAAGTAGACGACCCAATGGGCCATCTACTCTAAAGTAGACGACCCAATGGGCCATATACTCTACAGTAGACGACCCAATGGGCCATCTACTCTACAGTAGACGACCCAATGGGCCATCTACTCTACAGTAGACGACCCAATGAGCCATCTACTCTACAGTAGACGACCCAGTGGGCCATCTACTCTACAGTAGACGACCCAGTGGGCCATCTACTCTACAGTAGACGACCCAATAGGCCATCTACTCTAAAGTAGACGACTCAATGGGCCATCTACTCTAAAGTAGACGACCCAATGGGCCATCTACTCTACAGTAGACGACCCAATGGGTCATCTACTCTACAGTAGACGACTCAATGGGCCATCTACTCCACAGTTGACGACCCAATGGGCCATCTACTCTACAGTAGACGACCCAATGTGCCATCTACTATAAAGTAGGCGACCCAATGGGCCATATACTCTACAGTAGACGACCCAATGGGCCATCTACTCTACAGTAGACGACCCAATGGGCCATCTACTCTACAGTAGACGACTCAATGGGCCATCTACTCCACAGTAGACGACCCAATGGGCCATCTACTCTACAGTAGACGACCCAATGTGCCATCTACTCTACAGTAAACGACCCAATGGGCCATCTACTCTACAGTAGACGACCCAATGGGCCATCTACTCTACAGTAGACGACCCAATGGGCCATCTACTCTACAGTAGACGACTCAATGGGCCATCTACTCTACAGTAGACGACCCAATGGGCCATCTACTCTACAGTAGACGACCCAATGTGCCATCTACTCTACAGTAGACGACCCAATGGGCCATCTACTCTACAGTAGACGACCCAATGGGCCATCTACTCTACAGTAGACGACCCAATGGGCCATCTACTCTACAGTAGACGACCCAATGGGCCATCTACTCTACAGTAGACGACTCACTGGGCCATCTACTCTACAGTAGACGACCCAATGGGCCATCTACTCTAAAGTAGACGTCCCAATGGGCCATCTACTCTTAAGAGTAGACCCAATGGGCCATCTACTCTACACCCAATGGGCCATCTACTCTAAAGTAGACGACCCAATGGGCCATCTACTCTACAGTAGACGACTCAATGGGCCATCTACTCCACAGTAGACGACACAATGGGCTATCTACTCTACAGTAGACGACCCAATGTGCCATCTACTCTAAAGTAGACGACCCAATGGGCCATATACTCTACAGTAGACGACCCAATGGGCCATCTACTCTACAGTAGACGACCCAATGGGCCATCCACTCTACAGTAGACGACCCAATGTACCATCTACTCTAAAGTAGACGACCCAATGTGCCATCTACTCTAAAGTAGACGACCCAATTGTTTTATTTGCGTTAATAACCAATCCGTTGTCGTGACACCATCTTGTCAGCTTATTCATTACATTTTGCATTCTGACTTCTGCCGTACGTATGGATTTATCCGCTACAATTATGGCCGTGTCGTCGGCGTATGAAAAGTAGACGACTCAATGGGCCATCTACTCCACAGTAGACGACCCAATGGGCCACCTACTCTACAGTAGAGGACCCAATGGGCCATCTACTCTACAGTAGACGACCCAATGGGCCATCTACTCTACAGTTGACGACTCAATGGGCCATCTACTCCACAGTAGACGACCCAATCGGCCATCTACTCTACAGTAGACGACCCAATGGGCCATCTACTCTACAGTAGACGACCCAATGGGCCATCTGCTCTACAGTAGACGACTCAATGGGCCATCTACTCCACAGTAGACGACCCAATGGGCCATCTACTCTACAGTAGACGACCCAATGTGCCATCTACTATAAAGTAGACGACCCAATGGGCCATATACTCTACAGTAGACGACCCAATGGGCCATCTACTCTACAGTAGACGACCCAATGGGCCATCTACTCTAAAGTAGGGCCATCTACTCCACAGTAGACGACCCAATGGGCCATCTACTCTACAGTAGACGACCCAATGTGCCATCTACTCTTCAGTAGACGACCCAATGTGCCATCTACTCTTCAGTAGACGACCCAATGGGCCATCTACAGTGCAGTAGACGACCCAATGGGCCATCTACAGTGCAGTAGACGACCCAATGGGCCATCTACAGTGCAGTAGACGACTAAATGGGCCATCTACAGTGCAGTAGACGACCGGAAGGGCCCATCTACAGTGCAGTAGACGACCCAATGGACCATCCACAGTGCAGTAAACGACCCAATGGGCCATATTTTCTATAGTAGATGAACCTATGGTGTATTAGACTTCCATCAGAAGACCCATTGGACTTTTATAACAAGACCTTCCTTGTTTTACCATAAGAAAATATTTTGATCTTCCGTTAGAAGACTTTCAACACTTTTGGTCTTCCTTGAGAAAACGTGTTTGTCTTTCATAAAAGTCATATTGATCTTCCAAAACGAAACCTGTTGGTATTTTATAAGAAACCTAGGTCTTCCATAAGGACCCCTATTCATCTTCATAACAAGACATATGGTAGTCCATAAGAAGACCTATGGTCTTCCAAAAGAAGACCTATAGTCTTCCAAAAGAAGACTTATAGTCTTCCAAAATATGACTGATAGTCTTCCATTAAGAAACGTATGGTCTTCACTAAGAAGACCTGTGTTATTCCATAAAAACCTTTGGTATTCCAAAGGAAGACCTATGGTCTTCTGTAAAGGCTGTGGCCTACTAAAAGAAGTCTTAAATGTGGTCTTCCATAAGAATACTTAGTATCTTCCATAAGAATCCTACGGTTTTCTATAAAAAACCCTATGATCCCTATGGTATTCCTATTATATATGTATACCCATACCTATTATCTTTCATAAAAAGACCTAAGGTCTTCCATAAGGAGACTTATGGTCTTCTATAAGGGCTATGGCCTTCCAAGAGAAGACCTACTTGAGGTCTTCCATTAAAATAGTCGTCTTCCAAAAAAACCTATTTTTCTTCTATAAGAAGATATTCTTTCCAAGCATTGCCACGACTAAAAATTGTGTTTACTTGTGTCCTTGTGTATTTATGTCATATTTTCAAATTGTAATTGCAAACATGTGCCGAGTAATGACACACGTAGTTACCACATCCGTATTTACTACTATATGTATGTATATGTGTGCGAGTTATTTATTGTGGTATTTGTTTTTTTTTATGTAAATACAAACATATGTTTCCGCGGTAAAAACGGAATTCAGCATAGCTGCCGGAAATCGTTGAATCAATACCAATCATTCCAGTCAAACAATAATGGCTATCGACAAGGATGTGTGTCAAATGAAAGTTCAGCATTGATTTAAAGCAACAACAACAAAAATATTACAAAGAAGAAAGTGATTTTTATGTGCAGTAATAATATTGTGTGGAACATCAATTTATGGTCGATGATGGGGTTGGCCGTGTATTAAAGAAAATCAATGGTCTATCAGAGTAAGAAATATTTTTCAAGTATTGTCAAACCATTCGAGTGAGATTTTTTTTTAATATTTGTTCTGAATATTTCCAAAAAAACCACATTAATCTCACTCATAGTCCACGAACAAATATTTGTGACAATAATTTCGATAATTGGATTGCCGTCCTTTGGAGTTCAAATGTCAAAACAGATTTTGGGTTTTTTATACCCTACTCCACAATGTGCTAAAAATTGTTTTGCTAAAAATTCATGTAACACCGCGAAATATTCGTCGTAGACCCCCAATGTTATATACCAAGTTTCATATCTCGACGAGATAAAGCGATATAGCGATGTATGTCTGTCCCTCAGTGTGACCGTCTGTCCATTGTAAATTGTAATCAAACTCCAGGCCGCAATTATGGACCGATCGTCACGAAATTTGGTATGGAGGTCGGTTTCACATCAGAATAGATCGCTATTGTTATTGGTGCTGATCGTGAAATACTTAGGGCGTGAAATGGACCAAAAATAAAATTTTTATCCGGCAATTTGGAGTCGATATACTCATGTCCGTCCGTCTGACTGGCTAGCTGGTGCGCTCGATAACTCTCGAAGAATCAACATTTTTGGTTCAAATTTAAGGTCTCGTTCGGTCCAAATTTAGTTTAGGTTCGAAGATGGACCATATCGATCTACCGCTTCCGTTAATTACCCCCACAAAATTTCAAAACTTTTCGCTAAGATTGTTACGACGGTACACTTTTTTTGGGAGTCAAAGTCCATCAAGGTGCTCTTGAAACAAATTTAAATGGAAGGTGCTTACACCTGGGAAGTTTTTGCAGATTCTGAAACTACAATGTTCATAGATGATATAAAAAGAAATTCCTTTGAAAATAGTGTCCAGGTGTAGTGGAGTAGGGTATCACATGGTCGGCCCTGTCCGACTATAACCCTATATTACTTGTTATTGTTACTGCCATTACATTAGGCACACACATGCTGTTGGCTTTTTTGTTGTTCTTATTGTTGACATTTTATTATATATTTATTATTGTAAGCGTGTATGGATGTATGAATTTGATGTGATTTATGTCAAACCAAATATTGTTGTCATCGTCATCATGAGAAACATCATTGCCATCATCAAAAGGAAGAAGGACAAATACATTTTAAGAACACACATGCCTCCACACACTCCCATATCCATTAAGGCCAACATAAACCGGTCTGACGGCATTTTGGTGGTCATAAAATTCATCAAATCCATTAAATCAACACAAAATTGGTGTCATTCAGTAGCTGCTCCGTATTTCATTGAACAATTGAAAACGATTAGAATTTATTGGCAATATTTAATTTGACATTTCAAAGTACTTAGCGTGCCAGTGAGTGATGGAAGTAGGGAGAGAGAATTATGGTGACAATTTGTTAACGAGGTCATACAGATAAAAATTAATTCAAATATATTTTTAACAGTTGTGAGAAAATTTGTCAAAACAAGGATTTAGCGCTTCAAGCTTCACAAAGTTTCATACATAGCGAACTGATATCGAGACGACCAGCATAATGAAGTCTCATAGGCCAGCATAGACTTTTGTGGCTAGTATAAGGTAGTAGTTATAAAGGAGCAGAAGAAGACTCTGTACAGTTTATAGGTCAACAGAAGGTAGTCTATATAGAACACAGAGGGAAGTTTTGATAAAGGGATAGGATGGATTTTTATAGACGGGCAGAAGTGAGTTATTATATATGAGCCGAATTAAGTCTTTATAGACGAACTGGATCAAGTCTTTATAGACCAACAAATGGAATCTTTATAGATCAGCAGTAGGGAGACTTTATAGACCAGCAAAAAGGAACGTGTCAAGGAGTTCTTATAGACTACCAAAAGGGAGTCTTCATAAACCAGCAGAAGATGCCTTCATAGCATAGAAGAGAGTATTTATAGATGGGCAGAAAGAAGTCTTCATACACAGGTAGACAGGATCGTTAACGACGATAAGAAGCAATCTTTAAAGAACATCTTAAAGAAGTCTTTATAGGCCAGCATAAGTGAGCCTTTCGATGCTAGTTGACGGAGATCTCCACTAAGTAACAAAAGCGTTTTTAGCAGAAGAGAATTTTTAGAGATCAGTAAAGGGGAGTCTATAGAGCACAGTAGAGGGGAGTCTTTATAGGACAGCAGAAGAAATTCTTTATACGAAAGAACAAGCTAGTTTGTATAGGACAACAAAAGGAAATATTAATACACCAGCAGAAGGAAATTTTTAATAAGCACGAAAAGGGGGTATTTGAAGTAAGTCTTTATTGGCGAGTAGAAAGGTGTTTATAGACGAGCAAAACGGAGTATTTATTGACCATCAGAAGGCAGTCTTTATAGAAGGTGGTCTTAATAGATGGACAGAAGGGAATTTTATAGACGGCAGCAGGGGGTCTTTGTAGCGGAAGGGAATTTTTATAGAGGGACAGAAGTGAGTTTTTACAGACGGACAGATAAGAGTATTTATAGTATCTATGGGCCAGAGGAGGGTGTCTTTATAGGCCAGATATATAGTATCCGTGTATCTAAATCTACAGAGTAGTTTTGGAGCCGAAATTAATTGTTGCTCAAGGACGAACAACAACACTTTTCTGAATATAAACAAGACAACAAGTACTCAGGCGATACTTGCGTGTTGCTATTGTGAAACCACCAGTTTCAGGTAAACTGAAACACTCAGTAAATTGGACGCAGCCTGTCTGAACTTTGGTTTTATGTATAGTTTTATTATTCTGTGGCAAAGATGTTGCTTCAACAGATTCATTGTTATGACACATGTTAAAGTTGTCCTCTAAATACAGATAGTCGAAGTTTTGCCAGGTATCCATATCGCCTTCCGATTGATCTCAAACCTCGACACCAGACGAAGGAGTCTTTGTAGGTCAGAGGAGGGAGTTTTTATAGGCCATCAGAAGGAAGTCTTTGTAGACAGGTAGAAGTGAGTCTTTGCAGACCAGCAAAAGGGAGTCTTTATAGTCGTGCAGAAGGAAGTGTTTGTTGAAGAGCAGAAAGAAGACATTATAGACAGGAAAAAAGGTTTTTTTTAGTTTTTAGACCGGCAGAAGGAGTCTTTATAACCGGTCATATTGTGGTCTAAATAGACCAGCAGATGAAGGGAGTCGTTCTAGACGGACATAACTGAGTTTTTATAGATGGGCAAAGGGTGTCTTCATAGAGCAAAGGGTGTCTTCATAGAGGGACAGAAGAGAGTAGTTGTAGATGAGCCAAAGAAGTCTTTATAGACGAACAAAAGGGACTTCTTACAGACGAGCAGAAGGAAGTTTTTACAGACAGCCCAAAAAGACTTTTTGTAGACCAGCGGAAGGAGTCTTTAGAGACGAGCAGAATGGACTCTTTATAAACAGCCGAATGGAGTCTAACAGCCAACGGAAAGGATTCTTTGCAGACGGTCAAAATGGAGTCTTTGTCGATGATGAAAAACGGGTATTTTTAGACGGACAGAAGGGGGATTTTACAGACAGCCAGAAGTGAGTTTTTATAGACGGGAAAAAGTATACTTTATAGACCAGCACAAAGAGGCTTTATAGATGGACCGAAGGGAGTCTTTATATGCGAGCAGAAGGGTGTTTTTATAGGCCAGCAAAAGACAGTACGTTTATTCAACAGAAGTGAGTCTTTATAGGTTTACAGAAAACAGTCTTTATAGGGCAGCAGAATGTAGTCTTTGTAGTCCTGCAAAGAGGAGTCAAATAGGCCAGCGGATGAAATTTGTTATAGGCTAGCTAATCAGCAGAAACGATTCTTTGTACCCCAGCAGAAGGGAGTCTTTACTGGAATCAAATCGAGAATCGAGACTTTATGGACGAGATTGTGGGAGTTTATATAGGAATCCAGTTTTTGCTTAAAAAAATAAGTCATCTTAAGTGGTTCTATTTTCTGTTATAATCCACCTGGTGTCAACATTGTAACACTGGCAGTGCTATAACGGCCAACACCGTTTCTGCTCTACAAATGTTATTGAATTTTCAGACAAAATTGTCAAGTATAAATTGAGGAATAGCATCAATTGCTTTGCATTGACCTTCTATGCCATTATTTGTGTCACCTTAACGCATATATAGATTATTGTTGTTGTAGCCCCTGCATGTTTTCCACATATGTTTGCTGACAAATTATTTTAAATTAAAATTGGTTCGAAAGCAGTTCGGATATTTGTTTCCTAAACCTATATACAAATTGTCGCATTTAAGTCAAATTGCACATTTCAAAATAAGTGACAATGGCTTATTGGCGCTGACAGTGCCATGGGTAGAAGTTATTGCCAGCCAAATACTATTTTGCAATTGATATTGACATTTGCAATTGCATTTCGGGGCTTTTTAGAAATCATGGTGGCTTTAAATTCCACATATTTCAAACGCATGTCGGTATAAATTGTTAATGCTGCACATCAATAAATGACAATAAAGATCTACTTTTTGGGGGAATTAGAGATAAATATGCATGGCAATACTCTCTCTTATAGAACATTTTCGTTCATCTCATTATGGTAGTCTTGGAGTCTAAAGCAATTGGAAACAGTATTGACAACCTTTTCTGAATGTCTTTAGAGACCTCAATAGGATGTAATTGTGAGACCTCAAGGTAATTTTATATAAAGGCGATGGACTGTTCTATGCCTTCTTCATTCACGCGAAAACAATTCACTAGAACATTTCTTTAGAGACTTTTTGGTGTAAATATTCCTCACATCTCATAGTTAGAGGTAGTTTACACTATCTATCAATGTCATATGACACGAAATAAAAACATTCCATATCTACCCACGGAGGCAATGTGGAGACGTAATTTTATTATCTTTTTGTTGGGGTGGACGCACAGAAAAAATGGCGTAAGGAAAATCTCCAATATTCCACATATTAGTGAATATTTAACGATGGAAAATTTCATGTCATATGAAATTTACATATAGTGTAAACTACCCCTTAGGAATGTTGCTCTATATCAAAAAATTCGATAAAGAAAGTTTTATTAACAACTTCCTGTTGAAATCTCTCACTTATCCATGACAGCCCTGTGTGTCATAATCAGTAATATTTTCTTGTTCTTTCCTATTCTGTCAATTACATCAACATTAGTTTGTATTAGTCCAGCTTAGACATGGCTAAATTAGCACTGCAATATTACTGCCAAACACAGGACTCTCTCATCCACTTATCTCTTAACATTTCAACATTAACATCTCAACACAAGCACACATTCACACCCCAACACATACCCAATAGTAATCCTCTATCCTGCCTAAAGGCTGGAATTTTGCATAATGGAAAAGTAAGTGTAAACCTTTGCAGATTTAAAATGTAGATTTAGTGAAGTCAACATGTAAAACCTCAAAGGGCCTAACACAGGGTGAATGTGATTAACTCCAAATTGGGCAGGTGTGGAGAAATCTGTAGACGAAAATGTATCTTTGTAGACATGAGGAAAGGAGTGCTTATAGACAAGGAGAAAGGAGTCTTTATAGACAGAACGAAGGCAACCTTTATAGACGAGCAGAAGGCTGTCCTTAGATGAGCAGAGTGGAGTCCTTATAGACGGACAGGGAGGAGTCCTTATAGATGAGCAGAAGGAAATTTTTATAGACGGGCAGAAGTAGGATTTTATGACCGGGTTAAAGGAAGTCTCTATAGACGAGCCCAATACAGTCTCTATTGACGGGCAGAAGAGAGTTTTATAGATGGATAGAAATGAGTTATATAGAAGGGCGGAAGGTTATCTTTATAGACGGTCAGAAGGGAGGCATTATAGATGAGCAAAAGGGAGTCTTTATAGTCACACAGAAGGATGTCTTTATAGACCAGGAGAAGATGGTGCAGAAGGGAGTCTTTATAGACGGGCAGAAGAAAGACTTATAGATGGACAGACGGAAGTCTGAACGACATCTTCAAAGTCCAGCCGAACAGGATATTTATAGACGGGCAAAAGGAAATCTTTAAAGAGCAGATTTAGACTACAATAAATTGATTGACTAGTTGGAACCACAAGTGGGTCTTTGCTGTCAACAGGATGGCTCATTCTCTTCTCCCGAAAGTAGTCCTTGTGGCCCGGAGTTTTTATAAATGGGCAGAAGAGAGTTTTATAGATGGATAGAAAGGAGTTATATAGATGGGCAGAAGGGAGTCTTTATAAACGGGCAGAAGAGAGCCTTTATAGCAGGACAGAAGGGAGTCTTTATAGATGGGCAGGAGGGAGTCGTAATAGAGGAGTAGTAGGGAGCCTTTATAGACGGACAGAAGGGAGTGTTTATGGACGGACAGAAGGGAGTCTTTATAGACGAACTGAACGATATCTTCAGAGACCAGCCGAACAAGATTTTTATAGACGGGAAAAAGGAAATCTTTAAGGACCAGATTTAGGCTACAATAAATGGATTCTCTAGTTGGAACCACAAGTGGGTCTTTGCTGTCAACAGGATGGGCTCATTCTCTTCTCCCGAAAGTAGTCCTTGTGGCCCCGAGTTTTTATAAATGGGCAGAAGAGAGTTTTATAGATGGATAGAAAGGAGTTATATAGATGGGCAGAAGGGAGTCTATATAAACGGGCAGAAGAGAGCCTTTATAGATGGGCAGGAGGGAGTCGTTATAGACAGGCGGAAGGGAGTCTCTATAGATGAGTAGTAGGCAGCCTTTATAGACGGACAGAAGGGAGTGTTTATAGACTGCAGAAAGCGGTCTTTATAGATGAGCAGGGAGGAGTCCTTATAGAGAGCAAAAGGAGGATTTTATAACCGGGTGAAAAGAAGCCTTTATAGACTGCAGAAAGCTGTCTTTATAGATGAGCAGACAGGAGTTCTTATAGACGAACAAAAGGGAGTTTTTATAGAGGGACAGAAGGGAGTTTTTATGTGCGATAGGAAGGAGTATTTATAGACGAACAAAAGGACATCTTTATAGAGGGACAGAAGGGAGTTTTTATAGACGGACAGAGGGGAGTTTTCATAAATAGGCAGAAGGGTATCTTTATAGATGGACAGAAGGGAGTTTTTATAGACGGGCAGGAGGGCGACGTTATGGACGGGCAGAAGGATGTCTTTTTATACGGGCAAAAGGAAGTCGTTATAGGCGGTCAGAAGGAAGTCCTTATAGTCGTGCAGAAGGGACTCTTTATAGAGGTGCAAAAGGAAACCTTAATAGTCGGGCTGCGGGGAGTCTTTATAGACGGACAGAAGGGTGTCATTATAGATAAGCAGCAGGGAGTCTTTACAGACGATCAGAAGGGGGTCTTTATAGCCGGACAGAAGGAAAACTTATAACGGATGATTTTTTAAGAACTATAGGAAAATTTTTCAAAAAAAAAAAACACATAAAATTCAGAAAAATGCATGAAATCTTTATTTGAATCGATAGTGCGGTCCATATAATTTAATGTTTGAAGATTATTTCATGCAAATGTTGACCGTGACTGCACCTCAAATGGTCCATCCGCTTAATCCAATTTTGGAATACTCTTTCCGACATTTCGGCCGGTATCTCGTGAATAAGTGAATCAATGTTGTCTTCCAATGCGTCAATTGAAGCGGACATGTGTGTATAGACATGAGCGTTAACATAGCCCCACAAAAAATAGTCTAAAGGCGTCAAATCGCACGATCTAGGCGGCTGAACACAATTTTGCGATAAAAATTGGATCTTCGGCCAACTTTCCAAGAGCCCATTTACCAAAAATTCTACGTTGCGGCTGGTCGTTCGGCTTCAATTCTTGAATTCTTGCAAATTATAGACCAAACTGAAGATATTTGACAGTGAAACAAAACACGAAACGTGCGTCAGCTGTTTAAACCAGTGTTGCCAAAAAGAAAATAGATACAAAATCACCCGTTAGATGGACAGAAGAAAGTACGTATATACGAACTGAACGACATATTTAAAGACGAGCCGAAGATAATCTTTATAGACGGGCAGAAGGTAGTATTTAATGATGAGATTCTCTAGTTGGAACCACAAGTGCATCTTTGCTGCCAACAGGATGGGGTCATTCTATCCTCCCGAAGGTAGCCCTTGTGGTTCTGATTACAATTTTTCGCGGTCAAGTCTATACTTCCTCAGATAATGACCCAAAATCTCGAAAAACCCCTACCGCCAACTAAAATGACTGACGAGCACGACGATAGTTTACGAATTGAGTATCCGATTTGGCAGAAACTTTGAAATAGTATCGAGTTTTAAAAAAGGTCTATATCGTACATCGCTTTTGGGTATCTCTCTTATAAAAGCTCAAAATGTTAGCCTAAGTGCAGTTTAAAGGCTCTTGAAATTTTCACCGAAAGTACTCCTTGAATGCCTATTTACAATGAAATTGCAGTTATCGTAGGAATAATTTGGGTCTACAAATACTCATTTCTTTATAGACGGCAGAACGAAGTCTTATAGATGCACAAAAGGGAATTTTTATAGACGAACTGAACGACATCTTTAAAGACGATCCGAAGAGAACATTTAAAGACGGGCAGAAGGCATTCTTTAAATACGAGATTTAGACCACAGTCAATTAATTTCCTGCCAACAGGATGGGGTCATTCTATCCTCCCGAAAGTAGTCCTTGTGGACCTGATTACAATGATGTATTTTTTCGCGGTAAAATCCTCCATACTTCCTGAGATAATGGCCCAACAGTTGGCCCTACAACTAAAATGACTGATGAGAACGATAGCTTAGGAATTGAGTATCCCATTTGGCCGAAACGTTGAAAATCGTTATATTCCTAGCAAGCGTATATCGAGCTTTAAGAATGTCTATATCATACAATGCTTTTGCGTATCTCCCTTACAAAATTACAACATGTTCGCTTTATTGCAGTTTCTAGGGTTCTTGAGGTATCGTTTGGAAATGTTCACTAAATTAAATTTTTTAATTTTAATTTTTACACTGGAATAGCAGTTTTGTGAGCACAATGTCAGACCACTGATTGTGCTAAAATTGTTGTAACGGATAGTCCTTGTGAAGATTTAGGGCTGTCTGACTATCGACATCTATATAGATCATGGGTCCTGTCAGACTAGTTCCAAGTCCCCTAATCAACTCTGGTTCTTTCCCGGTAGTAAGTATCTCTGCTTCAACTATTCTACTAAACACCGACCTTCGTCCATCAAGGATTCATCTGTATTTATTGTCAGACCGTCTAGAGGAGAAAATAATTTATTTATTTATAGTTTCTGAAGGAGAGTCAAACCTGAAAGATGTGTCAGTTAAATTCAAAACCTTTGCATGTACATAGTGTGAAACTTGCCACGTTCCGGACTCTCGAAGTCTAAAAGCCGTCCTCGCAGCATGAAACTGGACCAGGATATACAATGGTAGAATATCCTTGATCGCGTTCAGATCAGCCTAAGGTGGTTTTGTGATTGCTTCTGTGATCGTAAGTAGTGCCATATTCCCATGTGTCTGCCACCAGCAGTTTCCACCATAAGTTAGGATGGACAGCACCATGGTTACATACAACCCATATATGATTTGTGGTCTGAGTCTCTAACTTGAACTACACGTACTATAACATTGTCGGCATAAGGCATTAGTTTTCAGCTGATCGAACCGCACAAGAATTTCACTTATTATTAGAAGAAAAAGTGAAAGACCTCCCCTCTGCTGTGTACCTTAGTTACAGTTTTCCTCACGGATCTCTCTCCTATGTGCGAATTAAGGATCCTACTCAGTAAAATTAATGGAACTACTTTTTATGATTCATTTGCCACCTACGAAAAACAAGTAAAAAGAATGAGTTGGCTTTCCCATAGATAAATAAGTACCCTCAATTAATTACTGTACAAAAAACAGGAGTGCTAGATAACCGACGAAGCCAGGAGGGGTCCGGGGGCCTCCCGAAATTTTGCATTTTTTACTTGCAAAAGTTCAAATTTTGTCCGAAGTATAGTTTTGCCCACTAAAATCTATATCATTGTAATCAGAATCACAAGGACTACCTTCGATAAGAATTTCAAAAAATCTTCTTCTAACAGCCCTTAAGAAGACATGCATCAAGCATGTTGGATGTACGATAGTTCCGAGGTGCAAACATAGACTCGGACCACTACCTTGTTGCAGCAAAGGTATGTACCAGATTGAACGTAGCAAACAAAGTGCGAACAGACACAACACGAAAGTCGGACATCGGTAAGCTGCAATCACAACAGATAGCCACAGCATATTCCACTCAACTGGCCCAACTGCTTAATCAAAGCACTTCTCGTCCCGATAACATATCAGGACAATGGACATTGTCCACTCCATGCAAACAGCCGCAAAATCAATACTTGGAGACCAGAGACCTCCACCAAGGAATCCATGGTATGACCAGGACTGTCGTGCTGCTACCGAAGTAAAAAATGCGGCACATAGGGCTACTTTACAATCAGTAGCAACGCGTAGCGAACGAGAGAGGTATCGGAGAAAATTAGAGAGGAGAAACGCGTTTTCCGCAAGAAAAAGAGAGAAATGGAAAAGCGGGAGTATGAAAAAATCGAGATGTACAGGAGACAGAATGAAGTCCGAAATTTCTACCAAAGAGTGAAACATCAAACTGATGACTTTGGAAATGGTACATCCTCCTGTAGAGACCAGGACGCGTTCAGATCAGGTAATCTGGTAACTGATACAGATAGTGTGCTAAGGATATGGAAAGAGCATTTTTCCAAACTGTTGGTATCCAATAGTAGCGAAGTCGACGAAGATACCACAGACCCAATCCCAGAAGATGGTATTGAATGTATACCACGTGGCCAAGATGAGGTAAAGACAGCAATAAACCGGCTGAAGAATAATAAGGCAGCAAGAGCTGATGGCCTACCAGCCGAGCGGTTTAAAACCGGAGGCGACACGCTGATAACGTGTATGCATCAGCTAGTTAGCTCCATCTGGCAGGAAGAACGCGTACCCAACGATTGGAACCTGAGCATCCTGTGTCCCGTCCATAAGAAAGGAGATAAGTCTTCTCCCTATTGCCTACAAGATAGTGTCAGGGATATTGTGCGAACGACTAAAGCCCATGGACAACGAAATAATTGGACCATACCAATGCGGCTTTAGACCTGGCAAGTCCACCATTGACCAGATATTTACCCTGCGGCAAATCCTGGAGAAGACCCAAGAGATGCAGATCGACACCTACCACCTTTTTGTCGATTATAAAGCAGTCTTCGATAGCCCGCTACGTTCAAAGGTATTCCAAGCCATGTCTGAATTTGGTATCCCTGCAAAGCTCATTCGGCTTTGTAAAATTACTCTAACTGACACAAGATCTACAGTTATAATATGAAAGAACCTCTCCGAAGAGTTGTGTACCAAAAGAGGTTTCAGGCAAAGAGACAGCCTTTCGTGTGATCTTTTCAACATCGCGTTAGAAAAGGTTATACGAGAAGTAAACGTGGCACAATCTACACCAATAGCCACATGTTACTTGCTTATGCTGATGATATAGACATCATGGGAAGAACAGTAACCGATACCGATACCTTTATGAAGGTCGAAGGAGAATCTGCTAAAGTGGGTCTGGCGGTAAACGGCGAGAAGACCATTGAGATCGGGCCAACTGTTGAAGTTGGTAGTAAAAACTTCGTATACCTCGGCACCGCCGTAAACACAACAAACGACATGAGTTGTGAAATAAAAAGAAGAATTGTATTGGCCAACAGATGCTACTTTGGCTTAAGTAAACACTTCAAAAACAAAGTCACAACTCGTCAAACAAAAATAACGTTTTACAAAACAATGATACTACCCGTGCTGATGTATGGTTCCGAAGCCTGGGTACTTGCGTAAGCAGATAAGGCAGTGCTTGGCGTGTTTGAGAGAAAAATTCTTCGAAAGATCTACGGACCAATCTGCGTTAACGGTGAATATCGACATCGCATGAACCACGAGCTGTATCAGCTATACAACGACATCAGTATAGCTAAACGTATCGAGATGCAGCGATTGCGTTGGCTAGGCCATATAATAAGAATGAGCGATGATGAACCCGCTAAAAAGGCGTATAAATTCGGGCCACATGGCGGTGCACGCAGAATTGGCAGGTCAAAGAATAGATGGCGCAAACAAGTGGATGAAGAGATGACAAGGCGCGGTATTCCAAAAAGCGAAGCACTAAATAGAGAGAATTGGAGATCTTTTCTTAGTTCGGTCTATGGAACAAATATTCTGTAATGTGCCAGCTAAGTAAGTAAGTAACAGCCCTTAAAACGCACTTAAGTGAATAATTATATCAGGGAGCTACCGGAAGGAATTTCCCAATCCTCTAACTTGGTTGGACCAACGTCAGTCACTCTTTCGATACTTTTCGTACCGGGACCGCCCTTAAGCTGCATTCAAGGAAAAATGTTTAGCTTTTTGAGAGAGGTATAGACCTTCGTGGAAATTGATGTACGTTTGTATAAAACTTATGGTCCATATTCGAACCTAATCTATGTCTGAAAGAAATATTACGATAAGCAAAGTATGGAACAAATCGTTTGCTCTCTTCCAGTAATTGTGAGAACCATTTTAGCTAAAAATTCGTAGCTTTTGTTAGGGAGATACCCGCATGAGGGGACCAATATAGCACATCTATGTACTTGATCTATATTTGGAAAAAATTTTTTTTTCTTGTTATAGTTTTTACTAAACTAAGAACTAGTTCAGCGTCTGAAAATGGAAATTTCATTGAGTATTGCCTTAGTCCAATTTAACAAAAACCTATCATTATTGTGCATTACTAACCCATGCATATGTAGCGTAGGGTTATGACTTTTTGACAGTTTTTTTCTCAAAAATGATTTCCTGTACTAGGAATGAATGAACTTTTGCCTATTAATGTCTACAATAACCTTAAATCCATTTTATTATAAAACAAGTAAAAGAGTATCAGTCGGCTTTGCCGACAGAGATATACCCTCAGCCTGTGTGGATTGAAATATTGAAAAAAACTAATGTATTTAGGGGGGTTTTCAAAATGTTGGCCGTATGCAGCGACAAAAGTATGGATAGGATTAAAGCTCAAAAATTTGCGGGGATATCGATAGATAGGGCTTTTTTATTACACTAGCCTGCGAAAAACATAATATAGCTATATTCGGTAATATATTCGAGCCCTCCAGCCACTACATATGGTGCCATAGGGGTTTTTTACAACTTTCGGGCTGTTTTCTCAAGAAGTATGGACTTGCCCTGAAAAAACCTTTAATGCAGTAATTGAGGCAGCGAATGCAAGTTGCTTCAATAAAAAATCAAAGTGATTCGAGAGCAGGTCTTAAAGTGAATTTATCCAAAATTTTGCGTGGGAGGTACCCGAAGGAGTGGACAATTACAGTCCATATTCGAACCTGATCTATATCTGGTAGATATTTTAGGATGTGTAAAGTATGGACCAAATCGGTCACTCCCATCAAGAGTTATCGTGTGCACAATTTTTCCGAACATTTTAAACTTTTGTGGGGGAGGTACCTGAAGGAGTGGACCGATATGGCTTATCTTTGAACTTAAACTAAGTTTGCACAAAATATCACAAAGGCCAAATGTTGGACCGAATCGGCAGATCCGTTCCAGAGTTATCGTGCGCTCCAACCACTACACACGGTGTCATAGGGCTTTTTTGCAACTTTCAGGATATTTTCTCAGAAAGTATGGACTTGCCCCTGTTGAAACTTGTACTGTCGTATAGAGGACAGTGAATAGAAGTTTCTACAACAAAAATCAAAGCGATTCGAGAACAGATCCTAAACAGAACTTTTCCGAAATTTTGTGTGGGAGGTACCCGAAGGAGTGGACGGATTGGGTCCATATTGGAACCTCATCTAAGTCTGGTAGAAATATCACGATGTGCAAAGTATGGACCAAAGCGGTTACTCCCTTCAAGAGTTATCGTGCGAACAAATTTTCCGAACATTTTCGAACTTTTGTGGGGGAGGTACCGGAAGGAGTGGACCGATATAACCCATCTTCCAACTTAAATGAAGTTTGGACAAAATATTACGAAAGCCAAATTTTGGACTGAATCGGTTGATCCGTTCGAGAGTTGTCATGCGCTCCAGCCAGCCAGACCGACGGACGTCGACTCAAAATTTTTTGAAACGGATTTCGTCCAAACATTATTGCGATGATGCACATTTTGCCCGTATGAAAGTGTATATACACTCGTTAGCATAAATGCTGAGGGTATAAAAAGAGGGATAAGAGAACTCCACCATGCGGAGTACCTTTGTTACAGTTTTCCTCACGGATCTCTCTCTGCTATTTGCGAATTAGGGATCCTACTTAGTGGAATTAATGGGACTACTATTTATGATTCGTTTGCCACCTACGAAAAACATGTAAAAAGAATGAGTTGGCTCTCCCGTAGATAAGTACCCTCAGTTAATGGCTGTACAAAAACCAGGAGTTTTAGACAACCGACGTAGCCAGGAGGGGTCTGGGGGCCTCCCGATATTTTGCATATTTTATTTGCAAAAGTTAAAATTTTGTCCGAAGTATAGTTTTGCCCACTAAAAAACTATAATATTGTAATCAGAATCACAAGGACTACCCTCGATAGGAATTTCAAAATTTTATGAGGGAGCTACCGGAAGGAATTTTCCGATATAGTCAATCTTCGAACTTGGTTGGACCAATGTCAATGTTTAGCTTTTGTGAGAGATATATATCTTCGTCTAAATTGATGTACGTTCGTATTAAATTTATGGTCCATATTCAAACCAAATCTATGTCTGAATAAAATATTACAATGAACAAAGTATGGACCAAATCGTTTGCTCTCTTCCAGTGCTCACAATCACCATTTTAGCTAAAAAAAATCGTAACTTTTGTGAGGGAGATATCCGAATGAGGGGACTGATATGGCACATCTATGTACCTGATCTATATTTGGTTTAGTTTTTACTAAACTAAGAACTAGTTCAGAGTCTGAAAATGGATATTTCATTGAATATTGACTTAGTCCAATTTAAAAAAAAAACCGATAATGATTGTGCATTGTTAACCCATGCATATGTAGCGGTTAGGGATTGTATTGGATAACAACTGTTGCACTTTACAACTACATATGTGTATCGACATATGTATGTATGTACATGCAGGTGTGGTCCTTCTATCTGAGATACTCACCAACAGTCTCGACCATACGACAACCCACACACTATCAACCCATCTCCTTCACATGGAAATAAATACAATCTTCGAATGTGGATGGATAATAAATTGCCAAAAAACCAAACCCAAAATTTAACAAACGAAATTTGAAGCAATCAAGCAGGCATAATGCAGCATCTAAAGAATTCCTATGCGTATACGGATTACTTAAAGATTTACTTTTATAATTTTAATTAATTATTTATAAATCATTGGCATTGGTTTTCAGGCATCTAAGCATCTACATAGACTGGTAATCGCCTGTGCATAGGTTTATTTCAATATTTCTATTGCCTGTGGGCTTACGGCCATTGAATAATGATGAAGATGGCTTAGCGTTGTCACATCAACAGCACAAATGTGGTAAATATACCCTCAGCCTTTAGGCTAAAGAGGGTATATACACTTTGATACGATGAAAATGTGCCTTATCGAAATAATGGTTTTAGACCCCAAGTATGTTTGGACGAAATGTGTTTCAGACAATTTGGAGTCGATCTAGGCATGTCCGTCCGTCTGTCTGTCTGTCCTGCTGGCTGGAGCGCACGATAACTCTCGAACGGATTAACCGATTCGGTCCAAAATTTGGCATTCGTAATATTTTGCCCAAACTTAGTTTAAGTTCGAAGATGGGATAAATCGTTCCACCCCTTCGTGTACCTCCCCCACAAAAGTTCGAAAATGTTTGGACATTTTGTGCGCACGATAACTCTTGAAGGGATTAACCGATTTGATCCATATTTTGCACATCGTGAATTTTCTACCAGACTTAGATAAGGTTTCATTCAATATGGACTCAATCCGTCCACTCCTTCGGGTATCTCCCACACAAAATTTCGGAAAAGTTCAGTTTAGGAGCTGCTCTCGGATCGCTTTGATTTTTGTTGTAACAACTTTCATTCACTCCCCTCTTTACGACGGTATCAGGGGCAAGTCCATACTTCCGGAGAAAATAGTCTGAAAGGTGCAAAAAAACCCCTATGACAGCGTGTGTAGTGGTTGGAGCGCAAGATAATTCTCGAACGGATTTGCCGATTTGCTCCAAAATTTGGCCTTCGTAATATTTTAATCCACTCCATTTTTTTCGGTTCATACGCCCAAAAGTGTTTCACTCCACACATGCTGAGGGTATATCTCTGTCGGCAAAGCCGACTGATACTTTTTTACTTGTTTTATGCTACTTTTGAATTATAACATTCAAAGCTAGGACCACGGGCGATAATGTGTATGTTATGCTTCCTTAGGGTTATGATAACAATGTTATATTATAAGATAACAGAGGGATATAACAAATATTAATAGCGCATCATGGACAAAGTTTGAGAAGAGTGCTTTTGGCAGTATGTATTCTATTCTAGTATTCCTACAAGGAAGAACAAGTGAGCCACGGCTATAGTCGGGTCGGGGCCGACTATGTGATACCCTACACCACTAACCCTCTGCATAAGCTTTTGACTGGTAAAATTCAAAATATTAAAATTGGGATAGCTTAGCGCCTTTGCTCTGAATGTCATTGCCCAAAGGGCAAAATTTCAAAAATTAAAAAACATGCTGAGCCCGGCTGGGATTTGAACCCACGTCCTTGAAAACCTATCAAAAAAATGTTGTCACGGCGTGTTAGTGTTCAAAGCCAAAACTCATAACTTCAAAGGCAGCGCAAAAAAGCGTTTGTCGTGAAGAAAATACATTTCAGCGCCGAAATATCCACGTAAATGTATAAAAACACATTTGCATTTGAAAAACGAAAAGTTCTAGGACAGAGAAGCCATTACATAGTCGATACGTCTGAAGATCTGCTTTACCACCAGTGAAACCAGGTAACGTAATTTGGTGACTATGTGGGTTTTAGTCCTTGGCTTTCCTTTTTCAGTTGCAAATAATTTCCGATCATCAAGCTTAAATCTAAACGAGAAAATTAATAAAAAATCAGGTCAATTTTGTTGAAAAGCGATGCACTTAGTCAGTACAACTTAAATAAAAAATGGAAAAGTGGGATGTACGCCAACCACCAATCTTTCTCTGTGAGATCCCCAACAATCCCCAAAATTTCGTGAGGATCCGATGAAAATTCCGACCTGTAGTGTGATTTCACAAAAAATGGAAAAAGGGGCGCACTACCGACTATTGCGATATCTCTGTTCTTTGACCACCTATTTTTGTAGTAGAAGTTTTATTTGGAATGAATAAAATATGTATGTGAACAATTTAAAGTACTAACAATATAAAATTCAAATACTACTCGATTCACACATTGGTTTATAAGAACAGTAGTATAACATATCTTAACATAATACTTCAACACTTTCCCTTGTTAAGAGATGTTAGACGTTTTGTTTTAATCCAATATTATCGCAAAGAAGCTTGAGTCTCATAGGTTGCAAAGGTTTTGTCATCAAATCAGCTAATTGATCTTGCGTTGGTATTTGTATAACTTCAAGCTTCTTTTCACAAACTTTTTCTCTAATAAAGAAATGCTTATTGTTGATGTGCTTTGTTCGTTTGTGATATTCTGGATTTTGAGCCAAGCGTACTGCGGCAGAATTATCTACATATAACACTGGAGTGGCATTTAGCCCAATCAATTCGGAATATAAACGCTGTAGCCAAATTACTTCTTTTGTTGCTTCAGAAGCTGCAACAATTTCTGCTTCAGTTGTAGACGTTGCTACCATAGCTTGCCTCTGGCTTAACCATGACACAACACCACCAGCAAATTTTATAACTACACCAGATGTAGATCTCCAAGTTTGCAAACATCCACCAAAGTCTGCGTCACTGTAACATTCTAGTTCTCGAGCTTGACTATTGTTATAAAATATTCCATGATTTATTGTCCCAGAAATGTAGCGAAAAACTCGTTTAACTCTGGTAATATCTTCCTTTGATGGGTTTTCTAAGGATCTTGAAAGGAGCCCAACGCTATACGCTAAGTCAGGTCTTGTTCCCAACATGAGATACATTATCGCACCTACTGCTTGTCTGTAAGGAAATTGAGAAAACTTCGCATTTTCTTTCCCTGGTTCAAGATTTTCTCCTTTCAGCATAGGCGATGAAACAGGTCTGCAGTCAGAGAATCTAAACCTTTCTAGAATTCGTTTTGTGTATGCTTGCTGACTTATTGATATTCCGCATTCATTTGCTTTTATTTCCAGGCCCAAAAAATAACTTGCGTCTTTTGCCGTTATTTTAAATTCTCTTTTCAACTCTTCCAAAAATATTTCCAACTCATTCAGATCTGTGGCAGCAACTAGACCGTCATCTACATAAAGAGCTAATATTAATTTCTTTCCTTCTTTGTCTCTTATGTACACACAGGGATCTGCTTCACTTGCTATAAAGCCGATTTTTAACAAATATTTCCCAAATCTGCGGTTCCAACAACGGGGAGCTTGCTTTAATCCATAAAGACTCCTTTTAAGCTTACAAACTCTTCCAGTACCATCATCAAAACCATCTGGTTGCTTCATGAATATAATTTCTTCAAGATGACCATAAAGAAAAGCGGTGGATACATCAAATTGAGAGATATGCATCCTCTCACTTGCAGCTATACTTATTATAGCTCTTATTGCTGCGAGCCTTGCGACTGGACTGAAGGTTTCATTGTAGTCTATACCTTTACATTGTTTGTACCCTTTGATAACAAGTCTTGCTTTAAACTTGTCTATACTTCCATCGGGGTTAGTTTTTACCTTATAAACCCACTTCGATGGCAGTGCTTTATTTCCCTTGGGCAGTTGACACAAATCCCACGTGTTGTTTTCTTTCAGGGAATTCATTTCAGAGTTCATTGCCTGAATCCATTGTTCTTTTTCAGTACTATCAATAGCATCGCTAAAGCTCGTAGGGGTTTCAACTTGACTCATAAAATCTTGAGCAGCCATAACATAGTCATCAAAATTCGAATTGTGCAATGATGACCGATCTCTTAAACGGTTTCTTATTGAATTCTCATTTGGATTTTCTCTCAACTCAAATCCTCGGGATTCGCTCTCATTGGATAAATTTTCTTCGGAACATTCTTCAAAAATCTCATCTTCCCAATCCGATTCAATACGAATATGTTCAACATTTCTTGATGTACATGGCTGATCGCGATTTTCTTCTAAAACATCTTCTTTTATTCCTTCATAGGCTTTAAATGGCAATTTTACTTCTTCACTTGTACTGTTTGAATCTTCTATTATCAAATCTTGGATAGGATCGTCGCATTTTGTAAGTTCTTCTCTAAATTTTACATCTCTAGATAAAATTACACTGTGATTCTCTTTGTTATAAATCCTGTAACGCTCCTCAGTGTCATAACCAATTAGATATCCTTTGATTGCTTTTGAATCCATCTTTTTCCGTTTCTGGCTGGGAACATGGACATAATATTCACATCCAATTATTTTTAAATGAGTAATCCTGGGTTTTCTTCCAAACCAAAGTTCATGTGGACTTTTACCATCAACTGGTGTCCTGCGAGTTCGATTCAAAATATAAATAGCGGTACGAACTAACTCAGCCCATATAGCTTCAGGAAATTGAACATTTTTGTTTGAGTATTTAAAAGTTCGGGCCATCTCAATGACAGTTCTATTTTCCCTCTCGCTTGCCCCATTCTGCTGCGGAGTGTAAGGAGCAGTTAGCCTCTGTATGACTCCATATTCCTTAAGTATTTCCCTTACTTCAAAATTATCGAATTCACCACCATTATCGCTCAAAAATTCTTTTATTGGATTGCCTTGATTTCTTGAAAGAGCTAGGACTTCCTTCAATGCGTTTTTAACTTCAGATTTTTCCTTCAAGAAATATCCAAAACAATATTTACTGTAAGCATCTTTAAATATTACTAAATACTTCTTTTTACTGAAAGACATTGAAAATGGACCACAGACGTCAGCTGACATTAACACGCCTGGACTATTAGATACCTCTCTAGTACCAAAAGGTAAGCGATGTGATTTGCCATAAACACATGATTCACAAATTTGTCTGTCAAGTTTGACATTAATGCCAAGTTCTTCCCTTAGCTTCTTTTGTACATGGCGTTTATTCTGGTGTCCCCAACGCTCGTGATATAGTTGCAATGTGTTATCTGATTCCGTTGAGTTTATTTCGTTTGTTGAATTCGGGATTACTGTTTCAATATCAGCTTGATATAATGTGCCCCCTTTTTCTCGATGACCAACTAACATAACTTTATTATTCACCAAAAGTTTGCATTCTGTTGCAGTCGACGGGAATTTACTATTTGAACACTTGTCTTGAGCAGATAATACAGAGAATAAATTCCTTGATACTTTTGGAACGTACCAAACATCTGTTAGTGTAATATCCTTGTTGTTGATGCTTGACTTGATATCGATTGTTCCTTTGCCAATTACATCTAACATTTCACTACCGGCAGCTCTAATCTTGCAACACTCCTTGAATTTCTCAAAAGTTTTAAATAATCCTCTATTATTTGTGACGTGTCGTGTGGCGCCATTATCAATCCACCAAGTGTTTGAAAATTCATTTTTAATTGAGTTAATCTCTTCACACATTAATGATAGAATTTGCTGTTGAGAACTCTTTGCCTCAGTATTCTTTTCTTTTATAGGCTTACCATCACTTATCCATTTTCTACAATCGCGTACCCAATGACCTTTCTTATGACAATAGTTGCAAACACCATTTCTCTTGTTCGTTTTGGTATTATTAATTTGAGGGACTCTTTTCTTGACATTATTAACAACTAGTGCTTCTTCATCCTTACCGACATCAACACCTTTGCAATTTCTTTGGTACATGCACAGTTGAGCGGTCATTTCTTCAAAATTCTTTTCTTCATTTTTAGTTAGAAGCATCCAGCTAGACTTGAAAGTGTCAAAGTGACTTGGCAAGATTTGAAGGATTTTACAAACCAATAAAACTTCAGTGAGCTGATTTTCCTTACGTCCTTTTAATCCATTGTTGAGTTCTATCCACAAGCTTTTTAGCTTTGCAATATGTAGGCTATCATCCTCACTAGAATTCCATGCAAAAGAAAAGAAATCAATGCATATCTTGAAAAGTTGATCCTTTGATCTTGCTTCAAATTGAACCATAAGGGATTCCCAAGCTTCAGCAGCAGTTTCTTTATCCATTATCTTTTGGTAAACATTGTCACTTACTGCGCTGGCAATCATCGACTTGGCATAACTATTTGCTTTCCTATACAAATCTGCATTTTCCTTGTACAGCTTCTTCTCTTCATTTGTGGCATTAGAGGACGGTGGACTAGGATTCTTCAATTTACCTTCTATAACGTCAATAGCTCCTTCGTGATAGTCTAATAAATCGCGCATCTTACGCTTCCATATGGGATAATCAGTTTCATTCTCCAAAGGCTTGATATGCTTAGAAAAATCCATTTTCTCTTCAAAATTATCTCCTTGAATCTTGAAATTCTTGATAAATTGTTGTCTTCTTCCTTGACTAAATTGCTTGTATTAAGAAATTCCTTTTTGAGTTTCTTCTAGGATCTTCAATATCTTGCTGAATTGTATCCTAATGTTGCCTTCTTGACAAAACCTTTTTTTTTTCTTTCTTGAATTTGAAAATATTTAATTTATTTTCCAGAGACTTCTGGGCTCATAACCTTTTGTAGTAGAAGTTTTATTTGGAATGAATAAAATATGTATGTGAACAATTTAAAGTACTAACAATATAAAATTCAAATACTACTCGATTCACACATTGGTTTATAAGAACAGTAGTATAACATATCTTAACATAATACTTCAACACCTATGACATCTTACTTCACATCGTTGTAAAGTTGATATTTTCTACTTTCCTTTCCAGGTTTTGCTTTCGATATACCTCTTACAGAAGAGAGATATTCGCTTTGAAATAAAACGTTGGCCTTTTCTCCAAATAAGTTTTTTTTCACATTCTGACCCCTGAATAATACCTGACTATTATCCAAATCAATAGGTTTTTCCCTCTGTGGGACCCCCATTAACACAAAAAAAATCGTGACGATCCAATCAAAATTGCGACGTGTAGCGTGATTACCAAATAATAAAAAAATGGTATTTATTTCCGACTATTGCGATATCTCCGTTATTAGGCCACCTACGCCAACCAACTTTGCATCATTATAAAGATGGGATTTTTACTTTCGTGGTCAGACTTTACTTTTGGAAGGTCTCCAACCAAAGCTGTGATATTCGTCATTATTATTATATCGCAAAAATGAAAAGTTGGGTTCTATTAGCGGCTATTGCGATATCTTCGTTGTTTGACCACCTACGACAACCTTCGTTACATCGTTGCAATGGTGATATTTGTTATTTTCATTAACAGGTTTTGCTTTTAGTATACCCTTATAGAAGCGGAGATATTCGCTTTGAAATAAAACGTTGACTTTTTCTCCAAATAAGTTTTTTGCCCATTCCGACCCCTGAATATTATCCGACCATCACTAAAATCAATTGGCTTCTTCACCTCCGGGACCGTTAGTCCATGAGGGGACGGACGGACACACAAAGCCAGATCGACTCAGACATTCATTTTCGAATATATACATACATATATGTATGGGTCTACGACCATTATTTCGATGCGTTACAAACTTTTTGGCCAAAACCAACTTATAATACCCTCCCCACATAGTGGTGTAAAAACAAAACTAAAAGTTTTATCCTCCACTGTGACTATGTTACGCTGCATCAACACTACAAAAATATGAAATATTTATTTCTTCGAAAATGTAACACATCTCAAATGTAGAAATAGAAATAATCATTATGCATGAAATCAATTAATGAAAATAATTTAAATTGCTTTAAATTATTAAATATTTATCGAAAATATGTTTGCAATGATTTAGGGCATTCGATTGGTAAAATGTTTCGCAAATGTTCATTTTAGTTTAATTTGCATTGGCATATCTCAAAGTGGTATTAGGATGTAAGAAAAAATAGAAAAAAGAAGGATGTGCTCAATATAGTCTCACAAACAGTATCATGTTATCACATAATTATCACATAACAAGTAAGAGATCGTTATAGTTGGACAGGGCCGACCATGTGATACCCTATTCTCTACACCTGGGCACTATTCTCCAAGGAATTTCTTTTATATGATTGCGACATATTTTAGCCGTCCGTTCATACATACATAAGTTGATATATATCTTAACATACCAGATATATAGAACATTGGTAAAACCGGCAAAAGTAGTAAAAGTTGTAAACTGCTCCCATGTGAATTGTGTTGTGTCTGAAGTAAAGGAACGCTTTTCGAGTAAAAAGTAGTAAAACTTAAAGGAACAGAGCTCATATATACGCCGTCATTACTGTAAACGTAAGGTATTATTTTCCGTATTTTATAATTACCTGTCGAGGTTTTTTTCGCTACATATTATTAAAACAAGTTAGAAAGTATCAGTCAGCTGTGCCGACGGAGATATACCCTCAGCCTCGGACACAAAGAAAATAAGTAAACTCAATACTCATAACGTCTCTATGTTTTTTTTAATTTTGGGACAATTTCCCTAGAATAATGTACTTTGACCCCCAAAAAAGGAAGGAGTGTTCCGATATAGTCCATATTCGGACGTAATGCAAATCTCTAAGAAATAATACGATGTACAAAATTAAGACCAACCCGGTTTCTCCTTCGAGGGTTATCTTAGACACTAGTCAGTTTTGTTGGCGACGTCTCAGGAAGTATGGACTTGCCCCCAAAAAAAAAATGCACCGTCGTAAAAGAGGCAGTAGGGCAAACATGTTTCAAAAAATGCAAAAAGGTTCGAGAAGAGCTGTTAAACTATACTTTTCCCAAAGGAGTGGGCCGATATAGCCCATATTCGAACCTGATATATGCATGGAAGTAATATTTAAACATCCCTAGTAAGTATATTTAACGGAAGGTGTAGACCGATATGGGCCATCTTCCATTTAAACTAAGTTTGGACAAAATTTACGGGACCTGCAATTTGAACCAAATAGGTTGATTCTTCGAGAGTTATCGTGCGCACCAGCCAGACAGATAGACGGACGGACATGGGTAAATCGACTCCAAATTATCTGAAATGGTTTTCGCCCAAACATACTTGGGGTCTAAAATCATTATTTCGATAATCTCGTTGGCCTAAATGTTGAGGGTATAAACAAATATTAAAAGAATTTTAGAAATAGTTTTCGGAGATTTTTATCGAATTGATCAATGAAAAAGACCAATATTGATTTGAAAACTTTTCTATCATGATTGCGACATTTTGTAACATGGAATGTAAATGTAGTTCGTAGATTGCCGAAATATGTCTCCTAGAAATAAAATATAGACCAATAATTGAATTTCACTATCCGCTCATTATCCAAAATTGTCCACATTAAAGTCGGGTGTATGTCCAGTTAAAACACAATGGGCTGCAAGTGCTGTTTGTTTTTTTTTTTTTTTTTTTGTTCCAAAGGCTTGGATTTGGCCTTCTGCTCCGACTTGTGAGCACTTAGCCTAGTTTAGATTTTGTTGAATAGGGGAAATTGGTGAACCCATTGGCAAACTTTTTAGCTGTTCGTATATCTTGTCACGATATAAAAAGTATTTCGAATCTTTCATGCACAAAGACAACTTAATTCTTAACACACAAATCACAAAACAAAAACAACTCACATCAGCAAATTAACACAAAAGATTGTTCCACAACATCCCATACGGGACAAGGGAGACTTCTCTCTTATCAATGAGTGCACCCCGATTCATATTTAGCTCAATGATATGGGACCTACTGTTTATCGCCGAGTCCGAACGGCGTGTCTTAAGACACCACTTGTGGAGAAGTTTTTCAAGGCTGAAATACTCAGGAAATGTCGCCAACATTACTGAGAGGTATTTTGCCACCGTTGAAAAATGTTTGATGTTGCCTGGTCGGGGAATCGAACCCCCGACCTTCTGCGTGCAAGGCGGGCGTGCATACCATTCCACCACGGTGGCACCCATCAGCAAATTAAGTTCATTAAAACAACAACACCTTTGTCAACTCAACATCCAACACAACAAAGAGTGGTTCGTCAATATTTCGAACACTGACGTAAGTTCTCATTGCCAACTACCACGACGACCTTTCCTAAAAAGTTCACTAAAATGTACAAACACAAATAACAAAAAATTGTCAAAAATTCCCCATGAAGATAAGTCTAACGTCGTATATAAAGTTAAGTGCAATGGTGACGGGTCCAACATATGCCAAAAGTTATATGTTGGTACAAGAAAATCAAAACTTAAAACTTGGCTTAGTGCTCACAAGTCGGACCAGAAGGCCAAAAAACGTATGAATTACAAGACAGACACAGACCACTGTGCACAAATATATAGAAATGTAATAGAAAACCAGTAAGGAAAGTATCAAAGTCGGGCGGGGCCGACTATATAATACCCTACACTATGTAAAATATATATATATGGGAGCTAAATCCAAATCAGAACAGATTTCGATATAATTTATTACATTTATTTGTAGACCATCAAATACCTCAAATCTGCCTAAAATATATATGAGAGCTATATCCAAATCTGAACCGATTTCGATATAATTTGGCACACTTACTTCTAGGCCAAATCCCGGCAAGCATTCCAAATTTTATTGAAATCTGACATATATAGCGCGTTTCGTGCATCAAATACCTAAAATCGGCCGGGAATATATATGGGAGTTATATAAAAATCCGAACCGATTTCTATATAATTTAGCACACTTATTTCTAGGCAAAATCCCGGTAAATATTCCAAATTTTATTGAAATCGTACATATATAGCGCGTTTCGTGCATCAAATACCTAAAATCGGCCGAGAATATATATGGGAGCTATATCCAAATTTGAACCGATTTCTATATAATTTGGCACACTTATTTCTAGACTAAATACCGTCGCACGTTCCAAATTTAATTGAAATCGAACATTTATAGCGTGTTTCGTGCACCAAATGCCTTAAATCGGGCGAAAATATATATGGAGGCTATATCCAAATCTGAACCGATTTTTACCAAAATAAATAGCGTTCGTCCTTTGGACAAAAAACTATATTCCCCAATTTTTATGCGAATCGGACAATAAATGCGAACTGTACTTTGTTTACAAAAATACATGGACAGACGGACATGCGTAAATCGACTCAGAAAGTGATTCTATATATATCCCTAAAAGGAACTATGGGTCTATCTCGTTTCTTTTTACATGTTACAAACTAATGCCCAACGACATAATACGTGTTTTGGTTGCAAGCGATAGTTAGGCAAATGTGATATCAATGATCGAGTTTGCTTCACCGCGCACAAATGTAGGTGTATTTCCCCTATTGAGAATAATTAGCCCAAGAGATGCTATCATTTCGCTGACTACTAATCCTCTTTTATCCGTTGTTCTGGCGAACCATTCGTGTGATTTGCTGTTGAAGTCGCCTCCAATGAGCACGGGTGTGTCATGGCTTTTTATGTGGAATATAAGTTTATTTATGCCTGATAAGAATTCCGACATCTCAATGTTAGGAGAAAAATAGCAACTGTAAACTCGTATGCCGTTTATGTGCGCTACGACGAAGTTTTCATGATTCTCCTCTACTTTGCGTATATTCAGGCGAGGATTCCTTACATACGTAGCAGCATTACCCTTCTTATCTTGGTACAGTTTATTAGATTCACGAGCTCTGTACTGTTCGCTTATTAATACTATATCTACATTTTTTTCTTCGGCTTGCTTTATCATCAAGTCTTGAGCTTGACGATACTAAGGCTTGTTTTGTACTTCTGTAGAAATTTCGGATATTACGCACTTTGATTTCAGAAGCATCAGTTTCCTTGGAAGCTTCTAGGATGCTGTTTACGATCTCATCCTCATCCGTAGTTGCTTCGATATCTCTGATATCCACTAAAAATTTCTCCTTTTGCGTTTGTACTATGACATTTTCACCAAATGAAGATTTGATTGCACTTTCCAATTTTTGGGCTTGCCCATCTCCCTTTCCTAGCTCAATGCGTACATTGCCGTCCTTAGTTTTGTGGATTCTCTTTATTCCCACTCCAATTTCCACAGGTTTGATAGAGGTTTTCATTTTCTTCAAGATATCGGCGTAGGACGAATCGTTGGCTTGTATCGTAACTGATTCGCCCTTGGTTTTAACCGGGTTCTTGTGCGCCTTTTTCGGAGTTGTGTTTCTCTTTTTTCTTTCTTTTACTTTGGTCCATTGCGTATTTTTTTCCACAGGCGCTTTATCCGTTTCAGGCTCAGAAGTGCGAACCTTTTTGTTCACTCTTGCCTTCTCCGGTGAAATTGATGCCGTTCTTTTTATACCCTCAGCCTTTAGGCTAAAGAGGGTATTTACACTTTGATACGACCAAAAATGTGCCTCATCGAAATAATGGTTTTAGACCCCAAGTATGTTTGTACGATATCCGTTTCAGACAATTTTGAGTAGATCTAGCAATGTCCGTCCGTCTGTCTGTCTGTCTGTCTGTCTGTCGGTCTGGCTGGCTGGTGCGCACGATAACTCTCGAACGGATCAATCGATTCGGTTCAAATTTTGGGTATCGAAATATTTTGTCCAGATTCGATTTAAGTTCGAAGATGGGCCATATAGGTCCACTCCTTCAAGTACCTCCCCCACAAATGTTCAAAAATTGTCGCAAAACTTGTGCACAGGATAACTCTTGTAGGGAATAACCGATTTGGTCCATACTTTGCACATCGTGTAATTTCTACCAAACTTAGATTAGGTTCCAATATGGACTCAATCGGTTAACTCCTTCGGGTACCTCCCACACAAAATTTCGGAAAAGTTCAGTTTAGGACCTGGTCTCGAACCGCTTTGATTTTTGTTTACGCAAGTTGTATTCGCTGTCCTCTATACGACGCTGTAAGTTTCATTAGGGGCAAGTCCATACTTCCTGAGAAAATAGCCTGAAAGTCACAAAAAACCCTATGCCACCGTGTGCAGTGGTTGTAGCACAAGATAACTCTCGAACGGATCTGCCGATTCGGTCCAAAATTTGGTTTTCGTAATATTTTGTCCAAACTTAGTTCAAGTTCAAAGATGGATTATATCGGTCCACTCCTTCCGGTACCTCCCCCACAGAAGTTCGAAAATGTTCGGAAAATTTGTGCGTACGATAACTCTTGAAGGGAGTAACCGATTTGGTCCATACTTTGCACATTATGAAATTTCTACCAGACTTAGATGAGGTTCCAATATGGACTCAATCGGTAAACTCCTTCGAGTACCTCCCACACAAAATTTCGGAAAAGTTCAGTTTAGGACCTGCTCTCGAATCGCCTTGGTTTTTGTTGTACCATCTTGTATTCACTCCCCTATACGAAGGTACAAGTTTCCTCAGGGGCAAGTCCATACTTCCTGAAAAATAGCCTGAAAGTTGAAAAACAAACCCTATGACACCATGTTTATGGGTGGAAGCGCAAGATAATTCTCGAACGGAAATGCCGGTTCTGGCCAAAATTTGGCCTTCGTAATATTGTTTCCAAACTTAGTTTAAGTTCGTAGATAAGCCATATCGGTCCACTCCTTCAGGTACCTACGCCATAAAAGTTCAAAAATATTCGGAAGAATTGTGGGCACGATAACTCTTGATGGGAGTGACCGATTTGGTCCATACTTTACACATTCTCATAATATCTACCAGATATAGATCAGGTTCGAATATGGACTATATTTGTCCACTCCATCCCGTACCTCCCACACAAAATTTTGGATAAGTTCACTTTAAGACCTGCTATTGAATCACTTTGATTTTTGTTGAAACAACTTACATTCGCTGCCTCAATTACGATGGTAAAAGTTGTTTCAGGGGCAAGTCCATACTTCTTGAGAAAACAGCCCGAAGGGTGTATAAACCCCCTATGACACCCCCATGGTCTATGTCGGTCCATTCCTTTAAGTACCTTTTCAGCAAAATTTTTGAACTTTAATCCTAATCAACACTTTTGTCGGTTCATACGAGACCAAAATTTTGAAACCCCCTAAATACATAAGTTTATTGTGAAAAAAGTGTTTCAATTTGCACAGGCTGAGGGTATATCTCTGTCGGCAAAGCCGACTGATACTTTTTTACTTGTTTAATTGCTTTTTGGCGTTATCACGTACTCTGTTTGTACATGCTTATTTTCCACTTGCACTCTTTCGCTTTCGTGCGCTGCTCCCACAACTTGGCTCAGTGCAATTGCTTCCCTGTTTACTCTCAGAAACTCGCTGTGGCGTTTACAACCTTTGGCGGGGTACGTTTTGTCATTCCGCTGGGATGGAAAGGGTTGTTCGCTCCTTCTACGTCATAGATAGATAGATAGATAAATAGATAGATAGATAGATAGATAGATAGATAGATAGATAGATAGATAGATAGATAGATAGATAGATAGATAGATAGATAGATAGATAGATAGATAGATAGATAGATAGATAGATAGATAGATAGATAGATAGATAGATAGATAGATAGATAGATAGATAGATAGATAGATAGATAGATAGATAGATAGATAGATAGATAGATAGATAGATAGATAGATAGATAGATAGATAGATAGATAGATAGATAGATAGATAGATAGATAGATAGATAGATAGATAGATAGATAGATAGATAGATAGATAGATAGATAGATAGATAGATAGATAGATAGATAGATAGATAGATAGATAGATAGATAGATAGATAGATAGATAGATAGATAGATAGATAGATAGATAGATAGATAGATAGATAGATAGATAGATAGATAGATAGATAGATAGATAGATAGATAGATAGATAGATAGATAGATAGATAGATAGATAGATAGATAGATAGATAGATAGATAGATAGATAGATAGATAGATAGATAGATAGATAGATAGATAGATAGATAGATAGATAGATAGATAGATAGATAGATAGATAGATAGATAGATATATCCCTGATGATGATCGTCGGAGACGATCGAAATATCGGAAAATAAAAATAATGTTAAAAACAGAACAGCATGTTCTTAATTTACTGACCTCAAGCCAAACTAAATCTTAGAGAACATTTTAAATTTTTTTAATTATTATAACCCTACAGAAGACAAGTAGTCTTATAGATGACCAAAAGTTATTCTCACAAAATTCTGCAAACAACTGAATATGATATAGATTTTTTCAATGTTCATTTCAATTTTACATTCTACTAAATTGAAAGAAAATATTGTAACGGAAAAATATGTTTACCCACTGGTGATTTGCAAACTGTAAGCTACTATAGTTGTGTGTGATTACTTGCAAGTTCTTGCTAGAAGAAATCTCTCCAGCAACAACTTGCAAGTTCTCAGTGAAAAGCTGCAAAAAAGTGTTTTAACAGACAACTTTCTGTTACAATTTGTACAAATTGTTACAAACTTTTGGGTGACCACACAGACCCTATGTTAACAACATTCCCTCGTCTAAGCTTTTTCTTAAGCTTTCTGTTCGCAGTTAAAAAGCGCTAACATTGTAAAAGTTCACACTGAGATGTTTTGTTTAGAAGTTTTTTGATAAAACTCAGATATTATGTTAATGTGCATGTTTACATAAGTACTTTTTATCGGGGTTAACCCTAATTTGAATCTAGCATTTTTCTTAGGTGATAAAATATGTTTTAATCATAGACTAATAAATGTGTAGACGAAGAAATCCTCTCACCTAAATTCTCCCACTCAATGAGAATTGAGTCAGTTTACGAGATACTCAATTTTTAAAATGGCAATAACTATGCATTTTTAAACTATTTATGATGGTAAACGACAATATGTGGGTAATATTGGCCGGATCTACATCCTCAAATAAAAAAATCAAAAAAATCTTGCAATTTACCCAAAAACAAAATACAATTGTTGTAAGAGCGACCCTCTACAAAAACAAGCACACTACAATTTTCTCTGTCTATACGATTCATTAGTCTATGGTTTTAATATTTCAGTATAGGAATTCAGTAATTCTTAAACAACTTTACTCATTGCTTATTATACCCCATACCACAATGTGGAAACTTTGTTTTTGTTTCGTTTGTTTTACCGAAAATTCATGGAACATTTTGATAGGTGTGTCCGTCCATTAATAATTATAATCAAACTACAGGCCACAATTATAGACCAATGGTCACGAAGTTTTTGGCGATGGTCGTAAATATTTAGGGGGTTGAAATTGACCAAAAATACAATTTTTCCCATTTTGTAGCTCATCTGTACGGCGCAATGAAATTTCCAGTGAGGTTTGAGTTTACGACGTAGAAAAAGCTTTCAATTTAACATGATGACCAGATAATATTTAGCGGGTTAAAGGGACCGCAATTTTTGTGTGAAAATTGGTAAATTTATAGTATACTGACAATATTTTTATTTTCGTAAGATATGGTCCACCCACTTAAATAATATTTAGTAGAGGAAACATTGATCTTTCTATTGATGCCAATTATGCTGATATACGTGTTCAGATAACAGAGTTACTGCTTAATATATACAGAGATCCCAAAGCTAGATTTCGCACTTATAGTTCAATACAGACAAATTTTTACATGAGGTAAAAGCTTTAGTCAAGGAAAATGCCAATAATTTCGGACAATAATCGGATATTATTTAGCGGGTGAATTTTACCATAACTTGTGTGGGAAAAATATCGAAATTTAATTTTTATTCCATTCTTTTTTTAAATTCTGGACATAATATTCCGTCAAATTCAGAACGAAACTTAAAACTAAATATCGACCTCTCCTTGATGTAAATTGCATAAATTCACTTTGGTTCGAAATGCGACTTCACTGGCCAAAAGTCAATTTTTTGATATGCTCCAAAACAACAAAAACAAAGTTTGTTTGTACTAAATTTGCATTAAGCGTTTAACGAGAAGTGGTAAAAATTATTTTTATTTGCTGTGTTTTTAAAATAGTTGTATGGGCATTACATATCGTTCATTTACTCAAAAAGTGGCATAACTCAAAAAATGCGTTTTCTGAGTTAGCAACTTCTATTTTTTCTACGATTTCTATTTTATCTTGTGTCAAATTTTCATGCTGATATCGACGAATTCGACGAGTAACAGCTCATTTACTACGAGTTTCGCATAATTCAACACAAAAGTTTTTTGAGTTTATGAAGCACTAAAACACTTCAAATCATGCTTGATCTTGCACAGAAATTTAGCACTTATATCTGGCTAGCTGTTTACAAAATATGGTCTAAGTAGTTGTTTTAGTTTTTCTGTAATAATCTTTTTAAATTGGGAAGTCAAAATTCAATCGCCAATTTAAAAAACGTTTTTCTCGAAGCTTGATTTTTTGAAATGTATCACTCTTTGAGTAAAAGAGCGACATTGAGACTACAAAACCCTAGTAGGGTCTTGTTCCATCAGATTCAGTTCGGATCTTATGGTCTCATCTAAACCGGGCTAAAACCCCAGTTTTTGAAACGATTAGGAATTTAGCTTTGCTGTCTTTGGCAATATTGTAGCCCTAAATCTTTTATCTTTTAAACAGATCACATAATAAAAACTCCATCTAGGGCATCCAAATCGATAAAATATAGACAATTTCACATAATTGCTGAAATTTTGGTCAGTATCAGCTAAACTATTGGGAGTTGAACCAAGTAACCTTTTGCAAAAATATTCCAAATAAAGTTCTCAGCAATTCTTCAGAACATTCTGAAACTCTAAAATGCTTGGTTCATGTTGTTTCAGTATTTTCCATCATATCTTTTACAACACGTATTTCAAACACAGATCACACCAACAGTTATTCTCGCATTTCGGATTTCACCACATTATTGACATATTTATTAAAACGTCGTTGAAAAATATACTGAAAACAACGTAAATGTATACAATATATGGAAATTTTCGATATTTTATAAAATTTGAGGCAATAAATGTACTTTTTCTAGTTCATTATTTCTCTTTAAATATTTTATTCTTGTCCTTACCTACAAATTTGCTTCAGAGGTCAGATGAAAATGCATATAGGTTTCAGAGATATAGCTCAGAATTGCTTTAAAAAGTAAATATTTAACCATGTTTAGATGGGGCCATAAAATCCAAGCTTGATCTAACACAACAACTAGGGATTGTGTCGTTTGGGTCTGTACTTTCAAAAAATCCTCAGCTCAAATTGTTCGCACAAGATTACCTTAAAAACGTTGCACAGTGTAATTAAAGAGAATGAAACTCAAATATGGAAAAGAAAGATAACACTATGCAACACTGAAAATGCAAACAACTTCTAGTATGCATTTTTTGAAAATTCATATTTAGACTACAAAAATCCTAGTAAGGTTTTGTCCTGTCAGATCCAGTTCGGATTTTATGGCCTCATCTAAACCGGGCTAGATATACACTTTGCATTTATCACGCCTTTATCTCAGAAACGAATAGGAATTTGGCCTTGTAGAACTCATCTTTTGAAAAAATCTTTAGAACATTCTGAAACTCTAAAATGATTACTTCATGTGTTTTCAGCGGTATTTTGCATCATATCTTTTACAACACGTATTTCAAACACAGTTCACACAACAACAGTTGCGATTGCATTTAATGAAGAAATTTCATAATTTTTGTTAATGTAATAAAGTTTGTATTTTTTTACACAAATAATAAATTCTTTTTTTATTCTGGAATATTTTGCAATTACTTGCATTTTTATTGCATATTTGAACTGCATAACAAGTAGGAAAAGAGTTAAGTTCGGTCGGGCCGAACTTTTTATACTCTCCACCACAAATTTCAGCCATTTCGGTGGATTAATGTGGCCACAACCTTCAAAATACCGAAAATCGGAAGGTACCGTTCTATGGGGGCTATATGATGGCGTGGACCTATACCTACAAATTTCTGGGGGAAAGTTCTATACCCCCAACGAAGACAAAATACCAAATTTCAGCTATCTCGGTGTGATAATGAGGCCAAAACCTTCAAAATACAGAAAATCGGGAGATATCGTCCTATTAAAACGTGGACCTATATAAACATTTTATGGA
Source organism: Musca autumnalis (assembly GCF_047663935.1). Taxonomy (NCBI): domain Eukaryota; kingdom Metazoa; phylum Arthropoda; class Insecta; order Diptera; family Muscidae; genus Musca; species Musca autumnalis. The sequence continues at coordinate 70,169,836 of NW_027411644.1, forward strand.
AAAATATTTCTAAGCCTCTGGAAACACAAAATACTAACTTACAACCGATTCTGTTGTCAAATGGGGCTAATACATTCAAAATATATTAAAATGACGCGTACTTTATATGGGGCGTTATATGGGGGCTATACCAAAACGTGGACCTATATAAACCAACTTTGGTAGGAATGTTTTTTGGCCTCTCGAGACACAAAATACCAATTTACAGCCAATTCGGTGGTCAAATGGGAAAAATATCTTAAAAATTCCTTAAAACGACGACGCTTCACGCGTCATTTTGTATGGGGGCTACCCGAAAGCGTGGACCTACATAGCCCGCTTTCAATACCAAAAGTCCTATGTACAAATAATACATTTTCCCAAAATTTCATCCACCTACGTCAATCCGTTCGGACGCTAGAGTGATTTCCACAGACGGACAGACGGACGGACATGGCTATATCGATGTAGAATTGCACGCTGATCAAGAATATAAAGGGTGTTTTTTAGGCTGATAGAACTTTAAATTGTAAAATGTAACACAAAAAATTATATTTTGATGAAACTTTTCTTTTATTTGTTTCCGTATACTCTGACAAATCATCATGAATAGACTCACGCTTGAACAACGCTACGAAATTATCCAAATTTACTTTGAAAATCAGTCGTCGATTCGCGCAACTTATAGACGACTTCGTCATTTGTATGGCGTACATAATCGTCCATCTGAACAAGCGCATTTTTGGCTTAACGGGTTTGTTAATAAGCAAAATTGCCGCATATGGAGTGAGACCAATCCACAAGAGACCCTACAGACTCCAGACTGGTGGCATCATCGGACCTTATTTCATCAAAAATGAGGCCGGAGCTCGCGTTACGGTCAATGGAGATCGTTACCGCACCATGATCAATGATTTTTTGTTTGAAAATATGGATGACATTGATCCGGAGGAGATGTGGTTTCAACAGGATGGCTTATTGAAATCAAAATTTGGCGATAAGTTGATTTCGAGAAGTGGACCTGTCAATTGGCCTCCAAGGTCGTGCGATTTGACACCTCTCGATTATTTCCTGTGGGGCTACGTGAAGTCAGTGGTTTATGCTGATAAACCAGCAACAATTGATGCCTTGGAGGCCAGCATTGTTCGTGTTATTCGTGAAATACGGCCAGCAGTGCTCGAAAAAGTGGCCAAAAATTGGACGTCCAGAATGCACTTCGTCAAGAACAGCCGCTGTGCCCATATGCCCGAAATCATTTTCAAATGTTAATGTCACGTATTGATCTTTCGAATAAAAAAAAAATTTTGATTACAATTTAATTTTTTGTGTCATTTTTTACAATTTCAAGTTCTATCGGGCTTAAAAACACACCCTGTATATAGTCTGTGGGGTCTACAATGATTATTTCGAGTAGTTACAAACGTAGTGACAAACTTAATATACCCCCATCCTATGGTGGAGGGTATAAAAATGATCTTCGACTAAAAAGGCAAAATGTTCAAATAAATGAAAATGTCAATAGTTTTGAAAAATTATCGGATGAAATTGACGATTGACCATTGTGGGAAAAATATCCAAATTTAATTTTTGATCCAAATTTTAAATTCTGGGGACATATTCAGACAAATTACGAACACAAAACCTCAAAACCAACTCCTGACCTATCCATTGATGCAAATTATATCCATGATAAACCAGTAAGGAAGCATCAAAGTCGGGCGGGGACGACTATATGATACCAGACACGACTGTGAATATATGGGAGATATATATAATGGGGGATATATTAATCTAAATTGATTTCTATATAATATGGTACACTTACTACTAGACCAAATTCCGTCACACATTCTAAATTTCATTAAAATTGGACAGACATAGGGTGTTTGGTGCTGTAAATACGTAAAAATATATGGGAGCTATATCCAAATCTGAACCGATTTCGATATAATTTGGCACCTTTATTTCTGGTCGGTTTCAGTAACAATTTAATCTCGGCACAGTAGGTCGTTAACCTAAGGTCCAAAGCCTTAGGTGATAGGGCTGCTATCTGTGGTGTACAGGCACACCAGAGTTGTGTGTTGGCCGCCCCTTTAATGGGAAAAACCGACACCAGTTGTAGCCGCTCCACTGGAATACCGACGCTACGTTGTGGACTGTTCTTAGCTTCAGTGCTCACCTTCAACCTTACCGACATGGGAGGCCCTGCCAGTAGCTACGCTACCGCCGGCATCGCTTTTACGTTCATTGCACTTACTAGGCCCCCTCATCGCGTCGAGGTGACAGTCCCTCGAGGGGGTGACAGCGGCACTATTCGCCTCCTAACCGGTGCGAAAGCAATAAATAATAATAATAATAATTTCTGGTCGGAATTGAATTACACATTCCAAATTTCATCAAAATCAGTCATATTTTGAAATTATGGCTGAAAATAATTATGAATCAAAATTTTGTTACAATGTCAATACAAAAATTACATAGAAACAGTTTTGGCCAGAAAATTAGGATTTGGAACCATTGTGCAATGTAGCGGTTAGATAATCGTTTTGGTTTGTTTGTAAACAAGTAAGAAAGCATCAGTCAACTGTGCCGACAGTTGACCTAAAGTAAAGAAACACACACAATACTTCTACCGTTTATAGGCCTTTTTTCAGTTTCTGGTCCAATTTCTCAGGAATCATGGATTCGTCCCCGAAAACAATACCATCTAAACTAGGGTCGCATACAAAACATGTTGCTAAAAATTTAAAAGCAATCCCACACGAGTCCTTAAACTGCACTCTTTCCAAACTTTGTGTGGGAGGCACACGAAAGAGTGGTTCAATGTAGTCAATATTCGGACATAATTCGAGGCTGTAAGAAATAATACGATATACAACGTTTGGACCAAATCGGTTTCTCCCTTCGAGGGTTATCTTAGGTACGACTCAGTTACAGTTGGCGCCGGTAGCCTTTTTTGGAGATTTGGGTCATTATCTCAGGAAGTATGGACTTGCCCCCGAAAAAATTGCGCTATTCTAACAGGGTCCGCAAGGAGACGTTTTTGGAAAAAAATTCAAAACGAACCGAGATTAGCTGTGAAACTGCACTTTTCCTAAATTTGTTGTAACTTTTAGGCCATTAAAAGGGGGCCGCAAGAACAACCTGCTGAACAAAATTTCAAAACGATCCGAGAAGAGAGTTATCGTACACACCAGCCAGACAGACTGACGGACATTGCCCAATCTGCTCCAAATTGTCTGAAACCGATTTCGTGCAAACATACTTGGGCTCTATACGCATTTTTTCGACGAGGCATATTTTTGGTTGTATCAAAGTGTATATACCCTCTTTAACACAAAGGCTGAGGATATAAAAACTACAATTACCTTCCGTGCTACAAAATTTTGTAGTCATGACAACATTGTTCCTGTGGTAGAGGGTATAAAAAGTTCGGCCTGGTCGAAATTAACACCTTTTTCACTTGTTGCATTTTAGTTGGTTCATCAATAAATTGAATATCTGATTCCGACATTTACATGATACCTCTCTCCATTATAAATCTCCACTGAAACTACGCTGTTGCATTTGTGTAAACAAAAAAACGTACGACTGACAGATGCTTCTTTTCCGAAACACAAAGCAAAACAAAAAAACTTTCAAAACATAAACAAAACGTAAATTACCGCAAAAAGCTTTTCTATAAAAAATAAAATGCGCCAAAAATATTAATAAAAGCTCTCTCTCTCCCCATTTCTCACACTCTCTTGCAGACTACTTACTCAAGGACCAGAAATGGATGGAAAACTTTTAAGGGTTGGAGAAAAACTAATGGCATGGAAACGTTGGGGGGTTATTGTTGTTGCTGTTGAAAAGGATATGGGTCATCATTTCATCAACAATCTCGAGTGGCAAACAGTTGTCTGTGGTAAGTCGAACGAAACGCAACAAATTAACGGTACTTAGCTAAGTTGTCTGTCAGTGTCGGATGCGTGGTGCGTTTTATTATTCTTTTGTGATTTTTCAATTGCAAAGAAAACACATAAAAATTAATTTTTGAATCAAGAGTGAATGTTCCCAAAATTATTTAAATTTTGAAATCACCTGGAAAAGGTTTTTTTTAAATTTAAAGTGAAATAGTTTGAGGGAAAATAGTGCAAGGATATACGCATTGAGTATATCTCATATAAAATATAAAAATATCCTCTAAAGTGCTAAGCACCAGCAGCGAATTTCTTTGTCCTCCACCATACTCGTATAAGCCCCAAGGGAGTCTGAAACCATAAAAATAGATCTCAAATATTTAAGAAGATTAAACTGCGGATGCCGGATTTCTTAAAACTGTGTAAAATTTCTAAGGTAAGTTGCCTATGTCTTGGCAGATTAGATTTTCATATCTTTATTGTTTTTTGTTTTTTTTTTTTTTTATCCTTTAGTTTTCATCAATTTATGAGAGTGTGTGTGTGTTGTTGCATGAATATAGGCAGTTGACATTGACAGCAATATGCTTCATTTTAAATGTTGATGCTGCTGTGTCGTTGTTGTTGGTTTTGTAACTCATTGCTCTGGGCAATTAAAGTGGTGATAAATATAGAAGAGGTGAAAGAGGGATCAAAGGGAGCTCCTATATACAGATGATGCATCTATAAAAAGAAAAGGTAGCTGGTTTAATTTGTAAAAATATTTTCTATAATTCTAAAAAAACTCCTCATATAGCATAGAACACACCATTAAAGGGTTAAAGTTGCATTCCCATGAAACTAGGGACTGGTAGTCTTATCTTTTAAGCAATAGAAGTGGAAAATTCAAAAGGCCCCTATTGTAGTGGTAAACAAGATAAAAAAATGTTTCGGTAATAAAGCAGCACGATTATACAGAAGAGCCTTCTGATTATGGGAAGCCTCTGAGCGCTACAAATATACGGAAAAATCGAAGGGGCTATTCGTAAGCCGCCTTCCGAAAGGGATGTGAATTGCCAATGTAAAAAAATCAATTTGCGCTGCAAGGACAGGAATGGGCGTTTCCCTAGCCAACTTCTGAAGCACCACAAATGTGTTTTTGGAAGCAAATCCTTGCAAAGTCGCCACGCAATTAAAGGTTGAGATTTCTGAAATATTCCAATCGGAACCCTCTCCCTTATGCTATAAATATAACTATCGTCTTGTGTTATTGTAAAAGAAGACCTTTTGTTGTCTTTGCAAAAAATTGGGGCCTTCTATGAAGACTTGTTGTTTCCTATAAGACGATTGTTTAGGTGAGGGAGGGGAAATCCATAGGCTTCGATAACTCGGTAAAGGAATGATGAGCAGTGGGGGTGAAAAGAACAAGAAAATAAAACACAAGCAGTATCAGTTTAAATATTAAATAATATGCTGGTTTATTGGTGTATTTCTTTTCTATTCAACAACAAAGATTACCTTGTAATCTGGGGTGGCGACAGAGGCCGGTTAGTATTAACGCGAGACGGTTGGTTAATACGCGAAGTTAACTATTCAACGGTTGATCGACTAGTGAACGCAGAGGTTCTTGCAATCGCAGAGGATTGGAGCGATCGCAGAGGATCTGAGTCGATTTATACTACTACATTTACATATTCCAATGAGAGAAAACTCAACAACCATCGCTCGTTAGCATCAACACACTACAGTCTCCGCATAGGGAACTTGCTGAGGTGATGCACGATGATGTCAATCAGCATCCGTGATCGACTGAGCTCGGGAAGTTGAGTTGGAATGTATCAAACCTAAACAACGATCCTATGCTTTCCTATAATGGACGACAGGTCTTCTTATAGAAGCCACATGGATTTTCATAGAAGGCCTCAGTTCTTTGCATAGACTGCAAATATGGAGGATCACCGTTCTTTTTATATACCGTATCTTTATAGAAGACCACAGCACTTCTTATAACGGACCACAGATGTTTTGTATACCCTCAGCATTTATGCTAACGAGGGTATATACACTTTCATACGGGCAAAATAAGCCTCATCGAAATAATGGTTTTAGACCCCAAGTATGTTTGGACGAAATCCGTTTCAGACAATTTGAAGTTGATTTAGCCATGCCGTCCGTCTGTCTGCCTGGCTGGCTGGTGGGCACGATAGCTCTCGAAAGGATAAAATTTGGCTTTCGCAATATGTTGTGGAAGCTTAGTTTAAGTTCGCAGATGGGTTATATAGGTTCACTCCTTCAGGTACCTCCCCCACAAAAGTTCGAAAATGTTCGGAAAATTTGTGCCCACCATATCTCTTGAAGCGAGTAAGCGATTTGGTCCATACTGTGCACATCGTGAAATTTCTATTATACTTCTATGAGGCCATATCGGTTTACTCCTTCGGGTACCTCCCACACAAAATTTTGGAAAAGTTCAGTTTAGGACCTGCTTTCGAATCGCTTTTTGTTGTAACACCTTGTATTTACTGTCCCCTATACGATGGTACAAGTTTCATCAGGGGCAAGTTCATACTTCCTGAGAAAATAGCCTGAAAGGTGCAAAGACCCCCTATGACACCGTGTGTAGTGGTTAGAGCGCAAGATAACTCTCAAACGAATCTGTCGATTCGATCCAAAAATTTGGCTTTCCTAATGTTTTATCCAAACTTAGCTTAATTTCGAAGATAAGCCATATCGGTCCACTCCATCAAGTACCTCCCCCATAAATGTTCAAAAATGTTCGGAAAATTGTGCGCACAATAACTCTTGAAGGGCGTGACCGATTTGGTGCATACTTTACACCTCCTAATATATCTACCAGAACATGGACTATATTTGGCCACTCCTTCGGGTACCTCCCACACAAAATTTCGGATAAGTTCACTTTAAGACCTGTAGTGGAATTCTCTAACTCATTCTTTGAGTTACCGACGAAAATCGGTAACTTTAAAACGCAAAATTTTGAATGAAACGTTCAAATAAAAGTTGACAACACAGTTGCTATCGGTAGAACTTTACGACTACTTTTTATTGGTCGTTAACTTACCGAATAATATCGTTAATTACCGAAATTATAAGCATTTTAATTTTACCGATTTTTGTCGGTAATTCCAAAAAATGTGTTCGAGAATCGCACTACTGCTCTCGAATCACTTTGATTTTTGTTGAAGCAACTTTCATTCGCTGTCTCAATTACGACGGTGAACGATTATGGACATCCCCTGAGAAAATATCCCAAAAACTATAAAACCCCCTATGGCACCATCTGTAGTGGCTGGAGAGCACGATAACTCTCGAACTTAACAACCGATTTGATCCAAATTTTCGCCTTCGTTATATTTTGTCCAAACTTAGTGTCTTTTCGAAGATCCTTTGGAAATATATACCGATGCTGTTCGTTGTGGTGCTGTTTCCAGCGCTGTTTGGACAATTCCATGCTTCCTGGCATACTAGTCCAAAAGTTATACGATGATAAAATGACTAGTGAGCGCGATATCTATCGAAATAATATGACTCCCAAAATAAAATCCACATCCATAATGGACTATGCGGTCCATTCCTTCAAGAACCTCCTCCGCAACACTTTTGAACTCTAATCCTAATCTACATTTTTTGTCTGCAAGTTTAAATGCCCGTGGCCCTTTTTGGGCACAAAATACATTCGATCTGTCCGTAGATGAAAGATTCAATTCATATAGGCTGAGGGTATATCTCTGTCGGCCAAGCCGACTGATACTTTCAGGTGTTCCCATAGAAAACCGCAACTTTGACTTAAAAAAGCCCACAGCTTTTATTAAAGAAAAACATAGATCTTCTCGTAGAATAGGATGGCCACAGGACTACATGTACAAGACCACATGTCTTATCATTTAGTACAACAGGTCTTCTTATAGATGGCCACACGTCTTCCACAGTTCACTTATAGAAGTTCAGTTCAACTTATAGAAGGCCACAGGTATTTTTATAGAAAACCCCAGGCCTTGATGTAGAGGACCACAGTTTTTATACCCTCCACCATAGTATGGATTGTATATTAAGTTTGTCATTCCGTTTGTAACACATCGAACTAATCATTTGCGACCCAATAAAGTATATATATTCTTGATCAGGATAAAATTCTAAGGCGATCTAGCCATGTCCGTCTGTTGTAATCACTCTAGCGTCCGCAATAATTGAGATAGAGTGCTGAAATTTTGCACCCGTGGGTCTTTTTTCCATAGGCAGGTCAAGTTCGAAGATGGGCTATATCGGTCCACTCTTTGGTATAGCCCCCATATAACGGTACCTCCGGATTTGAGGTATTTTGACGTTCTTCGCCACATTTGCAGACCGAATTAGCTATAATTTGGCACTTAGGGTTCCTAGTGATCAACAAACTTACATCCCAAAGGATATGGGCATAGGTCCATGTTTTTGTATAGTCCCCATATAACGGTACCGATTTTCGGTATTTTGAGAATTTTAGCCACAATTTTTAACCGAACTATCTGCAATTTGACATTTGAGGTTCTCAGTGGTCATGAAACATCTCCACGAAACATCGTCAACATAGGTCCATGTTTTGGTATAGACCCCATATATCGGTACCTCCCGATTTTCGGTATTTTGAGAATTTTAGCTAAAATTTTTAACCGAACTAGGTGTAATTTGCCATTTGAGGTTCTCAGTGGTCATGAAACATCTTCACTAAACATCGTCAACATAGGTCCATGTTTTGGTATAGCCCCCATATAACGGTACCTCCCGATTTTCGGTATTTTGAGAATTTTAGCCACAGTTTTTAACCGAACTATCTGCAATTTGACATTTGAAGTTCTCAGTGGTCATAAAACATCTCCAACGAAACATCGTCTACATAGGTCCACGTTTTGGTATAGCCCTCATATAACGGTATCTCCCGATTTTCCGTATTTTGAGAATTTTAGCTGCAATTTTTAACCGAACTAACTGTAATGATCGGTATTTTGAGAATTTTAGCTACAATGTTGTCTATTCAAAAATAATCGTCAATATAGGTCCATGTTTTGGTATATTCCCCCATATAACTGTACCTCCCGATTTTCGGGAATTTTCAGTGGTCATGAAATTTCTTCACTAAAATTCGTCAACATTGGTCCATTTTTGAGGATCTACATTGTTTTGATGAAACTACCCTCAATTTGACTCTTGAAGTTCCCTGCAGCTTTAAAACTTTTCCGCCAACAAAATTTAAAGATAAGATAAGAAAATACCCCTCAGTAATGTTGGCGACATTTCCTGAGTATTTCAGCCATGTAAAACTTCTCTACAAGTGGTGTCTTAAGACACACCGTTCGGACTCGGCGATAAACTGTAGGTCCCATTTCATTGAGATAATATGAATCGGGGTGCACTCATTGATATGAGAGAAGTCTCCCTTGTCCCATCTGGGATGTTTGTGGAACAATTATTATAAAATTTAAAGATAGGTTGACTTTTTGATATAGCTCCGTTAGTGGTACCTTTCACCTAGCTGAACACATTTTTTTTAGATTAGATTAGATAACACTGTGCAACAAAATGGAGGTGAAAGTCTGGGGCACGGAAAATTCCTCTTGGAGAAGAAAGGCCTTGGTGAATATATTATGAACCCCGAAGGACAGATCCGCCGTGAGTCGAACTTCCGCGTTATGGCGTGATGACATTTTTGTTAGAGACCCTGTGGGCCATCAGGAATTAGCGTTATATCTTTGTTCACTGTTGCTTAAATGCTCTACAAAAACAACAAACAAAGATATAATGCTAATTCATGATGACTTACTGGGTCTCTTGTAAAAACTTCATCACGCCATAACGCGGAAGTTCGACTCACGGCGCATCTGTCCTTCGGGGTTTTTAATATACACACACCAAGGGCTTTCATCTCCAAAAGGAAATATCTCTGCCCCAACATTTGTGTCACAGTGTAATTTAAGCAATAGTGGGAGGCAGTAGGAGTCTATCCATTGTCGAAAAGTTGTTCCACCTAAAATTGTGAAAGGACCCTAATTATTATATTTTATTTAAGACTATTTTATGGTGGAGGGTATAAAAAGTTCGGTCCGGCCGAACTTAACGACTTTTTACTTGTTTTTTATTCTTTTTGTAGAAGACCACAGATGCTCTTATAGAAGTCCACAGTTATTTTCATAGAAAAAATACAGATATTCTCATAGAAGATCACAAATCTAGTCATAGAAGAGCACATATCTTATAGAAAACCAATAAAATCCACAGGCCTTACAAGTCATAAACTTTATCTTAGAGAGGGATGACCACTAGGGATATCACAGAAAAGCACAGGGTTTTTCATAGAAGACCACAGTTCTACTCCTAAAATATTACAAATGTCATTCAAGAAGCCCACTGGTCTTCTTATAAATGAACACAAGTCATTTCATAGAAAACCATAAAACTTATTTTAGATCTTCATATGGAAAAACAGAGGACTTATCATAGAAACCTCAATTCTTCCTAAGAAGACCACATCTCTTTCTTTAGTAGAACACATGTCATCTAACTGAGAACCACATTTTAGGCCTCAATACTGACAAAAAATATTCTCTCGCACTAATTTAAAAGATATCGACGTGGATTGGCAAACAAAGTTCTCTTCAGATTTAGGCATGTCTGTCACTCTCGAAAGAATAAGGTAATATTTCTTCCAAATATATATCATATTCCTAGATATTGGTCTTGTCCTTCGTGCCCAAACTCCTTCACATACCTTCTGCACAAATCTGTTAAATACAGGATTTTTACCGCAGAATCAAAAGTAAAACCTCACCACTATCATGTTGTTTCCATAACATTATCTACATTATACTCTTATTTCATTTAATATTGTCCTTATTTTTTATCTATTTTAATTTTTTAGTTAACTTTTATTGCTCACTTTTGCATATCTCAATTCCAACTTACCCTAAAATCAATCATATCTCTTTAGTTTCCAACACAAGGAGAACAATTTGTTTATTCATATTCTTAATTATACACAATACTGACTGCTTTATCTCAAGAAAATGTAATTATGATGCAATCGGGTAGATTACACAATAATTCCACAGACGTCACTAATAACTTAGTTAGAATCCTTGCTAAGCAAAGAAAAGGGTTAAAAATCTGCCATATTAATTCGCAGAGTGTTATGAATAAGATTGACGAATTCAAATATCTCTTCGAAAACTCGGGAATTGATATAGTGTGCGTATCGGAAACCTGGCTCAGTTCTTCTATTCCTGACTCCTTAGTGAATCTAAAGGGATATTCTATATTTCGATCGGATAGAGAGCAACGTGGCGGGGGTGTTGCAATTTTAACCAAAAACAACATTAATGCTAGATTCCACACCAGATCCATAGTAGGCGATGAAATTGAGCATGTATTCATTGAAGTTAAATCGAACAATAGTAAAATGTTAATCGGTTGTATATATAGACCAAACAATAATATCGATCTTGCTAAACTTCATGACATTCTTGAAGTAGTAACGTTGGGCTATCACGAAGTAGTAATAACCGGTGACTTCAATTCTAACATACTCGTAGATTCCACTCTGTCTGACAATATGCTGTCGTTAGGACTACATACTGTGAATAATACCTTACCCACTCACTTCTCCCCAACCACAAACACACTCTTGGACCTATTCTTTGTAAACAATCAGAACAATATTCTTTTATACGGCCAGATCTCTGCGTCTTGTTTTTCCAAACATGACCTTATTTTCCTTACTTATAACTTCAATGTACCACAGCCTGAACAAACCTATTCATTTCGCAATTATAATAGATTGGACTACAGTGCCTTGGAAGAGAAATGGCTGTACATTAACTGGAATGAAATTTACAATTTAAACTCGGTTGACCAACAGTCAGATTTCATCCAGCAAAATATTCTTTTTCTTTATAATGAGACTGTCCCTATAAAAACAAAACGTGTCGATGGTACTAATAAGCCTTGGTTTAACTCAGATATCAAAACGTATATTGCCGATAGAGATAGAGCGTATAACCGGTGGAAACGTTACAAAACACTCGAACTCCATGACGAATTTCGTTCAGCCAGAAGTAGAGTTAACAAGCTTATAAATCTCGCTAAAACTGAATATTACACAACTAAATTCAATCAAGCAGTAGACACTAAAAGCAGGTGGAGAGTCATTAATGAAATTGGCGTTGGTAAGCCTAGAGCTGCCGTATCTAAACAGGACAATGCGGATGAGCTTAACAACATATTCATTAATACACCATTCATTCCGGCAAGTCCTTCATTTTACGACAATGCTGTAACTAGCGGAGACGAATCTAACGAAGGGGATTTTGAGTTTCGATGCGTCACCCATGATGAAGTCGTTAGAAGTTTTATAAAGGTTTAGTCTAATGCCATCGGTTCTGACGGTATTGATCCAAAATTCATTCGCATTCTACTGCCGCGACTTTTACCCTACCTCACATTTCTCTTCAACAGCATTTTGACCTCGAGCACTTTTCCAACACATTGGAAACACGCAAAAATCCTTCCTGTTCCAAAATCAAACTCTGAGTACCGTCCCATTGCAATTCTACCCTATTTATCGAAAATCTTCGAGAAACTAATTCACATTCAAATGTCAGAATACCTTCACCGGAACTCGATGTTATCTGCAGTGCAGTCGGGATTCCGAGCAGATCATAGCTGCATAAGCGCGTTATTGGAAGTATCTGAATCACTGAGGACTGATATTGACGAGAAAAAGGCATGCTTTCTCGTCCTTTTAGACCATTCAAAAGCGTTTGATACAGTCGATCACGATCAGCTTTATCTAAAGCTCCGGCGATTTTTCAATTTCTCCAACACATCGACAAATCTTATTAAGTCTTACTTGTCCAACCGCTCACAATCAGTGTACGCCCAAAACTCCATATCCAAACCTTTGCCTGTATGTAGGGGTGTCCCACAAGGATCAATTATTGGACCTCTACTTTTTAGTATTTATGCAAATGATCTACCCAAACAGCTGATTCACAGTAATGTGCATTTGTACGCCGATGACGTGCAAATCTTCTTAAGCACCACCTTAAACGATTTAGATAGATCCATTCATAAATTAAACGTTGATCTCGACAGAGTTTGTAAGTGGGCTAGTGCAAACGGTCTTCTTTTGAACCCTACTAAATCCAAATGTCTCATTATACAGAAGAAAATAACACTTCAATCCGAAAACATAAATATATTTGTGAACAAGCAAAAAATTGAAATAGTATCGCATGCAAAAAATCTTGGGGTAACTTTTAATTCCACACTTAATTGGTCAAACCATATTAATCAGGTTGTTGGCCAAACCTATTCAAAATTACGCTCTTTATGGCTAACGCACTCTTTCACCCCCTTTAACATGCGACGTTTATTGGCTAAAACATTTCTAGTACCTGGTCTTATATATGGCTGTGAACTTTATAGCAATTGTGATACCGATAGTAGGCAAAAACTCAATATATGCTTTAATAGTATTACTCGTTATGTTTTTGGACGGAGCAGAACCCAGCACATTTCCGAATACTCGCGCCTTCTTTATGGAATTAGTTTTAACTCTTTTCTACATACTAAAGCTATTTTGTATTTGCATAATATTATTTACAAGCGGAAACCACCATATCTGTTTAATAGACTACAATTTTCAAGATCTAAACGTGGAAAGAGGATAAATACTCTCAAACGCCGAAGCAAAGTATCGGATTGGCATTTTTTTATCGGAACCGTACGTCTCTGGAACACACTACCTTATGACCTACAAACTGTCAGCAATGTGTATATTTTTAAGAAAAAACTTTATATGTATTTTGTGATATCCTGATATTGTGATATTCCTGTGGTATCCTTTAGAATATAATTTTATTCGCATTATTTCTCTTGAAAATGACGCGAAAGTCCCTAAAAACGCTACACGCAAAAAAACGGCCTCTCTAACATATGTCCCAAACATATTTTCAGCAAACATATATATGTTAGCAACAGTCCCAAACTTATTCGCCTGCTAAGATGGTTAACAACAACAAAACAAGAAACACACGAGTTTGACGCATACATGCCACCAAAGCCCCCTTCTCGCTTCCACGTCTTCTATTATACAATACACACAACTCTTTATTATAAAACAGCATTCCACAGCCGCGAGAGCACTGTTATTACTCTCGTTGACAAACATCCTCTCTCCACCCATGAAAAAATGTTCTAACATAAAGAATATGTTTTACCCAAACATATCAAATTGAGATATGTTACAAAATGTTGCAAACATATATTTGTTTGGACCCAAACATATTATGTTTGGATCCAAACATATATTTATTTGCAACCGGTCCCAAACATATATTTGTTTGGATCCAAACATATTTCTAACATAAATTTTTCTGCGTGTAGGTTCTTACATCGGTAATTGGGACTCAAATATTGTTTTTTTTGCCTATATGAAGGTTTATACCTTTTAACATAGGCCACATAAAGACTTCAAAAAAATTATATTATTTCCTGTAAAAATGTTAAATATTTGGAGGAACGTTTTTACTTTTTGGGACAACACCAAAAGTTGTAGGCATTCTTTATAAAACGAGGGCTGCACGAAAACTATCTGGCCTAGGCAACACCGCGTGTTGCCAGATGCCATTTAAAAATTGTATTGGACAGTTTGACAGTTTTTAGGCTATATTTACTCAGGACAGTTTGTCTTACGACCATGAGTTGTGTTGTTTTCAGTGAATTGAAAAAATCACTTTGCAAAAAAATGGAATTTACTTGTGAACAGTTTCGTCCGATAATTTTTCACAAATTTCGACGTGGATAATCACGGCAAGAGTGCATCGATCATATTAAATATTTGTATGTTGATAAAGGGTCATCCTATAGCACTATTAAATACTGGTTCAATGAAATCAATCGTGGCCGACACTAGCCAAAAAACGAAGGTCGTTAGAGTCGCCCAAAAAAATTGAGCCGTGCGTGAACGGATAATGCAAGATCGCCATGTAATACACCGTGAGATAGAGGTATGCTTGGGCATTTCTTCCACCAACTAACATTTGATATTGCATGAACACCTGGCCGCCAAAATGGATTTTTCTCGTTAGATCCAGCAAAATTGGACAATCGCTAAAAAAGAGGCTCTTGTGGATTGGTGCATAGAAATTGTGAATAAAAACTATTGTTGTCCTTCAAACGACGTTTATAAGATCGTCACAGAGGACGAATCGTGGATAAATGCTTTGGATCCCGAAACAAAACAGAAATCGACCGTTAAGGTCTTCGAAAGCGAGCCAAATGGTCTCCTGTTTCTTCGGCAAAACTGACTGTGTGGCGACTATACGGCTTCAGAAATGTAGAACGGTTAATTCTGAGTATTACACTACAATTTGTTTTCACGAAGTCTCCTGAGAAATTCGAAAAAATGGATAAGAGAAGACGAATCATTCTGCATCATGACAATGCGAGCTCTCACACATCGGTTCAAACCAGCGCCTGTTTGACTGGACAAAACGTGGAATTGATGGGTCATCCGCCGTACAGCCCTGACTGGGGATCCAATGACCTTATTTGATTCCAGCATATCAAGAAAAAATGCATGGTCAACGATTTTCCTAGCCAGAATATGCTGTAAAAGAGTTCAAAAACTATGTTTTGGAGGTGTCTAAATCGGAATGAAAAAATGGATTCAACAATTGATTTTAGCGCATGAAAACGTGTATAAATCATGCTGGAGACTACTTTAGATAGTTATCGCTCAGTCCTCATACATCCCTAAATATGAAAGCCTGAACTTTTCTAAATGCTTGGACGATCCGATTCGACTACACCTTTTCCTATCGTTGTTATACCTCTATTGTAGCGTATGAAATAAGCTACGCTTGCATATTTCCTTTTTGTGTTATTTATGTTCCTCTACTTTGGGATTGAATTATACTATGGGGTGTTTCCATTGGCTGCTAACAAAATAAATCACTCTCATCACACAAGGCATTTCCAGTGATTTTATCACCAACACGGTCATAGTTTGACACCATTCGATGTCCATTTGCTAAACACACGTAAGCCTTTTTTCATTGGACACGTTTCTAATAGCAGAAATGGGATTAAACTGACTATAAAATTAGGATACCCACATGAAAACTAAAACTAACCCAACAATTGGTTAAACTTGTTGGCCAATGCGAATCTGGTCATTTCACCTTCACCAATAAATGTCAAACATGTTTGTCGTGTTGAATGGTAATTGCAGGAAGATAACAAACAAACAAAAAAATGTGTTTTCATGTCGCAACTGAACATTTTGTTAAATAAATATTTAATAAAACAAATGTTGATTCGATAACGATTGGGAATTATATAATGAACGGTTTATTCTGTTTTTTTTTATTATTAAATAAATGCTAAGGCCACAATTAATCAATTAGTGGTAGGAGGCAGCATTTGTTTAATCCTGTGATTACAACAAGGGTAGAGAAGTTCATTGACATTTCCACTTGTAATTGAATTGCTTTTGTTTGTTTGGCGAATGAGAAACGAAGGGAGGAGAAGATATAACAATATAAACAAGTGAAATGTTAGACGGTTGTCATGCCAATAATTGACTTTACAGGCGGAACTTGTTGGTTCTGATGTTTTGTATATCAATCAAGTCATAAGTTACCAAATGGTTTCATAGCATGAAAGGCAAAAGGGAACAGTATAGCACCCTTTCTATAAGAAGGGGTATATAAAAAGCACCCTTTCTTTCAGCAAGCGTCTATAGAAGCGCCCTTTTGTTTCAGAAGGGGTCTACAAAAGCATCCTTTCTTTGAGAAAAGGTTTACAAAAGCATCCTTTTTTGAGAAAAAGTCTATAGAAGCAACCTTTCTTTAAGAAGGGGTCTATAGAAGCCCCCTTACTTTGAGAATGGGTCTGTAGAAGCATCCTTTCTTTCACAAAGGGTCTACAAAACCACACTTTCTTTCATAAAGGGTCCCTAAAACCACACTTTCTTTCAGAAAGGGTCTATAGAAGCACCCTTTCTTTGAGATGAGGTCTACAGAAGAATCCTTTTTTCAGAAGGAGTCTATAGAAGCACCCTTTCTTTAAGAAGGTGTCTATAGAAGACCCCTTTCTTTAAGAAGGGGTCTATAAAACCACACTTTCTTTCAGAAAGGGTCTAAAGAAGCGCCCTTTCTTTGAGAAGGGGTCTACAAAAGCATCCTTTCTTTGAGAAAGGGTTTACAAAAGCATCCTTTCTTTGAGAAAGAGTCTATAGAAGCACCCTTTCTTTAAGAAGGGATCTAAAGAAGCCCCCTTTCTTTGAGAAGGGGTCTATAGAATCATCCTTTCTTTCAGAAAGGGGTCTAAAACCACACTTTCTTTCAGAAAGGGTCTATAGAAGCACCCTTTCTTTGAGATGAGGTCTACAGAAGAATCCTTTTTTCAGAAAGAGTCTATAGAAGCACCCTTTCTTTCAGAATGGGTATATAGAAAAATCCTTTCTTTCAGAACGGGCCTATAGAAGAATCCTTTCTTTCAGAACGCGTCTATAGAAGCACCCTTTCTTTCAGAACGGGTCTATAGAAGCTCCCTTTCCTTCAGAGAGGGTCTATAGAAGCACCCTTTCTTTCAGAACGGGTCTATAGAAAAATCCTTTCTTTCAGAAAGTGTCTATAGAAGCATTTTTTTAAGAAAGGGTCTATAGAAGCACCCTTTCTTTCAGTAAGGATATATAGCAGCACTCTTTCTTTCAGAACGGGTTTATAGAAGCACTTTATTTTCAGAGAGGATCTATAGAAAAATCCTTTATTCAGAAAATGTCTATAGAAGCATCCTTTTTTTAAAAAGGGATCTATAGAAGCATTCTTTTTTAAGAAAAGATCTATAGAAGCATTCTTTTTTTAAGAAAGGGTCTATAGAAGCACCCTTTCTTTCAGAAAGGGTCTAAAGAAGCACCCTTTATTTCAGAAAGGATCTATAGAAGCATTCTTTTTTTAAGAAAGGGTCTATAGAAGCACCCTTTCTTTCAGAAAGGGTCTAAAGAAGCACCCTTTCTTTCAGAAATGGTCTAAAGAAGCACCCTTTCTTTCAGAAATGGTCTAAAGAAGCACCCTTTCTTTCAGAAATGGTCTAAAGAAGCACCCTTTCTTTCAGAAATGGTCTAAAGAAGCACCCTTTCTTTCAGAAATGGTCTAAAGAAGCACCCTTTCTTTCAGAAATGGTCTAAAGAAGCACCCTTTCTTTCAGAAATGGTCTAAAGAAGCACCCTTTCTTTCAGAAATGGTCTAAAGAAGCACCCTTTCTTTCAGAAATGGTCTAAAGAAGCACCCTTTCTTTCAGAAATGGTCTAAAGAAGCACCCTTTCTTTCAGAAATGGTCTAAAGAAGCACCCTTTCTTTCAGAAATGGTCTAAAGAAGCACCCTTTCTTTCAGAAATGGTCTAAAGAAGCACCCTTTCTTTCAGAAATGGTCTAAAGAAGCACCCTTTCTTTCAGAAATGGTCTAAAGAAGCACCCTTTCTTTCAGAAATGGTCTAAAGAAGCACCCTTTCTTTCAGAAATGGTCTAAAGAAGCACCGTTTCTTTCAGAAATGGTCTAAAGAAGCACCCTTTCTTTCAGAAATGGTCTAAAGAAGCACCCTTTCTTTCAGAAATGGTCTAAAGAAGCACCCTTTCTTTCAGAAATGGTCTAAAGAAGCACCCTTTCTTTCAGAAATGGTCTAAAGAAGCACCCTTTTTTTCAGAAATGGTCTAAAGAAGCACCCTTTTTTTCAGAAATGGTCTAAAGAAGCACCCTTTCTTTCAGAAATGGTCTAAAGAAGCACCCTTTCTTTCAGAAATGGTCTAAAGAAGCACCCTTTCTTTCAGAAATGGTCTAAAGAAGCACCCTTTCTTTCAGAAATGGTCTAAAGAAGCACCCTTTCTTTCAGAAATGGTCTAAAGAAGCACCCTTTCTTTGAGAAATAGTCTAAAGAAGCACCCTTTCTTTGAGAAATGGTCTAAAGAAGCACCCTTTCTTTGAGAAATGGTCTAAAGAAGCACCCTTTCTTTGAGAAAGGGTCTAAAGAAGCACCCTTTCTTTGAGAAAGGGTCTAAAGAAGCACCCTTTCTTTGAGAAATGGTCTAAAGAAGCACCCTTTCTTTGAGAAAGGGTCTAAAAAAGCACCCTTTCTTTGAGAAAGGGTCTAAAGAAGCACCCTTTCTTTGAGAAAGGGTCTAAAGAAGCACCCTTTCTTTGAGAAAGGGTCTAAAAAAGCACCCTTTCTTTGAGAAAGGGTCTAAAGAAGCACCCTTTCTTTGAGAAAGGGTCTAAAGAAGCACCCTTTCTTTGAGAAAGGGTCTAAAGAAGCACACCCTTTCTTTGAGAAAGGGTCTAAAGAAGCACCCTTTCTTTGAGAAAGGGTCTAAAGAAGCACCCTTTCTTTGAGAAAGGGTCTAAAGAAGCACCCTTTCTTTGAGAAAGGGTCTAAAGAAGCACCCTTTCTTTGAGAAAGGGTCTAAAGAAGCACCCTTTCTTTGAGAAAGGGTCTAAAGAAGCACCCTTTCTTTGAGAAAGGGTCTAAAGAAGCACCCTTTCTTTGAGAAAGGGTCTAAAGAAGCACCCTTTCTTTGAGAAATGGTCAAAAGAAGCACCCTTTCTTTCAGAAATGGTCTAAAGAAGCACCCTTTCTTTGAGAAAGGGTCTAAAGAAGCACACCCTTTCTTTGAGAAAGGGTCTACAGAAGCACCCTTTCTTTGAGAAAGGGTCTACAGAAGCACCCTTTCTTTGAGAAAGGGTCTACAGAAGCACCCTTTCTTTGAGAAAGGGTCTACAGAAGCACCCTTTCTTTGAGAAAGGGTCTAAAGAAGCACACCCTTTCTTTGAGAAAGGGTCTAAAGAAGCACACCCTTTCTTTGAGAAAGGGTCTAAAGAAGCACACCCTTTCTTTGAGAAAGGGTCTAAAGAAGCACCCTTTCTTTGAGAAAGGGTCTAAAGAAGCACCCTTTCTTTGAGAAAGGGTCTAAAGAAGCACCCTTTCTTTGAGAAAGGGTCTTAAGAAGCACCCTTTCTTTGAGAAAGGGTCTAAAGAAGCACCCTTTCTTTGAGAAAGGGTCTAAAGAAGCACCCTTTCTTTGAGAAAGGGTCTAAAGAAGCACCCTTTCTTTGAGAAAGGGTCTAAAGAAGCACCCTTTCTTTGAGAAAGGGTCTAAAGAAGCACCCTTTCTTTGAGAAAGGGTCTAAAGAAGCACCCTTTCTTTGAGAAAGGGTCTAAAGAAGCACCCTTTCTTTGAGAAAGGGTCTAAAGAAGCACCCTTTCTTTGAGAAAGGGTCTAAAGAAGCACCCTTTCTTTGAGAAAGGGTCTAAAGAAGCACCCTTTCTTTGAGAAAGGGTCTAAAGAAGCACCCTTTCTTTGAGAAAGGGTCTAAAGAAGCACCCTTTCTTTGAGAAAGGGTCTAAAGAAGCACCCTTTCTTTGAGAAAGGGTCTAAAGAAGCACCCTTTCTTTGAGAAAGGGTCTAAAGAAGCACCCTTTCTTTGAGAAAGGGTCTAAAGAAGCACCCTTTCTTTGAGAAAGGGTCTAAAGAAGCACCCTTTCTTTGAGAAAGGGTCTAAAGAAGCACCCTTTCTTTGAGAAAGGGTCTAAAGAAGCACCCTTTCTTTGAGAAAGGGTCTAAAGAAGCACCCTTTCTTTGAGAAAGGGTCTAAAGAAGCACCCTTTCTTTGAGAAAGGGTCTAAAGAAGCACCCTTTCTTTGAGAAAGGGTCTAAAGAAGCACCCTTTCTTTGAGAAAGGGTCTAAAGAAGCACCCTTTCTTTGAGAAAGGGTCTAAAGAAGCACCCTTTCTTTGAGAAAGGGTCTAAAGAAGCACCCTTTCTTTGAGAAAGGGTCTAAAGAAGCACCCTTTCTTTGAGAAAGGGTCTAAAGAAGCACCCTTTCTTTGAGAAAGGGTCTAAAGAAGCACCCTTTCTTTGAGAAAGGGTCTAAAGAAGCACCCTTTCTTTGAGAAAGGGTCTAAAGAAGCACCCTTTCTTTGAGAAAGGTTCTAAAGAAGCACCCTTTCTTTGAGAAAGGGTCTAAAGAAGCACCCTTTCTTTGAGAAAGGGTCTAAAGAAGCACCCTTTCTTTGAGAAAGGGTCTAAAGAAGCACCCTTGCTTTGAGAAAGGGTCTAAAGAAGCACCCTTTCTTTGAGAAAGGGTCTAAAGAAGCACCCTTGCTTTGAGAAAGGGTCTAAAGAAGCACCCTTTCTTTGAGAAAGGGTCTAAAGAAGCACCCTTTCTTTGAGAAAGGGTCTAAAGAAGCACCCTTTCTTTGAGAAAGGGTCTAAAGAAGCACCCTTTCTTTGAGAAAGGGTCTAAAGAAGCACCCTTTCTTTGAGAAAGGGTCTAAAGAAGCACCCTTTCTTTGAGAAAGGGTCTAAAGAAGCACCCTTTCTTTGAGAAAGGGTCTAAAGAAGCACCCTTTCTTTGAGAAAGGGTCTAAAGAAGCACCCTTTCTTTGAGAAAGGGTCTAAAGAAGCACCCTTTCTTTGAGAAAGGGTCTAAAGAAGCACCCTTTCTTTGAGAAAGGGTCTAAAGAAGCACCCTTTCTTTGAGAAAGGGTCTAAAGAAGCACCCTTTCTTTGAGAAAGGGTCTAAAGAAGCACCCTTTCTTTGAGAAAGGGTCTAAAGAAGCACCCTTTCTTTGAGAAAGGGTCTAAAGAAGCACCCTTTCTTTGAGAAAGGGTCTAAAGAAGCACCCTTTCTTTGAGAAAGGGTCTAAAGAAGCACCCTTTCTTTGAGAAAGGGTCTAAAGAAGCACCCTTTCTTTGAGAAAGGGTCTAAAGAAGCACCCTTTCTTTGAGAAAGGGTCTAAAGAAGCACCCTTTCTTTGAGAAAGGGTCTAAAGAAGCACCCTTTCTTTGAGAAAGGGTCTAAAGAAGCACCCTTTCTTTGAGAAAGGGTCTAAAGAAGCACCCTTTCTTTGAGAAAGGGTCTAAAGAAGCACCCTTTCTTTGAGAAAGGGTCTAAAGAAGCACCCTTTCTTTGAGAAAGGGTCTAAAGAAGCACCCTTTCTTTGAGAAAGGGTCTAAAGAAGCACCCTTTCTTTGAGAAAGGGTCTAAAGAAGCACCCTTTCTTTGAGAAAGGGTCTAAAGAAGCACCCTTTCTTTGAGAAAGGGTCTAAAGAAGCACCCTTTCTTTGAGAAAGGGTCTAAAGAAGCACCCTTTCTTTGAGAAAGGGTCTAAAGAAGCACCCTTTCTTTGAGAAAGGGTCTAAAGAAGCACCCTTTCTTTGAGAAAGGGTCTAAAGAAGCACCCTTTCTTTGAGAAAGGGTCTAAAGAAGCACCCTTTCTTTGAGAAAGGGTCTAAAGAAGCACCCTTTCTTTGAGAAAGGGTCTAAAGAAGCACCCTTTCTTTGAGAAAGGGTCTAAAGAAGCACCCTTTCTTTGAGAAAGGGTCTAAAGAAGCACCCTTTCTTTGAGAAAGGGTCTAAAGAAGCACCCTTTCTTTGAGAAAGGGTCTAAAGAAGCACCCTTTCTTTGAGAAAGGGTCTAAAGAAGCACCCTTTCTTTGAGAAAGGGTCTAAAGAAGCACCCTTTCTTTGAGAAAGGGTCTAAAGAAGCACCCTTTCTTTGAGAAAGGGTCTAAAGAAGCACCCTTTCTTTGAGAAAGGGTCTAAAGAAGCACCCTTTCTTTGAGAAAGGGTCTAAAGAAGCACCCTTTCTTTGAGAAAGGGTCTAAAGAAGCACCCTTTCTTTGAGAAAGGGTCTAAAGAAGCACCCTTTCTTTGAGAAAGGGTCTAAAGAAGCACCCTTTCTTTGAGAAAGGGTCTAAAGAAGCACCCTTTCTTTGAGAAAGGGTCTAAAGAAGCAACCTTTCTTTGAGAAAGGGTCTAAAGAAGCACCCTTTCTTTGAGAAAGGGTCTAAAGAAGCACCCTTTCTTTGAGAAAGGGTCTAAAGAAGCACCCTTTCTTTGAGAAAGGGTCTAAAGAAGCACCCTTTCTTTGAGAAAGGGTCTAAAGAAGCACCCTTTCTTTGAGAAAGGGTCTAAAGAAGCACCCTTTCTTTGAGAAAGGGTCTAAAGAAGCACCCTTTCTTTGAGAAAGGGTCTAAAGAAGCACCCTTTCTTTGAGAAAGGGTCTAAAGAAGCACCCTTTCTTTGAGAAAGGGTCTAAAGAAGCGCCCTTTCTTTGAGAAAGGGTCTAAAGAAGCGCCCTTTCTTTGAGAAAGGGTCTAAAGAAGCACCCTTTCTTTGAGAAAGGGTCTAAAGAAGCACCCTTTCTTTGAGAAAGGGTCTAAAGAAGCGCCCTTTCTTTGAGAAAGGGTCTAAAGAAGCACCCTTTCTTTGAGATAGGGTCTAAAGAAGCACCCTTTCTTTCAGAAAGGGTCTAAAGAAGCGCCCTTTCTTTGAGAAGGGATCTACAAAAGCACCCTTTCTTTGAGAAGGGGTCTATGAAACCACACTTTCTATCAGAAAGGGTCTATAGAAGCGCCCTTTCTATCAGCAGGGGTCTATAGAAGCCCACTTTTTTTAAGAAGGGGTCTAAAGAAGCGCGCTTTCTTTGAGAAGGGGTCTGAAAAAGCATCCTTTCTTTTAGAAAGGGTCTATGAAACCACACTTTCTATCAGAAAGGGTCTATAGAAGCGCCTTTTCTATCAGGAAGGGTCTGTAGAAGCGTTTTTTCTTTGAGAAGGGGTCTACAAAAGCATCCTTTCTTTGACAAAGGGTCTATAGAAGCACCCTTTTTTCAGAACGGTTCTATAGAAGAATCCTTTCATTCAGAAAGGGTCTACCGAAGCATCCTTTCTTTTAGAAGGGGGTCTACAAAAGCATCCTTTCTTTGAGAAAGGGTTCATAGAAGCACCCTTTCTTTTAGAAAGGGTCTATAGAAACACCCTTTCTTTCAGAGAGGGTTAACAGAAGCGCCCTTTCTATAAGCAAGGGTCTATAGAAGCGTTCTTCCTTTGAGAAGGGGTATACAAAAGCATCCTTTCTTTGAGAAAGGGTCTATAGAAGCACCCTTTCGTTCATAAAGTGTCAATGGAAGCACCCTTTTTTCAGGAAGGGTCTATAGAAACACCCTTTCTTTTGGAAAGGGTCTATAGAAACACCCTTTCTTTCAGAGAGGTTATATAGAAGAGCCCTTCCTTTGGGAAGGGGTATACAAAAGCATCCTTTCTTTAAAAAAAGGGTCTATAGAAACACCCTTTCTTTTAGAAAGGGTCTATAGAAACACCCTTTCTTTAAGAAGGGGTCAATAGAAGCTCCCTTTCATTGAGAAGGGTTCTGTAGAAGCATCATTTCTTTCAGAAAGGGTCTATAAAACCACACTTCTATAGTAGCACTCTTTCTCTCAGAAAGGTTTATATAAGCAACATTTTTTAAGAAACGTTCTATAGAAGCGCCCCTTTTTGCAAATGGAAGACCTATCCTATAGCATAGACCTCTTTTATGCTATAGAAGAGTTCTATTCTCTGCTATAGAAGAGAAGTCCTAGAAGTTCTATATTCTAGAATAAGTCTCTTCTATGATGTAGAAAATGTATCTTCTATGTTGTCACATCATTCCTATAAATTTTAGCAAATTGGCCATGATATTATTTTCGAAATATCGATGCAATTTCAAGGACCAATTTATGTATATGCCACAATCTTTCCTCCTTTGCCTGTTCCTTACGGTAGGTCAAATAATATTTAAATAACAATATACTCCCTAAAATTACCTTAAAACTTCTCTACCTACTACCCTTGAGGTCAAGTATCAGCATCCTTATCAACTCAATGAACAACCCATTAAGGACAATATGCTTTATTCGATTCTTGTTCGGTAAAAAGTTAAACTTTTATATTTTTAATTAAGAGACAAAAAGTCTCATAAAATGAATGACATTCCAGGGATGCTGTGTGAATGAAAGCATATAAGTAAAACAAATAGGAATACCCATACATGTACAAATAATATAAATTAATTTTCAAGCACCCAGTTAATATGGTGTAATACCTGAACGAGGAAGGTGTTATGAGGATGGGAAAAATAAACATCAACATTTTCGATGCCCATGCCGTTTACACTAGCGTAGCACACACTTTCTATGGAATGAAAATTTCAATAAATCTTTGGAATGGGGTTCTCATTAGTTAGTTGTTTTTATTTTGTCATCTTTTGAAACTTCTTCTCATATAGAGCCATTCATTTCCCCATATTAAGCAGTTATCCTCCTATCTGAAAAAACCAATCTTTGCCTTTGCTTCCCACCTCATCATGAGTTCCATGGTAGTTATCAGCAGTAATAACCTTGAATAACGTTTCAACGCAAACTTTTTTCACACAACACATTAAAACTTTTGTATGCGTATCCATTACAACACGTTGACGTGTGTGAAGACACATCCAAACAAAGCCAAGTGCAAAAAATCAACGTTGTCAAGGGATAATGAGAGTAACCACTTTCACTTGCCTTGGCCACATCGCCATCATCATTATTATCTTGTCATTTGCGATAATGATCATTGTCGTCGATTGTCATCTGGCCACTGGCAAAGTGGATTTTGGTGGGGCCCGGTTAATGAATGAATGCATATTTAATGTACAACTGTGGATAAAATATATACTACACAGGCGTATAAATGTATGTAAAATGCAAGGATATAAATAAGTACAGTATAATATTGATTATTGCAAGGTGATTTGATGTACGAATTATTTGTAGGAAAACAATAAGAAAAAGTTCTAAGAATCGCTTTTTTCTAAAAAGGGTCTTTAGAAGTAGCTTCCTTTCTACTTGGAAGAATCCTTAAAAACCCACTTTCTATATGAAAGGATCGTCAGGAGCATAAGAGGCCTATAATATAACCTATAACAAAATGTACTTAACAGGGTATTTTTAATAAGAAAGGGTTCTTGTAGGCTCCGATTCTATGAGAAAGGATTCTGTGAACCCCCTTTCTATAAAAAAGGGACCATAGCGTTACACTCTCTAATAAAAGTTCACTTTCTATACAAAGGTTCCTTAGCAGTACCCCTTCTCGAAAAAGGGATTTTTAGGAGCCCCCTTTCTATTAGAAGGGATACTTAGGAGCACCCTTTCTATTAGAAGGGGTACTTAGGAATACCCTTCCTATAAAAAAGAGTACCTAAGAGTACATTTTTGATAAAAAAGGGGGTTTTCTAAAAGAAACGTTTCTTAAAATAACGGTTTTTATGAGAAAGGGTCCATATCAGTTCCCTTTCTATAAGAAATACCATTTCTATAAAAAAAGGGTGCTTGGACGTACCCTACCCATGGTAGCACCAACTCTATAAGAAATGTTCCTAAGATGCGCCCTTTGTATAAAAATTCCCTCTAGAAGCACCCTTTGTATAATAAAAGATCCTTAGAAGCATCCTTTGTATAAGAAAAGGTCCTTATAATCACCATTTGTAAAAAAGGTTCTTCGAAGCACCCTTTGTATAAGAAACAGTCCTTAGAAGTACAATTTGTATAAGAAACGGACCTTAGAAGCACCCTTTGTATCAGAAAAGGTCCTTAGAAGCACCCTTTGTATACAAAGGTCCTTCGAAACACCCTTTGTATAAGAAACGGTCCTTAAAAGTACCATTTGTATAAGAAACGGTCATTAGAAGCACCATTTGTATAAGAAAAGGTCCTCCGAAGCACCCTTTGTATAAGAAACGGCCCTTAGAAGCACCCTTTGTATCAGAAAAGGTCCTTTCTTTGGGAAAGGGTCTTAGGTAGCACCCATTCTCAAAGACAGCGTGTTAGGAAGAAAAGGTCCTTAGAAGCACTCTTTGTATAAGAAAAGGTGTCTAGAAGTACCCTTGGTATAAAAAGGTCATTAGAAGCACCCTTTGTATAAGAAAGGGTCTTAGGAAGCACCCTTTGTATAAGAAAGGGCCTTAGGAAGCACCCTTTGTATAAGAAAGGGTCTTAGGAAGCACCCTTTGTATAAGAAAGTGTCTTAGGAAGCACCCTTTGTATAAGAAAGGGTCTTAGGAAGCACCCTTTGTAAAAGAAAGGGTCTTAGGAAGCACCCTTTGTATAAGAAAGGGTCTTAGGAAGCACCCTTTGTAAAAGAAAGGGTCTTAGGAAGCACCCTTTGTATAAGAAAGGGTCTTAGGAAGTACCCTTTGTATAAGAAAGGGTCTTAGGAAGCACCCTTTGTATAAGAAAGGGTCTTAGGAAGCACCCTTAGTATAAGAAAGGGTCTTAGGAAGCACCCTTTGTATAAGAAAGGGTCTTAGGAAGCACCCTTTGTATAAGAAAGTGTCTTAGGAAGCACCCTTTGTATAAGAAAGGGTCTTAGGAAGCACCCTTTGTATAAGGAAGTGTCTTAGGAAGCACCCTTTGTATAAGAAAGGGTCTTAGGAAGCACCCTTTGTATAAGAAAGGGTCTTAGGAAGCACCCTTTGTATAAGAAATGGTCTTTGGAAGCACCCTTTGTATAAGAAAGGGTCTTAGGAAGCACCCTTTGTATAAGACAGGCTCTTAGGAAGCACCCTTTGTATAAGAAAGGGTCTTAGGAAGCACCCTTTGTAAAAGAAAGGGTCTTAGGAAGCACCCTTTGTATAAGAAAGGGTCTTAGGAAGCACCCTTTGTATAAGAAAGGGTCTTAGGAAGCACCCTTTGTATAAGAAAGGGTCTTAGGAAGCACCCTTTGTATAAGAAAGGGTCTTAGGAAGCACCCTTTGTATAAGAAAGGGTCTTAGGAAGCACCCTTTGTATAAGAAAGGGTCTTAGGAAGCACCCTTTGTATAAGAAAGGGTCTTAGGAAGCACCCTTTGTATAAGAAAGGGTCTTAGGAAGCACCCTTTGTATAAGAAAGGGTCTTAGGAAGCACCCTTTGTATAAGAAAGGGTCTTAGGAAGCACCCTTTGTATAAGAAAGGGTCTTAGGAAGTACCCTTTGTATAAGAAAGGGTCTTAGGAAGCACCCTTTGTATCAGAAAAGGTCCTTAGAAGCACCCTTTGTATAAAAAGGTCCTTCGAAACACCCCTTGTATAAGAAACGGTCCTTAGAAGTACCATTTGTATAAGAAACGGTCATTAGAAGCACCATTTGTATAAGAAAAGGTCCTCCGAAGCTCCCTTTGTATAAGAAACGGCCCTTAGAAGCACCCTTTGTATCAGAAAAGGTCCTTTCTTTGGGAAAGGGTCTTAGGTAGCACTCAAAGAAAGCGTGTTAGGAAGAAAAGGTCCTTAGAAGCACTCTTTGTATAAGAAAAGGTGCCTAGAAGTACCCTTGGTATAAAAAGGTCATTAGAAGCACCCTTTGTATAAGAAAGGGTCTTAGGAAGCACCCTTTGTATAAGAAAGGGTCTTAGGAAGCACCCTTTGTATAAGAAAGGGTCTTAGGAAGCACCCTTTGTATAAGAAAGGGTCTTAGGAAGCACCCTTTGTATAAGAAAGGGTCTTAGGAAGCACCCTTTGTATAAGAAAGGGTCTCAGCAAGCACCCTTTGTATAAGAAATGGTCTCAGCAAGCACCCTTTGTATAAGAAAGGGTCTCAGCAAGCACCCTTTGTATAAGAAAGGGTCTCAGCAAGCACCCTTTGTATAAGAAAGGGTCTCAGCAAGCACCCTTTGTATAAGAAAGGGTCTTAGGAAGCACCCTTTGTATAAGAAAGGGCCTTAGGAAGCACCCTTTGTATAAAAAAGGGCCTTAGGAAGCACCCTTTGTATAAGAAAGGGTCTTAGGAAGCACCCTTTGTATAAGAAAGGGTCTGAGGAAGCACACTTTGTATAAGAAAGGGTCTTAGGAAGCACCCTTTGTAAAAGAAAGTGTCTTAGGAAGCACCCTTTGTATAAGAAAGGGTCTTAGGAAGCACACTTTGTATAAGAAAGGGTCTTAGGAAGCACCCTTTGTATAAGAAAGGGTCTTAGGAAGCACCCTTTGTAAAAGAAAGTGTCTTAGGAAGCACCCTTTGTATAAGAAAGGGTCTTAGGAAGCACCCTTTGTATAAGAAAGGGTCTTAGGAAGCACCCTTTGTATAAGAAAGGGTCTTAGGAAGCACCCTTTGTAAAAGAAAGTGTCTTAGGAAGCACCCTTTGTATAAGAAAGGGTCTTAGGAAGCACCCTTTGTATAAGAAAGGGTCTTAGGAAGCACCCTTTGTATAAGAAAGGGTCTTAGGAAGCACCCTTTGTATAAGAAAGGGTCTTAGGAAGCACCCTTTGTAAAAGAAAGTGTCTTAGGAAGCACCCTTTGTATAAGAAAGGATCTTAGGAAGCACCCTTTGTATAAGAAAGGGTCTTAGGAAGCACCCTTTGTATAAGAAAGGGTCTTAGGAAGCACCCTTTGTAAAAGAAAGTGTCTTAGGAAGCACCCTTTGTATAAGAAAGGGTCTTAGGAAGCACCCTTTGTATAAGAAAGGGTCTTAGGAAGCACCCTTTGTATAAGAAAGGGTCTTAGGAAGCACCCTTTGTAAAAGAAAGTGTCTTAGGAAGCACCCTTTGTATAAGAAAGGGTCTTAGGAAGCACCCTTTGTATAAGAAAGGGTCTTAGGAAGCACCCTTTGTATAAGAAAGGGTCTTAGGAAGCACCCTTTGTAAAAGAAAGTGTCTTAGGAAGCACCCTTTGTATAAGAAAGGGTCTTAGGAAGCACCCTTTGTATAAGAAAGGGTCTTAGGAAGCACCCTTTGTATAAGAAAGGGTCTTAGGAAGCACCCTTTATATAAGAAAGGGTCTTAGGAAGCACCCTTTGTATAAGAAAGTGTCTTAGGAAGCACCCTTTGTATAAGAAAGGGTCTGAGGAAGCACACTTTGTATAAGAAAGGGTCTTAGGAAGCACCCTTTGTAAAAGAAAGTGTCTTAGGAAGCACCCTTTGTATAAGAAAGGGTCTTAGGAAGCACCCTTTGTATAAGAAAGGGTCTTAGGAACCCTTTGTATAAGAAAGGGTCTTAGGAAGCACCCTTTGTATAAGAAAGGGTCCTAGGAAGCACCCTTTGTATAAGAAAGGTTCATAGGAACCCTTTGTATAAGAAAGGGTCTTAGGAAGCACCCTTTGTATAAGAAAGGGTCTTAGGAAGCACCCTTTGTATAAGAAAGGGTCTTAGGAAGCACCCTTTGTATAAGAAAGGGTCTTAGGAAGCACCCTTTGTATAAGAAAGGGTCTTAGGAAGCACCCTTTGTATAAGAAAGGGTCTTAGGAAGCACCCTTTGTATAAGAAAGGGTCTTAGGAAGCACCCTTTGTATAAGAAAGGGACTTAGGAAGCACCCTTTGTAAAAGAAAGGGTCTTAGGAAGCACCCTTTGTAAAAGAAAGGGTCTTAGGAAGCACCCTTTGTATAAGAAAGGGTCTTAGGAAGCACCCTTTGTATAAGAAAGGGTCTTAGGAAGCACCCTTTGTATAAGAAAGGGTCTTAGGAATCACCCTTTGTATAAGAAAGGGTCTTAGGAAGCACCCTTTGTATAAGAAAGGGTCTTAGGAAGCACCCTTTGTATAAGAAAGGGTCTTAGAAACACCCTTTGTAAAAGAAAGGGTCTTAGGAAGCACCATTTGTATAAGAAAGGGTCTTAGGAAGCACCCTTTGTCTAAGAAAGGGTCTTAGGTAGCACCCTTTGTATAAGAAAGGGTCTTAGGAAGCACCCTTTGTGTAAGAAAGGGTCTTAGGAAGCACCCTTTTGTATAAGGAAAGGTCTTAGGAAGCACCCTTTGTATAAGAAAGGGTCTTAGGAAGCATTCTTTGTATAAGAAAGGGTCTTAGGAAGCACCCATTCTCAAAGAAAGGGTCTTAGGAAGCACCCATTCTCAAAGAAAGGGTCTTAGGAAGCACCCATTCTCAAAGAAAGGGTCTTAGGAAGCACCCATTCTCAAAGAAAGGGTCTTAGGAAGCACCCATTCTCAAAGAAAGGGTCTTAGGAAGCACCCATTCTCAAAGAAAGGGTTAAGGAAGCACCCATTCTCAAAGAAAGGGTCTTAGGAAGCAGCCATTCTCAAAGAAAGGGTTAAGGAAGCACCCATTCTCAAAGAAAGGGTCTTAGGAAGTAGTCATTCTCAAAGAAAGGGTTAAGGAAGCACCCATTCTCAAAGAAAGGGTCTTAGGAAGCACCCATTCTCAAAGAAAGGGTCTTTGGAAGCACTCATTCTCAAAGATAAGGTCTTAGGAAGCACTCTTTCTCTAAGAAAATGTCTTAGGAAGCACCCTTTCTCTAAGAAAGGATCTTAGGAAGCACTCCTTTCCTAACAAATGGTCTTAGGAAGCGCCCTTTCTATAACAAAGGGTCTTAGGAAGCACTCTTTCTATAACAAAGGTCTTAAGAAGTCCCTTTTTTCTGAGAAAGGGTCTTAGGAAGCACCCTTTCTCTAACAAAGGGTCTTAAGAAGCCCCGTTTCTCTGAGAAAGGGTCTTAAGAAGCCCCGTTTCTCTGAGAAAGGGTCTTAAGAAGCCCCGTTTCTCTGAGAAAGGGTCTTAGGAAGAACCCTTTCTCTGAGAAAGTGTCTTAGGAAGCACCTTTTCTCTGAGAAAGTGTCTTAGGAAGCACCCTTTCTCTGAAAAACCGTTTTAGGAAGCACCCTTTAACGAAAGGTCTTAGAAAGCATTCTTTCTCTAAAAAATGGTCTTACGGAGCACCCTTTAGGTAAGAAATTGTTTTAGGGAACACCCTTTCTGTAAGAAAGAATCTTAGGAATCATCCTTTCATTAAAAAATGGTCTTAGGAAGCACACATTCTCTAAGAAATAGTCTTAGGAAGCGCCCTTTGTCTATGAAAGGGTCTTTGGAAGCATCATTTTTTCTAAGAAAGGGTCTAAGGAAGCAACCTTGCTCTAAAAGGGGGGTTTTAAGAACTACCATTTCTCTAAGAAAAGGTCTAAGGATGCATCTTTTCTCTAAGAAAGTGGTCTTGGGAATCACATTTTCTCTGTGAAAATATATTGGGAAGCACATTTTCTCTAATAATTGGGTTGGGCTTATAATTGGTCTTAGGTAGCACCATTTTCCTAAAAATAGGTCTTAGGAAACACAATTCCTCACAGAAAAGGATCTTCGAAGCACCCTTTCTTTTAAAAATTATATTTAAAAACATATATAAGAATGGGTCCTCCTTAGAAGCATCCATTCTGTAAGAAGGGGACCTTAGAGTCACCCTTTCTATAGGAGAAGGTATTTAAAGATGGCTTTTAAGGACCTTCTCTTATACGAATTGGTATTTAGAATCACCATTTCATTAAGAAACTGTCCAAAAAACACCAGTTTAGAACAAAGCACTGGTTACATAAATCCTACCTTGACTGTAATTTACACAAGACCGTTGTCTTCTGAAACACTTCACTGCTTCTCCAAGGCCAGTGACTTCGGGCAATGAGAGGAATTTTGTTGAATTTCTTTTTTATTAAAAACTATGGATCATAAAAAAACTTTGAAAGTGATGAGGAGGGAAAGAGAATGACACATTACAACTTATATTCCTATGTGCCCAGATTACCAGGTGAGCAACATGTGAATGTTAATCTTGCCTACCACGTTCTACCACATACATACATACATATGTATATAATATATGTCCGTACGTATGTTAATCTGAATATATAAGCATACCGGAAACGGATGTAAATGAACTTTAAGGTACAGATAAATGTATGTAAATATATGTACATATGTATGATGGATATGAGTTGTTATATCTGTCGGTGTGTTTTAAATATTTAAAGAGGGAGAAATAATAGCCGAAAATTGTTTGTTTTAAGTTTTTATACATTTTATGGGCGTTTTTTGTATAACTTTATCTTTGTTTTTAGTATTTGGGAGGTAACTTTGAGTTGTTATACGTGAGGGATAATGTTAAGGTAGTAAGAGCACTTGGATTGGTACAAAGGGTCTTAAGTTGGCATACTTTAGAATAGGTCACGTCTTTTAGGGTGTGGTTGTGGTAATAGTATATAATTAGAAGACTTGAAGATATTTTTAGGAAAGATTATTATTTATAATAAAAAAAAACTTTTTTAAAGTAGAAATTTTCAAAATCTCCTTTCCCTTTGTTTGGCCAAACAAATACCACCAAAACATTAAAACCACCTTTTCTCAAGAAAGCAAAAAGGGTATTAAGAAGCACCCATTCTATAGGAAGGGATCCTTAGAAGAACCCTTTATATAGGAAAGGATCCTTAGAAGAACCCTTTATATAGGAAGGGATCCTTAGAAGAACCCTTTATATAGGAAAGGATCCTTAGAAGAACCCTTTATATAGGAAAGGGTCATAAGAAGGATCCTTTCTATAGGAAATGGTCCTAAGAAGGATCCTTTCTATAGGAAAGGATCCTAAGAAGCATCCTTAATATAGGAAAGGATCCTAAGAAGCACCCTTTTCATAGGAAATGGTCCTAAGAAGCACACTTTCTATAGGAAAGGGTCTTAAGAAGCACCCTTTATGTGGGAAAGGGTCTTAAGAAGCACCCTCTATGTGGGAAAGGGACTTAAGAAGCACCCTTTACGTGAGAAAGGGTCTTAAGAAGCACACTTTATGTGGGAAAGGGTACTTCTTAAAACCCTTTCCCACATAAAGAGTGTTTCCTAAGACCCTTTCCCTTTAAGTGGGAAAGGGTTGTAAGAAGCACCTTTTCTGTGGGAAAGGGTCTTAAGAAACACCCATTATAAGGGAAAGGGTCTTAAGAAACAATCTTTATGTGGGAAAGGATCTTTAAAAGCACCCCTTATGTGGGAAAGGGTCTTAAGAAGCACCCTTTATGTGGGAAAGGGTTTTAGGAATCATCCTTTAAGTGGGAAAGGATCTTAAAAAGCACCCTTTATGTGGGAAGGGGTCTTAAGAATCATCCTTTAAGTGGGAAAGGATCTTAAGAAGCACCCTTTATGTGGGCAAGGGTCTTAAGAAGCACCCTTTATGTGGGAAAGGGTTTTAAGAAGCACCCTTCATGTGGGAAGGGGTCTTAGAAAGCACCCTTTATGTGGGAAAGGGTCATCAGAAGCGCCCTTTTTGTGGGAAAGGGTCTAAGAAAGCACCCTTATGTAGGAAAGGGTCTTAAGAAGCGCCCTTTTTGTGGGAAAGGGTCTTAAGAAGTAGCATTTCTAAAGGAAAGGGTCTTAAGAAGTTGTCTTTGTATAGAAAACGGTCTTACGATGCCTTTTTGCCATAGGAAAGGGTCTTAAAAAACAGTGTTTCTATATAAAAGGTTCTTAAGAAGCACCCTTTCTTAAGAAGCACCTCCATAGGAAGACTTATTAAGGAGCATCCTTTCAATATAAAAGGGTCGTAAGAAGGGTGCTTCTTATTTTTTCTTTGAGGCAAATGAGGACAAACAATTGATTTCTAATTGAATTGAAATGTTAAATATTGGACAATTTCTTCAACATTTCCTGAAATAAATGTTTCCCCCACTCTTGTATTTTTAATACGAAATGTTGATAATCTTTGTATACAAAGAATTATGTATGTATATGTATCTGTGTGTGAACACGCCGTGTAAGCAATTTAGAAAAAACTTATTTAGAAAACTTATTTAAAGTAATGTAATGGCATATTTTTTTCTTTTTTATTCAAAATAGTCTAGCTTCCATTGATGTTGTTTTAATGTATTATTATTTGTTTTAATGTATTTCTTATTTGTTTGTTTGGGGATATTCTCCGCCGAAGTTATCATTCAATAAACTCTTCGCTATGAATATAATGATGACCAAATAAACAATCTCATTTAGATACTTTCTTTAGCACCCCACATAACTCGAACAACCGTGTCTGCAAACAAGACAGACTTCTCCGCTGTTACGTGTGGTTTCTTAAGAAGGACCTTTCCTATAGGAAATTGTCTTACAAAGCACCCTTTCTACAGGAAATTATCTTATAAAGACCGCCATTTCCTATATTAATGGTCATATAAAGCTCCCTTTTTATAGGAAATGGTATTATGAAGCACCCTTTTTATACGAAATGGTATTATGAAGCACCCTTTCTATAGCAAATGTTCTTATAAAGCACCCTTTCTACACGCAGAAAAATTTATGTTAGAAATATGTTTGGGTCCAAACAAATATATGTTTGCAACATTTTGTAACATATCTCAAATTGATATGTTTGGGTAAAACATATTTTTTATGTTAGAACATTTTTTTCATGGTTGGAGAGAGGATGTTTGTCAACGAGAGTAATAACAGTGCTCTCGCGGCTGTGGAATGCTGTTTTATAATAAAGAGTTGTGTGTATTGTATAATAGAAGACGTAGAAGCGAAGAAGGGCGCTTTGGAGGCATGTATGCGTCAAACTCGTGTGTTTCTTGTTTTGTTGTTGTTAACCAACTTAGGTGGCGAAGAAGAAAAGAAGAAATAATATGAATTATATTTTTTTTCTTTCTTCAGTGTTTTAGTTGCCTTTGTAGAGTCAAGACGGTAAAGTGATTGAATAAATCAGTGTTTTGTGGTTTCTTAAAGAAATTGTGCTTTTTAGTAAATTAAATGCCCAATACATTTTATAATTGAATCAATAAGGTGAATGGAAATATTTTATTGGACAAGGAAGAAATCGCATTTAATATTGGTAATTACATACGTACTTATGTATATTTGAAATATGGCATACCCATATTTATTTATTACATTACATAATCATTTGATTCTAGATGCCGATTCCCCGCTGATGATTTCAACTATGAGGACAATTTGTTTTATTTCACAACTAACGAGAAGCGTTCAACTACGTTTCTATATATTTTTCCTTTTTAAAAGTGTGACTATTTACAAATTATTTCAATCAGTTTTTCATTTATTATGGTGTGTTATGTATTTCTTTGGAATTTTGTATGTACCTATGTGTTTGTTGTTCTTTTGCCTTTGAATAAAAAACCACAACATTTGTGTGTATACCAGTGTTAATCACCACTGGGCTCGCGAGCCGTGTCTGTGTGAACACACACAATCTCAATTGTGGTGAGTTTGAACGTTACTCTCACCACCGACCATCTTCTTTGTTTTAGCAATGAATTAACGCACACCATGTTTATCTAGAGAGGGATAGATAATCTCGTGTGTGTTCCCAACAAAACGCAGCGGTTGAATTTGTTGTTGCTGGTGAACACTGGTGTATACTATAAAGATAGCCAGTGAGTTCTTACTGAGAGCAAGTGAGCACACATTTTAAAGTGTTTTACATTGAATTTTACGCTCCCTTGCTCTCAGTAAGCGCCCACTGGTGCATGTGTTTGTTTTTTTTGTGCCTTTTGGGTTTGTATTTTTTTGCACCCAAACATATAAAATGTTTGCACCCAAACATAAAATTGTTTCCACCCAAACATATCTTTGTTTGCACCCAAACATATATATATTTGCACCCAAACATAAATATCTTTGCACCCAAACATATATATGTTGCACCCAAACATAAATTTGTTTCCACCCAAACATATATTATGTTTGGGACTGTTGCAAACATATATATGTTTGCTGCAAAATATGTTTGGGACATATGTTAGAGAGTCCGTTTTTTTTTTTGCGTGTATGGCAAATGGTTTTATAAAGCACCCTTATTATAAACAAGTAAAAAGTCGTTAAATTCTCCCTCCACCATAAAATAGTCTTAATTAAAATGAAATAATTAGGGTCCTTTCACAATTTTAGGTGAAACAACTTTTCGACAATGGATAGACTCCTATTGCCTCCCAATATTGCTTAAATTACACTGTGAACACAAATGTTGGGGCAGAGATAAAAACCCCAAAGGACAGATGCGCCGTGAGTCGAACTTCCGCGTTATGGCGTGATGAAGTTTTAGCAAGAGACCCTGTAAGCCATCATGAATTAGCATTATATCTTTATTTGTTTTTTTTTTGTAGAGCACTTAAGCAACAGTGAAAAAAAATATAACGCTAATTCTTGATGGCCCACAGGGTCTCTAAAAAAATTTCATCACGCCATAACGCGGAAGTTCGACACACGGCGCATCTGTCCTCCGGGGTTCATAATATACTCACCAAGGCCTTTCTTCCCCAAGAGGATTTTTCCGTGCCCCATATTTTCACTTCCATTTTGTTGCACAGTGTTATCTAATCTAATCTAAAAAAAATGGGTTCAGCTAGGTGAAAGGTACCACCTACGGGGCTATATCAAAGAGTCAACCGATCTTTAATTTTTTTGGCGGAAAAGTTTTCTAGCTGCAGGGAACTTCAAGAGTCAAATTTAGGGTAGTTTCATCAAAACAATGTAGACCCTCAAAAATGGACCTATGTTGACGAATTTTAGTGAAGAAATTTCGTGACCACTGAAAATTCCCGAAAATCGGGAGGTACAGTTATATGGGGGGATATACCAAAACATGGACCTATGTATATTGACGATTATTTTTGAATAGACAAAATTGTAGCTAAAATTCTCAAAATACCGATCATTACAGCTAGTTCTGTTAAAAATTGCAGCGAAAATTCTCAAAATATCGAAAATCGGGAGATTCCGTTATATGGGGGCTATACCAAAACATGGACCTATATTGACGATGTTTCGTTGGAGATGTTTTATGACCACTGAGATTTCAAATGTCAAATTACAGCTATTTCGGTTAAAAACTGTAGCTAAAATTCTCAAAATACCGAAAATCGGGAGGTACCGCTATATGGGGGCTATACCAAAACATGGACCTATGTTGACGATGTTTCGTGGAGATGTTTCATGAGGACTGAAAACCTCAAATGTCAAATTACAGCTAGTTCGGTTAAAAATTGTAACTAAAATGCTCAAAATACAGAAAATCGGGAGGTACCGTTATAATGGGGGCTATACCAAAACATGAACCTATGTTGACGATGTTTGGTGGAGATATTTCATGACCACTGAGAACCTCAAATGTCAACTTGCAGCTAGCTCGGTTAAAAATTGTAGCTAAAATACTCAAAATACCGAAAACCGGGAGGTACCGATATATGGGGGCTATACCAAAACATGGACCTATGCCCATATCCTTTGGAATATAAGTTTGTTGATCACTAGGAACCCTAGGTGTCAAATTATAGCTAATTCGGTCTGCAAATGTGGCGAATAA
This sequence comes from Musca autumnalis, assembly GCF_047663935.1. NCBI lineage: Eukaryota > Metazoa > Arthropoda > Insecta > Diptera > Muscidae > Musca > Musca autumnalis. Next base: position 70,207,640 of record NW_027411644.1, read on the forward strand.
GGTCAAAATACCTCAAATCCGGAGGTACCGTTACATGGGGGCTATACCAAAGAGTGAACCGATATAGCCCATCTTCGAACTTGACCTGCCTATGGAAAAAAGACCCTCGGGTGCAAAATTTCAGCACTCTATCTCAATTATTGCGGACGCTAGAGTGATTACAACAGACGGACAGACGGACGGACAGACGGACGGACGGACATGGCTAGATCGTCTTAGAATTTTATCCTGATCAAGAATATATATACTTTATAGGGTCGCAAATGATTAGTTCGATGTGTTACAAACGGAATGACAAACTTAATATACCCTCCATACTATGGTGGAGGGTATAAAAATTGTCTTAAAAAGCAGTCTTTCTACTGGAAATTATCTTAAAAAGCACGCTTTCTATAGGAAATTGTCTTATAAAGCACGCTTTCTATAAACAAATGGTCTTATGAAGCACCCTTTCTGTAGGACATTGTCTTATAGAGCACCCTTTATTTAGGAAATTGTATTATGAAGTACCCTTTATTTAGGAAATTGTATTATGAAGCACCAGTTATATAGGAAATGGTATTATGAAGCACCCTTTATATAGGAAATACTATTATGAAGCACCCTTTCTATATCACATGGTCTTATAAAGAACCCTCTCTACGGCAAATGGTCTTATAAAGCACCCTTTCTACAGAAAATTATCTTATAAAGCACGCTTTCTATAGGCAAGGGTCTTACATAACACCCTTTCTATAAAAAAGGGTTTTATGAAGCATTCTTTCTATAGAAAATTGTCTTATAAAGCTCCCATTTTATAAGAAATGGTATTATGAAGCACCCTTTCTATAGCAAATGTTCTTATAACTCACCCTTTCTATACGAAAGGGTCCTATATAGCAGCCTTTCTATAAGAAAGGGTCTCACTCTTTCTATAGGAAATGGTCTCATAATGCACAAATTTTATAGAAAAAGATCATAAAAAATACCGTTTCAAGAGAAAAGGGCTTTATAATGCACTTATGAAGCAACCTTTCTATAGAAAAAGGTCTTATAAAGCATCCTTTCTACATGCAAAGGTATTATAAAGCACACTTTCTATAGGAACGGGTCTCATAATGCACTTTTTCCATAGGAAAATGTTTTATAAAGCAGCTTTTCTATAGGAAAAGGTCTTATAAGGCACTCTTCTTATAGGCAAAGGCCTTAAAAAACACCCTTTCTATCGGAAAATAAATTATAAAGCTTCCTTTCGATAGGGAAATGACTTGTAAATCACCCTTACTATAGGAAAAGGTCATATAAAGCACCCTTTCTATAAGAAAATCTCTTATCAGCCATCCTTTCTATAGCAAATGGTCTTATGAATCACTCTTTCTACAGGAAATGGTCTCATAATACACCATTTTTATAGAAAAAGGTCTTAGAAAATATCCCTTCTATAGGAAAAGGCCTTATGAAGCACCATTTCATTAGAAAGGTGTCTTATGAACCAACCTTTCTATAGGAAATGGTCTTATAAAGTAACCTTTCTATAGGGAAGGGTCTTATTAAACACCCTTTCTTTAGAAAGGATTCTTAAGGAGTACCCTTTCTTTAGGAAAAGGGTCTACAGTTGCACATTTCCTAGAGGAAAGGGTCTTAAAAAGCACCCCTTTCTCTATGCACCCTTTTCTTCTATAGGGAGGAGTTTTGAGAATCAACCTTTCTGTCGAAGGGTCTGTAGAAGCATCCTTTTTTGAGAAGGATCTTTGACACTTTCATATTTCGAGCGGACGATTAATGTTTGGGTATAAATACATTTTTGTTGAAGAAGTTATTGAATAATAACTTCTGCTGACCATATCCGCAAACAAAACACTTGGAAACTGATGAGAGGTTCGAAACTAAAATTGTAACAGCTTTCCCAGTAAAAACGCCAAATGAAAATTTTAAACTTTTGAATGTTCATAAAACTTGAAAGATGATTGAATACAGATTTGTAGAGATGAAATTCGATAATTTGAATTTGTACTTTTGTGGTCGAATTCTGACCTCAAAGCGTAAGACAACAACAAACGCAGCATCCTACACCACATATTGTTGTTCAGAGCCCCGAAAATGGATCGTTCCTGCAATCTAACTGCAACAGTCTCCGCAACAAATTCAGCGAAATTTTAGACTTTATGTAGTGAAGAAACATCATGCTCGCCGTGATCCAGGAAACAAAGATCACGGTTAGCTGTAGCTTACAACGTTACGATGGTTACAACTTTTTCTTGCCTTCCTTATACAAAAGTCTGTCCAGAATAGACCTATCTCGCTTGAGTTTGACTCTAGTGATCCATGATATACGGGTGTAGCAGTAATGTGTAGGACTGCTGAGGTAGAGTTCCTAGGGCACTCATTATGAGCATTGGCATTCCATTCTGGGGGGTGGCCAGAGGGGCGAAGCGCTAGCCGAGCAAATTGATGGTAATAGCAGATTGCCACATCTCGCCAGACATAAACATTGTGACACCCGGACAGATAAATGACGCAACACATAATTTACGTTGGCTCAGATCAACTCCTATCCTATCATCGTCTACGTTAAGAGACCACCACACTTCATAATCTTTGAACACCACACTTTTTTAAACCATGGGAAAGCTGATTGGCAAAAATTCAGACAATTTACCAATCACCCTTTCCGAGAGCTGTCCATTAGGGTTATGATATTTGACAACCTCACATCCCTGTATCATAGCGTGATACGTTTCTACTTTCGATTACATAAAATCTTAATTACAAGGTGATTAGGTGAAAAAACCTCACGCACAACATGATTTTAAAATTTGAATTTATCAGAATTATGGGCAATTTTTGAAGTCTCTGTAGGCAGATACATAATTGAAAATAAACTTTAAAGCCACATGAGATAACCAAACTGGCATAACATTTGTTTCTCACTAATTTTCTTTAATTCTGAGAATCATAAAAATGTCATTAATGCTTTTTTTCAAACATATAAAAAATTTTAACAAAAAACATTCAAAAATGTTTAAATGGTTTGTGCATGTTTTTTTTTAAATATTTGAATGGAATAAACGTTAAGCTAGGGTCACATTAGGCAAATATTTGCTCTAGCGACCGGCAGTGTGCTCCTACCGAGAGCAAATGAGCGTAATTATTTTATGCTCACTTGGTCTCAGTGAACACACACTCCCTGTTGCTGGAGCAAATATTTGCCTAGTGTGACCCTGGCTTTAGTTTAGTTATTAGTAGAAACAGGCCATAAGTTAATTCATTCGTGCAACAGGAAATAATTTTTGAGATTTTTTTTTTCATTTCATATTTGTAAATATTGCAATATTTACAACAGCTGACGATGGTAGTGATGCTACCTTAGTTTTAAGTAAATATTTAAAGCCTATTTTTTGCGATTTTATCTTCCTAAAGATGCAATTCAAAGAATGTCGAAACTATAAACATAATTTATATATTGACCTCGAGCTTGAAAAAATACTTATTTCTATGGAAAAAATATTATTTTATAATATATGTTTTAGTTAGGAAACTTGAAGTCAACAGGCTAGTAGGTGAGCGTATGCAACATTGGAAGATAATTAAGAAAATTGTGAGCAACAGTTAAATCACTCCCGAATCGGGGAAAGGAGGTTGATAGAACGGCTATTACACACTTTCAATGACGTAACAGTGACAGATCCGAAAACCTGCAATTTATATAGCACCCCGAAAGTGATGCGGCAAAGAGGAGTGTGCCATGCCGTACAAGAGCCCTCTCAGCCGAGGAGGTACTAATGCAATTTACGATTAGCTAGCGAACAGACCAAAGATATATTCTACGAGCGCTTAGAAGAAACATATGACCGTTGTCCTGCCCATGACATTAAAATTGTTCTAGGCGATTTTAATGCCAAAATTGGAAAGGAGAATATCTTTGGACAAACAGTCGGAAAATTCAGTCTACATAGTGAAACATCAGACAATGTAATGAGGCTGATAGACTTCGCAGCGGCAAAAAACATGGTAGTTAGCAGTACCAGATTTAAGCATCTCGATATTCATAAGGGCACTTGGCTGTCTCCAGACCAACAATAAATCAAATTGATCACGTTGTGATAGATGGAAGACATTCATCGAGCGTGTTGGATGTACGATCGTTCCGAGGAGCAAACATAGATTCGGACCATTACCTTGTTGCAGCAAAGGTACGTACCCGTCTAAACGTTGCAAATAAAGCACGGACACACACAACACGAAAGTTGGACATCGCACAGTGTGTCCAAATTCAATATTTTGTGCCAAAAATGCAAAAAACAAATTGTCGAAAATTCCCAAAAATGGTATATGAAGGGATAGAAAACCTGCTAGATAAGAGAGAAAAACAAAAATTTCGTTGGTTGTACCGTTATAATGGAAGTAACGGTACCTATAACATGATCTTATTTTCGTTAAAACAAATACCAAAAATCGCAAGGAAATTCGTCGATTTTGTGAGGAGCATATTGTCACGAGTTATTGGAATTTTTTAATGGTTCTTTTTGCTATCTGATAATACGAAACCTGTCGTATTTTACTGTGCTTAGAAGTAAATGTATGTGCGTTCCTGTTCTGTATAATAACCTTATTTGTTTTGAGCATTTTTACGTGTATATTTTTAATAAGTTCTTTTTTAATGGGATATAACTAAAAAGTTCCACGGGGTTCCACTGTTGTAATGGTACCCAAATTTAGAGGAGCTCTCGAACTATCAATTTTTCAATAGAGAAATAGCGACCAAGTGCGATGCCGGAAAATAGGACCTTTTTAACGTTACCACCCGATCTTACGTGTTTTGCGGATTTTACCTAAAATAATCAACCGATCTAGCTAAAAAATTTAAATATAACGTTTTCTACGAGTAAACTATCTCCTTACTAAAAATTGTATATAAAGGTCCACGTTTTGGAGTAGCCCCCATATAAGGGTACCTCCAGATTTCAGGTATTTTAGGGGTTTTAAATACATTTTCGGAACGAAGTTGCTACAATTTTGCATTTATGGTCCCTAGTGGTCAATAAACTTGCACACACAATATTGTGGGCATAGGTCCACTTTATGATAGAACTCTCATATAACGGTACCCCTGATTTTTGGTATTTTGGAGTTCAAAGATACATTGTCCGACCAAATTATATATTGTTTAATATTTGCAAATATAATTTGCTAATATTTAACAAAATGAAATAACGAAAATAGTTTCACTGTCACAGCCTGTCATTCTTTTATTTATGGCAACAATGACGTTGCCATTCATTGATAATGGCCCTTAGTTGGTGATACTGACGATCAGCTGCGGTATGTGAATCAGCTGTCGTTAACATAGTCCCACACTTTTGAATAGCACCCATAACAAAAAAAAAAACATAATTTAAACACCGAAATATTACCATTTTTACGCTAAGTAAATATTCCTCCATGAATTTAATTAGTTAAATTTTTGTTATAGTATGCATATTAATTGATTTATTTTATGTTGTTAAAACACAAGTCTGTATTTGAGAATATAGCGTTTTATGTTTCCATAACATCAAAACGTGTTTTAAATAACTCTAAGAAATTATCAATTCGTATTTAAATGTATCTATATTACACAAACTCTAAAATTTCGGAAAACCTTTTTTTATTCATAAAATTCTATAGAAGACGTTGACCGAATGGCTTGTAACCACACGGGATAAAAGATCCATGTTTGATAAACATCTCCTCCAAATTTCATAGCTCTATCTTTATCCGTTTAGAAAATATAGATTTTTGACACAAAAAACCCATTTTGGACACACTGTGCATCGCTAAGCTGCAAACACAACAGATAGCCACAGCATATTCCACTCAACTGACCCAATTGCTTAATGAAAGCGCTTCTCGTCCCGATAACATATCAGCACAATGGCAAAATATTGCCCACTCCATGCAAACAGTCGCAAAATCAGTACTTGGATACCAGAGACCTCCACCAAAGAATCCATGGTATGTCCAGGAGTGCCGTGCTGCTACCGAAAAAAAAAAATGCGGCATATAGAGCAACTTTACAATCAGTAGCAACGCGTAGCGCACGAGAGAGGTATCGGGAGAAAAGGAGAGAGGAGAAACGTCTTTTCCACAGGAAAAAGAGAGAGAGAGATGGAAAAGAGGGAGTGTGAACAAATATCTCTACAGGAGACAGAACGAAGTCCGAAAATTCTACCAAAGAGTGAAGCATCAAACTGAAGGCTTTGGTACAGGCATATCCTCCTGTAGAGACCAACAAGGTAATTTGGTAACTGATACAGATAGTGTGCTCAGGATATGGAAAGAACATTTTTCCAAACTGTTGGTATCCGATAGCAGTGAAGATGGCGAAGATATCACAGATCCAATCCCAGAAGATGGTATTATATGTATACCGCCCAGCCAGGATGAGGTAAGGACAGCAATAAACCGGCTGAAGAATAATAAGGCGGCAGGAGCAGATGGCCTACCAGCCGAGCTGTTCAAAACCGGAAGCAACACGCTGATAAGGTGTATGCATCAGCTAGTTAGCACCATCTGGCAGGAAGAACGCGTACCCGACGATTGGAACGTGAGCATCCTATTTCCAGTCCACAAGAAGGGTGATAAGACTGTGTGCTCCAATTACAGGGACATACTGTGTGAGAGACTAAAGCCTATGGTCAATGAAATTATTGGACCCTATCAGTGCGGCTTTAGACCTGGCAAATCCACCATTGACCAGATATTTACCTTGAGACAAATCCTGGAAAAGACCCAAGAAATGCAGATCGGCACCTTCCATCTTTTCGTCAATTATAGAGCAGCATTCGACAGCCCTATACGTTCAAAGGTGTTCCAAGCCATGTCTGATTTTGGTATTCCTGCAAAGCTCATTCGGCTTTGTAGAATGACGTTAACTGAGACGAGATCCTCAGTTAAAATAGGAAAGAACTTTTCCGAAGAGTTTATTACCAAAAGAGGTTTCAGACAAGGAGACGGCCTGTCGTGTGATCTATTCAACATCCTGATGGAAAAAGTCATACGAGACGCGAAGGTCAAAAGAAATGGAACGATATACACGAACAGCCATATGTTACTGGCTTATGCCGACGACATTGACATCATGGGTCAATCGGTAAAGGAAGTAACTGACACCTTTGCAAAAGTCGAAAGAGAATCTGCTAAAGTTGGTCTGGCAGTAAACGGCGAAAAAACCAAGTTGATGGTATCGACGCGTAATATGTCCACTAACCCCGCACCATCTGTGAGTGTTGGTACCTACAATTTTGAGGTAGTAAAGGACTTCTTCTACCTCGGCACAGCCATAAACACAACAAATAACATCAGTTGTGAAATACGAAGAAGAATAGTGTTGGCTAACAGATGCTACTTTGGGCTGAGTAAGCAGTTTAGGAATAAAGCCACCTCTCGTCAAACAAAAGTAACACTTTACAAAACACTGATACTACCCGTGCTAATGTATGGTTCCGAAGCATGGGTACTTGCTCAAGCAGATAAGGCAGTGCTTGGTGTGTTCGAGAGAAAAATTCTTCGAAAAATCTACGGGCCAATCTGTGTTGACTGCGAATATCGGCGTCGTATGAACAACGAGCTGTATCAACTATACAATGACATCAATGTAGTTGAACGAATTGAGATACAACGATTGCGATGGCTAGGCCATGTTATAAGAATGAGTGATGATGAACCCGCTAAAAAGGCGTATAGATACGGGCCGCATGGAGGTTCTCGCAGATCTGGAAGGCCAAAGCTTCGTTGGATTGAACAAGTCAAACGAGATATCAGAAAGCTACATATCCCAGATTGGGAAAATACGGCAGCAAACAGAGAGGATTGGAGATTTTTTTCTTAGTTCGGCTTATGGAACAAATGTTCTGTAAAAGGCCAGCTAAGTAAGTAAGCGTTGAGCCTACCCGGAATCTCAATTGTAATGCTTAAGCAACTGGGTGAACCCGCAAATGAGTATTTACAAGTGCCCTCAATTTGTCATTAGCCACCAATGTTGTACTAGAAGCTTACAAAGTTGGCAGCGTGGTCCCGCTACAGAAGCCATGCAAGGATGCTAGCAGAGAAGAATCGTAAAGGTCGATTTCCCTCCTGTCGCTAGTAGCGAATATCCTAGAGACTAAGCAGAACAGGCCGTACAACCGAATTTTCATGGTGGTTCATGACCTATTGAAGACCCTTGATACCGTCAAACATCCCAAGTTGTTCTAGAATACAGAAAATACTTCCATCCAGCCCTATTTGAAACGTTGGATAATCAACTACATGTGAGGACGCCTGTCGGTTGTGGAATTCAGAAATAACGAGGTGATATATCTGCAAGGTGGGGAGATATACCCTAACTGGTTACACGCCACCTTTCTGATATTTCACAACCCCCAGACGGCATAGAGATAGTAATGTATGAGGATGATTTTACGTTATTGACGTCGGGTTCTATCGTCGGTGACATATGTGGTAGGTTAAGTGGCCTGGCCTAGTGCGGTTCCTTCAACTGAGGAATATGATAATATCCGCTGCTGTTCACCACTTGGACGGCTGAAATAAGGCTCCCACTGAAGACATTAGTCGATGCCGTCCTGATTCTGACCACAATCTACCCCAAAATATTGGGTATAACGTTCAGTAGCATGTTTAAGTCGTCAGCGCAAGCCACAGCTATTTTCAGAAGTAGGAACAAGATCCTTAAATCGCTGGCCAGCAGCACACACCCGGCCCCATACATCGCAGCAGAAGAACGGCAGCTATCAAGGCAAACACGAGTGATTTTAGCCCAATTAAGATCCGGACGATACATCCGCCTCAATTCATATTGGGCCCACCACAAGACACGCTGCATTTGTTTAGCCGCCCAGCTAACTCCACTAACCTGCTTACTGACTATATATGGACCCAGCCAGTCCAGATTACAAAATGTTTGAGTGTAGGTACAGAAAAACCAGAACCGAATAACTAAAATAATACTCGATCGAACACATTTGTGTTGTTTCAAAAACAACAACAAATTCACTTCATGGACTAAGGGGGTGAGGCAGCAACTTAAGATCGGAGATGGGACAGTTGTAACTGTCCAAAATCCAAGAATATTTAGAATAACCTTCGATAGCCTACTGACATTCTCCAAAAAACGGAACAAGGTGATTGAAGCCATCTCGGTTACTACGTGGGATTACGACTAGTAGATTATTTTGGCTACCTATATAGCATTCACCCGATCAGTCATTAATTACTCTATTATAGGTTTTCTTCATAAGTGATAAGCCTGCTACCAAGGCAAACACCAGTGAGTTTAGCCCAGTTAAGATCTGAACGATACAGCCGCCTCAATTCATACTGGGCCCAAATTGATTACACGATAATCACAAAACACGCTGCATTTGTTTAGCTACCCAGCTAACCCCACTAACCTGTCTCCTGACTCTTTAGGGACGAAACCTGTTCTGTAGGCCTATTCTGTAACTTTTAATGATTGAAAAGTTGTTAAAATTTCTTTTGTTTTTGTAACAACTACAAAACAAAAAAATGAAATTGTTGTAAAATAAACAATGAGTAAAGTTGTTAAAAAGTTACAGAATAGGCCTACAGGTTGCAGAATTTTTGAGTCTGTATTCTGTATTCTAAAGTCCAAAAGCGGAACAAGGAGCTTGAAGCCATCTCAGTTACTGCGTGGGATTATTTTGACTACTTATAAATAGACAGCGGAATCCTATGTAAATGCATATATGGTTAGGATGGTCGTAGAGAAAATCTGATTAGACAGAAACTCGTTTTATCACAAAATAAAACGAATTAGGGTCTACCTCTTCGTATAGCTCCCATAGAACGTACCTCCCGATTTTCGGTATTTTGAAATTTGTAGCCTCAATATCCCACCAAAATGACCGAAATTTGGTATTTAGTCTTAGTTGGGAGTACAAAACTTTCCACCTGAAATTTCTCGGTATAAGTTCACGTCTTCATATAGCTCCCATAGAACGGCACCTCCAGATTTCTGGTATTTTGAAGGTTGTGGCCTCAACATCACACTTAAATGGCTGACATTTTGTATAAAGTCTTCGTTGGGAGTATAACTTTCCACCTGAAATTTGTCGGTATAGGTCCACGTCTTCATATAGCCCCCATAGAACGGTACCTCCAGATTTCTGGTATTTTGAAGGTTGTGGCCTCAATATTCCTCCGAAATGGCTGAAATTTGGTATTAAGTCTTCCTGAAATTTCTCGATATAGGTCCACGTCTTCATATAGCCCCCATAGAACGGTACCTCCGGATTTCAGGTATTTTGAAGGTTGTGGCCTCAACCTCACACTTAAATGGCTGACATTTTGTATAAAGTCTTCGTTGGGAGTATAACTTTCCACCTGAAATTTGTCGGTATAGGTCCACGTCTTCATATAGCCCCCATAGAACGGTACATCCAGATTTCTGGTATTTTGAAGGTTGTGGCCTCAATATCCCTCCGAAATGGCTGAAATTTGGTATTAAGACTTCCATGGAGGTATTAAACTTCTCACTTGAAATTTGTCGGTAAAGGTTGACGTCTTCATATATCCCCCATAGAACGGTACCTCCGGATTTCTGGTATTTTGAATGTTTTGGTCTCAATATCCCTCCGAAATGGGTGAAATTTGGTATTAAGTCTTCCTTGGTGGTATACAACTTTTCACCTGAAATTTGTCGGTATAGGTCCACGTCTTCATATAGCCCCCATAGTACGGTACCTCCCGATTTCCGGTATTTTGAAGGTTGTGGCTTCAATATCAAGCCAAAATGCCTGAAATTTGGTATTAAGTCTTCCTTGGGGGGTATAAAACTTTCCACCTGAAATTTTGCGGTATGTCCACGTCTTCATATAACCCCCATAGTACGGTACCTCCCGATTTCCGGTATTTTGAAGGTTGTGGCCTCTATATCCCTCCGAAATGGGTGAAAGTTGGTATTAAGTCTTACTTGGGGGTATACAACTTTTCACCTGAAATTTGTCGGTTTAGGTTCAGGCTTTCATGTAGCCCCCATTGAACGATACCTCCCGATTTTCGGTATTTTGAAGGTTGAGGCTGTGGTTATACATTTCTCAATTTTATTAACTTGTCTGAAAAGAATTTGAAACAGAAAAATTGTAAATACAAACATTTTTGCATCAATTATTGAAATATTTGTTGCATAAGAAAGTATGTTAAATGCATAAATTTTGCATATGCAAAAATTTATGCACTTTGCATAATTTTGCATATGTCATAGTTTCGATTGCAATTTAATCAGAAGGCAAAAATATGCCCTGTCCCAAAATTTTACATGAATCGGACCAAAAATAGGGGTTGCATAAAATTCCGCTGTCTGCTTATAAAGCTGTTAGCCGATCAGTCATTAATTACGCTGCGCTCGTATAGGCTTCCTTCATAAACATTACCCAATGGAGAGGGTTGAAAACAACACAAAATAATGCCCTCCGCACCAGGAGGTAAGGATATTGCCAGTACGGTAACATAATATGTTTTTCACTCCACAGTTCCTGCTGGCATGTCATCTGCGCACGCATCTCAACCATATTGTGATTCAGAATCCATTCCCTTTACACATTCGAAAGGGGTCAACGCTTCTCAACACCTACCAGGCTATAATAATTGCAGTCGTTGAATACATCTGCTCTCAATGCAGACAAGGACCAAACTACACAAACCATTTATTAATATGCTCATCTCAACCCACAGAACTCCACCCATAGATCTATGGTTACGGCCGGTTGAAGTGGCAAATTTTATATAGCTCCCAACTTAATCCCAATCAAAACAATCCCAACAAATCATTTCATCCTAACACTCACTTCCACACACATAACATCCCAGCTAACATATTTTTCAGAGTTCTTTCCCAATTCGGCCCGAATCTCTGCACATGTTACCAAATTATTTTTGAATTCGGTACAAAATTGTATCGACGTGTCCAACGAAATTGGAAAGTTTTGTAGAAAAATCAGTAAATTTTCTAATCAAACGTCACAAAACCTCGAGAAAAATCTGATATCAAAACCCCTTGGCAAAAATTGTTAGCTGGGACTCAACACATCCACCATCCACAGAACACTGGCACACGTACTCCACAGGTGCCCATTTTGATGTGGCAATTTTTTGTGCTACATAACTCAGCCATGATGTAAAGTTTCCAAATTAACATTCCTCATACTTAACATAATTATGTTAAGAACATCTTTGCAGACTGTTAACTGAAAGCTTCAAAACTTAACAGTAAATTATTTCCACACACAGAGTATCCAAGAGATTTATTTTCTTTTTCAAAACAAAAAAAGCTTCTTTTGTTTTTAAGCGGTCGGTCTATGGGTCTGCATTGTAAGCACATAAATAAAAATAGTGTTGTTGTTTTTCTTGAACAATAACAAAACAGCTGTTCGGCGCTCAATCTTTGAGATACATCATCGCCCATCGACATCTCTTGCCTCAAGTTTCGCCAAACAAACAGAATTTCTTGAATGTTGTTTTGTTTAGTTGCTGCGGGAGCGTATTCCGAGTCGGTTGGTATTTTGGGTTTCGAAAAAATCCAAATTTTTTAAAAGAATTAAATTTTTCTTTTGTTGTTGTACGTGTTTGTTAAGGTAAATTTCGTTGGTGTTGTTTTCAGTTTTATTGGATTAAAGAATCCAAAAACAATCCGGTTTTCGTTTCGTTTTCTTCCTACAAAACGGGCATGTGGTCGGTCGTTTAGTGTTGCTCGCTCAAGCCAAGATGGGAGGGGTAGTAGTGATGATGAGTCAGACTGGAAAAAATTGTTACTAAATAGAAAAAATTTTGTGGTTTACAATATGTTAAAAATATCAAAATGAAATGAAATAAATTCTAAAAAATTGAATTAAGAAGAAATTTAATTTTTTTTCTTTTCCAATAAAGAAAAAGTGTGTCAAGTTTTTGACGACGTAAGCGAGCTCATAGTGTGGAAAACGTAATTGTGTGCAGGCGTAAAGTATTTTTGAAAATGAGAACATGGAACAGAAATTTGTTTTATATGTAGTCGGTTGATAATAGATAGCACAAAAAATACTGAATTTTTGTTCCTTTGCAAAGTAAACTGCCGACTTAATGCTTTTACAAAACGTCCTTGAAGCATTTTTCCTTATATGGACGTTCCTATAAATGCGGTTTAATTGTATTCGATAGTTTGACTTAAAAAGCGGGTTATTTATATCTTGGAAAATATAAATACACTAACTCAAAATCTCAAAATTCAAAGCTCGCTTTGGCATCGAAATATATGCCTAAAACGCAGGTCTTAACGAATTATTTTTATAAGCGATAAATCGTTATAAGTCCAGCAGTATAAGCATATGAATGAAAGTGTTTTCAATAAGTTGGAAAATTGTAAAATTAAAAGTTGTTTGCAAACACCGGCGTTTCTATAAAAAACCTCATTGTCATAAAATTTTAAATTGTGTGTTTTCAGAATTTTGCAATTTATGCCCAATCAACCCCCTTTCCTCTTGGCTGACAAAAATAAACGTGCATTTTCACAATTCGTCCTTCAAAAAATTTGGTCATCAAACTCATTTCCAAACGCGTAACAGTCAAAAATAATTTCTTCTATTTTCAATACTCGATTTTCTTTTAGCCATACAAATATTGCATGCGTTTCGAAAACCAAACAAAAATTAAAATAAATTGAAATAAATCTGAAAAGCTACATACCTGCACCCCCACACCATCGCCAGTATTTCTGCAGACAAAAGTGTAAACAAGAAATCTACACATCATGAGGTGAGACATACATTTACATATAAACTTTTTTATTAATTTTTATTTTATTGGTTCTTTTTGCATTTAAGCAAACACAAATTACAACTCATAATCATTATTGTACATACACACACGCTCACATTCGTATATAGATAAATCCCATTTTTATTTGCCTAATATAAAATAATTGGGTGACGTAGGGGATGGGATGAATGATACCAAGCAACGGTCTTGACCGGCTTTAACATGGCAAAGCCCAGGATTTATCTTGGTCCCTCTTTCATCTCAAGTGGACACTGACCTCCCCGTGGTGTCACCTGGGGAACTGCCTTTAACACCCGTTAAAGGTAGTGAGCTAACATGTGCCGCGCGTTCACCCATAAGAACGTTAAAAACTTGGGTTTGGGCTTCGGGTTAGTAACCCTCCCCTAGAAAAAACATCCTACTATGAAAAAACGAAAGAAAAGAAAAACAAACCCCTTTAAAGTTGACGAACCCCGCAAACGTTTTAAGGACCATGATCTGCGAATCTGCACCTGGAATGTTCGCACTCTTTATAGAGAAGGTGCAGTCTTCGCATTGGCAGACGTACTTGAAAAGTACAAGGCCGATATTACTGCCATACAGGAAATACGATGGATTGGGAAAGGCGTCACAACAACACCTAAAGGTGACGCACTGTATTATAGCTGCCATGACGTAAAGCATGAGTTTGGTTGTGGATTCGTAGTTAGTCGGAGACTAAAACATCTGGTATCCAGCTTCACCCCAGTGAATGAAAGACTTGCTGCAATTCGAATAAAAGCTAAATTCTTCAACATCAGCTTTATTTGCGCTCATGCTCCTACTGAAGAAAAGGACGAACAGGCCAAAGATATATTTTACGAGCGCTTAGAAGAAACATATGACCGTTGCCCTGCCCTTGACATTAAAATCATTCTAGGCGATTTTAATGCCAAAATTGGAACGGAGAATATCTTTGGCCCAACAGTCGGGAAATTCAGTCTCCACAGTGAAACATCTGACAATGGTATGAGGCTGATAGACTTTGCAGCTGCAAAAAACATGGTAGTTAGCAGTACCAGATCTAATCATCTCGATATTCATAAGGGCACCTGGCTGTCTCCAGATCAAAGAACAAGTAATCAAATTGATCATGTTGTAATAGATGGAAGACATTCATCCAGCGTGTTGGATGTACGATCGTTCCGAGGCGCAAACGTTGATTCGGACCACTACCTTGTTGCAGCAAAGGTACGTACCCGTCTAAACGTTGCAAATAAAGCACGAACAGACACAACGCGGAAGTTGGACATCGATAGACTGCAAACACAACAGATAGCCACAGCATATTCCACTCAACTAGCCCAATTGCTTAACGCGAGCACTCCTTGTCCCGATAACATAACAACACAATGGCAAAATATTGCCCACTCCATGCAAACAGCCGCAAAATCCATACTTGGATTCCAGAGACCTCCACAAAGGAATTCATGGTATGACCAGGAGTGTCGTGTTGCTACCGAAGAGAAAAATGCGGCATATAGAGCTACTTTACAATCAGTAGCAACGCGTAGCGCACGAGAGAGATATCGGGAGAAAAGGAGAGAAGAGAAACGTCTTTTCCGCCAGAAAAAGAGAGAAATGGCAAAGCGGGAGTGTGAAAAAATCGAGATGTACAGGAGCCAGAATGAAGTCCGAAAATTCTACCAAAGAGTTAAACATCAAACAGATGGCTTTGGTACAGGCACATCCTCCTGTAGAGACCAGCAAGGTAATCTGGTAACAGATACAGATAGCGTGCTCAGGTTATGGAAGGAACATTTCTCCAATCTGCTGGTATCCAATAGTAGCGAAGACGATGATACCACAGATCCAATCCCAGAAGATGGTATAGAATGTATACCGCCCGGCCAAGATGAGATAAAAACAGCAATCAACCGGCTGAAGAATAATAAAGCAGCAGGAGCCGATGGCTTACCAGCCGAGCTGTTTAAAACCGGAGGCGACGCGCTGATAAGGTGTGTGCATCAGCTAGTTAGCACCATCTGGCAGGAAGAACGCGTACCCGATGATTGGAACCTGAGCATCCTATGTCCCGTCCACAAGAAAGGAGATAAGACTGTATGCTCCAACTATAGGGGCATAAGTCTTCTCCCTATTGCCTATAAGATAGTGTTAGGGATATTGTGCTAACGACTAAAGCCAATGGTCAACGAAATAATTGGACCATACCAATGTGGCTTTAGACCTGGCAAGTCCACCATTGACCAGATATTTACCCTGCGGCAAATCCTAGAGAAGACCCAAGAGATGCAGATCGACACATTTCACCTTTTTGTCGATTATAAATCAGCATTCGACAGTCCCCTCCGATCAAAGGTATTCCACGCAATGTCTGAATTTGGTATCCCCGCAAAGCTCATCCGGCTTTGTAAGATGACTTTAACTGATACTAGGTCCTCAGTTAAAATTGGAAAGAACCTCTCCGAAGAATTTTGTACCAAAAGAGGTTTCAGACAAGGAGACAGCCTTTCGTCTGACCTATTCAACATTTTGCTGGAAAAGGTAATACGAGATGCAAATGTCAAAAGAAATGGCACAATTTACACCAATAGCCACATGTTACTTGCCTATGCTGATGACATAGACGTCATGGGACGATCAGTAAAGGAAGTAACTGATACCTTTAGGAAGGTCGAAGCAGAATCTGCGAAAGTGGCCATAGAGCTCGGACCAACTGTGGAAGTTGGTACCTACAATTTTGAGGTAGTTAAAGACTTCGTCTACCTCGGCACTGCCATAAACCCAACAAACAACATCGGTTGTGAAATAAGAAGAAGAATTGTATTGGCCAACAGATGCTACTATGGTCTAAGTAAGCAATTTAAAAACAAAGCCACATCTCGTCAAATAACATAATACTATACAAAACGCTGATACTACCCGTGCTAATGTATGGCTCTGAAGCATGGGTACTTGCGCAAGCAGATAAGGCAGTGCTTGGTGTGTTTGAGAGGAAAACTCTTCGAAAGATCTACGGGCCGATTTGCGTTGACGGTGAATATCGACGTCGTATGAACCACGAGCTATATAAGCTATACAAAGACATGAATATAGTTAAACGTATCGAGATGCAACGATTGCGTTGGCTAGGCCATATCATGAGAACGAGCGATGATGAACCCGCTGAAAAGGCGTATGAATACATGCCACATGGCGGTGCACGCAGAATCGGCAGGCCTAAGCTTCGATGGAGCATACAAGTGGATGAAGAAATGAAAAGGCGCGGTATTCCAAAAAGTCAAGCGAAAAACAGAGAGGAATGGAGATCTTTTCTTAGTTCGGTCTATGGAACAAATGTTCTGTAATGGGCCAACTAAGTAAGTAAGTAATATAAAGTATTCCGCCACCATTGACCGTGAACATTTTTCAAATTCAAGTTCAAAAAAAGAAACAAACAAAAAATCCTTAATTACACGCTAACACGTCTTAAGATTGAATGTATCGCTAACAATGAGCGCCATTGCTCCCTAAATCGCATACCGGCTGATATGAATGTGACACGGAAAATACGAATATGTACATACAGACTGTTTTACGTAGAACGTGATTTTTATGTCCTCAGCCTTATGGCTAATTGGAGAATATATAGTACTTTGATTCGGTCAATTCGGCCTCATCGAATAATGTGGGGTCCAACATAGGTTGCGACCAAATCATTTTTTCTGCCTGCCTGCTTGTATCCCAGGCTGAAAAGTAATAATAAGTAATATTCTTTTCAAAATTAGGACCAATTTTGTGAATTATTACATCGCAAAAGTCTAAAAGTTATCAAAAACAAGTAAAAAAGTGGGCTTTGCCCACAGATATATACCCTCAGCCAATGTGAAGCGAAACTTGTCCGATCGAATGTATTTAAGGCCTCTTCAGAATTTTGTGGCCCTTTTAGGACATTTAAACTTGCCGCAAAAATGTGGATTAGGAATTAACTGCACTAAGACACAAATGTTGAACTTTTCTAGGGCAGGTACCCTTAGGGAGGACCGATAGAGCCATTTTAAAAGTTAAACTAAATTTTAAAAAATATTCCAAATATCCAAAGTTTGGACCAAATTGGTTGCCTCATTCAAATGATATCATCCTAGCATTTTAGTGAATTTTTTTAAATATTGGGGAGAAGTACCGAAAGTTGTCGACCGGTATTGCCCATGAAACTAACTGGATATAATATGACGAAGACCAAATGTTGGACCAAATCGGTTGAACAGTTCGACCGCCACATATGGTGCCATAGGGGTTTTGAACACCTTTCGGGCTGTTTCCCAAGAAAACTGTTAACGTCGTAATGGAGGTATCGCATGCAAATCGCTTCAACAAAAATCAAAGTGATCCCAGAGCAGGTCTTAAAGTGAACTTATCCGAAATTTTGTGTGAGAGGTACCAGAAGGAGTAGACAAATATAGTCCATATTCGAACCTGATCTATATCTGGTAGATATATTAGGATGTGCAAAGTATAGATTACATCGGTCACTCCCTTCAAGAGTTATAGTGCGCAAAATTTTTCGGAACATTTTTGAAGTTTTGGGGGGGAGGTACCTGAAGGAGTGGACCGATATAGCCCATCTTCGAATTTAAACTATGTTTTGATAAAATATTACGAAGGCCAAATTTTTGGACCGAATCGACAGATCCGTTGAAGAGTTATCTTGCGCTCCAACCACTACACAAGGTGTCATAGGGGCTTTTTGCAACTTTCCGGCCGTTTTCTCAGGAAGTATGGACTTGCCCCTGATGACTTGTACTGTCGTGTGGGGGGAAGTGAATACAAGTTGTTGCAACTCAATCAAAGCGATTCGAGAGCAGGTCCTAAACTGAACTTATCCGAAATTTTGTGTGGGAGGTACCCGGAGGAGTGGGCCGATTGAGTCCATTTTGCAAACTTATCTAAGTCTGGTTGAAATTTAACGATGTGCAAAGTATGGACCAAATCGGTTAATCCCTTCAAGAGTTATCATGCCCGCAAATTTTCCGAACATTTTGGAACTTTTGTGGGGGAGGTACCGGAAGGAGTGGGCCGATATAGCTCATCTTCGAACTTAAAGTAAGTTTGGACAAAATATTACGAAAGCCAAAATTTGAACCGAATCGGTTCATCCGTTCGAGAGTTATCTTGCGCACCAGCAAGCCAGCTAGACAGACAGACGGACGGACATTGCTAAATCAAATCCAAATTGTCTTAAACACATTTCGTCCAAACATACTTTGGGTCTAAAACCATTATTTCGATGAGGCACATTTTGCCCGTATGAAAGTGTATATACACTTTCTAGCCTAAAGGCTGAGGGTATAAACATGTAAGAAAAGACTATAGTCGGACGGGGCCGACTATCTAATACCCTACTCCACTACTTTTGCACGATCTTTTTCGGATAAGAATATTTTTTTAGACAAGGATACTTTTTCAGGAGACGTGAAATTATATTGGAAAAACAGTAGATCCTCATTCAGGTTACGATACAGACAACATATAAATAATTGTGTGTACTTTAAATTAAATTTCAGATGAAATGTGATCAATATATTATGACAATCAATATAGGAAAATTTTGACCCTATACCATATCGATCACATTATTGACATCATTTGTATACAAGACCGACCAGGTGGGACCAATATTTACTATTGAATAAAACCAAAAGTAGCATAAAAATTTAAGACGCTGTAGATAAATGAAAATCTATGATTTTCTCTGCTATCATATAATGACAATTTGTCGGATGAAAGAAAACTATATTTCTTTAACAAGAAACGACTTTAGACGGACGGGACTGATACCCTATATCACTATATCTGCACACTATATCTCCGCGGATTTTTTTTTCATGATCCGGACATATATACACACATAGCAGTTTGTACATTGTCATAATTTAAATTTCCCGTCGATTGGACTATTATTACGACCTACAGAGCAGCTACAGATCAGATAAAAATTTTGTTTTTGGTCCATTTTCACCCCCTTAATATTTCACGATCATTACCAATAACAATAGCGATCTATTCTGATGTGAAACGGATCTCCATACCAAATTTCGTGACGATCGGTCCATAATTGCGGCCTGGAGTTTGATTAAAATTTATAATGGACAGACAAACACACGGACGGACGGACACACATCGCTATATCGCTTTATCTCGTCGAGATTTGAAAAGTAGTGTATAACATATATAACAATGGGGTCTACGACGAATATATAGCGGTGTTACATGAATATTTAGCAAAACAAACTTATAGTATAAGGGATTATGATTAAAGTTCAAAAGTGTTTTGGTACTTGAAGGAATAGACCGACATTGTCCATTATGGAAGTGGATCTTATTTTGAGAGTCATATCTTTTCGATAGATATCGCGCCCAATAGTCATTTCAGTGGGTTATCGTATAACTTTTGGATCAGTATGCCAGGAAGCATGGACATGTCCACGGAAAACATAATATCTCTATACGGTATACATTTGCAAAGGATCTTCGGACAGACGTTAAACTGCACTTAGACACAAATGTTGAAATTTTGTGGGGGATGTACCCTTAGGAGAGGACCGATATGGGCGATTTTAGAAGTTAAACTAGATTTATACAAAATATTATAGATCCAAAGTTTAGACGAAATTGGTTGTCCCGTTCAAGAGGTATCATGCATATGGTGTGCATATGGATGGCATTTTTTAAATATTATGGGAAGTATCGGAAGTTATGGACAGGTATTGTACATCTTCGAACTGAAACTAACTTTGGACAAAATATGACGAAGGCCAATTTTGAACCAAATCGGTTGATCAGTTCAATAGTTATCGTGCACTTCAGCCACTATATCTGGTTCCATAGGGTTTTATTCACCTTTCGGGCTTTTTTCTCAAGAAGTGAATGCAAGATGCTTGCAGTGAATGCAAGATGCTTCAACAAAAATTAAAGAGATTCGAGAGCAGGTATTAAAGTAAACTTATCTGAAATTTTGTGTGGTAGGTATCCGAAGAAGTGGACAAATATAGTTGATATTACACCCTGATCTATATGTGGTAGATATATTAGGATGTGTAAAGTATGTACCAAATCCGTCACTCCCTGCAAGATTTATCGTGCGCACAATTTTTCCTAATGTTTTGGAACTTTTGTGGGGGAGGTACCTGAAAGAGTGGACCAAAATAACCCATTTCGAACTTAAACTAAGTATGGATAAAATATTACTAAAGCCAAATTTTGGACCGAATCGCTTGATCCCTTCGAGAGTTATCATGCGCTCCAGCCAGACGGACATGGCTAAAACAACTCCAAATCGTCTGATGCGGATTTCGTCTATACATAATTGGGATCTAAAACCAGTTTTTTGATGAGGCATATTTGGCCCGTATGAAAGTGTATATACCCTCATTAGAATAAATGCTGAGGGTATAAAAAGTAAACAAAATCATTATAAAGAAAACCCTGAATTCGTATTTTAGGATACAGTATCGGGCTTCATCACAAGTAAAGACTAAACATTGTGTTTGTATTGTGTTAAACCTCAACAAATTCATCAACCGAACCGAACCGAACAGCACACGTTAGTGCAATGTGGGATTCTGTTCGTTTTCCCTATTTTCATGAGCATAGGGAATGTCTGTCGATGCCCGTTGTTACCCTAACGTCTTTTTATAGAAATCGTGTCTTATAGATGTATCTAAGGTTTCTAAAGATTTTTCATAGAACCCACACTAAGATCTTCTTATAAAAGTCCCGATGGTCTTCTTGTATAACACCCTAAGGACTCTATTTCTTCATGTAGAAGATCCTAAGGTGTTCATGAAAAAGATTACAAAACCTTCATATAGATGGCCTTTAGTTGTAGTTGTTCTTACAGAAAGAGACCCTGAGTTTTTGTTAGAGAAGACCTTAAGATCTTCTTATAGAAAAGCCCTGAGTTATTCCTAGATAAGGCGCTAAGACATTCTTATAGAACACTCTGAGGTGTTCTTATAAAAGACTCTGAGATATTTTTATAGAAAACCCAATGGTCTTCTTACCAAAGACACTTAGGTCTTCCCATAGAAAACTCTTAGATATTTATAATGTACGTTATAACGTGTTCTTTGAAAAGTCCATAGGGCCCTTGAAGTCCCAAAAATCTGATACCATAAGATCTTCTTATAGAGGTCTCTAAGGTATTCATGTAGATTGCAAAATCTTCTTATAGAAACCCTTTAGTTGTTCCTATAGAAGAAGGCCCTGAGTTCGTCTTAGAGAAGGTTCTAAAATTTTTTTATTGAAGGCCCTAAAGTCTTCTTGTAGAAGGCCCTAAGGTAATTTTAGATAAGGACTTCTAGAAAACATTAGTGTTTCCCTATAGAAGGTCTTCTACCAGAATGCCCTAAGGTCTTCCCATTGAAGTCCATCAAGTCTGCTAATGATATTCCTTAAGGCCCTTTTATTTAGGGTCTATTTTTGGAAGATCCGAAAATCTTCGTATAGAAGATCTTGAATTCTTTATAGTTAAGACCTAAGACCTTCTTATAGAAGACCTTTATAGAATACCCTTGTATATGATCCAAAAATCTTCTAATAAAAGAAGGTCTTAAAATCTTCTTATAGAAGAGCCCTAAGTTCTCCTTAGAGAAAGCCCTAAGTCCTGAGGTCTTCTTAAAGAATACACTAAGGCCTAGAACATAACCCCAATGGTCTTCTTATAGAATATCCTAAAGCACTCTTATGGAAAACCTTAGGGTTTTCTTATAGAAGGCCTTCGGACAGAAGACCATAAAGTCTTCTTTTAGAAGATCATACGGCCTTGTTGTAGAAGATTCATAAATCTTCCTGCAGAAGATCCCAAAGTCTTCTAATAAAAGATCCCAAAATCTTCTTGTAGAAGACCTTAAGATCTTCTTGTAGAAGAGCCCTGAGTTCTTCTTATAGAAGACCCTAAAACCTTCTTATTGAAGATTCTATGTGTTTTTTATAGAATACAATAAAGTATTTTAACAGAAAACCATAGGGTGTTATTACAGATTGTCTTCTAAAAGAAAACTCTTAAGTCTTTAAATAGAAGACCCTACAGTTCCCTTTTAGTAGACCTTACGGTATTACCCAGTAAAATTTGAAGGAAGGAGTTCCATGCGATGACGTGATTTCATGGCATCTTTTGCATTGGTTCAAACGAACTCGTGAAAGATCCGATCTTTTCATTAGCATTTGAACCAATGCAAAAGAAGTCGTGAAAGATCCGATCTTTTCATCAGCATTTGAACCCATTCCATCGATCCAATAGAGATGAGTTTTGTGTTTTTATTTATACACATTTTTTTGAATATATAAGATTAATTACACTGTGCTACAGTGAAAATTTGCAGGAGTTCTGATGCATAAATAAAAAATAAGCTGTAAATTTTCATTGTGGAAAAAAGAAGTTATGTCCGTTTTAAGTTTAAAATCCAAGAAACCCTGTTTTTCACTACATTTTCCGTTATAAAAGCAAACAAGTAAAAAGTCGTTAAGTTCGGACAGGCCGAACTTTTTATACCCTCCACCATAAAATAGTCTTAATTAAAATGGAATAAATAGGGTCCTTTCACAATTTTAGGTGGAACAACTTTTCGACAATGGATAGATTCCTACTGCCTCCCAATATTGATTAAATTACACTGTGAACACAAATGTTGGGGCAGAGATAAAAACCCCGAAGGACAGATGCGCCGTGAGTCGAACTTCCGCGTTAAGGCGTGATGAAGTTTTTGCAAGAGACCCTGTAAGCCATCATGAATTAGCATTATATCTTTGTTTGTTGTTTTTGTAGAGCACTTAAGCAACAGTGAAAAAATATATAACGCTAATTCCTGATGGCCCACAGGGTCTCTAACAAAAATTTCATCACGCCATAACGCGGAAGTTCGACTCACGGTGCATCTGTCCTTCGGGGTTTATAATATACTCACCAAGGCCTTTCTTCCCCAAGAGGAATTTTCCGTACCTCAGACTTTCACCTTAATTTTGTTGCACAGTGTTATCGAATCTAATCTAAAAAATGGGTTCAGCTAGGTGAAAGGGGCTATATCAAAGAGACAACCGATCTTTAAATTTTTTGCGGGAAAAGTTTTATAGCAACAGGGAACTTCAAGAGTCAAATTGAGGGTAGTTTCATCAAAACAATGTAAACCCTCAAAACTGGACCCATGTTGACGAATTTTAGTGAAGAAATTTCGTGACCACTGAAAATTCCCGAAAATCGGCAGGTACAGTTATATGGGGTGTATACCAAAACATGGACCTATGTATATTGACGATTATTTTTGAATAGACAAAATTGTAGCTAAAATTCTCAAAATACCGATCATTGCAGATAGTTCGGTTAAAAATTTCAGCTAAAATTCTCAAAATACCGAAAATCGGGAGGTACCGTTATATGGGGGCTCTGTTAAAAATTGTAACTAAAATGCTGAAAATACCGAAAATCGGGAGGTACGGTTATAAGGGGCCAATACCAAAACATGGACCTATGTTGACGATGTTTGGTGGAGATATTTCATGACCACCGAGAACCTCAAATGTCAAATTACAGCTATTTCGGTTAAAAACTGTAGCTAAAATTCTCAAAATACCGAAAATCGGGAGGTACCGATACATGGGGGCTATACCAAAACATGGACTTATGTTGACGATGTTTGGTGGAGATGTTTTATGACCACTGAGAACTTCAAATGTCAAATTACAGCTATTTCGGTTAAAAACTGTAGCTAAAATTCTCAAAATAGCGAAAATCGGGAGGTACCGCTATATGGGGGCTATACCAAAACATGGACCTATGTTGACGATGTTTCGTGGAGATGTTTCATGACCACTCAGAACTTCAAATGTCACATTACAGCTAGTTCGGTTAAAAATTGTAACTAAAATGCTCAAAATACCGAAAATCGGGAGGTACGGTTATAAGGGGGCCATACCAAAACATGGGCCTATGTTGACGATGTTTGGTAGAGATGTTTCATGGCCACTGAGAACCTCAAATGTCAACTTGCAGATAGTTCGGTTACAAATCGTGGCTATAATTCTCAAAATACCGAAAATCGGGAGGTACCGTTATATGGGGGCTATACCAAAACATGGACCTATGTTGACGATGTGTGGTGGGGATATTTCATGACCACTGAGAACTTCAAATGGCAAATTACAGCTAGCTCGGTTAAAAATTGTAGCTAAAATTCTCAAAATACCGAAAATCGGGAGGTACCGATATATGAGGGATATACCAAAACATGGACCTATGTTGACGATGTTTGGTGGAGATATTTCATGACCACTGAGAACCTCAAATGTCAAATTGCAGATAGTTCGGTTAAAAATTGTGTTAAAATTCTCAAAATACCGAAAATCGGGAGGTACCGTTATATGGGGACTATACCAAAACGTGGACCTATGCCCATATCCTTTGGGATATAAGTTTGTTGATCACTAGGAACCGTAAGTGCCAAATTATAGCTAGTTCGGTCTGCAAATGTGGCGAATAACGTCAAAATACCTCAAATCCGGAGGTACCGTTATATGGACGCTAGAGTGATTACAACAGACGGACAGACGGACATGGCTAGATCGTCTTAGAATTTTATCCTGATCAAGAATATATATACTTTATAGGGTCGCAAATGATTAGTTCGATGTGTTACAAACGGAATGACAAACTTAATATACCCTCCATACTATGGTGGAGGGTATAAAAACGAAGTGACCCAAAGAAACCAAAGGTATTTTCGTCTTCCATGGACTCCCACAATGCCGAAGTTATGCATCAGAACCCCTGCAAAAAAGGTTTGTCCACTTTTGTAGCACAGTATTATTGTCAATAGGTTTGATGTTGTCGGATACTCGAAATCACAACCAACGTTGTTAAAACTCTCGTCTTAATGATAATATCATTGGTAGAAATGACATGTCAAAGCATTGGTGTAAATTACATGCTTTGGATCCAAAAATGAATAGCATCTTTTGGGGTCCACGCTCATATAAAATTCATCGATGAAGATGCTTAAAAGATGACATGCCAGATCACTTGGACCCATGATTAAATGGCATCTTTGGCATCGAACATTTTGTTGGGTATTATTGTAGATTACCCTAGGCCTCCTTGTAGAAATCTCCAGTTCTTCTAATAGCAGATCCTGGGTTTTTTATACAAGACCCTAAGGTATTCTTGAAATTGATCTTAAAGTATTCTTATATAAGGCCCTTTTTACAACTCCTTTCCAATTTTTTTTTCATAGAATACATAAAGATCTTGGATACAGACCATTAAGTCTTCATAAGGAAGGGTCGAAAGTTCTCTCACAAATGATTCGATGGTCTTCGCATAGAATATCCTTAAGTATACACTTAGAAACTGGATCCTAGGCTCATTTTTCTAAGACCCCAACGTCTATCCCTTGAGGACCCTGAAAACTGAAGTTTTCCAGTAGAATACCTTTCAGTTCTCCTATGAAACATCAAATGTCTTCCTATACGAGACTCTTAAGCCTTCCTATAGAAAACTTATAGTTGTGCCCATAGAAGACCTTCTTGAGAGTTTTCCTAAATTCTTTTGTTATAGTTTGGATTTTCCGAATAGATTTATAGCATTCCGGTTAACTCAAAGTTGAAAGTGATCATTAAATTTCTTGGAATTAACTTTCAATGTAAAAAATTATATTTTTATTGCGTCTAGATTGCTTTATTTTGCGTTTTCAAATCCATCCAATAGTAAAAGAAAACATAATAAGGGCCGTTCAACATTTAGCCACATTTAGTCTATCGCACATACTTTATGTGTTTTAAGATTTCCTTGTTCATCCTTTCAGGAGACTACAGATCGATGAGTGAGATTCGTTTCTTCGATAACATCACGCTATTTCTGGACAAACAAGGGACTCCTTGATGGAGCCTTGTAGTACCAAAGTTCGGATATTTAGATTTAGGTCATTTGTCAAAAAACGATGTAATATTTTACAAAAAAAAAAAATTCCGAAAGTATCTTAAGATGTGCTATTTCAGATGAAAAAAATCCAATAAAAATTTTTGTAATTTCTTGGAAATGATTCATGGAAAATTGATTTTATTGGGTACTACAACTGGAGGTTAGTTAGATGTTTAAAATCTATACTGAAAAAGAAAAACTTTTTTTAATTCTCTTATCTTTGAGCGCTATTCTTCTCTCACAATCTCCCTGCATATTTTACTGAATGACCTTGTAAGCCATTGGCATTAACCTACATTTAAAATAGCC
Source organism: Musca autumnalis (assembly GCF_047663935.1). Lineage (NCBI taxonomy): Eukaryota > Metazoa > Arthropoda > Insecta > Diptera > Muscidae > Musca > Musca autumnalis. The sequence continues at coordinate 70,234,665 of NW_027411644.1, forward strand.
CACATATGGATGCAATGTGTGCAACAAGTGTGTGTTGGCTTTTATACGGGTTTTAAAGTTTCCACTCATACACTACACATGTGTGGGTGGGTGGGTAAAGAGGATGATGCATATGTATTCTTTTGTGTACAAACGAAAAAAATTCCCCCTATGCATAGTCATGAATAGAGAGATAAGCTGTGTTAAGTGTTCGGCGGCTTTTTACTTTTGAGGCAAATAACATCCAAATCAGGTGTTGAACAAAACACCATTTTGGGGGCAATAAATGTTATTTGCAGACAAAGTGTTTTTTATTTCCTTAGATGGAGTTTAGTTGAGAAATTGTGCATCGAAAGATTAACTTTTTTTATCAGTTTTGCTACGGTATTTCAAATAAATGGAAATGTAGTATGAATTGTCGTTTATAATTGAAATTGTTGGAAGCTAAATATTTGACTTGCTGAACAATATTCACGTACAAGCAAAAAATGTACCTATTTATTACATTATATAATCATTTGATTCCAGATGCCGATTTCTCGCTGATGATTTCAACTTTGAGAAAAATGTGTTTTATTTCACAACTAAGGAGAAGCGTTCAACGACGTTTCCATATAATTTTTAATTTTTAAAAGTGCGACTTTTTATAAATTATTTCATTCAGTTTTTCTTTAATTAAAGTATTTTATTTGTTTCTTTGAAATTTTTTATGTACCCATGTGTCTGTTTGTTGCCTTTGCTTTTTATGCCTTTCAATAAACCACCACCATTTATAAATGTGTGTATATGCTTGAGATATACAGTGAGCGCTTATTGAGAGCAAGTGAACATACATTTCAATGTGTTTCACATTGAAATTTACACTGGTGCATGTGTTTGTTTGTTTTTATACCCTACACCACCATGTGGAAAGGGTATTATAAGTTTGTTTTGGAAAAAATTCATGTAACACCGCGAAATATTCGTCGGAGACCCCCAATGTGGTATACCAATCTTCATATCTCGGCGAGATAAAGCGATTTTGAGATGTGTGTCCGTCCGTCCATCCGTCCGTCCGTCCGTGTGTCCGTCTGTCCATTATAAATTGTAATCAAACTCCAGGCCGCAATTATGGACCGATCGTCACGAAATTTGGTATGGAGGTCGGTTTCACATCAGAATAGATCGCTATTTTAATTGGTGATGATCGTGAAATATTTAGCGGGTGAAATGGACCCGAAACATAATTTTTTATCCGATTTTGTAGCTGCTCTGTAGGTCGCAATAATAGTCCGATCGCCTCGAAATTTTAAATAAGGTAAGAGAATATGATAAAGAAGGAGCTTGCAATTTGAGACGGCGATCAGATAATATTTAGAGGGTTAAATGGACCAAAACTTTTGTGTGAAATTTGTAAAAATTTTTAATATACAGCTTATATCTTTATTCCTGGAAGAGACATTCCGGGCAAGTAAGCTAAACTTGGAAGATGATCCCTTGACCTTTCCATTGATGCCAATTATGTTGATTTACGCGGTCAGATAACAGAGTTACAGCCTAATATATCCAGTTTTTTTCTCGTAGTGTAATCATAAGCACAATAGAGGCCGCAATTATAGCTCAACAGTCACGAAATTTTGCACGAGGTAAGGGTTTAGGTCGAAGAAGATGCCTACAATTTTGGAAGATGATCCGATATTATTTAGCAGGCGAAATGGACCATTACTTTTGTATGAAAAAGATAGAAATATTATTTTTGGTCCATATTTTTATTCCTGGGTGGCATATACCGGCAAAGTAGCCTTCATATGGAAAATTAAATACTGATATTTCCCCTGATGCAAATTGCAATAATGAGTTTGGTAGATAACGGGTCTACTGCCTAACATATAATGGGTTTTGTGTAGAGAACCATAATTTCCTCTCATACTAAAAATTGTCTCAATCATGACAGAGGAATTTTCAGTTCAGTTGTCCAATTGAATTTTTATACAAATATTGCAGCATGGGGTTGCTTCGCCACCTATTTTATAACCCTCAGACTTTAGGTTAATACAAAATATACAAAACACGACCAAAGATGTGCCGACCGAAAAAAATGGTTTTAGACCCCAAGTATGTTTGGACTAAATTCGTTTCAAACAATTTGGAGTCAATTTAGCCCTGTCCGTTCATCTGTCTCTCTTACTGTCTAGCTGGCTGGTGCGCACGATAACTCCCCAACGGATCTATTCGAACCAAATTTTGTACTTCGTAATTTTTTGCCCAAACTTAGTTTAATTTCGAATATGGGCTATATCGGTTCACTTCTTCGGGCACATCCCCCACAAAAGTTCAAATTTTTTTCTGAAAAATTGTGTGAACGATAACTGTCGAAGTGGGAAATTCATTTGGTACAAGCTTTCCATATATTATTATTATTATTCCTTCCAGATATAGATCGGGTAAGACTATATCGTTCCACACCTTCGAGTACCTCCCAAAAAAATTTTGGAAAAGTGAAATTTAAGAGTCCTATCGAATCGTTTTGATTTTTTCAGCAGATTGTCCTTGCGGCCCCTTTTACGATGGTATAATTGCAATGGCAAGTCAATACCTCCAGAGATTATGGCCGAAAAGGTCCAAGAAACCCTGAAAAACAAGCAAGAAACCTAATTAATCCGCAAGATAACTCTCAAGGCAATTTCCTGATTGGTCCAAACTTTGCACATCCTAATATTTCATCCAGTAATGAATCAGGTTAGAATGTGGACTATATCGGTCCCGTCCTTCGAGTACCTCCTATACAAAATTTGGGAAAAGTGCAGTTTGAGAACGGTACCTATTGCAATGGTAAAATTTTTCCGGAGTAACTCCATACCTCCTGAGATAGTGGTCCAAAATTTCCAAAAAAATAATTCTCAAACTTTTTCCAAAATCAGAAGTTAGCTTACTACAATTGATTTGGTATAGCCTTACATTACGATACCTACAAAATATTGCGTTTGTTTCTTTTTTGGTCAGATGCTAAGGGTATATGACTTTTACTATCTTACTTGGTGTGTAATTGAATATGAATAATTTGGGATTTATAAATGTGTGTGCATCCAAATTATTTGAGTTTTTATTCATTATTAGTTATTTCTATCGGTATAATATGGGTGCCACCGTGGTGCAATGGTATGCACGCCCGCCTTACACGCAGAAGGTCGGGGGTTCGATTCCCCGGCCAGGCAACATCAAACAATTTTCAACGGTGGCAAAATACCCCTCAGTAATGTTGGCGACATTTCCTGAGTATTTCAGCCTTGAAAAACTTCTCCATAAGTGGTGTCTTAAGACACGCCGTTCGGACTCGGCGATAAACAGTAGGTCCCATATCATTGAGCTAAATATGAATCGGGGTGCACTCATTGATATGAGAGAAGTCTCCCTTGTCCCATATGGGATGTTGTGGAACAATGTTTTTATCGCCAAATCCGAATGGCGTGTCCTAAGTTGCCACTTATAGAGAAGTTGTTCATGGCTGAAATACTCAGGAAATATCGGCAGCATTACAAAGGGGTATTAGGCCACCGTTAAAAATTTGATGTGGCCAGGCCTGGGAATCATACTCGGATATTCAACGTGCAAAGTGGTTGCACATAGCTAATTCCTAGAGGTTGTGGTGTAGGGTATCACATGGTCGGCCCGTCCGACTATAGCCTTTGCTTACTTGTTTTTTTTTTTTTTTTTTGCTTTTGGGTATGTATTTGTTTGAACTCAAACAAATATTTGTTTGCACCCAAACAAATATTTGTTTGCACCCAAACATATAATTTGTTTGCACCTAAACAAATAATTTGTTTGCAGGCCCCAAACCTATGTTATGTTTGGGACAGATTGCAAACAAATATATGTTTCTTGCAAATTATTTCTTTCCTGCGTGTAGAGAAGGAATATGATCGGAGCAAACACATATAATTTGCCTTTTACAGACGTGTTTTACCACCGTTTTTACTCGCCCATCGTAATGAGTTTTAATGAAAACTTTTTATGGACTTTATGCCAGAGAATTCAAAAATGGGTATTTTCTACCTCACTGCTTCGGTACTTTGTCAAACCGAGGAGGATTTTAAATTTATCAGCAGATTTTGTCTGTCACTTTTCTTTTCTCTTAGTGACTTTATCGGATTTATTTGCCCATTGATGCTGTTTAGGATATCGTCCGTGTCCCCTATTTTTATCCTAAACCGATCTAATTATAAAAGTTAAAAAATCGTTAAGTTGAATTCTCCTGCTTATTGAGACTTATATGATTTTAGTTTTTCATGGCTGATGGAATATCTCGTTTTTCTTGATCGGGGCCAAACCGCCATTGTCTCAAAAATAAGTTGGCAAGCCGATGCACTCATAAGTTTATCAAATATAGCGATCACAAAGCCTCCGAAATACGTCTACAAATATGTACCATTTTGGACCATGGGACATTCCTGAACATTTTCTGAAATTGCATGAAATTAGGTTCAGTAGTTTTGGAAAAATAATGTATTGGAAAGAGTGGGTGGTCATCATTTTGGCTCCAAATATGTGCCTAGGGAACACACACCCCCAAATTTATGCTGAAACCGATATATTCTTAAGTTTGGCTTATACATATAGCGTTTAACAGAAATGCGTGGTACCCCACCTCCTCCGGAATTCATAAAATGTTTATAACACCAGCAAACCTTGAGTTTTTGCTGCAAATTTCATGGAAATCCGTTCAGTAGTATTGAAGATATAACATATTTAAAAAAGCAGTCGTGGTCGGGTCTTTAGTCCCCAATGAAGTACCTAAATTTTAGCTTAATTCGTACATTTTTTAAACCGATACATTCCTAATTTTTGCAAATACATAGTTTTCTAAAAATATAATGGGTCATCCCTGTACATTCCTTGACAATTTCGGGAAAGTCGGTTCAGTAGTTTTTGTAGAAAAAAATTAAATTGAAAATTGAAAAAAGTGAGGGTGGTAAAATTTTCTTTCCATAAAAAACATAAGTTGGCTTATGACGGCATTTGATTTGTATTCATAAAGATATAGATTTTTTTTAAATATGGCAAAGGGAAGTTCCCCGCCAACCTTTAAAAATCAAGAAAATATGCATCCAACGGGGGCCATCCCTGTATATGCCCTGAAAATTTCAGGAAAATCGGATCAGTAGTTTTGTAGATGTAACATATTTTAGAACATGAGCATGGTCAAGTCTTTGGGTCCCAAACAAGTACGTAAGGTCGGAGACTCAACCACAATTGTCTGGCAAAATAATTTCGAAACCGATATATTCGTAATTATTGTAAATATAGCATTTTTAAAAAGTCGGGTATGGGGGAAGTCCCCCGCCCCCTCCGAAATTCAACAAAATTTGTAGCCCATTTTCATCGTGGGCCATCCCTGTACATTCCCTGACAATTTCAGAACAATCGGTTTAGTAGTTTTTGTAGTTTTTGTAAATATAAAAATTGAAAAAAGTGGGCGTGGTTTCTTTGTCGGGTTATGGCGAACTTACTTACTTACTTACTTACTTACTTATCTGGCCCATTACAGAACATTTGTTCTATAGGCCGAACTAAGAAAAGATCTCCAATTCTCTCTATTTGTTGCTTCGCTTTCTGGAATACCGCGCCTTTTCATCTCATCGTTCACTTGTTTGCGCCATCTATTCCTTGGCCTGCCAATTCTGCGTGCACCGCCAAGCGGTCCGTGTTTATACACCTTTTTAGCGGGGTCATCATCGCTCATTCTTACGCTATGGCCTAGCCAACGCAATCACTGCATCTCGATACGTTTAACAATATTGATGTCGTTGTACAGCAGATACAGCTCGTGGTTCATGCGACGTCGATATTCACCGTCAACGCAGATTGGTCCGTAGATCTTTCGAAGAATTTTTCTCTCAAACACACCAAGCACTGCCATGTCTGCTTGCGTAAGTACCCAGGCTTCGGAGCCATACATCAGCATGGGTAGTATCAGTGTTTTGTAGAGCGTTATTTTTGTTTGACGAGATGTGGCTTTGTTTTTGAACTGCTTACTTAAACCAAAGTAGCATCTGTTGGCCAATATAATTCTTCTTTTTATTTCACAACTGATGTCGTTTGTTGTGTTTACGGAGGTGCCGAGGTAGACGAAGTCTTTTACTACCTCAATATTATAGGAACCAACTTCCACAGTCGGTCCGAGCTCAATGGACGCATTGCGCGTCGACACCATCAACTTGGTCTTCTCACCGTTTACCGCCAGACCCACTTTAGCAGATTCTCCTTCGACCTTCATAAAGGTATCAGTTACTTCTTTTACTGATCGGCCTATGATGTCTATATCATCAGCATAAGCAAGTAACATGTGACAATTGGTGTAGTTTGTGCCACTTCTTTTGACGTTTGCCTCTCGTCTAACCTTTTCCAGCAGGATGTTAAAAAGATCACACGAAAGGCTGTCTCCTTATCTGAAACCTCTTTTGGTACCAAACTCTTCGGAGAGGTTCTTTCCTATTTTAACTGAGGACCTCGTGTCAGTTAAAGTCATTTTGCAAAGACGGATGAGCTTTGCGGGGATACCAAATTCAGACATGGCTTGGAATACCTTTGAACGCAGCGGGCTGTCGAAGGCAGCTTTATAATCGACAAAAAGGTGGTAGGTGTCGATCTGCATCTCTTGGGTCTTCTCCAGGATTTGCCGCAGGGTAAATATCTGGTCAATGGTGGACTTGCCAGGTCTAAAGCCGCATTGGTATGGTCCAATTATCTCGTTGACCATAGGCTTTAGTCGTTCGCACCATATCCCTGACACGATCTTGTAGGCAATAGGGAGTAGACTTATGCCCCTATAGTTAGAACATACAGTCTTATCTCCCTTCTTGTGGACGGGGCACAGAATACTCAGGTTCCAATCGTCGGGTACTCGTTCTTTCTGCCAGATGGTGCTAACTAGCTGATGAATACACCTTATCAGCGTGTCGCCTCCGGTTTTGAACAGCTCGGCTGCTAAGCCATCGGCTCCTGCTGCCTTATTATTCTTCAGCCGATTTATTGCTGTCTTTAACTCATCTTGGCTGGGCGGTATACATTCAATACCATCTTCTGGGATTGAGACTGTGGTATCTTCGTCGTCTTCGCTGCTATTGGATACCAACAGTTTTGAAAAATGTTCTTTCCATATCCTAAGTACACTATCTGTATCAGTTACCAAATTACCTTGCTGGTCTCTACAGGAGGATGTGCCTGTACCAAAGCCATCAGTTTGATGCTTGACTCTTTGGTAGAATTTTCGGACTTCATTCTGGCTCCTGTACATCTCGATTTTTTCAGCCTCCCGCTTTTCCATCTCTCTCTTTTTACTGCGGAAAGGACGTTTCTCCTCTCTCCTTTTCTCCCTGTATCTCTCTCGTGCGCTACGCGTTGCTACGGATTGTAAAGTAGCCCTATATGCCGCATTTTTCTCTTCGGTGGCAGCACGACACTCCTGATCATACCATGGATTCCTTGGTGGAGGCCTCTGGTATCCAAGTATGGATTTTGCGGCTGTTTGCATGGAGTGGGCAATGCTTTGCCATTGCGCTGATATGTTATCGGGATGAGGAGTGCTTTAATTAAGCAATTGGGCTAGTTGAGTGGAATATGCTGTGGCTATCTGTTGTGATTGCAGCTTACCGATGTCTAACTTTCGTGTTGTGTCTGTCCGTACTTTGTTTGCTACGTTTAAGCGGGTGCGTACCTTTGCTGCAACAAGGTAGTGGTCCGAATCAATGTTTGCGCCTCGGAACGATCGTACATCCAACACGCTCGATGAATGTCTTCCATCTATCACAACATGATCAATTTGATTTCTTGTTTTCTGATCTGGAGACAGCCAGGTGCCCTTATGAATATCGAGATGATTAAATCTGGTACTGCTAACTACCATGTTTTTTGCAGCTGCAAAGTCTATCAGCCTCATACCATTGCCAGATGTTTCACTGTGGAGACTGATTTTCCCGACTGTTGGGCCAAAGATATTCTCCTTTCCAATTTTGGCATTAAAATCGCCTAGAATGATTTTAATGTCATGGGCAGGGCAACGGTCATATGTTTCTTCTAAGCGCTTTTAAAATATATCTTTGGTCTGTTCGTCCTTTTCTTCAGTGGGAGCATGAGCGCAAATAAAGCTGATGTTGAAAATTTAGCTTTTATTCGAATTGCTGCAAGTCTTTCATTCACTGGAGTGAAGCTGGATACCAGATGTTTTAGTCTCCGACTAACTACAAATCCGCAACCAAACTCATGCTTTACGCCATGGCAGCTATAATACAGTGCGTCACCTTTAGGTGTTGTTGTGACGCCTTTCCCAATCCATCGTATTTCCTGTATGGCAGTAATATCGGCCTTGTACTTTTCAAGTACGTCTGCCAATGCGAAGACTGCACCTTCTCTATAAAGAGTGCGAACATTCCAGGTGCAGATTCGCAGATCATGGTCCTTAAAACGTTTGCGGGGTTCGTCAACTTTAGAGGGGGTTGTTTTTCTTTTCTTTCGTTTTTTCATAGTATGCTGTTTTTTCTAGGGGAGGGTTACTAACCAGACGCCCAAACCCAAGTTTTTAACGTTCTTATGGGAGAACGCGCGGCACATGTTAGCTCACTACCTTTAACGGGTGTTAAAGGCAGTTCCCCAGGTGACACCACGGGGAGGTCAGTGTCCACTTGAGATGAAAGAGGGACCAAGATCAATCCTGGGCTTTGCCATGTTAAAACCGGTCAGGACCGTTGAATGGTATCTTCCATCCCCTACGTTATGGCGAACACTTCACAAAAAAAGAATTATCCAAATCGGTCCAGCCGTTCTCAACTGATGTCATCACTAACGAATGACATTTGATTTTTATTTATAAAGAGTTGGTTTAGTTTAATTGTTGTTGTAGTTAATTTTGTACATACTATCAAATTGATGAATTTAAATGTAAAAACTAGACGAAAAATGATATATTTTATAAATTATCCCTGAAGATGTTCGGAGAAACCAACAAAGCATCGGATAAAAAATTAAATAAAATTATCGTATTTTTCCATTACCACTCCTAAAAAGACCTTAAAGGACAAAGTCTTGATAATCAAAATAAAAAAATGAAAAAATATACCCCCTTCTACGAATTTGTGTATATAGAAATCTGCTACATCTAAAAACAGACATACAATTAAATTAGCAAATTACTATTGTCGGTAATAAATACTGTATATTTATTTAAAGACAACAATTTTTACTTTCATCACTGCCGAAATTTCGTGCAATTTTCAAATTTTTGTGACAACCTCTATATGTGAACTTTATCTAGAATAAACATAACTTCACCCTGACAATTAGGCATGTTAAATACAAAATACAAATTTTTATCACACATTTGTGTATGCAATTTGGGATGGGTCCAATCTATTTGTTTATCTAGATATTACTTTTTATCACCATTGTGCAAATATACATGAAATAAAAGAAGAACGCAATTTGTCATCTCTGACCTACAAATCAAATGATTCATGGCGGGAAATGTTGACTTAGTTTTCGCTCTAATAAAGTGACTAAAATCACACATTTTATCTAAAAGACATAAACAAATAAAGTTTAATCATTGTAGTGCAATTATTAATTAAATAAATATTAATAAATTGCATTCTGAGATAAGTGGGTGTAAATGTAGGTAGATGCAGAGAATTTAGAATTTAATGCAAGGATAGGCAATGTGCGCTTACTGAGAGCAAGTGAGCGAAAACTTCAATGTAAAATGCATTAAAATGTATGCTCACTTGCTCTCAGTAAGCGCACATTGCCTATCCATGATTTAATGCTAACTAGAACCTAAGTTGTCTCTTCACTAACACACAGACAGTGTCTTTGTTTAGTAGTCAGTTGATATTTTTAATAGTTAATTAGGAATCTGTCTCAGCATATGTTAACCGGCTTCATCTCCTTACCTGAACAATCTGAACCATGACATCTTCGTTCGGGGCAATTTGTTTTTGCTGCCCTTGGGTATCTTATAGTTTACTTTAATCTTCTTCCATCAAACAACACTTGATTGTTTCGGTTTAACAACGTCTCTCATTCGATTCAATTTCGTCATTCTCGTTCTTATTGAAACCTTGCTGACATTTCATTTATCAAGTGATCCTTCTTCGATATAGACAAATTTTCAATTTCATTGTTTCAGAGTTCAATACCCCCGTTCTCTATGTTCCTTTACAGACCGTTATTTTACAGCCAACATACAACATACATACAGGATGCACGAAAACTACCTGGCCTAGACAACACCGCGTATTGCCAGGCGCCATTTGAACATTTTTTTTTTGGAAAGTATGACAGTTTTCAGCCTAGACTTACTCAGGACAGTTTGTCGTACGACCATGTTATGTGTTGTTTACAGTGACTTGAAAAAATCACTTTGCAAAAAAAAAATGGAATTTACTTGTGAACATTTTCGTTCAAGATTTTTTTATATTTTCGACGTGGATAATCACCGCAAGAGTGTACCGATCAAATTAAATCTTTGTATGTCGATAAAGCACCGTCCTATAGGACTATGAAAAACTTGTATAATGAATTCAACCGTGGTCGGCACTCGCCAAAAAACGAAGGTCGTGAGGGTCGCCCAAAATCGTTCGTTGTGCCAGAAAAAAATATGCCGTGCATGAACGGATAATGCGAGATTTCCATGTTAAATACCGTGAGATAGAGGCATCGTTGGGCATCTCTTCCACCAACTAACATCTGGCCGTAAAAATGGATTTTTCTCGTTAGATCCAGCAAAATTGGACAATCACTCAAAAAAATCTCCTGTGAATTGGTTCAAAGAAATTCAGCATAAAATCGATCGCGGTGCTTCAAACGACGTTTATAAGATCGTAACAGACGACGAATCTAGGATCTATGATAAGGAGCCTGAAACAAAGCAGGTATCAGCCATTTGGGTCTTCGAAAGCGAGCCAAATCAAACGAAAGTTGTTCATGTAAGAATCACTTCGAAGCCTGTTTCTTCAGAAAAACTGACCTTGTGGCGACTATACGACTTGAGAAATATAGGACGGTTAATTCTAAGTGGTACACTATAATTTGTTTGCCTGAAGTCTACTGAGAAATTCGAAAAACGAACAAAAGAAGACAAATCATTCTGAATCATGAATCATAGACCCCAATTTTTGGGGTGTTTTTTTTTTAATTTGAAAAATGACCCCAATACAAAAAGGCCCCAAACTAGGAAATTTGGCCCCAAAAAATATTACATTTATGCCCCAAAATTTCATTGGGGCCAAAATGCATTTTTTGCTGCATTTGGCAAATGCAATATCACCCCAAACACCGAAAATACAATTAGGGCCCAAACTATCCATTTACGCCCCAAAATATTTATTCACTTAAATTTGGGGTGTAAATGAAGCAACAAATTTGGGATGTATTTGCGAAAAGGATTTTTAAAGATGTTCATACAATAGTTTTTAATAAGTAACTAATTGATGGCTATATTTTTTTATAATTTAGGGTATGTACCAGTACTGCAAAAATATACTAATTTTAACTATTTTTACTTTTTTTTTTTTTTGATATCCTAAAACTTAAAACTTCTCTACAAGTGGTGTCGTAGGACACGCCGTTCGGACACGGCGATAAACTGTAGGTCCCATATCATTGAGTTAATATGATTCGGGGTGCACTCATTGATATGAGAGAAGTCTCCCTTGTCCCGCCTGCGATGTTTGTGGAACAATTATACAAAGGAAAATTTGTTATAGTAGTAAAAATAGTAGCTTTTTGCAGATTCGGGAACAGGCATTTCAACATATGGAAACAACTTCTAAAAAATATTTTCATAATTTTAGAAAAGTTTTTCTAAAAAATTGCAAATACTTCTATAAAACCGAAAAGCCCCGTAGGCAAAAATATTTTTGACAAAATCGCGCTAATTTTTACAAAAACATTTTAGAAAATACAAAGCTTTTCTAAAAAATTTGTAAATAAGTTTATAAAACCCAAAAACGCCGCATGCGAGAATATTTTTGAAAAAATCGCGACATGTTTTACAAAAATATTTTTACTACTTAAGAAAATACAGAGTTTTTGTAAAACATGCAAATACATAAAAATTTCGGGAGGTATTTTTTTTCAATTTAAATAACACTGTGCTACAGTGAAAATTTGCAGGGGTTCTAATGCATAAATTCGGTTTTGTGGGAGTCCACAGAAGACGAAAATACCTTTGGTTTCTTTGGGTCACTTCGGTTTTTATGCCCTCCACCATAGTATGGAGGGTATATTAAGTTTGTTTTTCCGTTTGTAACGCATTTAAAGTACTCATTTGCGACCCCATAAAGTATATATATTCTTGATCAGGGTAAAATTCTGAGTCGATCTGTGCACGTCCGTCCGTCCGTCTGTGGTAATCACTCTAGCATCCACAAAAATAGAGATAGGACGCTGAAATTTTGGGAAAACGCGTCTTTTGTTTGCAGGCAGGTCAAGTTTGATGATGGGCTATATCGGTTCACGTTTTGGTAAAGCCCCCATATAACGGTATCCCCCGATTTACGGTATTTTGACGTTTTTAGCTACATTTTCAGACCGATTTAGCTATAATTTGACATTTAGGGTTCTTAGGTGTCAATAAACTTATATAACAAAAGTTGTGCACATAGGTCTACGTTTTGGTATAGCCCCCATATAACGGTACCCCCCGATTTACGGAATTTTGCCGTTTTTAGCTACATTTTCAGACTGATTTAGCTATAATTTGACATTTAGGGTTCTTAAGTGTCAGTAAACTTATATAAAAAAAGTTGTGGACATAGGTCCACGTTTTGGTATAGCCCCCATATAACGGTACCCCCGATTTACGGTATTTTGACGTTTTTATCTACATTTTCAGACCGAATTAGTTATAATTTGACATTTAGGGTTCTTAAGTGTCAGTAAACTTATATAACAAAAGTTGTGGACATAGGTCCACGTTTTGGTATAGCCCCATATAAAGGTACCTCCCGATTTTCGGTATTTTTAAATTTTTACCTACAAGTTTTAACCGAATTAGCTGTAATTTGAACATTTGACATTTAATGTTCTTAGTGCTCACCACACCTCTCCACCAAAATTGTCAACATAGGTCCATGTTCGGATATAGCTCCCATTTAACGGTACCTCCCAACTTTCAGTAATTTGGCAATTTTAGCTACAATTTTTAACCGAAGTAACTGTAGTTTGACATTTGAAAGTTGTAGTGGTCACCACACATCTGCATCAACAATTTTAAATTAAATTCATTTTTGCCCATCGAACGCCTACTGACCCTCTATAAGAGTACCAACTCGTATATTTGAACACCAACTAACATTCTGTTAGAACATCTACTGATCCTCTATCAGAAATCCTATTGGTTTCCTATAAGGTGACCTACTGCTCTTATTATTAGATGGTGCTATTAGATGACGTACCGAGCGAACTTTAGACTTTCTGGATTCCGTGGCTAATAATTATGAAAACCACTGGATTTCGTAAATCTAATTCTTAGTTTATCGTGAATTTACAAATGTACGTTTATATTTATATCCACAGTAATTTAAAAATCTCCATAGAAGTAGTGGTTATTAAATTTAATTGCAAAACATTTGGGAGCAGTTATGCCATTGCATTGTTACTAAGTGGTAAAAAGTTTTCTTAAATGTTCCTCGGACACACAAAGCAAAAAAAACGCAAAACATGAAAGAAACAAAAACAAAATCGTTTACAAATGCCAACCGCCGCTCACAGTTAACATACTTTTCATTTTTTCCTCTGCCCTATGTATCATGTTTACTGTTCTATTTTACACTGCACCCAAATAAGTGCCGTCATGGTTAGTAGGGCGCCACTATGTCTTTGCATGCAGTGAGCAAAAAAGTAAATATTGTTTTATGGCAATGAACTCCATATTACCAGCTGAACCATAATGCCACCCCCACGCTAATGCGACGTTTGTTAACTATGGTGACCTACTTAAAGAGACAATCGATTTCAGTCAATTCTTTCTTTATGTCTTTCGGCTTCTACTTTGCTCTTTTTGGTATCTTTAGGAGGAGGTACATAAAATCTACTTATAGTCAACGTACACAGAAATTCATTTCGAGAGTCCACTAGACCAAATATGACCCTTTAATATGTCCAAAAACTTTTTGAAATTATTCATTTTTCCACAAGATATCCACTGCTGACTAACGAGTGGTTTTGTCTAAGGCTGAGGTAAGCTCAGTCGTCTCCAGGGTCAACTCAAGGACCCACAAACCTTAAGTGATAACACGAGTTTTATAAATTCAATTCTTTATTTGACTCTTGGGTGTTAATGGAATGAATAGTACGTGAGTGGAATTTCAGATATGGTTGGACATTTATAGGTAATTCAGATAGCTATATAATTATATATACGTGATTAGACAAGTCTGGTGGAAGATCGGACCCTCGGTTCCTCTGCTTTGGTATACGGGTACGCTTGCGAGTCACACGGTGACTAGTCTGGTTCTGGTTTAATACGAGATGATAACTGGTTACGAGCGCTGAATGGCGAGCGAGTAGCTGGCTACGAGCGTTGCTGAGCGGTGAGCTGGATGCGAGCAGGGTGATAGCTACGAGCGAGTAGCTGGCCACGAGCGTTGAGCGCTGCTGAGCGATGAGCTGGATGCGGGCAACGGGATGGCTAAGAGCGAGTAGCTAGCTAGATACAAGCGTTGACGGTGCTGAGCGGTGAATTGGTGACGGGCGAGAAGCGGGCTACAAGCGTTGACTGGTGAGCGAGTAGCTGGCCGCAAGCGTCGACGGTGAAGAGCGGTGAATTGGGCGAGCAGCAGGCTACGAGCTTTGACTGGTGGGGCGAGTAGCTGGCCGCAAGCGTTGACGGTGAAAGGCGAGCAGCGGGCTACGAGCGTTGGCTGTTTGGCGAGTAGCTGACCGCAAGCGTTGACGGTGAAGGGCGACCAGCGGGCTACGAGCGTTGGCTGGTGGGCGAGTAGCTGGCCGCAAGTTTGACGGTGAAGAGCGGTGAATTGGGCGAGCAGCGGGCTACGAGCGTTGACTGGTGAGCGAGTAGATGGCCGCAAATGTTGACGGTGAAGAGCGGTGAATTGAGCGAGCAGCGGGCTACGAGCGTTGACTGGTGAGCGACTAGCTGGCCTCAAACGTTGACGGTGGTGAGCGGTGTATTGGGCGAGCAGCGGGCTACGTGCGTTGACTGGTGGGCGAGTAGCTGGCCGCAAGTGTGTAGCAGCGTACGGGCGCTGAGCAAGTAGCTGGCTACGGACGTCAACTGATTCGGAGCAGACTGCGAGCGTGTAGCTATATCCAGGCGCTGAGCGGGTTGCAAGCGTGTAGCGGAGTACGGGCGTTGAGCGGGTATCTGGCTACTGGCGTCGCTGATTCGGATCGGACTACGAGCGTGCAACTATGTCCGGGCGCTGAGCGGCTAGCCAGCTGCGGACGGTAGGCTGGCAGCAGAAGCTTAGCGGCAGACTGGTAACAAGCGGGCTGGTTGCGGACGTCAAGCTGACTGCGGACGACAGGCCGCCTGCGAGCGTTGGGCGGTAAGCTGACTGCGAGCGGCCGGCTAGCTGCGGACGGTAGGCTGGCAGCAGAGGCTGGGAGGCAGGCTAGTCACAAGCGGGCTGGATGCGGACGACAGCGGGCGGTGAGCAGGCAGCAAGCGTTCGGCGGCAGACTGGTCACAAGCGAGTAGCTGGTTGCAAGCGTTGGGGCGGTGAGAGGGGTACTGTATTCGGTCAGAAGCTGGCAACGAGCGGATGAGCTGGCAACGAGCGGGTGAGCTGGCAACGAGCAGGTAGCTGGCTGTAAATAGCTGCCTACGGTTATGGAGCTGGCAAAGAGCAGGGGAGCTGGCAAAGAGCAGGTAGCTGGCTATAAATTGCTGGCTACGGTTATGGAGCTGGCAAAGAGCAGGTAGCGGGCTATAAATAGCTGGCCACGGTTATTATGGATCTGGCTAAGAGCAGGGGGCTGGCAAAGAGCAGGTAGCTGGCTATAAATAGCTGGCCACGGTTATTATGGAGCTGGCTAAGAGCAGGTGAGCCGGCAAAGAGCAGGTAGCTGGATATAAATAGTTGACTACGGTTATGGAGCTGGCAAAGAGCAGGTAGCTGGCTATAAATAGCTGGCCACGGTTATTATGGAGCTGGCAAGAGCAGGGGAACTGGCAACGAGCAGGGGAGCTGGCAAAGATCAGGTAGCTGGCTACGGTTATGGAGCTGGCTAAGAGCAGGGGAGCTGGCAAAGAGCAGGTAGCTGGCTATAAATAGCTGGCCACGGTTATTATGGAGCTGGCAACGAGCAGGTAGCTGGCTATAAATAGCTGGCAAACAGCAGGGGAGCTGGCAAAGCGCAGGTAGCTGGCTATAGATAGCTGGCTACGGTTATGGAGCTGGCTAAGAGCAGGGGAGCTGGCAAAGAGCAGATAGCAGGCTATAAATAGCTGGCCACTGTTATTATGGATCTGGCAAAGAGCAGGTAGCTGGCTATAAATAGCTGGCCACGGTTATTATGGAGCTGGCAAGAGCAGGGGAGCTGACAACGAGCAGGTAGCTGGCTACAATTAGCTGGCCACAGTAGCTGGCTATGAATAGCTGACCGCGGGGTCTGATGACTTAAGATCACTAACAGGCAACTGAGATTGCGGACAAGCCACACATCACTATGCTTGATATGATCTATTGAACTTCTATGTTACAATTCTTCTCCAAGACAATCCGTCGATCTTCTACGGAAAGATCCTTCTACGATATGCCCCATTGGTATACTATGCCACGGTTCATGGATCTTCTACGAGAGTGGATCTTCTATGAGAAGATAATTCGATCATCTGGGGGAATTTTGTGCTTATCGATCTTCTATGGGAAGTTCTATCGATGTTTTATGAAATCGATCTTTATTAATAATATCAATTGAATGTCTATGAGAAGTCCCATCGAACTTCTATGAGAAGATCCATCAATGCTCTATGAAAAGATCAACCGATTTTTGTGAGAAATCACATCGATTTTCATGAATCTCCTATAAGAAGTCCCATTGATCTCCTATAAGAAGTCCCATCGCTCTTCAATAAGAAGTCTCATCGATCTTCTATGAGAAAATCCATCGATCTTTTATGAGAAGTTCTATCGATCTTCTAAGGAAAGATCCATCAATGCTCTATGAGAAGATCAACCGATCTTTTGTGAGAAAACACATCGATTTTCATGAATCTCTATAAGAAGTCCTATCGATCTTCAATAAAAAGTCTCATCGATCTTCTATGAGAAGATCCATCGATCTTTTATGAGAAGTTCTATCGATCTTCTAAGGAGAAGTTCGATTTATTTTCAGAAGCCCTACGGCCTTCTATGATGTGGTCCGTCTATCTTCTATGATAAGATCCACAGATCTTCTATGAGACGGTTTATCGATCTTCTCCAGGTCGATCTTCGTTGATAATTTGGAGAAATCCCATCAATTTTCTATGAGAAGACCCATTGTTGACCTTCGATCTACTATGAGAAATCCCATCAATCATTTATGAGAAGATCGATTGATTTTCTATGATCAGATAGATCGTTCTTCTATGAGAAGTCCCATCGATTTTCTACGAGAACATCCACTGATCTTCTAAAAGAGGTCCCATCGTTTTTCTATTAGAGGATCCATTGATTTTCTATGAGAAGGCCCATCGTTCTTTAAGAAGTCCAATCGATTTTCCATGAATAGATAGATCATCCTTTATATTATCAGGATGCAAAGAACAATAAAATGTTATAAACGTTATAACTGAAAGATTTGTGTTGCTTCTTTTCTTTATGTCACAGGCTGGGGGTACATCTCTGTCAGAAAAGTCAACTGATACTATTTTCCTTCTTTTTTTTCTAATTTCTTGCGATAAAGTTCAGTTGATGAAGAAATCAATTCATTGTCCAAGAAATTCTTAAATCTGTATGTCATTTGAAGTGATTGAACTTTTAAACTTAATACAACAATCGTTTGATTCTGTCCGAACCCAAACCCAACAAAAACAAATGTCGGTCTCTTTTTCATGGATTTTTTTTATAATAGAGAGACAAAAAATCACGGCAATATGTGCGATGTCAGCTCGGCCATAGATCATGACAAGTGGTTGTTGTTGACAAAATCATATTGAAAACAACAGCAACTTTAACACTAAAGCGACTAAAGCGGCACACGTACTGCGTACATAAATGTGCACCCAACTATTAATTATAGTGTAATCGATAACGTGACCAGTTTTCGCAACAGGGGATGTAGCTCAGATGGTAGAGCGCTCGCTTAGCATGTGAGAGGTACGGGGATCGATGCCCCGCATCTCCAGATTTGATATTCATTATTTTTTCTTTTGTAATAAATAATGGAGATCTATAGACGTGTAGAAGAGTTCTCCGCTCAATTTATTTCTATTCTTTTCCAAATAACATTAGCTGAATGCTAATTATTTCAAAATCAACTTGTTTTGTGTATTTATTTCTACGTATAGTTTTTTTTTCTTCTTTTTTTCTATTATTTAGCACCTATTTTGTTTTGTTCTTTCCTCTTGTTTCCACTTCTAACCGAATAACAAAAAAGAAGATTTGTAGAAATATTTATATTTTCCGGCTCATTGGAATTTTTGCCCCATCCAGTGATGATGTCATTAATGATTGCGTTCTGGTTTTTATAACATTTCGTAATGTAGTGTTGTTCGACTGGTGGGGTGTAAGGGGGAAGGGGTGCAGTTTTGTTTAGTTTCACAACACTCTTCCATTAATAAATTGAAAATATACACAACACCCAAATTAATGATAATGATTTTGTTTTCAAATTTCTTCTTGTATTTGAATTTAAAAAGTTTGCAAACATTTTATTTTATTGATTGAGTAAATAAAAAATGGGCATAAACAAACTGTTGTTGATAAACAAATTTTTATGTGCTATGCAAAATGCAATTATTTCTATTAATTCTATTTAATTTTTAATGTTTTTCTCTACAAAAGAATTTAATTTTTTATAGAATACTGAAACACTTTTCATTGATGACATTTTTTCTTAACGAAAGAACCTCTACTATTCTATAAAAATAATTTCATTTATCATATTGTTCATCATTAATTGTTTTTCAATTCATCAAATATCAGCCTCCAGAACCCTGCAGAGGTGTTCCTTAGTTCGTAGATTGCCATTAAAGTGTGGTAGTGATTGTACATTGCCTTGTCTCATTCATGCTGTTTCGAATTTCTTTTCTTTGACCTTCCCCTAAATTAGAAATTCTCAACATAAGCCGCAATCTGACCTCGCCGACGAATCTAAAATTTAATTTTACTTTTATTCTTTTTAAATCTAAGCTTTTTATGATAAGAAAAAAAAATACCCAGCTGGTTACAGCTGCTGACCATATTGCATAAGATTTATTTTTAAATTCTCTCAAAACCACTAACTGCTCGGAATTTCAAATGACTTGGGTGACTCTGCCCTCACAATGAATGACTGTAAAGATTTAAAAATACTTTAATATTTTAATATGGAAACCACGTTCTTAAACATTTTCAAATATGCGTAAAAGCAATAGCTAGTGTCAAAATGAATGACTAAGCCATTCTATGCCGCAACCGCTTTTTTTCAACAGCTTAAAAAGTCTTGCTTAGTTGATGTGAAATTGTTATTTCAGGGTTTCATAAAAAACATAAATGATTCAAAAAATGAGCCTTACCTTTCTGCGACAAGATTTATCTATCTTCTATGAGAAAATGGTTGTAGAACCATAGACGGTTCAATCGAACCTTAGATCTTTCCTACCTCCATCGATCTTCTATGAGAAGATCCCTCGATCTATCGATATTCTACAAAAAGATCCACCACTTCTGTGAGAAGATTTTCTGTGAGAATATCCATCGATCATCTGTTAGAATATCCATCGATCATCTGTGAGAATATACATCGATCTTCTGTGAAAAGATCCATCGAACTTCTGCGGCAATATAAATCGATCTTTTATGAGAAGATCCGCCGATTTTCTGTGAGAAGATCCATTGTTCTTCTGTCAAAAGATCCATCGATACTCTATCCAAAAACTTTTCTATGGAAAAGATTCAAGGATATTCTATGAGAATATCCATCAATCTCCTGTGAGCAGATCCATCGATCTTCTCTGAGAAGGTCAATCGGTCTCCTGTGAGAACATACGTCGTTTGATGAGAAGATATGTCGATATTTTATGAGAAGATCCACCATCCATTATGTGAAATGATCCACCGTTCTTCCATGAGAATCTCCATTAATCAAATGTGAGACGATCTATCGATCCTCAACGAGTAAATCTATTATAAGAAGAGCAATCTATCGTCTATGATCATTGATCTTCTAGAGGATGATTAATGGATCTTCTATTAGAAGGGCCATCGATGTTCTATCGGAAGTTGCATCCATATTTTACGAGAAGATCCATCTACATTCGATGAGAAGATCTATTGAACTTCTGTGAGAAGTTTCATCTATCTTCTTCGTGTAGATCTGTCAACTTTTTGAGAAGATCCTAGATTCTTTTAAAAGAAGATCCATCGATATTCTGTGAGAAGTTCCGCCGATCTTCTACAAAAAGATCCGTTGATCTTATACATGAAGATTCATCCATCTTTTACGAAAAAAATCATCGATCTGTTATGAGAAGATCGTTCTTATGTGAGAAAATGCACCGATCTTTTATGCAAAGTGCCACAAATCTTCTATGCAAAGTTCCATCTATCTTCTTAAAAGAGATCCACAGATCTTCTATGAAAAAGGTCCACCAATTTTCACAGAAGATGGATGAAACTTGAAGATGGAAAGACCTTCTGTGAGATCGATGGAGAGAAGATCAATGTATCTTTTCACTGAAGATCGATAAATCTTCTCATAGAAGACCGATGGATCTTCTCATAGAAAATTGGCGTAGCTTCACACACGATGTATCTTCTCAAAGAAGATTGCTGGATCATCAAATAGCAGATCTATGAACCTATTCATAATATTCATAATAGAAGGTGGATGGACTTTCTCATAGATGATCGATGGATATTCCCAAAGAAAATCAACGGATTCTTGCCAAAAAGAAAATCAATAGATTCTCTCAAAAATATCGATGGATCTTTTTATCTTCCTAAAGAAGATCGATGGACAAACTAATAGAAGATACATTGAACTTCCACAAGCGGATCGATAGATGTTCTCAAAGAGGATCGAGGAGTCTTCTCGTAGAAAACCGCTGAATCTTCCTGTGGAAAATCAATGGATGATCCATAGATCAACCCACAAAAGATCTATGGGTCTTCCTGTAGAAGAATTATAAATCTTCTTTCAGAAGATCGGCGGATCTTTTTATAGATTTTCGATGGATCTTCTCATAGAAGACCATGGAATATCGATGGATCTTTTCACAGAGGATTGATGGATCTTCTCACAAAAGATCCATGTACTGCTATTTAACCTTTTCACGGAAGATCGATTGATTTTTGAACAGAAAATCAGTGGATCTTCTCACAGAACTTTTCACGGAAGATGAATGGATCTTCTCATAGAAAGTAGATCGAACTTTTTATAGAAGATCGATGGAGATTCTAAAAGAAGATCGATGGATCTTCTTACAAAAGATGGATGGATAAACTTCACTGGTGAACATTTTTTAGAAAAAATTCATTGGTGAATATTTTTCTATCGAAAAAGTAAATTGGTGAACATTTTTCCACAAAAAAAATTCTATGAACTTTTTCTGTAGAAAAATTTTCACCAATGAATTTTTCTACCGACAAATGTTCTCCAATGCACTTTCTCTAGAGAAAATGTTCACCGATGAACTTTTTCTATAGAAAAAGGATTTCTTTAAAAATGTTCACCAATGAACTTTTTCTATAGAAAAATGTTCACCAATGAACTTTTTCTATAGAAAAATGTTCACCAATGAACTTTTTCTATAGAAAAATGTTCACCAATGAACTTTTTCTATAGAAAAATGTTCACCAATGAACTCTTTCTATAGAAAAATGTTCACCAATGAACTTTTTCTATAGAAAAATGTTCACCAATGAACTCTTTCTATAGAAAAATGTTCACCAATGAACTTTTTCTATAGAAAAATGTTCACCACTGAACTTCTTCTATAGAAAAATGTTCGCCAATGAAATTTTTCTATAGAAAAATGTTCACCAATGATCTTTTTCTATAGAAAAATGTTCACCAATGATCTTTTTCTAAAGAAAAATGTTCACCAATAAACTTTTTCTAAAGAAAAATGTTCACCAATGAACTTTTTCTATAGAATAATTTGTCGCCAATGAATTTTTCTAAAGAAAAATGTTCAACAATGAGCTCTATCTATAGCAAAATGTTTATGAATGAAATTTTTCTATAGAAAAATGTTCACGCAATGAAATGTTTCTATAGAAAAATGTTCACCAATGAACTTTTTCTAAAAAAAATGTTCACCAATGAACTTTTCTATAAAAAAAATTTCGCCAATGAACTTTTTTCTAGAGAAAAATGTTCGCCAATGAACTGTTTCTATAGAAAAATGTTCACCAATAAACTTTCTCTATAGAAAAATGTTCACCAATGAATTTTTTCTATAGAAAAATGTTCACCAATGAATTTTTTCTATAGAAAAATGTTCACCAATGAACTTTTTCTATAGAAAAATGTTCACCAATGAACTTTTTCTATAGAAAAATGTTCACCAATGAACTTTTTCTATAGAAAAATGTTCACCAATGAACTTTTTCTATAGAAAAATGTTCACCAATGAACTTTTTCTATAGAAAAATGTTCACCAATGAACTTTTTCTATAGAAAAATGTTCACCAATGAACTTTTTCTATAGAAAAATGTTCACCAATGAACTTTTTCTATAGAAAAATGTTCACCAATGAACTTTTTCTATAGAAAAATGTTCACCAATGAACTTTTTCTATAGAAAAATGTTCACCAATGAACTTTTTCTATAGAAAAATGTTCACCAATTAACTTTTTCTATAGAAAAATGTTCACCAATTAACTTTTTCTATAGAAAAATGTTCACCAATTAACTTTTTCTATAGAAAAATGTCCACAAATGAACTTTTTCTATAGAAAAATGTTCACCAATGAACTTTTTCTATAAAAAATGTTCACCAATGAAATTTTCTATAGAAAACAGATGTTCACCAAATGTTCACCAATGATGTTTTTCAATAGAAAAATGTTCACCAATGAAGTTTTTCTATAGAAAAATGTTCACCAATGAAATTTTCTATAGAAAACAGCTCACCAATGGACGTTTTTTATAGAAAAATGTTCACCAATGAACTCTATGGAAAACTTTTCACCAATGAACTTAATCTAAAGAAAAATGTTCACCAATGAACTTTTTCTAAAGAAAAATGTTCACCAATGAACTTTTTCTAAAGAAAAATGTTCACCAATGAACTTTTTCTATAGAAAAATGTTCACCAATGAACTTTTTTTATAGAAAAATGTTCACCAATGAACTTTTTCTATAGAAAAATGTTCACCAATGAACTTTTTCTATAGAAAAATGTTCACGAAATTAACTTTTTCTCTGGAAAAATTTTCACCACTGAACTTTTTCTATAGTTCACCAATGAACTTTTTTAGAGAAAAATGTTCACCAATATAGAAACATTTTTACGAATGAACTTATCCGGACCATCTATATTTTTAGGTTTGTGGTTGCCCCAACCACTTTTTAGATTATACCTGGCCATTGGACCAGCTATTTCGCTTATTTAGGATTCTCTTATACCCTGCTGTCTATACAGAACTTATTGCACAATAATTTATATTTATTTAGTGTTTATTATTTTCTAATTTCCTTATCGTTCTCTTTTTATGTATTTTTCAGTGACTTCCAATACGAAGAAGTGCCACCAGAGGAACACAGCGATCCCGAAACATTGGTGGCTTCAGCACCATTGGCTGAATTACAGGAAATACCATCGGATCCCGTTTTCGACGACGAAGAAGAGGAACAGGAACAACTTAAAATGGAAGCTACAAATACTGCATCTTCTCCCAGTGCTGCAGCAGCAACAGAAACAAATACCGAAACTGCTGTGGCAAAAACTTCATCCACCGAAGATAGCATTTTCTCCACTATGTATGCCGTGGCCAAAAAGGTGGCCATAGTGGGTTCCATATATCTGGTCGGCTATATGGGTTGGTCTGTGGCATGGCTTATTGCTCCCGTGGTCTTGTCCGTGGCCCGAGATCGTTTTCGCAAAACTACCGAACACAAAAGAAGCATTGCCAAGGCATCGGCTTTGGCTTCCGAAAAGGAGGTTATTATGGCCAGAATCGATGAGTTGCCAGCATGGGTGTATTTTCCCGATGTAGAACGTTGTGAATGGGTTAATAAGGTATGTCCAGCTTAACATCATCCAAAAAGCTTCCTTTAAATTACCTTGATTTCCCCTCCAGATTCTCAAACAATTATGGCCCAATGCCAATCATTATGCCCGCGTCTTGGTCAAGGAAACGATTGAACCCGCCGTTGCAGAATCTCTGGCCAATTATAAAATGAATGGTTTTCGTTTTGATCGCATTATTTTGGGTACTATAC
The DNA here is from genome assembly GCF_047663935.1 of Musca autumnalis. NCBI lineage: Eukaryota > Metazoa > Arthropoda > Insecta > Diptera > Muscidae > Musca > Musca autumnalis. The sequence goes on from NW_027411644.1 coordinate 70,259,221, forward strand.
CACCGCGCATTGGTGGTGTCAAGGTCTACACCCAAAATATTGGTCGTAATGAAATCATAATGGATCTCGATCTCTTCTATGCCAGTGACTGTGATATTAACTTCTACTTGGGCAGTATGAAGGGTGGCATTAAGGATTTCCAAATTCATGGTTGGGTTCGTGTGGTAATGAAGCCGCTGATTCGCAGCATGCCATTGATTGGTGGTCTACAGATTTTCTTCTTGAATAATCCAAACATCGATTTTAATTTGGTCGGTGTTATCGATCTGTTGGATATGCCTGGACTGAGTGATCTGCTGAGGAGGATTATTGTAGAGCAAATTGGTAATGTTATGGTCCTGCCCAACAAGCTGCCCATAACATTGAGCAATGAGGTGCCAGCAACTTCGTTGAAGATGCCAGAACCGGAGGTAAGTTGAAAATTATTGATGGGAGATCCTAAAATAGGCAATGGGGAAGGATACTAGAAAGCATTATAAAGGGGTAAGAAGTTTCCATAAGATTCTTTTTCACCTATTACCATTACCATCAATGAAGTATATTGAGTCTTGACTATATAGTTCTACAATCTCAAAGGCTTTATTTTCCAAAGTTCTTAGCAAACCTTTCATAGGATATACGGACACAAATTTTCAGAATTCCAAACAACGCAGTAGGTCCACAAATTTCTCAAAAAATACTACCTCCCGAAGTAATGCTAGATTTCCCTGTATAAATGAATGAACTTTAACAAATGAAATTTTTCTATGGAATAATTTTCACCAATGAACTTTTTCCATAGAAACATTTTCAACAATGAACTTTTTCTATAGAAAAAGGCTCAAAAGAGGTTCAACAATAAACTTTTTCTATAGATAAAGGTTCAACAATGAACTTTTTCTATAGAAAAAGGTCCAACAATGAACTTTTTCTATAAAAAAGGTTCAACAATGATCTTTTTCTCTAGAAAAAGGTTCAACAATGATCTCTTTCTATAGAAAAAGGTTCGCCAATGAATTTTTTCTATAGAAAAATGTTCACCAATGAACTTTTTCTATAGAAAAATGTTCACCAATGAACTTATTCTATAGAAAAATGTTCACCAATGAACTTTTTCTATAGAAAAATGTTCACCAATGAACTTTTTCTATAGAAAAATGTTCACCAATGAACTTTTTCTATAGAAAAATGTTCACCAATGAACTTTTTCTATAGAAAAATGTTCACCAATGAACTTTTTCTATAGAAAAATGTTCACCAATGAACTTTTTCTATAGAAAAATGTTCACCAATGAACTTTTTCTATAGAAAAATGTTCACCAATGAACTTTTTCTATAGAAAAATGTTCACCAATGAACTTTTGCTATAGAAAAATGTTCACCAATGAACTTTTTCTATAGAAAAATGTTCACCAATGAAATTTTCTATAGAAAAATGTTCACCAATGAACTTTTTCTATAGAAAAATGTTCACCAATAAACTTTTTCTATAGAAAAATGTTCACCAATGAACTTTTTCTATAGAAAAATGTTCACCAATGAACTTTTTCTATAGAAAAATGTTCACCAATGAATTTTTCTATAGAAAAATGTTCACCAATGAACTTTTTCTATAGAAAAATGTTCACCAATGAACTTTTTCTATGGAAAAATGTTCACCAATGAACTTTTTCTATAGAAAAATGTTCACCAATGAACTTTTTCTATGGAAAAATGTTCACCAATGAACTTTTTCTATAGAAAAATGTTCACCAATGAACTTTTTCTATAGAAAAATGTTCACCAATGAACTTTTTCTATAGAAAAATGTTCACCAATGAACTTTTTCTATAGAAAAATGTTCACCAATGAACTTTTTCTATAGAAAAATGTTTACCAATGAACTTTTTCTATAGAAAAATGTTCACCAATGAAATTTTTCTATAGAAAAATGTTCACCAATGAACTTTTTCTATAGAAAAATGTTCACCAATGAACTTTTTCTATAGAAAAATGTTCACCAATGAACTTTTTCTATAGAAAAATGTTCACCAATGAACTTTTTCTATAGAAAAATGTTCACCAATGAACTTTTTCTATAGAAAAATGTTCACCACTGAACTTTTTCTATAGAAAAATTTTCACTATTGAAATTTTTCTATAGAAGAATGTTACCAATGAAATTTTTCTATAGAAAAATGTTCACCAATGAACTTTTTCTATAGAAAAATGTTCACCAATGAACTTTTTCTATAGAAAAATGTTCACCAATGAACTTTTTCTATAGAAAAATGTTCACCAATGAACTTTTTCTATAGAAAAATGTTTACCAATGAACTTTTTCTATAGAAAAATGTTCACCAATGAAATTTTTCTATAGAAAAATGTTCACCAATGAACTTTTTCTATAGAAAAATGTTCACCAATGAACTTTTTCTATGGAAAAATGTTCACCAATGAACTTTTTCTATAGAAAAATGTTCACCAATGAACTTTTTCTATAGAAAAATGTTCACCAATGAACTTTTTCTATAGAAAAATGTTTACCAATGAACTTTTTCTATAGAAAAATGTTCACCAATGAAATTTTTCTATAGAAAAATGTTCACCAATGAACTTTTTCTATAGAAAAATGTTCACCAATGAACTTTTTCTATGGAAAAATGTTCACCAATGAACTTTTTCTATAGAAAAATGTTCACCAATGAACTTTTTCTATAGAAAAATGTTCACCAATGAACTTTTCACCAATGAACTTTTTCTATAGAAAAATGTTCACCAATGAACTTTTTCTATAGAAAAATGTTCACCAATGAACTTTTTCTATAGAAAAATGTTCACCAATGAACTTTTTCTATAGAAAAATGTTCACCAATGAACTTTTTCTATAGAAAAATGTTCACCAATGAACTTTTTCTATAGAAAAATGTTCACCACTGAACTTTTTCTATAGAAAAATTTTCACTATTGAAATTTTTCTATAGAAGAATGTTACCAATGAAATTTTTCTATAGAAAAATGTTCACTAATGAACTTTTTCTATAGAAAAATGTTCACCAATGAACTTTTTCTATAGAAAAATGTTCACCAATGAACTTTTTCTATAGAAAAATGTTCACCAATGAACTTTTTCTATAGAAAAATGTTTACCAATGAACTTTTTCTATAGAAAAATGTTCACCAATGAAATTTTTCTATAGAAAAATGTCCATTAATGAACTTTTTCTATAGACAAATATTCACCACTGAACTTTTTCTATAGAAAAATGTTCACCACTGAACTTTTTCTGTAGAAAAATGTTCACCACTGAACTTTTTCTATTGAAAAATTTTCATTAATGAACTTTTTCTATAGAAACATGTTCACCAATGAATTTTTTCTATAGAAAAATGTTCACCAATGAACTTTTTCTATAGAAAAATGTTCACCAATGAACTTTTTCTATAGAAAAATGTTCACCAATGAACTTTTTCTATAGAAAAATGTTCACCAATGAACCTTTTTTATAGAAAAATGTACACCAATGAAATTTTTCTATAGAAAAATGTTCACCAATGAGCTTTTTCTATAGAAAAATGTTCACCAATGAGCTTTTTCTATAGAAAAATTTTCACCAATGAACTTTTTCTATAGAAAAATGTTCACCAATGAACTTTTTCTATAGAAAAATGTCCACCAATGAACTTTTTCTATAGAAAAATGTCCACTAATGAACTTTTTCTATAGAAAAATGTTCACCAATGAACTTTTGCTATCGAAAAATGTTCAGCAATGAACTTTTTCTATAGAAAATATTGTGTTTCGCTTTCTTCCCAAACAGTTGTCTAGAAAAAATCCCGTTTAGTATGCAGTATGAAACGCGTAGCTATGCTATTGAAGCTAGAGCAAGTCGATTTAAAAGTGATTTAATTAGTGACAGTCTCTTCGGTTTTGCAATTTTTGTAATATTTATATTTTTTCCATTTCTAGGGAGTTTTACGCATACATGTCGTCGAAGCCAAGGATCTTATGAAAAAGGATATCAGCATGTTGGGTAAGGGTAAATCAGATCCCTATGCCATCATCAATGTCGGCTCACAGGAATTCAAAACTCAAATTATTGATAATAATGTCAATCCAAAATGGGACTTTTGGTGTGAGGTAAGTTTGAAATGTTTTCCAAAATTCCTGCAGAGCATTAAAAGAGCATTTAATGGAAATTTAAAATTTTATACAATTGGCCAAAAGTTTTGTTACAGATTAATTTTTTATATAACCTAAAAAAAGTTTTGTTTACTATACGTTAAGCACCTAACACTGTTTTACAAAATGTTTTCAAAATTTTAAATTTTTTTCTATGTAGTTTGAATTATTTAGTCCAAATTGCATGCTCTTAGTAATTTTGTTACCTCTTTTTTGTTAATTTTGTTTTGTTCTTTGTTTTTCTTTTTCTTTATTTTTGGTATTTCCAATATTGTTTCTATGAAAATGTGCTATATATCAAAACAAAAACTTTGCTTCCTCTATGACCAAAAAACAAAAAAATTACACACCAAAATTTTGTGTTCACCTCTCACACAAACATCTAAAAAACAAGGCTAAAATATTTGCCGAAATGGGTCAATTTGTTGAATTTGAATTATTCGATGCTGATGAAACGGGCAAAGATGAAGCTTTGGGAAGGTAAGTTAAAATATTTTAAACCAAAACAGTTATAAATTTAAAACAAAAATGGATTCAACTGAGTATGGAAAGTTTAATGCAGGCCAAAAGCTTCAAAAGACGCGCGTTTTGGAGCCCATATCGGGATTAATATTGGCATTCATGAAAGCTCATTGGTGAACATTTTTCTATAGAACAAGTTCATTGGTAATTTTTTTCTATAGAAAAAGCTCATTTTGAAGCATTGTGGTTTTTTTTTTTTTTTTTTTTTTTGGTAAAAATGGTAAAATTTTTTCTATAAAAAGAATTCATTGGTGAAAATTTTTTCTATTGAAAAAGTTCATTGGCGAACATTTTTCTATGGAAAAATTTATTGGTGAACATTTTTCTATTGAAAAAGTTCATTGATGGTGAAAATTTTTCTATAGAAAAAGTTCATTGGTAAACATTTATCTATAGAAAAAGTTCATTGGTGAACATTTTTCTATAGAAAAAGTTCATTGGTGAACATTTTTCTATAGAAAAGATTCATTGGTGAACATTTTTCAATAGAAGAAGTTCATTGGTGAACATTTTTCCATAGAAAAAGTTCATTGGTGAACTTTTTTCTATCGAAAAAGTTCATTGGTGAAAATTTTTCTATAGAAGAAGTTCATTGGTGAACATTTTTCTATAGTTCTTTGGTAAACATTTTTCTATAGAAAAATTTCATTGGTGAACATTTTTCTACAGAAAAAGTTCATTGGTGAACGTTTTTCTACAGAAATAGTTCATTGGTGAACGTTTTTCTACAGAAAAAGTTCATTGGTGAAAAATTTTCTATAGAAAAAGTTCATTGGTGAACATTTTTCTATAGGAAAAATTCATTGGAGAACTTTTTCATTTTTATAGAAAAAGTTCATTCAACCTTTTCAGTTCATTGTTGAACCTTTTTCTATAGAAAAAGTTCATTGGTGAACATCTTTCTATAGAGAAAGTTCATTGGTGAACATTTTTCTATAGAAAAAGTTCATTGGTGAACATTTTTCTATAGAAAAAGATCATTGGTGAACATTTTTCTATAGAAAAAGTTCATTGGTGAACATTTTTCTATAGAAAGAGTCCATTAGTGAACATTTTTCTATAGAAAAAGTTCATTGGTGAACATTTTTCTATGGAAAGAGTCCATTAGTGAACATTTTTCTATAGAAAAAGTTCAGAGGAGAACATTTTTCTATCGAAAAAGTTCATTGGTGAACATTTTTCTATCGAAAAAGTCCATTAGTGAACATTTTTCTATAGAAAAATTTCATTGGTGAACATTTTTCTACAGAAAAAGTTCATTGGTGAACATTTTTCTATAGAAAAAGTTCATTGGTGAACATTTATCTATAGAAAAAGTTTATTGGTGAACATTTTTCTATAGAAAAAGTTCATTTGTGAACATTTTTTCATAGAAAAAGTTCATTGGTGAACATTTTTCTATTGAAAAAGTCCATTAGTGAACATTTTTCTATAGAAAAAGTTTATTGGTGAGCATTTTTCTATAGAAAAAGTTCATTGCTGAACATTTTTCTATAGAAAAAGTTCATTCCTAAATTTTTTTTTTTTTGCAGAAAAATTTCATTATTAAAAATTTTTCTATGGAAAAATTCATTGGCGAACATTTTTCTATGGAAAAATTCATTGGTGAACATTTTTCTATAGAAATAGTTCGTTGGTGAAAATTTTGGTATAGAAAAGTTCGTTGTTTAACATTTTTTTATTGAAAAAAATTCATTGGTGAACATTTTTCTATAGAAAAAGTTCATTGGTGAACATTTTTCTATAGAAAAAGTTCATTGGTGAACATTTTTCTATAGAAAAAGTTCATTGGTGAACATTTTTCTATAGAAAAAGTTCATTGGTGAACATTTTTCTATAGAAAAAGTTCATTGGTGAACATTTTTCTATAGAAAAAGTTCATTGGTGAACATTTTTCTATAGAAAAAGTTCATTGGTGAACATTTTTCTATAGAAAAAGTTCATTGGTGAACATTTTTCTATAGAAAAAGTTCATTGGTGAACATTTTTCTATAGAAAAAGTTCATTGGTGAACATTTTTCTATAGAAAAAGTTCATTGGTGAACATTTTTCTATAGAAAAAGTTCATTGGTGAACATTTTTCTATAGAAAAAGTTCATTGGTGAACATTTTTCTATAGAAAAGTTCATTGATGAATATTTTTCTATAGAGCAAGTTCATTGGTGAACATTTTTCTATAGAAAAAGTTCATTGGTGAACATTTATCTATAGAAAAAGTTTATTGGTGAACATTTTTCTATAGAAAAAGTTCATTTGTGAACATTTTTTCATAGAAAAAGTTCATTGGTGAACATTTTTCTATTGAAAAAGTCCATTAGTGAACATTTTTCTATAGAAAAAGTTTATTGGTGAGCATTTTTCTATAGAAAAAGTTCATTGGTGAACATTTTTCTATAGAAAAAGTTCATTCCTAAAATTTTTTTTTTTTGCAGAAAAATTTCATTATTAAAAATTTTTCTATGGAAAAATTCATTGGCGAACATTTTTCTATGGAAAAATTCATTGGTGAACATTTTTCTATAGAAATAGTTCGTTGGTGAAAATTTTGGTATAGAAAAGTTCGTTGTTTAACATTTTTTTATTGAAAAAAATTCATTGGTGAACATTTTTCTATAGAAAAAGTTCATTGGTGAACATTTTTCTATAGAAAAAGTTCATTGGTGAACATTTTTCTATAGAAAAAGTTCATTGGTGAACATTTTTCTATAGAAAAAGTTCATTGGTGAACATTTTTCTATAGAAAAAGTTCATTGGTGAACATTTTTCTATAGAAAAAGTTCATTGGTGAACATTTTTCTATAGAAAAAGTTCATTGGTGAACATTTTTCTATAGAAAAAGTTCATTGGTGAACATTTTTCTATAGAAAAAGTTCATTGGTGAACATTTTTCTATAGAAAAAGTTCATTGGTGAACATTTTTCTATAGAAAAAGTTCATTGGTGAACATTTTTCTATAGAAAAAGTTCATTGGTGAACATTTTTCTATAGAAAAAGTTCATTGTTAAACATTTTTCATTGGTGAACATTTTTCTATAGAAAAATTTTTTTGAAAATTTTTTTGAAAATTTTTCTATAGAAAAAAGTTCATTGTTGAACCTTTTTCTATAGAAACAGTTCATTGGTGAACATTTGTCTATGAAAAAAGTTCATTGGTGAAAATTTTTCAATAGAAAAAGTTAATTGGTGAAAAATTTTCTATAGAAAAAGTGCATTGGTGAACATTTATCTATAGGAAATGTTCATTGCTGAAAATTTGTCTAAAGAGAAAGTTCATTGGTGAACATTTTTTGTAGAAAAATTTCATTGGTGAAAATTTTTCTATGGAAAAATTCATTGGTGAACTTTTTGCTACGGAAAAATTCGTTGGTGAAAATTTTTCTACATAAATAGTTCTTTGGTGAAAATTTTGGTATAGAAAAGTTCTGTGTTTAACATTTTTCATTGGAGAACATTTTTCTATAGAAAAAGTTGATTGGTGAACATTTTTCTATTGAAAAAAGTTCATTGGTGAACATTTGGTCTTGGCTCAATTCTGCGGTCGGTTCACAATATAATTTGGCTTCGAAAAGCAAGACTTTTGATTGTTTTATGTCCCTAATCAAGGTATCTAATTCAAAGCCAAGTATTATGCCTTCGAGAGAGTGTTTCGTTCATAAAAGTACCTATTTAAGTGATCTACACCTGCCCCACTTCGACGTTCACTAGTTAACTTAAGGACGCCATGTTACCCGATTTGAAGCTTGACGCCTGCATTTTACCTCAACTCTAAAAGGCAGAAATATGATGAAAGCTTTTCTCCTCATTCTTGAAGATAAACACAAACCCCTTTTCTAAAACGGCGAATGAGAGTTGCCATGATATATCAGAATCAGACTGAACAAGAATAAGCAAGGAATCGTTCATTATTTTTTTGTCTTAGGTCACAAAAACCGAATACAAAACATTTCAAAGAATCTAGGAAAATGTATACAAAATTGTTCTCCCATATATTAAGTATCTGTTTAATTTTAAGTTCCACAAAAAAAACAAAGTGAGTAACTTGCATGTTTGCAGAGGCTTTTTGCTTACTAACCCAAACATGCTTTCAAACACTCAAAAAATTCAAAATTATTGCTTCAAAACGAATTCAAAATTCTATCCAAAATTACTTTTTCTTAGGCCTTTGTTAATTCACCCGTGGGCCAGGAGGTGTTTTTCCATTTGTGGGACAGTGATCCAGGTCCACAAGTCGATGATTCTTTGGGCAGGTTGTGTATAACACCAAGTTTCAACACTAACTCCAAGCGTTTTGTTCACATTTGTTTGAAGAATCCTTTGCATGCCTAAAGGCAAAAACTCATTCAATCAACCTTTGCTTTGCTTGCGGTGACGGAATTGCAGAGGCTCTGGCATTCCTTTTTAATTTAACATTTAGAAAGCGAACAAAGCAAGCGACGAGCTGATTGAGTTTGGTCCTTAACAGATAACCGTGTCGTATTAAAAAATCCTTTGTTCATAACATTTAGGCGCTTAACAAGAACACTGTGTGAGCCCAGTTAAACTTTTAGGCAATGTGTTTAGTGAAAACGTATCGTAACGTACAACTTATGCATTTTGTATAGCTTTACTTCAATAACGACGGGCGACAACTGTCAAAAACGAATACAGAGTATTTTTTTTATAGAAAAAATATTAACGATGCGTTGGTTTTTTAGCAGCGTACGTAAAAATACTTTAAATAACATTTTCAATCGTTTCGTATTTTCCATAGGAACAATACAAAACGAAACATAACCCACGTTGGCCGAGCTCGCTGTTTAGTTTTGTTTTGTTTACATTTGTGAGTACGAACAAAACGAAAAGCGAAAAGTACTCAACTCCACAAGAGCAGATAGAAAACGGAATAGTACTAAACACATGTGAATAAATCAAAAACGTTTGGTGGTTGATAAAATTCACTGTGTTCACTGTGGTATGCTGATGCTAACTAATAGGGTTGTTAAGCAATCACATGTGTGTGTGTGACTGAGTGTGCCATTGACAATACGCACGGCAAACGTTTCCCAAAAATACTTGTCGTTTCGGTGGTGAATGAAACAACTCGGCAAAGCATAGCCGAAGTTACATTACAGCAATCGTACAGTTTCCATCTTTTTACATTGAAAAGTTTGTGTTTTTGTTTTGGTTGTGAGAATGAAACGATACAGAGAAGCTGAAAAGTTTGTGGCTTTGTGTGATTGGTACGGGAATCGTTTTGTTTGTTTCCGTTCATTGTTTTTTAGAGATACGAGGTCTGATCAAAAAATAATTCTAATATATTTATTTTTTTTCAAAAAGTATTTATTCATCAATAGTTATTCTGTCCCCTTGATCCCCTCAAATATAATACACTTATGCCAGCGTAATTTACAATCGTCGAAACTCTTCAGAAACACGCTTTTTGGTATAGCCAACAGCTCCTGCTTCAACTTTTCTCTTATCTCCTCAAACGTAGCAAAACACTTTTCTTTTATCGGTGTCTTCAGTTTTGGGAAGAGGAAAAAGTCTGTGTTTTCGGGGGCCATCCTTGTACATTCCCTGACAATTTCAGGAAAATCGGTTTAGATTAAAATAGAAAATTGAAGAAGTGGATGTGGTCAGAGCCGACATAATGCCCAAAATTGATTTTGGGCGTTATGTCCGTTGGAATTTAAGTAAGGTCGCCTTTTCCAACAATTCTATGCGTTTCTGAAGAATTGCTTAGCACCAACTTCGCATAATTCCGTTTTTCGATCACGTCTTCCACTTGTTTGCTTCATCGAGGCCTGTGCTGCCAGTTCTGCGTGTAACCGACATGTGGCCCATATTTATACGCCTTCTTAACAGGTATATCATCGTTCATTCTTATGACATGGCCTAGCCAACGCAATCGCTGTATCTCAATACGTTTAACTATACTGATGTCGTTGTTTAACAGATACAGATACATATGACATCGATATTCACCGTCAAATTTTTCTCAAAAAACCCAACAAGCCCTTTCTTATCTGCTTGTGCAAGTACCCAGGCTCCGGAATCATACATTAGCAAGGGTAGTATCAGTGATTTGCAAAGTGTAGTTTTTGCTTGACGAGATGTGGCTTTGTTTTTAAACCAAAGCCAAAGTAGCATATGTTGATCAACACTATTATTCTTTTTATTTCACAACTGATGTTGTTTGTTGTGTTTACGGCAGTGCCAAGGTAGACGAAGTCTTTTGCTACCTCAAAATTATAGGAACCAACTTCCACATTTGGTCCGGGCTCTATGGACGCTTTGTCTTTTCCCCGTTTACCGCCAGACCCACATTATCAGATTATCTTTCGGCCATTTTTATACCCTCAGCATTTATGCTAACGAGGGTATATACACTTTCATACGGACAAAATGTACCTCATCGAAATAATGGTTTTAGACCCCAAGTATGTTTGGACGAAATCCGTTTTAGACAATTTAGAGTTGATTTAGCCATGTCCGTCCGTCTGCCTGTGTGTCTGTCTGGGTGAAGCGCTCGATAACTCTAGAACGGATCAACAGATTCGGTCCAAAATTTGGCTTTCGTAATATTTTGTCCAAACTTAGTTTAAGTTCGAAGATGGATTACATCGGTCCACTCCTTCCGGTACCTCTCACACAAAAGTTCGAAAATGTTCGGAAAATTTGTGTGCACCATAACTCTTGATGGGAGCAACCGATTTAGTCCATGCTTTGCACATCGTGAAATTTCTACCAGACTTAGATGAGGTTCGAATATGGACTCAATCGGTCCACTCCTTCCGGTACTTCCCACACAAAATTCCGGAGAAGTTTAGTGTAGGACCTGCATTCGAATCCCTTTTCCCTTCCTGAGAAAATGGCCTAAAAGATGCAAAAAACCCCTATGACACCGTGTGTAGTGGTTGGAGCGCAAGATGATTCTCGAACGGATCTGCCGATTCAGTCTAAAATTTGGCCATCGTAATATTTTGTCCAAACTTAGTTTAAGTTCGAAGATGGATTACATCGGTCCACTCCTTCATAAAAGTTCGGAAAATTCGTGCGCACGATAACTCTTGAAGGGAGCGACCGATTTGGTCCATACTTTACACATCCCACCATATCTACCAGACATAGATCAGGTTTGAATAAGGACTATATTTGTCCACTCATTTGGGTACCTCCCGAACAAAATTTCGGATAAGTTCACTTTAAGACCTGCTTTCGAATCACTTTGATTTTTATTGAACCAACTTGCACTCGCTGCATCCTTTACGACGGTAAAAGTTTTTCAGAGCAAATCTATGCTTCTTGAGAAAACAGCCCGAAAAGTATTAAAACCCCTAGCCATATGTAGTGGCTGGAGATAACTCTCAAACTGATCAACCGATTTGGTCCAAAATTTGGCCTTCGTCATATTTTGTTCAAATTTTGTTTCAGTTCGAAAAATGGCAATACCACAACTTCCGGTAGTTTCAATTAGAAGATGGGCAATACCGGTCCACAACTTCCGGAACTTCCCCCAGTACTTAAAACAATGTCACTAAAATGGAATGCACTATATCTCTTGAACGGGCCAACCAATTTGGTCCAAACTTGGGATCTCCTAATATTTAGTTTAACTTCTTAGTTTAACTTCTAAGTTCAAATGCAAGTTGAAATACCCAAAAAGAGCCACAAAATTCTGAAAAGACCCTAAATACATTTGATCTGTCCTTAGATGAAGTTTCAATTTACATAGGCTGGCGGTATATCTCTGTCGGCAAAGCCGACTGATACTTTTTTACTTGTTAAAAGTATCAGTGAATTCATTTACTGATCGACCCTCTTTTGGTACTGAACTGTTCTTTGAACGTAGGGGGCTGTCTCCAGGATTTGCCACAGGGTAAATATCTGGTCAATTGTGGATTTTCCAGGTCTAAAGCCGCATTGATATGGACAGGATGCTCGCTCAGGTTCCAATCTTCAGGTAAGCGTTCTTCCTGTCAGATTATGCTAACTAGCTGATGCATACACTTTATGAGCGTGTAGCCTCCTGTTTTGAACAGCGCGGCTGGTAAGGCATCTGCTTCTGCTGCTTTATTATTTTTCAGTCGGTTTATTGCTCTCTGTACTTAATCTTGGACGGGCGGTATACATTCAATAACATCTTCTGCGATTGGATCTGTAGTATCTTCGACGTCTTCACTACTATTGGACACCAACAGTTTGGAAAAATGCTATTTCCATATTCTGAGCACACTATCTGTATCAGTTACCAAATTACCTTGCTGGTCTCTACAGGAGGATGTACCTGTACCAAAGCAATCAGTTTGATGTTTCAATCTTTGGTATAACTTTCGGACTTCATTCTGTCTCCTATACATCTCGACTTTTTCACACTCCTGCTTTTCCATTTCTCTCTTTTTCCTGAGGAAAAGACGTTTTCCACTCTCCTTTTCTAACGGGAGTGATGTGCGCTACGCGTTGCTACTGATTGAAGATAGGGATATGCAGTGGAATGCAATAATCGGTTTTTCGATTATACGGTTTTCGTGAAAAACTTAAAACTTGCGGTTTTAGCACACCCAATAGTCAACTACGACTAATAGTCGTCCACGATTAATAGTCGACTACGAATAATAATAGACTACGGCTAATGGTCGACTACGAATAATAGTTGACTCCGTCTTTCGAAAGTCGATTAAGAATAATCGATTATCCGGTTTTCGGACAGTCAATAGTCGACTACGACTTTCAGAATTTTTGCAGCTAATAATCGATTAATCAAGTAACCGAAATCGATTTTACGTATCCCTAATTGAAGAGTAGTCCTATATGCCGCGTTTTTCTCTTCGGTAGCAGCCCGACACTCCTGGCCATACCGTGGTTTCCTTGGTGGAGGTCTCTGGTATCAACGTATGGATTTCGAGGCTGTTTGTATTAAAATATTTTTGTTTTGCTTTTTGCTTATGTTAGCAATACCTGCCTTCACAAAGACCAATTGTGTGGCTCATTGTCGGCAAAATATTAAGCTGGGGTGAAGATGTCCATCCTTAGGTACTAGGCACCTAAGCCCATTGTCGTTAAGGCGTTCACGAAATATTACGAATCCTATATTGTGAGTCAAAGTTCACCAGAACAGAAAATTGTAACCCCAAGCCACTAATCACGTCAAGACTGTTATCTCTGGATAGTAATGATATGTGTACATTATTTATTCAAAACTCCACCGTCCACTTAAATAAAAAAGAGATTGTTTTAAAATACAAGGATTTGCCACGTTACGATACGATACTTATACGAATTTGGCCTTTATTCTGTCATGCAACCCTGTGCTTTGGCCTTAAACAAGTGATCTTCAATCTCACAAACACTTATACCTATTCCTTTTTTTTCTATTTTTCTACTTAATGTCAATACAGCAAAACTATTAGCTTGTCGCATGTTAAAATCAATACCTAGCTACTCCTAACCATGGCCTAATTCTAATAACTCTCTTATTGTCAAATATCTGCACAATAGCCTGGCATGTCTTCTCTCTACATATCAGCACTTTGCATTGAAATAAAAATTTAAAATAATTAATTGGGAATTGTTAGCAAATTTTGTCTCTTCATATTTTGAGTTCATTACTATGTGTAATTGGTCCTTTGTCCTCACTGGAATATTGCTGCACATTTCTGTCTGTGTTTATTTGCAATCAAAAAGAATTACCAAATGTCTTTCATAATCACTGTCTTTCATTATGTGTCTGTGTGTGTGTGTGTTTCTCTTTCCCCACCTTGTGTCTGTTGAATTCTGGAAATTTCTCTCTTTCTCTCTCCCTCTCATACAATGCAAATCACGAAAAAATTGATAAAGGCTGCGGTGGAAGTTACACAACATAGTGTCATCAGTTATCGTTTATTCGATTGGGATCGAACCGGTGATGATGAATCCTTGGGAAGGTGAAGGATTTACTTTTACCAGAAATATTTTACCTATCTATATTAATAGAAAACTGTAGCCTGTATATAACTATTTTGAGAGAATTATAAAATCTTTTAATTTGTAGAAACTTTATTAGATTAGAAAAAACTACTTTTTCGAATTTTCTTTTCTTCTGCATGAGTAGCTTAAATAGACTCTGTCAAAGATTTGATTCTTTGAACTTCTTATGACTACTGAAAACCTAATTTCGAAACTTCACCATTGGAAACTCTAAGATTTTTCTTGAAAACTCTGCAACTTCCTTTAGAATATACATACATTAGTCGCCTTTTAAGGCAACATTAAAGTCGTCTCCATAGACGACCTCAAAGTCGTCTCCATAGACGACCTTAAAGTCGTCTCCATAGAAGACCTTAAAGTCGTCTCCATAGACGACCTTAAAGTCGTCTCCATAGACGACCTTAAAGTCGTCTCCATAGACGACCTTAAAGTCGTCTCCATAGACGACCTTAAAGTCGTCTTCATAGACGACCTCAAAGTCGTCTCCATAGACGACCTTAAAGTCGTCTCCATAGACGACCTTAAAGTCGTCTCTATAGACGACCTTAAAGTCGTCTCCATAGACGACCTTTAAGTCGTCTCCATAGACGACCTTAAAGTCGTCTCCATAGACGACCTTAAAGTCGTCTCCATAGACGACCTTAAAGTCGTCTCTATAGACGACCTTAAAGTCGTCTCAATAGACGACCTTAATGTCGTCACCATAGACGACCTTAAAGTCGTCTCCATAGACGACCTTAAAGTCGTCTCCATAGACGACCTTTAAGTCGTCTCCATAGACGACATTAAAGTCATCCTCATAGACGACCTTAAAGTTGTTTTCGTAGACGACCTTAAAGTCGTCTCCATAGACGACATTAAAGTCATCCTCATAGACGACCTTAAAGTTGTTTTCGTAGACGACCTTAAAGTTGGTTCCATAGACGACCTTTAAGTCGGTTTCATAGACGATCATAAAGTCGTCTCCATAGACGACCTTAAAGTCGTCTCCATAGACGACCTTAAAGTCGTCTCCATAGACGACCTTAAAGTCGTCTCCATAGACGACCTTAAAGACGTCTCCATAGACGACCTTAAAGTCGTCTCCATAGACGACCTTAAAGTCGTCTCCATAGACGACCTTAAAGCCGGTTCCATAGAAGACATTGAATTCGTCTCCATAGACGACCTTAAAGCCGTCTCCATACACGACCTTAAAGTCGTCTCCATAGACGACCTTAAAGTCGTCTCCATAGACGACCTTAAAGTCGACACCATAGACGACCTTAAAGTCGACTCCATAGACTACCTCAAAGTCGTCTCCATAGACGACTTTAAAGTCGTCTCCATAGACGTCCTTAAAGTCGGTTCCATAGAAGACATTGAATTCGTCTCCATAGACGACCTTAAAGCCGTCTCCATACACGACCTTAAAGTCGTCTCCATAGACGACCTTAAAGCCGTCTCCATACACGACCTTAAAGTCGTCTCCATAGACGACCTTAAAGTCGTCTCCATAGACGACCTTAAAGTCGACTCCATAGACGACTTTAAAGTCGACTCCATAGACGACCTCAAAGTCGTCTCCATAGACGACTTTAAAGTCGTCTCCATAGACGACTTTAAAGTCGTCTCCATAGACGACCATAAAGTCATCTCCATAGACGACCTTAAAGTCGTCTCCATAGACGACCTTAAAGTCGTCTCCATAGACGACCTTAAAGTCGTCTCCATAGACGACCTTAAAGTCGTCTCCATAGACGACCTTAAAGTCGTCTCCATAGACGACCTTAAAGTCGTCTCCATAGACGACCATAAAGTCGTCTCCGTAGACGACCTTAAAGTCGTCTCAATAGACGACCTTAATGTCGTCACCATAGACGACCTTAAAGTCGTTTAATATGGCGTCTTATATGACTTTAGAGTCGTCTTATAAGACGACTTTGGGATCGTCATTTAAGGCGACTTCAGGGTCGTCTGTTATGACGAATTTAATGCGACTATAGTATCGTCTTTTAAGGCGACTTTAAGGTAGTCGTTTATGCCGACTTTAGAGTCGTATTTTAAAACGAATTCAGGGTCGTCTTTTAAGAAGACTTTAGGATCGTCTTTAAAACGACTTTAGAGACGTCTTTGAAGACGACTTTAGGGTCGTCTTTTAAGACGACTTTCAGCCTTTAGGGTTGCCTTTTAAAACGACTTCAGGATCGTCTTCAAAGACGACTTTAGGGTCGTCTTTTAAGACGACTTTAGGATCGCCTTTTAGACGATATTAGGGTCATGTTTTAAGACAACTTTAGGATCGCCTTGAAGACGACTTTAGGGTCGTCTTTTAAAACGAATTTAGGGTCTTTTAAGACGACTTTATTATCGTCTTCTAAGACGACTTTGGGGTCGTCTCTTAAGATGACTTTCAGTCCTTAAGGGTCGCCTTTTAAGACGACTTTAGGGTCGTCTTTTAAGACGACTTTCAGTCGTTTAAGGTCGCTTTTTAAGACGACTTTAGGATCTTCTTTAAAGACGACTTTAGGGTCGCCTTTTAAGACGGGTTTCGGGTCATATTGTTACTCTCCATAGACGACCTTAAAGTTGTCTCCATAGACGACATTAGAGTGGTTTTCATATATGACCTTAAAGTCGTACTCATAGACGACCTTAAAGAAGCTTTAATAGACAACATAAAAACCTTAAAGAGACTCCATAGACGATCTTAAAGTCGTCTCCATAGACAACCTTAAAGTCGTCTCCACAGACGACCTTAACGCCGTCTCCATACACGACCTTAAAATCGTTTTATAAAACGTCTTATACGACATTAGAGTCGTCTTATAAGAGGTCGTCTTTTAAGAGGACTTAAGGATCGCCTTTTAAGACGATATTAGGGTCATGTTTTAAGACAACTTTAGGATCGCCTTGAAGACGACTTTAGGGTCATCTTTTAAAACGAATTTAGGGTCGTCTTTTAAGACGACTTTATTATCGTCTTCTAAGACGACTTTAGGGTCGTCCTTGAAGACGACTTTAGGGTCGTCTTTTAAGACGACTTTCAGTCGTTTAGGGTCGCCTTTTAAGGCGACATTAGTATCGTCTTTTATGACGACTTTAGGATCGTCTTTTAAGACGATGTTAAGGTCGTATTTTAAGACGACTTTAGGATCGTCTTTTATGACGACTTTGGGGTCGTCTTTAAGACGACTTTTGGGTATTTTTTTAAGACGACTTTAGAGTTGTCTTTTAAGACGACTTTAGGGTCGTCTTTTAAGACAACTTTAGGGTCGTCTTTTAAGACGACTTTAGGGTCGTCTTTTAAGACGACTTTAGGGTCGTATTTTAAGACGACTTTGGGGTCGTCCTTTAAGACGACTTTAGGGTCGTATTTTAAAATTACATTTAATCGTTTTATAAAACGTCTAATACGACTTTAGAGTCGTCTTATAAG
The DNA here is from genome assembly GCF_047663935.1 of Musca autumnalis. Lineage (NCBI taxonomy): Eukaryota > Metazoa > Arthropoda > Insecta > Diptera > Muscidae > Musca > Musca autumnalis. The sequence continues at coordinate 70,277,247 of NW_027411644.1, forward strand.
ACGATTTATGGTGATTTTAGGGTCATATTTTAAGATAACTTTATTGTAGTCTTTTAAGACTCTTTAGAGTCGGCTTTTAAATTCATAACAATTCTTCCTGAAAATCGATTGTTCTCCATGTCTCTAACAAAATTTCCTTCTAATCTAGTACTAACCTTAGAACTTAGAAAAAAGTTAATAGTTTCTTTTTTCAATTCTACTTTTTAACAACCGAATCCATATCCTCCTCAATATTCTAACTGATTATCTTTTGGCACATCTTTCAGGGCAAGCGTTGAAATCATTAATGCTGTAAAGCGTGGCGTCGTGGACACTGTAAGTATTTCCCTACAACAATCTTCCCCCAGTTACCTCCCTAATCTCATTTTCCTTTCGTTCCCTTTCAGTGGCTCACTTTGGAAAACGCCAAACATGGCATGCTCCATGTCCGCTTGCAATGGTACAAACTGACCGCCAACCCATTGGATTTACAATCCGCTTTGGCTGAAACTCAATTGCTGCGTGTGGCCTCCATGAGTTCGGCCATTCTAATTGTGTTCATTGATTCCGCCAAGAATCTCAAACAGGCTCGCATCAACTCTAATCCCGATCCCTATTTGGTATGCAGTGTTGGCAAACAGAAACAACAAACTGGCATGATTATGCGTGACAACTCTCCCGTTTGGGAGCAAGGTTTTACATTCCTGGTGGGAAATCCCGAAAATGATACCCTACAAATTAAGATTTTCGATCAGAAGACCGGCAGTGAAATTGGACAATTTGGATATGTGATTGCCACACTGCTGCGCAAACAGAATATGGATGTTGTCTCTCAGCCTTTCCAAATACAAAAATCTGGCCCCGAATCAAAACTCATTATGTCATTGTCATTGCGTATTTTGAAAAAGGCTGAGGAAATTGTGGAAGTGGACAGTGCAGAGGCGCCCGCACCTGTGGACAATAAATTGCAAAGGACGATTAGCAAAACAGCCAGTATTCAGGAACCCACAACGCCAAAGGTAAGGCAACACACATTGTCCACATAAAAACATTATTTAGAAAAGAATGGTGTTTTCCTTCCAGGACCTACAATCCCAAACTAGTCGCATTTCCGCCGAAACTCCTTTGAGTGAAGAGGAACCCAATTTGAAAGTCTCTAGTCCCACGAATTTACAATCAATAACACCACCTCGCAGCCCAAATCCATTCTCAGCCAGCTTGGTTGGCGGCGAATCGGTGTTGACACATCGTGTTCCCGATTTATCGGCCTCACCGGGTGAGCATGGCTTAGGTCGCATCCTACTCACCATCCACTATTTGGCTCAACGTCAAAAGCTCTTTGTAACCATTCACAAAATTATGAATATTCCTATACGTGATCCCTCCAATATACCCGATCCATATGTTAAGCTATATCTACTGCCGGGACGTAGCAAAGAATCGAAACGTAAAACGGTGGTGATTAAGGACAACTGCAATCCTGTCTATGATGCCACCTTTGAGTATTTGATGTCGACGGCGGAACTGCTGCAAAGTGAATTGGAGGTTACAGTCTGCACCCAGAAGGGATTCTTTGGTAGTCCCATTATTGGAATGGTAAGTCAGGGGAACATAATCTCAACAAAGGATTTTTTTTTGGAGATAGAAGTATTCTTAAAGGTGTACTTTAGACCGAAGACTTTCCTTCTAAGAATAAAAGACCCCCTACAGCAGGCTTCTATAGACAAAATATATCCTAAAGGAGTCTTCTATCCTCTATGGATAGAAGACCTCCCAAGGTAGTCTTCTACGGATAGAAGTCCTCCTAAAGGAATCATCTATGGATAGAGGGCTTCCTAAAGGAGTCGTATATTGATAGAGGAGTTCCTGAAGGAACTTTTATCTATGGATAGAAGAACTTCTATCTAAGATAGAAGACCTTCTAAAGGATTCTTCAATGAATATAAGACTTCCTGAAGAAGTCTTCTATGGATAGAGGACCTCCTGAAGGAGTCTTTTATAGATAGAAGACCTTCTAAAGGAGTCATCGATGGACAGGAGACTCATGGGACTCCCAGGAGAACTTCCTGAAGAATTCATTCATGGATAGAATACCTCCTAAAGGAGACTTCCTGAGGGTTTGTTCTGTAGAGAGGACCTCTCAATGGAGTGGATATAATACCTCCCTAAGGTGTCGTCTATAGATAGAAATCCTTCGAAAGGAGTCTTGTATAGATAGATTTGGGAGGACTTTCCAAATGGATCGTCCGTAGATAGAAAACTTCTCAAACGGGTCTTCTATAGATAGAAGTCCTCTAGAGATTGAAAGCCTCCCCAAAGAGTCGTTTATATGCAGAACACCTTCTACAAAAATATTCTATAGATAGAAAACCTTTAATTTTTTCATAGTCGAGCGTATAAAAACGGTTCTTCCCATATTAATCTTTTAATAACTCTTTAATATCAACAATCATTTTACCTTTTCTTTGCAGCTTAAAATCCCCCTAACAGATCCTGAAGTTTCGGGCAATGGTCTCAATACTTGGTTTGATTTGCAGCCAGAATTCAAACATGACTAAATCCACACTTCGAAGACCAGAATCTCTTTTTTTAACTTAACTTGACTTAAAGTATTTTATCAACGAACAAAGCAGAAGAACAAAAGTTAAAAAGCTCTCTATCTCTTAATTTTTATACTCCAGTTATACCTATAGTTTTTTTTTATTTTGAAAAGCACAAAATTCTATTTTTTGTAGAAAGTCATTTCATTTTAAGTTCTGTAATTTGTAAACACTTTAAATTCTCTCTATTTTTTAATTTTTTTTATTTTATGTTTGTAAAACATAAAATACCGACGATTTTGATATACTTATAAAAATATAATTGAAAATATTTAAAACTCTATGTTTATGAATAAAAGTGCAAAACATTTGAATATTATAATAAAATGTGTTATTTTTAAAAATTATTAATTATGTTAAAAAAACAAGCTAATAAAAATCAATATTTTATTCCAAGAAATATTCTTTATTTTCATTTGGTAATTTGTATTTCAAAAATCTAAAAATTCCACATTTATTGTCATCTTTGGGATACTCCTAGAAATCTGTAAAAATTCGACATTTATTGTCGTTTTGGAAATCTCTAAAAATCCCACATTTATTGTCATCTTTGAGTCCTCCTAGAAATCTCTAAAAATCCCATATTAATTGTCAGCTTTGGGTCCTCCAAGAAATCTCTAAAAACCCCGCATTTATTGTCATCTTTGCGTCCTCCTAGAGCCTTTTAGACCACACTGATTGTTGTCTCTTTAGAGATTTCTGGAAATCTCTAAAAATCCCAGATTTATTATCATCCTTGGGTCCTCCTAGAAATCTCTAAAAATCCAACATTAATTGTAATCTTTGGATTCTCTTTGAAATCTCTAAAAATCCCACATTTATTTTCATCTTTGGGTGCTTCTAGAAATCTCTAAAAATCCCACATATATTGTCATCTTTGGGTCCTCCTAGAAATCTCGAAAAATCCAACATTTATCGCCACCTTTGGGTCCTCCTAGAAATCTCGAAAAATCCCACATTTATTGTCATCTTTGGGTCCTCCTAGAAATTTCTAAAAATCCCACATTTATTGTCATCTTTGGGTCCTCCTAGAAATCTCGAAAAATCCCACATTTATTGTCATCTTAGGGTTCTCCTAGAAATCTCTAAAAATCCGATATTTATTGGCATCTTTGGGTCCTTCTAGAAATCTCTAAAAATCACATAATTGTTGTCATCACTGGGTCCTCCTAGAAATCTCTAAAAATCCCACATTTATTGTCATCTTTGGGTCCTTCTAGAAATCTCTAAAAATCACATAATTGTTGTCATCACTGGGTCCTCCTAGAAATCTCTAAAAATCCCACATTTATTGTCATCTTTGGGTCCTCCTAGAAATCTCGAAAAATCCCACATTTATTGTCATCTTTGGGTCCTCCTAGAAATCTCTAAAAATTCCACATTTATTGTCATCTTTGGGTCCTCCTAGAAATCTCTAAAAATCCCACATTTATTGTCATCTTTGGGTCCTCCTAGAAATCTCTAAAAATCCCACATTTATTGTCATCTTTGGGTCCTCCTAGAAATCTCTAATAATCCCACATTTATTGTCATCTTTGGGTCCTCCTAGAAATCTCTAAAAATCCCACATTTATTGTCATCTTTGGGTCCTCCTAGAAATCTCTAAAAACCCCACATTTATTGTCATCTTTGGGTCCTCCTAGAAATCTCGAAAAATCCCACATTTATTGTCATCTTTGGGTCCTCCTAGAAATCTCTAAAAATCCCACATTTATTGTCATCTTTGGGTCCTCCTAGAAATCTCTAAAAATCCCACATTTATTGTCATCTTTGGGTCCTCCTAGAAATCTCTAAAAATCCCACATTTATTGTCATCTTTGGGTCCTCCTAGAAATCTCTAAAAATCCCACATTTATTGTCATCACTGGATCCTCCTAGAAATCTCTAAAAATCCCACATTTATTGTCATCTTTGGGTCCTCCTAGAAATCTCGAAAAATCCCACATTTATTGTCATCTTTGGGTCCTCCTAGAAATCTCTAAAAATCCCACATTTATTGTCATCTTTGGGTCCTCCTAGAAATCTCTAAAAATCCCACATTTATTGTCATCTTTGGGTCCTCCTAGAAATCTCTAAAAATCCCACATTTATTGTCATCTTTGGGTCCTCCTAGAAATCTCGAAAAATCCCACATTTATTGTCATCTTTGGGTCCTCCTAGAAATCTCTAAAAATCCCACATTTATTGTCATCTTTGGGTCCTCCTAGAAATCTCTAAAAATCCCACATTTATTGTCATCTTTGGGTCCTCCTAGAAATCTCTAAAAATCCCACATTTATTGTCATCACTGGATCCTCCTAGAAATCTCTAAAAATCCCACATTTATTGTCATCTTTGGGTCCTCCTAGAAATCTCGAAAAATCCCACATTTATTGTCATCTTTGGGTCCTCCTAGAAATCTCTAAAAATCCCACATTTATTGTCATCTTTGGGTCCTCCTAGAAATCTCTAAAAATCCCACATTTATTGTCATCTTTGGGTCCTCCTAGAAATCTCGAAAAATCCCACATTTATTGTCATCTTTGGGTCCTCCTAGAAATCTCTAAAAATCCCACATTTATTGTCATCTTTGGGTCCTCCTAGAAATCTCTACAAAATCCCACATTTATTGTCATCTTTGGGTCCTCCTAGAAATCTCTAAAAATCCCACATTTATTGTCATCTTTGGGTCCTCCTAGAAATCTCTAAAAATCCCACATTTATTGTCATCACTGGGTCCTCCTAGAAATCTCTAAAAATCCCACATTTATTGTCATCTTTGGGTCCTCCTAGAAATCTCGAAAAATCCCACATTTATTGTCATCTTTGGGTCCTCCTAGAAATCTCTAAAAATTCCACATTTATTGTCATCTTTGGGTCCTCCTAGAAATCTCTAAAAATCCCACATTTATTGTCATCTTTGGGTCCTCCTAGAAATCTCTAAAAATCCCACATTTATTGTCATCTTTGGGTCCTCCTAGAAATCTCTAATAATCCCACATTTATTGTCATCTTTGGGTCCTCCTAGAAATCTCTAAAAATCCCACATTTATTGTCATCTTTGGGTCCTCCTAGAAATCTCTAAAAATCCACATTTATTGTCATCTTTGGGTCCTCCTAGAAATCTCGAAAAATCCCACATTTATTGTCATCTTTGGGTCCTCCTAGAAATCTCTAAAAATCCCACATTTATTGTCATCTTTGGGTCCTCCTAGAAATCTCTAAAAATCCCACATTTATTGTCATCTTTGGGTCCTCCTAGAAATCTCTAAAAATCCCACATTTATTGTCATCTTTGGGTCCTCCTAGAAATCTCTAAAAATCCCACATTTATTGTCATCACTGGATCCTCCTAGAAATCTCTAAAAATCCCACATTTATTGTCATCTTTGGGTCCTCCTAGAAATCTCGAAAAATCCCACATTTATTGTCATCTTTGGGTCCTCCTAGAAATCTCTAAAAATCCCACATTTATTGTCATCTTTGGGTCCTCCTAGAAATCTCTAAAAATCCCACATTTATTGTCATCTTTGGGTCCTCCTAGAAATCTCTAAAAATCCCACATTTATTGTCATCTTTGGGTCCTCCTAGAAATCTCCAAAAATCCCACATTTATTGTCATCTTTGGGTCCTCCTAGAAATCTCTAAAAATCCCACATTTATTGTCATCTTTGGGTCCTCCTAGAAATCTCTAAAAATCCCACATTTATTGTCATCTTTGGGTCCTCCTAGAAATCTCGAAAAATCCCACATTTATTGTCATCTTTGGGTCCTCCTAGAAATCTCTAAAAATCCCACATTTATTGTCATCTTTGGGTCCTCCTAGAAATCTCTAAAAATCCCACATTTATTGTCATCTTTGGGTCCTCCTAGAAATCTCTAAAAATCCCATATTTATTGTCATCTTTGGGTCCTCCTAGAAATCTCTAAAAATCCCACATTTATTGTCATCTTTGGGTCCTCCTAGAAATCTCTAAAAATCCCACATTTATTGTCATCTTTGGGTCCTCCTAGAAATCTCTAAAAATCCCACATTTATTGTCATCTTTGGGTCCTCCTAGAAATCTCTAAAAATCCCACATTTATTGTCATCACTGGGTCCTCCTAGAAATCTCTAAAAATCCCACATTTATTGTCATCTTTGGGTCCTCATAGAAATCTCTAAAAATCCCACATTTATTGTCATCTTTGGGTCCTCCTAGAAATCTCTAAAAATCCCACATTTATTGTCATCTTTGGGTCCTCCTAGAAATCTCCAAAAATCCCACATTTATTGTCATCTTGGGGTCCTCCTAGACATCTCTAAAAATCCCACATTTATTGTCATCTTTGGGTCCTCCTTGAAATCTCTAAAAATCCCACATTTATTGTCATCTTTGGGTCCTCCTAGAAATCCCACATTTATTGTCATCTTTGGGTCCTCCTAGAAATCTCTAAAAATCCCACATTTATTGTCATCTTTGGGTGCTCATAAAAATCTTTAAAAATTCCACATTTATTTTCATCTTTGGTTCCTCCAAGAAATCTCGGAAAATCCCATATTTATTGTCATTTTTGGGTCCTTCTAGAAATCTCTAAAAACCCAACATTTATTGTCGTTTTCGGGTCATCCTAGAAATCTCTAAAAATCCCACATTTATTGGCATCTTTGGGTCCTCCTAGAAATCTCTAAAAATCCCACATTTATTGCCATCTTTGGGTCCTCCTAGAAATCTCTAAAAATCCCACACTTATTGTCATCTTTGGTCCCTCTCTAAAAATCCCACAATTTTTGTCATTACTGGGCCCTCCTAGAAATCGCTAAACATCCCACATTTATTGTCATCTTTAGGTCCTCCTAGAAATCTCTAAAAATCCCACATTTATTGTCATCTTTAGGTCCTTCTAGAAATCTCTAAACATCCAACATTTATTGTCATCTTTGGCTCCTCCTAAAAATCTTTAAAAATTCCACATTTATTGTCGTCTTTGGGTCCTCCTAGAAATCTCTAAAAATACCACACGTCTTGTCATCTCGAGTTTCTCCTAGAAATCTCTAAAAATGCCACATTTATTGTCATCTTTGGGTCCTCCTAGAAATCTCATAAAGTTTCACATTTGTTGTCATCTGTGGGTCCTCGTAGAAATCTCTAAAAATCCCACATTACTTGTTGTCTTTGGGTCCTCCAAGAAATCTCTAAAAATCCCACATTTATTGTCGTTTTTGGGTCCTCCTAGAAATCTCTAAAAATCCCCATAATAGTCTCTAAAAATCCCACATTTATTGCCATCTTTTGGTCCTCCTAGAATTTTTTGCAAATCCCACATTTATTGTAGTCTTTGGATCCTCTTTGAAATCTCTAAAAATCCCATATTTATTGTCATCTTTGGGTACTCCTAGAAATCTCTAAAAATTCCACATTTATTGTCATCTTTGGGTCCTCCTAGAAATCTCTTAAGATCCCACATTTATTGTCATCTTTGGGTCCTCCTAGAAATCTCTAAAAATCCCACATTTATTGTTGTTTTTGGGCCCTCCTAGAAATCTCTAAAAATCCCACATTTATTGTTGTTTTTGGGTCCTCCTAGAAATCTCTAGAAATGCCACATTTATTGTCATCTTTGGGTCTTCCTAGAAATCTCTAAAAATCCCACATTTATTGTCATCTTTGGGTCTTCCTAGAAATCTCTAAAAATCCCACATTTATTGTCATCTTTGGGTCCTCCTAGAAATCTCTAAAAATCCCACATTTATTGTCATCTTTGGGTCCTCCTAGAAATCTCTAAAAATCCCACATTTATTGTCATCTTTGGGTCCTCCTAGAAATCTCTAAAAATCCCACATTTATTGTCATCTTTGGGTCCTCCTAGAAATCTCTAAAAATCCCACATTTATTGTCATCTTTGGGTCCTCCTAGAAATCTCTAAAAATCCCACATTTATTGTCATCTTTGGGTCCTCCTAGAAATCTCTAAAAATCCCACATTTATTGTCATCGTTGGGTCCTCCTAGAAATCTCTAAAAATCCCACATTTATTGTCATCTTTGGGTCCTCCTAGAAATCTCTAAAAATCCCACATTTATTGTCATCTTTGGGTCCTCCTAGAAATCTCTAAAAATCCCACGTTACTTGTTGTCTTGGGGTCCTCCTAGAAATCTCTAAAAATCCCACATTTATTTTCATCTTTGGGTCCACCTAGAAATCTCTAAAAATCCCACATTTATTATCGTTTTTGGGTCCTCCTGGAAATGTCTAAAAATCCCACATTTATTGCCATCTTTGGGTGCTCCTAGAAATCTCTAAAAATCCCTCCATGAAATCTTTAAAAATCCCACATTTATTGTCATCTTTGGTTCATCCTAGAAATCTCTAAAAATCCTATATTTATTGTCACCTTTGGGTACTTCTAAAAATCGCTAAAAATCCCACATTTATTGTCATCTTTGGATCCTCCTAGAAATCTCTAAAAATCCCACATTTATTGTCATCTTTGGGTTCTCCTAGAAATCTCTAAAAATCCCACATTTATTGGCATCTTTGGGTCCTCCTAGAAATCTCTAAAAATCCCACATTTATTGTTTTTGGATCCTCCTACAAATCTCATAAAATTCCACATTCATTGTCATCTGTGGGTCCTCCTATAAATTTCTAAAAATCCCACATTTATTGTCATCTTTGGGTTCTCCTAGAAATCTCTAAAAAACCCACATTTATTGGCATCTTTAGGTCCTCCTAGAAATCTCGAAAAATCCAACATTTATTGTCGTTTTTGGGTCCTCCTACAAATCTTATAAAATCCCACCATAATTGTTGTCTTTGGGTCCTTCTAGAAACCTCCAAAAATCCCACATTTATTGTCATCTTTGAATTCTCCTAGAAATCTCTAAAAATCCCACATTTATTGTCGTTTTTGGGTCCTCCTAGAAATCTCTAAAAATCCCCATAATAGTCTCTAAAAATCCAACATTTATTGCCATCTTTTTGTCCTCCCAGAATTTTTTGCAAATCCCACATTTATTGTAGTCTTTGGATCCTCTTTGAAATCTCTAAAAATCCCTCATTTATTGTCGTCTTTGGGGCCTCTTAGAAATCTCTAAAAATCCCACATTTATTGCCATCTTTGGTTCATCCTAGAAATCTCTAAAAATCATACATTAATTGTTATCTGTGGGTCCTCCTAGAAATCTCTAAAAATCCTATATTTATTGTCACCTTTGTGTACTCCTAAAAATCGCTAAAAATCCCACATTTATTGCCATCTTTGGGTCCTCCTAGAAATCTCTAAAAATCCCACATTTATTGTCATCTTTGAGGACCCAAAGAAATCTCTAAAAATCCCACATTTATTGTTATCTTTGGATCCTCCTAGAAATCTTTAAAAATCCCACATTTATTGTCATCTTTGGGTGCTCCTAGAAATCTCTAAACATTCCACATTTCTTGTCATCTGTGGGTCCTCCTAGAAATCTATTAAAATTCCACTAAAAATATTTAAAAATTCCACATTTATTGTCATCTTTGGGTCCAACTAAAATCTCTACAAATACCACACGTATTGTCATCTTTGTCGTCCTCGAGTCCTCCAAAAAAATCTTTAAAAATTCCGCCTTTCCACATCTCCATGTTTATTGTCGACTGTGAATATTCTCATTTTCATTGAAATTCAATTTAATTAATTTAATCATTAAAAAACAATTTTTGCAGAATCAAAGAAAATGTTCACAAAAAAATGTGGAACGCTTCACGATTTTGCGTGTCATCCTTGCGCAGGGGCCATGCTAATCTTCTCTGTATCGTTCCAATTTTAGTATATGTTCTGCCGAAGCAAGAACGAGTGATGCTGTTTTTATTTTGTATTTGTACTTACATTTTAAAGAAAATGTAAATGCGAAGTATAAGCATTAAAATCAATAAGTGTTTATTAGATGAAAATTATGTGGTTTGTGTCAATGTTAAGTACGAAATTATACAACACTGCAACCAGTATTCTTTATTTGAAAGTTGGGTTGTTGTGTTTGGCTGGTAGATGTCAGTTCGACCTTAATAAAATGTGTGAAATGTAGTACACGTTAAATAAAGGGGTGGTTTTTATTTTCAACAAGGGCAAATTGTTAAAACGCAATTTACATCTTAAAATACATTTACATTTACGAAATGGATTTACGAAGTGGATTTCAAATGTCAATTCCTTTGCGCATACGTCAAACAAAATCTCATCTGAAATCCATTGGATTTCATTTGGCGTTTAAGCAATGAAATTGACACTTGAAATCGTGTGGATTTCGTAAATGTAAACCTAGCATAACGTGTTTTATAAAATGTGTGCGTTATTTAATGTGTTAATTCCATAGAATATCTGTCAAATAAATTAAATTAAATTCCCAAAATATTGATGTTGCTAAAGCCGACCGAAAGGCCGCCATCCATCTGCCAAATATATGTCTACCCAACTTTAAGAAGGTTCTATTGAATGAAAGTAGAAGAAAGTATAGAAGCCATTCGAATTGTTCTACTGAAATACATCCACTTACCTTAACTATTTACTTATATCCCTCCCATTCCAATTATTAATATAAAAAAACTTCACACATTTACCAGTTTGTAAACCATTTTCAGTTATATATTCTTTTTTTTTTATTTTGAAAAAAAAAATTATTATGGATTTTATTACAATGGACTGATTTTGAGTGTTAATATTTTGAATGTAGTATATTTGTATGTATGTTAGATTGATGTAAATATGAATATTTATTTATATGCATAGCTTACATAGAGTCTTCATAAAAATATTTGTAATTTGTTATATAAGTATGGGTGTGTATATAAGGTATTTGGGGTTTATTTTTCTGTTTCTTCTTAAAAATATTTAAATTTATAATTTTGCAACACAGTGTTTCTGTTTTTGTAAGGTTTTCTTAAACTATAAAGGTTCCTTGTTCCTTTGAAATTTCCATTGTTTTGTTTTTTTTTTTTTTTTATTAGTATTATTTTTCATTGTATTGTAATTATTAGACATATAAAAAATATTTTTATACATATAAATATTTTAACATTATTCCACAGATGACATGTTCCATTTTATTTCGTTCATTTTTTTAATTATTTTAAAAGTTGCAGTTTTTGTTTTGTTAATTTTTTCTTCTTTTATAAAATTAACAAAATTATCACAATTAATTATTTACAAAACAAAATATTTGTTGTTATTGTTTTATAAATTGTGAACATTATTTTTTGTATTTATTTAATGTATTTTGGTTTTTTTAATTGTAATTTGTTGTTTTTAATATTGTAATATTTTTGTTGTTCTTGTTTTGAGGTAGTTTTGATTTTCAAATTTGTATTGTGTATTTTTTGTTGTATTCTGATTTTCTATTGTTCATTCGGATTACTTGAAATTTAAATTTGCAAAATACCTTTTTTTGTTTTGAGTAATAATAAGTGTAATTTTGGGAGAATTAGAGGATGAAAGATACGAATCAACGGTCCTGACAAGCTTTAACAGGGCAAAACCCAGGGGCCAAATTATGAGATTCGATATCGAGTTGTTTCGAACCGAGTACTCAAAGTTGGGATGTCAACATTCGTTATCGAGTAAAATTATCGAGTTATTGAGCATAAATTTGCGAAAAATTACTCGTAGCTAAATTGCCTATCGTAAACCAACAAAATGAAAGACTACTTAAGTATTTTTGTATAAAATGTGAAAATTGTTGATAGTTGTCGGTTTGTAAAAGAAAAATAAAATTAGTAAAAAAGTCTCAGCCTTTTTTTTTAACACAAAATACAAGAAAAATTGAGAAAAGTCTTTTGCACTCGTTTGAGAAATGGTAATAATATTAGAATTAAAAAAATATATATATGCAAATTTATGCATTCATTAGCCAAAATTTACTGTTTGCGGTCTTGTTTTTTCCACTTTTTTTTCTCCCATCGGACGCCTCCCCAGGTGGTGGGTAGGGGAACGCTCGTCAGATATGGAGGGTACCGCAAAAATAAAATATGCGGGGCGAACCAAACAAACAAAAAATGGAGAAGGCAGCGTCTGACCAAGAATTGGCGGCTACAAACAGCGTCTGTACTTCATAGGAGCGGCTGAATGGAAGAAGGAAAACTATAAACCCTTTAGAAGGCAACGGGAAACCACTAAAGTAAAAACCCTAGAAAATCATACAAAAGCAATGAATACAACAAATAACACACGGCCCTCAGTCTCCGGCCAATCGAGGGTGCTAAGAATCCCCGGAGGTAAAACCAAACTCAATATCGGAACCTGGAATGTAAGAAGTCTCTATGAAGCTGAAAAATTAGCTAATACGGTATCCGAGATGAACAGACTTAGCATAGATATTCTTGGAGTATGTGAAACCTGGTGGCCAGACAGCGGCGATATATGTACTCGAAATGCTAAAATGTACTACTCAGGAAATCTCACAAACAATCACAGAAATGGTGTTGGAGTAATATTGAGACAAAATATAGCAAAATATGTTAAAGGGGGGTTCATCCCAAAATCTGACAGAGCTATGCTTATAAAGCTGGAAACCAAACCAATTAATATAAATATCATACAGGTATATGCTCCAACTGCCGACAAAAGCAAAGAAGAAATAGAAACCTTTTATAAAGACTTTGATGATTTGATGAAATTAACAAAGCCCCATGAAATTACTATTGTACAAGGTGATTTTAATTCAAAAACTGGCAAAGGAAATGTTCCCGGTATAACAGGGCCATATGTATTAGGAGAACAACATGAAAGAGGGGACCGTTTGATTCAGTTCTGCCAAGAATTCAACCTCAAAGTGACAAACACGATGTTCAGCCTTCCAGCGAGAAGATTATACACCTGGAAATCGCCGCAGGATAGGCCAGGAAACATCGTACGTAATCAAATAGACTACATACTAATAAATCGGCGCTTTAGCTCGTCAGTAGTAAAAACTTCAACATATCCTGGGGCAGATGTCCCATCAGACCATATTCTTCTAATAATGAAGCTCAAGATAAAACTATCAGCTGTTCCCAAGAAAAATACTCGGAAAAGGCTAAATACAGAACTACTAGGAGATCCCAGAATTAAAGCGAGTGTAAAAGAGAAGATAAACGAGGAACTATCTAATGTTGATAGAAATGATGTGGAAAACATATGGGAAAGAGCAAAAAATGCAATGAAATCAATCTCTGAAAAAAGCCTTGGCAAAAGCAAGAAGTCCAATAAAAATGATTGGATGACAAACGAAATACTGAAATTAATGGATGAGCGACGCAAACATAAAAATCAAAATTACGAATTGTATTACAATATCAATAAAGAAATTAAAGCAGAAATCAGAATTGCCAAAAACAAACAACTGAATTTGCAATGCCAAGAAATCGAAAAGCTCCAGAGTCTACACGACGATTTCAATCTGCATAAAAAATTAAAAGAAGCAGCGGGAGTATTTAAAAAAAGAAACCCAACTGTCATATACAATAATGACAACAAACCAATAGTATCAATAGAGGACAAGAAGAAAGTATGGAAAGAATTTATTCACCAACTGTTCACAGATAATAGTCGATCAGACAACAGTGAACAAATACAATTGTCACTTTCTGGAACCCGTATAACAAGAGGTGAAATAGAGTCCGCTATAACATCACTTAAAGACAATAAATCGCCGGGTCCTGATGAGATTCCATCAGAAATATTAAAACTTATAGACTCCAACAATGTCGACTTACTAACAATACTTTTTAACGAGATTTATGAGACAGGAATATATCCTCAAGATTGGTTAAAATCAACTTTCGTAACCATACCCAAGAAAAGCTACGCCAAATCATGTAATGATTACAGGCTAATAAGTCTTATGAGCCACGCTTTAAAAATATTCCTCAGGATAATACACAAGAGAATTTATGAAAAATGCGAAAAATATATGGGCATATCTCAATTTGGTTTTAGAGAAGGTATGGGTACTCGGGAAGCTTTGCTCTCCCTACAAATTATTATTCAAAAATGCCGAGAAGTACAGAAAGATGTTTTCTTATGTTTTGTCGACTATGAAAAAGCGTTTGACAAAATACAACACGACAAACTAATTGATATCCTTATATCAATTGGTATCGACAGTAAAGAAATCAGATGTATCAAAAATCTATATTGGTATCAATCCGCACAAATTGAAATTGATGGAGATATAACAGAACCTATTCTAATATCAAGAGGCGTAAGACAAGGATGTATATTGTCTCCATTGTTATTCAATATCTACTCCGAAAAATTTTTTGAATAATCCATCAACAAAACGTCCAAAGGCATATTCATTGGTGGTAGATACATCAATAACATACGATATGCTGATGATACTACAATATTAGCTGACAGTATCTCACACCTACAAGAATTAATGGACAAATTGGTAACATGCAGTAACAGTCCAATGATAGGAGAAATAGCCATAACAATATTTCACTAAAAATACAAAAATTTCAATTGAAAGAGTGAAAAACATTAAATATCTTGGAATAGACATAAATGACGAATGGGATTGCTCCAAAGAAATAAGAAGGCGTATTGAAATTGCACGAGACACATTTTTTAAATAGAAGAAAGTTCTGACCAGTCATGATATTAACCTGGAAACGAAATGTAGATTTGTAAAAGCATATATATGGTCAACATTATTATAAGCTATGGAAACGTGGACAATAAAAGCAGTAGATGTGAAAAAATTAGAATCCTTCGAAATGTGGGTCTACCGCCGAATTTTAAAAATTCCATGGACGGCCTTGGTTACAAACAATGAAGTGATGCGAAAAATGAATCGAAGTAGAGAGATCATGACAAACATCAAGAGACGAAAAACAGCCTACCTTGGTCATATAATGAGAAATTCAAAATACAAAACACTGCAAGATATCTTAAAATCAAAAATTGAAGGAAAAAATCCTAAAGGCCGAAAAGAATTATGTTGGATTGCGAATATTCAAGAATGGACTGGATTACGAGATGTTGGATACCTACTAAGTGCTGCCAGAAATAGAGACATATTTGCTGATATTGTGAAAAATTTATGAATTTGTCTAATATTTTTATTTAAAATCGAATTTTTATTGTAATTGTATTGATCGCCAAAATTCGTACGACGAATAGGCAAATAAAGAAGAAGGTCTTTAAAAATAATTTAAAAAAGTAAGCATTTCCGCAAAAAAATTTAATATTAATAACCTTTTTTATAGATGAACAACATTTAATGGAATACATCCGCCGTTGTTTACCAAAGGAAAGACTCTCTCAGAGAGGCTAAGCAAACAACCTACCAAATTCTCTCTCATTTATTTTGAGAAAGAACTGTTAAGGTAGATGTATTAGCAATAAAAAAGGTTAATGTCAAAAAGGTTTTGTAAACATAAATAATTTTCTTATTTTCTTAGCACTATTCCATTCCGAAATTATTATTCAATGTATTGTTGAACAAATTCCACAAATATTTACATTTTCTCATTCATAATATTGGTTTTTAGTTTTTATTTTAAAATAAACACATTTTTTTGGCGTCTACCTTCATAATATTCCCTGAAAATTACCTGATCGATTAACGGTTACTATCGAAAAAATCGATAACATTGCTTGAACGTTTTCGATCGAGTTTTGTCATGCCGTTTTTTATCGTGTCGAAAACTTATTTACGAGCAAATTCTCGATCGAATCGAATCACGTAATTAGGCCCCAGGATTTATTTTGGTCCCTCCCTCATCTCTTGTGGACACTGACCTCCACGTGGTGTCACCTGGGGTAGCTGCCTTTAACACCCGTTAAAGATATTGAGCTAAAATGTGCCACGCGTTCACCCATAATAACGATAAAAACTTGGCTTTGGGCGTAACTTTCCCCTAGAATAAATCATCCTACTATGAAAAAGCAAAGGAAACGAAAAACGAACCCCTCTAAATTTGACGACCCTTGCAAACGTTTTAAAGACTGCGAATCTGCACCTGGAATATTCGCTCTCTTTATAGAGAATGTGCAGTTTACGCATTGGCAGATGTACTTGAAAAGTACAAGGCCGACATTACTGCCAAACAGGAAATACGAAGAATTGGGAAAGGCGTCACAACAACACCTAGATGTGAAGCACTGTATTATAGCAGGCATAACACAAGGCATGAGTTTGGTTGCGGATTTGCAATTTGTCAGTGGTTAAAACAGCTGGTCTCCAGCTTCACCCCAGTGAACAAAAGACTTGCTGCAATACGGATAAAAGCAAAATTCTTCAACATAAGCTTTATTTGCGCTCATGCTCCAACCGAAGACAAGGACGAATAGCCCAAAGATATATTCTACTAGAAGAAACATATGACCGTTGTCCTGCCCATGACATTAAAGTTATTCTAGGCGATTTTAATGCCAAAATTGGAAAGGAAAATATCTTTGGCCCAACAGTAGGTAAATTCAGTCTCCACAGTGAAACATCTAACCATGGTAGTTAGCAGTACCAGATTTAAGCATTTAGATATTCATAAGGGCACCTTGATATCTCCAGATCAGAAAAGAGGAAATCAAATTGATCACGTTGTGATAGATGGAAGACATTCATCTAACGTGTTGCATGTGCGTTCGATCCGTGGTGCAAACATACACTCGGACCACTACCTTGTTGCAGCAAAGGTACGCACCCGATTAAACGTAGCAAACAAAGTGCGAACAGACACAACACGAAAGTTAGACATCGGTAAGCTGCAATCACAAAAGATAGCCACAGCATACTTGACTCAACTAGCATAATTGCTTAATCAAAGCACTCCTCGTCCCGCTAACATATCAGCACAATGGCAAAGTATTGCCCATTCCATGCAAACAGCCGCAAAATCCATATTTGGATACCAGAGACCTCCACCAAGGAATCCATGGTATCACCAGGAGTGTCGTGCTGCTACCGAAGAGAAAATGCGGCATATAGGCCAGGGATAGGTGATGTGCGCTTACTGAGAGCAAGTGAGCATACATTTCAATGCATTTTACATTGAAGTTTTCGCTCACTTGCTCTCAGTAAGCGCACACCGCCTATCCCTGATATAGAAAAAAAGAGAGAGGAGAAACGTCTTTTTCGCAGGAAAAAGAGAGAGATGGAAAAGCGGGAGTCTGAAAAAATCGACATGTACAGGAGCCGGAATGAAGTCCGGAACTTGTACCAAATAGTGAAGCATCAAACTGATGGCTTTGGTACAGTCACCTCCTCCTGTACAGACCAGCAAGGTAATTTGGTAACTCATACCGATAGTGTGTTCAGGATATAGAAAGAACATTTTTCAAACCTGTTGGTATCCAATAGCAGCGAAGACGACGAAGATACTACAGATCCGTGAATGTATACCGCCCAGCCAAGATGAGGTAAAGACAGCAGTAAACCGGCTGAAAATAATAAGGCAGCAGGAGCCGATGGCTTACCAGCCGAGCTGTTCAAAACCAGAGGCGACACGCTGCTAAGGTGTATTGATCAGCTAGTTAGCACCATCTGGCAGGAAGAATGGGCCAGCTAAGTAAGTAAGTAAATTGTTTTAACTATTCTGGAGGACAAAGGAGTTGACTGATATAGTCCTTCTTCGAAAGATTTGGACCAAGTCGATTTACTACGTTCTGGAGCTATCATTTTTTATGATGAGTGGATGAAATTTTAGACCGTCAAATCGGCCTAATCCGAATGCCAATAACTTCCTTCGGTAATAGGTTTCAAACAGCCCTCAATTATGTTTAAGAGAAAATTAGTGAATCTTTGAGAGGGGGACCTGAAGGAATGGGCCAATAGCAGCGAAGACGACGAAGATACTACAGATCCATGAATGTATACCTCCCAGCTAAGATGAGGTAAAGACAGCAGTAAATCGGCTGAAAATAATAAGGCAGCAGGAGCCGATGGCTTACCAGCCGAGCTGTTTAAAACCAGAGGCGACACGCTGCTAAGGTGTATTCATCAGCTAGTTAGCACCATCTGGCAGAAAGAACGCGTACCCGACGATTGGAACCTGAGCATCCTGTGTCCCGTCCATGAGAAAGGAGATAAGACTTTATGCTCCAACTATAGGGGCATAAGTCTTCTCCCTATCGCCTACAAGATAGCGCCAGGGATATTGTGCGAACGACTAAAGCCCATGGTCAACGAAATAATTGGACCATACCAATGCGGCTTTAGACCTGGCAAGTCCACCATTGACCAGATATTTACCCTGCGGCAAATCCTGGAGAAGACCCAAGAGATGCAGATCGACACCTACCAACTTTTTATTCATTATAAAGCAGCCTTCGACAGCCCGCTACGTTCAAAGGTATTTGGTATCCCCGCAAAGCTCATTCGGCTTTGTAAACTGACTCTATCTGACACAAGATCTTCAGTTAAAATAGAAAAGAACCTCTTCGAAGAGTTTTGTACCAAAAGAGGTTTTAGGCAAGGATACAGCCTTTCGTGTGATCTTTTCAACATCCTGCTAGAAAAGGTTATACGAGAGGCAAACGTCAAAAGAAGCGGCACAATCTACACCAATAGCCATATGTTACTTGCTTATGCTGATGATATAGACATCATGGGACGATCAGTAAAAGAAGTAACCGATACCTTTATGAAGGTCGAAGGAGAATCTGCTAAAGTGGGTCTGGCGTTAAAAGGCGAGAAGACCAAGTTGATGGTGTCGACGCGCAATGCGTCCATTGAGCTCGGACCAACTGCTGAAGTTTGTTCCTATAATTTTGAGGTACTCAACAAACGACATCAGTTGCGAAATAAAAAGAAGAATTGTATTGGCCAACAGATGCTACTTTGGCTTAAGTAAGCACTTCAAAAACAAAGCCACAACTCGTCAAACAAAAATAACGCTTTACAAAACACTGATACTACCCGTGCTGATGTATGGTTCTGTATGGCCTGGGTACTTGCGCAAGCAGACAAGGCAGTGCTTGGTGTGTTTGGAAGAAAAACTCTTCGAAAGATCTATGGACCAATTTGCGTTGACGGTGAATATCGACGTTGTATGAACCACGAGCTGTATCTGCTATACAACGACATCAATGTAGATAAACGTATCGAGATGCAACGATTGCGTTGGCTAGGCCATATCATAAGAATGAGCGATGATGAACCCGCTAAAATGGCGTATAAATACGTGCCACATGTCGGTGCACTCATAATTGGCAGGCCTAAGCTTAGATGGAGCAAACAAGTGGATGAAGAGATGAAAAGGCGCGGTATTCCAGAAAGCGAAGCAGTAAACAGAGAGAATTGGAGGTTTTTTCTTAGTTCGGCTTATAGAGCAAATGTTCTGTAATGGACCAGCTAAGTAAGTAAGTAAACACTTTTGGGGGGTACCGCCTAAAAAAAATCCGACATCAACTTTTCCCCTTTGAGTTAAAACCAGTCTAGTACCCATCTATGACAGAAAGGTCTTCTGTTTACTATAGAAGACCTTAAACGGTTTTCCGTCTACCTTAAAAAGACATTTAAAGGTAATCTGTCTACTATAGAAGGCCTTTAAATGCTTCTTTCTGTCTACTAGGGATGACATTAAAACGTCTTCTGTCTAAAAAAGCCTAAAAGCTCAGGGTATAAAAATACATTACCTGCGTTGTGACGAAATTATTCGAACTTTATAGGTGGCGGCGGTACCCGAAAGAGTGAACCGATGTCATTCTTCGAACAATATCTACGATTTGCAGAAATATGCGATATGCAATGTTTGAACCAACGCAATATTCGATTCAAAAGGTGTCGTTGGGCCATTTTCTAGGATGTATGGGCTTAATATTAAAAAAATAAGGGCTGAGAGGAAAAGTTTTTGAAAAACAATCAAAACGATTCGAGAGCTAGTCTTAATCTGTACATTTCCGAACAATTTTAGAATATTGTGTGGGAGGTACCCGAATATACGACTGGCAGAAATATTACAATGTGCAAAGTATAGACCAAATCGGATTCACAATTTTAGCGAAAGATGTTGAACTTTTGTGGTGGAAGTACCCGAACTTAATCTAAGTTTGAACAAAATATTACTAGCCCCAAATGTTATACCGAATACATTGATCCGTTTGAGAGTTACGCTCCAGCCAGCCAGTGATCAGACTGACAGACGCACAGCCATAAATTGACAACAAATTGTCTGAAACAGATTTGGTGCAATCATTCTTGGGGCCCAAAACCGATCTTTCGATGAGGTAAATTTTTGATCATATCAAAGTGTATAAAGACTGAGGGTATAAAAGAGGGTCTCAATTTATCGTTAGCCACCCATATTTAAGTTAATAACCAAGTCCTGCCGATAGAAACAGTTCTGCCAACTTTTCACTTATAATTTTGCCGATTTTTGTCGGTAACCAAAAAATGTGTTAGAGAATCTCACTACTGGTGGTGTGATCGATAACTTCGATATCGTCAACCATGCCAAGTTGCTCGAGGACTAGAGAATACTTCTTTCCAGTTTTAAACGTTAGATAATCAACTATATGTGCGGCAGTCGCCAATTGTTTACTCAGTCACCAGTCGTTTACTCGTTACTCAAAAATAAGAAGTTGAAGACCCGTAAAAAGAAACAAGGAGTTCCTCAAGGTGGGGTGACTTCTCGAAACGGACTAACCAATACCTTTCTGAAATTACAGATTTTTCGAGACGCCATAGATATTTTTATGTGTGCGTACAATTGTTCGATTTTATAAGGCTAACGTCTAAACAAGACTTTTTTTCGGATTTTGTTCTAAAATATTACAGCCTGTTTCTGCATGTCGAAAGAAGAATGTGTGCGAATGAAACACGCCCAAACTCTTGTGTGTTTTTCAAATTTGTTTTTTTTTGTTTTGAAGCAAAAGCAAAGGAAAAATTATTTCGAAAATTAAAGTTTGGGCGTGTTTCTTTCGCACACATTCTTCTTTCGACATACCGAAACAGGCTGTAACTTTATCCTGATATTTTTTGTGGTGTGCTATTTCTTTTGTTTTTTCCATTGGTTTGTTTTTTTTTTCATTTTTAATTGAAGCACAAATAAAGCACATGGATATAACATTTATAAAAAATGTATGTAATTGTACATTTGTTACTTTCAATCATTTATCAATTTGAACTTTTATACCAAATTTTACATTTATTTTCATACATGAAAATATATTTTACATAAATCCAGATATTTTAATATATTTTTTTACATCTCTATATGTTATGGGTATTTAATTTCGTTTGTTTTCTCAGGTCTTTTAGTATTATTCATTTTGTTATTTTCCTCATATGTGTTTTTTTTTTAATTTATTGGTCAATATACCTTCTTATATACTTTAATTGGCATATACTTTTATGCTTAATAATTGCAAAATTTATGTTGTTTTATATATACAAATAAGCCATATATAATATGATGATCCCATACAGCAAAAACATTTATCAAAAAGTACAATTTCTTTCTTATTTTTTTTTTGTTTTAATGATTTTTTATATTTCTATTTTTTTCAATATATTTATTCAATATATGCATGTAACTCAGTTTTGTGTATATTTGTTGGACGAATGTAATTATTCCAATTGTATTTAATTTTTATATACCAATCATATTATAGATTTAATTTGTAATGTATTTTTGGTTTTAATTTCTTTGTATATTTTGAATTTTTGTTTCTTTTTTCATTCAAATATCTTTATATATTATATGCCTAATTTGTAATATGTATTTGTAATTTCATAATAATTAAATTTTCTTTGTACAATTCATCCAGGAACTTGCGTGCTTGAGTTATTCAAAAAATAATTTTTGTTGAAAACAAAATTTAAACACAAATCCAATTTTTATGTTTTGTTTGTTTATGTATTTTTTTTTTTTTTCTTTAAATATTTTTTATTTTATTTTTGAAATCCTAACTTACAAAACCTAAACTAGTTCGTTATGAAACGTATCGCACATTGTTTTGTTTTTTTTTGTTTTATTTTAAATTTTTTTCTTTGATTTGAAAATCAATATGTATTTCAAACACACACCATCACATTTAATTAACCATTACAATCAATTATAATTTCTTGTTATTAATCAAGTTTTTAACTTATTACTTATCACATCAATATATCGTTTATTACACTTTCAAAATTTTTGGGGGAAACAAGTTTTATTATTCCCAATTTTAATATAAATCCTATTAAAATATAAAAAATAACATAAAATAAAAATTAAAACTGATGACAAATATTATATATGAACACAATCATTTATGACATAACCTCTAAAAGAAAAGAAAACAAAAAAATAATATTATTAATTTTCAAAATATATTTTATTCTCTCACCATTACCCAGATGTGCTTAAAATCAGTTTTATTGCATTTTGTGTTTTTTTTTTTGTTACGATTTCCATTGAAAGCGAAATTCGTTACTTACCATTCTTATAAAAAGACATTCTTTGACAGTCCTCAGGTGGCATTTTGTCAACTTTGAATACTTTTTAAAGTAAAACCCACAAATAAATTTGTCTATCAAAAGGAATAAACTCAAAATCTTACCAACAACAAAAATGACAAATAAAAACCCAAATTAAAATAAAACAAAATTTGCAAATATTTGTGTTTATGGTTTTTTTCTTGTTTCGATTTTTTTGTTTTGTTTATACATACTTTTGTATATAATTTTATTCCGAAAAAAATAATAATTAAGAAAATAATTTGTTGTTTTGAGGTTATGTTATAATTTCAAATAAAATATAAAAGAGTAGTATTGTTTTTGGGTGGGAGTAAGAGTAAGAGAGAGAGAAAAAAAGTCATTCCATAGACATTAGTTACTTGTTTTTCATTCCTAAAAACAAAACATTTTACAATACTAAAAAAAACTTCAGATAAAGAAAGAAAAATAAAGTTGGGGTCGCATAAAACACATTAAAATGTAAGAAAATATTGCCGCCATAAGAGACAAGTCAATAGTAAGAGTAATAATAATAATAATTAATTAATAAAAAAAATCAATAAAAATAATTAAAAATATATCACCTTTTTTAAAAAATGTATGTATTTTAGATAATTCTTATAAATATATAGCTTTAGGTATATATGTACGTTTTTTATAATATGTGTGGTTGGTATTGTTTGTAGTTCTCTTGTTTGTTTGTAATCCTAGCAAAAATTTTGTTATTATATACTTATTTTAAATTTTCTTTGTTTTATATGTGTGTTATTATAGAATTCACAATGTATGTAAACAAGTAGAATATAAATATATATAAGTGTAGGCATAGAAATTCACATTTGTATTTTATATGTATGTAAAGGGTGTACCTTAAAGCATGTAGATATATATATGGAAATGCGTGATGCAAAAATATGGACAATATGGATTTTGCATACTTTTTAATAATTTTAATAGAAAAATTCCAATTGGACATAAATTCGTTGAAAAATGTCGCTCTAACTTTTAAACAACTAAACTGAAGGGGTTCTGTTCTGACAGGATATTTTTTACCCTAAATGGGGACAAGAAATGCCAAATTTGGTATCAATCCGGGTGAGAAATAAGGCTAAAACCCTTAAAAGCTTAAATCTGACCGTCATATGAGTTCCAAAACAAAACTTAGACCTATGTACATTGACAAGATATTTTTTACACTCTGGAAAAAATGCGAATTACAATCCATACGAGTTAAGGCCTCGACACATAAGAAGCATGGCATTCTCGCTTAAGTCATATCTGGTAAATGACTAAAGACCAAGTTCGACCTAATTAAAATGTGATTCTGAAATCTTTTTATTAGGTCGAACTTGGTCTTTAGTCTTTTACCAGATATAACTTCAGCGAGAATGCCATGCTTCTTATGTGTTGAGGCCTTTACATTTTTGGATGAAAACATTAACAACATTGACGGTGTTTTTTTAGCAAATATGTTTTCCACCCTCTGAAACACAAAATGCCAATCTATAACCAATTTAAAACGACTTAAATCACTGTATTGACTACACCGAAACTTGGACCTATATTGATAGTTTTTTATGCAGGGATATATTCTTACTTTTGGGAACGCAAAATTCCAATGTGTAACCAATTCGCTAGGAAAATGCGACTTAAACCTTCAAAATTGCTTAAATTGGGTGGCTTCTGTCAATGGGGGCTATATCAAATAATCCCATCATATGGTTTAGATGTAACAAGTAAAAAAGTGTTAAGTTCGCTCGGGCCGAACTTTTTATACCATCCACCATACCGAAACGTGGACATATATCAAAAATGTTTGGTAGAGAAATTGTTTGACTCCTGGGAACCACAATTTCATCAAATTTAGCCGAAAATGTAGATAAAAGCTACTAATTACCTAAAGTCCGGTGGTACTGCTATATGGGGCTATATAAAAGTGTGAACCTATATTTTTAGTGGAGAAGTTTTGTGATCACTGGGAACCTCAAATGTCGAATTGCAGGTAGATCGGTCGAAAAATTTAGCTTCGATCCCCAAAATACCGAAAATCAGGAGATACCGCTATATGGGGGCTATACCACAATATGGACCTATGTTGACAGTTTTTGGTGGAGATGTTTTGTGACCACTAGGAACCTCAACTGTCAAATTACAGGCAGCTCGGTGTAAAATTTTTGCTAAAATCCTCAAAATACCGAAAATCGGAAGGTACCGCTATATGGGGGCTGTACCAAAACATGCACCTATGTTGACAGTTTTTGGTGGAGATGTTTTGTGGCCACAAGGAACCTCAACTGTCAAATTACAGGCAGTCCGGTGTAATTTTTTGCTAAAGTCCTCAAAAATACCGAAAATCGGGAGGTACCGCTATATGGGGGCTATACCACAATGTTGACAGTTTTTGGTGGAGATGTTTTGTGACCACTAGGAACCTCAACTGTCAAATTACAGGCAGTTCGGTGTAGAATTTTTGCTAAAATCCTCAAAATACCGAAAATCGGGAGGTACCGCTATATGGGGGCTATACCACAATATGGACCTATGTTGACAGTTTTTGGTGGAGATGTTTTGTGACCACTAGGAACCTCAACTGTCAAATTACAGGCAGTTCGGTGTAGAATTTTTGCTAAAATCCTCAAAATACCGAAAATCGGGAGGTACCGCTATATGGGGGCTATACCAAAACATTGACCTATGTTGACAATTTTTTGTGGATATGTTTTGTGACTACTAGGAACCTCAACTGTCAAATTACAGGCAGTTCGGCCAAAAATGTAGCTAAAATCACCAAAATACCGAAAATCGGGAGATACCGTTATATGGGAGCTATACCAAAAAGTGATCCGATATATCCCATCTTCGAACTTGACCAGCCTATGGAAAAAAGACACTCGGGTGCAAAAATATAGCGCTCTAGCTCAATTATTGCGAACGCTAGAGTGATTACAACAGACGGACATGGCTAGATCGTCTTAGAATTTTATCCTGATCAAGAATATATATACTTTATATGGTCGCAAATGATTAGTTCGATGTTTTACAAACAGAAAAACAAACTTAATATACCCTCCATACTATGGTGGAGGGTATAAAAAGACAAAAGAATTACGGAACGGACAGATAATTTTCTAAGTTTTACGGAACTGAAAAAATTTCCAAATAAAGTGTTTTGAATTGAAAATTGTAGTGGTCCCAATTCGGAATACCATTTACCTATACCACGTGATGACCTTAGGAAATTTCGAGGCGCAAAAATTACGGTATTCCTTGCAATCACGATTACAAATAATATATAAAAACAGCCCAATTTAATTCCAATCCAGAATAGCCACGGTGCTCTTGAAACAAATTTAAATGGAAGCTGCTTGCACCTGGGAAGTTTTTTGCAGATTCTAAAACTACAATGTTCATAGATGAGAAAAATCAAAAAAAAAAAATTTTTTTGGAGCGCTTTTTAAATAAATCGCGATTCAAGTTGACATTTTTATGGGTTGTTTATGTTTTCACGATTTTTCTTGAAAACCGCAAGTCCTATCAGAATGGGACTAACAAAAATGTTGTAGCTATCAAAATTCTCTACAAGATTGGCCTTTATGGTATTTTCGTAGGTTTTACCATTATTTAAATATAGTAGATCAAATTGGGACAATGCACTGACTGTATCGCCCCCTTATAAAACAATGTCATGAAAGGTGCGCCTTAACTAACTTGCAATGAAAACCGCTTACACAGGGAAAGTTTTTGTGAGTTCTAAAACAGCAATGTTCATAGATGAGAAAAATCCAAAAAACAAGAAAAAAATCGCTGTATGGTTTTTTTTAAATAAATCGCGGTCAAAATTCACATTTTTAGGTGTTTTTTAGGTTTTCACGATTTTACTTGGAAACCGCAAGTCCTATCGAAATGGTGCTAAAGAAAATGTTGTAGCTACGAAAATTCTCTAGAGGAATGGTCTTTATGATTTGTTCCCAGGTAATACCATTTTTGAGATAAAGAAGCTCAGTTTACATTTTTAGGTTTTTTTGTTAGGGTTTCGCGATTTTGCTTGAATGCGGCAAGTCTTATCGATATGGGACCTGAGAAAGCTGTGGAAATTCTCTACAAGACTGGCTTATGTAACTTTTCCTAGGTTTTACCTTTTTTTAGATATATAAGTTTAAGTTGGGAATTTGCAGTCATGGCATTGTTTTATAAGGGGGCGATACATAATTGAATTGTCCAAATTTGAACTTCTATATCTGAAAAACAGTAAAACCGACGAGAATACCATAAAGATCAATCTTTTAGAAAATTTTCATAGCTACAACATTTTCTTTATTCCCATTTTGATAGGACTTGCGGTTTCCAAGCAAAATCGCAAAAACCTAAACAACCCCTAAAATTGTCAACTTGAATCGCGATTTATTTAAAAAACGCTCCGGCGATTTTTTTTTTTTTTTTTTTTTTTTTGTTTTTTCTCATCTATGAACATTGTAGTTTCAGAATCCGCAAAAAAAACTTCCCAGATGCAAGCATCTTCCATTTAAGGGGGGAACATTGATGGGACAACGTCAACTGGACATTTTCTAATATTTTATAATATATGACATTTTTGGTTGTTGGAGGTAGAAATTTTGGGAAATATTATGGCCAAATCATGGCATGTTGGACTTGCTCACAAAAAAAGGATACCGTACACATGTTCAAATTTCAATATGATGCGAAGGCTGCTCATAAATTGGATTTAAGCGCAAAAATTTTGAACTTTTAAATCAGAAGTACCCAAAAGAATGGGTCGATTAAGCCCAAATCCCAAATGCCACATTTTACGATGTGCAAAGTTTGTATTATGTCGATTGCTCATTTCGATAGTTATCGGATACAGTAGTCATTTTTTTACTGACAGCAGGGGTTTTTTAGAGCTTTTGGGCCAATACTTCAGGACTTGTCCACGAAAAAATATACCGTTGTAATCAAGATTACAAATGCTACCTAAAATACAAATTTCAACGTCCGAGAGTGGCCTTGTGGATTTAAGCCTGAATATTTTGAACCTTTATACGGATTTACTCGCTAGTGAAAATTGGTGGGGGGGGGGGGGGGGGGGTTGTAAGTTTTTTTGAGTGCAATTTTTTTGCAAGTATGAACTTCCCCGAAGGAACTGGTTAAGGTTAAGATTTCAAAACGATTCTCAAACAGCCCTTAAACTAGACTTAAGCGAAAATTTTGTAACTTTAGCGGGGTGAGGTACACGAAGGTAATTCTATCTTTGAATTTTATGTCAAACCTTGAAGAAATATTACAAAGTGTAAAATTTTGACAAAATCAGTTACTCCGTTTGAAAGTTATTAAGACCACCAGCCAGACATACGGCCAGACATGGCTAAATCGATTCTGAAAAGAGCCAGAGAGACGTATGATAGACTCAAAATTGTTTGCAACGGATTCGGTCTCATCATATGTGTGTTTTTTGTTGGCCGTATGCACCGACAAAAGTATGGATAGGATTAAAGCTCAAAAATTTGCGGAAATATCGATAGATAGGGCTTTTTTATCACACTAGCCTGCGATAGGAGGTTTTTTTACAACTTTCGGGCTCTTTTCTCAAGAAGTATGGATTTGCCCCTGAAAAAAACTTTTACTGCCGTTATTGAGACATCGAATGCAAGTTACTTCAACAAAAATCAAAGTGATTCAAGAGCAGGTCTTAAAGTGAATTTATCCAAAATTTTGTGTGGGAGGTACCCGAAGGAGTGGACCGATTGAGTGTCGACATTGTCAGTGAAATATAAGTATTGATACCAAAATTCATCGGACAACGCCAACTCCTTTTATATTTGTCCACCGTTTATTTGAACTCGCGACATAGTGCAGCGTTTTTTTTTTTTTTTTTTTTGAGGTTATGAGCCATTATCTCGGGAACTATGGAATTGCCCTCGAAAAAAATTACAATGACGTAACGGGGGCCGCACGAACATCCTGTCACAAAAAATTTCATAACGATTCGTGAGGTGTCACTAAACTGCACTTATTTCAAATGTTGTGTGGGAGGTACCTGAAGAAGTGGACCGATATAATCCATATTCGAACCTGATGTGTGCCTAGAGGTAGGATTACATTATGCAAAGTTTGCTTCAATTCTGTTACTCCCTTCGAGTCTTGCGACAATTTTTGAACATTCGTGGGGGAGGTACTTGAAGGAGTGGACCTATATGGCCCATCTTCGAACTTAAATCAAAATATTTCGATACCCAAAATTTGAACCGAATCGATTGATCCGTTCGAGGTGTTATCGTGCGCACCAGCCAGTCAGACAGACGGACGGACATTGCTAGATCTACTCAAAATTGTCTGAAACGGATATCGTACAAACATACTTGGGGTTTAAAACCATTTTTTCGATGAGGCACATTTAAATACCCTCTTTAGCATAAAGGCTGAGGGTATAAAAAGCCTAATGACTGGGATCAAAATTCCAAAACACCTTTGAAGACGTTTCAAACGTACCTCCATAATATACCAAAATTCCGAACAGTCAAGGTATACTTCTCTCACATAAATAAGTACAGACGGATTCTATTTTAGCTTTACGATATTGAACCTCCTTCTTATAGCCGGAAGTGAGCCAGACTTTACTAATAACCAAAATCTTGTCGGGTGAAAATACTAACATCCGCACCACGGTCCACCTATATTAAAGAATTATAAGTACGTTATTAAAGAATGGATCCTTACTATAGAATCCATCGACAGAGAAAAACAAGAATCCAATCGACAGAGAAAAAACAAGTAGGAATTATTTGTAACAGGTAAAGAGGGTTGGCAAGCCCCTAGAAGCACTTGGGGTGCAATTAAAGGAATCTTGTGGACCTCTATAGAACGCGATGTGTTACGACTGTGTTAATCTTTCTGGTGCCTAAGCTTTGGACAAGTGTTCGGTTTAAGTTGAATGTACATGCTGGATACGGACCGATCTCATGTAGATTTTGGAAGGGTGATTTCGTAATAAGTTCAACTTCCCAGAAGAAACTATTGCTCTGTTCCAAAACCTACAAGAATATGCTAATTTTATTATTTTGTCGATAACATAAAGGAAAAAAATGTTATCGTAGTAAAATTTGTAGATTCTTGAAGATGCTGGAACAGAACATACATATCATTGTCTAAAATAGCCAAAAAAACTTTTTATTTAGGTTGGATTTTTTTAATGCAGACGAATGTTGCACGTTTACATAGAAAAAAGGTTTAAATACCGATCGAAGACAAACTAATTTCAATCATTTTTCGAATAAGAAGAAAATTTTGTAACAGGTAAAGAGGGCTCGCAAACCCCTAGAAGCACTTGGGGTGCGATTAAAGGAATCTTGTTGACCTCTATTCAACACTATGTGTTACGACTGTGTTAATCTTTCTGGTGCCTGTACTTTGCATGAGTGTTCGGTTTAAATTGAATGTACGAGCTGTATACGGATCGATCTCATGTAGTTCTTGGAATGGTGATTTCGCAATAAGTCCATACTTTCCGACATATTGGCCACGAATGCTCAGGAAGAAACTATTTCTCTGTTCCAAAACCTGCAAGAATATGCTAATTTTATTATTTTGTCGATAAAATAAAGGAAAAAATTTTATCGTAGTAAAATTTGTAGATTCTTGAAGATGCTGGAACAGAGCATAACGTTGTCTAAAATAGCCAAAAAAAAAACTTTATATTTAGGTTGATTTTTTTTTTTCATGCAGACGAATGTTGCACGTTAACATAGAAAAAAGGTTTAAATACCGGTCGTAGACCAACTAATTTCAATCATTTTTTGAATAAGAAGAAAATTTTGTAACAGGTAAATAGGACTCGCAAGCCCCTAGAAGCACTTGGGGTGCGTTTAAAGGAATCTTGTGGACCTCTATAGAACACGATGTGTTACGACTGTGTGAATCTTTCTGGTGCCTATACTTTGCACGATTATTCGGTTTAAGTTAAATGTACGAGCTGGATACGAAACGATCTCATGTAGATTTTGGAAGGGAGATTTCGCAATAAGTCCATACTTCCCGACATATAGGCCACGAATGCTCAGGAAGAAACTATTTCTCTGTTCCAAAACCCGCAAGAATATGCTAATTTTATTATTTCGCCGATAACATAAAGGAAAAAATTGGCATGGTAGTAAAATTTGTCGATTCTTGAAGATGATGGAACAGATCATAACGTTGTCTAAAATAGCCAAAAAAAACTTTTTATTTAGTTTGGATTTTTTTCTTGCACACGAATGTTGCACGTTTACATAGAAAAAAAGGTTTAAATACCAATCGAAGAGAAACTAGTTTCAATCATTTGTCGACTTGGGAAGAAAATTTTGTTGGTGTACCAGAGTTTTGAATATGTCCATAGGAGAAAGTCTTAAATCACAGCCGAAGGACTTAAGGCCTCGACACATACGAAGCATGATATTCTTGCTAAAGTCATATCTGATAAAAGACTAAAGACCAAGTTCGACCTAATAAAAAGATTTCAGAATCACATTTGAATTTGAATTAGTCTTTAGTCATTTATCAGATATGACTTAAGCAAGAATGTCATGCTTCTTATGTGTCGAGGCCTTTATATTTTTAATATACATATCGATTTAGAGTATATCTTCATGTTTACACAAGCTATGTTTGTGTCTGTTCATAGTAGAAACCCTATATATTTCGGGAAGTCGATAAAACCGAGCTCGCACATTCAACAAGCCGCTAATCGTTCACTTTGGCCAACTCCCCCAAATGTGGGTTTCTTAATGTTTCTTAGGTGGTCCGATAATAGACAATAATCGTCGGTTTGCTGAGGATTCTTTGAAGGTCCCATAGTAGTCAATATGTGTATATTTTTTAGAACTTGTCATAATAGGCAATAAGCGTTATTTTTTAAGGATTCTTGGGAGATTGCATATTATACAATAAGTGTGGGTTTCTTAAGGATTCTTAGAAGGTCCCGTAAAAGGCAATAATGCAATTAGGGCATTTTAAAACGATAGCCATAACCTATGATTTCTCAGGACGATTTGGGTTTGCAAATAATTGTTAATATTCTAATTTAAAAGAAGTATTTTTTCTCCATATAAACGATTAACAATATCATAATCCTTGTATTTTAGAGAGTACCCTCTAAGGATCACAATCTTCTCAGACTACAGTTACTTTTGGGGCTAGTAAGAGGAAATAACTAGGAATATTTGTTAAAATTGCAGGTATTCGATTTTTTTCACATTTTTGCTACGTGGTTATCTTTTGACCTTATTATAATGCATTTCAATTTCTATCACACACATTTTGGTTCACCCTGTATACAGTATTATGTGTTTATATACATAAATATTTATGTTTATGAATTCGTTAATTTGAAATTCTAGCATATCTTTCATTCTTTTTATATTATAAATATATGTATATCTTTGTTAAGTTTTATATATGTATAGATGTGTATATATAACATTTAGTGCGTGTTTTTTCTTTCTTAGGAAAAGAATATATGTCACATTTTGTTTCTTTTTTTAAGCTTAAATATAAATATCTTCTTCTCTGTTTCTTCGTTTCATGCTTACTTAGATTAGGGGTAGGAGGATAATGTGGCTTTGTAAAAAATAGAGGGAGGAAGAGATGTGCTTAATTTTTGTTTTGTTTTGTAAGTTTTTAGTTTTACTTTTTCACATATTTGTTTTGTTTGTTTTTCAACTTTTACAAGTAGTTTTTTGTTTTGTTTTTTAAATTGCTATACAAAAGAAAACGAAAAACAAAAACAGCAACAGCAACACAAGAAAAAACTTTAACAAAACAGAATCTCTAATTGTTTTTTTATTATTCTCTTTCTACATGGTGCTACGGAAATTGAAAGGCAACTTTCAATTAGTTTAATGAATATAGGTTTTGCAATTTTTTTTTTAGAAATTTTCAATCGTTTGTTTAGCAAAAGTGAGGTTAAGTTGTAATAAACGTTTTCAAGTGACTTTTCTGGTACAATAAATGAAGATTTTGTATACTAATCCAACAATGTTTATGGTTCAGTGGTCATCAATTCGAATATATTGTTAAAAATTCTTAAAAAGGTCTATTTAGTATGTAGTCTGACTTTTTGAGGTTATGAAAAAAATCTTAAGTTATTCATCATAGTTTTTGTGTAATTTTGGCCAACTTCCGTATTGTCAGTTGCTTTGCATTCGTACATGAAACTAGGGGTTCTTAAATCGATTTCCCCACTACTGAAATTTCATAAAATTACTCTAGTATGGAACTCGATTTAAGAACCCCTAGTTTCATGCACGAATACAAAGCAACTGACAATACGGAAGGTAGCCTTTCTAACATAGCTTGTGGTTGGTTCAATTGTCGTTAAATCAATAATATTGTTTAAAATAGCTATTTTGTGCATAACCTCACTTTTGAGGTTATGAAAAAATTTACGTTTAACTTTTTTCTTTTAATTAAGAGATTTGTTTGAAAACACAAAATTTAGTGATTATATATTTGAGAAATTTATTTAAAAAATATTTTTCTAACAGTTTTAAATATGATACTACAAAATTTGAGGTTATGTTTGTAATTTACATTTCCAGTGAACCTTTCTGGTATTTTCGAATGGACCTTTCTGGTATTACAGAAGAACAAGAGTTTTTATACTTTTCCAACAATGCTTATTGTTCAGAGGTCACCAAATTGATAATAGTATTGTTATAAATGGATATTTCGTCTATAACCCAATTTTTGAGGTTATGGCAAAACAATTTTATTTTTTAGTTTGTAAAGTTATCCATGAAGAATTTGCACAATTTCTCAACAGAGCTTATTGTTCATTAGTCTTTAAACCGATAATGTTGTCAAAAATAGCCATTTCGTCTATAACCTCACTTTTGGGGTTATGAATTTTTGGGAATATAATTACAAAATTTATTAGAACACAACATTTTGTGATTTTTATGCCTAAAACAAACCGTAAAAATTATATTTTTCATAATTTCTTTTAAATATAAAATCACAAAATTTGAGGTTATGTTGTAGATAATATTTTCAAGGGACTTTATGATATAGCAGATGAAGAATTTGTATACCTTTTGTAAAGTAATTCATGAAGAATTTGCATAATTTCCCAACAGAGTTTATTGTTCAAACCGATAATGTTGCCAAAAAAACCATTTCGTCTATAACCTCACTTTTGAGGTTATGAATTTTTGGGAATATAATTATAAAATTTATTTAGAACACAACATTTTGTGATTTTTATATCTAAAACAAACTGTAAAATTTATGATATTTTTCATAAATTTTTCCAAAAATTTTTAAATATAAAATCACAAAATTTGAGGTTATGTTAATTATGTAATTATTATGTTAACGTAATTTATATATATTTTCTTTATAATTTCCTAACAATGCTTATGCTTTATTAGACATGCTTATGCTTTATCAATCACCAAATATTGTTAAAAAAAAGGTATTTTTTTATAAACTCACTTTTGAGGTTATGAAAAAATATATTTTTGGGAATATTGTTGATTTCAATTTAATAAAAACGATTTTTTATTTTATAAAATCTGAAAAATTTATAAAATAAATTATATTTTGGCCATAACCTCACTGTTGAGTTAGTAATTAAAAAAATCTCTTACAGGGTCTTGACGAAAATTTAGAAAATTTTATTACAAAATTTACAAAATATTTATTTGAAACACATAAATTTACATATATTTTATTTAAAAAAATTGAAAATATGAGTTTAGGAGATCCCAAAATAAACTATAACCTTGGGATTTTTGAGGATTCTTAGGAGATCCCATACTTAGCATATGGTTTATTTAGGAGGATCCATAGGGCAGGCTCTTTCGGGATTCTTGGGAGGCCCCAAAATATACTATATGCGGAGGTTCTTTAAGGATTCGCAAAAGGTACCATGATAGACAATAAACGTGGTATTTTTATGAATTCTTAGGAGGTCGCAAAATATACTATAATCGGCGGATTTTTGAAGTGCTTTGAAGGTCCTAAAATAAACAATAAAAGGAAGTCCCATAATAGACAAGAAACGTAGGATTTGTGCAGGTTATTAGGGGGTCCCATGATTGACAATAAGCATGGCATTTTTATGAATTTTTAGGAGGTCCCTAAATGGACTAAGAATTTTTAAGGATTATTATAAGGTTTATTATAGATAATAATCGTTGGATCTGTACGGATTCTTAGTAGGTCCTATTATTGACAATAAGCGCGGGATTTGTACAGATTCTCAGAAGTTCACGTAACAGAAGGGGATTTTTAATGATTCATAACCTCACTTTTGATGTTATAACTGAAACTATCGTTCATATGAGCATTTTAAATCGTTTAGTTGAAAATTTTATCACACATTGCAACAATGTTTAACAGTTTTTCATTACAATACCAATAAACAAAAACTTCATACCATAACCTCACTTTTTAAAAATTAAAAATTTCTCTTTAAATCTATGCCAATTTTCTTTATATCCACCACTTCTAAACTTCGTAGCACTCATGTAAACACAACATTTCCATAGAAATTTCTATATAAAAATTAAAAAAAAAAAATAATTTTGTTTGAGGTTTGGATTTAAAACTAATTGTTTTTTATAAACATTTATTATAATAATAAAAAAAATCAAATAAAGTATAATATATTACATTTTGTTTTTTTCTTTCTTTAAACTTAACCAAATAGAAGCAAACTTAAGCGAACAAAAATTATATAATATTGTGTGTAGAATATATACGCTAAAACAAATGCTTAAACTTAACGAAAAATATGTGTATTTTGTTTTAAAGAGCAAAAATAAACTGAATAATTGTTATAAAATAAAAACGACGACAGGTAAAACTGGTAGCATTTACAATATAAAAATTTTGGATTGTTTCTTTCTTACTTGTAGAGTAACCAATTTTCTTCATTCACACTTTGTTGTTTTGTTTTTGTTTCGTTTTGGGTTATATGCCTCTTTTATTATTTGTTGCAAAATGTAGTTCCATTCTTGTTTGGGGGGGAGTAGGGGGCCTATTGGTTTTCGTTTGGGTAATTTCAGAAATTAGCTTCATTTTCTTTCCATAGTGGAGTGGCGTGCCATTGACTTTTATAGAATTTTAGTGGGCTGACATTTACTGCCTCCCTCATAGCTCGTCGTTGCATTCATTGGTGTTGATGTTTGTTAATTAATATCATTGTCTTAGGTATTTCTAAGCTCTTCCAAACCACCATTGGGTTGACCATTTTTAACATTTACCAAAACTTTATTCACAAAGTCTGTGGTACCGCCAGCAATTGCTAAGCCACCTGGAAAATAGAAAACAGAGACGTTAAAAAAGTTTAGTAAAATGACATCACAAATTATAGAAACAGAGGAATTTTTAATGATTCTTAGTAGGTCCATGGGATTTGAAAGTATTCATAGGAGGTCCCATAATGTACAATAAGTGTAGGATTTTTAAGGATTTTTAGCAGATTATTTGTAAAGATTCATAAGAGGTCCTATAAAAGTTAATATGCTTAGAATTTTTTTAGGATTTTAGTAGGTCTTATATTAGAGAATAAAGGTGGGATTATTAAGGATTCTGAAAAGATCCCATATAGACAATAAGGATCGGTTTCTAAAAAAAATTTCGTAAGGTCTCATAATAGACAATAAGCCTGGAGGTTTGGAAAGATTCTTAGGGAATAAATAATAGGCAATAAGCGTGGGAATTTGTAAGATTCCTAGGAGGTCCGATAATATTTATTATGAACAGCCCCTTCTATACATGCTGAAATCCCTTTGAGGACCTTCTATATAGACTGAAATCTCTCTGTGGACCTTATATACGGATATAAAACTTACTGTACAATCGGACGCTTCTCGGAAGGCCATCAAAACAGATATGAGGGATTCTGTGCTCGTCTAATTCATTTTAAAGCCCATGTGAAGGCTTTCTGTACAAATTGAAGCCCTATGAAGGGCATATTTACAGAAAGCAGCTTTTCTAATAACACCCTACATAAATAGAAGGTCCTCTTTTCATACAGAATCCGTTCTGACGACGTTTTGTAGAGATAGAAATTTTTCTTTACATTCAGATGCCCACCTGAAAGTCTTCAATGCAGGCTTTCTATACACATAAAGCTAATCCGGAGGACCCGTTTGAAATCCATATTTACAAGACAGAAATTTTTTTTCTGAAAGTATATCCAAATAGAAGGAAATCTTTACAACTATTTAAGATTCTAATGAGATCCTCCTATACGGACAGAGGCTCTTCTGAGAACTTTCATACGAGAGAAGACCTTCTATGCAGTCCGAAGACTTTCTGTAGGTTTTCCGTACAGATAGGAGGAATTCTCTGTAAATAAGTAGAATCATTTTTCTTTCAAAATTTTTTTATCATAGTAATTGAGGCTATGAAGATGATAGCCAGCACGTTAAGAATCATTCATAAGGTATTCTTTACAAATAAATTGTTTACTATGAAAGCTGTCTGTACAAATTTAGACTCTTCTCAAAATATCCTCTTCAGAGAAATACGCCTTTCCAATGGTCTATTAAACAAACAGAACGAATTCAATACAAACTCCCTCTCTCTCTCTGTGGCCATCAATGCGGATAGAAACTCTCAAAGCATTCTGTACAATCAAATATAATCGTTTTAATTAGGTCTTCTATACAAATTGAAGTCCTTCCGTAGGTTATGCTTATAGAAAGAAATATTTCTATGGCCTTCTATAAGGATGAAAGCCCTTTTGAAGCAAAGCCTTCAGCTGCCTTTCTGAAGAAGCACCCTTCCTTTCAGAAAGGGTCTATAGAAGCACCCTTTCCTTCAGAAACGGTCTATAGAAGCAACCTTTCCTTTCAGAAACGGTCTATAGAAGCACCCTTTCCTTCAGAAAGAGTCTATAGAAGCACCCTTCCTTTCAGAAAGGGTCTATAGAAGCACCCTTCCTTTCAGAAACGGTCTATAGAAGCACCCTTTCCTTCAGAAAGGGTCTATAGAAGAACCCTTTCCTTCAGAATAGGTCTATAGAAACACCCTTTTCTTCAGAAAGGGTCTATAGAAGCTCCCTTTTCTCCAGAAAGTAACTGTAGAAGCACCCTTTCCTTCAGAAAGGGTCTACAGAAGCACCTTTTCCTTCAGAAAGGGTCTATAGAAGCACCCTTTCCTTCAGAAAGGTTCTATAGAAGTTCTCTTTCCTTCAGAAAGGATCTATTAAAGCACCCTTTCCTTCAGGAAGGGTGTACAGAAGCACCTTTTCCTTCATAAAGGGTATATAGAAGCACCCTTTCCTTCATAAAGGGTCTATAGAAGCACCCTTTTCTTCAGAAAGGGTCTATAGAAACATCATTTCCTTCAGAAAGGGTTATAGAATCACCCTTTTCTTCAGAAAGGCTCTATAGAAGCACCCTTTCCTTCAGAAAGGCTCTATAGAAGCACCCCTTCCTTCAGAAAGGGTCTATAGAAACATTATTTCCTTCAGAAAGGTTCTATAGAAGTTCTCTTTCCTTCAGAAAGGTTCTATAGAAGTTCTCTTTCCTTCAGAAAGGATCTATTAAAGCACCCTTTCCTTCAGAAAGGGTCTACATAAGCACCTTTTCCTTCATAAAGGGTATATAGAAGCACCCTTTCCTTCATAAAGGATCTATAGAAGCACCCTTTTCTTCAGAATGGATCTATAGAAAACCCTTTCCCTTAGAAAGCGTCTAAAGAAGTACCCTTTCCTTAAGAAAGGGTCTATAGAAGAACCCTTTCCTTCAGAATAGGTCTATAGAAACATCCCCTTCTTCAGAAAGGGTCTATAGAAGCTCCCTTTTCTCCAGAAAGGATCTATAGAAGCACCCTTTTCTTCAGAAAGGGTCTACAGAAGCACCTTTTTCTTCAGAAAGGGTCTATAGAAGCACCCTTTCCTTCAGAAATGGTCTATAGAAGTTCTCTTTCCTTCAGAAAGGATCTATTAAAGCACCCTTTCCTTCTAAAGAAGCACCTTTTCCTTCAGAAAGAGTTTATAGAAGCACCCTTTCCTTCAGAAATGGTCTATAGAAGCAGCCTATCCTTCAGAAAGGGTCTATAGGAGCACCCTTTCTTCATAGAAGACAAAAAGGTATTTTCATAGAAGACAAAAAGTATTCCATATAAGCCTTTCTGTCTTCCCATAGAAGTCAAAAACGTCTTCTCATAGAAGACAAAATAGTTCTCTCAGAAAATACAAAAAGGTGTTTTCATAGAAGACAAAAAGGTCTCATAGAAGACACGAAGGTCATCTCATTAAACAAAAAGGTAGTCTTAAGCAGGGCCAAAGAGTCTTCTCATAGAAGACAAAAATGTATTTTCCTAGAAGACAAAAATGTATTCCCATAGAAGCCATTTTGTCTTCTCATAGAAGACAAAAATGTCTTCTCATAAAAGACAAAACGGTCTCATCATATAAGACAAAAATGTCTTCTCATAGAAGACAAAAAAGTCTTCTCACAGAAGACAAAAATGGTGTTCCCATAGAAGACAAAAAGGTCTTCTCAGAACAGACAATAAGTTCTCACAGAAGATAAAAAGCACCCTTTCCTTCAGAAATGGTCTATAGAAGCAGCCTATCCTTCAGAAAGGGTCTATAGGAGCACCCTTTCTTCAGAACGGGGCTATAGAAGCACCCTTTCCTTCTACAGAAGCACCTTTTCCTTCAGAAAGGGTCTATAGAAGCACCCTTTCCTTCAGAAAGGTTCTATAGAAGTTCTCTTTCCTTCAGAAAGGATCTATTAAAGCACCCTTTCCTTCAGAAAGGGTCTACAGAATCACCTTTTCCTTCATAAAGGGTATATAGAAGCACCCTTTCCTTCAGAAAGGGTCTATAGAACAGGGACGAGCTTCTTTGCTTAGATCGTATAGTGAGGGCGCCCACTGAGTTGCTTTTGCATTTGCTTCTCTCTCTCACGTACAGTGCAAATGAATGAAAACAAACAAAAACATAATGTGGTTGTTGCTTTTTTCACTCATACGTTCATACATGTCTTCGCTTTGGTTGTATTTCTGTGGTCGTCGCTGCTATAGAAGCACCCTTTTCTTCAGAAAGGATCTATAGAAAACCCTTTCCCTTAGAAAGCGTCTAAAGAAGTACCCTTTCCTTAAGAAAGGGTCTATAGAAGCACCCTTTCCTTCAGAAACGGTCTATAGAAGTACCCTTTCCTTCAGAAGGGGTCTATAGAAGAACCCTTTCTTCAGAAAGGGTCTATAGAAACACCCCTTTCTTCAGAAA
This sequence comes from Musca autumnalis, assembly GCF_047663935.1. Lineage (NCBI taxonomy): Eukaryota > Metazoa > Arthropoda > Insecta > Diptera > Muscidae > Musca > Musca autumnalis. The sequence continues at coordinate 70,317,405 of NW_027411644.1, forward strand.
GGGTCTATGGAAGCTCCCTTTCCTTCAGAAACGGTCTATAGAAGTACCCTTTCCTTCAGAAAGGGTCTATAGAAGAACCCTTTCTTCAGAAAAGGTCTATAGAAACACCCCTTTCTTCAGAAAGGGTCTATAGAAGCTCCCTTTTCTCCAGTAAGAGTTTATAGAAGTACCCTATCCTTCAGAAATGGTCTATAGAAGCAGCCTATCCTTCAGAAAGGGTCTATAGGAGCACCCTTTCTATTTATGCGGTGCCAAAAGGCCAAAAAGTCGTCTCATAGAAGGCAATAGGTCTGGCCAGAGAATACCAAAAGATCTTCTCAATGAAGACAAAAAGGTTTTCTCGTACAAGACACAAAGGTTTTCTCATAGAAATACAGAAAGTCTTCTCATAGAAGACATAAAGGCTTTCTTATAGAAGACACAAACGGCTTATCATAGAATACAAAAATGTCTTCTTATTTAACAAAAAGGTAGTCTTAAGCAAAACCAAAGAGTCTTTTCATAGAAGACAAAAAGGTATTTTCATAGAAGACAAAAAGTATTCCATATAAGCCTTTCTGTCTTCCTATAGAAGTCAAAAACGTCTTCTCATAGAAGACAAAATAGTTCTCTCAGAAAATACAAAAAGGTGTTTTCATAGAAGACAAAAAGGTCTCATAGAAGACACGAAGGTCATCTCATTAAACAAAAAGGTAGTCTTAAGCAGGGCCAAAGAGTCTTCTCATAGAAGACAAAAACGTATTTTCCTAGAAGACAAAAATGTATTCCCATAGAAGCCATTTTGTCTTCTCATAGAAGACAAAAATGTCTTCTCATAAAAGACAAAACGGTCTCATCATATAAGACAAAAATGTCTTCTCATAGAAGACAAAAAAGTCTTCTCACAGAAGACAAAAATGGTGTTCCCATAGAAGACAAAAAGGTCTTCTCAGAACAGACAATAAGTTCTCACAGAAGATAAAAATTTCTTCTCATAGAAGACAAAAAAGGAGTTCTCATAGAAGACAAAAAGAGCTTCTCATAGAAGACAAAAATGTCTTCTCATAGAAGACAAAAAAGGTATTCTCATAGAAGACACAAAGGTCTTTTCATAGAAGACAAACATGTATTTCATAGAAGATAAAAATGTATTCCCATAGAAGCCATTTTATCTTCTCATAGAAGAACAGAAGTTCTTCTCATAGAAGACAAAAATGTCTTCTCATAAAAGACAAAACGTCTTTAAGACAAAAATGTCTTCTCATAGAAGACAAAAAAAGTCTGCTCACAGAAGATAAAAAGGTCTTCTCATAGAAGACAATAAGGTCTCATCATATAAAACAAAAACTCTTCTCATAGAAGACAAATATGTCTTCCCACAGAAATCAAAGAGGTCTTTGCATAGAAGAGACAGCGGCATTCTCATAGAAGACAAAAAGGTATTCCCATAGAAAAGTTCATCTCATGAAAGACCAACTGGCAGGTCTTGTCATGAAAGACAAAATGTCGCCTCACATCTTTTGGTCTCTAAAAAAAGGTGTTCTCATAGAAGATAAAATTTCTTCTCATATTTTCGTAGAAAACCGGCATTGAAAACTAAAGACTCTCCTTATAGAAAACTACCCGTGGATCAAATGAATATCCATCTGTGTGAGAAAAATGAAAAAAATCCTTGAACTTACCTATGGCATGTTTATAAATTCTTTCGATTTGTTTATCGGTCTCTTCACAGCTTTCACCCACATTTCGTTGACGATATTTCAGGGCTAGATTTTGTTTGATATCGCTAATGGCATTCAATAGACGTTCTAGATGAAGAAAGAAAAAAGTTACAAAATGGGAAATTCCAGAATATCATTACCCATACTCACTGTGTTCAATTTCCAAACCGTATAGCTTGATTTTATTAGCCTCGTGTTGGGCCTTCTTCTTAAGGCGACAGGCACGTGAAGCCAATTTATTTTTCTCCTTACGCGATTTGGGTCTTACATTAAATGGCAGTTCAGAGACAGGGGTCATGTCATTGATGGTGCGACTTAAACGATCCAATTCTTTGCCAATATTATTCAGCTTACGGGGATTTGGGGTCAAGTCATTGCCATCACCTTTGCGGGCCTTGCCACTGTGCTAAAGGGGGGAAGGAAAAGAATGGAATTATTAAAAAAATTTACCGGTCCCCTTAAATGTTGCTACGATAATCACCTTATATACCTTTATACCACGCACAGAACAATTGGGACTAAACACCGGATCGGTGACTTCATTCAAAACATGGGGATCTTCCAGTTTTGATTGAAATACCAAACGTTTACCTTTTGGCCCCTTAGCCTGGACATTGTATTGCCAAAAGTAACGTTCCTTGCCCTTTGAGGTAGACAATTGTTGGCTGCTATTCGAATTGGAACGGGCCCTTATTGTGGTGTTATCATCTTCATTGTCCGAACCATTATCACTTGATAGATCATCATAGTTGTCACTGTTGAATTCTGAGGAGTTATCATCATCATCATCTTCCTGGGAATAGTCATGACCATCTGGGGAAAGAACACTGGCGGTGCTTAGCGATGAAAATGATTCAGCCTCAGCCAAGGAACCGGTTGAAAGTAAATGCTGTCTAGGTTCACGACGTGTCCATATGTGTTCGAGACCCAAATGGGTGGGGGCCGATGATGAGAGCCGTGATATCGTATTGCCACTGATGTCATTGGCAGCCACCGATTGATAGAATTGTTTGCGAGCACTGTTCATACTTATCACAGCAGCACCACCGGAGCTGGAACCACCACTGCTGCCATTTGCACTGCCATAACCACTGCTGCCGGCAGGACTTACAGCTGTGTGGGACATTAGCAAGCCTTGGCCATTGGCTGGCACCGAATGACCCAGCATTGCTATTGAGGAGCTGTTAATGCGATCCGGCGATAGGGAGTAATCTTTTTTCATAATTTCATGGATTTTCCGAGACTTAACCTGTTGATACTGTGAACGATTGGCATGTGGTGGTGGTGGAGTTATGGAATTCATTTGTAGGGGTGAGTGAGAAGACTGTAAAGAGAGAGTTTTTCATTAATTAGTATGCCAAAGTATTACTGAAAGGTTTGCCCTTACCTGACTTCCCGGTGAAAAGGTATTCGCATTGTGTAGCTGATGTTTATTTGGTGTACTGTGATAAATTTCATATGGACTAGAGGAGGAACTTTGATGATTTTGTTGCTGCTGCTGTTGTTGAGATGTCTGATGTTGTTGTTGTGGCTGTTGCAGCATCGAATTGGAACTAGTAGAGCTACCATTGCCACTATCCAGTGATGACGATGCCTGCATCGTGTGTAATTGGGTAAATTGTTGTAAATGTTGTTGTTGCTGTTGTTGCTGCTGTTGATTGGCCTGTTGTTGTTGATGCTGACTTTGCTGCATTAATTCCATTGGTGGTCCCATACCCGGCGAAGGAGTTGTGGCATTTGTTTGCGAATGCAGTGGTGGTGAAAGCAAAAAACCATTGACATGACCTGCCCCAGGCAGAAACTCTTCCAAATTGGATATATCCTCCAGAAAATGATCATCTTCCAAATCTCCGAAACCAGCAGAGTTGATATCATTTTTATCAATTGGAAAGATGTAATCATCTTCTAGGGAAAAGGGTTCATTTTTGGTCGTTACAATGGCATTACCAATATCACTCCACATGGTGTTTCCAGAGGTGGCAACATTTACATCGTACATCAGAGAAGAGCTGAGGTCATCTGTGGTGCCCGGGCCACCCAAGAATGTAACAACTCCTGTTATATCCGTACTGGGTGGAGATGAAATATTTACACCAACGGCACCAGCACCGCCGCCGCCACCTGCTGCACCATTACCTCCACCAACACTACTACTTAAAATTCCCGAACCATTACCGAGACTACCACTATGACTTAAGGGTGAGGAGGCATCATGGTTGTAGAAGGGTGATATCACGTTTATTGATGTGGAATTTTGTCCCGGTGTTAGACTCTGAGTTGCGGCACTTAAATTAACATCTTGTAGAAGGGTTGGTGACAGAGAGGCAGCTTCTAAGGCATCCAAACCATAATCTGAATAGTCAGCCATTGAGACACTTAAAAGACCTGCAGCAGACTGTTGCTGATTTTGGCCGTTTTGTTGCTGCTGCTGTTGTTGTTGCTGCTGCTGCTGGTTTTGTGAGGACATCATGTTGCCGCTGTTTTGATTAAGATTATGTTGTTGCTGTTGTTGTTGCGGTGAATGGCTTTGCGTTGGCTGATGTTGCAATAAATGACTCAAGAAAGGACTTGAAGATGGATGATGTAACAGTAAATCCTCCTGATAGGGATTATGTAATTGATTAGGATTATTACTTCGAGGTATTGTTATAACATTACTACTGCCACTGTTGGAAAAACCGCCACTGCCTCCTCCACCGTTGTTACCTACAAGTGTTGAGAAAAATGGTAATGAACCACCAGACGTCGTCGTCGCCGTTGTAGGTGTTCCAAAACCTGAACTATTCAGATTTGTATTGGAATTGTTGGTGTTGGTGTTGCTGTTATTGTGGTTACTGTTGTTGTTATTGTTGCTATTATTCGCAAAGCTGGCAAATAACGCCGTTGTACCCAATGAATACAGATCGTATTTCAATGGATTGCTGCTGTTAGAAGACGAGTCGAATAATTCTGTCGACATGGAAAATAATTGATTTTCTGTCATTGTATGGAGAGAATTATAATTGATGTTGTTGTTGTAATTATTTTGAATTTTGTCTTAGCCCCTTGGGCTGGACCTCAAAGGAGGTCTACTCAATTGAGGAGAATCTTATTGTGTTGGTGGCCTTAAAGAAACCTGCAAAAAGAGAGATAGATAAAAAAACAACAATTAGTGAGAATTTAAGTTGAGTAATAAATATAGAAAATTTTGTTGATATGTGAAATTAAGGTATGTGGATAACATTTCTGAGTTAACTGTATGATTTGGATAAAATTAGATAAGTTATGTAGGCGATTAGGAGGGCATGTTTTGTTATCCAGTCGAATCGGCAAGTCTTAGGATATGTTATCCGAGATAATTGGATAACTTAGATAAGTTATATAGGTGATTTGGATACCACAGATAAATTATCTAGATAATTTGTTTAACTTAGATAAGTAATCCGGGCGATTAGGATAAATCAGATTTGTTGATATGTGACATTTATGGGATGTGGATAACGTTTCTGAGCTAACTGTATGATTTGGATAAAATTAGATAAGTTATCTAGTTGATTTGGATAACTTGTTTTGTTATCCAGTCGACTAGGATAGTTTTAGACATGTTATCTGAGATAATTGGATAACTTATATATGTTATATGGGTGATTTGGATAACAGAGATAATTTATCTATATGTTTTGTTTAACTTAGATAAGTTTCCAGAGCGATTCGGATAAGTCAGATTAGTTATCCGGGTGTTTTGGATAAATTAGATAAGTCACCCGAGTGATCTAAGCGATTTGTAAAAGTTATATTAGTTATCCGGGTGTTTTGGACAACTTAGATAATTTATCCGAACGATTTGGATAACTTAAATAGGTTATCTATGTGTTTTGGATAAATTAGATACGTTATCTGAGCGATTTTTATAACTTAGGAGAGGTATCTATTATTTGGATAACTTACATAAGTTATCCGATCGATTTGGATAAGTTATATTTGTTATCCAATTGTATTGGATAACTAAGATAATTTATACGAACGATTTGGATAACTTAAACAAGTTATCCAGGTGTTTTGGATAACTTATCATTTTTGGATAACATGGAAAAATTGTCCAAGCGTTTTGGATAAGTTAGATTTGTTATCCAGGTGTATTGTATAACATACATAATTTATCCGAACGATTTGAATAACTTAAATAAGTTATCCAAGTGTTTTGGATAACTTAGACACGTTATCCGAGCGATTTGTAAAAGTTAGATTAGTCTTCCGGGTGCTTTGCAGAACTTAGATAACTAATGCGAACGATTTGGATAAATTAAATAGGTTATCCAGGTGTTTTGGATAACTTAGATACGTTATCTGAGCGATTTTTATAACATAGGCGAGGTATCTATTATTTGGATAAATTACATAAGTTATCCAGTTGTCTTGGATAACTAAGATAATGTATCCGAACAATTTCGATAATTTAAATATGTTAGCTAGGAGTTTTGGATAATATAGATACGTTATCTGAGCGATTTTAATAACATAGGTATGTCATCCAGATGTCTTGGATAACTTAAACAAATTTAGATGCGTTATCCGAGCGATTTCCATAAGATAGATTTGTTATCCAGTTGTATTGGATAACTTGGATAATTTATCCGAACAATTTGGATAACTTAAATATGTTATCCAGATGTTTTGGATAATTAAGATACGTTATCCGAACGATTTTAATAATTTATATAAGTTTTCCAGATGTTTTGGATAACTTACATAAGTTATACATTTGTTGGATAACCTAGTAAAGTTATCCGAGCGATTTGGATAAGTTCGATTAGTTATCCGGGTGTTTTGGATAACTTATATAATTTATCCCAACGATTTGGACAATTTATGTAAGTTATCGAGAAGTTTTGGATACTCAAATAAGTTATCCAAGCGGTTTGGAAAAATTATTAAGTTCCCGAGATGTATGGCAAACTTAGATGTGTTATCTGAACAATTTGAATATCAGTGCAAATTGGAGAACTTCGGTATACATATCTAAGATATATTTTACGAGGCCCTAGAAAACGCCTATGCCCTAACCAAACCAAAGCGGAACGAACACACCTCAACCTAATGGAGGCTGATCGACGTTTTGACGGACGCAAAACATATCCGCACAGTCTCTTTTTTTCAACTTCACATAAAATTCATTCATAAATTTATTACTCTGGCATCCGAAAGAAAAACAACAACTACAACGCATAAATTAAACGACCTCAAACGTCTGCTAGTTGTCTGAAATCCACATTCTCAGCTGGCCCTAGCAAAAGAAAAAAATAGTTATTACAACAAATGACGTTCTAAATCAATCTCTTAACACGATTTCAATAAAAAAAAACAACAAACAACGATTTATCACAAACCTAACCTAAATATAAAGTGGAATAGTAGACACCCTAGAAAGAAACAAAAAACTCGGACAATGGTCGTATTCTGATAGGGCCAACTAAAGTATCAGACCACTTTATTTTTGCGCCATTTCATTGTTGTGTGCTAAAAAATTTCACAATAGTCTTTGTTTAAAACAAAAACGCTGAACTGCACTAAACTAGACTAGTCAAGGGACTAATTAGTTAGTGTCTGGACAATCAAAACAAAGACATACAAATATACAATAAATTGACAAAGAGAATATTAGACTGGACGGGGTTTTAAAAAATGCACACTCGAGTGATTGAAAGCTTTGCAAAAATTCCTCTTTAAAAACGTTTAACGACAAAAGACTTTAGAATGAAAGTAAACTATGTATGTATGTAAATTCCTCTTTGAATAGGAGTGCAGAATAAGTTTCTAGTTCTTCCGTCTTCCCAAAATACATATGCGACTAAAGAGATTGATTTGTCCACGTTAAACGTCTGCACGTGTTTTGTTTTAAAAGAATAAAAATAAACAACTCATAGAGTAAAGTTTTAGTTTGCGGTCTAGACAATAGCAACAAAATATGTAAATAACAATGACAATTTCACAGGGTATACCGTCACCATCAGCACCGCCCCACTATTTGCAAATAGTCAATCTCGCCACAATTCATAGCTTATCATTAGTGTTTTCAATGGTTTTCATGTCAGACATTGTCTGAACACTTCAATAACCGGGATTCGTACTTAGTTTTTAAGTGATTTTAGGTGTATAACAACTTAAATAAATATTAAAATGTTGCAAATGACGCAAATTGACCTATTGAATGTTGACCACAAAAGTTGGGTGTTAAAATTGTTTACTTCAATGGGATAAGTACTACGAAGACTATGACTAAACCCCGGATGGGGGATGGGGGTCGCATAATGTGACGTGAATTGAATAAAATTTTATATTTTTAAAATGTTTGAGTAGGTAATTTTATGTATTGTCAGGTAGCTTTAATAATATGAATGTCCACGCCTAAAGGTATGCTTTCAAATGTGACATTTGGTGTACAACTATATTTTTATACTCTCCACCATAGTATGGAGGCTATATTAAGTTTGTTTTTTCGTTTGTAACGCATTGAAATACTCATTTGCGACCCTATAAAGTATATATATTCTTGATCAGGGTAAAATTCTGAGTCGTCCGTCCGTCTGTGGTAATCACTCTAGCATCCACAAAAATGGAGATAGGACGCTGAAATTTTAGGAAAATGCGTCTTTTGTTTGCAGGCAGGTCAAGTTCGATGATGGGCTATATCGGTCCACGTTTTGGTATAGCCCCCATATAACGGTACCCCCCGATTTACGGTTTTTTGAAGTTTTTAGCTACATTTTCAGACCGATTTTGCTATAATTTGACATTTAGGGTTCTTAAATGTCAATAAACTTATATATAACGGTACCCCCCGATTTACGGTATTTTGACGTTTTTAGCTAAATTTTCAGACCGATTTAGCTATAATTTGACATTTAGGGTTCTTAGGTGTCAATAAACATATATATAACAAAACTTGTGGACATAGGTCCACGTTTTGGTATATCCCCCATATAACGGTACCCCCCATTTACGGTATTTTGACGTTTTTAACTACATTTTCAGACCGATGTAGCTATAATTTGACATTTAGGGTTCTTAAGTCAATAAACTTATATATCAAAAGTTGTGCACATAGGTCCACGTTTTGGTATAGCCCCCATATAACGGTACCCCCCGATTTACGGTATTTTGACGTTTTTAGCTACATTTTTAGATCGATTTAGCTATAATTTGACATTTAGGGTTCTTAAGTGTCAGTAAACTTATATTAAAAAAGTTGTGCACATAGGTCCACGTTTTGGTATAGCCCCCACATAACGGTACCCCCCCGATTTACGGTATTTTGACGTTTTTAGCTACATTTTAAGACCGATTTAGCTATAATTTGACATTTAGGGTTCTTAAGTGTCAATGAACTTATATAACAAAACTAGTGGACATAGGTCCATGTTTTATAATAGCCCCCATATAACGTTACCGCCCGATTTCAGGTATTTTGACGTTTTAAGTCACATTTCTAGACCGAATTAGCTATAATTTGATATTTAGGGTTCTTAGTGACCAAGAGAGGTCACCACACCTCTCCACCAAAATTGTCAACATAGGTCCATGTTCGGATATAGCTCCCATATAACGGTACCTCCCAATTTTCAGTAATTTGGCAATTTTAGCTGCAATTTTTAACCGAACTAACTGTAGTTTGACATTTGAAGGTTGTAGTGGTCACACACATCTACATCAAAAATTTTCAACAAAGCCCCAATATAACGATACTTCCCGATTTTCGGTACTTTGAGGATTTTACTTAAAATGTTTAATCGAACGTAGGTCCATGTTTTGGTATAGCCCCAAAACAAACCTCCCGATTTTCCGTACCTTAGCTTTATTTTTTGGACGAACTTTCTGTAATTTGAAATTTAAAAGTCAACAAAAATTCTGCAACAAAAATTGTTCATTTAAGTTCATATTTTCGTATAGCCCACATACCTCCGAACTAGCTGTTAATGACATTTGAAGTTCCCACGTTATGTACCGATTTTCGGTATTTTGAGGATTCTAGCTACAATTTTTAACCGAATTAGGAGTTATTTGACATTAAAGGCTCCCATCAAAAACTGTCAACATTGGTCCATGTTTTATTATAACCCTTATATAACGGTAGCTCCCAATTTCTTGCCTACCAGAAATTGTCAACATGCATAGTTAGATAAAGGCACCATAAAAAAGGGCCTCCCGAATGAAGCATTTTATGTACATTATCTGACATTTTAACGTACCACTTTAAAGTTGTGGACAGGAATGAAAACTAATTATTCCATTTCAGTTCAGAATATTTTATGGTGAAGGGTATGAAAAGTTCGGCCCGGCCGAACTTAACTCTTTTTTACTTGTGTATAATAAAATTAAGATAAACAATATTTAGTTGTAAGTTGATGTTACCAGACAGCCGTAAGAATTTAAAATCAATGCACCTAAAAATATGGCAGCCTCAAAAATATCATTGCTTGCACCTAAAAGTATGCTTTAAAAATTTGGCATTTGGTATAAAACTAGACGTAGAAATATAAACCATGGGAAAAACTATTGGGAAACAGAAAATATGAACAAATCGACGTTAATTTCGACTCATTGGGGGAAATATACTCCACGTATGTATACCCTTCCCTTCAGGTAGTTCACAGTTTTATAAAATATTTTTTAAAGACCAGTAAGGCGTGGAGTTTTTGCAAATATTTTTTGAAGACCGTGTGGATTATTTATAAAAAAAAATCTTAAGACTAAGGAAGGCTGGATTTTAACAAAAAAAAAATGTTTTTAAGGACCAATAAAGAGTTTATAAAATACTTTTTTAAAGACCAGTAAAGCACGGATTTTTTATAAAATATTTTTTAAAGGCCAGAGTATGTTGCGGGAAATCCCAAAGAAATAGTCTAATAAAAAAAAAATATTTTTAATGACATACCAACCTTGGATTTTTGAAAAAAAATATATATTTTTTTAAGGGGTGACGTAGGGGATGAATGATACCAAGCAACGGTCTTGACCGGCTTTAACATGGCAAAGTCCAGGATTTATCTTGGTCCCTCTTTCATCTCAAGTGGACACTGACCTCCCCGTGGTGTCACCTGGGGAGCTGCCTTTAACAGCCGTTGATGGTAGTGAGCTAACATGTGCCGCGCGTTCACCCATAAGAACGTTAAAAACTTGGGTTGGGCGTTGGGCTAGTAACTCACCCCGTCAAAACACCGCCTACTATAAAAAAACAAAGAAAAAGAAGAAAAACAAACCCCTCTAAAGTTGACGAACCCCGCAAACGTTTTAAGGACCATGATCTGCGAATCTTCACCTGGAATGTCAGGACTCTCAACAGAGCAGGTCCAATTTGTGCACTGGCGGATGTACTTGACAAGTACAATGCTGATATTATCGCCTTACAGGAAGTGCGATGGAACCGGACAGACGTAAAAATAACAAACGATTACGCACTGTATTATAGCTGCCATGAAACAAAACATGAGCTAGGTGTTGGATTTATGGTAAATAGGAGGCTTAAAAATCTCATCTCCAGCTTCACTCCTGTTGATGAGAGAATTGCCACAATCCGAATAAAAGCAAAGTTTTTTAACATCAGTCTCATCTGCGCCCATGCCCCGACCGAAGAGAATGATGAACAGACCAAGGATATATTCTACGAGCGCCTAGAGAGAGCATATGACCGCTGCCCTGGCCATGACATTAAGATTGTTCTAGGAGATTTTAATGCTAAAATTGGGAGAGAAAATATCTTTGGTCCCACCATCGGAAATTTCAGCCTTCATGAGGTAACATCCGACAACGGAATGAGGCTGATCGATTTTGCAGCGGCAAAAAACATGGTAGTGAGCAGTGCCAGATTCCAACACCTCGACATACACAAGGCCACGTGGATATCCCCAGATGGGAAAACAAGAAACCAGATTGATCATGTTGTGATAGAAGGAAGACACTCGTCCAGTGTGTTAGATGTCCGATCGATTCGAGGAGCGAACATCGACCATTTCCTTGTAGCAGCAAAGGTACGCACTCGCCTTAATGTTGCGGCAAAAGTGCGATCTAACACAGGACGGAAGCTGAATGTCGAGAAGCTGCAAACACAACAGATAGCACAAGCCTATTCCGCTCAACTGACTCACATGCTGGAAGACGGAACTGCTTGTCCCGATAATGTGGAAGCGCGGTGGCAAAGAATAGCCCACTCACTTCAAACTGCCTCAAAATCTATGCTTGGGTACCAAAAACAACCACCTAAAACTCTATGGTACGATCAGGAGTGCCGTAAGGCTACTGAAGAAAAGAACGCGGCATACAGAGCAACCCTGCATTCAGTAGCAACACGAAGCGCGAAAGAAAAATATCGGGAGAAGAGGAGAGAGGAGAAGTATTTTCAGAAGAAAAAAGAAAGAGCAAGAAAAACGTGAGCGTGAGAAACTCGAGATGTTCAGGAGTCAGAATGAAGTCCGCAAATTTTACCAGAGTGTAAAACACCAGACTGAAGGGTATGGTGCAGGCACATTCTCCTTCAAAGATCATGAAGGGAATCTGGTAACTGATACAGATAGCGTACTGAGGATCTGGAAGGAGCATTTCATGAAGCTCTTAGTATCGAATATGGGCGGCGATGAAGATACACCAGAACCAATCGCAAACGACGACGTTGAATGTCTTCCACCTAGCCAAAGCGAGGTCATGACAGCAATTAATCGGCTGAAAAACAATAAAGCAGCAGGAGCTGATGGGCTGACCGCCGAACTGTTCAAGACCGGCGGCGAAATGTTGATAAGGAGTATGCATCAGTTAATTACCGAAATTTGGCAGGAAGTAGCATATCCAACGATTGGAACCTCAGCCTCCTATGTCCCGTACACAAGAAAGGAGACAAGACGGTGTGTACAAACTACAGAGGCATAAGTCTGCTCCCAATCGCATATAAAGTGCTGTCGAGTGTGCTGTGTGAACGTTTAAAACCCATGGTCAATAACATAATCGGGTCATACCAATGCGGTTTTAGACCTGGTAAATCGACAATTGATCAAATCTTCACACAAATACTGGTTAAGACCCACTAAAGACAGATCGACACATACCACCTGTTCGTCGACTATAAGGCCGCCTTCGACAGCCCAATTAGACCAAAGGTGTTTCAAGCCATGTCTGAGTTTGGTATCTCTGCAAAACTTATACGATTATGCAGGATGACATTGGCTAATACAAGATCAGCTGTTAAAGTAGGAAAGAACCTCTCGGAACCTTTTGAAACAAAACGAGGTTTCAGGCAAGGTGACAGCCTATCGTGTGACCTATTTAACATTCTATTGGAAAAGGTCATACGAGAATCGAATGTATATACCGATAGAGATAAAAATAGCACTATATACAATAAGGATATAATGTTACTGGCCTACGCAGACGATATTGATATAATAGGTCGATCAACTCGATCCGTAACAGCCACCTTTGCGAAAATTGAAAAAGAGTCTGCCAAAGTGGGTCTGGCAGTCAACGGCGATAAGACAAAGTTTATGGTATTAACACGCAAGACGTCCAGTAGACTCGGACCAACTGTTGATGTTCAGAACTACAATTTTGAGGTAGTAAATGACTTTATTTACCTCGGCACCGCCATAAATAAAACGAACAACATCAGTTTTGAAATCAAAAGAAGAATAATATTGGCCAACAGATGCTACTTTGGTCTAAGTAAACAGTTTAAAAGTAAAACCACCTCTCGTCAAACAAAACTTACGCTCTACCAGACACTGATACTACCCGTACTTATGTATGGATCTGAAGCATGGGTACTTGCGAAAGCAGATGAGGCAGAACATGGTGTGTTTGAGAGAAAAATTCTTCGACAGATTTATGGACCAATATGCGTTGACGGTGAATACCGACGTCGTATGAACCACGAGCTATACCAGCCGACCGACATCGGTATAGTAAAACGTATCAAACTACAACGATTGCGTTGGCTGGCCATGTCAGCAGGATGGATAAAGATGCCCCCGCCAAAAAGGCATTTGAATACGAGCCACTCGACGGTATACGCCCCAAGGGAAAGCCAAAACTCCGATGGAAGGACCAGGTTGAAGAAGATATCACAGAACATGGCATCCAAAATTGGAGAAGTAAAGTAAAAGATCGGTTCGTTTGGAAATCTATTCTTAGTTCAGCTTATGGAACAAGACGTTCTGTTTAATACAAAAGCCATCTAAGTAAGTAAAGTAAGTATTTTTTTAAGGGCCTATAAAGCAAAGATTTTTTTAAAAAATATCTTTTATAAAATGTTTTAGAAAGACCTGTAAAGCGCGGTCTTTTATAAAATATTTTTTAACGTCAAGTAAAGCGTAGATATTTAAAAAATATTTTTTAAAGCCAAGTAAAGCGAAGATTTAAAAAAAAAATATTTTTAAAAAGCCATGTAAGGCGAAGATTTAAAAAAAAAAATATTTTTTAAAAGCCAAGTAAAGCGTAGATTTTTCAAAAATATTTTTTTTATTAAGCCAAGTAAGGCTTAGGTTTTTTAAAAAATATTTTTTTAAATCCGAGTAAAGCGTAGATTTTTTTTAAAAAATATATTTTTTTAAGCAAAGTAAAGCGTAGATTTTTTAAAAAATATATTTTTTAAGCAAAGTAAAGCGTAGATTTTTTTTAAAAAATATTTTTTACAGCTTTGTAAAGCGTAGACTTTAAAAAAAAATTAAAGCCAAGTAAAGCGTAGATTTTTAAAAAAAATTTTTTTCAAGCCAAGTAAAGCATAGATTTTTCTTAAAATATTTTTTCAAGCCAATTAAAGCATCGATTTTTTATAAAATATTTTTAAAGCCCAGGATTTATCTTGGTCCCTCTTTCATCTCAAGTGGACACTGACCTCCCCGTGGTGTCACCTGGGGAACTGCCTTTAACACCCGTTAAAGGTAGTGAGCTAACATGTGCCGCGCGTTCACCCATAAGAACGTTAAAAACTTGGGTTTGGGCGTCGGGTTAGTAACCCTCCCCTAGAAAAAACATCCTACTATGAAAAAACGAAAGAAAAGAAAAACAAACCCCTCTAAAGTTGACGAACCCCGCAAACGTTTTAAGGACCATGATCTGCGAATCTGCACCTGGAATGTTCGCACTCTTTATAGAGAAGGTGCAGTCTTCGCATTGGCAGATGTACTTGAAAAGTACAAGACCGATATTACTGCCATACAGGAAATACGATGGATTGGGAAAGGCGTCACAAGAACACCTAAAGGTGACGCACTGTATTATAGCTGCCATGACGTAAAGCATGAGTTTGGTTGTGGATTCGTAGTTAGTCGGAGACTAAAACATCTGGTATCCAGCTTCACCCCAGTGAATGAAAGACTTGCTGCAATTCGAATAAAAGCTAAATTCTTCAACATCATCTTTATTTGCGCTCATGCTCCCACTGAAGAGAAGGACGAACAGACCAAAGATATATTTTACGAGCGTTAGAAGAAACATATGACCGTTGCCCTGCCCATGACATTAAAATCATTCTAGGCGATTTTAATGCCAAAATTGGAAAGGAGAATATCTTTGGCCCAACAGTCGGGAAATTCAGTCTCCACAGTGAAACATCTGACAATGGTATGAGGCTGATAGACTTTGCAGCTGCAAAAAACATGGTAGTTAGCAGTACCAGATTTAATCATCTCGATATTCATAAGGGCACCTGGCTGTCTCCAGATCAGAAAACAAGAAACCAAATTGATCATGTTGTGATAGATGGAAGACATTCATCGAGCGTGTTGGATGTACGATCGTTCCGAGGCGCAAACATTGATTCGGACCACTACCTTGTTGCAGCAAAGGTACGCACCCGCTTAAACGTAGCAAACAAAGTACGAACAGACACAACACGAAAGTTAGACATCGGTAAGCTGCAATCACAACAGATAGCCACAGCATATTCCACTCAACTAGCCCAATTGCTTAATCAAAGCACTCCTCATCCCGATAACATATCAGCGCAATGGCAAAGCATTGCCCACTCCATGCAAACAGCCGCAAAATCCATACTTGGATACCAGAGACCTCCACCAAGGAATCCATGGTATGATGAGGAGTGTCGTGCTGCCACCGAAGAGAAAAATGCGGCATATAAGGCTACTTTACAATCCGTAGCAACGCGTAGCGCACGAGAGAGATACAGGGAGAAAAGGAGAGAGGAGAAACGTCTTTTCCGCAGGAAAAAGAGAGAGATGGAAAAGCGGGAGTGTGAAAAAATCGAGATGTACAGGAGCCAGAATGAAGTCCGAAAATTCTACCAAAGAGTCAAGCATCAAACTGATGGCTTTGGTACAGGCACATCCTCCTGTAGAGACCAGCAAGGTAATTTGGTAACTGATACAGATAGTGTACTCAGGATATGGAAAGAACATTTTTCAAATCTGTTGGTATCCAATAACAGCGAAGACGACGAAGATACCACAGTCCCAATCCCAGAAGATGGTATTGAATGTATACCGCCCAGCCAAGATGAGGTAAAGACAGCAATAAATCGGCTGAAGAATAATAAGGCAGCAGGAGCCGATGGCTTACCAGCCGAGCTGTTCAAAACCGGAGGCGACACGCTGATAAGGTGTATTCATCAGCTAGTTAGCACCATCTGGCAGGAAGAACGAGTACCCGACGATTGGAACCTGAGTATCCTGTGCCCCGTCCACAAGAAGGGAGACAAGACTGTATGCTCTAACTATAGGGGCATAAGTCTACTCCCTATTGCCTACAAGATCGTGTCAGGGATACTGTGCGAACGACTAAAGCCTATGGTCAACGAGATAATTGGACCATACCAATGCGGCTTTAGACCTGGCAAGTCCACCATTGACCAGATATTTACCCTGCGGCAAATCCTGGAGAAGACCCAAGAGATGCAGATCGACACCTACCACCTTTTTGTCGATTATAAAGCAGCCTTCGACAGTCCGCTGCGTTCAAAGGTATTCCAAGCCATGTCTGAATTTGGTATTCCCGCAAAGCTCATCCGGCTTTGTAAAATGACTTTAACTGACACGAGGTCCTCAGTTAAAATAGGAAAGAACCTCTCCGAAGAGTTTGGTACCAAAAGAGGTTTCAGACAAGGAGACAGCCTTTCGTGTGACCTCTTCAACATCCTGCTAGAAAAGGTTATACGAGAGGCAAACGTCAAAAGAAGTGGCACAATCTACACCAATAGTCACATGTTACATGCTTATGCTGATGATATAGACATCATGGGCCGATCAGTAAAAGAAGTAACTGATACCTTTATAAAGGTCGAAGGAGAATCTGCTAAAGTGGGTCTGGCGGTAAACGGTGAGAAGACCAAGTTGATGGTGTCGACGCGCAATGCGTCCATTGAGCTCGGACCGACTGTGGAAGTTGGTTCCTATAATATTGAGGTAGTAAAAGACTTCGTCTACCTCGGCACCTCCGTAAACACAACAAACGACATCAGTTGTGAAATAAAAAGAAGAATTGTATTGGCCAACAGATGCTACTTTGGTTTAAGTAAGCAGTTTAAAAACAAAGCCACATCTCGTCAAACAAAAATAACGCTCTACAAAACACTGATACTACCCGTGCTGATGTATGGCTCCGAAGCCTGGGTACTTGCGCAAGCAGACATGGCAGTGCTTGGTGTGTTTGAGAGAAAAATTCTTCGGAAGATCTACGGACCAATCTGCGTTGACGGTGAATATCGACGTCGTATGAACCACGAGCTATGTATATAAGCTATACAAAGATGGCTAGGCCATATCATGAGAATGAGCGATGATGAACCCGCTAAAAAGGCGTATGAATACATGCCACATGGCGGTGCACGCAGAATCGGCAGGCCTTAGCTTCGATGGAGTATACAAGTGGATGAAGAAATGACAAGGCGCGGTATTCCAAAAAGTCAAGCGAAAAACAGAGAGGAATGGAGATCTTTTCTTAGTTCGGTCTATGGAACAAATGTTCTGTAATGGACCAACTAAGTAAGTAATAGTAAAGCATAAACCGTAAAGCATAGTTATTTTATAAAATATTTTTTAAAGCCAAGTGAAGCATAGCATTTTTATGAAATATTTTTTTAAGCCAAACAAAGCGTGGATTTTTTATAAAATATTTTTAAGGACCAACAAAGCGGAGATTATTTATAAAATATTTTTAAGGACCAACAAAGCGGAGATTTTTACACAAAATTTTTAAGGACCAGCAGCAATATTTTATAAGGACCATTACAGGGTAGAGCTTTTAACAACTATTTGTTACAGACCAGTAAAGCGAAGATTTTTTTATAAAATACTTTTTAAAGACAAGTAAAGTGGGGATTTTTTATAAAATACTTTTTAACGACAAGTAAAGTGGGAATTTTTTAAAAATATTTTTTAAGTAGCGTAGATTAAAACAAACAAATTTAAAGACCAAAGGTTTTCGTAAAATTCGGAATGCTCATCTCGAAAGTAAATATAATATTGTAGCTTTGTGGTCGGGACCACAAGGAATGTTTGTGGTAAAAATTGGAAACGATCAGAGTCCAAGCCTTTAATTGCATTTATGTTCAAACATTTTCAGCAATTGTTGGGAAGATAACCGAGGTAGTGCAACGGTTGAGTGATTTTTTAAACATGATTTAGGATTTCAAATATTACGACCTGCTACGTTTGGACCAAATCGGCTATCTTCTTTCAAACTGAAAAATTGTATGAACCGGATTTAATTTTTTGTTGATTTCTTCGACCTTTCTATTTGATGATAAAAGAAAAGCTGTTTTGAGTTTGAGGTCTGTTTTGTTGTTGTTCTTAATTTTTCATGTTTCCAATATTTTGCATTTTATTGAATTTAGTTAAAACGGTTTAAGACCACCCTCGCGGATATCTATGAAATGTCTACCGTCGTTAGCCCTTGGTCCTGATTACAACAATATATTGTTTCTCTGTCAATGTTCCGCAAGTAATCTTGATTTGATCTTATTGTTTTGAAAGACGTTTGCTAATAAAAGTGCCCTTTAAATATAACCCGTTCAAGAAAACATAGGACATGGATGGAATGCAAAGTCGCCCTAGAGAAATGGTTGGCTCATGGAGCTTTACATAGATTTTACAGAAATTCTACGTCAAAAATTTGAATCATTCGTCCATAAGTGGTCGCCACGGTATATCCAACAACTACTGTTTTGCATCTGGCCAACTTCATATGTCAAGAATAGACAACCAACCCACTACATATATGTATATGCATGTGTTATTATGAATGTCTGACCATGCTACTTAGGCAGCCGGCCACATATTCACAGCATTATGACCATGAATTCTCCTCCATTACCAATAATTATTACAACCAAACAATGTCAATAAAATATAATTTTATTGATTATGCTAATTTGCTGTCTCGAAGTCTCGACTAATAGTCAGACAGAATGATACAATCGTTGGATTCTTATACTTTTTTAAGAAATCTAAAGAATTACCGTTACCTTTGGAGGAGGGTAAAAAGAATAAAGGCTGCTATTTGCAAAACATAAAACAATAGAAAATCGAAAGTAGTTTTCCTTGGTGCTAATTAATGGAAAAATGTTAAAGCTGTTGATGCTGGCAAGAGTAGTAATCCATATTGCTTTCTGAATAAATGCAGAGAATAATGTACAAAATAAATGGTCGAATGCTTTTAACTATCAGTTCCCCAAAGTATTTTTATATGACATGATCTTATAGAAATTCCCTCAATTGTTTGAAATATAAAAAACAATTGCAAAAATTATTTAAACTAAACACAATATAAATCCACATAACAAAAACATTTGCACCCACTCTATGTTATTTATTTTTTTTTTTTTTTAATAAAAAACCCCTTCCTCCTGCCATCAACAACAACAACAACAAAAGTCTCTATCGAAAACTAAATCAAATATTATTTAGGTCATTTCAAACTAAAATTAGTTATTTAGTTCGCCAAGAGTGGCGGGTGGCAGCGTTAAGCGATTATGATACGCTTTTGCAAAGATATTTTCTTGTTGTTGCTATACTTTGTATGTGATATGTTTTTTTTTTTTTTTTTTGTTTCCTATAGAGGAATAATAAATTTTAAAACAACAAAATTAGCAAACTCATTAGATATTCCACAAAAAATTAACTCGCTTGGAATTGATTAGATACTTAGGTGCTGATAGGAATGGTTATGTTCAGCAAAATATGCAAAGGCCCTCCTATACAAGACCTCTAGATCTTCCAAAAGAAGGCATCTAAGTATTTCTATAGAATACCTCTTGACATTTAGACCTTCCAATAAAGGACCTCTAAATCAGGGACGAGCTTCTTTGCTTAGACCGTATAGTGAGGGCGCCCACTGAGTTGTTTTTGCATTTGCTTCTCTCACGTACAGTGTAAATCAATGAAAACAAACAAAAACATAATGTGGTTGTTGCTTTTTTCACTCATACGTTCATACATGTCTTCGCTTTGGTTGTATTTCTGTGGTCGTCGCTGCTCTAAATGTTCCTATATAATACCTGTAGGTCATCATATTAAAGACCTCATACAGCCTTCCTATAGAAGACCTTAGAGGTCCTCCAGAAGATCAAATCAAGGCCTCTATGGTATTCCTAAAGAAGACCTCTAAGGACATCCAATAAAAAACCTCTAAGGTCTTCCTATAGAAGACTTCAACGTTCTTACTGTAGGAAACCTCTAAGGTCTTCCTATAGAAGAATTTAAAGTCTTCCCATAGGAGACCTCTCAAAGGCCTTCCCATAGAAGACATCTAAGTTCTTCCCATAGAAGACCTCTAAGGTCTTCCCATATAAGACCTCTAAAGTCTTCATATAGAAGACCTCTATGGCATTCCTACAGAAGACCTCTACGGCATTCCTATAGAAGTCCTTAAAGTAGTCCCATGGATGACCTGTAAAGTCTCCCATATAAGACCTCTAGGGTCCTCCATAGAAGACCTCTAAGGTCTTCCTATAGAAGACCTCTAAGATCTTCCCATAGAAAACCTCTAAAGTCTTCCCATAGAAAACATCTAACGTCTTCCCATAGAAGACCTCTAAGATCTTCCCATAGAAGCCCTTTAATTTCTTCCATAGAAGACCCCTAAGGTCTTCCTACAGAAGACTTTAAAGTCATCCCATAGGAGACCTCTAAGGTCTTCCTACAGAAGACTTTAAAGTCATCCCATAGAAGACCTCTAAGGTCTTCCAATAGAAGACCTATAAGGTCTTCCCACAGAAGACCTCAAAGGTCTTCCCATAGAAGACCTCTAAGGTTTCCTATAGAAGACCTCTAAGGTCTTCCTATAGTAGACCTCTAAGGTCTTCCTATAGAAGACCTTTAAGGTCTTCCTATAGAAGACCTCTAAGGTCTTCCTATAGAAGACCTTTAAGGTCTTCCTATAGAAGACCTCTAAGGACCTCCCATAGAAGACCGCTAAGGTCCTCCCATAGAAGACCCCTAAGGTCTTCCTATAGAAGACCTCTAAGGTCTTCCCATAGAAGACCTCTAAGGTCTTCCTAAGGTCTTCCCATAGAAGACCTCTAAGGTCTTCCCATAGAAGACCTCTAAGGTCTTCCCATAGAAGACCTCTAAGGTCTTCCCATAGAAAACCTCTAAGGTCTTCAAATAGAAAACCTCTAAGGTCTTCAAATAGAAAACCTCTAAGGTCTTCAAATAGAAAACCTCTAAGGTCTTCCTAAAGACCTCTATGGTCTTAATATAGGTCTTCCTATAGAAGACTTCCCATAGAAGACCTCTAATGTCTTCCCATATAAGACCTCTAAGGTCTTCCCATAGAAGACCTATAAGGTCTTCCCATAGAAGACCTATAAGGTCTTCCCATAGAAGACCTTAAAGTCATCCCATAGAAGACCTCTAAGGTCTTCCCATAGAAGACCTCTAAGGTCTTCCAATAGAAGACCTCTAAGTTCTTCCCATAGAAGACCTCTAAGGTCTTCCCATAGAATACCTCTAAGGTCTTCCCATAGAAGACCTCCATGGTCTTCCCGTAAAGACCTCTAAGGTTTACCATAGAAGACCTCTAAGGTTTACCATAGAAGACCTCTTAGGTCTTCCCATAGAAGACCTCTAAGGTCTTCCCATAGAAGACCCCTATGGTCTTATTAATGGAAACCTCTAAAGTCTTCCTACAGAAGACCTCTAAGGTCTTCCCATAGAAGACCTCTAAGGTCTTCCCATAAAGACCTCTAAGGTTTACCATAGAAGACCTCTTAGGTCTACCTATAGAAGACCTCTAACGTCTTCCCATAGAAGACCTGTAAGGTCTTCCCATAGAAGACCTCTAAGGTTTACCAAAGAAGACCTCGAAGGTCTTCCTATAGAACACCTCTAAAGTCTTCCCATAGAAGACCTCCAAGGCCCTCTCATAGAAGACCTCTAAGGTCTTCCTATAGAAGGCCTCTAAGGTCTACCTATGGAAGACCTCTAAGGTCTACCTATAGAAGACCTCTAAGGTCTACCTATAGAAGACCTCTAAGGTCTTTCTATAGAAGACCTCTAAGGTCTTCCCATAGAAGACCTCTAAGGTCTTCCCATAGAAGACCTCTAAGGTCTTCCCATAGAAGACCTCTAAGGTCTTCCCATAGAAGACCTCTAAGGTTTTGCCATAGTAGACCTCTAAGGTCTTCCCATAGAAGTCCTCTAAGGTCTTCCCATAGAAGACCTCTATATTGTTACTATAGGCAACCGCTAAGGTCTTCCCATAGAAGGCCTCTAAGGTGTTCCCATAGAAGACCTCTAAGGTCTGCCCTTAGAAGACCTCTAAGGTCTTCCAATAGAAGATCTCTAAGATCTTCCCATAGAAAATATTTAAGGTCTTCCCATAGAAGATCTTTGAGGTCTTCCCATAGAAGACGTTTAATGTCTTCCAATAGAAGACCTCTAAGGTCTTCCCATAGAAGTCCTATAAGGTCTTCCCATAGAAGACCTCCAAGGTCTTCCCATAGAATACCTCTAAGGACTTCTAATAGAAGACCTCTAACGTCTTCTCATAGAAGACCTCTAAGGTTTACCAAAGAAGACCTCTTAGGTCTTCCCACAGAAGACCTCTAAGGTATTCCCATAGAAGACCTCTATGGTCTTCCCATAGAAGACCTCTATAGCCTTATTAATGGAAACCTCTAAGGTCTTTCAACAGAAAACCTTAAAGTCATCTCAGAGAAGACCTCTAAGGTCTTCCCATAGAAGACCTCTAAGGTTTTCCCATAGAAGACCTCTAAGGTCTTCCCATAGAAGACCTCTAAGGTCTTCCCATAGAAGACCTCTATGGTCTTACTATAGGAAACCTCTAAGGTCTTCCCGTAGAAGATCCCTAAGGTCTTCCCATAGAAGACCTCTAAGGTCTTTCCATTGAAGATCTTTAAGGTCTTCCCATAGATGACCCCAAAGAAGAAGCCTCCCTACTTTATAAGACCTAAGGAAGAACTTATATCTGCAGAAGACCTTAGTAAGGGCACTATCTATCTATAGAATAGGTCTCAGGAAGGTCATCTATTTATAGAAGAGACCTTAGGCATTATCTATCTATAAAAAGGCCTCAAGAAGATTTACTACCTATAGAAGAAAATATGAGTATAGTAGTGAACGGAGGACTTCAAGAAGAGCTTTTATCCATTGAGACCTTATTTTTGTAAAAAAAAAATGCGTCAGGAAGGGCTTATCACTAACTTCTAGAAGACCTGTAGATTTTCCTAACTGTAGGTCCTCCCATAGAAGACCTCTATGCCTTCCTAAAGAAGGACTATAGGTCTAGGTCTAAAGGTTAGTAAGTAGGTCTTTCTATAAAGTAGCTCACTACCTCCATAAATTGTCTGTAGTTCTCCTCCTCCTCCTCTAGGATTTCCTATAGATAGATCCTTAAGTCTTCTTATAGAAAACCATTAGGTCATCCTAAAGAAGGCGTCTCGGTCTAGGTCTAAAAAAATCTTTAGATCCTCCCATAGAAGAACTATAGGTCGTCCTATAGAAGGTAGTCCTATAGAAGACCTCTAGGACTTCCCATAGAAGACCTCAAGGTCTTCCTTTAGAAGACCTGTTGATCTTCCTGCAGAAGATCTGTATATCTTCCCATAGAAGACCTGTAAGTCCTCTTATAGAAGACCCTTAGGTCTTCCTATAGAAGAATTTAAGTTTTCCTATGGAATACCTTTAGGTTTTCTTTGAGATAGTCTATACTTCACTTTCTATATTAGACCTCTCGGTCTAGGAATAAAGAAAATCTGTAGATCCTCCTATGGAAGTCCTATAGGTCTTCCTATAGAATACATATAGATATTCGAAAAATATTTCGGCTTACCGGCATTTTGTTCAAAATCAACCCATTGTGCTAAACACAACAATCACTCGCCCCAATCGCCTAATAAACAAAACAGACCAGAACCACCATCAATTGCAAGGCAAACAAACAAATCGAAACACTCGCACACCACCACCAAAACCGGTACCGAAATGAATGATGAAATTCAATTTCAAAACAAACTCTTGCTCTTTGCCTCCTTCCGATCATCTCTTCCTATCGCTAAGAAAAAAAGTATAAACAGTTTTGACCTTGAGTATGGTTAATAACTGGGTAGTATATACATATATATCAACATGTACATATTAATATATTTACATATACAAAGTATATAAATACATGCTTACAGCATGTTTGTTTGTAGTACATTTTCATATTCTTGTTATTCTGCTTCTTCTTATTCACTTCCATAATGTTGATTTTTTTTCTTTATTTATCGTCCATGTGTTTTTTTGTTTTTTTTTTCTTAATCTCATGCCTCAAGTATTAGGGAACAAAGTGAGTTCCTCCTGAACAAATAAAGCGCTTGAGATTGGCGAGGAGGACCAATGGAGGGGACGAAGAAAATTTGTTTATTTAGAAGTGAAATAAAGAAGAATACAAAACTTGACAAAAAACATGTGAGTTGCTTTTATGGGGAGAAGAACAAGAACTACTCCCCTACTCTCTCTCTCTCTGCTATTGTACGGAGGACATTTATTTGTGTGTGTATTAGTGGGGTGCCGACAGTTATTTATTTTGGGGCTTTTCCTTTCTTGTTTTGCCTCATCATCCACTTCAAGTTCCAACTGACGTAAAAGTTGTTTTGTTATTATTATTGTTATTTGTTGTTATTCTTCGTGTCGTTCTTTGTTGTTGTCTGTTAATGGAGGAGAACATCAACGTCAACATTTAAGTCCAAAGATTTAAGTTGTTATTGCTATAATCTGTAAAATAATTAATATATAAGTTGTTGTGGTTGTTGTTTTTGTCTCTGTAAACAACAATGCCAGACGGATAGTAAGTGGTTGACAAAAAACGGACTTTATATAATAGTTTGCTTTGTAGTTGTTGTGGTGAAATAGACGAATACTTTAACCCTTTAAATACCAACCAGTATAGCATATGAGGTGGCGTCTAGAGGTCTTCCACAGACAGAAGAAAACCTCTTGAGGTCTTCTATAGACAGAAGAAGACCTCTTGAGGTCTTCTATAGACGGAAGAAGACCTCTTGACGCCTTCTATAGACCTCTTGAGGCCTTCTATAGACCTCTTGAGGTCTTCTATAGACAGAAGAAGACCTCTTGAAGCCTTCCATAGACAGAAGAAGACCTCTTGAGGCCTTCTACAGACAGAAAAAGACCTCTTGGGGCCTTCTATAGACAGAAAAATACCTCTTGAGGCCTTCTATAGACCTCTTGAGGTCTTCTATAGACAGAAGAAGACCTCTTGAAGCCTTTCATAGACAGAAGAAGACCTCTTGAGGCCTTCTACAGACAGAAAAAGACCTCTTGGGGCCTTCTATAGACAGAAAAATACCTCTTGAGGCCTTCTATAGACCTCTTGAGGTCTTCTATAGGTCTTCTAAAGACGGAAGAAGACCTCTTGAGGCCTTCTATGGACAGAAGAAGACCTCTTGACGCCTTCTATAGACCTCTTGAGGCCTTCTAAAGACCTCTTGAGGTCTTCTATAGACAGAAGAAGACCTCTTGAAGCCTTCCATAGACAGAAGAAGACCTCTTGAGGCCTTCTATAGACAGAAAAAGACCTCTTGGGGCCTTCTATAGACAGAAAAATACCTCTTGAGGCCTTCTATAGACCTCTTGAGGTCTTCTATAGACAGAAGAAGACCTCTTGAAGGCTTCCATAGACAGAAGAAGACCTCTTGAGGCCTTCTATAGACAGAAGAAGACCTCTTCAGGTCTTCTATAGTCAGAAGACCTCTTGAGGTCTTCTATAGACAGAGGTTTTCTGAGGATAGAAGACCTCTTGAGATCTTCTATAGTAGACAAAAAATCTCTCCAGGTCTTCTATAGTATACAGAAGACCTCTTGAGGTCTTCTATAATAGGCAGAAGTATTAGGGGGTCTTGGGCAGAAGTATTGAGTTCTTCCGTAGTAGACAGAAGACCTCTTGAGTTCCTCTATAGTAGACAGAAGACCTCTTGGGGTCTTCCATAGTAGACAGAAGACCTCTTGAGGTCTTCCGTAGTAGACAGAACACCTCTTAAGGTCTTCTGTAGTAGACAGAAGACGTCTTGATGTCTTCTATAGTAGACAGAAGATCTTTAGAGGTGTTTTATAGTAGACAGAAGACTTGTTGAGGTCTTCTATTGTAGGCAGAAGACCTATTGAAGTCTTCTATAGTAGACAGAAGACCTCTTGAGGTCTTCTATAGTAGACAGAAGAACCCTTGAGTTCTTCTATAGTAGACAGAAGACCTCTTGAAGTTCTCTAAGGACAGAAGACATCTTGAGGTCTTCTGTAGTAGACAGAAGACCTCTTGAGGTCTTCTATAGCAGACAGAAGACCTCTTGAGGTCTTCTATAGTAGACAGAAGACCTCTTGAGGTCTTCTATAGTAGACAGAAGACCTCTTGAGGTCTTCTATAGTAGACAGAAGACCTCTTGAGATCTTCTAAAGTAGACAGAAGACCTCTTGAGGTCTTCTATAGTAGACAGAAGACCTCTTTAGGTCTTCCGTAGTAGACAGAAGACCTCTTGAGGTCTTCCGTAGTAGACAGAAGACCTTTAGATGTATTTTATAGTAGACAGAAGACCTCTTGAGGTCTTCTATAGTAGAAGGAAAACCTCTTGAGGTCTTCTATACTAGACAGAAGTCGACTTGATATATTCTATAGTAGACAAAAGACCTACAGAGGTCTTTTATAGTAGACAGAAGTCGTCTTGATGTCTTCTATAGTAGGCAAAAGACCTATAGAAGTCTTTTATAGTAGACAGAAGACCTCTTGAGGAGAGAACCTCTTCAGATTTTCTATAGACAGAAGAGGACCTCTTGAAGTCTTCTATAGACAAAAGAGGACCTCTTGAGGTCTTCTATAGTAGACAGAATATCTCTTGAGGTCTTCTATAGTAGGCAGAATACCTCTTGAGGTCTTCTATAGTAGACAGAATAACTCTTGAGGTTTTCTATAGCAGACAGAAGACCTCTTGAGTTCCTCTATAGTAGACAGAAGACCTCTTGAGGTCTTCCGTAGTAGACAGAAGACCTCTTGAGGTCTTCTATAGTAGACAGAACACCTTTTGAGGTCTTCTATAGTAGACAGGAGACCTCATGACGTATTCTATAGTAGACAGAAGACCTCTTGAGGTCTTCTATAGTAGACAGAATACCTCTTGAGGTCTTTTATAGTAGACAGAATACCTCTTGAGGTCTTCTATAGTAGACAGAATACCTCTCGAGGTCTTCTATAGCAGAAAGCTGACTTCTTGAGGTCTTCCGAAGTAGACAGAAGACCTCTTGAGTTCCTCTATAGTAGACAGAAGACCTCTTGAGGTCTTCCGTAGTAGACAGAAGACCTCTTGAGGTCTTCCGTCGTAGACAGAACACCTCTTAAGTTCTTCTATAGTAGACAGAAAACCTTCTGAGGTCTTCTATAGTAGACAAGAGACCTCATGACGTATTCTATAGTAGACAGAAGACCTCTTGAGGTATTCTATAGTAGACAGAATATCTCTTGAGGTCTTCTATAGTAGGCAGAATACCTCTTGAGGTCTTCCGAAGTAGACAGAAGACCTCTTGAGTTCCTCTATAGTAGACAGAAGACCTCTTAAGGTCTTCCGTAGTAGACAGAAGACCTCTTCAGGTCTTCTATAGTAAACAGAAGACGTCTTGATGTCTTCTATAGTAGACAGAAGATCTTTAGAGATGTTTTATAGTAGACAGAAGACTTGTTGAGGTCTTCTATAGTAGACAGAAAACCTCTTGAGGTCTTCTATAGTAGACAGAAGACCTCTTGAGGTTTTCTATAGTAGACAGAAGACCTCTTGAGGTCTTCTATAGTAGACAGAAGACCTCTTGAGGTAGAAGACCTATAGGCAGAAGACCTATTGAAGTCTTCTATAGTAGACAGAAGACCTCTTGAGGTCTTCTATAGTAGACAGAAGAACCCTTGAGTTCTTCTATAGTAGACAGAAGACCTCTTGAGGTTTTCTATAGTAGACAGAAGACCTCTTGAGGTCTTCTATAGTAGACAGAAGACCTCTTGAGGTCTTCTATAGTAAACAGAAGACCTCTTGAAGTCTTCTATAGTAGACAGAAGACCTCTTGAAGTTCTCTAAGGACAGAAGACATCTTGAGGTCTTCTGTAGTAGACAGAAGACCTCTTGAGGTCTTCTATAGCAGACAGAAGACCTCTTGAGGTCTTCTATAGTAGACAGAAGACCTCTTGAGGTCTTCTATAGTAGACAGAAGACCTCTTGAGGTCTTCTATAGTAGAAGGAAAACCTCTTGAGGTCTTCTATAGTAGACAGAAGTCGACTTGATATATTCTATAGTAGACAAAAGACCTACAGAGGTCTTTTATAGTAGACAGAAGTCGTCTTGATGTCTTCTATAGTAGGCAAAAGACCTATAGAAGTCTTTTATAGTAGACAGAAGACCTCTTGAGGTTTTCTATAGTAGACAGAAGAACCCTTGAGTTCTTCTATAGTAGACAGAAGACCTCTTGAGGTCTTCTATAGTAGACAGAAGACCTCTTGAGGTCTTCTATAGTAGACAGAAGACCTCTTGAAGTTCTCTAAGGACAGAAGACATCTTGAGGTCTTCTGTAGTAGACAGAAGACCTCTTGAGGTCTTCTATAGCAGACAGAAGACCTCTTGAGGTCTTCTATAGTAGACAGAAGACCTCTTGAGGTCTTCTATAGTAGACAGAAGATGTCTTGAGGTCTTCTATAGTAGACAGAAGACCTCTTGAGATCTTCTAAAGTAGACAGAAGACCTCTTGAGGTCTTCTATAGTAGACAGAAGACCTCTTTAGGTCTTCCGTAGTAGACAGAAGACCTCTTGAGGTCTTCCGTAGTAGACAGAAGACCTTTAGATGTATTTTATAGTAGACAGAAGACCTCTTGAGGTCTTCTATAGTAGAAGGAAAACCTCTTGAGGTCTTCTATAGTAGACAGAAGTCGACTTGATATATTCTATAGTAGACAAAAGACCTACAGAGGTCTTTTATAGTAGACAGAAGTCGTCTTGATGTCTTCTATAGTAGGCAAAAGACCTATAGAAGTCTTTTATAGTAGACAGAAGACCTCTTGAGGAGAGGACCTCTTCAGATTTTCTATAGACAGAAGAGGACCTCTTGAAGTCTTCTATAGACAAAAGAGGACCTCTTGAGGTCTTCTATAGTAAACAGGAGACCTCATGATGTCTTCTATAGTAGACAGAAGGCCTCTTGAAGTCTTCTATGGTAGACAGAAGACCTCTTGAGGTATTCCTTCTATAGACAGACGACCTCTTGATGTCTTCTATAGTAGATAGAAGACCTCTTGATGTCTTCGAAGACAGAAGACCTCTTGAGGTCTTCTATAGTAGACAGAAGACCACTTGAGGAGAGGACCTCTTGAGGTCTTCTATAGACAGAAGAGGACTTCTTAATGTCTTCTATAGACAGAAGAGGACCTCTTGAGGTTTTCTATAGACAGAAGACCTCTTCAGGTTTTTTATAGACAGAAGACCTCTTGAGGTCTTCTTAGGACATTCATTTCATTAAAAATTCATTTTAATTTTACATTCCACTGTGCCTCTTAGAATACATATTTTAAGTTTGTTTGCCAACTTTTAAGAGTTTAATGGAATATAAATAAAGTGGTTTTCAACATTCTCAAAATATAGAAAAAAAAACTTTAAAAGTAGGGAAACAACAATTGAAGTGTCATAAATAAAACCCACAATGTATTAAAAACTAATAAATATTCGAAAGAAAACCAAAACAAATACTAAAACCCCTATCAAAAAAAACGTGCCATTTTAGTCTCTGCTTAAGTTCTTCTCTCACAGTATTCTCTTATAAAGTGAGAGGGAGAACAAGTGAAAGGGAGACTATATCATGACGACCACATGTCTTTATTGTTTTGATAAGTAGTTTCTTTTTTATTGTTATTATTTCGTGGTTTTGCATGACTTAAAAGCGAGGGAAGTGGTGCAAGGTCGGCGTCCCGCACTTCGTGAATTCATCCGTACTCGAGTAGGTAAACAAAATGTATTTTTGTAGTCATGTTTTTTTGCTGATTTTTGTTTATTTTGATTTCAACAAAACAATGGGAAGAGAGAGAAAAAACACAAAAAACGAATAAGAAGAATAACAAGAATTGATGAAATGCCAGCCCGTCAGCCAGTCCTCTAACCAGAAGCTTCCATTGAAAAAAAGCTTTTATTTCTTCTTAAGAATAGAAATGTTGTTGTTGATGTTTTGTAGTTGGTGTATTCTCCCATTCACATTTCATTTTCTATCATCACTCAATTTACTATAAGCCAATTCTAGAAAATCTAGAAAACGGAGAGTAATCTTTCGGGAATGTATAAATTAGTTTGTTTACATTTTATCGTATGTTTAAGGTGATTGTTGTTTTGTATGGAAAAGGTTTTCTAGAAATAGGAAGTAAGGAAATTGTTGCCAAACCCAGTTAAGTTGGAAATTGATTGGCAATGTTTGACACAATGCTTCCGATATGTCGGTTTCACAGTGGAAATGAACACGGCACTATATCTGACAACACATTCGGGTACCTCCCTCCGAAAATTTCAAAGTTATTGCTTATGGGTTGTTCGATAATAAATAATGTTCAAATATAAATTCAAGGTCTTTGGTGACCAACAAAAAAATCCTAATGGAAAGTAGTAACTGACATTGCACAGTGGTCCGACTTGTATGGAAAGGAGTGCCAAAAAATCGTTCTAATCGAGTTAACGCCTCGAAATTTTAAACATAGGTTTATAACGAGCCCAAAAGGGAGGAAAACAAATTTAATGGATGTAGGTCCACATTTGGGTGTAGCCCACATATAAAGGTACCCCCAATTTTTTATATTTGGACGATTTTAGGCAAATTTTCCAGTCGATTTGGCTGTAATTTTGCATTTTGTGTTCTGAGGGAACAACATACCACCTTGCAAGAAATGTTCAATATAGGTCCACGTTTAGGTAGGTATAGCTCCGATATAAACGTACCTCCCTATATTCGGTATTTTGACTATTTTAGCGAGATTTTCAAAACCGAGTTGGCTGTAATTTTGTATTTTGACTTCGGAGGGAAGATCATACGTCCGTGCAAATAATGTTCAATATAGGTCCAAGTTTAGGTATAGCTCCCATATAAACGTACCTCCCGATATTCGGTATTTTGACGATTTTAGCCAAATTTTCCAACCGATTTGGCTGTAATTTTGTATTTTAAGTTCTGAGGGAACACCATACCTCCTTGCAAAAAATTTTCAATATACGTTTCGGTATAGCTGCCATATAAACGTTCCTCCCGATTTTCGGAATTTTGGCGATTTTACAGGCGTGGTATAAGGGGAATAACTTACAGGGTGGCAGATGGTGGCAGCTGGATTTCTTTTTATCGTAAACTAGAGACTTTCCCCTGTATTTTAAAAAAAAATACGGACTTGCCCTTACGGGGCCAACATTAGTAAAACTCAGCATAAATTTATAGGAATGATATTAAAAATAGCACAAAAAGTGATTTACAAAGAATTTATTTTTAAGGAACTTAGAAAACGAATTTTGAATTTGTTTTTTCGTAAGAATATTGTCAATGCCATCAACTATAAGTTTCATTTTGGAAATTGTACATTTACCTCTTAATTTTTTTTTATAATTTCACTCATAAGCTACGAATACTTTGGGGATCTTTTTTTCGTTTTTAAAGTACCACATACAAATCTCAACTTCTTCGACTTAACTTGGCATATTACCGCTGTAAATTGACAAAAATAATACTGGATAATAAAAATTTAATGTGTTTAGAGAATATTTATTTCAATCGCAATCAAATTTGTCGATATAAATTTTTCGAACCACAGTGCATTGTTCCGAATTTCGCATCAAGTCCGAAGATGTACATGTAACACCGCAAAATACTCGTCGCAGACCCCACTTGTTACTTTTAAATTTAGCATAATGCCTTGTCTTTTGATGCAATGGTAATCACTCCAGCCTTCGATTACCAGGCCAGATAACATCAATGACATTTTCAACGGTGGCAATGTTGGCGACATTTCCTGAGTATCTCTGCCATGTAAAACGTATCTACATGTGGTGTCTTAAGATATGCCGTTAAGACACGACTATCATTGATCTAATATGAATCGGGATGAACTCCCTTTCCAAGAGGTGTTCTTGCAATAACTGAACGATTGAGAATTTTATTCGGGTAAACTGGTTGGGTTGTAAAAAAACTAATTTTTCATGAATTTTTTTACAAAGAAACTCCCAATATTTTTAAATAGTTCTTTCTTTTGTCTGAAAGGGTGCATTTTATACTAGTTTTGGAATTTGTTGTTGTTGAAAAATATTGCATAGTTTTGTTGTAAATGGCTACCTGAGAAACCCTTTCTTTTTAGAAGCGTTTTGCGGTGCCAACGATAGCTCGAAACGGATGGTGTGATCTTCGTATATTTTTGTGGGCGTTTTAAAAACTTTATAATCTTGTCTTTAAACTAAACAGAATTTTTAAAAATGATGAACTGTCAAAGTCAAAATTTCGATTTTAAAGAAAAACAAGTAAAAAGTCGTTAAGTTCGGCAGGGCCGAACTTTTTATACCCTCCACCATAAAATAGTCTTAATTAAAATGGAATAATTAGCGTCCTTTTACAATTTTAGGTGGAACAACTTTTCGACAATGGATAGACTCCTACTACCTCCCACTATTGCTTAAATTACACTGTGAACACAAATGTTGGGGCAGAGATAATTCCTTTTGGAGATGAAAGCCCTTGGTGTGTGTATATTAAAAACCCCGAAGGACATATGCGCCGTGAGTCGAACTTCAGCGTTAAGGCGTGATGAAGTTTTTGCAAGAGACCCTGTAAGCCATCATCAATTAGCATTATATCTTTGTTTGTTGCTTTTTGTAGAGCACTTAAGCAACAGTGAACAAAGATATAACGCTAATTCCTGATGGCCCACAGGGTCTCTAACAAAAATTTCATCACGCCATAACGCGGAATTTCGACTCACGGCGGATCTGTCCTTCGGGGTTCATAATATACTCACCAAGGACTTTCTTCCCCAAGAGGAATTTTCCGTGCCCCAGACTTTCGTACCACATACGGGGCTATATCAAAGAGTCAACCTATCTTCAAATTTTTTGGCGGAAAAGTTTTATAGCTGCAGGGAACTTCAAGACTCAAATAGAGGGTAGATTCATCAAAACAATGTAGACCCTCAAAAATTGACCCATGTTGACGAATTTTAGTGAAGAAATTTCGTGACCACTGAAAATTCCCGAAAATAGGGAGGTACAGTTATATGGGGGGATATACCAAAACATGGACCTATATTGAGGATTATTTTTGAATAGACAAAATTGTAGCTAAAATTCTCAAAATACCGATCATTACAGCTAGTTCGGTTAAAATTTGCAGCTAAAAATCTCAAAATACCGAAAATCGGGAGATACCGTTATATGGTGGCTATACCAAAACATGGACCTATGTTGACGATGTTTCATTGGAGATGTTTTATAACCACTCAAAACTTCAAATTTCGGTTAAAAACTGTAGCTTAAATTCTAAAAATACCGAAAATTGGGAGGTACCGTTATATGGGGGCTATACCAAAACATCGACCTATGTTGATGATGTTTGGTGGGGATGTTTAATGATCACTGAGAATCTCAAATGGCAAATTACAGCTAGTTCGGTTAAAAATTGTAACTAAAATGCTCAAAATACCGAAAATCGGGAGGTACCGTTATATGGGGGCTATACCAAAATATGGACCTATGTTGACAATGTTTGGTGGGGATGTTTAATGACCACTGAGAATCTCAAATGGCAAATTACAGCTAGTTCGGTTACAAATTGTGGCAAAAATTCTCAAATTACCGAAAATCGGGAGGTACCGTCGTTATATGGGGGCTATACCAAAACATGGACCTATGCTGACGATGCTTGGTGGAGATATTTCATGACCACTGAGAACCTCAAATGGCAAATTACAGCTAGTTCGGTTAAAAATTGTGGCTAAAAATCTCAAAATAACGAAAATCGGGAGGTACCGTTATATGGGGACTATACCAAAACATGGACCTATGCCCATATCCTTTGGGATATAAGTTTGTTGATCACTAGGAACCCTAAGTGCCAAATTATAGCTAATTCGGTCTGCAAATGTGGCGAAGAACGTCAAAAAACCTCAAATCCGGAGGTACCGTTATATGGGGTCTATACCAAAGAGTGGACCGATATAGCTCATCTTCGAACTTGACCTGCCTATGGAAAAAAGACCCTCGGGTGCAAAATTTCAGCACTCTATCTCAATTATTGCGCACGCTAGAGTGATTACAACAGACGGACAGACGGACATGGCTAGATCGTCTTAGAATTTTATCCTGATCAAGAATATATATACTTTATATGGTCGCAAATGATTAGTTCGATGTGTTACAAACGGAATGACAAACTTAATATACCCTCCATACTATGGTGGAGGGTATAAAAATTACATTTTTTGTCAAAAAAAAAAATCGGACAAAAAATTAAAAAAAAATCTGTCTCGCTTAAAGGCAACTTTTTCATGTATTTAATAAACTCACCAAACCGTATGAAGATCGGTCAATTCGTTTTCTAGCTATCGTTGGCACCGACTTCAAAAATGCCATTTGGAGAAACCCGCGTTTAAAGTTTCTATGCTGAAATTGTTTTGCGGCATACTCTTTACTACCTGTTCTTCAAAATAAGCCAATATTTTTTCGATTTTTTGAATAAATAATTTATTTATTCAATAAATTTATTTATTCAATTTTTAGAACGTAATTCGTATACGTTACATGCATTACGTATACGCACGGCACTTGCCACTTTTTATACCCTCAGCATTTGTGCTAAGGAGGGTAAATGTGTCTCATCGAAATAATGGTTTTAGACCCCAAGTATGTTTGGACGAAATGTGTTTCAGACAATTTGGAGTCGACTGAGCAATGTCCGTCTGTCTGTCTGGCTGGAGCGCACGATAACTCTCGAACGGATCAACGGATTCGGTCCAAAGTTTAAGTTCGAAGATGGATTATATCGGTCCACTCCTTCCGGTACCCGCCCCACAAAAGTTCGGAAATGTTCGGAAAATGTATGCGCACGATTACTCTTGAAGGGAGCAACCGATTTGGTCCATACTTTGCACATCGTGAAATTTCTACCAGATATAGATGAGTTTCCAATATGGACTCAATCGGTTCACTCCTTCGGGTACCTCCCACACAAAATTTCGGAAAAGTTCAGTTTAGGACCAGTTCTTGAAGCGCTTCGTTTTTTGTTGTAGCAACTTGTATCCACTTCCCCCCATACGACGGTACAAGTTTCATCAGCGGCAGGTCCATACTTCCTGAGAAAATAGCCTGAAAGGTACAAAAAAACCCCTGTGACGCCGTGTGTAGTTTTGAAACTCAACAAAATTCTCGAAAGGATCTGCCGATTCGGTCCATAATTTGTCCTTCGTAATATTTTGTGAAAATATAGTTTAAGTTCAAAGATAAGCCATATCGGTCCACTCCTTCAGGTACCTCCCCCACAAAAGTTAAAATATGTTCGGAAAAATTGTGCGCACGATAACTCTTGATGGGAGTGACCGATTTTGTCCATACTTTAATCTTCTTATATATCTACCAGATATAGATCAGGTTCAAATATGGACTATATTTGTCCACACCTTCGGGTACCTCCCACACAAAATTTGAGATACATTCACTTTAAGACCTGCTCTCGAATCACTTTGATTTTTGTTGAAGCTATTTGCATTCGCTGCCTCAATTACGACAGTAAAAGTTTGTTCAGGGGCAAATCCATACTTCTTGAGAAAACAGCCCCAAAGTTGTAAAAAACCCCTATGGAACCATATGTTGTGGCTGAAGAGCTCGAACCGAATACTGCGTTCGTCCACACTTTGGATATTGTATTATTTCTTCGAATATTAAATAAATTCAAAGGTTGTGCTTATTGGTCCATTCCTTCCGGTACCCCCCCCCCCCTTCCCCCCCCCGGAAGTTCGAAAACATTCCCTAAAGTTGTACGCGCGAATTCTCATAGACGTAGCAACCGATTTGGTCCAAACTTTGGATCTCTAAATATTGTCGAAACATAGTTTATTTTCAAATCTGTATGTATCTCTGCAATCCTTGTGGTACCACCCACACAAATGTTCAACATTTTTGTGTGGTTAAGGGTCTGTTC
The DNA here is from genome assembly GCF_047663935.1 of Musca autumnalis. Taxonomy (NCBI): domain Eukaryota; kingdom Metazoa; phylum Arthropoda; class Insecta; order Diptera; family Muscidae; genus Musca; species Musca autumnalis. The sequence goes on from NW_027411644.1 coordinate 70,353,764, forward strand.
GAGGATCCTTTGGACATTTTTACCGAAGGTTTTCCTAGTGTCCCTGTTTACAGCGATATTATGTTTTTCGTAGGGTAGTGTGATAAAAAAAAGCTCTATCTATCGATATCCCCGCAAATTTTAGAGCTTTAATAATATCCATACTTTTGTCGGTTTATACACCCACAATTTTGAAACCCCTCCCTAATTACATGTTTTTTTTTTTTTTTTTTGGGAAACAATTATTTCGATCCACACAGGCTGAGGGTATATCTCTGTAGGCAAAGCCGTATGTTACTTTTTTACTTTTTCTTTTTGAATTTCCTTGCATCCTTCAGGGCGTTGTTATGTGTGAGTACATGGTTTTTCAGTTAGATGAATTGTGTGTAGGGAAAGCAGGGCGTACGTCCCTGCTTTCCCTACATACAATTCATCTAACAAAGTAAAATTTTTTTTTTATAGAAGTTTTGAACATTTTGCTTCCAAAAAATCAAATTTGGTCTAGTGGCCCCCCGAAATGAATTTCTGAGTAGGTTGGTGGTGGTGAGAGAAACATTGTCTGACAGTACTTGTGCCCTATTTGCCGAAAACCTGTTTTATTGATTTTAATCACCATACGTACAAATGTGCACACGAGATATTTTTGGAGGCTGGCTTGACAGTAGTGCATTATTATAAAAATAAACTTTTTGAAATATTAACTACTTGGGAGCTATCGCAGAGAAGAGCAGAAGATCTTCAAATTAGTCGCTTTTTAAAACAATATGTACTATTGGTCCTCTTAGTCTTTTAGTCAAGTCTTCTCAAAGAAACTTTTCAGAAAACCCTTGGATATGACCTTAGAAAACCGTTAATCTCATCATAGCTACACACAATAATTTCCAGGCTTTTTTATTCACGGGAATAATACGAATTCATAAAGAAAACGCTTTTGACTTCTTCGTAAAAGACTTCTGACAATATTTAAATTATTCTAAAATATTATAAAACTCTACGCAATGTATTTTTTATAAAGAACATTAAGTCTCTTTAAAAAAACACAATTAAAGAAGTCCCAAACGTGTAAGTAGATGAGCAATAAATATTTTCATCATCATTTCCCAGAATATCAATTAAAACACAAACTAATTAAAAAATGCAATACCACCCGCTATCACCCACACACAGAGAGACACGCAATGAGAAACACCACACAGCACTCTCTTGGCTGCCAAATTTTTTTGGCAGACATTGATAACAATGCAAATAAAATTTGTCAAATTATTCAGGAGTCACACGCGCAAACTTTGCGGCAAAGAAAATTGAGTTTTTCGGAGAGAGCGAAGAGGAATGAGCCCCTCTGTACTCGTTTGTCCCCGCTCTTACACAAACACTCAATTTTCTTTACCGCAAATTTTGCACTTGTAACTACTGACCAGCGTTGCCAGTATTTTTCGGCCTCTTTTCCCCAACTTCTCCAAAACTTTTCCCCAAAATTCCCCAGATTTTATTGAATTTCCCCAAGAAAATCCCCAAACATGTTTTAACAAATAATTGCAAAGAAAAAAAATCAAAAGTAGTTTTATTTTTTTTAATTTATTTTACATAAGTGAGTTTAAAATGGGAAAACGTCAACAAAAAGTTTGTACTAATTAATACTTCATTCAAATTTGTACATTGAAATTCAATTAAATTGGTTTCACATTCTTAAAGTACCTATTCTTATACTTTAAATAGAGTTCATAGTAGAAAAAAGAATTATCTCCAAATATAGGTCTGTACGATAACTCAAAAGTTTGTACAAACTTTTACAAAATGCTGTTCGATAACAAACAAAGAGAAATGAGAAGTACATGCAAGTAGTTGCAAGCACTTGCAAGTACTATTTACTTGCGAAGTTATCAAACAGGCCTTATGTCTTTTCATTTTTCAAGGGTAATATTATCCATTGCGATTTGTAAACCCATGGAGGTTTTTGTGTTGTCGACTGTTTCTAAATATTGGGGCAAATTGCATGTAAGTTTTAAAAAAATACATCCGTTTCAGCATTTGTATTAACAAGCGTTTAAGATATTTGGCACAGGTCTTTTTAACATTAATAACTGGTGACTCATCCAAGCATTCAATTTTGTTTCCAAAAATAAAGCCTAGATCTATGGCTCCGGCTCCCAATGGTAAAATAATTTGTGGTTACGTGATGACTGGCAAAAATGAACGGCCACACTATCAAGCAAGCGATTATTTGAGCAAAACTCTGTGTAGCCCGCTTTTTCGTGACAGTTATAGATGGTTTCGCTTTGAAAACTTAGATTATGCATATTTTTTTTTTTTATAATTGGAGCCATGAATGTTAAATAAAGTTTAATTTCATCATGCTTCTCAATCCAGAACTCATTTGGCAGTTAAGTCCCATTGAGCAGTTGAAATTATGAAAAAATTGCATTTCAATTCAACGCATTGTTCTAGTGAACGATCAGTTGTCGAACCGCATGATATCACTTCAAAGCTGTTATAAATTATACATTTAGTATATGACGCATGTTATTTGTGCGTTACCCATGTGCTACTATTAAAAAAGTTCAGATAATCTGAAATAATTACTCATAAAAGAATTTCCCCAAAAATCCCCAAGTATTTTTCAGATTTCCCCAAAAATTCCGCAATTCCCCAAGTCGAATTATTTTTCCCCATTTCAGGAAAAAATTCCCCAATTTGGGGAAAAATCCCCAATACTGACAACGCTGCTACTGACTTACAAAAAAAAGTAAGTCCACTTTATGAGATAAAAACACCTTCACTTCTTCTCTTCTCCCCCTCCCACTTTTACAATAAAATGCAACAACCACCAGATATGATTTTGGCTGAGTAACTGTTGAGCAACATAACAGAACATGACTGGTGGCGCCAATCTTTGTTGTGGTTGTTTTTAAATAGCACACAAAAGTGGCATCTAATTATTTATAATTGACTGAAGGAACAACAAACACACAAATGCACACACACCTACATAGCGGTAGAGAAAATACCGTCGCCGGTGCATTACATGTTGTTATATAAATAAAATTGTAAACAATAACAATAAGAGAGCAACAACAACAACAGATCTACAATACAAAACAATTTTTTGCAAATCATGTTAAATCTAAACGGATTGACTATTGGCTACGACTACTACTGACCCACTCATTGAAACAGTCATTACAGAGAGAGAGACCAGACATATTGTGAGATTTTAAAGATTACAAAAACACGATACCCGATGTGTTCGGTGCATTGGGTGTTTATGTTTACATCTGTCTATGACGGCAACGATAACAAGACGAACTGCCTTTGTATGCAATTGAGGGTGACAGAAAGGAAAAGTGAGGGAAGCTAACGGGCTAGGGAAATGTGTGTGAGAAAGCGCCATTTACAACAAATTAGAATGTCAAGACCAAAGTCTTAAATACCCACAGTTTTTTTACGAAAGGAAACGGAAGAGAGCAGCGTGGACTTTCGGTGAGAAAATACATTGCAGGCATTTTAAGAACAAAGAAAAGTGCCAATTTTGTTTGTTTTTGTTAAGGCAACTATTAAAGATGATTGTAAGTGGGGAGAGGCGGTGGTTTGGAGGCATGCTAAAGACTGAGGTTAAACTCTATCGAACAAAGAAATGTCGAGAAATTAGTGTAAAGGAGGTGAAGAAAACCTTCACCTCATTTTGTAAAAAAAGTGGAATCAATGACAAAGAAATCTGATAATAAAAATAATTAAGAGATAAAAAGCCTAGGCCTCTATGATAAATACCATGTTAGGGAGAGAGAATAAAAAGTGAGATATTGTGTGTAATGTAATAAAATCATGAGATATTGATACTTTATTACAAAGTAAAGAAATGACACATCCTTAATCCTCTCCATAATGTTGTCTTTGTTTGGCAAAGAGAAAGAGATAGAGAGTGAGAGTACATTTTTAAATAGTGGTGCATTTGCACGACGATTTAAGTAATATTGTGAAATTATTGTGAAACAAAAAACCTTAAGTGGCGGAATAAGCCGCCATAACCACATCAATTCCCAGACCTAAAGGGTTTAGGGGGTGCGTATACTTTATCATTATTAATTATACGCCCTAAAACCCCCAAATAAAAAAAATCTAATAATGATACATTTTAGGAGGGCTTTATTTTTGACACAAACAACGGATGTTTGTAAATCTTTTTCATAGAATAAATCAAGTCCTTCAAAGCTATAAATACATGAAGATTGTAAAACTCAATTGTTAACATTTGTCAATAGATGGAGTTAAGCTCTGTTGTTACGATAGCATAACAACATTCTGTTAACTAGTTAACCATTTTAGGCGATTTTAACCGCAAACTTCATACTCAATGAACTGGAAACTGCTATGGAATACAATGTTGAGTCCAAATTTTTGCTTTTATACAATTTGTACAAGCCGAATTGGGCTTTAATAGGCTTTTTAACGTCAACATAACCCTGTTGTTGATAAAATGTTTATACACTTAGTTTCATAAACATTTTTACATTATGCATCTTTTATAGTATTTAAAATTCTATGTCTTTGATTCCTTACCTCAAAGAGAATGCAAATGTGATTCTTATTTATTTGGACATACCTGTAATGAAAAAAAATATTAGTTAATATATAAACAATTTATAATACATCTAAAAATTTATATTTTAAATTTTAAATTATTACATTTATGTAATTACATTTATTTAATTTTATCTTATATTTTTGCTAAATTATAGCTAATTTGGTCGAAAAATGTAGCGAACAGCTTCAAACTAACGGTCGGTACCATTATATGAGGGCTACACCAAATCGTGAAGCCATGTCCAAATTGTTGGTGGAGAAGTTCTTTGACCGCTTGAAATCCCAAAATTCCAAATTATAGGTAATTCGGCAGGAAAATGTAACGAAATACTTAAAAATGCGTTAAATCGGGCGGTATCATTAATTAAGGGCTACAACAAAATGTGGACAAGTTTTTGTTGGAAAAGTTTTTTGACCACTAAGGACCCAAAAATGTCAAACTACAGCCTATATAGGACGAAAATGTAGATAAAAAACTTAAAAAAGAGAAATCGGGTGGTAGGTGCCGTTTTATGAGGGCCATATCAAAACATGGGCATATGTTCGCAATTTTTGGTGGAAAAGTTCTTGACCACCGGGGACCCTAAATCCCAAACAATAGCTAATTAGCCGGAAAATGTGGAGAAGGAACTACAAAATACCTGAAATCGGACGGTACCGTTATATGAGGGCTATACCAAAACGTGGGCTTATGTCCACAATATTTGGTGGAAGAGGTTTTTGACCATTTTGAACCCCACAAAAAGTCAATTTACAATCACTTTATGGCTAAAATGTAGATAAAAACATTAAAATACCTGAAATAGGGCGGTACCGTTATATGCGGGCTATACCAAAACATGGACCTATGTTGACAACTTTTGAGGCAGATTTTTTGTGACCACTGGGAACCTCAAATGTCAAGTTACAGATAGTTCGGACAAAATTTGTAGCTAAAATCCCAGTACATAAAATCGGAAGGTACCGTTATGTGGATGGGGCGGCTATACCAAAACATGGACAAATGCTGAACATTTTTGTGTCCCCTGGGAACCTCAAATGTCAAATTCATGCTAGTTCGGTAAAAAAGTGTAGCTAAAATTCTCCAAATACCTAAAATCGGTAGGGTCTGTATGGGGTCGATACCATAGGTCACACAATATCACATTTTCAATGGCGGCAATTTGCTCAGAAATTTATCGGCATGGTCCACATTTTAAAATACCCCCCATATAACCGTACATCCTGATTTTCGGTATTTTTAAATTTTTAGCCTCATTATCACACCGAAATTTCTGAAATTTGGTATTTAGTATTATGTGGGACTACAAAACTTTCTACGAGAAATTTGTCGGTATAGGTCCACGCCTTCGGGTGACGTAGGGGATGGAAGATACCAAGCAACGGTCCTGACCGGCTTTAACATGGCAAAGCCCAGGATTTATCTTGGCCCTTCTTTCATCACAAGTGGACACTGACCTCCCCGTGGTGTCAGCTGGGGAACTGCCTTTAACACCCGTTAAAGGTAGTGAGCTAACATGTGCCGCGCGTTCACCCATAAGAACGTTAAAAACTTGGGTTTGGGCGTCGGGTTAGTAACCCTCCCCTAGAAAAAACAGCCTACTATGAAAAAACGAAAGAAAAGAAAAACAAACCCATTTAAAGTTGACGAACCCCGTAGACGTTTTAAGGACCATGATCTGCGAATCTGCACCTGGAATGTTCGCACTCTTTATAGAGAAGGTGCAGTCTTCGCATTGGCAGACGTACTTGAAAAGTACAAGGCCGATATTACTGCCATACAGAAAATACGATGGATTGGGAAAGGCGTCACAACAACACCTAAAGGTGACGCACTGTATTATAGCTGCCATGACGAAAAGCATGAGTTTGGTTGCGGATTCGTAGTTAGTCGGAGACTAAAACATCTGGTATCCAGCTTCACTCCAGTGAATGAAAGACTTGCTGCAATTCGAATAAAAGCTAAATTCTTCAACATCAGCTTTATTTGGGCTCATGCTCCCACTGAAGAAAAGGACGAACAGACCAAAGATATATTTTACGAGCGCTTAGAAGAAACATATGACCGTTGCCCTGCCCATGACATTAAAATTATGCTAGGCGATTTTAATGCCAAAATTGGAAAGGAGAATATCTTTGGCCCAACAGTCGGAAATTTCAGTCTCCACAGTGAAACATCTGGTATGAGGCTGATAGACTTTGCAGCTGCAAAAAACATGGTAGTTAGCAGTACCAGATTTAAGCTTCTCGATATTCATAAGGGCACCTGACTGTCGCCAGATCAAAGAACAAGAAATCAATTTGATCACGTTGTGAAAGATGGAAGACACTCATCGAGCGTGTTGGATGTACGATCGTTCCGAGGCGCAAACATTGATTCGGACCACTACCTTGTTGCAGCAAAGGTACGTACCCGTCTAAACGTTGCAAATAAAGCACGAACAGACACAACGCGGAAGTTGGACATCAATAGGCTGCAAACAAAACAGATAGCCACAGCATATTCCACTCAAATAGCCCAATTGCTTAATGAGAGCACTATTTGTCCCGATAACATAACAACACAATGGCAAAATATTGCCCACTCCATGCAAACAACCGCAAAATCCATACTTGGATACCAGAGACCTCCACAAAGGAATTGGTGGTATGATCAGGACTGTCGTGCTGCTTCCGAAGAATGCGGCATATAGAGCTACTTTACAATCAGTAGTTACGCGTAGCGCACGAGAGAGATATCGGTAGAAAAGGAGAGAAGAGGAACGTATTTTCCGCAAGAAAAAGAAAGAAATGGAAAAGCGGGAGTGTGAAAAAATCGAGATGTACAGGAGCCAGAATGAAAAATTCAGAACGAAAATTCTACCAAAGAGTGAAACATCAAACAGATGGTACAGTTACTTCCTTCTGTAGAGACCAGCAAGGTAATCTGGTAACAGATACAGATAGCGTGCTCAGGATATGGAAGGAACATTTCTCCAATCTGCTGGTATCCAATTGTAGCAATGACGATGATACCACAGATCCAATCCCAGAAGATGGTATAGAATGTATACCGCCCGGCCAAGATGAGGTAACAACAGCAATCAACCGGCTGAAGAATAATAAAGCAGCAGGAGCCGATGGCTTACCAGCTGAGCTGTTTAGCTGTCAACCATTGACCAGATATTTACCCTACGGCAAATCCTGGAGAAGACCCAAGAGATGCAGATCGACACATATCACCTTTTTGTCGAATATAAAGCAGCATTCGACAGTCCCCTCCGATCAAAGATATTCCAAGCAATATCTGAATTTGGTATCCTCGCAAAGCTCGTTTGGCTTTGTAAGATGACTGTAATTGATACTAGTTCCTCAATTAAAATTGGAAAGAACCTCTCCGAACAGTTCAGTAGCAAAAGAGGTTTCAGGCAAGGAGACAGCCTTTCGTGTGACCTATTCAACATTTTGCTGGAAAAGGTAATACGAGATGCAAATGTCAAAAGAAATGGCACAATTTACAGCAATAGCCACATGTTACTGGCTTATGCTGATGATATAGACATCATGGGAAGATCAGTAAAGGAAGTAACTGATACCTTTAGGAAGGTCGAAGCAGAATCTGCGAAAGTGGGTCTGGCGGTAAACGGCGAAAAGACCAAATTGATGGTGTCGACGCGCAAAGCGGCCATAGAGCTCGGACCAACTGTGGAAGTTGGTACCTATAATTTTGAGGTAGTTAAAGACTTCAACTACATCGGCACATAAACACAACAAACAACATCAGTTGTGAAATAAGATGAAGAATTGTATTGGCCAACAGATGCGATGCTACTATGGTTTAAGTAAGTAATTTAAAAACAAAGCCACATCTCGTCAAACAAAAATAACACTATACAAAACGCTGATACTACCCGTGCTAATGTATGGCTCCGAAGCATGGGTAGTTGCGCAAGCAGATAAGGCAGTGTTTGGTGTGTTTGAGAGAAAAATTCTTCGAAAGATCTACGGGCCGATTTGCGTTGACGCTGAATATCGACGTCGTATGAACCACGAGCTATGTCAGCTAACAAAGACATGAATATAGTTAAGCGTATCGAGATGCAACGATTGCGTTGGCTGGGTCATATCATAAGAATGGGCGATGATGAACCCGCTAAAAAGGCGTATGAATACATGCCACATGGCGGTGCACGCAGAATTGGCTGGACAAAAAATAGATGGCGCAAACAAGTGGATGAAGAGATGACAAGCCGCGGTATTCCAGAAAGCGAAGCGAAAAACAGAGAGAATTGGAGATCTTTTCTTAGTTCGGTCTATGGAACAAATGTTCTGTAATGGGCCAGCTAAGTAAGTAAGTAAGTTTTGAGACTACTGGGAACCTCAAATGTCGAGTTACAGATAGTTGGGACAAAAATTGCAGCTAAAATCCCAAAGTACCTAAAATCGGGTGGTACCATTATGGGGTGGTGGGCTATACCAAAACATGAACAAATTCTGACAATTTTTGTTGGAAAAGTTTTGTGTAGTTAAAACCCAATTAGGACATTAAACTTTTTTGTTGCCCTTCGTGTGCCACATTTATTCGTTGTGCTACTTGTTAAAACGATAAATTTATGTCAAAGACCCTGAAGGGCTTCTTTCATTAGGATCATTGGATTTCTAAATCGTGATTAGGGGGCTAATCCTAAAAGAATATGTTAACAATTTTACCCAGTGTTTATTTTATAAAAAAAAAACCCTTTTTGTTGCTGTTAATATTTTATACCCTCTGCATTATTTTAAGGATTTGGATTCGAGGCACTTTAAGGTTTTGCTTCTCTTCAACTTTTTGCCCTTTTGATAGCAATTTTTCAATCAAATTGAAATTAAGTTACTACGATTCATAATGTTGTACACGGTGCTCTTGAACCAAGTCTAAATGAAAGCAGCTTACACCTGGAAAGTTTTTGTGGATCCTCAAACTACAATGTCCAAAGATGAGAAGAATAAAAAAAATAAAAGAAATCGACGGAGCGCTTTTTAAATAAATCGCGAACAAAGTTCAATTTTTTTAGGTTTTTTTAGGTTTTCACGATTTTGCTGGGAAACCGCAAGTCTTATCGAAATTGGATTAGAGAAAACATTATAGCTGTGAATATTCTGTACAAGGTTGAGCTTTATGATATTTTCGTAGGTTTTACCGTTATTGAGATATAGAAGTTCAAATTGGGACAATGCATTGACCGTATCGCCTCCTTACAAAACAATGTCATGTACGGTGCGCCTAAACTAACTTTAAATAAAAACCGCTTATACCCGGGAAGTTTTTGCGGATTCTGAGAAGTTTTTGCGGATGTTTATAGATGAGAAAAATCCGAAAACAAGAAAAAATCGCTTGAGGCATTTTTAGATAAATCACGGCCAAAATTCACATTTTTGGTTTATTTTAGGTTTTCTCGATTTTGCTTGGAAACCGCAAGTCCTATCAAAATGGGGCTTAAGAAAATTTTGTAGCTATGAAAATTCTCTAGAGGATTGACAATTATGATTTGTTCCTATGTTTTACCATTTTTGAGATATAGAAGCTCAGATCACATTTTTTGGTTTTTTTAGGTTTTCGCGATTTTGCTTGAAAACGGTAAGTCTTATCGAAATAGGGCAAGAGAATATCTGATAGCTGTGAAAATTCTCTACAAGATGGGCTTTCGTAATTTTTTCATAAGTTTTACCATTTTTAAGATATAATTATGTCACGACACCGGATTTTTATACCCTCAGTCTTTAGACTAACAAGGTTATATACACTTTCATACGGGCAAAATGTGCCTCATCGAAATAATGGTTTTAGACCATTTGGACGAAATCCGTTTCAGACAATTTGTAGTCGATTTAGCAATGTCCGTCCATCTGTCTTTCTGGCTGGCTGCTGCGCACGATAACTCTGGAACGGAACAATCCATTTGGTCCAAAATTTGACTTTCGTAATAAATTGTCCAAATTAGTTTAAGTTCGAAGATGGCTTATATCAGTCCACTCCTATCGGTACCTCCCCCACAAATGTTCGAAAATGTTCGGAAAATTTGTTCGCCGATAACTCTTGAAGGGGATTAACCGATTTGGTCCATACTTTGCAGATCGTAAAATTTCTACCAGACTTATCGGTACCTCCACCACAAAAGTTCGAAAATTTGTTCGCCGATAACTCTTGAAGGGGATTAACCGATTTGGTCCATACTTTGCAGATCGTAAAATTTCTACCAGACTTAGATGAGGTTCTAGTATAGACTCAATCGGTCTACCCTTCGGATACCTTCCACACAATGCTTCGGAAAAGTTCAGTTTAGGACCTGCTCTTTAATCGCTTTGATTTTTATTGTAACAACTTGTAATCACTGGCCCACATACGACGGTACAAGTTTCTTCAGGGGCAAGTCCATATTTCCTTAGAAAATAGCCTGAAAGTTGAAAAAATCCCCTATGGCACCGTGTGTAGTAGTTGAAGCGCAAGATAACTCTTGAACGGAGCTGCCGATTCGGTCCAAAATTAGGACTTAGTAATATATTGTTCAAACTTAGTTTAAATTGTTAGATAAGCCATATCAGTCCACTCCTTCAGGTACCTCCCCCCAAGAGTTTAAAAATGTTCCGAAAAATTGTGCGCATTATAACTCTTGAAGGGAGAGACCGATTTGGTCCATACTTTACTCGTCCCAATATATCTACCAAATATACATATATCAGGTTCGAATATGGACTGTATTTGTCCACTCCTTCGGGTACCTATCACACAAATTGTCGGATAAGTTCACTTTAATTTTTGTTGAAGCAACTTTCATTCGCTGCCTCAATTACAACGGTAAAAGTTTTTTTCAGGGGCAAGTCCATATTTCTTGAGAAAACAGACCGAAAAGTATAAAATACCCTGGCACCATGTAGTGGCTGGAGAGCACGACAACTCTCGAACCAAAATACTGAGTTGATCCACACTTTGTATATTGTAATATTTCTTCGAATGTTAGATGAAATTCAAAGGTGGTTCTGGTAGGTCAACTCCTTCCGGTACCCGCCCAAAAAATCGAAAATATTAGCTAAAATAGTACGCGCGATATCTCATAAACAGAGCAACCCGGTTAAGGGTCTGTGGGAGGATCCCTTGAAAAATCTTACCGAGTTGTCCTGTTTACAGCGATATCATGTTTTTCGCAGGCAAGTACATGCTTCCTGATATAATGGTCCAAAACCTCTGAATTATATGGTGACCAACTGAAACGATAGGTATCGGGACCACCTCTATCGAGGGGAATGACTCCTAAAATAAGACCCACTTTCAAAATGGAATATGTCAGCTCATTCCTTTAGATACCTTCCCCGCAAACTTTTTTCTTCTATCCAAATCCATATTTTTATCGGTTCATACGCCCAACATTTTCAAAACGCGTATTTGTTTTTTGGAAAAAAAGTGTTTCAATTCACACAGGCTGAGGGGTATATCTCTGTCGGCAAAACCGACTGATATTTTTTATTTGTTTCAACTTGTTTCTGTATTATTTATATTTATTTATTTTGTATTATAAAACATTTGCATTATAATGTATTTAAATATTCCTTATCTTTTTTCTTTAGAATTTATTTTCATTTTAATTTCTCTTTTTTCCTATCATTTTTTTCTGAAATTCCAATTATTATCATTTCTAGTATTATATGGGAGGGGAGGGTATGTTCAAAGTGTTCTTTTTTTCAATTCATCTTCTTCCGATCATCATCATCATCATCATCCGCATACTTCATCACTCACAATGTGCATATTTCTGCTCCTCCATTCATAAGTGCATTTAATGTGCTGATAAGGCGAGACATTGTTTTTGTTTCCCTTTGTACCCACCCATCCAATACAACACCCAACACCAATAAAATAAAAACAGTAATAATCTTGTGTAGTATTGACGCAAATTGTCAAAGTGACGTTTAGTTGTGATAGATACTACATCAGCCAGCGGTCGGTCATTCAATAAAAAAAAATCCCAGATTGACAAAAAAGAAGACTATCAAAGAAAAATGTGACAATTGTGTGCGTTTTTAGCTTTGCTTTTTTGTTTTGTCATTTCTTTGCTTTATATTGTGAATGGCGATTTTGCACTTGTCACACTAGTTTTATTTGCCGCATTTTATTTTGTTTGATTTTTTGCTATTATTTCATTTTTGCTTGTATTGTTGTTGCCTTTTTGTTTTTGTTGTAAAACAAAAAGATGATCATCTGCGACCATTTTATTGCATCATTTTAATTTGTGGGTCAATACAAAACGCACTCAAACTATCTCAAAGCGCCCTCGGCATCTATTGCTGTGTTATCGTCGGCATTTCAAATTGTGATAAGGCAATGGGAGGAAGGGAAACAAGTTAGATTACAGGAAAATCCAAGGAAGAAAATAAACATACAGAAAAGCACTCAATCGAATTACTACCAACCTCGAATTTTAAGACAAAATTTGTTTTCACTGAAACACAAAATTTTAAAATATTTCGAAAAAATGATTCGCTCTAAAAATCGTAGTTCATAGCTACATTAGGCGATTTTCTTTGCGGCAATTGTCAGTTTGTAGGTGAGAGAGGGTGTTGAGAGGTAAAGGGTTACCAAATGCCTCACCCCTCTCTCCATCGAACTGATAATTTTCGCAAGGAAAATTGCCTAATGTAAATATGGACTTATCATCAAAAAATTTCAAACTTTACTTTTTTGCGAAATATGTCCGTCTGGCTGGCTGTTGCCCACGATAACTCTCGAACGCATCAACCCATTCGGTCCAAAATTTGGCTTTCGTAATAAATTGTCCAAATAAGTTTATGTTCGAAGATGGGTTAGATCGGTCCACAACCTTCCGGTACCTCCCCCACAAAAGTTCGAAAATGTTCGGAAAAATTGTTCGCCGATAACTCTTGAAGAGAGTAACCGATTTGGTGCATAATTTGCATATCGTGAAATTTCTGTCAGACTTAGATGAGGTTCTAGTAGAGACTCAATCGGTCTACCCTTCGGATACCTTCAACACAAAGTTTCGGAAAAGTTCAGTTTAGGACAATTGTCGTAAGGAAAATTGCCTAATGTAAATATGGACTTATCGTCAAAAAATTTGAAACTTTACTTTTTTGCGAAATATTTTAAAACTGTTTGTTTCAGTGGAACCGGCGTAGGGTTTTTTGGCACGTGAAATATGGGCTATTTCCAAAAAAAAAAATAAGAAAAACGATTTGAGCGGTGAAAATTTAAGTAGAAAATATTGAAGTTCGCAAACTTTTTTAGGATTTTGGAAATTTTCGCTGGGCTTATCTTGCTAAGTATGAACTTCCCCGCTATGTGTAGTTTTAAGGAATTTCTGGAAACTTGACTCGGGATATACGAGTGTATGAGCTACACCAAAGAAAACAATTGATAAAAGGCGATTTAAACTTTGCCAAACACTTTTTTAATTGGTGGCTGCTAGATTTTGGAAATTTTCGGAGGCCTACTTATCTCGGGAAATTTGGGCCTCCTCGCCAACAAAATATAACGTTGTTTGTAATCAGGTCCATAAGGACTAACTACTGTAAAATAAATCGCAACAATACGTGGCATGGCCTTAAACAGCATTTAATCCCAAAATATTGAACTTTTAAAGGGATGCGACCGATCGAGTCCATATTAAAACCTGTAATAGGACCACAAGGATAAACTGCTGTAAATATTTCTAAACTATTCGTTAAGTGGCCTTAACCTGCATTTAGTCCCAAAATATTGAAATTTTAAGTGGAAAATTACCTAATAGGATGGACCGGTCTTAGAAAGCATGGACTTGCCAACGGAAAGCAACACTTTTGTTGTAATTAGGACCATAAGGACTACTTTCGGTAAAAAATTAATAACTACCCTTAAAAGTCCTTAAAGTGTTCATAAGCTAACATTTAACTTTTGTGGAAAAGACTCGCATTTGTTGGTCTATAAAGACCTCCTTCTCTTCTTCTTCTTTTTTTCCGCTTAACTCCTTGAGGAGCATAGGACCTCAAGAGGTTTCTGAAACACTGTCTAAACATGAAATGCTCCCTTCCAAACACGTGGAGCTTGTCACAGTTGTGGGAGACTAATATTTCTTTCTTTTCATTTATGATACAGAGGCTATTCTATAAGACCCTTTGTTATACGCAGTATACTCTATAGGACAATTTGCTATACCAAGGATACCCTATAGAATCCATTCTTATATCAACGATGCCCTAAAGAACCCTTTATAACATTAAGGGTACCCTATAGGATCCTTTGTTATACCAAGGATGTTCTAAATCGTCCCTTATTACGCAACGGATACCTTACAGGACCCTTCGATATACCTCTAGTGGTCTAGGATACTCTATAGGACAATTTGCTATACCAAGAATACCCTATAGAATCCTTTCTTATATCAACGATGCCCTAAAGAACCCTTTATAACATTAAGGGTACCCTATAGGACCCTTTGTTATACCAAGGATGTTCTAAAGGACCCCTTATTACGCAACGGATACCTTACAGGACCCTTCGATATACCTCTAGTGGTCTAGAAAGACCTCCTTCATAGACAGGCTTCATATGATCCATAAAGACCGCCTTCAGCTGGTATATGAAAACCGCCTTTAGGTGGTCTATAAAGATTGTCATCAGGTGGTCCATAAAGACAGCCTTCATTTTGGCAGGTGGTCTATAAAGAACGCCTTTAGGTGGTCTAAAAATACCGAATTTAGGTGGTCTAAAAATACCGAATTTAGGTGGTCTATAAAGACCGTCTTCAGGTAGTCTATAAAGACCCCTTCAGATGGTCTATAAAAACCTCCCTCTAGTGGTCTAGAAAGACCACCTTCATAGACAGGTTTCAGGTGGTCTATAAACACCGCCTTAAGCTGGTATATGAAAAAAGCCTTCAGGTGGTCTATAAAGACCACCATCAGGTGATCCATAAAGACCGCCTTCATGTTGGCAGGTGGTCTATAAAGACCGTCTTCAGGTAGTCTATAAAGAGCCCCTTCAGGTGGTCTATAAAGACCCCTTCAGATGGTCTATAAAGACCGTCTTCAGGTAGTCTATAAAGAGCCCCTTCAGGTGGTCTATAAAGACCCATTCAGATGGTCTATAAAAACCTCATTCTAGTGGTCTCGAAATACCTCCTTCATAAACCGGCTTCAGGTGATCTATAAGTCGGCCTTCAGGTGGTCTATAAATACCGCCTTCAGGTGGTCTATAAAGACCGTCTTCAGGTAGTCTATAAAGACCCCATTCAGATGGTCTATAAAGACCCCTTCAGATGGTCTATAAAAACAGCTTCAGATGGTCCATAAAAACCTCCCTCTAGTGATCTATGAAGACGTCCTTCATAGACAGGCTTCAAGTGGTCTATAAAGTTGGACTTCAGGTGGTCTATAAAGACCGCCATCAGGTGGCCTATAAAGACCGCCTTCAGGTGGTCTGTAAAGACCGTCTTCAGGTTATCAGGTGGTCTATAAAGACCGTCTTCAGGTAGTCTATAAAGACCCCTTCAGATGGTCTATAAAAACCACCCTCAAGTGATCTATAAAGACCTCCTTCATAGACAGGCTTCAGGTGGTCTATAAAGACCCCTTCAGGTGGTCTATAAAGACCCCTTCAGGTGGTCTATAAAAACCTCCCTCTAGTGGTCTAGAAAAACCTCCTTCATAGACAGGCTTCAGGTGGTCTATAAAGTCGCCTTCAGGTGGTCTATAAATACCGCCTTCAGGTGGTCTATAAAGACCGCCATCAGGTGGTCTATAAAGACCGCCATCAGGTTGTCTATAAATACCGTCTTCAGGTAGTCTATAAAGACCCCTTCAGATGGTCTATAAAAACCTCCCTCAAGTGATCTATAAAGACCTCCTTCATAGACAGGCTTCAGGTGGTCTATAAAGTTGGACTTCAGGTGATCTATAAAGACCGAATTCAGATGGTCTATAAAGACCGCCTTCAGGTGGTCTATAGAGACCGCCTTCAGTTGGTCTATAAAGACCGCCTTCAGGTTGTCAGGTGGTCTATAAAGACCTTTTTGAGGTGGTCTATAAATACCCCCTTCCGTTAGATCTGTAAAGACCCCCTTCTGTTGGTATATACCGGTCAATAAATACCGCTTTCAGGTGGTCTATAAATACCGCTTCCAGGTGGCCTGTAAAGACCGCTTTCAGGTTGTCAGGTGGTCTATAAAGACCCTTTTCAGGTGGTCTATAAATACCCCCTTTCGTTAGATCTGTAAAGACCCCCTTCTGTTGGTCTATACTTACCCCCTTCAGGTGGTCTATAAAATCTCCCTTCCGATGGTCTCTAAATACCGCCTTCTGGTGGTCTATGAAGAGTCTCTTTTATGGTCTGTGAAGATCCACTTTTCTTGGTCAATAATGTCTGTCTTCCGTTTACAAAGAACCCTCTTGTAGTGATCTATAAAGACCCTCTTCTATGGTCTATAAAGACCCTCTTCTATGGTCTATAGAGAGCGCCTTGTAGTGGCCCATAAAGAACCTCTTGTTTTGGTGTAAAAAATTCTCTTCCGTTGGCCTAGCAAGACCGCCAGCTGTTGATCTATAAAGGCCCTGTTCTGGTGATCTATAGAAACTGCCTTCCGGTGGTCTACAGACACGCTTTCTTTTCTATGAAGACATCTAGGTGTATATAAAGCCCCTTCCAGTGGTCTATAAAGACCCTCTTCTTTCAGTCTATAAAAACGATTTTGTTCCTTAAAAGTTGAAATCTAAAAATGTTTTAAATAAATTTCTTTCGGAAAGTTCATTTATTTATTATTATAATTTTTTTGTTTAATTATTCATTTGCTAAATTTTATTAAATGCAAAATGCATACATACATACATATGTATGTATATGTAACTGAAAATATATAAATGTATGTAAATACACTTTTTATTGTTGTTGTATAAATATGCAACTGTCTAGACGGAAAAAGCTGCAGTAGAAAAAAAAATCCGTCATAATTTTTTAATGTCACTGTCAGCGGATTTTTTTAAGTGTTGTGTATTTTACAAGTGTGAATGTATGGAAGTGTGTACGTTCACATATTCTGTGTGACTTGTAATTGTAACAAACGCCTGCTTGACTCTCGGCCTCGGTCTGTACCATATAACAGAACAAATAAATTGGAACATTGTGTTCCAAAACAAAGACAAAGAATATTTTATTGATAATGACAATGAAATTCCATTAAAACGTTTTTTTTTTCAAACAAGCAAACAAACGTATCTTATCACATTTTGATTGGCAAAAAAACAGAGACAAATTAAAAAAAAAAAATAAAAAAAAATTAAAAAAACTTTTGATTTCCTCAAAGTGGAGGATTCAGCAATTTATTGTTGATTTTTTATATATTTTTTTCAGAGTTTCCTTCTTTGTTGGTTAAAATGTTACAACGATTTTTGTTTAATTCTTTTCTCTCTTGCCTAAGAAGCAATTTCTTTAGCACAATCACATATGTATGTATGTGTGTATAAAGTTAAGGCAATGAAAATGTCAAACAGAGAAAAAAAAACAAAACATTTTGTTTAATTTCTTTGTAAACAACATCAAGGCCTTCTTCCCCCCTCCCTCTCGTTATACTTGTTGTTTTGTTTGTAAAAATACAAAATTTTTAAACATTTCTGCCCTTGAATAAGTTCATTAAACCACTTTTCATCCAAAAGAGAAGAGAAAGATAGAGGGTGAGTGAGAGTGGGAATGTTGATGTTTCATTAAAGTTCATAGGAGTGTTGTGAAGCTGCCTAGTAAAGTTGAAGAACGGGTGGTATAAGTGATCTCAACACTAATACGTCCCATATAACTGAAAAAGAATTTTAAGATAATGTAATTTATCAGGTGATTTTTAAAGACCCCCTGCTTTTTGCACTATGAATACCCCCTTCTGGTGGTCTGGTAACCTATAAAGGCTACCTTCTGTTGGTCTATAAAAACTTCCTCTGGTCTGATGCTCTATAAAGACCCCTTTCTGGTAGTGCATTAATACCATTTCCAGTGGTCTGTAAAGGCCACCTTCTGAACACCGAGTAGTATAATTGTTGTCAACACTAATATGTCCCATATAACCATTACTAGTGGTCTGTAAAGGCCACCTTCTGAACACCGAGTAGTATAATTGATGTCAACATTATTATGCACCATATAGCCATTTCTAGTGGTCTGTAAAGGCCGCCTTCTGAACACCTAATAGTATAATTGACAGCGAAAGAATTTTAAGATAATGACATCATTAAACGTGGGGTTATTGTTTTTCATTGAACATTTTCTTTTCCGATGACCTATAAAGCTCCCCTTCTGGTGATCCTTTTGGAACATAAAGACCACTTTCTGGCGTATATAAATAACTCCTACTGGTAGTCTATTAAAACTCTCTTCTGGTAATTTATAATGACTCCTTCTAGTGATCTATAAAGATCCCTTTTGGTTGTCTATAAAAACGCCTTTCTAATAGTCTGCAAAGGCTCCCCTCTAGTAGTCCATAGACACTCAACTTTTTTCAACTTTAAGATACCCTTGTGGTCTTTGTAGAGTCCTTCTTGAGGTCGTCTACAAAGACCTCATTGAGGTCGACTGTAAATACTTCATAGAGTTCGACTATAAAGACCTCATTGAAGTGGACTATAAAGACCTGATTGAGGTCGACTACAAAGACCTCATTGTGGTCGACTCATAGTTCTTTTTGTCGGCATTACTAAAAGAATATTTTCTTTAAGACCATTTTCACTGTCTAGCACCTCCTGTATAAAGACTCAGCTCCTTTATAAAGACTCTTTCAGCTCGCCTATAAACAATCCCTTCTGGTCGTATATAAAGACTTTCTTTTGGTTGACTAAAAAGTCAACCAAAGTCTCACATAAGGTATTCTTATAGCAGGCCCTGAATTGTTGTCATAAAAGACCAAATGGTTTTCTTATTGAAGACTGCATGTCTCCTAATAGAAGAATATCTTCATATATTGCACCTGAATTTCTTCCTAGAAGCTATTCTAATTTTGTTGGAGAGAAGAAGATATATTGAATTAGTCCCTAGAAGTAATTTTACCTCTTAAAGAAATTCGAAAGGGTGTATGAACCATATGGACATCATGTCGTATGAGTTGTGTCGTCACTTATCCGTCATCAGTTGCTCAGGGTTTATTGAACTAAAAATTTAAAGTCTGGAACTGTAAAAGATCCAAAGATCTCTTTCTAGAAGACAAAAACGTTTATGTATAGCAGATCTGAAGAATCGTTAGAAAACGTAAGGTATTCTCGTAGAAGACCAAAATATCTTCATATATTGGACCAGAATTTCTTCCTATATTGGACCAGAAACTATTCTAATCTTTATGTAGAGAAGAGGGTTTATTGAATTAGGCCCTCTCTATATTTGTACCTTTTAAAGAAACTCAGAAGAGCTTCATACACCATAAGGACATCATGTCGTATGAGTTTTGTCGTCACTTATCCGTCGTCAGTTATGCGGAATTTATTGAAGTAAAAGATTAAAGTGTGGAACTGTATAAGATCCGAAGATCTTTTTGTAGAAAACAAAAACGATTATGTATATCAGATCTGAAGGATGTTCTTGTTCCTATAGAAGCCCTTCCCATGAAAGAATCGTGAAATGACGTAAGGTAAATTCGTATAAGACCAAAATATCTTCATATATTGGACCAGAATTTCTTCCTATATTGGACCAGAAGCTATGGTAATCTTTATGGAGAGAAGAAGCTTTATTGAATTAGGCCCTCGGTTGTCATTTACTCAGAGTTTATTGAACTAAAAATTTAAAGTCTGTAGATGTATGAATCCGGAGATTCTTGTTGTAAAAGACATAAACGTTATTGTATATCAGTTCTAAAGCTTATTGTTTCTATAGAAGCCCTTCTCATTAAAGAATCGTAGAATAACGTAATATCTTCTCATAGAAGACCACTAGGTCTTGTTATCGAAGTAGACAAGCGTTTCCCATAGATTACAAGCTTTCCATGACGTATAAGTATTGACGTTATTTATTCGTTACCGGTTACGATGTTTACTCTACATGTTATGTAAGAAGAAGACAAGATCTTAGCTTAAAAACCTACAAGGCATTGTCATAAGAGACCGAAAGGTATTCTTAGAGAATACGAAATGGTTCCTTGTGGAAGAACAAAAATGACAAATCAGAAGAACTTTTTATGAGTGATGACAACACTAATACGCCCCATATTGCAGGAAATGTAATGTAAGATAATGACATTTACCAGTGAAGATGATGTAATTGTTTTTGGGCTATAAATACTCCCGTTTTTAGCTAATGAAGACCCCCTTCTGGTGGCCTACAAATACCGTTTCGGGTGGCCTGTAAATAAATCCATCTGGTGGTTTATAACAACACCCTTCTGGTGGCCATAGAGACAACCTTCTGCTGGCCTATAAAGCTCGCTTCTGGTCACCATTTTACACACCTTTCTGGTCGACTATAAAAGCTTGCTTCAGATCGTCTGGAAGTTTATCAGTAAAAACTTCATGGAAGGGTGAAAAAATGTGGTTAAAACCATTAGTTTCGATCTGTGGCCAATGAATAATGGCGGAACTGCTTCACTTTATTCAAAAGCTAACAAAAATAGAAGAAAAAAAAAAACAAATAAATGTAAATAAAAAACATTTGGCAAATGGAACAAAAGACTGGGTGGCTGATGTTCCCTTTTGATTTTGTCTTGGCGCCAGCTTGGTTTTGCCAAAGTATATTTTTTATTTTATTGATTTATTTTTGTTTTTTTTTTTCTTTTTTGCCAAATATTTAATTTGTTGTTATAGTCCACAGTGGACCATTAGTGAATAATCTCTTATTGATTTAATTGTTTACATGTTTTTTTTTTTTTTTGTGAATATTTATTTTGCATTGTTTCAAATCCCCGTGGGTCATTAGATGAAGAATAACCCCCAAAAGCAAAGAAAAATATCTGTCACCCAGCATCCTCTTTGCTCTGGTTTGTTTTTCTCTCTGTTAAATAAATGAAACCGCCTTCAAGGCCAATACCAGCCATTGACCGACTACTGTCCGACTAATTCATTCAAACCAAAACAGAATTTAATTCAAATTGATTTTCAATTAAAATTAATTGAAATTCGTACGAATTTGTGTTTATTTGAAACAACAACAAATGCACACATTAACAACAGCTTTCTTGTTCTGATTTATTTAATTTTGCAAAAAAAAACGGAAAAAAATTGATAGAAAAGTGAAAATCAAATGTCTGATGAAAAAAAATTGAAATTGAATATATCTTTGACGGATTGATTTTGTATTTCTTTCTCGGCAATTTATTTGCCAATTATTATAGCGGTGAAATTGGGTACAGGGGATACTAATGATTGATTTCTATTAAATAGGTTCTGTGGGTAGTATAAGTGATATTGATGAAATATTAAGTAGACCACAAGGGTAATTTAAAAAGAAATACACTTTAAATAAGAAAAAGTTTTGAGAGAATTTCGTTGGCAACGGCATAATTCATACGCCATGGGATCCTCATCTTCTACCAAAATACATTTCTCAATATTAATTAAAAGATCTTGAGGTATTGTTATAAAAAGGTTTTATCAACTTCTATAAGATCCGTCTTATCTTTCCTCCATAAAGCTATCTGCTAATAAAATATTAAATATGCTGACTGGAACATTGAGCTAAGAAATACATTTTAAATTAAAATACATTTTATCATACGCCATTGGATACTCAACTAGTTTTCATATTCTACAATAAGGCTTTCGAAATTTCCATTAAAATATCTTGAGGTATTTTATAAGAAGGCGTTCTGAACTTCTGTAACATCATTCTCATTCTTCTCTCTTTTCTATTAGATCTCCTGCCCTTCTATGAGAAGATCCTGATATCTTCTATAATAAGTGCTGGGTTTTATAAGACCAGCGCTTAGGCCTACGCCTAGAGAGAAAATATTCTGCTGTTCTACAATAAGACTTTCTGATATTCTATGAACATAACTTCTCATGTTCTATCAACAGTCCTTATGATCTTCTATAAGAAGGCCATCTGGACATCTTACAATAGAAATTTTAGTTTCAGAAGAACCTTTAATAGAAAACCAGTTCTTCTCACAGAAGATCTTCTAATAGAATTGAAAACGAATAAGTAACGATATAATGCATATGCCATGGAGTCCTTAAACTCTAGAGACAACTTTTTGGGCTTCTTTAACAAGACGAAAACATAGATAAAGGCTTCATGGAGAATTCGATGAGAATTCCTCCTTTTTTATAGTTGTCTTCCATAAGAAGTTTTTTGTTTAGATTTACTATAAGGTATCATTTTATAAATGTTGATCTTCCATAAGGAAATATTTTGTTCCTATCACGCAGTGTCGCCAGGCGTCGTTTGACATTTTTATTGGCAAGTTTGACAGTTTTTAGCCTAAGCGTACTCAGGACAGTTTCACATACGACCATGTGTTGTGTTGTTTCATAGTGACTTGAAAAAATCACTTTGCATAAAAAAGTGAATTAACTGGTGAACATTTTCGTCCGATAATTTTTCACAACTTTCGATGTGGATAATCACGGCAAGAGTGGATCGATCAAATTAAATCTTTGTATGTCGATAAAGGTCCATCCTCTAGCTCTATGAGAAACTGGTTTAATGAATTCAATCGTGGCCGACACTCGCCAAAAGAAGAAGTTCGTGAGGGTCGTCCAAAAATGGTCTTTGTGCCAGACAAAATTAAGCCGTGCGTGAACGGGTAATGCAAGATCACCATGTTATGTACCGTGAGATAGAGGCATCCTTGGGCATTTATTCCACCAACTAACATTTGATATTGCATGAACGCTTGGCGCCAAAAATTGGGGTTTTCTCGTCAGATCCCGTGTTGGTCGGTGCAAGAAATTTCGAAAAAAAAAAATACGCGGTGCTTCAAAAGACATTTATAAGGTGGATTCAGGTGACGAATCATCAAACTATGCGTATGAGCCCGAAAAATCGCAGCAATTGCCAGTAGATGCTTCTATGGGAAGTCTATTCAATCTATGAGTAGATCTCTATAATAAAGACCTTCTGAAGATTTTCTATAGGAAAAGCTTATGGTGAGAATAACATTCTGGGCGTCCATGTCAAGTTTTTCGATAGACTTTCTGACCTCCTTTCAGGAGACTTTCTGGTAGAAGGTTTTCTAATTTCCAAAAAAAAAAAAAAAAAAACAATTTTGCTTTCTATGAAAATAATTTCTCTTCCGCTATAAGGAGACTATATATAAAACAACCTTTTGGTTGAGGAATTTTCGGTTTTTTTTATGAAAAGTTCTTTTGAGCTTCTTGAGAATATATAATAGTTCGCTATGTTGTCAATGAAGTTTATGAATGAGGTCTATGAATAGACCTTTCAGTCTTCTATCCCTAAACATTCTGGCCACCTATTCAAATATCTTCTGAGTAGACCTTCTGATGGTTTTCTGTCTGTAAGACGGCCTTCTGAGGTCTTTGTAGTCGAAATCAATGAGGTATTTATATACGATTTCAAAGAGTGGACTACCAGAGGGGAGCCTTTACAGACTATTAAAAAGACGTCTCTATAGACTACCAGAAGAGCTCAAAAGAAGTCATTACTGACGGGACACAGAAGCACATTTAAACGGGAGTTAAATCGTGAATAGGTCTCCACATAAATTGTTCACTTTTGAAACAAACAAATACACAATCACAGATATCTGGCATTATCTTATAATTCTTCTCCTGCAATATCGGGCGTATTAGTGTTGACATCAATTATAATACCCGATGTTTAACTTTACTTGGCAGCTTCACAACACTCTTGTGAACTTTAATGAAACATTATTTGAGAAGATCTTCTGGTGTTCTATGAGAATACCTTTTAGCCTTCTACGAGAAGTCTTCTGGACTTCTATGAGAAGATCTTCGGGTCCTCTATGAAAACACCTTCTTGTTTTCCAAAAGGGGGTATTTATAGACAACCAGAAGCGATTTTTTATAGATCTTTTGGTTGAGGAATTTTCGGGTTTTTTATGAAAAGTTCTTTAGAGTTTCTTGAGAATATATAATAGTTACCTATGTAGTCAATGAAGTCTATGAATGAGGTCTATGAGTAGACCTGACGGTCTTTTATCCATAAACTTTCTGGCCACCTATTCAAATATCTTCTAAGTAGACCTTCTGATGATTATCTGTCCATAGGACGACCTTCTGGTTAAGGAATTTTCTGGTTTTCTAAAGAAAGTTCTTTTGGGTTTCTTGAGAATACATAATAGTTTTCTATGTAGTCAATTGAGTCTTCTTTGAATAGACAATCGTTGTTCTAAGCGCAAACTTTCTGGTCACCAATTCAAATATCTTCTGAGTAGACATTCTGAGTTTCTATGACCGAAACTTTAATATAAAAAAAGGCTCTTATTTTTTTTTTTCTTTTTTTAGAAAACCCTTTTGCGTGGAATGATTGATAAAATGTAGATTTTAAATTAAAATGACTTACACCCCGACCCTAACCTTGAATTAATATGTAAAAACTGTCCACATAACACAAAAGAAGAAGTCAACGAACCCCACACATTTTTTAACTCAAAACTGCAAACTTTACAAAAGTGATAAAAAGAAGAACCAAAGCCACTGCTTGCTTTATGAATTAACTCTTTAAGACCGCTCAGATTATTTGCTTTTTTCTTCGTTTACTTGACACTGTAGCCCAATAAATATGTCCACATATAAATATTTATTTCATGATAATTGATAATACTGTAAGCAAAGTAAAGCAGAGATCAGAAAGGGAGGGAAAGAAAATGTATGACTTTGCAGTTATGGGTGATGTGGTGTAGAATTTACCCCCTTTAAGTCACGTGTTCCGCCAAAGATTTAGCAGTTGTGTTATCAACAAAAAGAGGAAAAAAAGAAAAACGCTAGGCAGCAAAGCAAATAGTCTTGAATGAAGAGCTCACAAACGCATTACAATTGCCAGAGATTGTAATTTAAACTTAAAGAATAAAAAAAAGCTTTGTTTGTTTATGGCGATCAGCTATCAGGCGGGACTCTGTAATATGGTGGTGGTGTGACTGATGTGATAATGAGATTCTGGGGAACAAAGGGAATATAGGGAACAAAAGTTATTTGTAGTGGGAATAATGTTTCAATATCACATTATTCCCACTAAAAATAACTTTTGTTCCCTATATTCCCTTTATTCAAATGTTTTTAGATCGTTGAACATTTTTTTATAAAATACATGTTAGGACAGTTTGGGTCCGCCTAGGTTTAATTAGGAATCTGGGTAGAATGAGTAACGACATTAAGTATTCGTGTTGTGGTATGGACAGCCAGGACATATAAATCCTCAACGTTGCTATTCAAACGTTGGTATATATCTCAGATATAACAATTCCTGTAGCAGAAGATAATCCATCTTTAAAGGTATGATCTACTTGAAAACCCGGGTCGTATGAGTGTCGACGTAATGTATACGATTATTTTATTTAGGGTCCCTTGGGCGTATGGGTATTGTCGTTACTCATACTTTGAATTCTCCAAAACACAACAATATCAAATTCTAAACTTCAGACTCGTGAAATAATTTCCCCATTACTGTTAAATATGGGTGACGTAGGGGATGGATGATACCAAGCAACGGTCCTGACCGGTTTTAACATGGCAAAGCCCAGGATTTATCTTGGTCCCTCTTTCATCTCAAGTGGACACTGACCTCCCCGTGGTGTCACCTGGGGAACTGCCTTTAACACCCGTTAAAGGTAGTGAGCTAACATGTGCCGCGCGTTCTCCCATAAGAACGTTAAAAACTTGGGTTTGGGCGTCGGGCTAGTAACTCTCCCCTAGAAAAAACAGCATACTATGATACTACCTAAAGGTGACGCACTGTATTATAGCTGCCATGACGTAAACCATGAGTTTGGTTGTGGATTTGTAGTTAGTCGGAGACTAAAACATCTGGTATCCAGCTTCACTCCAGTGAATGAAAGACTTGCTGCAATTCGAATAAAAGCTAAATTCTTCAACATCAGCTTTATTTGCGCTCATGCTCCCACTGAAGAAAAGGACGAACAGGCCAAAGATATATTTTACGAGCGCTTAGAAGAAACATATGACCGTTGCCCTTGACATTAAAATCATTCTAGGCGATTTTAATGCCAAAATTGGAAAGGAGAATATCTTTGGCCGAACAGTCGGGAAATTCAGTCTCCACAGTGAAACATCTGACAATGGTATGAGGCTGATAGACTTTGCAGCTGCAAAAAACATGGTAGTTAGCAGTACCAGATATAATCATCTCGATATTCATAAGGGCACCTGGCTGTCTCCAGATCAGAAAACAAGAAATCAAATTGATCATGTTGTGATAGATGGAAGACATTCATCGAGCGTGTTAGATGTACGATCGTTCCGAGGCGCAAACATTGATTCGGACCACTACCTTGTTGCAGCAAAGGTACGTACTCGTCTAAACGTTGCAAATAAAGCACAAACAGACACAACACGAAAGTTAGACATCGGTAAGCTGCAATCACAACAGATAGCCACAGCATATTCCACTCAACTAGCCCAATTGCTTAATCAAAGCACTACTCATCCCGATAACATATCAGCGCAATGGCAAAGCATTGCCCACTTCATGCAAACAGCCGCAAAATCCATACTTGGATACCAGAGGCCTCCACCAAGGAATCCATGGTATGATCAGGAGTGTCGTGCTGCCACCGAAGAGAAAAATGCGGCATATAGGGCTACTTTACAATCCGTAGCAACGCGTAGCGCACGAGAGAGATACAGGGAGAAAAGGAGAGAGGAGAAACGTCTTTTCCGCAGGAAAAAGAGAAAGATGGAAAAGCGGGAGTGTGAAAAACTCGAGATGTACAGGAGCCAGAATGAAGTCCGAAAATTCTACCAAAGAGTCAAGCATCAAACTGATGGCTTTGGTACAGGCACATCCTCCTGTAAAGACCAGCAAGGTAATTTGGTAACTGATACAGATAGTGTACTCAGGATATGGAAAGAACATTTTTCAAAACTGTTGGTATCCAATAGCAGTCCCACAGTCCCAATCCCAGAAGATGGTATTGAATGTATACCGCCCAGCAAAGATGAGGTAAAGACAGCAAATAAATCGGCTGAAGAATAATAAGGCAGCAGGAGCCGATGGCTTACCAGCCGAGCTGTTCAAAACCGGAGGCGACACGCTGATAAGGTATATTCATCAGCTAGTTAGCACCATCTCGCAGGAAGAACGAGTACCGGACGATTGGAACCTGAGTATCCTGTGCCCCGTCCACAAGAAGGGCGATAAGACTGTATGCTCTAACTATAGGGGCATAAGTCTACTCCCTATTGCCTACAAGATCGTGTCAGGGATATTGTGCCAACGACTAAAGCCAATGGTCAACGAGATAATTGGACCATACCAATGCGGCTTTAGACCTGGAAAGTCCACCATTGACCAGATATTTACCCTGCGGCAAATCCTGGCGAAGACCCAAGAGATGCAGATCGACACCTACCACCTTTTTGTCGATTATAAAGCAGCCTTTGACAGCCCGCTGCGTTCAAAGGTATTCCAAGCAATGTCTGAATTTGGTATCCCCGCAAAGCTCATCCGGCTTTGCAAAACGACTTTAACTGACACGATATCCTCAGTTAAAATAGGAAAGAACCTCTCCGAAGAGTTTGGTACCAAAAGAGGTTTCAGACAAGGAGACAGCCTTTCGTGTGATCTCTTTAACATCCTGCTGGAAAAGGTTATACGAGAGGCAAACGTCAAAAGAAGTGGCACAATCTACACCAATAGTCACATGTTACTTGCTTATGCTGATGATATAGACATCATAGGCCGATCAATAAAATAAGTAACTGATACCTTTATGAAGGTCGAAGGAGAATCTGCTAAAGTGGGTCTGGCAGTAAACGGTGAAAAGACCAAGTTGATGGTGTCGACGCGCAATGCGTCCATTGAGCTCGGACCGACTGTGGAAGTTGGTTCCTATAATATTGAGGTAGTAAAAGACTTCGTCTACCTCTGCACCTCCGTAAACACAACAAACGACATCAGTTGTGAAATAAAAAGAAGAATTGTATTGGCCAACAGATGCTACTTTGGTTTAAGTAAGCAGTTTAAAAACAAAGCCACATCTCGTCAAACAAAAATAACGCTCTACAAAACACTGATACTACCCGTGCTGATGTATGGCTCCGAAGCCTGGGTACTTGCGCAAGCAGACATGGCAGTGCTTGGTGTGTTTGAGAGAAAAATTCTTCGAAAGATCTACGGACCAATCTGCGTTGACGGTGAATATCGACGTTGCGTTGGCTAGGCCATATCATAAGAATGAGCGATGATGACCCCGCTAAAAAGGTGTATAAACACGTACCGCTTGGCGGTGCACGCAGAATTGGCAGGCCAAGGAATAGATGGCGCAAACAAGTGGATGATGAGATGAAAAGGCGCGGTATTCCAGAAAGCGAAGCAACAAATAGAGAGAATTGGAGATCTTTTCTTAGTTCGGCCTATAGAACAAATGTTCTGTAATGGGCCAGCTAAGTAAGTAAGTACTGTTAAATATATTTGAATTTACTTCATGTTAGACTTTTAAAAGTCATGTTGTTTTTTTTTTTTTCTTTTTTGTTTACATCAATCTTTTGCCATTAAGAAAGATATTATGGGATAATAGAAAAACAAAAAACGCACACACAAACACAACCTATAATTATTTATTAAGTAATAATTGTTTATGGCTTATCTGAAGGAGTGTGTGGTGGCTGGCTTCGTTTTGTGTATTCGCGTAAATATTTATTTTCTAAAAATAGTTATTCTACCTCTACTTTGAAAGCGTGTAGATTGTTTGTTTTGGTTTTTTCGAGTATTTTTTGTTTTGATATGAGTGTTTGTTATTAAACAAATGTTTCCATTCTCAGAATAGCAAATGAAAAAACAAACTCAACGTCATCGTTATTATTTATTGTTAGTGAGTTTTTTTTTTTTTTTTTTTGGGAGTAGATGACTTCCAGATCATTTATGAGAAGAAGGCCATCTGGGTTTCTATTGTGGAAGATATAATAAAGTTGATCTATAATAAATATATTTTCTTATAGCAAACCATTCTGAATAATTAACAAATGGATATATAACGCCAGAACTCACGGAACATGGGTTAGTGTAGAAATATACCTGATTACCATGAAAAAATTCAAGGAAGCCGGAACTAAACTGGGGCGAGATCAATCGAATTTAAAAATGTGGCCCGTTTTATGCTGAATTTAAATATTTTTTAATTCACCCTCTCAAAAATAAATAATTTCATATTTAACAAAATATTTTCCTTATAACTGAAAATCTTATGACAATCTCTATGACATATACCACAGTATAGAATATATACCAGACTACTTACTTACTTAGTTGGCCCATTACAGAACATTTGTTCCATAGACCGAACTAAGAAAAGATCTCCATTCCTCTCTGTTTTTCGCTTGACTTTTTGGAATACCGCGCCTTTTCATTTCTTCATCCACTTGTATGCTCCATCGAAGCTTAGGCCTGCCGATTCTGCGTGCACCGCCATGTGGCATGTATTCATACGCCTTTTTAGCGGGTTCATCATCGCTCATTCTCATGATATGGCCTAGCCAACGCAATCGTTGCATCTCGATACGTTTAACTATATTCATGTCTTTGTATAGCTTAAACGCAAATCGGCCCGTAGATCTTTCGAAGAATTTTCCTCTCAAACACACCAAGCACTGCCTTATCTGCTTGCGCAAGTACCCATGCTTCGGAGCCATACATTAGCACGGGTAGTATCAGCGTTTTGTATAGTTTTATTTTTGTTTGACGAGATGTGGCTTTGTTTTTAAATTGCTTACTTAGACCATAGTAGCATCTGTTGGCCAATACAATTCTTCTTCTTCTTATTTCACAACTGATGTTGTTTGTTGTGTTTATGGCAGTGCCGAGGTAGACGAAGTCTTTAACTACCTCAAAATTGTAGGTACCAACTTCCACAGTTGGCCCGAGCTCTATGGACGCTTTGCGCGTCGACACCATCAATTTGGTCTTTTCGCCGTTTACCGCCAGACCCACTTTCGCAGATTCTGCTTCGACCTTCCTAAAGGTATCAGTTACTTCCTTTACTGATCGTCCCATGATGTCTATGTCATCAGCATAGGCAAGTAGCATGTGGCTATTGATGTAAATTGTGCCATTTCTTTTGACATTTGCATCTCGTATTACCTTTTCCAGCAAAATGTTGAATAGGTCACACGAAAGGCTGTCTCCTTGTCTGAAACCTCTTTTGGTACAAAATTCTTCGGAGAGGTTCTTTCCAATTTTAACTGAGGACCTAGTATCGGTTAAAGTCATTTTACAAAGCCGGATGAGCTTTGCGGGGATACCAAATTCAGACATTGCGTGGAATACCTTTGATCGGAGGGGACTGTCGAATGCTGCTTTATAATCGACAAAAAGGTGAAATATGTCGATCTGCATCTCTTGGGTCTTCTCTAGGATTTGCCGCAGGGTAAATATCTGGTCAATGGTGGACTTGCCAGGTCTAAAGCCACATTGGTAAGGTCCAATTATTTGGTTGACCATTGGCTTTAGTCGTTCGCACAATATCCCTGACAATAGGGAGAAGACTTATGCCCCTATAGTTGGAGCATACAGTCTTATCTCCTTTCTTGTGGACGGGACATAGGATGCTCAGGTTCCAATCGTCGGGTATGCGTTCTTCCTGCCAGATGGTGCTAACTAGCTGATGCATACATCTTATCAGCGCGTCGCCTCCGATTTTAAACAACTCGGCTGGTAAGCCATCGGCTCCTGCTGCTTTATTATTCTTCAGCCGGTTGATTGCTGTTTTTACCTCATCTTGGCCGGGCGGTATACATTCTATACCATCTTCTGGGATTGGATCTGTGGTATCATCGTCTTCGCTACTATTGGATACCAGCAGATTGGAGAAATGTTCCTTCCATATCCTGAGCACGCTATCTGTATCTGTTACCAGATTACCTTGCTGGTCTCTACCGGAGTATGTGCCTGTACCAAAGCCATCTGTTTGATGTTTCACTCTTTGGTAGAATTTTCGGACTTCATTCTGGCTCCTGTACATCTCGATTTTTTCACACTCCCGCTTTTCCATTTTTCTCTTTTTCTTGCGGAAAAGACGTTTCTCTTCTCTCCTTTTCTCCCGATATCTCTCTCGTGCGCTACGCGTTGCTACTGATTGTAAAATAGCTCTATATGCCGCATTTTTCTCTTCGGTAGCAGCACGACACTCCTGGTCATACCATGAATTCCTTTGTGGAGGTCTCTGGAATCCAAGTATGGATTTTGCGGCTGTTTGCATGGAGTGGGCAATATGTTGCCATTGTGTTGTTATGTTATCGGGACAAGGAGTGCTCGCGTTAAGCAATTGGGCTAGTTGAGTGGAATATGCTGTGGCTATCTGTTGTGTTTGCAGCCTATCGATGTCCAACTTCCGCGTTGTGTCTGTTCGTGCTTTATTTGCAACGTTTAGACGGGTACGTACCTTTGCTGCAACAAGGTAGTGGTCTGAATCAATGTTTGCGCCTCGGAACGATCGTACATCCAACACGCTGGATGAATGTCTTCCATCTATTACAACATGATCAATTTGATTGCTTGTTCTTTGATCTGGAGACAGCCAGGTGCCTAGAATGATTTTAATGTCATGGGCAGGGCAACGGTCGTATGTTTCTTCTAAGCGCTCGTAAAATATATCTTTGGTCTGTTCGTCCTTTTCTTCAGTGGGAGCATGAGCGCAAATAAAGCTGATGTTGAAGAATTTAGCTTTTATTCGAATTGCAGCAAGTCTTTCATTCACTGGGGTGAAGCTGGATACCAGATGTTTTAGTTTCCGACTAACTACGAATCCGCAACCAAACTCATGCTTTACGTGATGACAGCTATAATACAGTGCGTCACCTTTAGGTGTTGTTGTGACGCCTTTCCCAATCCATCGTATTTCCTGCATGGCAGTAATATCGGCCTTGTACTTTTCAAGTACGTCTGCCAATGCGAAGACTACTATCAGAAAAAGGCTTAACAAAGACACCTCCTAGAGTTCTGGTGGAAATGCCCTTTGATTTCTAAAGGCTATTTGCAAGCTATGGTTTGCCTTTTCATTAACTAAATCTACCATATTAA
The DNA here is from genome assembly GCF_047663935.1 of Musca autumnalis. NCBI lineage: Eukaryota > Metazoa > Arthropoda > Insecta > Diptera > Muscidae > Musca > Musca autumnalis. The sequence continues at coordinate 70,386,462 of NW_027411644.1, forward strand.
CCTTTTTAATAACATAACGTATTAGTTATGATGTTACTTATCCGCTCATAAGCCTATATGAGCACCTTAAATGCTCATACTACCAGTATTCCAGAATAATAATGAAAGAAGGCGTATACACAATGTCAACACTCATACGACCCTGATTTTAATTAGGAATTCTAAATCGTAAAGGAAAACTGCAAGGGAATACTTTAGGATGATTTTTTCATAATTTACAAATTTGCTAATGACTGTAACTTTGAAAGAAGATCTTCTGGACCTTATGTGACAAGAACATATTCCAGATTCCTTACAGAAGAAGGCTTAGGAAAGGGACCACTTTGTTTTCTATTGAAAAAATAGCTTTCTCTTATGAGAATCAAGGAAAACTGAACTGAACTTGAAATGTGCAGAAATCAAAACCTTTAGAATCATTTTCCATTCCGTAAATCAATTATATTACGGTTAGGCTACCATAGTGTATGGATTATGGTGTTTCTTATCCACCATTATAGACGTATAAATACTTTCAAAACCCATACGGTTTGAGCTCCTCTACATTCATGAATGAAGGCGTATACGTGACATCAACACTTATACAACACTGATTTCTAACAGGAAAAATTTTTTAATAGCAATGGATGGATGTTTCCAGTCAACTAAATTCAAAACTCTTATTATTTGAGTTCCCAATATAAGTTAATATTCCCAGGAAATGGTAGGGACGAATATTTTTTAATATGTTTGTTTGTTCATATCTCTTTTTATCAGCAGAAGGTTGAGGAAAGGGACCCATTTGCTTCCTATTAAATATATTTTGAGGAATATGCACTCTTGGTTCCAGTCTACATCATGGTTCTCTATCCATAAATAAGAATGTTCTATATGAAGAAAATTTTGTCTTCAATACAGAAGAACACATTCTGACATTCTAAAGAGAGGCCATTCTGGTCAACTATAAGAACACATTTGGGTTTCATCTAGAAAAACGTCATCTGGATTTCTACACGAAAAGCTTCTTGCCTTCTATTAGAAAACCTTTTGACCTTCTATTAGACGTTCTTCTGCAAGAAGACCTTCTGATCTTCTGTAGTAAGACCTTATGGCTTTTTAAAATAAAACCTTCTCACCTTCTAAAGCAAGAAGACTTTCTGACCTTCTATATGACCGTTTGGCCTTTTTACTGCTTGTGACCAACCATAAGAAGTCTTTCTGACCCTTTTTAAAAATACTTTCTAGTGTTTTATAAGACATACCAGTGTCTTAATACCTAATCTTCTATAAGATTAACTAATATTATTTTATATATTTGGAGATCTTGTGACCTTCTATAAGGAGACTTTGTGACCGTCTTTTAGAAAACTGCGTGGGCTTCTAAAAGAATACCTTCTAGTGTTCTATATGAAGTCCGACCTTCTATTTAAGGTCTGTGTGAGCTTCTATAAGGGAACCTTTTGGCCTTTTATTAGAAGATATATTGGCATTCTATAAGAAGTCTTTTTGACCTTCAATGAGAAGACTTTTGACCATCTATAAGACTACCTATTGGTCCCCTTTAAGAAGGCCTTTTGCCCTTCTACAAGAAGATTTCTTGCCCTTCTATAAGATGGCATTCAACAAAATGGTATTCAGACCTTCTGTAATAAGACCTTCTGACTTTTTAAGACGAGACCTGTTGGTATTCTATGTGAAGACATATTGGTGTATAGGCGAATACATATTAGCTTCTATAATAAGGCATATTGGCCTTTTAGCTTTATGGCCTTCTAATGGAAGACCTTTTTGGTGTACAATAAAAATATGTACCTTCCTTTATAAGACAGTCTTGTTGCCTTCTATAAGAAGGCCTGTTGTGCTTCTATAAGGAGGCCTTGTGTCTTTCTATTCTAAGATCGTGTAGACTTATATAAGAAGACAATGTGGCCGCTTCTAGAAGAAAACTATCTGGCATTGTAAAGAAGGGCCTTCGGTCTTTTGTTGGTAGACCTTCTGGCCTTTTATATGAAACCCTTATGACTCCCAAAGGAAACCCTTCTAGGCGTCTTTAATAGCATTTCTTTTCAATGAACTCCTGTGTATAGAAAACTCTTATGAGGTCTTCCATACATAAAATATTAATCAAAGGATGCCTTAAGGAGGTCTACATCGAAACAAAATCTTTCAAGAGGTCTTCTACCGAAAAAAAATTTAAGAGGTTTTACTTCGAAAGAAGTTCTTTAGGAAGTCTTGGCCCATATAATAACATTACGAGGTCTGCTATCCCCAAATGAAGCATTTAAGAAGTGATCTTTTCATAGAAGACCTTCAAGTGTTGTTCTATCCTAGAAACATGTTTTGAGAGGATTCTTTGCGTAGAAATCTTATGAGATCTAACATCCACAAAATATTAAAAAAAAATTCTACTATTCAAAGCATGCCTTTCAGAGGTCTACTTCGCAGATCAACAACAAAAAGACGTTTAAAAGTTCTATTTCCAAAGAAGTCCTTTACGAAGTCTTCATCTGTAAAATAACTTTAGGTCGTCTGCCATCCAAATAAGGACTTTATTAGGTCTTCCTTCTATAGAAGCCATTTTAAAGATTTTCTAACCAAAAAAATCTTTGGAGAGGTATTCTTCTCTTATTAGGTCTAAAGGACATTTTCAGGCTACTGTTATTTCGAAAGAAAACCAAATGGCAGACTTTTAAGATTTATTATATCCATTGGAGTCCAATAAGAGTAATTTCATCCAATGAAGAAGAATTCAATCTATAGATCTTGATGGAATCTTCCTTCCAGCCCTCCTATCTATCCGAGGAATATCTTCTGAGAGGGCTTCCTTTTGTAGAAGCCTCTTTGACGACTGCTATCCAAAGAATACTTGAAGAAGTATTTTCCATAGAATACATTAGAAATCTTTCCAAAAGAGACATTTTAAAGCTCTCCTAATCAAAAAAGCCATCTAGAGGTGTTTCTATCCAACACAGACCTTAAATCCGTTTATAATATCCTCCATCTGATGAAGATATATTCAGGATATTGAAGGTCAATCAAGAAATCTTCTATCTTTAATCAAGAATCAAACAAAACATCTTCTACCTTTAAGATCCTTCTATCAATGAAATACCATAAGGAAATTTACCATGATGCGACCTTATATCATTATAATTATTCATATTTAACAGTTTTTTTTTTTTTTATTTAAAGAATTGAATTTTCGTCATGTTGATTGTAATTTGTATTATATTGTAAAATAATGTTAAAAATAATTCATATAACTAACCTTTTAGTGTAGAAATAAATTGGAGGGAAAATATTTCAAAAACTGGAAAAATCGGTTGTAGAATTACTCAAGGGCTGCGATTTTATAGTTGTTTTATTTTTGATTTATTTGATGGGAATAATTCGTTAACAAATAGTTTAAATGTTGTAATTTATTAATTATTTAATATTTTGCACACTTTTTTCAGCTAAAATTTCACATTTCCACAATTTTAATTTTTTCTTTAAATAATTTGTTTTTTAGTTATTGGATTTTGTAACACTATCTAAAAAACAAAAACATATTTAAGTTATTAACAATCGGTTGTAGAATTACTCAAGGGCTGCGATTTTATAGTTGTTTTATTTTTGATTTATTTGCTGGGAATAATTCGTTAACAAATAGTTTAAAATGTTGTAATTTATTAATTATTTAATATTTTGCACACTTTTTTCAGCTAACATTTTACATTTCCACAATTTTAATTTTTGTTTTAATAAATTGTTTTTTAGTTATTGGGTTTTATAACACTATCTAAAAAAACAAAAAGATATTTAAGTTGTTGACAAATATTCAAAATGTAGTAATAAATAAAATATAACAAGACTTGTAAATCTTGAGTTCAATTAGAATTTTGTTGATTTGTTAAACATTTTCAACGTTTTTCAATTTAGATTTTTTTAAATAATATTTTTTCCGAATATACAATTTCCTTTTTTTATATTTTGATTTTCCGTATTTTCTATTTTTTACATTTTTATTTTTTATATTTTTATTTTTTTATATTTTTTATTTATTTTATATTATATTTTTATTTTATATATTTTTTTGGATATTTTTATTTCTTTTGTATTTTATTTTTATATATTTATTTAATATCTTCATATTTTTATTTTTATTTATTTTATAATTTTATTTCTTTATATTTCTATTTAGTCTATATTTTATATTTTCATTTTTATATTTGTATTTTTTTATGCTTATATTTTTATTTTTTATATTTTAATTTTTTTTTATATTTTTATTTATTTTATGTTTTTGGTTGCTTTGCTATTTGTATTTATTTTATACTAGCTGAACCCGGCGCGCTTAAGATGATTTTGTATATTGTAAACAAATTTTATAGCTATATCCAAATCTGAACCGATTTCAATATAATTTGGCAAATCTATTTTTAGGCAAAATTCCGTCACACATTCCAAATTTCATTGAAATTGGACATACATGAAAATCGGCCGAAAATATATATGGGAGCTATTTCCAAATCTAAACCGATTTCAATATAATTTGGCAAATCTATTTCTGGACCAAATTCAGCTACGCGTCCCAAATCTATAACCGTTCTATAGATACTTGCATACAAAATCTAAATTTTCTGGAGGTACTTTGGATTCTGGTGCTATATCTCCGAATCAAGGCGAAATTTCAAAACTTTTTATAGCCTATGTTACTTTCATGTGATGAAGTAATATCCTCTGAAAATTACAGGAAGATCTGTTCAGCGGTTTATTTTTTATATATTTTTTGTATTTTATATTTTTATTTACTTTATATTTTTTACGTTTTTATTTTCTATAATTTTATCATTTATGTGAGAGAAGTCTCCCTTGTCCCATCTGGGATGTTTGTGGAACAATTATATATAATTTTATTTTCTAATATTTATGTTGTTTATATTTTAATTGTTTATTTATAATTTTTTATTTCTTTTATTTCATATATTTGTTTTTTATATTTGTATATTTTTAATTTTTTTTATTTTTATTTCTTTTATTTTTTATATTTTTGCTGTTTTATATTTGTGTTTATTTTATGTTTATATATTTATTATTTTATATCTATTTTATATTCTTTGTTTTTGTATATTTATATTTTTTCATATTTCTATTTTTATATTTTAATGTTTTATATTTATTTTTTTATTTTTATCTGTTATATCTTTTGTACGTTAAATTTTATGTATATATATATATATACATGTATATAATTTTATCATTTATAATTTTATATAATTTTATCATTTTATCATTTATATGAGAGAAGTCTCCCTTGTCCCATCTGGGATGTTTGTGGAACAATTATATATAATTTTATTTTCTAATATTTATGTTGTTTATATTTTAATTGTTTATTTATAATTTTTTATTTCTTTTATTTCATATTTTTGTTTTTTATATTTGTATATTTTTTGTATATTTTTAATTTTTTATTTTTATTTCTTTTATTTTTTATATTTTTGCTTTTTTATATTTGTATTTATTTTATGTTTATATATTTATTATTTTATATCTATTTTATATACTTATTTTTGTATATTTATATTTTTTTCATATTTCTATTTTTTATATTTTAATGTTTTATATTTATTTTTTTTTTTTTATTTTTATCTGTTATATTTTTTGTACGTTATATTTTTGTTTTTTTTCATATTTTTAATTTATATATTTATATTTTTATTTTTTATACTTTCATTTATTTCTTATTGTTATTTTTTTATATTTTGTTTTTTTATTTATATTTTTTATGTTTATATATTTATTAATTTATATTTATTTTATATTCTTATATTGTATATTTCTATTTTTTATATTTCTATTTTTCATATTTTAATATTTTTATTTATTTGATATTTTAATTTATATTATATTTTTATTTTTTATATTTTTTTGTATGTTATATTTTTTTATTTGTATTTTTTATGTTTATATATTTATTAATTTATATTTATTTTATATTCTTATTTTTTGTATATTTCTATTTTTCATATTCTAATATTTTATATTTTAATTTATATTATATCTTCATTTTTTCATATTTTTGTGTATGATATATTTTTTCTACATTGTGTTTTTTTTTATATTTTTAATTTCTAAATTTTATATATTTATATTTTTATTTTTTATAAATTATTATTTTGTATATGTTTATATATTTATTATTTTATATCTATTTTATATTCTTGTTCTTGTATATTTCAGTTTTTAATATTTTATATTAATATATTTTATATTTTTATCTATTGTTTTTTTTTTAATATTTTTAATTTCTATATTTTTATTTTTTATACCTTTATTTATTTCTAATTTTTATTTTTGTTTTTTTTTTTATTTGTATTTTTTATGTTTATATATTTATTAATTTATATTTATTTTATATTCTTATTTTTGTATATTTCTATTTTTATTTATCATATTTTATATTTTTATTTATTTTATAATTTAATATTATTTTTTTTTTAAATTTAAATTTTTAAAATTTTTTTAAATTTAAAAAAAAAAAAATTTTTCTATGTTATATTTTTATTTTTTACATTGTTTTTTTTACATTTTTAATTTCTAAATTTTATATATTTTTATAATTTATATTTTTATTGATTTTATATTTTTATTTTATTTTTGTATATTTTTATTTTTTTTATATTTTTACTTGTTTTTTTTTATTTTTTTATATTTTTACATTTCTATTTTGTATGTTTTATATTTTTTTATTATGTATTTATTTTATATATTCATTGTGCAATCATCTCTTTTTATTTAATTAAAATTATTATTTTAACCATAATTTGTGGAATGGAATTTGTTTTTTTTTTTAATTTTAATTTTATTATTTTATAATAAAATAATTTTGTTAATTTTTTGAAAAATACTTTTTGTTTTTATTATTATTATTATTATTATTATTATTATTATTATTATTATAATTATTATAGTTATTATAGTTATTATAATTATTATAATTATTATTATTATTACTATCATTATTATTATTATTATTATTATTATTATTATTATTATTATTATTATTATTATTATTATTATTATTATTATTATTATTATTATTATTATTATTATTATTATTATTATTATTATTATTATTATTATTATTATTATTATTATTATTATTATTATTATTATTATTATTATTATTATTATTATTATTATTATTATTATTATTATTATTATTATTATTATTATTATTATTATTATTATTATTATTATTATTATTATTATTATTATTATTATTATTATTATTATTATTATTATTATTATTATTATTATTATTATTATTATTATTATTATTATTATTATTATTATAATTATTATAGTTATTATAGTTATTATAATTATTATAATTATTATTATTATTACTATCATTATTATTATTATTATTATTATTATTATTATTATTATTATTATTATTATTATTATTATTATTATTATTATTATTATTATTATTATTATTATTATTATTATTATTATTATTATTATTATTATTATTATTATTATTATTATTATTATTATTATTATTATTATTATTATTATTATTATTATTATTATTATTATTATTATTATTATTATTATTATTATTATTATTATTATTATTATTATTATTATTATTATTATTATTATTATTATTATTATTATTATTATTATTATTATTATTATTATTATTATTATTATTATTATTATTATTATTATTATTATTATTATTATTATTATTATTATTATTATTATTATTATTATTATTATTATTATTATTATTATTATTATTATTATTATTATTATTATTATTATTATGTTGTCTATTTATGTTTATGTTTATATTTCAATGTCGTTATTGTTGCTTTTAATTCAATTAAGTTAAAATAATTTTAATTGTAAACAATTAATTTTACTTATTAGCACATCTTGTTTCGCATGAAATCTGGTTTTTTTATACATATTTTATTTTTATTATAATTTTTTTTTAATATTTTTTTTTTTTGAATTTAATGGTTTAATTTTTATTTTCTGGTTTATTTCCTTTAATTAAATTATAATTTGTAATATAAACATTTAATTTAGCTCATTAACACATTTTGTTTCTCATGGAACCAGTCTAATTATTTTTATTTATATTATTTCTTTTTGTATATTTTTATTTTTTTTTTTTATTATTTATTTTGTTCCCGTTTAAATGCCTTTTTTAAGCCAATTTATTAATTAATAACTATTTTTTTCAATATCAGCTCTTAATTTCGTTTATTTTCAAAATTGTTTCGCTTGGAATCGCACTATTCAAACATTTTTTCTTTAATTTTTGTCACAAAACAAAAACAAAACCCTCTGGGAAGAGATCGATTAGTGAATTAAAGAGTATATTGTGGTGAGTACTGTACAGAGAGTAGCAATAGTAGGTGTGAAGGTGTGAATTAGGTGGAGATAGTGTGTGTAGTAATTTAGTGTAGTTGAATAGTTTTGCCAGCCATATATTTTGAGTTGTTGCTGTCGTCGTGTTTTGTTGGCTTTTCGGTATTCAATCACAATAATGCAGGCGTCAGGTATCACGAATTTCTTGCGTGTCAAAATGGTTTATAATAATAAAGACAAAATAAAAATACAAAATATACAGAAAACAAAAAATTTCATAATAAAAAAAGACACACACAAAGGTCCAAGAGAGTGTGTCTCAGAAATAGCACCTCTTTACTACTCTCAGAAGCGACTACTCTAATGCCCACCTTGTGTTCGTTTTTGAGTTAACAAATCATTTGTATACTCTATTTTTTAATAAGAACTGTTTTTGGGCATAGATGACAGACTCTCTTAACAATACCAATAGATACTTTTTTTTTGCACATCCCTGTCCCCACTATAACCATGAACGGGGGGAGGCAAAACTAAATCAAATCATTTGTTATGACAGACAAGTTGCACGAACAAGAATGTATTCGCCCCGCTGTATAGAGTAGAAAATTCATAATGAAAACAATAACAAATAATGACAGCTTTTGACAGAAAACAATACACAGCAATAGTTTGATGTTAGTATTTGAGACACACACACAAGTTGAGTTAATTGTTTCGTTTTTTTATATAAAGCTGGCCCAGACATATTAAAATGCCATTAAAAACATAGTGGCGATCATTTAAAATAGTTTTACTTTGTTTTTTAATGATGCAAATTAAAGAACAGAACGAAATGAAATTCTATCATTAGATTAGAATGGAATTTTGTTTAGAATGTTGTTAATCGTGTTATGTGAGATATGCTTTCTTGAAATTCCAGAAACTTTTAAGCGTACAAAAATCTTGTTATTTTGATAGTTTTGCAAAGGTCGGATTTTCAGTACGAGTACTTTCGCCACTTTTGTCTAGAAGGTTATGGACTGCTTGAGAAGAAATATGCTTCACAGGGAGTATCATAGCGTGTGCGAGTGTAAAAAATTACATTAGATTGGAGGTCAAGTTTCAATCTGAATTTATGCAAAAAATTTCTCTATCCTGCACTTGTAACCAAAATCACAATTTCCAAAGGAAAGGGTGCTTCTTAAGACCATTATCAAAGGATAGGGAGCTTCTTAAGACCATTTCCAAGGGAAAATGTGCTTCTTAAGACCCTTTACAAAAGAAAGGGTGCTTCTTAAGACCCTTTACAAGAGAAAGGGTACTTCTTCAGACCCTTTACAAAAGAAAGGGTGCTTCTTAAGACCCTTTACAAAAGAAAGGGTGCTTCTTAAGACCCTTTACAAAAGAAAGGGTGCTCTTAAGACCCTCTCCAAAAGAAAGTGTGCTTCTATCCAAAGGTGCTTCTTAAGACCCTATCCAAAGGAAAGGGTGTTTCTTAAACCATTTACAAAGGAAAGGGTTCTTCTTAAGACCCTCTCCAAAGGAAAGGAAAGGAAAGGAAAGGAAAGGAAAGGAAAGAAATCTTATCTTAAGGAAAGGGTGCTTCTTAAGACCCTTTACAAAAGAAAGGGTGCTCTTAAGACCCTCTCCAAAAGAAAGTGTGCTTCTATCCAAAGGTGCTTCTTAAGACCCTATCCAAAGGAAAGGGTGTTTCTTAAACCATTTACAAAGGAAAGGGTTCTACTTAAGACCCTATCCAATAGAAAGGGTGTTTCTTAAACCATTTACAAAGGAAAGGGTTCTTCTTAAGACCCTCTCCAAAGGAAAGGAAAGGAAAGGAAAGGAAAGAAATCCTATCTTAAGGAAAGGGTGCTTCGTAAGACAATTCCAAAGGAAAGGGTGCTTCGTAAGACAATTCCAAAGGAAATGGTGCTTCGTAAGACAATTCCAAAGGAAAGGGCGCTTCTTAAGACCCATTCCAAAGGAAAGGAGAGGGAGCTTCTTAAGACCATTTGTAAGGAAAGGAAAGGGAGCTACTTAAGGCCCTATCCAAGGAAAAGGGTGCTTCTTAAGACCCTATCCAAAGGAAAGGGTGCTTCTGAAGACCCTTTTCAAAGGAAAGGGTGCTTCTGAAGACCCTTTTCAAAGGAAAGGGTGCTTCTGAAAACCCTTTTCAAAGGAAAGGGTGCTTCTGAAGACCCTTTTCAAAGGAAAGGGTGCTTCTGAAGACCCTTTTCAAAGGAAAGGGTGCTCCTGAAGACCCTTTTCAAAGGAAAGGGTGCTTCTGAAGACCCTTTTCAAAGGAAAGGGTGCTTCTGAAGACCCTTTTTAAAGGAAAGGGTTCTTCTGAAGACCCTTTTCAAAGGAAAGGGTGCTTCTGAAGACCCTTTTCAAAGGAAAGGGTGCTTCTGAAGACCCTTTTCAAAGGAAAGGGTGCTTCTGAAGACCCTATCCAAAGGAAAGGATGCTTCTTAAGACCCTATCCAAAGGAAAGAGTGCTTCTTAAGACCCTATCCAAAGGAAAGGGTTCTTCTGAAGACCCTTTTCAAAGGAAAGGGTGCTTCTGAAGACCCTTTTGAAAGGAAAGGGTGCTTCTGAAGACCCTTTTCAAAGGAAAGGGTGCTTCTGAAGACCCTTTTCAAAGGAAAGGGTGCTCCTGAAGACCCTTTTCAAAGGAAAGGGTGCTTCTGAAGACCCTTTTCAAAGGAAAGGGTGCTTCTGAAGACCCTTTTCAAAGGAAAGGGTGCTTCTGAAGACCCTTTTCAAAGGAAAGGGTGCTTCTGAAGACCCTTTTCAAAGGAAAGGGTGCTTCTGAAGACCCTTTTCAAAGGAAAGGGTCCTTCTGAAGACCCTTTTCAAAGGAAAGGGTGCTTCTGAAGACCCTTTTCAAAGGAAAGGGTCCTTCTGAAGACCCTTTTCAAAGGAAAGGGTGCTTCTGCTTCTTAAGACCCTTTCCAAAGGAAAGGATGCATCTTAAGACCCTTTCCAAAGGAAAGGATGCTTCTTAAGACCCTATCCAAAGGAAAGGATGCTTCTTAAGACCCTATCCAAAGGAAAGGGTGCTTCTTAAGACCCTTTCCAAAGGAAAGTTTGCTTCTTAACACCCTTTCTAAAGGAAAGTTTGCTTCTTAACACCCTTTCCAAAGGAAAGTTTGCTTCTTAACACCCTTTCCAAAGGAAAGTTTGCTTCTTAAGACCCTTTCCAAAGGCAAGGGTGTTTCTGAAAATCCTTTCCAATAGAAAGGGTGCTTCTTAAGACACTTTCCAAAGGAAAGGGTACTTTTTAAGACCCTTGCCAAAGTAAAGGATGCTTGTTAAGACCCTTTTCAAAGGATTGTGTGCTTCTTAAGATCCTTCCCAAAGAAAATAGTGTTTCTTAAGACATTTTCAGAAGGAACGGGTGTCTCTTAAGACACTTTTCAAAGGAAAGGGTGCTGTCCAAAGGAAAGCTTGCTTGTTAAGACCCTTTCCAAACGAAAGGGTGTTTCTTAAGACACTTTCAGAAGGAACGGGTGTCTCTTAAGACCCTTTCCAAAGGAAAGGGTGCTGTCCAAAGGAAAGCTTGCTTGTTAAGACCCTTTCCAAACGAAAGGGTGTTTCTTAAGACCCTATCCAAAGGAAAGGATGCTTCTTAAGACCCATTTCAAAGGAAAAGGTGCTTCTTAAGACCCTTTCCAAAGCACATTGTGCTTCTGAAGACACTTTCCAAAGGAAATGAGCTATCCAAAGAAAAGCTTGCTTCTTAGGACCCTTTCCAAAGGATAGGGTACTTCTTAAGACACTGTCTAAAGGAAAGGGTACTTCTTAAGATACTTTCTAAAGGAAAGGGTACTTCTTAAGATACCTTCTAAAGGAAAGGGTACTTCTAAAGATACCTTCTAAAGGGAATGATCCTTCTTAAGACGCTTTCCAAAGAAAAGGGTGCTCCTTAAAATTCTTTCCAAAGGAAAGGGTGCTTCTTAAGACCCTTTCCTTTTAATTATCCCTTCCCACTGTGTATATGAGAGTAACGATAAAACTAATTTATTAAACTAAATAATTTATTAAATTTTTACAAGAATAAACATGGTTTTGTTTTGATTTCATGTCCAAAACAATGTCTTCCTAAAAAATCCCACAACTCCTATTCACCCACCAAAACAACAACTACAGTCAAGGCATGTAAGTGCAAATTACAAAATGTAAACAATAAAACAATAACAGAGAGTCGTCGTTGTCGTCGGTCGTTCAGGTAGAAGAAAAATACGAACCCACGAACGAAAGTATTATCGAACGAACTCACTCACATACACGTGCATGCGTATGGAGAACATTTGATGAGATCTCTATTAAAACTTGCTCCCAAACCAATATGTGTTGTCGGAAGGAGGGAGGGGGGGAGTGTGTGACAGAGTATTTAATAAAGGAAAAAGGGGAGATAGTTTTTTAGTACCCACCACCACCACCATATCACTCTTTTACTCTTGAAACTCATTCACGGTTAAGTTAGTGGGGGCTGGCTGGCTTTATTTAATTGTTGCTGTTGCTGTTGTTTTTGTTTTTGTTATTGTGTTTGGTTTATTTTTTTATTATGAATGTGGCTGGCGTTGATTGTTGAGATGTGTTGCTGTTGTTGTTGAAATTCTTGCTATATGTAAATTAATTATGTAAATTTTTGTGTGTTATATGAGAAGTATATTACTGATGTTGTTGTTCTTGTTGTTGTTTTTCTATATTGAATGATAGATAATTGTTATCGTTGTTCATTTAATATGGGTAAAGGTATTTGATTTCTTTTCCCCTTGGGTTTTAAATTTGTTTTGTTTTTGTTTTTTTTTTTTTTTTGATGGATTTTTTATTTTTATTTGTTTTTCTTTTTTTTAATTTGTGTCTATCGGCATTGTTTAATAGCCCCACAAGAGAGGGAGATGTATTGTGAATGTGTTTGTAAACTGGTTCATTTGTTAACACAAAAAATTTAACAGTTTTTATTTTTTTTAACAACTCACACCTATACAAACAAGAAACTTATAATAAATAGATGTAGAAAACCAGATTTTTTTGTTGAAAAAATATTTTTATATGTTAATTTAGCAGAAGTCGTGTTTTTCTATTTATTTTTCTTTCTATTGTGATTATTTCAAGTATTTAAAGAATTCCAAATACTTTGAATTTATTTTATTAAGATTTTTAAATTTATTTGTTATGTTAATTAATAAATTTCAAATTGGGTATTTTTATTTAAAAAAAAATAATTTCCATTCTATTACACATTTCTCACATTTTGTATTCAAAAAACTTTCCGCACAAAACATATGTTTGGCTTATTTTCATCTGCACTTTGTATTACTTTTTTTTTGTAAGAATTTCGTTGCGAAATACTTTGCAAAATATTGTTACGATTTTTTGTGTTAATTTTTCTCTTTCTTTGTTGTTGTTGTTTTGTAAACTTTTTATTAAAACTGAACGAAGAACGTGGAGACGAGACGAGACAGCTTTTGTTATTGTTGTGCTGTGTTCAAATAATTTCAAATAATTTCCATTTAGTTAAATTATTATTCATTATTCTTCCGTTGTTTTTTTTTCTTTCTTGTTTGATTTGTTATTGTTGTATTTGTACACACATCATTAGCGCTATACTATATGTACCATACGTACGTATATATACACCGATGTACATATACTATCTGTTTGTATATTCGCTGTGTTGTTTTGGTGTTTTGTGTTTTATTAAAGCTTTCCGCGTTTATGATTTGGACGTTCTTGACCGTTTGATAAAAACTTTTACAATAATCATACGTACCATGAGTGGTGGCCAGCCTACTAGTCAGTCAGCCATAATTTGAAAGAATTTATTTCAGTATATGAAAGAGCTTGCGCTCTTTTCACTAACTCTCCTCTGGTTGGGGCTCTCTCATTATTTTGGTCTCTAAAGTAATGCTAATGTGGCGTTTTTTCAGAAATAAAATCGAATATCGAAATGTAAAAAATAAGGTGAACGAATTGGAAAAGCATTAAAGTTAACAAGTAAAAAATCCATTATTTCGGAAATGCCGAACTTTTTATACCCTCCAACATGAAATATTTTGAACTCGTATGGAATAATTAGTGGACTATTTTTGACCTCCTGGGGCTCTATATGTCAGATAACAGCTAATTTAAGCAGACACTTTCGATTAAAACTTCAAATTCCTAAAATCGGCGGTACCGTAATATGGGGGCTACACCAAAGAAAAAATTTAGATAAACTAACCGGTACCGGTACCGTTATATAAGTGATACACCAAAGCGTGGATCGTTGTAGAGAAATTTTGGTGCAGATTTCTTTGTGATCTCTTAGATCCCTATTTACCAAATAACGGCCAATTCAAGGAGACATTTTAGATAAAAACTTAAAAATACCGGAAATCGGCGCGTTACCGTTATATGGGGGCTACACCAAAAACATGGGTCTATGTCCACAATTTAAGGTGGAGAAGTTACTTCGACTTTCGCATTGCGTCGGAACCAACCATTAACTAAAATCGATATATTAGTGTATCAGCAATTGTGTGGACCTATGCCAAAATTTGTTGAGGCAGAAGTCTTATAACCACTACGAACATTAAATATACAATAGGACGGTATGGAGGCTATATCATATTGATCACTTTTATTTACGAAATTTTGGGACCATTGGGATCACTAAAAAATGTCAAATTACAGCTAGTTCGGTAAAAAAGGGGGCTGTACCAACACGTGGACCAACTTCAACCTGCCTGTAGGAAAAAGACACTGGGGTGCAAAAATAAAGGATTCTAGCACAATTATTGTGGACCCTAGAGTGATTACAACGCACATGGCTGTGTCGATTCCGATTTTTACTCTGATCAAGAATATAGACACTTTATGAGGTCGCAAATGGTTATTTCCATGAGGACCAAGCCGAATGTTTCAAGGTCGGGGCAATTAAGTGAATCATAATCGGATAACATAGATTACGATTTTAGGTCATTATGATGGTATTAATGACGATTTTAGGTTATTTGGATAAAGTGGATAATACATTCGGGTTTTTTAATACGGATAACGATTTTAATTAATTCGGATAACTTGGATAACGATTTTAGGTTATTAGGAGAGCGTGGTTAAATCATTATATCATAGCATAGACACCGATTTAGGTTATTTGGGTAACGTGGATAAATTATTACGTCTTTCTAAAAACACCGATCAAGATTTTAATTAATTCGGATAAGTTGGATAAAGATTGCATATAATTAAAATACCGTGTATGACGCTTCTAGGTTATTTGGATAAGGATTTAAATTAATTCGGATAACTTGGATAATGCTTTTAGGTCATTGCCATAGCATGGTTGACGATTTCAGCTTGTTTGGATAACGTGGATAAATCATTACGTCTTCTGAGAAACACGGATAAAGATTTTAATTAATGCGGATAACTTGCATAACGACTTTAGGTTATTTGGATAATGCGGATAAATCATTACGTCCTTTTAAAAAACATGGATAACCAATTTTATTAATTCGGATAACTCGGATAATGATTTTAGGTTATTAGGAGAACGTGGTTAAATCATTATATCATAGCATGGACACTGATTTAGGTTACGGATAACGATTTCAATTCGGATAACCTGAAAAACGATTTTATGTCACTGACATAGCATTGACGATGATTTTAGGTTATTTGGATAAAGTCGAAAAACATTCGTTATTTTAAAAAACGGAATTCGGATAACTTGGATAATTATATAAGTTCATTGGTATATCATAGATAACGATTTTCGATTATTTGAATAAAGTGGACCATTACCTCTTTTGAAAAACACGGATAAAAATTTAAATTAATTCGGATAAATTGGATAATTATACTAGGTCATTGGCATAGCATAGTTATTTGGCTAAATCATTACGATTTCTGACAAACACGGATAAAGATTTTAATTAACTTGCACTTTAGGTTATTTGGATAATGTGGATAAATCAATAATGTTTTTAATTTATTGGCATACCATAGATAACGATTTTCGATTATTTGGATAAAGTGGATAAACCATTACCTCTTTTTAAAAACACGGATAAAGATTTAAATTAATTCGGATAACTTGGATAATGATTCTAGGTCATTGGCATAGCATGATTGACGATTTTAATTTATTTGGATAACATGGATAAATCATTACCTCTTTTGAAAACACACGGATAACGATTTTAAGTAATTCGAATAACTTGGATAACGTTCGTAGATGGTTGGGATAGCATTGATGACGATTTTAGGTTATTTGGATAATATGGATAAATCATAACGTCTTTTGAAAAGCACGGATAAAGAGTTTAATAGATTCGGAAAACTTGAATAAAGATTTTAGATCATTGAGGCATCATAATTGATGAATTTAGTTTATTTGGATAACGTGGATAAATCATTACATCGTTTGAAAAACACGGATAAAGATTTTGATTACTTCAGATAACTTGGATAACAATTTTATGATTATTAGGATGGCGATTTTAGGTTATTTATTTATATTAGGCCATTGGTATATCATAGATAACTATTTTCGATTAGTTGGATAACATGGATATATCATTAGGACTTCTGAGAAACATGGATAAAGATTTAAATTAATTCGGATAACTTGGATAATTATTCTAGGTCATTAGCATAGCACGGTTGATGACTTAAAGTTACTTGGATAACATGGATAAATAATTAGCTCTTTTGAAAACACACGGATAACGATTTTAATTAATTAGAATAACTTGGATAACGATTGTAGATGGTTGGAATAGCGTTGATTCATTTTAGGTTATTTGGATAATATGGAAAAATCATTACGTCTTTTGAAAAGCAAGGATAAAGACTTTAATTAATATGGATAACTTGGATAAAGATTTTAGGTCATTGAGACATCATAATTGATGACTCTAGTTTATTTGGATAACGTGGATAAATCATTACATCTTTTGAAAAACACGGATAACGATTTTGATTACTTTGGATAACTTGGATAACAATTTTAGGTCATTGGCATAGCATGGATGGCGATCTATGTTATTGGGATAAAGTGGATAAATCATTACGATTCTTAAAAAACACGGATACAGATGTTTAATAATTCGGATAACGAGTGTAGGTTATTGAGATATCATGAATTGCGTTTTTATGTCATTTGGATAACGTGGATAACGACTTTAAGTAATTTGGATAACGTGGATAAATCATTACGTCTTTTTAAAAAACATGGATAACGATTTTAGGCCATCGGTATATCATATATGACTACTTTTGGCTATATGGATAAATTACTACATCTTCTCAGAAACAATGACACATGTTTTAATTGATTCGGATAACTTGGATAATGATTTTAGTTCATTGGTATATCATAGACAACGATTTTCGATTATTTGAATAAAGTGGATAAACTGTTACCTCTTTTGAAAAACACGGATAAAGATTTAAATTAATTCGGATAACTTGGATAATTATTCTACGTCATTGGCATAGCATCGTTGATGATTTTAAGTTATTTGGATAACGTGGATAAATAATTAGCTCTTTTGAAAACACACAAATAACGATTTTAATTAATTCGAATAACTTGGATAACGATTGTGGATGGCTCGGATAGCATTGATGACGATTTTAGGTTATTTGGATAACGCGGATAAAACATTACATCTTTTAAAAAAACACGGATAAAGATTTTGATTACGTCGGATAACATGGATAACAATTTTAGGTCATTGGCATAGCATGGATGGCGATTTTAGGTTACTTGGATAAATCGTAACGTCTCTTAAAAACACGGATAAAGATTTTTAATAATTCCGGTAACGATTTTAGGTCATTGGGATATCATGAATTTCGTTTTTATGTTATTTGGATAACGTGGATAAGATAATTATGCCTTTGGATAATTTTTATAGAGGTTGAAAGTAATTTGGGAAATCCCAAAAACGATTTTTGTGTATCCGGATAATATGACACATGTTTTAATTGATTCGGATAACTTGGATAATGATTTTAGTTCATTGGTATATCATAGACAACGATTTTCGATTATTTGGATAAAGTGGATAAACCGTTAACTATTTTGAAAAACATGAATAAAGATTTAAATTAATTCGGATAACTTGGATAATTATTCTAGGCAATTGGCATAGCATGGTTGACGATTTTAAGTTATTTGGATAACGTGGATAAATATTTAGCTCATTTGACAACACACAAATAACGATTTTAATTAATTCGAATAACTTGGATAACGATTGTGGATGGCTGGGATAGCATTGATGACGATTTTAGGTTATTTGGATAACGCGGATAAAACATTACATCTTTTAAAAAACACGGATAAAGATTTTGATTACTTCGGATAACATGGATAACAATTTTAGGTCATTGTCATAGCATGGATGGCGATTTTAGGTTACTTGGATAACGTGGATAAATCGTAACGTCTCTTAAAAACACGGATAAAGATTTTTAATAATTCCGGTAACGATTTTAGGTCATTGGGATATCATGAATTTCGTTTTTATGTTATTTGGATAACGTGGATAAGATAATTATGCCTTTGGATAATTTTTATAGAGGTTGAAAGTAATTTGGGAAATCCCAAAAACGATTTTTGTGTATCCGGATAATATGGATAACTGTATTTGGATCATCTGTATTACCTAAGTAGATCTTTAGGCTAATGTGGATAAAAATGTTAGTCTATTTTGATAAAGATAAAGACAAATTAAAAAGTCGACTATCCGTAATGCCTCCGGTCCCGACCATTTCGTATAATCCGACTGTATTTTTAGAACAGTTGAGGTGGAATTTGTTTTCAATTTCATCACACTTCACACACTAGGTTGTTTAAACGCTTACATATTCTTACATGTGCACCACCAACTGTTCTTTGTTTAACAAAAAGTACCCGGCCACCCACCCTCTGATTTGAAGTCGAACACACACGCTCTGTGCCACCGTATTCATAACTTAGTAAGGAGTAATATAAGTACATAAATATTTAGTTATTTTTGTTTACATTACTTTGTAATGGGTTCATAATGACTAACGGATCCGAACTTTTGCTGGGATGGTACTTTAAAATTCGCGGATAAAATGTGTAAAACCTATCTCCCCTTTTCCCATGTTTCCTATTATATTTATCTTTACAGCGTCTTTTTTTTTTGTCCTCAAAAGTTGACAACATTGGTAATCTCTCTTTGAAAAAGCTTTGGATTTTGGTTCTTTGTTTGTCTTGCCTTTAGCGAGCGTGTGGGGGAAACACTTTTCAGCTGACACAAACACTCTCTGTTTATTTTTATTTGAGTTTCTTTCATTCTCTCATTCTCTACACGTTCGTTAAATTCTTGTCATGTGTGGTGTTTATTTATCAAAAAATATTAACGAACCGGAAAGCGGAAAGAGAAGGGGGGAAAATAAGCAAAGCTCAGCTGTTTTGGTACATGCGCCCTTTGTCTTGCTTTTTTCTCTCATCTTCGTTCCTTTTTCGCTCTCTGTTTGTTGTTTTCCATTGAAGTTAATAAATTCTCAATGCTTGACTTTGTAAATAGAAATGATTAAAATACAAAAGAAGAAAAAACAACTTTGTACAATTTTCACTATTTTGTTTTGTTAACGAAATTCGTTGTAAACATAACAATACAAGTCCGAAGCACCACCAACGCCGCCGCCATCAAACACAAACAGAATTTTTTTTATTTGATGTAAAAAAAGTGGAAAACAATATTCAACACATGTTTTGTATTTCTTCCTCTTCTTCTTCAATGTCGTCATCATCGCAGCCGCCACCGTGGTCATCAACAAAAACAAAAAGCACTCCTTACTAACACACAAACATTGTTGTTGTTGATGTTTCGTTTATAATATTTTTTTATATATTGTGTATTTAATAAAATTCTTTCTTTGTTAAGTCTTTTGGCATGCCAGGCGGCCGTTCTTCTGACTGCTGCTTGGCTTTGCTGCCTGTCTTGTTACAAAAAAGTATGGAGGATGGCTGGGACGGATGGATGGATTGGATAGATAGACGGCTGTAAACAAAGAAAAACTGGCAAAAATATTGCGTTGAGGGGTGGTGGTTGGCTTTGGGTATGTGTATTTGTATACACTTTGGTGGGCGTTAAATACATTACACCACCCACCCTCTCTCCCCTTCTTGATGTCTTTCATTTCTTTCTTTCTTTGGGAAATTCATAACTGTTGAAATGTAAACAAAGCACAAATTTTCTTTTTTGCTGTAGTTGTTGTTAGTGAGATTTGTATTGCCAGTCAGTCATTCAGTCAGTTGGTCGTTGAGGGTGGAATATTTATACAATTTTGACCGGTTCGACCCCCCACCCCATACCTCCTTCCATGTTGTTTTTGTTTTGCAATTTATGGCTTGTAATGAGCAGAGCAGAGTACAGTTTCGTTTGTTGATATTTTGTTGTTATTGTTGTTGATTTGTTTTTTTTTCAAATTTAAATGCATTTAAATAGGCCTTTGTGCAATGTAAACATTAATAAACAAACACTGTTTTACAAAAACAACGGCAAATTTAAAAAAAAAATAAGGTTGTGGATAAATTTTAAGGTCTTTCTACAATGTGGATAAGCTATTTAGATCGCTTGGATAATATAATTATAATTGTTCCACAAACATCCCATAAGGGACAAGGGAGACTTTTCTCATATCAATGAGTGCACCCCGATTCATATTAGCTCAATGATAAGGGACCTACAGTTTATCGCCGAGTCCGAACGGCGTGTCTAAGACACCACTTTTGTAGAAAAGTTTTACATGGCTAAAATACTCAGGAAATGACGCCAACATTACTGAGGGGTATTTTGCTACCGTTGAAAAGTGTTTTCAAAGGACCTACTGATTGATTTACATTATCCAAATAACCTGAAATCGATATCCATGCTATCCCAATGACCGAAAATCGTTATTGGAATTAATTAAAATCTTTTTAGCTTTATTATCCAAGCGATCTGTCTAAACAAAACAAACAGATCGCTTGGATAATAAAGATAAAAACACGGATAACGATTTTAGTTAAATCGGATAACGATTTTCGGTCATTGGGGTAGCATGGAGTTTATTTGGATAATGTAAATCAATCAGTAGGTCCTTTGAAAAAACACAGAAGCGATTTTAAGTAAAGAGGATAACTTGGATAACGATATTAGGTTACACGGATAATGTGGATAAATCATTATGTCTTTTGAAAAAAGTCGGAAAAATATTTTAATTAATTCTGATAAATTGAATAACTGTTTTAGGTCTTTCGGATAGTATGGATAACGATATTAGGTTATTTGGATAACGTGGATAAATAATTACATCTCTTAAAAACATGGATAATGATTCCTATCACTTCGGATAAATAGGGTAAAGATTTTAGGTTATTGGTATAGCATGTATCACCGTTTTAGGTTATTTGGATAATGTGGATAAATCACTATGCCTTCTGAAAAAGCCGGATTCTTCTTCTTTATTTGCCGATCCGCATTCGGATTTTGGCGATCATACAATAACAAATTAAGTATGTTTAGCTGTATATATAGATATATGTTTATGAATATGTTGTGGTAAATTATTCAGCAATGGTGATCTCTCTATTCCTCGCAGCGTTGATAAGGCTTCTTTCATTTGGTTGATTTGTCCACTCCAAAATGTTTTTTATCCAGGATATTTCTCTTCTTCCTCTTGGCCTTTTTCCCTCAATTTGACATTTAATTATGCTCTGGATGACAGAATACTTTTCGTTTCTCATTATGTGTCCCATATAGGATATCTTCCTACTTTTTATGATATCAAGAAGTTGTCGTTTAGTGTTCATTCTTCTCAGGACTTCTTCATTTGATACTCGGTCAGTCCAAGGAATTTTCAGTGTTCTGCGATAAATCCACATTTCAAATGCGTTCAATTTTTGTTCGTCTATTGACTTTATTGTCCATGTCTCGGCAGCATATAGTAGAGTGGACCATACATAGCATTTTATGAAGCGCATTTTTGTTGTGATGTTGACGTCATGACTTGTTAATATTTTGCGATGGTTAAAAAAGGATTGCCTAGCTATTTCTATTCGGCATTTTATCTCTCTCGAGGCATCCCATTGGTCATTTATAAGGACCCCAAGATATTTAAAACTCCTTACCCGTTCTATTTCGTCACTTTTTATTTTCAATGATGTGTTGTTTTGGTAAGTTTTTCTACTTATTACCATATATTTCGTTTTCTTAATGTTAATCTTAAGACCGTACAATTCGCTTTTTTGAGCGAGTTAACCAGTTTCTGTAGACCATATAGGCTAGTGGCAATTAATGTTGTGTCGTCGGCGTATCGTATATTGTTTATTAATTCAGAGTAATTCACCCTTACGCCAATTTGCTCGTTTTCAACTGCTTCTTGAAATATTTTGTTGGAGTATAAATTAAATAATAGAGGTGATAGGATACACCCTTGTCTAACGCCTTTGGATATTGGGATATTGTCAGTGAGTTCTCCATCAACTTGAATGTTTGCAGTTTGTTGCCAATAAAGGTTTTTTATGCATCTTATTTCCTTTTCTGTTATTCCGGTATCCATCAAGATATCCATCATTTTTTCATGCCTGACCGTATCGAAAGCTTTTTCGTAGTCGACGAAACATAAGAATATATCTTTTTGAACATCTCTACATTTTTGAATAAGGACTTGGATACTTAGTAGTGCCTCTCGCGTTCCCATGCCTTCTTTGAAACCGAATTGTGTTCTCCCCATATTTGGCTCACACTTAGGGTAGATTCTTTTATGTAGTATTTTAATAAATATTTTTAGGGCATGACTCATTAGACTAATTAGTCTATAATCACCGCATTTTCGTGCATGTGCTTTTTTTGGTATAGCTATAAATGTAGATTTTAACCAGTCGTCGGGGTACTGTCCTGTATCGTAAACGTGATTGAAGAGTTTCAGCAGTAGTTGTATATTGTTTCCCTCTATTAATTTCAAAATTTCTGCGGGTATTTCATCAGGGCCGACGGTCTTCTTATCTTTCATTGACTGAATTGCCGATTTGACTTCATCTTCCGTGATCGGGTTTCCTGTTATGTCTGATTCAGTATTAGTGTTATTTTCTGGCCTTTCATCATCAGTGAATGTTGTTTTGATATATTTGTGCCAAACACTTTTTCTTTCTTTGGTCTCGAAGATAGCTTTACTGTTTTCGTCGACAA
The DNA here is from genome assembly GCF_047663935.1 of Musca autumnalis. Classification (NCBI taxonomy): domain Eukaryota; kingdom Metazoa; phylum Arthropoda; class Insecta; order Diptera; family Muscidae; genus Musca; species Musca autumnalis. The sequence goes on from NW_027411644.1 coordinate 70,410,002, forward strand.
GTAGAGCCGGATGAGTTTTGCGGTATATTCCGGATGCTTCTTTTAATTTTTTGTGTAGGTTGAAATCGTCGTGTAGTCGGTGTAGCCTTTCGATTCCTTCACATTGTTTGTTAAGTTGAGCGTTCTTTGCAGCTCGTGTGGCATTTCTAATCTCTTGGTTTATTTCCCAATACATTTCATAGTTGGTATTTTTGTATATTTTTCGCTTTTCGCGAAGTTCGAGGATTTCTGTTGTTATCCAAGGTTCTTCTTTTCGGGTGGTTTTTGTCCCTAATATAGTTGAGCTTGTTTTAAAGACAATTTTCATTTCATTCCACAACTCCTCAGTGCCTTGTCTGTTGACGTTATTAAGATTGGTGTTTATAAATTCTTTTACTCTTTCTTTTGTTGATGGGTCTTCTAGTTCTTCTAGATTAAGTTTAGTTTTTGGAGCCTTTTTTCTTGGCATTCCAAGTCTTATTCGCATTTTGCATAATAAAAGATTATGGTCGGAAGGGACGTCCGCTCCGGGATATGTGGAGCATGTTACAACACAAGAACAGTAGCGTCGATTTATTAGTATATAGTCAATTTGATTTCTAACTGGATTTTCTGTACTATCTTGTGGCGATCGCCATGTATACAGACGTCTTGGGTGATGGCAAAATAGAGTATTAACTATTTTCATGTTGTGTTCTTGGCAAAATTGTATGAGCCTGTCCCCTCTTTCATTTCTGGTGCCTAGTCCAAATTTTCCCGTGATATCCACAGTTTCTATATTTCCTACCTTAGCGTTGAAATCTCCTTGAACAATCGTGATTTCATGTGGTTTTGTCATTTTCATGAGTTGTTCAACATCGCTGTAAAATTTTTCTATTTCCTCGTTATTTGAGTCACACGTTGGTGCATAGACTTGGATAATATTCATATTAAGTGGTTTTGCACATATTTTTATCATCATTACTCTATCGGATAGTGGGACAAATCCATTTATGCAGTCTGCTATCTTATTTTCCACAATGATTGCAACACCTCTCCTGTGAACGTCAACGTAGCCGGATAAAGATTTTAATTAATGAGGATAACCTGGATACCGGTTTTGTGTTATTTAGATAGTACGGATAACGGTATTAGTTTATTTGGATAATGTGGATAAATCACTGTACCTGCTGAAAAAGCCGGATAACGGTTTTAATTACTTCTGCTAAGACAATGGATAACGTGGATAAATAATTACGTCTTTTAAAAACATGGATAATTATTCTTATCACTTCGGATAACTAGGATAACGATTTTAGGTTATTGATATAGCATGGATCACCGTTTTATGTTATTTGGATAATGTGGATAAATCACTATGCCTTCTGAAAAAGCCGGATAAAGGTTTTAATTAATTCTGCTAAGCTGAATAACGGTTTCAGGTTATTTGGATAGTACGGATAACGATATTAGGTTATTTGGATAATGTGGGTAAATCAGTAGGTCCTCTGAAAAACACGGATAACGATTTTAATCAATTCTGATAACTTGGATAACTAATGAGGATAACTTGAAGAACGATTTTAGATTACTTGGATAATGTGGATAAATCATTGTCTTTTGAAAAAGTCGCAAAAATATTTTAAATAATTCTGATAAATTGGATAACTGCTTTAGATCTTTCGGTTAGTACGGATAACGATATTAGTTTATTTGGATAACGTGGATAAATAATTCTATCTTTTAAAAACATGGATAATGATTCTTATCACTTCGGATAACTAGGATAACGATTTTAGGTTATTGATATAGCATGGATCACCGTTTTAGGTTATTTGGATAATGTGGATAAATCACTATGCCTTCTGAAAAAGCCGGATAAATATTTTAATTAATGCGGATAACTTGAATAATGATTTTAGGCTATTTGGATAGTACGGATAACGATATTAGGTTATTTGGATAATGTGGATAAATCACTATGCCTTCTGAAAAAGCCGGATAAAATTTTCAATTAATTCTGCTAAGCTGAATAACGATTTTAGGTTATTTGGATAGTACGGATAACGATATTAGGTTATTTGGATAATGTGGATAAATCAGTGGGTCCTCTAAAAAGCACGGATAAAGATTTTAATCAATTCTGATAACTTGGATAACGGTTTTAGACTATTAGAATAGTACCGGTAACGATATTAGGTAATTTTGATAACGTGGATAAATAATTACGTCATTTAAAAAACATGGATAATTATTCTAATTATTTCGGATAACATGGATAACGATGTACGGATAACGATATCAGGTTATTTGGATAATGTTGATAAATCGCAATGCCTTCTGCCAATGCGAATAACGGTTTTAGATTATTTGGATAGTACGGATAACGATATTAGGTTTTTTGGATGATGTGGATAAATCATTATGGCTTTTGAAAAATTCGGATAAAGATTTTAATCAATTCTGATAACTTGGATAACGGTTTTAGAACATTAGAATAGTACGGATAAAGATATTAGGTAATTTGTATAACGTGGATAAATAATTACGCCTTTTAAAAAAACATGGATAATTATTCTAATTATTTCGGATAACTTGGATAACGATGTTGGGTTATTGTGATAGTATGGATCACCGTTTAAGAACATTTGGATAAAGTGGATAAATCATTACGTGTTTTGAATAACACGAACACAAGTTTTAATTACTTGTGATAACTTGAATAAAAATTTGGTAAAGCATTGATGACGATTTTAGGTTAATTAGACAAAGTGGATAACTCACTACGTCTTTTGAAAATCACGGATAAAGATTTTATTAATTGGGATAACTTTGATAACGCTTTAGGTCATGGGGATAGTACGGTTAACGATATTTGGTTATTTGGATAACGTGGATAAATAATTAGGACTTTTAAAAAAACATGGATAATGTTTCTAATCAAATCGGATAACTTGAATAAAGATTTTAGGTTATTGGGGTAGCATGGATCACCGTTTTAGGTTATTTGGGTAATGTGGATAAATCTTTTGAAAAAGTCGGATAAAGATTTTATTCTATTCGGACTACTTGGATAACTTTTTTACAATTTGTTTGATCATTATTTTGATATAGTGGATATATCAGTAGGTCCTTTGAAAAACACGGGCAAAGATTTTAATGAATGCGGATAACTTGAATGACGATTTTAGTTTCTTTGGATAATGTGGATAAATAGTTAAATCTTTTGAAAAACTCGGATAAAGATTTTGATTAATTCGGATTACTTGGATAACGATTTTAGGTAATTGGAATAGCATGGATAACGATTTTTAGGTTATTTGGATAACGTGGATAAATCATTACGTTTTTGTAAAAACATGGATAAAGATTTTATTATATTCGGATAACCTGGATAATGTTTTTTGATCATTATGATACCATAGGTGACGATTTTTAGCATTGATAATGATTTTCCATCATTGCGATAGCATGGATAACGATTTCAGGTCATTTGGACGATGTGGATAATTGAGAAGGTCCTTTGAAAAACACGGATAAAGGTTTTAATTAATGCTGAAAATTTGGATAACGATTTTAGGTTGTTTGGGTAATGTGAAAAACTCGGATAAGTATTTTAATTAATTCTGATAACTTTGATAACGGTTTTAGATCATTGGGATAATACGGATAACGAGATTAATTAATGCGGATAATTTGGATAACGGTTTTAGTTAATGGGGATAGTACGGATAACGACATTAGGTTATTTGGATAAAGTGGATAAATCAATACGTCTTTTCAAAAAACACGTATAACGATTTTTGTAAACTCGGATGACTTGGATAACGATTTTAAGTCATTGGGATAGCAAGGATGACGATTTTAGGCAATTTGGATGAAATGGATAAATTATTATTTTATTTGAAAAACATGGATAAATGTTAAATCATTGGATAGCATGGAAATTAAGTTATTGGATAATAAATCATTACGTCTTTTCAAAAACACGGATAAACATTTATATTAACCATAGAGGTTATTTGGATAACGTGGACAAAAATTACGTCATTTAAAAATATGGATAATGATTCCAATCAATTCGGATAACGATTTTAGGTTATTGAGATAGCATGGTCAACGTTTTAGGTTATTTAGATAATGTGGATAAATCATTATGTCTTTTGAAAAACTTGGATACAAATATTAATTAATTCGGCTGACTTGGATAACGATTTTAAGTTATTGGGATAGCATGGATAACGATTTACATTATTTCTATAACTTGGATAAATCATTATGTCTTTTGAAAAACTCGGATAAAGGTTTTATTTAATTCTGATAAATTGGATAAGCGTTTTAGGTCATTGTGATAGCATTGACAACCATTTGGATATTATTTGGATAACGTGGATAAATCATTAGGTCTTTTGAAAAACTCTGATAAAGATGTTAATCGCTATCGAGTTTAGGTAATTTGGATAATGCGGATAAACCATTACGTCTTTTGATAAACATGGATAAATGTTACAATTAAATCGGATAAACTGGATAATGATTTTACCAGGTCTGGATAACGATTTTAGGTCATTTTAAAAGCATGGATAACAATTTTACATTATTTGGATAATGTGGATAAATCATCTGGCCTTTTGAAAAACACGGATAAAGAACTTTAATTAATTTCGATAAGTTTGATAACGTTTATAGGTCATTTGAATACCATGGATAACGATTTTAGGTTATTTGAGCATCGTGGATAAATTATCACGTCTTTCAAAAAACACGAATAAAGACTTTTATTAATTAAGATAACTTGGATAACGTTTTTGGTTAAGGTTATTTGGATAACTTGGATAAATCATTACATCTTTATAAGAGCACGGATAAAGATTTTAATTAATTCGACAACTTGTATGACGTGTGGGATAACATGGATAACGGTTTTAAATTATTTAGATATCGTAGACAATTTTTTTTAAACGCGGATAAAAAGTTTTCATTAACTTGGATAACACTTTTAGGTCATTGGGATAACATGGATAACTATTTTAAATTATTTAGATATCGTAGATAAATCACTTCACATTTTTTAAAACACGGATAAAAAGTTTTAATTAATTTGGATAACAATTTTAGATCATTGGGATATCGTAAATTACGATTTTAAAAACACGTATAAAGGTTTTTGCCGATTTGGATAACTTGGATAACTATTATAAGCCATTGCGATGGCATGGATGATGATTAAATGTTATTTGGATAAAGTGGATAAATAATTGAAGTCGGATAAAGATTTTAATTAATTCGGATAATGTTGATAACGATTTTAGGTTATTGGGAAAGATGATTTGGATAACGTGGATAAATCTTACTTATTTTGAAAAACATGAATAAATATTTTGGTCGATTCGGATAACTTGGATAACGATTTTAAGCCATTGGGATAGCATGGATGACGTTTAAATGTTATTTGAATAAAGTGGAAAACACCTGGATAAAGATTTTAATTAATTCAGATAACAAGGGTAACGATTTTAGGTCATTGCGATAAACGATGGGAGACGATTTTAGGTTATTTGGAGAACGTGGATAATTGATTGAATTATTGGATAACATCTATAACATAATTAGGTCTGTTGGATAATATGGATAAACGGTTTAAAACATATAATTTTATGATAACATGAGGATAATGAGGATGTTGTTGGATCCTTTGGATAATGCGGCTAAAGAGTTAAAAGAATTTGTAATAATTATTTATTATCATTTGGATGACAGGATGACATTTTACATCATATGGATAAAGCGAATTATGATAACATTGGCAAATACTTTAGGTCGTTTCGAGAACGCTCATAAACATTGGAGGACATTAGGATAACGGGCATAATTAAAAAAATCTATTAGCGTTTTTCAATCACTTGGACATTAGGATAACATGAAAAATTTGATTAGATATGACCTCCCTTCAAATCGTTCCTTTCATCTCTTAAGCTCTTGTAAATCCAAATGCCAATTGAAACAAAAACAAACACAAAATCTGAATAACATTTTGGTCATTGTTCGTTGATTGTTTCGACATTAGCGGAGCTATAAAAACTGCAATAAAATGTTGCATATTTTTTTAATGCTTCGTTGAGTGGCAGACAGGCTGTGCATATCGTAAAAATAGTGTTGTTGTTGTGGTTATTCGTTTTATTACTTTTTCATAGACACCTCAATAATTTTTACATTGTCCGGTTATCCGTAGTAATGAAAAAAACAATTTTCATTGAAATGATCATAAAAAAATTCTAAAATGACTTTTTGATGTAATTGGCGGGCAGCAGCATGTCATTGAAAATAAACAACAACAAAAACATTACGGAAGCTGTGAGACATGGATTTTGTATTTTGTTCTCATGGGCACAATTTTAGCGAAAAATTTTCAACTTTTGTGGGAGAGGTACCCGAAGCAGTGGACCAAAAAGTACCCATACTCAAGTAAGTGTCCTCAAAAGCACCCTTACTCAAGAAAGAGTCTTCTAAGCAACCTCTGTTGAATAAATGTTCCCCAAAAGCTCCCATTCGTGGGTAAAGTGTACCCAACATCATGGTCACTTGAAAATAATGGCCCCAAAACCACATTTACATGAATAAAGTGTCCCCAAAAGGACACCATACGTTACGAAAGCCTCCCAAAAAACACCCATACTCATGTAAGTTTCCTCAAAAACACCCTTACTTGAAGATAAAGTCCCCTAAGCCACTTCTCTTGAATAAATGTAACCAAAGCCGCTCTTTTCTGAGGGAAGTAGGCCGAAAAGGATGCTTACTTAAAAAAATCCCTTGAAAAAGGTGATCCCAAAATGTTTCTTTCTTGAAGAAACCACACAAACTTGAAGAAAGTCTCTCCTAAGCAACCTGCAAAGCAGCGCAAGCGCAGTATTCCCAGAAATGCCCTTACATGAAATATATTTCACAAATCACTTTTTCTTAAAGAAAGTGTCACCAAAAGAAAATGCCCCAAAAGCCCCTTACTCAAAGAAAATATCCACAAAAACAACCATTCTTTTAAAAGAAAAAAGTGTCCCCAAAGGCTCCCTTTATTCGAAAAAGTATTCTCAAAAGCATCTTGGCACGAAGGAAATGTCCTCAAAAACAATCGTTTCTTGAAAAAGGTGTCCACCAAAAGGACTCATTCTTATGAAAGCGTTCCAAAATAACCTTTCTTAAAAAATATCTTCAAGAAGTAAGTGTTCCCATTATTACATCTATATACAGTGTTGGTCACACAATTAGCACACCCCACTACCAACATTTATTTTGCCTAAAAATACCTTCAAAAGTAGTTGTATTTAATAAAGTATTTGTACTAATATATTCTCAGTAGTATGTTTAAAGAATATAACGCAATACAGAAACTGAATCATAACTGTCAATTTGAATAACCTCCAAAAATGTAAAAAATTTCCTAAATTCACTGGACACGTAATTAGCACACCTTAAAAGAATCACTAATATTGTGAATAGTTTCAATATTTTAGTCCATATTCAGTTTTAAATCCCTTTCGTTTGGGAATAAGTTCGAGTCTGCTAGTTATACTCTCCACCAGTCTCCGAAATTTCAGTGTCAGAAGGGAGTTATTTGGGGTACACCTTGGGTCCCAAGGACTGATGGAAATTTAATTTTTTTAGTGTTTTTTATCGATTTTCTCACATGTAAACGAGTTCATTGAGGCAAGTAGTTCATAGAAACATCAAATAAAACATCATATTCTTGTTCGTCTTTGTAAATTTTGCGAATAGTGGGATGTACCCACCAGCAGTTTGCATCTGCAAAGTCCGTTTGACACAAAAATTTTCATTAAAAAACTGGAATCTGATGCTTTGAGCTATTGATTTTATAAATACTTATCCAACTGGACTGAATTTTACCGATATGTTGTGGTGTATGCCACGATAAACCTATGTTCATCTCTATGGTACCTACGCAAATTTCAATAATTTTCTAAACAAAAGGCAAATGGGAGATAGTCTAGTGAGACCGCAAGAAAATATGTTTCCCGGAGCTTAAACCGATTAAATTTAAAATCAATAATCCAGAAAACATTTATCTTGAATAGTATAGGCCTACTTTCAGGGATTTTAACCAATTTCAGCAAACCTCAAAATCCTTTATGGTCAGAAAGGGGTTATACCATTAAACATACCCATGTGCTACGTGTTCATCTAGTGCTTGGTTGGCTGTTTTGTAATGATAGGTCCTTGGTGTTATTCAGACGTGTAATTTTGAATTACAAATGGTGTTATAAGTCGATCCTTCTTCACATAAGGGTGTATTTTATTGATCTTTTTTCTATAAACCCCATACAAATCGAAAATTTTCTTGAATGAATCATCGACCTTAAACACTTTTTGAAAAGTTTTTGTACTTTATATTTAAATTTTGGTAATCGGTTAACAATTCCAATAATTGCAGATCCAATTGTACATTTGTTTTTAAAGTTTCGGCGACTTTCTGGCGTTTAAGTGTTCATTACGAAAAATGGTCCGCTATTGGGATATATTTTGAGATTCCGGGGTGATAAATTTTTTTTCTTTTAAAAAAATAATTTTTCAATACGTTTTGAATATGAATTAACTTCAATATAAATTAATTTTGGTATATTAATTGAATTAAATTAAAAATCGTAGGGTGTGCTAATTATATGTCCCCTTGATAATTTGGGCGTCTTCACAAAACTTTTATTTTCAAAAAACCACTGATAATACTATCCACTTATATCATTAAATATGTTAAATACATTATAGAAAAGGATTTTGTCTACGAAAATATTTCAATTCGCCCTATCAAAACTCTTAGCCGACTGAAATCATTTTGCCACAACGGGGTGTGCTAATTCTGTGACCAACACTGTATATAAAATAGAAAAATGTTTGTATGTTTGTTTGTTTGTTTGTTTGTTTGAAATTTATAGACTCAAAAACCGCTGAACCGATCTTGCTGAAATTTTCAGGGTATATTACTACATCGCCTGAAAGTAACATAGGCTATAAAAAGTTTCGAAATTCCGCTCTGATCCGGAGATATAGCATCAGAATCGGAGGTACCTCCAAAAAATTTAAACTTTGTATGCAAATATCTATAGAACGGTTACAGATACAGACTCCAAATTTGAAATGTGTGATGGATCTTAGCCTAAAAATAAATGTGCCAAAATATATCGAAATCGGTCCAGATTTGGATATAGCTCCCATATATATTTTCGTCCGATTTCAAGTATTTGATGTACCAAACACGCTATATATGTCCGATTTCCATGAAATTTGGAATGTGTGTCTAAATTTGTTGCAGAAATGAGTATGCCAAATTATGTTGAAATCGGTTCAGATTTGGATATAGCTCTATATATATTTTCGGCCGATTTCATGTATTTGATGCACCCAACCCACTATGTATGTCCAATTTCAATGAAATTTGGAATGTGTGACTAAATTAGTGCTAGAAATGAGTATGCCGAATTATATTGAAATAGGTTCAGATTTGGATATAGCTCCTATATATATTTTCAGCCGATTTCATGTATTTGATGCACCCAACCCACTATGTATGTCCAATTTCAATGAAATTTGGAATGTGTGGCTAAATTTTTTGCAGAAATGAGCATGCCAAATTATGTTGAAACCGGTTCAGATTTGGATATAGCTTCTATATATATATTCTGCCGATTTCATGTATTTGATGCACCCAACCCACTATGTATGTCCAATTTCAATGAAATTTGGAATGTGGGGCTAAATTTTTTGCAGAAATGAGCATGCCAAATTATGTTGAAATCGGTTCAGATTTGGATATAGCTCCTATGTATATTTTAGGCCGATTTCATGTATTTGATGCACCCAACCCACTATGTATGTCCAATTTCAATGAAATTTGGAATGTGTGACTAAATTTGTTGTAGAAATGAGTGTGCCGAATTATATTGAAATCGGTTCAGATTTGGATATAGCTCCTATATATATTTTAGGCCGATTTCATGTATTTGATGCACCCAACCCACTATGTATGTCCAATTTCAATGAAATTAGAAATGTGTGACTAAATTTGTTGTATAAATGAGTATGCCGAATTATATTGAAATCGGTTCAGATTTGGATATAGCTCCTTATATATTTTCAGCCGATTTCATGTATTTGATGCACCCAACCCACTATGTATGTCCAATTTCAATGAAATTTGAAATGTGTAACTAAATTTGTTTTAGAAATGAGTATGCAAAATTATATTGAAATCGGTTCAGACTTGGATATAGCTCCTATATATATTTTCGGCCGATTTCATGTATTTGATGCCCCAAACACGCTATGTATGTCCAATGTGTAACTAAATTTGGAGTAGAAATAAGTATTGAAATCGGTGTTGATTTGGCTATAGCTCCCATATTTATTTCAATGAAATTTGTGCGGTATCTACGAGTATATCTATAACGGAGGAAAATGTTTGTACGTTTGTTTGTTTGAAGTTTATGGACTCAAAAACCGCTGAACCGATCTTCCTGAAACTTTCAGAATATATTACCACATGGCCTGAAAGTGTCACAGGCTATATAAATCTTAAAAATTCCGCCCCGATCTGGAGATATAGCCTCAGGATCGGAAGTACCTCCAGAAACTGTAGACTTTGTATGCTGATATCTAACGAACGATTACACTGTGCAACAAAATGGAGCTCAAAGTCTGGGGGGTGGAAAATTCCTTTTGGGGATGAAAGCTCTTGGTGAGTATATACAGAACCCAGAAGGACAGATCCGCCGTGAGTCGAACTTTTGAGATATGGCGTGATGAATATTTTGCTGGAGACCCTATAAGCCCTCAGATATTAGCGTTATATCTTTGTCCGCTGTTGTTTTAGCATATTTTTGAGATCACATTTCTTCAGCCAAATCAAATGAGGATTATTTTCGTGCATCATTTTGACCTTCTATCTCGCTTCCTTCAATGTCCTTTTCGTCCTTTATTTCAAGAGCCGCTATAAAAGTACCACAAGATGACGTTTTTCAGCTTCGAAATGTTCTGCAAAAATGTCGGCCAGAAAATTTTAGGTACGGCTCTCATTGACAACAAATCGATATTGTCGCGTTTTCGTGGTCGTTTTGTGCATTTACCCTGTTTTTGTTAAGAAAAAGACTATATTTTGTTTTTTGTATATTCGTTACAGAACATACAAAAACACAAAACACAGTTTTTTTCTTAGCAAACAGGGGTAAATGTAAAAAATGACTATGAAAACGCGACAAAATCGATTAGTTGTCAATGAGAGCCGTACCTAAAATTTTCTGAGCGACATTTTTGCAGAACATTTCGAAGCTGAAAAACGTCATCTTGTGGTACTTTTATGGCGGCTCTTAAAATAAAGGACGAAAAGGACATTGAAGGAAGCGAGATATAAGGTCAAAATGCTCTACGAAAACAATCCTCATTTGATTTGGCTGAAGAAATGTGATCTCAAAAATAAGCTAAAACAACAGCGGACAAAGATATAACGATAATATCTGAGGGTTTATAGGGTCTCAAGCAAAATATTCATCACGCCATATCTCAAAAGTTCGACTCACGGCGGATCTGTCCTTCTGGGTTTTGTATATACTCACCAAGAGCTTTCATCCCCAAAAGGAATTTTCCACCCCCCAAAATTTCGGTTCACAGTGTTATCGGTACAGTCTGCAAATTTGGTAAATTTGGTCTAAAAATAAATTTGCCAAAGTAATTTGAAATCGGCTCAGATTTGGATATATATTTTCGGCCGATTTAATACATTTGATGCATAAAACACGTTTTGTATGCCCAATTCCAATGAAATTTGGAATGTGTGACGGAATTTATTGCAGAAATAAATGTTCCAAACTATTTTGAAATCGGTTCAGATTGGGATATAGCTCTCATATATATTTTCGGCACATTTCATGTATTTTCTACACCAAACACGCCATGTATGTTCAATTTTGACGAAATTTGAAATCTTTGACGGAATTGATCCTAGAAATTTGTTTGCCAAATTATATTGAAATCGGATCAGATTTGGATATACCTCCAATATATATTTTTGGCCGATTTTATGTATTTTATGCAATAAACACCTTTGTCCAATTTCAATTTGAAATATATGGAGGAAATTGATCTACAAAAAAATTTGTCAAATTATATTGAAATCGGTTCAGATTTACATATACCTCCCTTATATATTTTCGGCAGATTTCATGTATTTGATGCACCAAACACGCTATGTAAGCCCAATTTCAATGAAATTTGGAATATGTGGCGGGAATTGGTCTACAAAACAAATTGGTAAATTATATTGAAAGAATTTCAGTGAATAGAATTTCAGGAAATGCACGAACGTTCAATTTTAAAAGATTGCATTTTCCTGTACGTTTGGCATTTGCAATGACTATAAATAAATCCCAAGGACAGACTCTTCGTGTATGCGGCCTAAATTTAGCATGTTCTTGCTTTTCTAATGGTCAGCTCTACGTTGCATGTTCACGTGTTGGTAGACCGGCCGATTTGTTTGTTTACGCTCCTGAAGGAAAAACAAAAAACATTGTATATCCTAAAGTATTACAATGAATACTTTACTTTAAATTTTTGAATTTGATTTCTTTCTGATCTCAAAAAATCCGTAAAATTTCAAATGCATATCAATCTAAAGGGGTGGCGAAGCGCACCGGGTTCAGCTAGTCTGTTATAAAAAGTGTCCTCGAGTGAGCTCTTATTAAACCATGTTCCCAAAATCACCTCTTCCTGTAAAAATTGTCCTCAAAGATACTTGTTTTGAAAAAGTATCTCGAAAACAGTATTTCTGCAAAATATTGCTCTCAAAATAATTCTTACGAAAAGTGGCCAGTGAACCATTCTGCTTCGTACTAAAAGTGCTCTCGAACGCAGATTTACCTAAAACAAGTAAAAAAGTGTCAGTCGGCTTTGCCGACAGATATATACCCTCAGCCAGTGTGAAGTGAAACTTTCACCTACGGACTGATCGATGTATTTAAGGTCTCTTCAGAATTTTGTAGCCCTTTTTGGACATTTGAACTTGCCGACAATTATGGATTAGGAATTAACTGCACTAAGACATAAATGTTGAACCTTAGTGGGGGAGGTACCCTTAGGGAGAACCGATATGGTCCATTTTAGAAATTAAACAAAATCAAAATATTAGTAGATCCAAAGTTTGGAAAAAAATGGTTGCCCCATTCAAGTGATATCGTCCTAGCATTTTAGTGGCATTTTTTAAATATTGGGGAGAAGTACCGGAAGTTGTGGACCGGTATTGCCCCATGAAACTAAGTTTGGATATAATATGACGAAGACCAAATGTTGGACCAAATCGGTTGAACAGTTCGAGAGTTATCGTGCTCTCCGAAGTGACATATGGTGACATAGGGATTTTTTATAACTTTCGGGCTGTTTTCCTAAGAAATATGGACCTGACCCCGAAAAAATTTTTACCGTCGTAATGGAGAAAGCGATTGCAAATCGCTTCAATAAAAATTAAAGTGATTCGAGAGCAGGTCATAAAGTGAACTTATCCGAAATTGTGTGTGAGAGATACCAGAAGGAGTAGACAAATATAGTCCATATTCGAACCTGATCTATATCTGGTAGATATATTAGGATGTGCAAAGTATGGATTACATCGATCACTCCCTTCAAGAGTTATCGTGCACACAAATTTTCCGCACATTTTCGAGCTTTTGTGGGGGAGGTACAGGAAGGAGTGGACCGATATAGCCCATCTTCGAACATAAACTAAGTTTGGACAAAATATTACGAAAGCCAAATTTTGGATCGAATCGGTTGATCCGTTCGAGAGTTATCGTGCGCTCCATACACTACACACGGTGTTACAGGGGCCTTTTGCATCTTTCAGGCTATTTTCTCAGGAAGTATGGACTCTCCCCTGATGAAACTTGTACCGTCGTATGGGGGGTAATGAATACAAGTTCTTGCAACAAAAATCAAATCGAGAGCAGGTCCTAATCTGAACATATCCGAAATTTTGTGTGGGAGGTACCCGAAGGAGTGGATCGATTAAGTCCATTTTGGAACCTCATCTAAGTTTAGTAGAAGTTTGACGATGTGCAAAGTATGGGTCAAATCGCTTACTTCCTTCAAGAGTTATCGTGCACACAAATTTTCTGAACATTTTCGAACTTTTGTGGGGGAGCTACCGGAAGGAGTGGACCGATATAGCCCATCTTCGAACTTAAACTAAGTTTGGACAAAATATTACGAAAGCCAAATTTAGGACCAAATCGGTTCATCCGTTCGAGAGTTATCGTGCGCACCAGCCAGCCAGACAAGTGATCATACATTTCAATGTGATTCATCACATTCAAATTTACGCTCCTTTGCTCTCAGAAAGCGCCCCTGGCGCATGTGTTGGTTTTTTTGTGGCTTTTGGGTTTGTATTTGTTTGCACCCAAAAATATAATTTGTATGCCCCCAAACATTTAATTTGTTTGCAGCGAAACATATATATGTTTGCAGGACCCTAACATATGTTATGTTTGGGACTGATTGCAAACAAATATATGTTTGCTGCAAAGTATGTTTGGGACATATGTTAGAGAGGCGTTTTTTTCTCCTTGTAGGAGACCTCAGGTATCCATCATTAGAAGATACCAAAAATGTTTAATATCTGAAGATTATCTCTAGGTTTACAATTTCCCGAAGCTTACTAACTACAGAACACCACATGAAGTTCGGCTATTGTCTCCGCAACAAACACTTCTTAAAAAAGTCTAATTAGATGTTCTCAAAAGTAACCCTTTTGTATAAAAGTCTCCTCAATACTTCCCTAAAAGATCCTCTTCTTATAAACGGGGACCCGTATGGTATTTTCGTTAGAGAAAATTTCCTGATGGATTGTATTCCGAGCTCATTAGATGGGTTTCTAGGTTTACAATTCCCGAAGCTTACTAACTACAGAACACCACATGAAGTTCGGCTATTGTCTCCGCAACAAACACTTCTTAAAAAAGTCTAATTAGATGTTCTCAAAAGTAACCCTTTTGTATAAAAGTCTCCTCAATACTTCCCTAAAAGATCCTCTTCTTATAAACGGGGACCCGTATGGTATTTTCGTTAGAGAAAATTTCCTGATGGATTGTATTCCGAGCTCATTAGATGTCCTCAAAAGTACCCTCTCGTATAAAAGTGTCCTCGATATATCCATTTAGTAGATCTTCTTCTTATAAATGGGGACAAAATGCAATGCAAAATTTATGCATTTTACATATTTTCTTATGCAACAAATATTTCAATAAGAGGTACAAAAATGTTTGTACATATGTAAAATTTTTCTGTTTAAAATTTTTTTCAGACAAATGAATAAAATAGAGAAATGTATAACCAGTGCCTCAACCTTCAAAATACCGAAAATCGGAAGGTACCGTTCTATGGGGGCTATATGAAGGCCTGAACCTAAACCGACAAATTTTAGGTGGAAAGTTGTTTACCCACAAGGATGACTTAATACCAACTTTCAGCCATTTTGGCGTGATATTCAGGCCACAACCTTCAAAATACCAGAAATCCGGCGGTACCGTTCTATGGGGGCTATATGAAGACGTGAACCTATACCAAGAAATTTCAGGTGGAAAGTTTTATACTCCA
Organism: Musca autumnalis; assembly: GCF_047663935.1. NCBI lineage: Eukaryota > Metazoa > Arthropoda > Insecta > Diptera > Muscidae > Musca > Musca autumnalis. Next base: position 70,425,602 of record NW_027411644.1, read on the forward strand.
AAGGAAGACTTAATACCAAATTTCAGCCATTTCGGAGGGATATTGAGGCCACAACCTTCAAAATACCAGAAATCCGGAGGTACCGTTCTATGGGGGATATATGAAGACGTGGACCTACACCGACAAATTTCAGGTGGAAAGTTTTATACTACCAGCGAAGACTTTATACAAAATGTAAGCCATTTAAGTGTGATGTTGAGGCCACAACCTTGAAAATATCGGAAATCGGGAGGTACCGTTCTATGGGGGCTATCTGAAAACGTGTACCCATGCGGACAAATTTCAGGTGTAAAGTTTCATACCCCTAACGAAGAATTAATACCTCATTTAAGCCATTTCGGTGGGATTTTAAGACCACAAATCCTTGTATATATGTTTGCATATGCTCATTTTACGCAAATATGTAAAATATGTCAAAACATGCACGATATGCAAAATATGCAAAAATTACTGAGCCTAATTCATTTTATTTTGTGATAAAACAAGTTTCTGTATAATCAGATTTTCTCTACGACCATTCTAACCATATATATATGCATTAGCATAGGATTCCGCTGTCTATAGGTAAGTATCCCCTAAAGATCCTCTTCTTACGGGTACATGTAAAGTTTTTTCACTAGAGAAAATTTCCTTATGGTTTGTATTCTGAGCTCATTAAATTCCTCAAAAGTACCCTTTCGTATAAAAGTATCCTCAATAGATTCCTTTCGTAAATAAGTGTCCCCAAAGGACCCTCTTCTTATAAACAGAAACACGTAGAGTAATTTCATTTGAGAAAATTTCCTGATGGATTGTATTCTGAGCTCAGTAGATGTTCTCAAAAGTACCATTGCGTATAAAAGTGTCCTCAATAGGCCCCTTTCGTAGATAAGTGGCACCAAAAGATCTTCTTATAAACGGGGACACGTAAAGTATTTTCATTAGATAAAATTTCCTGATGGATTGTATTCTGATGTCTTTAGTTGCCTTCAAAAGTACCCTTTCATACAAAAGTGTCCTCAATAGGCCCCTTTCGTTGATAAGTGTCACCAAAAGATCTTCTTCTTATAAACGGGGACACGTAAAGTATTTTCATTAGATAAAATTTACTGATTGATTGTATTCTGAGGTCATTAGATGTCCTCAAAAGTACCCTTTCGTACAAAAGTGTCCTCGATATATCCCTTTCGTAGATATCCCCAAAATATCCTCCTCTTGTAAACGGGGCCATATAAGGTATTTTCATTAGAGAAAACTTGCTGATGGACTGTATTCTGAGCTCAGTAGATGTCTTCAAAAGTACCATTGCCTATAAATGTGCCCTCAATAGGACCCTCTCGTAGATAAGTGTCACCAAAAAATCTTCTTCTTATAAACGGGGACACGTAATGTATTTTCATTAGATAACATTTCCTGATGTATTGTATTCTGAGGTCATTAGATGTCTTCTAAAGTACCCATTCGTATAAAAGTGTCCTCAATAGGCCCCTTTCGTTGATAAGTGTCACCAAAAGATCTTCTTCTTATAAACGGGAACATGTAAAGTTTTTTTTCGCTAGAGAAAATTTCCTTACGGATTGTATTCTGAGCAAATCAGATGTTCACAACAGTACCCTTTCGATTAGAAGTCTTCTCAATTGTTTCCTTTCGTAGAAAAGTGTCCCCAAACGATTCTCTTCTTATAAACGGGGGCACATAAGGTATTTTTTGGAGAAAATTTCCTTATGGATTGTATTCTGAGCTCATTAAATGTCCTCAAAATTAACATTTCGTATAAAAGTTTCCTCAATAGATCCCTTTCGTAGATAAGTGTCCCCAACAGATCCTCTTCTTATAAAAGTGTCCCCAAAAATATTTTTATTAGAGAAAATATTTTTGTGGAAAATGTTTTCTCAGCTTTCCATTCAAAATAACATTCATCCTTTCAACTTCTTCTGCGGGAGCACTTTATCCATAAACTTTTAACCATTTTATAAGACCCGATGTAAATATTACATCACAAATTTATCCAAAAATACCTGGAATCATTTATTGAAAATGTCAAAAAAAAAACTCCAGTAACTTTCATCAAATCAAATTTCCTAAATGCTGAAATTATTTTGCGTCGCAATAATAAGGATCTATTTATTCATTTAATACAGACATTTTGCTAGGATACTTGTTAAGGTTTGTTTTGGTTTTCCTTGTAATACCCAAAAACACCCACGTTTAGTTAAAAAAAAAGAATAGCATCAGTTTATGTATAGCCCCACCATTTGGCGGTGGCTCATAAAATTTGTGTTGATATTGTGAGCTTCACTTTATTTTCTTCTTCTTCTTCTTCTTCTTCTTCTTCTTCTAAGTTTCCATTCAATGTCAATGGTAATGCTCCTGTTTTTATATACAGGAACAAAAATGCTTTGGGGTGTTGGGAGAGTAAGAAAAACGATTCGCTACAAAATACAACCTCCCACACTTAACGCATGTCCTTCATGTATATATCTATATTAGAACTAAATTTGTGTATGTGTTGTTGTTGTTCAGCATTTGATTTGTAGTATTTCATTAGAATTTCCTAAAGTCCCCACACACCCATCCATCTCGTCCTGGATTCTGAGATACCCACTTGTTTTTCTTTTCAATTTTTTGTTTTTATGTGAATTTTGTTTATATTCTACAATTTCACAACAGAGAAAGAGCATCGTGAGCAGTGAAACGAAGAGAGGGGATGCAAAGTGTCGGCTTTTTTTCTTGTGGAGAATGGGGTTGGTATAGTATTACTCATAGCTTAGTAGGTGGCAGTTGTAGTATTTTGTGTTACATTCATAAATGTGGCCTTGGCGCCATATTAAATTTTCTTTGACTTGCCTTAGCATTCAATGAGTGTAAGAGTTACCACCCTCTCTTTCCATCTCAATTTCATTAATTTTTGTTTTGCTATATACCAACATATTTTTGGGGCTTTCCTGAAAGTAGGGATGTGGTTGGATTTTTTTGCTTTGGAATTTACCGAATGTCTGGTCACGAAAATGATTGTCATTGTCTGGTGTAGCCGAAAAGGAATAGTGGCCTAATACGTGGGTTGGTGTAATAATTTTGGGGATATTTGGAGTATGAAAGATGATTGGGACTTTAAGCTTGTTCGAGTTCATCCACATTCTAATATATTTCCCCCATACCAACGCCTGAAAGTATGCACCACACATTCGAAATCTTATAAACTCGGTTACACTTCAGCTGATAAGAGCAAATTTAATGATATTAAAAGATATACAAACAGAGACAATTAAATTTGAGAACTGTAAATAAATAACTAGAAAAAGAAACAATTCCATGGCTGCTAAAAAATCGTTTATTTTACAAGATTTCTTGTTTTAATGTGGGATTTTCACGAAGAAAATGGTCTTAAAAACATGTCGCCAAAGGACGAATTCTTGAAGAAACTGTGCTCAAAAGTGACAATTCTTTAAAAAAAAAGTTCCCATAAAATATCTTTCTGAGAAAAGTGCCTTCAAAATTATGTTTTCTTAAAAAAAATGCAAAAGTATCTTTTCGAAAATATATATGGGAGCTATATCCAAATCTGAACCGATGTCGAGGTAATTTGGTACATTTATTTTTAGACTGAATTCAGTCACACAATCCAAATTTAATCTAAATCGGACCCATATAGCGTGTTTCGTGCCGCAATTACTTACTTACTTACTTACTTAGTTGGCCCATTACAGAACATTTGTTCCATAGACCGAACTAAGAAAAGATCTCCATTCCTCTCTGTTTTTCGCTTGACTTTTTGGAATACCGCGCCTTTTAATTTCTTCATCCACTTGTATGCTCCATCGAAGCTTAGGACTGCCGATTCTGCGTGTACCGCCATGTGGCATGTATTCATACGCCTTTTTAGCGGGTTCATCATCGCTCAACTATATTCATGTCTTTGTATAGCTTATATAGCTCGTGGTTCATACGACGTCGATATTCACCGTCAACGCAAATCGGCCCGTAGATCTTTCGAAGAATTTTCCTCTCAAGCACTGCCTTATCTGCTTGGGCAAGTACCCATGCTTCGGAGCCATACATTAGCACGGGTAGTATCAGCGTTTTGTATAGTATTATTTTTGTTTGACGAGATGTGGCTTTGTTTTTAAATTGCTTACTTAGACCATAGTAGCATCTGTTGGCCAATACAATTCTTCTTCTTATTTCACAACTGATGTCGTTTGTTGTGTTTACGGAGGTGCAGAGGTATACGAAGTCTTTTACTACCTCAAAATTATAGGAACCAACTTCCACAGTCGGTCCGAGCTCAATGGACGCATTGCGCGTCGACACCATCAACTTGGTCTTCTCACCGTTTACCGTCAGATCCAATTTAGCAGATTCTCCTTCGACCTTCATAAAGGTATCAGTTACTTCTTTCACTGATCGGCCCATGATGTCTATATCATCAGCATAAGCAAGTAACATGTGACTATTGGTGTAGATTGTGCCACTTCTTTTGACGTTTGCCTCTCGTATAACCTTTTCCAGCAGGATGTTGAAGGGATAACACGAAAGGCTGTCTCCTTGTCTGAGACCTCTTTTGGTACCAAACTCTTTGGTAAAATAGGTTCTTTCCTATTTTAACTGAGGACCTCGTGTCAGTTAAAGTCATTTTAAAAAGTCGGATGAGTTTTGCGGGGATACCAAATTCAGACATGGCAAGGAATACTTTGAATGGGGCGGGCTGTCGAAGGCTGCTTTATAATCGGCAAAAAGGTGGTAGGTGTCGATCTGCATCTCTTGGGTCTTCTCCAGGATTTGCCGCAGGGTAAATATCTGGTCAATGGTAGACTTGCCAGGTCTAAAGCCGCATTGGTATGGTCCAATTATCTCGTTGACCATAGGCTTTAGTCGTTCGCACAATATCCCTGACACGATCTTGTAGGCAATGGGGAGTAGACTTATGCCCCTATAGTTAGAGCATACAGTCTTATCTCCCTTCTTGTGGGCGGGGCACAGGATACTCAGGTTCCAATCGTCGGGTACTCGTTCTTCCTGCCAGATGGTGCTAACTAGCTGATGAATACACCTTATCAGCGTGTCGCCTCCGGTTTTGAACAGCTCGGCTGGTAAGCCATCGGCCCCTGCTGCCTTATTATTCTTCAGCCGATTTATTGCTGTCTTTACCTCATCTTGGCTGGGCGGTATACATTCAATACCATCTTCTGGGATTGGGACTGTGGTATCTTCGTCGTCTTCGTTTCTATTGGATACCAACAGATTTGATGAATGTTTGAATGTTCTTTCCATATCCTGAGCACACTATCTGTATCAGTTACCAAATTACCTTGCTGGTCTCTACAGGAGCATGTGCCTGTACCAAAGCCATCAGTATGATGCTTGACTCTTTGGTAGAATTTTCGGACTTCATTCTGGCTCCTGTACATCTCGATTTTTTCACACTCCCGCTTTTCCATCTCTCTCTTTTTTTCTGCGGAGAAGAGGTTTCTCCTCTCTCCTTTTCTCCCTGTATCTCTCTCGTGCGCTACGCGTTGCTACGGATTGTAAAGTAGCCCTATATGCCGCATTTTTCTCTTCGGTGGCAGCACGACACTCCTGATCATACCATGGATTCCTTGGTGGAGGTCTCTGGTATCCAAGTATGGATTTTGCGGCTGTTTGCATGGAGTGGGCAATATTTTGCCATTGCGTTGTTATGTTATCGGTACAAGGAGTGCCCGCGTTAAGCAATTGGTCTAGTTGAGTGGAATATGCTGTGGCTATATGTTGTGTTTGCAGCCTATCGATGTCCAACTTCCGCGTTGTGTCCGTTCGTGCTTTATTTGCAACGTTTAGACGGGTACGTACCTTTGCTGCAACAAGGTAGTGGTCCGAATCAAGGTTTGCTCCTCGGAACGATCGTACATCCAACACGCTCGATGAATGTCTTCCATCTATCACAACGTGATCAATTTGATTTATTGCTCTTTGGTCTGGAGACAGCCAAGTGCCCTTATGAATATCGAGATGATTAAATCTGGTACTGCTAACTACCATGTTTTTTGCAGCTGCAAAGTCTATCAGCCTCATGCCATTGTCAGATGTTTCACTTTGGAGACTGAATTTTCCGACTGTTGGGCCAAAGATACTCTCCTTTCCAATTTTGGCATTAAAATCGCCTAGAATAATTTTAATGTCATGGGCAGGACAACGGTCATATGTTTCTTCTAAGCGCTCGTAAAATATATCTTTGGTCTGTTCGTCCTTTTCTTCAGTGGGAGCATGAGCGCAAATAAAGCTGATGTTGACGAATTTAGCTTTTATTCGAATTGCAGCAAGTCTTTCATTCACTGGGGTGAAGCTGGATACCAGATGTTTTAGTCTCCGACTAACTACGAATCCACAACCAAACTCATGCTTTACGTCATGGCTATGTTCTCAATCAGCATACAAAAATATATGACGATCTGTTTTTTAGTTTTCGAGATAGAGTTGACACATGGTTTGGTAGATGGTCAATTGCCCCAAAAATACGTAATATTTTTCGACAAGAAAAATTCAGAAAGTAAATTAAGATGTGCTCTTTCAGATGAAAAAACATCTACCAAATTCTTTTTCATATTTTTCTGGAAAGAAATCATGAAAATGGTTTTAATTGGGTTTTATAACTGGGGTCACCCCTTAAGAGCACCTTCGGAAAATGTACGGTATGTAGAAGCCCTCAAGATGGCAGTTCATCTACAGAAAACATCCAAAAAAGCCTTCCCCCTAAAGAAGTCTCCAAGATAATTTATTATTTATAAAAAACGATAGGTATGGTCTTGGCCCATCTTTTCAAATTATCAAGAAGGTAGTTCATCTATAAAAGACCTGAAAAAGGTCTATATTTATTTATAGAAGAATATCTTCTATAAACAGATTATCTGTAGAAACCATCGAAGAGATTTTTCCATCAAGAGAATACCTCTAGAGGGACGTTCAGCTATACAGGATCGTGAAGTACTACCTAGGTAGACTTTCTCAATTCTTTTATTTGGAATACCTCCTATTCCTTGACATACCAACCATCGAATATATATAATTGCAATGTTTATTTTAATTTTGCATTGTTAATAAAATCTCTGTACTTTGTCCATTGTCATCCTCGTATTTATGCTGCTGGCAGCAGCGCAGCCAGCCTGGTATAGTGTCGCATTTTATGCCATTGATGTAAGCAGCACTTTACTCCAGTCCTCCACTTTAATGCAGGATTTTTATGTGAACTACTACAGCCAACTTTATTTCAAAACAACAACAACACAACAAATGAAAATATTGTATTGAAATGCATAGCTACCTCCTACTCCTTGTTATTGGATGTCACGATTTAACCTTGTAACAAACACATTGTTTACATTTTTATTTCCGCTACCATTAGATTGTAGGACAGCTGGAATTTTCCCTCCAGCCCAACCTATCTTCCTCCCTCCCTTTCTCCCTCTCTCCCTTCCACACTCCCTATATATAGGAGTCTGTGATTGTTGCATTGATATGCCCTTTTGATAAGCTGTTGATTCCGAAAGGGATTTGAAATTCAAGGACATGTAACAAGTACAAGGTAGTGGGGTGGTATGGTGTGGTCTGCACACCAACCCAATGATTTGTAGGTGGTTGGGTGGGAAGTTACACTTGGTTTTGTTTACTTTGGAAACTTAATTTAATTCCGAAATCACTTCTCAGAACATGAAATATGAATTTTATGCGCACATCGCAATATCAAAAAAATTAAAGCTTTTGGTTTTTCACTGGAAAATAAGTATCGTTGCTGAAGGATATTTCAAATTAAGCTATTTTAATATTTAAATGCCAAGGCAAAATCACAAGACCACATCGACGACATCCAAAAACAACAAACCAAAGATGATGCTGTGTCAGGGATAGGTTAACCCTGAAGTTCGGTATTGACTACGGAAATTATGTTTTAAAATTATGTGTGGAGGAGTGAAGTCATGAGAAAGGTGGGAAGCTAATATGATGAGCGTAAATTTTTTGAAAATGATATTCTAATGAAATTCTCATACTCATACAAAGGTGAAATAAGGTAATTAATGTTACTTTACACAATTCTACGAATTATAGATACAATTTATGAAATTTGTTTAAACAAAAAAAAAAAATATCTCAGAAAAAAATATCTTTGGAATTTAAAAGCTCTATTTTGTGTAAAAATTGGCTTCAAAACAGCAATCTTGATTATAATATAAGTGTCCTTAAAATCGCTATTTCGCAAAATAAGTTGTCTTCAAAACTGTCTTACTTAAAAAAGTTATCCTCAAAACGATATGTTCGTATAAAATGTGCTCAAAGCTCCCTTTCTTTACAAAAATATCCTGTAAACCATCTTTCTTAAAAGACGCCCTCACAAATACTGATTCTTTAAAAACAAGTAAAAAAGTATCAGTCAGCTTGGCTGACAGAGATATACCCGATATACCCTCAGCCTGTGCAAATTGAAACACTTTTTTCACAAAAAACTTATGTATTTAGGGGGTTTCAAAATGTTGGTCGTATGAACCGACAAAAATGTTGATTAGGATTAAAGTTCAAAAATTTTGCGGAAAAGGTACTTAAAAGAATGGACCGACATAGACCATGGGGGTGCCATAGGGGGTTTTTACACCCATTGGGCTGTTTTCTCAAGAAGTATGGGCTTGCCCCTGAAACAACTTTTACCATCGTAATTGAGGCAGCGAATGTAAGTAGCTTTAACAAAAATCAAGGTGATTCAATAGCAGGTCTTAAAGTGAACTTATCAAAAATTTGTGTGGGAGGTACGGGATGGAGTGGACAAATATAGTCCATATTCGAACCTGATCTATATCTGGTAGATATTATGAGAATGTGTAAAGTATGTACCAAATCGGTTACTCCCATCAAGAGTTATCGTGCGCACAATTTTGCCGAATATTTTTGAACTTTTGTGGGGTAGGTACCTGAAGGAGTGGACCGATATGGCTTATCTACTAATTTAAACGAAGTTTGGAAACTATATTACGAAGGCCAAATTTTGGCCGTAATCGGCATATCCGTTCGAAAATTATCTTGGGCTTCCACCCATAAACATGGTGTCATAGGGTTTGTTTTTCAACTTTCAGGCAATTTTTTCAGGATGTATGGATTTACCCCTGAGAAAACTTGTACCTTCGCATAGGGGACAGTGAATACAAGATGTTACCACAAAAACCAAGGCGATTCGAGAGCAGGTCCTTAACTGAACTTTTCCAAAATATTGTGTGGGAGGTACTCGAAGGAGTTTACCGATTGAGTCCATATTGGAACCTCATCTAAGTCTGGTAGAAATTTCATAATGTGCAAAGTATGGAGAAAATCGGTTACTCCCTTCAAGAGTTATCGTACGCACAAATTTTCCGAACATTTTCGAACTTTTGTGGGGGAGGTACCGGAAGGAGTGGACCAATATAATCCATCTTTAAACTTGAACTAAGTTTGGACAAAATATTACGAAAGCCAAATTTTGGACCAAATCTGCAGATCCGTTTGAGAGTTATCTTGCGCTCCAACCACTACACACGGTATCATAGGGTTTTTTGTAACTTTCAGGCTATTTTCTCAGGAAGTATGGACTTGCCCCTAATGAAACTTACAGCGTCGTATAGAGGACAGCGAATACAACTTGCTTAAACAAAAATCAAAGCGATTCGAGACCAGGTCCTAAACTGAACTTTTCCGAAATTTTGTGTGGAAGGTACCCGAAGGAGTGGACCGATTGAGTCCATATTAGAAGCTCATCTAAGTTTGGTAGAAATTACACGATGTGCAAAGTATGAACCAAATCGGTTATTCCCTATAAGAGTTATCGTGCGCACAAGTTTTGCCACAAATTTTGAACATTTGTGGGGGAGGTACCTGAAGGAGTGGACCTATATGGCCCATCTTCGAACTTAAATCGAATCTGGACAAAATATTGCGATACCCAAAATTTGAACCGAATCGATTGATCCGTTCGAGAGTTATCGTGCGCACCAGCCAGACAGACCGACAGACAGACGGACAGACATTGCTAAATCTACTCAAAATTGTCTGAAACGGATATCGTACAAACATACTTGGGGTCTAAAACCATTATTTCGATGAGGCACATTTTTGATCGTATCAAAGTGTAAATACCCTCTTTAGCCTAAAGGCTGAGGGTATAAAAATTGCCCAAAGAACCTTTGTCGTATAAAAACGCATCCTCTAAACTACCTTTCCATTACATTACTTTTTCTCATAAAAATTTGAAAAAAATCTCCCTTTCTTGGAACAAACGACCTCAAAAGCACTCTTTCGCTTAAAAAGTGTCCTCGAAACTGGACTACTCAAAAATGTGCCTCTCAAATTGAAATTACCTTATGGAAAATGTTCTTAAAAACAAAAAAACATTCAACACTTACCTCTTAACTTTGCAACAAGATTTGTCCGCTGATCATTTCGTCAAGAATAGGGAATGTCAGTTCTGCTGCAAATAAAATAAATACGAGTAAGTTAAATTGTTTAAAAGTAAACAGCCCAATCATGAATGTAAACTCCCCGTGAGTTTTGTCTTTCTGCCGTTGCAACTTAAAGGAGAAAGTGAAACAACTCACGGTGAGTTGATATTCATAATTGAGCTGAAAGTAACTTCATAACAAAAAAATGTATTTAAAAATAAATAAAAATAAATCTTACACTAATAAGATAATGTTTCTTAATAGATTTCAAAACAACTCGAGATTTGACCCTAAACTTTCGATCCGAGAAGTGAGCTTAAATTGGGCTTAGACGCAACAGTCTTCAACTTTTGTAGATGTGATATTAGAAGTATATCTTGGCCCATGAACAAAATTATATCATTGTTATTAGAACCACAAGGACTAACCTCAACCTCAAAATGATGGCCGTAAATGCACTTAACGAACTTTTGCTGTGCTATATAGTCCACCTTCGAAATTGATTTAAGTTTAACAGAAATATTCTAATTGTTCCACAAACATTCCAGAAGGGACAAGGGAGACTAATAGCACTATATGCATTTCTATTCATATTAGCTGAATGATATGGGTCCTATTGTTTATGGTACAGTCGGAAGTTTTTACATAGCTGAAATACACAGGAAATGTCGCCAACATTACGCTGAGAGATATTTTTGACACCGTAAAAAACTTAATTTTGCCTGGCCTGAGAATTGAACCCGGATATTCAGTGTGCAAGGCACGAGTACATATGTACCATTGTACAACGCACTATGTCGCGAGTTAATAGAAACGGTGGCCAAAAATATACGCAGTTGGCGTAGGTGGATGAATTTTGGTACAAGTTGGCTGACAATGTCAAGGGCAACAAATTGGGAAGGTCGGTCCACGTTTTGGTACAGCCCCCATATAACGGTACTTCCGAATTTTTGATATTTTTTTAATACTTTACCAATTAAAATGTTTGCATTGAGGGTTCCCAGTGGAGAAAAAACTTTCCCGTAAAATTTATGGATATAGGTCTACGTTTTGATACAGACCCCATATAACGGTACCTCCCGATTTTCGGTATTTTGAAGTTTTTACCTAAGTTTCTAGACCAAAAATTGGCTGAAGTTTTCCATTGAGGGTTCCCAGTGGAGAAAAAACTTTCCTGATAAAAATCATGGGCATAGGTCTACGTTTTAATATAGCCCCCATAGAACGGTACTGCCCGATTTTCGGCATTTTGAAGGTTTTAGCCACATTATCCAACCGAAGTAGCTGACATTTGTTAATTAGACTTCGCCAGGGCTGCGAAATATTCCTACAGAGAATTGTTGGCATTCGTTCACCTTTTGATATAGTCCCCATGGAACGGCACCGCCCGATTTTTGGTATTTTAAAGGTTTCCATCCGAAATGGGTGACGTAGGGAATGGAAGATACCAAGGAACGGTCCTGGGCGTTTTTAACATGGCAAAGCCCAGGATTTATCTTGGTCCCTCTTTCATCTCAAGTGGACACTGACCTCCCCGTGGTGTCACCTGGTGAACTGCATTTAAGACCCGTTAAAGGTAGTGAGCTAAAATGTTCCGCGCGTTTACCCATAAGAACGTTAAAAACTTGGGTTTGGGCGTCGGGTTAGTAACCCTCCAGAAACAGGCTACTATGAAAAAACGAAAGAATAGAAAAAACAAACCCCTCTAAAGTTGACGAACCCCGCAAACGTTTTAAGGACCATGATCTGCGAATCTGCACCTGGAATGTTCGCACTCTTTATAGAGAAGGTGCAGTCTTCGCATTGGCAGACGTACTGGAAAAGTACAAGACCGATATTACTGCCATACAGGAAATACGATGGATTGGGAAAGGCGTCACAACAACACCTAAAGGTGACGCACTGTATTATAGCTGCCATGACGTAAAGCATGAGTTTGGTTGCGGATTCGTAGTTAGTCGGAGGCTAAAACATCTGGTATCAAGCTTCACCCCAGTGAATGAAAGACTTGCTGCAATTCGAATAAAAGCTAAATTCTTCAACATCAGCTTTATTTGCGCTCATGCTCCTACTGAAGAAAATGACGAACAGACAAAAGATATATTTTACGAGCGCTTAGAAGAAACATATGACCGTTGCCCTGCCCATGACATTAAAATCATTCTAGGCGATTTTAATGCCAAAATTGGAAAGAGGAATATCTTTGGCCCAACAGTCGGGAAATTCAGTCTCCACAGTGAAACATCTGACAATGGTATGAGGCTGATAGACTTTGCAGCTGCAAAAAACATGTTAGTTAGCAGTACCAGATTTAATCATCTCGATATTCATAAGGGCACCTGACTGTCTCCAGATCAGAAAACAAGTAATCACATTGATCATGTTGTGATAGATGGAAGACATTCATCGAGCGTGTTGGATGTACGATCGTTCCGAGGATTCGCAAAGGTACGCACCCGGTTAAACGTAGCAAACAAAGCTGAAGAATAATAAGGCAGCAGGAGCCGATGGCTTGCCAGCCGAGCTGTTCAAAACCGGAAGCGACACGCTGATAAGGTGTATTCATCATCTAGTTACCACCATCTGGCAGGAAGAACGAGTACCCGACGATTGGAAACTGAGCATCCTGTGCCCCGCCCACAAGAAGGGAGATAAGACTGTATGCTCTAACTATAGGGGCACAAGTCTACTCCCTATTGCCTACAAGATCGTGACAGGGATATTGTGCGAACGACTAAAGCCTATGGTCAACGAGATAATTGGGCCATACCAATGCGGCTTTAGACCTGGCAAGTCCACCATTGACCAGATATTTACCCTGCGGCAAATCCTAGAAAAGACCCAAGAGATGAAGATCGACACATTTCACCTTTTTGTCGATTATAAAGCAGCATTCGTCAGTCCCCTCCGATCAAAGGTATTCCACGCAATGTCTGAATTTGGTATCCCCGCAAAACTCATCCGGCTTTGTAAAATGACTTTAACTGACACGAAGTCCTCAGTTAAAATAGGAAAGAACCTCTCCGAAGAGATTTGTACCAAAAGAGGTCTCAGACAAGGAGACAGCCTTTCGTGTGACCTCTTCAACATCCTGCTAGAAAAGGTTATACGAGAGGCAAATGTCAAAAGAAATGGCGCAATTTACACCAATAGCCACATGTTACTTGCCTATGCTGATGACATAGACATCATGGGACGATCAGTAAAGGAAGTAACTGATACCTTTAGGAAGGTCGAAGCAGAATCTGCGAAAGTGGGTCTGGCGGTAAACGGCGAAAAGACCAAATTGATGGTGTCGACGCGCAAAGCGTCCATAGAGCTCGGACCAACTGTAAAAGTTGGTACCTAAAATTTTGAGGTAGTTAAAGACTTCGTCTACCTCGGCACTGCCATAAACACAACAAACAACATCAGTTGTGAAATAAGAAGAAGAATTGTATTGGCCAACAGATGCTACTATGGTTTAAGTAAGCAATTTAAAAACAAAGCCACATCTCGTCAAACAAAAATAACACTATACAAAACACTGATACTACCCGTGCTGATGTATGGCTCCGAAGCCTGGGTACTTGCGCAAGCAGACATGGCAGTGCTTGGTGTGTTTGAGAGTGAAATTCTTCGAAAGATCTACGGACCAATCTGCGTTGACGGTGAATATCGACGTCGCATGAACCACGAGCTGTATCTGCTATACAACGACATCAATATTGTTAAACGTATCGAGATGCAGCGATTGCGTTGGCTAGGTCATATCATAAGAATGAGCGATGATGAACCCGCTAAAAATGCGTATAAATACGGACCGCTAGGCGGTGCACGCAGAATTGGCAGGCCAAGGAATAGATGGCACAAACAAGTGGATGATGAGATGAAAAGGCGCGGTATTCCAGAATGTGAAGCAACAAATAGAGAGAAATGGAGATCTTTTCTTAGTTCGGCCTTTGGAACAAATGTTCTGTAATGGGCAAGCTAAGTAAAGTAAGTAATCCGAAATGACTGAAATTTTGTCTTCAGTTATCTATCATATTTGTTTGTGTACTTATTGAATACATCAAAATTTTGTCTTTAAATAAGAGAATTTTCCTCAAAAAAGTATTTTTGGCCGATTAATGGTCAAAACCGGCCCATTTTTTTAAAAAAAAAATCGAAATTCCGATTTTGACTGTTCAAATTTTTTTAAAAATTTTTATTGTTGTTGGCGTTTTTTATTGTTGGACTGCAGAATTTTACATATTTGTGTTTATTTCAGCTTTAGTCCATATTTTGTTGTATTCAAGTATTTGAATAACAACAAAATGTTTTACAGTGGATATGAAATTGATTAGTTGCAGGCGGAGGGTAGGGAATACTATAGTTTCAGTTGTCACCAAACAACTTCATCAGTTCCCTTTTCCGCCGACTCTGTATCGATAAACAGGTCAATAAGCCCATCCAGCAAATTAAACAAAATGAGAAATTTGCTATATGGCCCTAAAACTGATTACCCTACAATTTGAGTCGAACTAAAGAATTTTATATCCACCACTGTTTTTATGTCGTCTTTGCTTTGCAAAGAATACGAACATAGGAGTGTTGCTTCAATAAGCGGGGGTAAAACAACGAGAAAGTTGTTGTTTTTGCATTACGCATTGATCAACAAGGCCGTGCTGATGCCTATTATTGTTGTTGGCGTTTTTCAATTTCATTTTCATATCCACTGTAAAACATTTTGTTGTTATTCAAATACTTGAATACAACAAAATATGGACTAAAGCTGAAATAAACACAAATATGAAAAATTTATATTTTTAAAACTCTCTCGTTTAAAGACAAGATTTTTAGGTACACACCAAGCCCACAAATATATGATTATCGGTTCATTCGTTTTCGAGATTTAGTCGACACCGCAAAACGCTTTGTTTGTTGCGTGATTTCAATAAAATGGAAAATGGGATGTATTACCGCCTATTGCGATATCTCCGTTATTTAGCCACCTACTTTGCATCATTGTAAAGATGGGATTTTCTACTTTCATAATCTGGCTTTTCTTTTGGAAAGTCCCCAACTATTCGTAATTATAACTAAACTCGAAAAAATGAAAAGTGGGGTTTTATGTTCGACTATTGCGATATCTTCGTTGTTTGATCACCCATAAGAAGCATGACATTCTTGCTTAAGTCATATCCGATAAAAGACTAAAGACCAAGTTCGACCTAATAAAAATATTTCAGAATCACTTTTGAATTAGGTCGATCTTGGTCTTTAGTCATTTAGCTGATATGACTTAAGCAAGAATGCCATGCTTCTTATGTGTCGAGACCTTTAGAAAGGTGATATCATCTACTTTCATTGACAGGTTTTACTTTTGGAATACCCATTGTTGAAGCTGAGATATTCGCTTTGGAAAAATAAGTTGACTTTTTCCCTAAAAAAATTTTTCCCCATTCCAACCCCTAAATATTATCCGACCATCACCAAAATCCCTCATTAACACCCAATATTTCGTGACGATCCGATCAAAATTGCGACCTGTAGCGTGATTACAAGGTTTAGATGGACAGCCGGACGAAAGGACACACATAGCCAGATCGACTCAGCTCGTCGAGACATTCATTTTGGTATATATATGTATGGGTCTACGACCATTATTTCGATGCGTTACAAACTTTTTGGCCAAAACCAACTTATAATACCCTCCCCACATATTGGTGTAGGGTATAATCAAGTAAGCTGTCCTCAAAAACACTCGTTAACTTATCATCAGCGTTTGATTCTAATACGAAAGAAGACTGTTCGTATGTGAAATATTATGAAGGACGTTTCTTATAAACAATTTTTTTAACTGAAAATTTAAATATATTTTTTATAATTTTTTTGTATAAAAACATCTATGTCGACACAAAAGCTTAGCAGTGATAAAATAAAAAATATTTCTTTACTTTTAGTTTTTCATTTTTTATTAATATATTTTTTTAATATTTGTTTTTAATTTGTTTATATTTGTTTATATTTGTTTAATAATTTCACATTTTCAAACTAAACTCCTACCTTCAATTGCAGCCAAAATTGAAACACACAATTTATGCTTTGTAAGCAATCACAAAAGTGTTTTGAATTGTGTCCAATAATAAATAGTATCCAAAATAGTCAATAAATGTATTTTCCAAAATGTTGGTTTTGTATCACAAAGTTGCAAAAAAACGGAAATAACGCATAAAAATTCCCAAAGTTTTTTTGGTTAATAACTTCCTCTTCCTTTCGTAACAATAAACAAAAACAAACGGGAAATTGACAAAAGAAAACAACGAGACGAAAAAAACTTAACTACCCGAAACCGATGAAACCGATGACGATAAAATACGCGCGCGATTTTTAACAAAGACGACCGACTTCCCTGAATTGCACCAGAAAACTGTGTCAAAGAGTCGCTTTCGCTGTGTAGATAAACCACCAAAATGGGGAAAAAGCAGGAATACACACAACCACCAACAAAAACAACAACAGCATCAAATACAAAGAAAATAGAAAAAGAAATAAGCACCAAAAAAACACATAACAGGAAGAATCATCCATCTACCCAGGATAATAAGGAATAACAAGGAACGAACGCAAAGCCACCACAACACACAGGAGCAGTAGAAGCAGCGGCAGCAGCAGTAACAACCACCAGAGAATGTATGGTGTTTTTTTCTTTTCTTATTCTGGTACAGGTTTCCACAATGTACGGCAGCACATGAAGGGGAGTTTTTTTTTTCGTCCTCATGAATCCCGTAGAGCTTGCTGTAACACACCATACAACCGCGCCGTGCCTCTCCCTCTCTTTTTGTGGAGAATCAAACGCTAATAAGAACCCCTTTTTTGCAAACTGAAATTCCTGTATAAGGAAAATACGAAATCTTTGCACATAGACAACAAATGACTTGTGGACGCCGTTTGGTCTTGCCACCTCTCTGCAATGGGTTGAAGAAGATGTGTCATAAAAACAACCCTTATTGTGTGTGTGAGTGTTCTTGTACTAAGGGCAAGAGTAACTTCTTGGCTAAAGTTATTTTTGGTAGAATTGTTGCTCCTCAACCATTGCCAGTCATTTTTACGATTACAATGACTAAGCCTACGCTTTATTGTCCTCTTAGGTGGGAAGCTCTGAATTGTAAAAGTACAGCAGCAACAGGATAACAAAAATGCGTTAAGTGTTTTGGGTGCTTTCTAAGGAAATTCAGGCTCCCAAAGATGTATGCGTCATTGGGGAGATGGTATGTTTTGTCAATATGTATAATAAAAGATTGTTTCTTGGAAGGCAATCGGCTTCATCATTTTCAAAAAGACCACCAACATCTCCATTTAATTTTGTAGGAAAAAATTTAAAAAAGAAAAGTTTTACCAGAAAGCAATTGGAAATGGTAGAATAAGTTTTAGAATTTTCAGGTTGTTTTACAAATAATTTAAAAAAGGAATAACGTTCAAAACATTGATAAGTAGAACCTCCTACGAGATACTCAGGTGCATAGACATGTAAAGTACCCACCTTTTGGTATACAATTTGTCGCCCAAAGCTCAATTTCATACAGCCTGTCCACAGAAACTCAATTTCATATAAACTACCCTAAAGCAGCCTTTCATATAGAGTGTCCCCAAAAACATCCGACTTATATCCTCCAACGCAATCTTTCTAAAACAAGTTGTCTTCCAAAGCAATCTCTCTTATGAGCATTAGAAGATTTCAGATTTTAGTAAATATCCATTAGAGCGACAAAACATTCTTCTTTTTTTTTTGAACTCCTTCCCCCTAATTTTTTTCAATTTGATCCTAAAATTTTATATATGAAATTTTATGGCGATCGGTTAACGTTAAACCATGACACCCGAGAGCTCTATGTTTCCATAGTAATTTCTATACGACCAAATTTGTGAACATCGGATCGGATATAGCTCCAATATGCATATTTGGCCGATTTTGGGTATTTTGTTCTTTAGCCACAACAATGAACTGGTGAAGTTTTTTTATCGATTGGACCGTAATTGCGGCCTTTAGAGTACTTTCGTGAAAATTCACCTTGTGTCCCATACAAATTACAACATTTCGAATATAAGGTTATTGCATCAGATGGAAAAAATGAGGGGCAGTAGTCCCAAAAATAAATTTTTGTTTGAGTCGCCCTATTATCCGTATATAGAAAGCGGTTTACCGTCCTCAAAATCACCCTTTCTCAATGAGTGACGGTAAACACCTTTTTATACCCTCCACCATACATAGTATGGAGGGTATAATTAAATTTGTCATTCCGTTTGTCGGTCGACGTTTTGATATAGCCCCCATAGAACGGTACCACCCGATTTTCGGTATTTTGAAGGTTTTAGCTTCATTATCACACCAAAATGGCTGACATTTGGTATTAAGTGTTCGTTGGTGGTATAAAACATTCCCCCAGAATTTTGTTGGTATGAGTCCACGCCTTCATATAGCCCCCATAGAACGGTACCTCTTGATTTTCGGTATTTTGAAGGTTGTGGTCTCAATATTACTCCGAAATGGCTGAAATTTGGTATTTAGTCTTCGTTAGGGGTATTCAACTTTCCACTCTAAATTTGTCGGTATAGATCCACGCTGCCACATAGCCCCCTTAGAACGGTACCTCCCGATTTTCGGTATTTTTAAGGTTGTGACCTCAGTATTCATCCAAAGTGACTGAAATTTGGTATTTAGTCTTCGTTCGGGTAATAAAACTTTCCCACTGAAATTTGTTGGTACCCACGCCTTAATACAGCCCCCATAGAACGGTTCCATCCGATTTTCGGTATTTTGAAGGTTTTAGCTTCGTTATCACACCGAAATGGCTGAAATTTGGTACTTAGCCTTCTTTGGGAATATAAAATTTTCCCCCAGAATTTTGTTGGTCTGGGTCCACGCCTTCCGGTATTTTGAAGGTTGTGGCCTCAATATTTCTCCGATATTGCCGAAATTTGGTATTTAGTACTCATTTGAGTTATAAAACTTTTCATATGAAATTTGTCGGTATAGGTCCACGCCTTCATATAGCCCCCATAGAACGGTACCTCCCGATTTTCCTTTTTTTGGGGGTTGTGGCCACAACAACAAAAAGAAATGGCTGAGATTTGGTATTTACTCTACGTTGGAAGTAAAACCCTTTCCGACTGAATTTCGTCGGTATAGGTCCACGTTTCGATATAAGCCGTATAGAACGGTACCACCCGATTTTCATAATTGTGAAGGATGTGACGTTAATATCCCACCGAAATTACAGAAATTTGTTATTTAGTCTTTCATGGGGTTATAAAATGTTCCAGAAAAGAATTATCAGTATAGGTCCACGTCCGTCTTCCTATATCCTCCATAGAAGCATACCTCGTGATTTACGGTATATTTTAGGTTTTACCCACACTATCCTACTGAAATATCGTAAATTTGGTATTTAGTCTTCTTTGAGTCTAAAAACTTTACGCCAGAAATTTGTCGGTATAGATTGACGTTTTGATATAGCCCAAATAGAACGGTACCTCCCGAATTTCCGTATTTTGAAGGTTAGCTATATTGTTTTACCGAAATTGCTGAAATTTGGTATTAAGTCTTTTTCATAAACGAAAGGAAACTAATTGTTCCATTTTATTTTAATACCACTCCTGATGGAGGGTATAACAAGTTCGGCCCGGCCGAACTTAAAGCCGTTCTTACTTGTTCTTAAAAAAAAGTGCCCTTAAAACTCTCTTTACGTATAAATTATCCACAAAAAGCATCGATATAGGACCTTATCTAGGTCTTCTATAAATAAAGAGCCTTCTTATGTTCATTTGAAATATAAATTCGATGCTTTATAGGGTCCATAGATAGAAGACCTCCTTTACCGGTCGCCTGTAGATCCTGGATTTCCACGGATAGAAGTCCGCTTACCTTGGTAATCTGTATACTGAAGACCTCGAATTCCGATCCCCTGTAGATAGAAGACTCCTATCTCCTATCCTGGTCTTCCATAAATAGAGATCTTCTATCTAAGAGTTTCGCAGACAGAAGACCTATCGCCAATCGTCTATACCTAGAAGACCTCACATCAAGGTATTCTATAGGCAGAAAGCCTCATGTGAACAATGTCATCTATAAATAAAATACGTCCTACCTAGAAATATCGACGAAATAACTCCTATCAAGGTCCTCTATAGATAGAAGACGTCCTCTAAAGAACTTCAATAGATGGAAGACCTCCCATCAAGGTCTTATATAAAAATACTTCACATCGAGGTCATCTATAGATAAAAGTTCTTCTATCAAGGACTTCTACCGATAGAACACTTTCTATCAAGGTCTTCTATAATAAGAGACCTCCTATCAAGGTCTTCTATGGATAGATAGATAGATAAGAAACCTCCTATCAATGTCTTCATTAGATAGAAGACCTCCTACCAATGTCTTCCACAGACAGAAAACTGGTTTTCTATAAATTTAAGACCTTCTATCTAGGTATTCTGCAGACAGAAGACCTATATCAA
Source organism: Musca autumnalis (assembly GCF_047663935.1). Taxonomy (NCBI): domain Eukaryota; kingdom Metazoa; phylum Arthropoda; class Insecta; order Diptera; family Muscidae; genus Musca; species Musca autumnalis. The sequence continues at coordinate 70,446,490 of NW_027411644.1, forward strand.
ATCGTCTATACCTTGAAAACCTCACGTCAACGTATTCTATAGATAGAAAACCTGATATGAACAATGTCGACAATAAATAAAAGTCCTCCTACCTCGGTCTCCTCACATTATGGTCTTCTATAGATAGAATACCTTCTACCAAGGTATTCTATAGATTGAAGATCCCCAATCAAAGCAGACCTTCTATAGATGGAAGACCTCCTTTCAAGGGTATCTATAGGCAGAAGATTCCGTAGCAAGGTCTTGTGTAGATAAAATACTTCATATCGAGGTCTTCTATAGATAAACGTTTTCCTATTTAGGACTTCTACCGATACAACACCTATCAAGATCCTCTACCGATAAAAGACCTCTTCTTAAGGTCCTCTACAGATAGAAAACCTCCTCCTCCCTCCTACCAATGTCTTCATTAGATAGAAGACCTCCTATCAATGTCTTCCACAGATAGAAGACTGGCTTCCTATAAATATAAGACCTTATATCTAGGTTTTCTGTAGACAGAAGACCTATATCAAATCGTTTATACCTAGAATACCTCACGTCAAGGTCATCTACAGATAGAAACCCTGATATGAGCAATGTCGAAAATAAATAAAAGTCCTCCTACCTCGGTCTACTATCGATAAAATACATCCTATCAAGGTCTTGAATAGACAGAAGACCTCACATTAAGGTCTTCTATAGATAGAAGACCTTCTACGAAGGTATTCTATAGAGTGAAGATACCCTATCAGAGCAGACCTCCTACAAAGAACTTCTATAGATAGAAGACTTTCTACCAAGGTTTTCTATAGATTGAAGATCCCCTAGCAAGGTCTTGAGTTGATAAAATACTTCATATCGAGGTCTTCTATAGATAAAAGTTCTTCTATTTAGGACTTCTACCGATATAACAGCTTCTATCAAGATCCTCTTCAGATAGAAGACCTCCTCTCAATGTGCTCTACAGATAGAGAACCTTCTATAAAAGTTTTCTATAAATAGAAAACTTCCTATCATGGTTTTCTGTGGATAAAAGGCCTCTTATCTCGGTCTTTTATCGATAAAAGCCCTCCTACCAATTTTTTCATTAGATAGAAAACATCATATCAATGTCTTCCACAGATAGAAGACTTCGTATCAAAGTCTTCTATAGATAAAATACCTCATAACAAGGTCTTTTGTAGTTAAAGGCCGTCCATCGAGGTCTTGTTTAGACAGAAGACCTCACAATAAGATATAATGTAGATAGAGACCTCATATCAAGGTCTTCTACAGATGGAAGACCTCATGAAAAAGTCTTCTATAAAATGAAGTTCTTAAATATATAGAAGTCTTCCTATCAAGGTCTTCTGCAGATGGAAGACCTCCTATGAAGGTCTGCCATTGATAGAAAACGTCCTACAAGGTCTTCTGCAGATGGAAGACCTCATGAAAAATTTTTAATCTTCTATAAATAGAAAAGGTCTCCTATCTCGGTCTTATATCGATAAAAGCCCTCCTACCAATGTTTTCATTAGATAGAAGACCTCCTATCAATGTCTTCCACAGATAGAAGACTGGTTTCCTATAAATATAAGACCTTCTATCTAGGTGTTCTGCAGAAAGAAGACCTATATCAAATCGTCTATACCTAGAAGACCTCACGTCAAGGTCTTCTATAGATAGAAAACCTGATATGAACAATGTCGACAATAAATAAAAATCCTCCTACTTCGGTTTCCTATCAAAGTCGTCTATAGAAAGAAGGACCTTGATAGGGTCCTTTATAGCTAAAAGACCTCCTATCAAGGTCTTACATAGAAGACCCCATGCCAAGGTCTTCTACAGATAGAAGACCTTCTACCAAGGTATTCTATAGATTGAAGATCAGAGCCTTCTATGGAAAGCAGACCTCCTACAAAGAACTTCTATAGATGGAAGACCTCCTATCAAGGGTTTCTATAGACAGAAGATTCCCTAGCAAGGTCTTGTGTAGATGAAATACTTCATAGTGAGGTCTTCTATAGATAAAATTTCTCCTATTTAGGACTTCTACCGATATAACACCTTTTATCAAGATCCTCTACAGATAGAAGACCTCCTCTCAAAGACCTCTACAGATAGAAAACCTCCTATAAAAGTTTTCTATGAATAGAAAACCTTCCATCATGGTTTTCTATGGATAAGTTAACTAGGTCTTATATCGATAAAATCGCTCCTACCAATGTCTTTATTAGATAGAAGACATCCTATCGATGTATTCCACAGATAGAAGACTGGTTTTCTATAAATATAAGACTTTCTATATATGTGTTCTGCAGACAGAAGACCTATATCAAATCGTCTATACCTAGAAGACCTCACGTCAAGGTCATCTATAGATAGAAAACCTGTAGTGCGATTCACTAACTCATTTTTTGAGTTACCAACAAATATGGGTGCACTCATTGATTGGGAAGTCTCCCTTGTCCCATCTGGAATGTTTATGAAACTTACTTAAGCTGAAAACAGATACAACGTTTGATTAAAGTTTTGTGTCGTTTTGGCCGTTTTTACACTGTTGGGCATGATGCCGAAAAATTCAAATTCATTTGAAATATATGCCGACAAACAGATAAACGCTGGACTTTGGTATCGTCGTCGCCCTGTTGTTGTTGTTTTTTTCTCGACGCCCAACGCAAAACTTTAATCAAACGTTGTATCTGTTTTCAGCTTTACTTACTTACTTAGCTGGCCCATTACAGAACATTTGTTCTATAGGCCGAACTAAGAAAAGATCTCCAATTCTCTCTATTTGTTGCTTCGCTTTCTGGTATACCGCGCCTTTTCATCTCATCATCCACTTGTTTGTGCCATTTATTCCTTGGCCTGCCAATTCTGCGTGCACCGCCAAGCGGTCCGTGTTTATACACCTTTTTAGCGGGGTCATCATCGCTCATTCTTATGATATGGCCTAGCCAACGCAATCGCTGCATCTCGATACGTTTAACCATATTGATGTCGTTGTATTGCAGATACAGCTCGTGGTTCATGCGACGTCGATATCCACCGTCAACGCAGATTGGGCCGTAGATTTTTCGAAGAATTTTTCTCTCAAACACACCAAGCACTGCCATGTCTGCTTGCGCAAGTACCCAGGCTTCGGAGCCATACATCAGCACGGGTAGTATCAGTGTTTTGTAGAGCGTTATTTTTGTTTGACGAGATGTGGCTTTGTTTTTAAACTGCTTACTTAAACCAAAGTAGCATCTGTTGGCCAATACAATTCTTCTTTTTATTTCACAACTGATGTCGTTTGTTGTGTTTACGGAGGTGCCGAGGTAGACGAAGTCTTTTACTACCTCAATATTATAGGAACCAACTTCCACAGTCGGTCCGAGCTCAATGGACACATTGCGCGTCGACACCATCAACTTGGTCTTCTCACCGTTTACCGCCAGACCCACTTTAGCAGATTCTCCTTCGACCTTTATAAAGGTATCAGTTACTTCTTTTACTGATCGGCCCATGATGTCTATATCATCAGCATAAGCAAGTAACATGTGACTATTGGTGTAGATTGTGCCACTTCTTTTGACGTTTGCCTCTCGTATAACCTTTTCCAGCAGGATGTTAAAGAGATCACACGAAAGGCTGTCTCCTTGTCTGAAACCTCTTTTGGTACCAAACTCTTTGGAGAGGTTCTTTCCTATTTTAACTGAGGACCTCGTGTCAGTTAAAGTAATTTTGCAAAGCCGGATGAGCTTTGCGGGGATACCAAATTCAGACATGGCTTGGAATACCTTTGAACGCAGCGGGCTGTCGAAGGCTGCTTTATAATCGACAAAAAGGTGGTAGGTGTCGATCTGCATCTCTTGGGTCTTCTCCAGGATTTGCCGCAGGGTAAATATCTGGCCAATGCCAGGTCTAAAGCCGCATTGGTATGGTCCAATTATCTTTAGTCGTTCGCACAATATCCCTGACACGATCTTGTAGGCAATAGGGAGTAGACTTATGCCCCTATAGTTAGAGCATACAGTCTTATCTCCCTTCTTGTGGACGGGGCACAGTATACTCAGGTTCCAATCGTCGGGTACTCGTTCTTCCTACCAGATGGTGCTAACTAGCTGATGAATACACCTTATCAGCGTGTGGCCTCCGGTTTTGAACAGCTCGGCTGGTAAGCCATCGGCTCCTGCTGCCTTATTATTCTTCAGCCGATTTATTGCTGTCTTTACCTCATCTTGGATGGGCGGTATACATTCAATACCATCTTCTGGGATTGGGACTGTGGTATCTTCGTCGTCTTCGCTGCTATTGGATACCAACAGATTTGAAAAATGTTCTTTCCATATCCTGAGTACACTATCTGTATCAGTTACCAAATTACCTTGCTTGTCTCTACAGGAGGATGTGCCTGTACCAAAGCCATCAGTTTGATGCTTGACTCTTTGGTAGAATTTTCGGACTTCATTCTGGCTCCTGTACATCTCGATTTTTTCACACTCCCGCTTTTCAATCTCTCTCTTTTTCGTGCGGAAAAGACGTTTCTCCTCTCTCCTTTTCTCCCTGTATCTCTCTCGTGCGCTACGCGTTGCTACGGATTGTAAAGTAGCCCTATATGCCGCATTTTTCTCTTCGGTGGCAGCACGACACTCCTGATCATACCATGGATTCCTTGGTGGAGGCCTCTGGTATCCAAGTATGGATTTTGCGGCTGTTTGCATGGAGTGGGCAATGCTTTGCCATTGCGCTGATATGTTTTCGGGATGAGGAGTGCTTTGATTAAGCAATTGGGCTAGTTGAGTGGAATATGCTGTGGCTATCTGTTGTGATTGCAGCTTACCGATGTCTAACTTTCGTGTTGTGTCTGTTCGTATTTTGTTTGCCACGTTTAAGCGGGTGCGTACCTTTGCTGCAACAAGGTAGTGGTCCAAATCAATGTTTGCGCCTCGGAACGATCGTACATCCAACACGCTCGATGAATGTCTTCCATCTATCACAACATGATCAATTTGATTACTTGTTCATAGATCTGGAGACAGCCAGGTGCCCTTATGAATATCGAGATGATTAAATCTGGTACTGCTAACTACCACGTTTTTTGCAGCCGCAAAGTCTATCAGCCTCATACCATTGTCTGATGTTTCACTGTGGAGACTGAATTTCCCGACCGTTGGGCCAAAGATATTCTCCTTTCCAATTTTAGCATTAAAATCGCCTAGAATGATTTTAAAGTCATGGACAGGGCAACTGTCATATGTTTCTTCCAAGCGCTCGTAAAATATATCTTTGGTCTGTTCGTCGTTTTCTTCAGTGGGAGCATGAGCGCAAATAAAGCTGATGTTGAAGAATTTAGCTTTTATTCGAATTGCAGCAAGTCTTTCATTCACTGGAGTGAAGCTGGATACCAGATGTTTTAGTCTCCGACTAACTACAAATCCGCAACCAAACTCATGCTTTACGTCATGGCAGCTATAATACAGTGCGTCACCTTTAGGTGTTGTTGTGACGCCTTTCCCAATCCATCGTATTTCCTGTATGGCAGTAATATCGGCCTTGTACTTTTCAAGTACGTCCGCCAATGCGAAGACTGCACCTTCTCTATAAAGAGTGCGAACATTCCAGGTGCAGATTCGCAGATCATGGTCCTTAAAACGTTTGCGGGGTTCGTTAACTTTAGAGGGAGTTGTTTTTCTTTTCTTTCGTTTTTTCATAGTATGCTGTTTTTTCTAGGGGAGGGTTACTAACCCGACGCCCAAACCCAAGTTTTTAACGTTCTTATGGGAGAACGCGCGGCACATGTTAGCTCAATACCTGTAACGGGCGTTAAAGGCAGTTCCCCAGGTGACACCACGGGGAGGTCAGTGTTTATGAAACAATTATACAATTACAGAAGACCTCCTATAAAGGTATTCTATAGATAGAAAAACCCCTATGGAGGTCTGCTATAGAGAGGATATCTTATCAAGTTCTTCTCTAAATACAAGACCACATATTTCGGGCTTCCATCAATACAAGACCTGCTATCAAGGTCTTCAATATATAGCAGACTTGATATCAACGTCTTCTATAGACAGTAAACCTCCTATTTTGAGCTTCCATCTATAGAAGACCTCCTATTAAGATCTTCTATAGAGAGAATACATCTTATCAAAGTCTTCTCTACATAGAAGGCCACCTATCAAACATATAATTAGATAATAGACCACACAACAGGGTTTTCTATTAACGGAAGACTTCCTATGCAGGTCTCATCTCGGTATACAATAGATAATAAGGCTCACAATAAGGTCTTCTATCAAGGGGTTTTATAAACACGGCCTTCTATAGATAAAATACCTCCTATAAATGTCTTAAATAGATAGAAGATCTCCTATTAAGGTCTTCCATAATTAAAAGACCTAATATCAAGGTCTTATATAGACAGAAGACCCTCATATGGTCATATCAAGGTATTCTGTAGCTAAAAGACCTCCTCCAAGAAGACCTCACATTAAGGTCTTCTATAGATAGAAAGCCTCATATCATTGCAGATATAAGACCTCCTGTCACGGTCCTCTTGAGAAAGAAGACTCCCTATCAAGGTTTGCTGTGGTAAAAAAAATCCTATCAAGGTCTTATATAGATAGAAGACACCCTGTCACGGTCTTCTATAGATAAAAGTCCTTTCATCAAGGTTATAGATCACCTTGATGAAAGAACATCATGAGACATCATGTCAAGTTTTTCTATATATAAAGAACCTAATATAAAGATCTATAGATAAACGACCTCCTACCAAGGCCTTCTATAGATGAAAGAACTCAAATCTTCTATGGATAGAAGACCTTCTAGCAAGATCTTCTATAGATAAAAGGCATCGTATGAAGTTATTCCAATGGTAGAACACCTCCCTTAAAGGTCTTCTATGGATAGAAGACCTCCTATGAAGGGTCTTATATGAATAGAAGACATCCTATGAAGGTCTTCTATAAATAGAAGACTTTCTTATAAGGTCTTCTATGGTTGGAAGTCCCCTATCAATTTCTTCTATAGACAGACGACATCTTATCAAGGTCTTATCTAGATACAAGACCTGTCATCAAGGTCTTCTATAAATAAAAGATCTCCTATGAAGATATTCTAAACATAAAATGACATAGGTAGATGTCATATGAAGGTATTTTATATAAGACCTCCTATCGGTCCTCCATGGATTGAAGATCTCCTATCAGCCTTCTGTGGATAGAAGACGCCCCATCAGTCTTCTATGGATAGAAAACTTCTTATCGGCCTTCTATGGATGGAAAACCTTCAAACGGTATTCTATTAGTTCCTCTTTAAAATTATAGAACTTCGCCTACAGGGTGAAGTAAATGCAAATTGGATAACTACATATGTAGACGAAAAATCTAATCAAGGAAGAAAATAATAAATCAAACTATAAAAAAAAAACTTTACATAAATCAAAGAGAATTAAATCCCGACATTAATTTCAATATCAATAATAGTGCAGCTCACCAAACACACATGTAATGGTTGATTCGCTACAGGCCTACAAAGAGGAACAATAGACAAAAGCCGCCTTAGCAGACAAATGTTAAGAAATAAAAATTCAAAAACCATAAAAATAAGTTGTTTTTGTTGTTCAAAGAAGCCGATGATAGTTAAAATAGATGGCAAAGTAATAATCATAGGAATGGGAAATGAGAACATAAAAGGCGAGATTCTATTCAAAACTATGCCAATGGAACAACGTGAATAAGAAAGACAAACGGTAAGGGGGGAAATATCAATAAAACTAGGACACAAGGACACATTCATAAAGGTAAGTAAGCCTGAGCGAGGAATATCATGTGTGAATGTTCAATGTAAGTGAAGTTTTATTACATGTAAACGCAGGAAGGAAATCTTCTTCTTCTTCTTCTTTAGAAACTGAAAATGGTGAATCAAAGTGTACTGTTAGATCTAGGTATGAGGAAGAAAAAAGTAATTAAAAAGAATATGAAATTCCAATAGCTAAGAACTTCCAATGTTTATGGACTGCTTAAGGATTTATGACAACTTAAAGACAATAGCCGTCGCTATTGTAAGGTAGGCATTATGATGAACTGCAGTGAGGACATTTGAATGGCTTAAGCATCATGGTTAGCAACACCACCACCATTATACCTGAGATATTTTGTTGTATAGTAGGAAACCATTGAAAATGATTAAAAATAAATTTTTCATGCTTTTGCATTGTGAAAGACAAGTCTCCCAAGACAGAATGGAAAACAGGGGATGATCTGTAAGGAAAGAAAGGGAACCCCTTTCCCTTTGGCAAAATGATCTTTAACAATTCATAAAACTTTATGCATTTTTAATTTTTATGAATTGTCGTGGCCGTAAAAGTAATTCTTCTGACATAAAATCCGGTAAGGAGGCAAAGAAATTTTCCAAAAGGGGGAAGTGATCATCAGTAAATTTTCCCTCCCCTCATTTTGATCGATTTCCCTTCCCAATTTTTATTGTAGAGAAATTTTCAAACAGCGTAAACAATTGAAATGCAAATCAATGTGTAAATAAAAATTTAAATATTTTTAATTTCGGGCCCTGCAGTGCCGAACAATTTGCATACCAGTTTCTCAGGGAGCGTTAAGTGTTTCCTTGCTGTTTCTTCAAAAACAACCACTGATTCGCCGAGAGAAGTTTTGCATTAATTTGTAACAATTCTGTTCATTTGTAGAGGAACCACAATTGATGAATGAATTGCTTTGCAAATTACAACTCGGCGAAGTCACCGAGAAAAGTTAAGTGTTTTCCAATAATAATTGTTGTTCCAAGAGCCCTAGGCGTAGTTTGTGTTTTGTTTAGGAAAATGTGTGTAGTTATTTAAAATGAAGAGCGGAAAATTATTTAAAAAATGAAGAATGCTTAATGTTTTATTTCAGGTATGGGGTTTGCCATTAAATGAATAGGAAGTTACAAGCACATTTTAAAGGCCTTCAAAAATAAATTTTATGTAAGTCCAATTGTCCTTGCGGCAATTTACAGTTTGTAGGTGAGAGAGAGAGAGCGTTGAGAGGCAAAGGGTTACCATATGCTTCAACTCTCTCTCCGTCAAACTGACAATTGCCGCAAGGAAAATTGTCTAATGTAAATATGGACTAAAGAAAGAAAATCTCTATAGTAGACCTATATAAGACTTAATTTTGCATAAAATATACCTCGTGTTCTTTATAGGCGGCTTCTAGCTCCTATGCCGGGCTTCTATAGCAAGAAGACCTCTTATCTCGGTCTTCCATAGATATAATGCTCTCGGTATTCAGTAGAATGAGGACCTATTTCGATCTTCTATGGATAACATAATTTATATCATAGTCTTTTTTAAATAGAAAACTTCATATCTTGATCTTCTGTAGATATAAGATCGGTTTGAAATTGGTAGAAAACCTCATATCCCGGTCATATATAGGTAGAAGACCACCTTTCTCGATATTTTTTGTAGATATATGACGTCCTATCTCGTTCTATTAATTGAACTCTTCTACGGTTAGAAAACCTCCTATCTCTGTCTTCTGAAGATAAAGTACTTCAGCATATAGAAAGGCCTCCAATCTTATTATTCTGTGGATAGAAGTCCTACTAAACCGATCTTCCATATATAGAAGACTTCATATATTGGTGTGCTGTCGATAGGATAGCTGCAAACCTGATGTTCCCCCGATAGAAAACCTACTATCCAGGCCTACATAGATAGCAGACCTCCTATTCCAGTATTCTACAAATAGAAGGTAGGTATTCTGTGGAGATAGGACCTCCTATCTCAATCTTACATGGATAGAAGACCTCGTATCTCGTTCTTGTATGGACAGAAGACCTACTATCTCGAACTTATGTAGATTCAACACTTCATATCTAGAGCTTCGGTAGATAGGGCACATCGGCTCTCAGTTTTATGTCGACGCAGGTCCTCCTATCCCGGGTTTCCATAGATAGGAGATCTTCTTTCCCTGTTCCAATAGATGAACACCTCATATCTATTTCTTCTGTTGATAGAAGATTCAAGGTCCGAGCTTATATAGCTAATATACCTCCTATCAAGATCTTCACAGATTGCAGACCTCCTATCCCTGCCTCATATAGATAGTAGACCCCCTCGCTCGGTATTCTGTAGATATAAGAACTGCTATCTCGATCTTGTACGGATAATCATTGTATTCTTTAGATATAAGACCTCAAATCTCGATCTTCCATCGATGAAGGACCTCCTATGCCGGGTCTTCGACAGATAGAATGCCTCATATAAAAGACAGCCACTCTCGGTATACTGTAGATATATGACGTCCTAACTCGGTATTCTAACTCATTACGATATTTTATGGTTAGAAGACTTCCTATATTGGTCTTCCATGGATAGAAGACCTCATACATATATCGATATTTTGTAGATAGAAGGCCAGCCTTCCATAGATATAAGACCTCCTATGTCGGTCTTCCATTTATAGAATATTTCCTGTACCGGTCTTCAATAGATAGATGACCTACTATTCTGGTCTTCTATAGATAGAAGACTTCCTATCTTGGTTCTCTATAGATAGAAGTACTCATATCTAGAATACAAATGGAATAATTCGAATTACAAATGGAATAATTCGAATTACAAATGGAATAATTCGAATTTCAAATAGAATAATTCGAATTACAAATGGAATAATTCGAATTTCAAATGGAATAATTCGAATTACAAATGGAATAATTCGAATTACAAATGGAATAATTCGAATTACAAGTGGACTACAAGTGGAATTCTCGAATTACAATTAAAATAATTCGAATTACATCTGCAAAAAGGTGTAGTTATGTATGAACAGGTTTTTGTCTGTACTGAAAATTAAGAAATTTTGAGTTGCTTCCCTTTTGTTGAACAGGTGCGATATGTCTACAAAATCTTTATTTAAATTTCGCCAAGAATATTTTACGTTTTCTTCTACCTGATGTTCCCCCGATAGAAAACCTACTATCCAGGCCTACATAGATAGCAGACCTCCTATTCCAGTATTCTACAAATAGAAGGTAGGTATTCTGTGGAGATAGGACCTCCTATCTCAATCTTACATGGATAGAAGACCTCGTATCTCGTTCTTGTATGGACAGAAGACCTACTATCTCGAACTTATGTAGATTCAACACTTCATATCTAGAGCTTCGGTAGATAGGGCACATCGGCTCTCAGTTTTATGTCGACGCAGGTCCTCCTATCCCGGGTTTCCATAGATAGGAGATCTTCTTTCCCTGTTCCAATAGATGAACACCTCATATCTATTTCTTCTGTTGATAGAAGATTCAAGGTCCGAGCTTATATAGCTAATATACCTCCTATCAAGATCTTCACAGATTGCAGACCTCCTATCCCTGCCTCATATAGATAGTAGACCCCCTCGCTCGGTATTCTGTAGATATAAGAACTGCTATCTCGATCTTGTACGGATAATCATTGTATTCTTTAGATATAAGACCTCAAATCTCGATCTTCCATCGATGAAGGACCTCCTATGCCGGGTCTTCGACAGATAGAATGCCTCATATAAAAGACAGCCACTCTCGGTATACTGTAGATATATGACGTCCTAACTCGGTATTCTAACTCATTACGATATTTTATGGTTAGAAGACTTCCTATATTGGTCTTCCATGGATAGAAGACCTCATACATATATCGATATTTTGTAGATAGAAGGCCAGCCTTCCATAGATATAAGACCTCCTATGTCGGTCTTCCATTTATAGAATATTTCCTGTACCGGTCTTCAATAGATAGATGACCTACTATTCTGGTCTTCTATAGATAGAAGACTTCCTATCTTGGTTCTCTATAGATAGAAGTACTCATATCTAGAATACAAATGGAATAATTCGAATTACAAATGGAATAATTCGAATTACAAATGGAATAATTCGAATTTCAAATAGAATAATTCGAATTACAAATGGAATAATTCGAATTTCAAATGGAATAATTCGAATTACAAATGGAATAATTCGAATTACAAATGGAATAATTCGAATTACAAGTGGACTACAAGTGGAATTCTCGAATTACAATTAAAATAATTCGAATTACATCTGCAAAAAGGTGTAGTTATGTATGAACAGGTTTTTGTCTGTACTGAAAATTAAGAAATTTTGAGTTGCTTCCCTTTTGTTGAACAGGTGCGATATGTCTACAAAATCTTTATTTAAATTTCGCCAAGAATATTTTACGTTTTCTTCTACCTTTTGTAGATATTTCGCACAACAATTTTTGACAAAAAAGGAAGACTCTGACCTGAATTCGCCCGAATTCGCCTTTTGGATCACCTTGTTCAATTCGACAAAGCCGACTGACATTTTTTGCTTGGTTTATTTTTAAAAGTGTGACTTAAGGATGCAAGAAAGAAGGTGATACAATAATACCAGCTGATGTCTTCATTTGCTGTCAAAACATATTTTTAATCAAAAATAAATAACAAATATTTCGCTAATATAAATAATATATGTCTACAAAATCTTTATTTAAATTTCGCGAACAATATTTTAACGTTTTTTTCTACCTTTTGTATATATTTCGCGCAATAATTTTTGACAAAAAAATAAGACTATGACTGCCTTTTGGATCACCTTGTTAAATTCGCCTTGGTGTGACTATTTACAAATTATTTCAGTTTTCCTTTTATTAAATTGTGTTATGTATTTCATTGGAATTTTGTATGTACCTGTTATTGCTTTACCTTTCAATAAACAACCACCATTTATAAATGTGTGTATATAATGGAAGTAGCAAATGAGCGCTTACTGAGAGGAAGTGAGCATGCATTTCAATGTGTTTTACGCTCCCTTGCTCTCAGTAACTGGTGCATCTGTTTGTTTTTGTGCCTTTTGGGTTTGTATTTGTTTGCACCCAAACATATAATTTGTTTTAACCCAAACATATAAGTTGGTTGCACCCAAACATATATTTGTTTTCAGGGCCCAAATATATGTTACTAGCAAAATGCCCGCTACTTCGTATGCGGAAAAGAAATAATATTCAAATAAACATTTAATATGGTGAACACTGAACATTTTTATGTACTTATAGCTATTTAAATTGATATTTAATTTCTTTCAAGTACTGTTCGTGCATGTTTTGTTCGAATCTCAAAAAAAAGACCTCTACACTTCAACAGCGACCTACATTTTAAATTTCAGTCCGAATTTTGGAATTTGTGATATCAAAATGTAGAAAACCGATCGATTCCCCGGTCAGGCAACATCAAATTTTCGACGGTTGCAAAATACCCCTCAGTAATGTTGGCGACATTCACTGAGTATTCCAGTCATGTAAAACTTCTCTACAAATGGTGTCGTAAGGCACGCCGTTCGGACTCGGCGATAATCAGTACGTCCCAGTTCATTGATCTAATATGAATCGTGGTGCACTCATTGATATGAGAGAAGTCTCCCTTGTCCCGTCTGGGATGTTTGTTAGACAATTATTACATTACTAGCAAAATGCCCGCTACTTCGTAAGCGGTAAAGGAATGATATACAAATAAACAATATTTATTATGGAGAAAACAGAAAATTTTGATTTCTTTCAAGTACTGCTCGTACACGTTTTGTTCGAATTTAAAAAAAACCTCTACACTTCAACAGCGGCCTACATTTTAAATTTCAGACCATGTTTTATTAGAACGGTATGGGTATTTTAAAATTTTATCCACATTTTCCAACCGATTTTTGGAATTTGTTATATCAAATGTAGAAAACCATTATTCAGTAGTTCGATTCTCTAACACATTTTTAGAGTTACCGACAATTGTCGGTAAGATTAAAATGCTTATAATTTCGGTTATTACCGATATTTTTCGGTAAGTTAGCGATGAATAAAAAGCAGTCGTAAAGTTCTACCGATAGTACAAGTGTTGTCAACTTTTATTTGAACTTTTCATTCATAATTTTGCGTTCTAATTTACCGATTTTTGTCGGTAACTCAAAAAATGTGTTAGAGAATCGCACTACAGAAGATGTTACCCTATATAACAGTTAATTTTTGAGACATTTTATTTTAGGCCTTTTTTTCTCAGGATGAAAAAACCTTCTTATAAAACATTAGCCGCATAGATCTACCTTTTTCAAATGAACTTACTATAACGTTTAGAATAGACAACAATGGTAAAAACAATTTTGTTGAATAGGTACGTTTGACTTCTTGATTTCAGTACATTATTTAGAAACCGAATTCGTGTTATTCAGTACAATTTTTAAAATCCAGGACCTTAGCTCAAATGTTACAGTTTTAGCTCTACTTGTTCACCCAATGTCAATGGTATTACATGTAGAAACCTTTCATACATTTAAAGGCGGATTTAAATAAACATTCTGATCCAATCTCAACAGTTATCATCATAACAAATTTCAATTATCGATTCACCCAATGCCAGTGTTTCAATATTTAGTATTATTTAATACTTCTAGTACACTTATTGTACGACCACCTCTAACAATTAACCTGACAAATCAATAATATATCAGAATTTCACTTCTATTCTTTAGCCCAATATTAAATTTATTGCAATTTTGTAATTTTCAAGCACTAATTTCAATAACTATCTCCAACAGTAATTGCGAGTTTCAGGATTCCACCTCTATCCGTCCTCCCAAATCTAAATTGTACCAAATTTAGTACCATTTATTACTTTTCGTACCCATAAATACAAATTTCCAAAACTTCCTCAATCCCACACTCCAACAGTAACCTTAACTCGAAATTTCAGGATTCCAGCTCTATTCGTTCCCCATATTCAAAACTACCAAACTACCTCAATCCTACAAAAACTACCTCAATCCTACACTCCATAAGTAAACTTTATCATAAATTTCAGGATTCCACCTCTATCTGTTCACCCAAATCCCAAATGTACCAAACTTAGTACCATTTAGTACTTTCCGTTTCCAACAGTATCCTTAATTCCAAATTTCAGGATTCCAGCTCTATTCGTTCCTCAAAATCCAAATTGAACCAAATTTAGTATCTATCGTACCCATAAGTACGAATTTCCAAAACTTCTTCAGTCCTACACTCCAACAGTAACCTTAACTCGAAATTTCAGGATTCTAGCTGTACCCGTTCACCCAAATATAAATTGTACCAAATTTAGTACTATTTAGTACTTTCCGTATCCATAAGTACGAATTTCCGAAACTACCTCAATCCTACACTCCATAAGTAATCTTAATTCTAAATTTCAGGATTACAGCTCTTTCCGTCCACCTAAATTTAAATTGTACCAAATTAAGTACCATTTAGTACTTTCCGTACCCATAAGTACAAATTTCCAAGACTAAGTCCAACAGTAATCTTAATTCAAAATTTCAGGATCCCAGCTCTATTCGTTCCCCCAAATCCAAATTGTACCAAATTTAGTACTTTTCGTACCCATAAGTACGAATTTCCAAAACTTCCTCAATCCTATACTCCAACAGTAACCTTAAATCGAAATTTCAGGATTCCAACTTTATCCGTTCACCCAAATATAAATTGTACCAAATTTAGTACATTTAGTACTTTCCGTACTCATAAGTATGAATTTCCATAACTACCTCAACCATACACTCTATCAGTAATCTTAATTCGAAATTTCAGGATTCCAACTCTATCCGTTCAACTAAATTTAAATTGTACCAAATTTAGTACCATTTAGTACTTTCCGTACCCATAAGTACGAATTTCCAAGACTAACTCAATCCTACACTCCAAAAGTAATTAAATTCCAAATTTCAGGATTCCAGCTTTATCCGTTCAACCAAATCCCATTTGTACCAAATTTAGTACCGTTTACTACTTTTCGTACCCATAAGTAAGAATTTCAAAACTACCTCAATCCTTCACTCCACCAGTAATCTTAATTCCAAATTTCAGGTTTCCATGTCTATCTAAATCCAAATTGTACCAAATTTGGTACCATTTAGTACTTTTCGTACACATAAGTACGAATTTCCAAAACTACCCCCATACTCAATCGTACACTTCAACGGTAATCTAAATTTCAAATTTCAGGTTTTCAGCTCTATCCGTTCACCCAAATCCAAATTGTACCAAATTTAGTACCATTTAGTACTACTCGTACACATAAGTACGAACTTCCACAATCATTTCCTTATATCAACACCACTTCCCAACCTTAATTGCCATACCAAATATGAAGATTGTAGCTATATCCGCTCAAAATATACAATTGGTACCAAATTTAGTAACTTTTCGTACACTTATAAGTCGAATTTCCAAAAACCCTTTGGTACATCTTTCTAAATCTCCATCAGTTACCCTCATTCCAAATTTCAGAATTCTAGCTCTTCCCGTTTGCCTAATACAAAGGGTACCATATTTAGTGCCTTTTAGTACTTTTCGTACCCTTCTAGGTGGAATTTCCAAAAACCCAGCCTTATCTCACCCCTACACACCGACAGCAACCCACAGTCAAAAATTCAGCTTTCTAGCTTCAGCGGTTTCGTCTGGGCGATGATATGTCAGTCACTCAGTCACTCACTCACTCACTAAGCTCTTTTATATATATAGATTTAGAAACCGAATTGGTGTTAACATAGAAACAATAGAACATTATTCTGTACAATTTTTAGAATCCAGAACCTTAGTTCATTAGCTTGTTACAGTTTTAGCTCTACTTGTTCACCCAATGTCAATAGTATTACATGTAGAAACCTTTCATACATTTAAAGGTGGATTTTAATAAACATTCTGATCCAATCTAAACAGTGATCCTCACAACAAATTTCAATTATCGATTCACCCAATACCAGTGCTTCAATATATAGTACTAGCAAAGTACCCGCTACTTCGTATGCGAAAAGGATATAACAACAAATAAACAATATATAATATGAAAATTGCGAATTTTTATCAATTTTTATTTAAGTACTGTTCGTCTCTTTTTCAAAAAGATCAGCCGTATCTCACCCTTACACATTAACAGCGAGACAAACGTTGAATAGCAATACTCACCAATATCAATCCTACACTGACTTGAATACAAAATAAAACCAGTAATCGTAATTCCAAATCTCAAGATTCCAGGTGTATCCGTTCATCCAATTCCAAATTGTACCATTTCGCACTCTTCGTACACATAAGTAAGGTTTTCGAAAACTACCTCAATCCTTCACTTTAACAGTAACCTAAATTCCACATTTCAGGATTCCAGCTCTATCCGTTCATACAAATACAAATTGTACCAAATTAAGTACCATTTAGAATTTTTGTTCCCATAATTACAAATTTTCAAAACTACCTCAGTACTATGTTCAAACAATAAGCTTAATTCCGAATTTCAGGATTCCAGATATATCCGATCACTCAAATCCAAATTTGGTACCATTCAGTACTATTAGTATCCAAAGTACGAATTTCTAAACCTACATCTATCAACACTCCAACATCAATTTTAATTCCGAATTTCACGATTCCAAATGTATTCTATCACTGAAATCCAAATTGTACCAAATTTAGTACTTTTCCTACACATAACAAAAAATTTCCAAAACTTTATCAATCCTACATTCCAACTCCTTATTCCAAATCTCGGGATTCCAGCTGTATCCGTTCACCAAATCCAAATCCAAATTTCTAAACCTACCTCTATCAACACTCCAACAGTAATCTTAATTCCGAATTTCAGGATTCCAAATGTATCCGATCACACAAATTGTACCAAATTTGGTACCATTTAGTACTTTCGTACCCATAACTAAAAATTTCAAAAACTTTATCAATCCTACACTCCAACAGTACTCCTTATTCCAAATCTCGGGGTTCCTGCAATATCCGTTCACCCAAATCCAAATTGTACCAGATTTGGTACCATTTAGTACTTTTCGTATCCGTAAGTACAAATTGTCTAAACTACCTCATTGCTATGTTCAAACACTAAGCTTAATTCCGAATTTCAGGATTCCAGATACATCCGATAACTCAAATCCAAATTTGGTACCATTTAGTACTATTCGTATCCAGAGTACGAATTTCCAACCCTACCTCTATCAACACTCCAACAGTAATCGTAATTCCGAATCTCACGATTCCAAATGTATCCCATCACTGAAATAAAAATTGTACCAAGTTTAGTACCATTTAGTACTTTTCCTCCGATAACTAAAAATTTCCTAAACTTTATCAATCCTACACTCCAACAGTACTCCTTATTCCAAATCTCGGGGTTCCAGCTATATCCGTTCACCCAAATCCTAAATGTACCAAATTTGGTACTATTTAGTACTATTCGTACCCTTGAGTACGAATTTCCACAACTACCTCAATCCTACACGCCAACAGTAATCTTAATTCCAAATTTCAGGATTACAGCTGCATCCGATCACCATAATCCTAATTGTACTAAATTTAGTACCATTTAGTACTTTTGTTCCCATAGGTCCGAAGTTCCAAACCTACCTCTATCCAACACTCCAACAGTAATCTTAATTTCGAATTTCAGGATTACAGCTGCATCAGATCACCGTAATCCAAATTGTACCAAATTTAGTACCATTTAGTACTTTTTGTTCCATAGACCCTAAGTTCCAAACCTACATCTATTCAACACTCCAACAGTAATCTTAATTTCGAATTTCAGGATTACAAATGTATCCGATCACCCAAATCCAAATTGTACCAAATTTGGTACCATTTAGTACTTTTCGTAGCCATAAGTACGAATTTTTAAAAGTATCCCAATTCCACACTCCAATTGTAATCTTAATTCCAAATTTCACTATTCCAGGTCTATCCGATCACTTAAATTCAGATTGTACCAAATTTGGTACCATTTAGTACTTTTCGTACCCAAAAGTACGAATTTCCAAAATACCTCTATCCTACATTCCGACAGCAATCCTAATTCTAAATTTCAGAATTCCAGCTCCATCCGTTCCCCCAAACCCAAATTGTACCTTATTTGGTACTATTTAGTACCTTTCTTACCCATATGTACGAATTTCGAAAACTACCTCCATCTCTCAAACCTACACTCCAACAGTAATAGTAATTCCAAATTTCAGAATTGCAACTTTGTCGGTTCGCCTAAATTCAAATTGTACCAAATTTAGTACCATTTAGTACTATTCGTACACATGAGTACACATTTTCAAAACCACCTCCTTATATCAACTCACCTTCTAAACCTTGATTTTCATTCCAAATTTCAAGATTTTAGCTCTATGCGTTCACGTAATAACAAATAGTACTAAATTCAGTAACTTTTAGTACTTTTCGAACACTTATAGTTCGAATTTCCAAAAACCCTTTGGTACACCTTTCTAACTCTCCATCAGTGACCCTTATTCCAATTTTCAGAATTCTAGCTCTTCGCGTTTGCCTAATACAAAGGGTACCATATTTAGTACCTTTTAGTACTTTTCGTACCCTTCCAGTTCGAATTTCCAAACACCGAGCCTTATCTTACGCCTACATACCAACACCAACCTACACTCAAAATTTCAAGCTTCTAGCTTCATCCGTTTCGTCTGGGCATTGATTATAAGGCGGTCAGCCACACAAATGAGACAATTTTTAGTACATTTTAGTGCTTTTCGCACCCTTGTAGGACGAATTTCCAAAAACCCAGCCTTATCGAGCACCTCGCCCCAAGACTAATCCTCACCCAAAATTTGGGAGTTCTATCTTCAGCCGTTTCGTCTGGGCGTTGATTCTTAGTCGGCCCCCCACACAAATTTGACCATTTTTAGTACATTTTAGTGCTTTTCGCGCCCTTGTAGGACGAATTTCCAAAAACCCGGCCTTATCGAGCACCTTCGCCCTAAGACTAATCCTCACCCAAAATTTGGGAATTCTAGCTTCAGCCGTTTCGTCTGGGCGTTGATTCTTAGTCGGCGGTCAACGGTCCCGATTATCTTATGATGCAAAAATAGGCTTGGGGAAACAAAACAATCTCCAAAACAACATAAAATCCAACCAATTTAGCGGATTAAAAAAATCAACATTTTTGTCTGAAAATTGGTAAAATTTTTAATATGGATCTTATAACGCTCTCCCTGGAAGGCACGTACCGCCAACGTAAGACAAATTTGGAAGAAGATTTCTTCACCTTGCCACTGATACCAATTATGTTAATGTACGTGGTCAGATAACAGAGTTATACGCTAATATATCCATAGAAACCCTATTTTAGGGCAGCTTTAGTCAGCGACGCACCATTTATAGTCTGGCACTAGATGGCAGCTAATTAATACTAAATAATCTTAGACCCATGACCTACTTTGGAAAATTATTCCCGAGGTGGGCACTGGTGGGCATCATGACTAAAACCTTAGGTCAAATTTAAGTACATGATCGAATTGGCATTACAAAATACACTAAGAAAATATGCAGCTAACTAGAATTCCACAACACGCTAAAACACTATTTTTTAATGAAAACAAGTAAAAAAGTGTCAGTCGGCTTTGCCGACAGATATATACCCTCAGCCAAAGTGAAGCGAAACTTTTACCTCCGGACAGATAGAATGTATTTCAGGTCTCTTCAGAATTTGGCCCTTTTTGGACATTTGAACTTGCTGACAATAATGTGGAATAGGTATTAACTGCGCTAAGACACAAATGTTGAACTTTTGTAGGGCAGTACTCTTAGGGAGGACCTATATTGGTCATTTTAGAAGTTTAACTAAATTTTGATAAAATATTAGGAGATCCAAAGTGATATATTTTAAATATTGGGGAGAAGTACCGAAAGTTGTGGATAATATGACGAAGACCAAATGTTGGACCAAATCGGTTGAACAGTTCGAGAGTTATCGTGTTCTTCGACCGCCACATATGGTGACATAGGGGTTTTTTTACACCTTTCGGACTGTTTTCGCAAGAAATATGGACTTACCCCTGAAAAAACATTTACCGTCGTGATGGTGGTAGCGTATGCAAATAGCTCCAACAAAAATCCAAGTGATTCGATTGCAGGTCTTAAAGTGAACTTATCCGAAATTTTGTGTGAGAGGTACCAGAAGGAGTAGACAAATTTAGTCCATATTCGAACCTGATCTATATCTGGTAAATATATTAGGATGTGCAAAGTATGGATTACATCGGTCACTCCCTTCAAGAGTTATCGTGCGCAAAATTTTTCCGAACATTTCTGATGTTCTGTGGGGGAGGTAGCTGAAGGAGTGGACCGATATAGCCCATCTTCGAATTTAAACTATGTTTTGGTAAAATATTACGAGGGCCAAATTTTGGACCGAATCGACAGATCCGTTCGAGAGTTATCTTGCGCTCCTACCACTACACAAGGTGTCGTAGGGGCTTTTTGCAACTTTCCGGCCATTTTCTCGGGAAGTATGGACTTGCCCCTGATGAAACTTGTACCTTCGTATAGGGAACAGTGAATACAAGATGTTACAACAAAAACCAAGGCGATTCGAGAGCAGGTCCTAAACTGAACTTTTCCGAAATTTTGTGTGGGAGGTACTCGAAGGAGTTTACCGATTGAGGCCATATTGGAACCTCATCTAAGTCTGATAGAAATTTCATAATGTGCAAAGGATGGACCAAATCGGTTACTCCCTTCAAGAGTTATCGCACGCACAATTTTTCCGAACATTTTCGAAGTTTTGTGGGGGAGGTACCGGAAGGAGTGGACCGATATAATCCATCTTTGAACTTGTACTAAGTTTGGACAAAATATTACGAAATCCAAATTTTGGACCGAATCGGCAGATCCGTTCGAAAGTTATCTTGCGCTCCAACCACTACACACGGTGTCATAGGGTTTTTTGTAACTTTCAGGCTATTTTCTCAGGAAGTATGGACTTGCCCCTAATAAAACTTACAGCGTCGTATAGAGGACAGCGAATACAACTTGCGTAAACAAAAATCAAAGCGATTCGAGACCAGGTCCTAAACTGAACTTTTCCGAAATTTTGTGTGGGAGGTACCCGAAGGAGTGGACCGATTGAGTCCATATTGGAACCTCATCTAAGTTTGGTAGAAATTACACGATGTGCAAAGTATGGACCAAATCGGTTATTCCCTACAAGAGTTATCGCGCGCACAAGTTTTGCGACAATTTTTGAACATTTGTGGGGGAGGTACCTGAAGGAGTGGACCTATATGGCCCATCTTCGAACTTAAATCGAATCTGGACAAAATATTTCGATACCCAAAATTTGAACCGAATCGATTGATCCGTTCGAGAGTTATCGTGCGCACCAGCCAGCCAGACAGACGGACAGACAGACAGACGGACGGACATTGCTAGATCTACTCAAAATTGTCTGAAACGGATATCGTACAAACATACTTGGGGTCTAAAACCATTATTTCGATGAGGCACGTTTTTCGTCGTATCAAAGTGTAAATACCCTCTTTAGCCTAAAGGCTGAGGGTATAATTAAGGTATTACCTCCTCCTTCAAAATCCACTATAATATTTTGCTAAACGCATTAGTTTCGCTATATTTTGAATATAGCCTTTTTCTGCGTATACAAATTCTGAAATTTGGTAAAAAAAAACCAAAAAGGCTACGACAAGTACTAACTTTGATAATTTGGAATAATTATATCAGCGTAAGCAAATTTCTAAAGGGTAGTATACAATAGCTGGTTTCGAATTACTAAATTATACAACACATTGAAGCACTGATACTAATGAACTGGTAAATCCAACGCTATGCAATTTCTTTCATAGGCAATGAACGAGCAAGTGGGATAAAACTGTAAAATTTGAGAAAAAGACCTGAGTTTGAAAAACAAAATTGTGTTTTTATTCTGAACGCTTAGAATGTACATATTGAAACGTAGACCTATGCGACATTTTTAGGAACGTTTTTACACCCAGAGGTAAGTACGATTTTTTGGAAAATATAACTAAAGTTTTACAAATAGTACTTGAATGAAATTGCAAGCCAAAAAAATAGGTAGTAGTACAACAAATTTTTCAGAGTTCACCATTTCGGTATTAAATATTGTTTGTTGTTGTTTTTTTTTCCTTTCCGCATGCGAAGTGGCGGACACTTTGCTAGTTTTCTATAAAACAAAACCATCTTGGCTTCTTTGGAAGAAGATATTTTGGCATTCTATAAGACTTTCTGGCTTTTCAGAAGGTCAAAATGGCTTCAATTGAAGGACCTTTACGGCCTTCCATTGAAGAAGTTTTTTCTTATCTTCTTATGTTTTAAAACAATAATACTTTTTGCTATTTTCTAACTGTTCTCATTTTTTAGAAGAATACCTGGTGAACCTTATAGTTATCTATACAAGATTACTTTTATGTTTTCTGTCGAAAATCATGTTTTTTGTAGGAAAATCTTTTGATCTTCCCTAGTAAAACTAATGTTCTTCAATAGAAGGATGAAGGCATTCTTTTATTCCATATAAAATGAATTTCTAGTCTTCTCTAAATAGAATAAACTCTGGTCCCCAATAGGAAGAAGACATGTGGGTCTCGTTTAGTAAAAACTTTTCCTATTTGGGTAGAGATGAATACTTGATGACTATAGAAAATAGGGAAGACGGCCCTTAATAACGTATGCAATAACATTATAAATAATGCTTTTTATGTATGCGACTAAATAACTTTCTATTTACAAGATTATATTATGTATGACCTATACCTATATATGTATAATACATACAGACAGTGTGTATGTATTTTCGTTTTAAGTAACTGTTCTATTCCATTGTAATATGTAATTCAATAACTAAGTTCATAAAGTTCAAAATTTTGCATAATTGAAATTTTTCATTACCCGAAGCTGAAAGAAAACCTCCCATTTGGTGTTGTACATGGTATGCAATTAAGAACCCCTGAGGTCATTACTAAAAAAAAGCCAAGCTTTTGTCTAATCTGAACAAAAAAAGTAGAAAAAAGGAATTTTCTTCCCAAAAAAGAACTGAAAGCAGAACTTCTTTTGTTGAATATTTTTTGTAGAAAATGTAACCCTCATTAAAGTTCAAAACTGACATGTAATACAAAAGCAAACTAGTTTTGAGGTGGAGGAATGTGCTAGAAACTTGTTTAAGGTATTAACTCACCTAGTTCGGTATAACTTTACACGTGTGTTCTTTCTGGCTGTGACCAAATGGATGTCAAAGAATTTCCCTCTACAGCAGAATATCACAATACCCATCCTTTGTGCAAACTTTAGGGAAAGATGACCACCATTCATTCTATTCTATTGTTTTCAAGTGGGATGGGAAGATGTTTGTACAGCTTACAAGAAAACAGCCCAAGAGGGATCTACAAGAAACAAGTTTCCTGGTTTACTTTGAGTTTTAGAGGTGGTGGATGTTTCGTCCTTTAAAAGATCTCCTCTAATTTCAATTGTTGTGTTCACAGCTCGGCATGCTGTTTGTCCTTTCTTGACGGTGTGCTCTCTCCTGCCACCAATTACCACTAATTTAAGAATCGTTTTTCATTTTAATAATGTCAATTCTTCACAGTTGTGTTTCTTCATCTTCTTAGCTCTCCCGGGTAGTATTCTTCATTTATGACAACTTCTCATCATAAAGATGTGAAGAGTCTTGTGTCATTTTTTGAAAATGTTCTTCCATTAATCATTCGTAATTAGCCTTTGTTATGATTTTTGCCCGAGGGCCAAATTCGATACTCTTTTCAGGAAAAACATTTTCTTCACTACCTTAAAGTGCTTAGCTATGCCGTATTTTTTTTTAATTTTTAACAAGGTTGTGATCTATGAAAGTGATCTACACAAATGTCAAATATTTTTGGGGGGAAATCATTTTTAATGATTTTTGTTTTTGATTTTAAGGTTAGGGTTATAAGGGGCACGTATTGGGTAATGTGGTCTATATTCCATGGCTCGTTAAAGGATAAACAATTGTGACGAAAATTATTAAAACTCTCTCAATCTTTGTGGTTGCGAAAAATATTCTTTAAAAAATCCACGCTTTGTGGGGGTCTGTTGGTGTTTGGGAAAAATATTCTTTAAAAAATCCACGCTTTGTGGGGGTCTGTTGGTGTTTGGGAAAAATATTCTTTAAAAAATCCACGCTTTGTGGGGGTCTGTTGGTGTTTGGGAAAAATATTCTTTAAAAAATCCACGCTTTGTGGGTGTCGTCTGTTGGTGGTTGGGAAAAATATTCTTTAAAAAATCCACGCTTTGTGGGTGTCGTCTGTTGGTGGTTGGGAAAAATACTCTTTAAAAAATCCACGCTTTGTGGGTGTCGTATGTTGGTGGTTGGGAAAAATATTCTTTAAAAAATCCACGCTTTGTGGGTGTCGTCTGTTGGTGGTTGGGAAAAATACTCTTTAAAAAATCCACGCTTTGTGGGTGTCGTCTGTTGGTGGTTGGGAAAAATATTCTTTAAAAAATCCACGCTTTGTGGGTGTCGTCTGTTGGTGGTTGGGAAAATATTCTTTAAAAAATCCACGCTTTGTGGGTGTCGTCTGTTGGTGGTTGGGAAAAATATTCTTTAAAAAATCCACGCTTTGTGTGGGACGACTGTTGGTGTTTGGCAAAAATATTCTTTAAAAAATCCACGCTTTGTGGGGGACGACTGTTGGTGTTTGGGAAAAATATTCTTTAAAAAATCCACGCTTTGTGGGGGACGACTGTTGGTGTTTGGGAAAAATATTCTTTAAAAAATCCACGCTTTGTGGGGGACGACTGTTGGTGTTTGGGAAAAATATTCTTTAAAAAATCCACGCTTTGTGGGGGACGACTGTTGGTGTTTGGGAAAAATATTCTTTAAAAAATCCACGCTTTGTGGGGGACGACTGTTGGTGTTTGGGAAAAATATTCTTTAAAAAATCCACGCTTTGTGGGGGACGACTGTTGGTGTTTGGGAAAAATATTCTTTAAAAAATCCACGCTTTGTGGGGGACGACTGTTGGTGTTTGGGAAAAATATTCTTTAAAAAATCCACGCTTTGTGGGGGACGACTGTTGGTGTTTGGGAAAAATATTCTTTAAAAAATCCACGCTTTGTGGGGGACGACTGTTGGTGTTTGGGAAAAATATTCTTTAAAAAATCCACGCTTTGTGGGGGACGACTGTTGGTGTTTGGGAAAAATATTCTTTAAAAAATCCACGCTTTGTGGGGGACGACTGTTGGTGTTTGGGAAAAATATTCTTTAAAAAATCCACGCTTTGTGGGGGACGACTGTTGGTGTTTGGGAAAAATATTCTTTAAAAAATCCACGCTTTGTGGGGGACGACTGTTGGTGTTTGGGAAAAATATTCTTTAAAAAATCCACGCTTTGTGGGGGACGACTGTTGGTGTTTGGGAAAAATATTCTTTAAAAAATCCACGCTTTGTGGGGGACGACTGTTGGTGTTTGGGAAAAATATTCTTTAAAAAATCCACGCTTTGTGGGGGACGACTGTTGGTGTTTGGGAAAAATATTCTTTAAAAAATCCACGCTTTGTGGGGGACGACTGTTGGTGTTTGGGAAAAATATTCTTTAAAAAATCCACGCTTTGTGGGGGACGACTGTTGGTGTTTGGGAAAAATATTCTTTAAAAAATCCACGCTTTGTGGGGGACGACTGTTGGTGTTTGGGAAAAATATTCTTTAAAAAATCCACGCTTTGTGGGGGACGACTGTTGGTGTTTGGGAAAAATATTCTTTAAAAAATCCACGCTTTGTGGGGGACGACTGTTGGTGTTTGGGAAAAATATTCTTTAAAAAATCCACGCTTTGTGGGGGACGACTGTTGGTGTTTGGGAAAAATATTCTTTAAAAAATCCACGCTTTGTGGGGGACGACTGTTGGTGTTTGGGAAAAATATTCTTTAAAAAATCCACGCTTTGTGGGGGACGACTGTTGGTGTTTGGGAAAAATATTCTTTAAAAAATCCACGCTTTGTGGGGGACGACTGTTGGTGTTTGGGAAAAATATTCTTTAAAAAATCCACGCTTTGTGGGGGACGACTGTTGGTGTTTGGGAAAAATATTCTTTAAAAAATCCACGCTTTGTGGGGGACGACTGTTGGTGTTTGGGAAAAATATTCTTTAAAAAATCCACGCTTTGTGGGGGACGACTGTTGGTGTTTGGGAAAAATATTCTTTAAAAAATCCACGCTTTGTGGGGGACGACTGTTGGTGTTTGGGAAAAATATTCTTTAAAAAATCCACGCTTTGTGGGGGACGACTGTTGGTGTTTGGGAAAAATATTCTTTAAAAAATCCACGCTTTGTGGGGGACGACTGTTGGTGTTTGGGAAAAATATTCTTTAAAAAATCCACGCTTTGTGGGGGACGACTGTTGGTGTTTGGGAAAAATATTCTTTAAAAAATCCACGCTTTGTGGGGGACGACTGTTGGTGTTTGGGAAAAATATTCTTTAAAAAATCCACGCTTTGTGGGGGACGACTGTTGGTGTTTGGGAAAAATATTCTTTAAAAAATCCACGCTTTGTGGGGGACGACTGTTGGTGTTTGGGAAAAATATTCTTTAAAAAATCCACGCTTTGTGGGGGACGACTGTTGGTGTTTGGGAAAAATATTCTTTAAAAAATCCACGCTTTGTGGGGGTCGACTGTTGGTGTTTGGGAAAAATATTCTTTAAAAAATCCACGCTTTGTGGGGGACGACTGTTGGTGTTTGGGAAAAATATTCTTTAAAAAATCCACGCTTTGTGGGGGACGACTGTTGGTGTTTGGGAAAAATATTCTTTAAAAAATCCACGCTTTGTGGGGGACGACTGTTGGTGTTTGGGAAAAATATTCTTTAAAAAATCCACGCTTTGTGGGGGACGACTGTTGGTGTTTGGGAAAAATATTCTTTAAAAAATCCACGCTTTGTGGGGGACGACTGTTGGTGTTTGGGAAAAATATTCTTTAAAAAATCCACGCTTTGTGGGGGACGACTGTTGGTGTTTGGGAAAAATATTCTTTAAAAAATCCACGCTTTGTGGGGGACGACTGTTGGTGTTTGGGAAAAATATTCTTTAAAAAATCCACGCTTTGTGGGGGACGACTGTTGGTGTTTGGGAAAAATATTCTTTAAAAAATCCACGCTTTGTGGGGGACGACTGTTGGTGTTTGGGAAAAATATTCTTTAAAAAATCCACGCTTTGTGGGGGACGACTGTTGGTGTTTGGGAAAAATATTCTTTAAAAAATCCACGCTTTGTGGGGGACGACTGTTGGTGTTTGGGAAAAATATTCTTTAAAAAATCCACGCTTTGTGGGGGACGACTGTTGGTGTTTGGGAAAAATATTCTTTAAAAAATCCACGCTTTGTGGGGGACGACTGTTGGTGTTTGGGAAAAATATTCTTTAAAAAATCCACGCTTTGTGGGGGACGACTGTTGGTGTTTGGGAAAAATATTCTTTAAAAAATCCACGCTTTGTGGGGGACGACTGTTGGTGTTTGGGAAAAATATTCTTTAAAAAATCCACGCTTTGTGGGGGACGACTGTTGGTGTTTGGGAAAAATATTCTTTAAAAAATCCACGCTTTGTGGGGGACGACTGTTGGTGTTTGGGAAAAATATTCTTTAAAAAATCCACGCTTTGTGGGGGACGACTGTTGGTGTTTGGGAAAAATATTCTTTAAAAAATCCACGCTTTGTGGGGGACGACTGTTGGTGTTTGGGAAAAATATTCTTTAAAAAATCCACGCTTTGTGGGGGACGACTGTTGGTGTTTGGGAAAAATATTCTTTAAAAAATCCACGCTTTGTGGGGGACGACTGTTGGTGTTTGGGAAAAATATTCTTTAAAAAATCCACGCTTTGTGGGGGACGACTGTTGGTGTTTGGGAAAAATATTCTTTAAACAATCCACGCTTTGTGGGGGACGACTGTTGGTGTTTGGGAAAAATATTCTTTAAAAAATCCACGCTTTGTGGGGGACGACTGTTGGTGTTTGGGAAAAATATTCTTTAAAAAATCCACGCTTTGTGGGGGACGACTGTTGGTGTTTGGGAAAAATATTCTTTAAAAAATCCACGCTTTGTGGGGGACGACTGTTGGTGTTTGGGAAAAATATTCTTTAAAAAATCCACGCTTTGTGGGGGACGACTGTTGGTGTTTGGGAAAAATATTCTTTAAAAAATCCACGCTTTGTGGGGGACGACTGTTGGTGTTTGGGAAAAATATTCTTTAAAAAATCCACGCTTTGTGGGGGACGACTGTTGGTGTTTGGGAAAAATATTCTTTAAAAAATCCACGCTTTGTGGGGGACGACTGTTGGTGTTTGGGAAAAATATTCTTTAAAAAATCCACGCTTTGTGGGGGACGACTGTTGGTGTTTGGGAAAAATATTCTTTAAAAAATCCACGCTTTGTGGGGGACGACTGTTGGTGTTTGGGAAAAATATTCTTTAAAAAATCCACGCTTTGTGGGGGACGACTGTTGGTGTTTGGGAAAAATATTCTTTAAAAAATCCACGCTTTGTGGGGGACGACTGTTGGTGTTTGGGAAAAATATTCTTTAAAAAATCCACGCTTTGTGGGGGACGACTGTTGGTGTTTGGGAAAAATATTCTTTAAAAAATCCACGCTTTGTGGGGGACGACTGTTGGTGTTTGGGAAAAATATTCTTTAAAAAATCCACGCTTTGTGGGGGACGACTGTTGGTGTTTGGGAAAAATATTCTTTAAAAAATCCACGCTTTGTGGGGGACGACTGTTGGTGTTTGGGAAAAATATTCTTTAAAAAATCCACGCTTTGTGGGGGACGACTGTTGGTGTTTGGGAAAAATATTCTTTAAAAAATCCACGCTTTGTGGGGGACGACTGTTGGTGTTTGGGAAAAATATTCTTTAAAAAATCCACGCTTTGTGGGGGACGACTGTTGGTGTTTGGGAAAAATATTCTTTAAAAAATCCACGCTTTGTGGGGGACGACTGTTGGTGTTTGGGAAAAATATTCTT
Source organism: Musca autumnalis (assembly GCF_047663935.1). Classification (NCBI taxonomy): domain Eukaryota; kingdom Metazoa; phylum Arthropoda; class Insecta; order Diptera; family Muscidae; genus Musca; species Musca autumnalis. Next base: position 70,476,273 of record NW_027411644.1, read on the forward strand.
TAAAAAATCCACGCTTTGTGGGGGACGACTGTTGGTGTTTGGGAAAAATATTCTTTAAAAAATCCACGCTTTGTGGGGGACGACTGTTGGTGTTTGGGAAAAATATTCTTTAAAAAATCCACGCTTTGTGGGGGACGACTGTTGGTGTTTGGGAAAAATATTCTTTAAAAAATCCACGCTTTGTGGGGGACGACTGTTGGTGTTTGGGAAAAATATTCTTTAAAAAATCCACGCTTTGTGGGGGACGACTGTTGGTGTTTGGGAAAAATATTCTTTAAAAAATCCACGCTTTGTGGGGGACGACTGTTGGTGTTTGGGAAAAATATTCTTTAAAAAATCCACGCTTTGTGGGGGACGACTGTTGGTGTTTGGGAAAAATATTCTTTAAAAAATCCACGCTTTGTGGGGGACGACTGTTGGTGTTTGGGAAAAATATTCTTTAAAAAATCCACGCTTTGTGGGGGACGACTGTTGGTGTTTGGGAAAAATATTCTTTAAAAAATCCACGCTTTGTGGGGGACGACTGTTGGTGTTTGGGAAAAATATTCTTTAAAAAATCCACGCTTTGTGGGGGACGACTGTTGGTGTTTGGGAAAAATATTCTTTAAAAAATCCACGCTTTGTGGGGGACGACTGTTGGTGTTTGGGAAAAATATTCTTTAAAAAATCCACGCTTTGTGGGGGACGACTGTTGGTGTTTGGGAAAAATATTCTTTAAAAAATCCACGCTTTGTGGGGGACGACTGTTGGTGTTTGGGAAAAATATTCTTTAAAAAATCCACGCTTTGTGGGGGACGACTGTTGGTGTTTGGGAAAAATATTCTTTAAAAAATCCACGCTTTGTGGGGGACGACTGTTGGTGTTTGGGAAAAATATTCTTTAAAAAATCCACGCTTTGTGGGGGACGACTGTTGGTGTTTGGGGAAAATATTCTTTAAAAAATCCACGCTTTGTGGGGGACGACTGTTGGTGTTTGGGGAAAATATTCTTTAAAAAATCCACGCTTTGTGGGGGACGACTGTTGGTGTTTGGGAAAAATATTCTTTAAAAAATCCACGCTTTGTGGGGGACGACTGTTGGTGTTTGGGAAAAATATTCTTTAAAAAATCCACGCTTTGTGGGGGACGACTGTTGGTGTTTGGGAAAAATATTCTTTAAAAAATCCACGCTTTGTGGGGGACGACTGTTGGTGTTTGGGAAAAATATTCTTTAAAAAATCCACGCTTTGTGGGGGACGACTGTTGGTGTTTGGGAAAAATATTCTTTAAAAAATCCACGCTTTGTGGGGGACGACTGTTGGTGTTTGGGAAAAATATTCTTTAAAAAATCCACGCTTTGTGGGGGACGACTGTTGGTGTTTGGGAAAAATATTCTTTAAAAAATCCACGCTTTGTGGGGGACGACTGTTGGTGTTTGGGAAAAATATTCTTTAAAAAATCCACGCTTTGTGGGGGACGACTGTTGGTGTTTGGGAAAAATATTGTTTAAAAAATCCACGCTTTGTGGGGGACGACTGTTGGTGTTTGGGAAAAATATTGTTTAAAAAATCCACGCTTTGTGGGGGACGACTGTTGGTGTTTGGGAAAAATATTCTTTAAAAAATCCACGCTTTGTGGGGGACGACTGTTGGTGTTTGGGAAAAATATTCTTTAAAAAATCCACGCTTTGTGGGTGTCGTCTGTTGGTGGTTGGGAAAAATATTCTTTAAAAAATCCACGCTTTGTGGGTGTCGTCTGTTGGTGGTTGGGAAAAATATTCTTTAAAAAATCCACGCTTTGTGGGTGTCGTCTGTTGGTGGTTGGGAAAAATATTCTTTAAAAAATCCACGCTTTGTGGGTGTCGTCTGTTGGTGGTTGGGAAAAATATTCTTTAAAAAATCAACGCTTTGTGGGGGTATGTTGGTGTTTGGGAAAAATATTCTTTAAAAAATCCACAAAAGTTGGCACTGAAAGTTCAGGTTTTCTAAAGAAAATCCATAAAAATAAATTCTATAAAAATTAATCCCCATACAATGTAAATCAAAGAAAAAAATCGAACTAATGAAGGAAAATAATCTTTAAAATAATAAAAGATTTAAATATCAAAGCCAGAAAGACAGAAAGAATGTGAAGATTAGAACAATAGAGGGATTTAATTACACACACAGCGTCAACTACAACAAATACTTCTACACTAATACAAGAAGGGAGACAGACAGACAAAAGGAATGATGTAAAGTTATTTCACATGGAGTTTTACAATTAAAAGCGTACAGCATAACAACAACAATAATGACATCAAGCGAAAACTAGAACTATGGCAGGAGGATATTCACAACTGCACAACAACAAAAATAACTAAAGGAATTCCCAACTTTTTCAAACAACAATTCAAGATATAGGGTATGGCAATGGGATGTGCCCAGCAGAATGTGGGTACCTTGAGTGAACAAAACAATAAGGACAGCAAAATTGTATTTCAAAGTAATGTCATTGAGCGGAATGGGAAAAAGTAGTTTGTAAAAGAAATCAACCCTCTTTGGATTGAAGAAAAATGCAAGGAATAGCATCAGCGCACCCTAACTGTAATTATGATAGAAGAACTAGCAACGCGCTCCCCCAGTTGTTGAAGTTGTGTGCCTTGTCTTTTGCTGGTCTTTCTTGGCCTCTTAAACGTTGATATGACATGGTTTGATTCGGTTTTTTGGATTGTCTTTAATCTTCACAGGAGGTAAACGAATCCACATTAGATATCTGTAGTTAAGGAAGAGGTACACCTAGGGCAGATATGTTATATAATCCAATTGAATTTATTTCCTTTTAATAAATTTTAATTGATGTATTTTTTGTAGATTTAAAAAATATTTTTCCAACCACCAATTGAACCCCACAAAGCGTGGATTTTTTAAAAAATATTTTTCCCAAACACCAATTGAACCCCACAAAGCGTGGATTTTTTAAAAAATATTTTTCCCAAACACCAATTGAACCCCACAAAGCGTGGATTTTTTAAAAAATATTTTTCCCAAACACCAATTGAACCCCACAAAGCGTGGATTTTTTAAAAAATATTTTTCCCAAACACCAATTGAACCCCACAAAGCGTGGATTTTTTAAAAAATATTTTTCCCAACCACCAATTGAACCCCACAAAGCGTGGATTTTTTAAAAAATATTTTTCCCAACCGCCAATTGAACCCCACAAAGCGTGGATTTTTTAAAAAATATTTTTCCCAACCACCAATTGAACCCCACAAAGCGTGGATTTTTTAAAAAATAATTTTCCCAACCACCAATTGAACCCCACAAAGCGTGGATTTTTTAAAAAATATTTTTCTTAACCACCAATTGAACCCCACAAAGCGTGGATTTTTTAAAAAATATTTTTCCCAACCACCAATTGAACCCCACAAAGCGTGGATTTTTTAAAAAATATTTTTCCCAACCACCAATTGAACCCCACAAAGCGTGGATTTTTTAAAAAATATTTTTCCCAACCACCAATTTAACCCCACAAAGCGTGGATTTTTTAAAAAATATTTTTCCCAACCACCAATTGAACCCCACAAAGCGTGGATTTTTTAAAAAATATTTTTCCCAACCACCAATTTAACCCCACAAAGCGTGGATTTTTTAAAAAATATTTTTCCCAACCACCAATTGAACCCCACAAAGCGTGGATTTTTTAAAAAATATTTTTCCCAACCACCAATTGAACCCCACAAAGCGTGGATTTTTTAAAAAATATTTTTCCCAACCACCAATTGAACCCCACAAAGCGTGGATTTTTTAAAAAATATTTTTCCCAACCACCAATTGAACCCCACAAAGCGTGGATTTTTTAAAAAATATTTTTCCCAACCACCAATTGAACCCCACAAAGCGTGGATTTTTTAAAAAATATTTTTCCCAACCACCAATTGAACCCCACAAAGCGTGGATTTTTTAAAAAATATTTTTCCCAACCACCAATTGAACCCCACAAAGCGTGGATTTTTTAAAAAATATTTTTCCCAACCACCAATTGAACCCCACAAAGCGTGGATTTTTTAAAAAATATTTTTCCCAACCACCAATTGAACCCCACAAAGCGTGGATTTTTTAAAAAATATTTTTCCCAACCACCAATTGAACCCCACAAAGCGTGGATTTTTTAAAAAATATTTTTCCCAACCACCAATTGAACCCCACAAAGCGTGGATTTTTTAAAAAATATTTTTCCCAACCACCAATTGAACCCCACAAAGCGTGGATTTTTTAAAAAATATTTTTCCCAACCACCAATTGAACCCCACAAAGCGTGGATTTTTTAAAAAATATTTTTCCCAACCACCAATTGAACCCCACAAAGCGTGGATTTTTTAAAAAATATTTTTCCCAACCACCAATTGAACCCCACAAAGCGTGGATTTTTTAAAAAATATTTTTCCCAACCACCAATTGAACCCCACAAAGCGTGGATTTTTTAAAAAATATTTTTCCCAACCACCAATTGAACCCCACAAAGCGTGGATTTTTTAAAAAATATTTTTCCCAACCACCAATTGAACCCCACAAAGCGTGGATTTTTTAAAAAATATTTTTCCCAACCACCAATTGAACCCCACAAAGCGTGGATTTTTTAAAAAATATTTTTCCCAACCACCAATTGAACCCCACAAAGCGTGGATTTTTTAAAAAATATTTTTCCCAACCACCAATTGAACCCCACAAAGCGTGGATTTTTTAAAAAATATTTTTCCCAACCACCAATTGAACCCCACAAAGCGTGGATTTTTTAAAAAATATTTTTCCCAACCACCAATTGAACCCCACAAAGCGTGGATTTTTTAAAAAATATTTTTCCCAACCACCAATTGAACCCCACAAAGCGTGGATTTTTTAAAAAATATTTTTCCCAACCACCAATTGAACCCCACAAAGCGTGGATTTTTTAAAAAATATTTTTCCCAACCACCAATTGAACCCCACAAAGCGTGGATTTTTTAAAAAATATTTTTCCCAACCACCAATTGAACCCCACAAAGCGTGGATTTTTTAAAAAATATTTTTCCCAACCACCAATTGAACCCCACAAAGCGTGGATTTTTTAAAAAATATTTTTCCCAACCACCAATTGAACCCCACAAAGCGTGGATTTTTTAAAAAATATTTTTCCCAACCACCAATTGAACCCCACAAAGCGTGGATTTTTTAAAAAATATTTTTCCCAACCACCAATTGAACCCCACAAAGCGTGGATTTTTTAAAAAATATTTTTCCCAACCACCAATTGAACCCCACAAAGCGTGGATTTTTTAAAAAATATTTTTCCCAACCACCAATTGAACCCCACAAAGCGTGGATTTTTTAAAAAATATTTTTCCCAACCACCAAATGATTTTTTAAAGAATATATTTCCCTTCCAATAACATTTCCTCTGAAAAACAACAAAAAAATTTCATTCCTTTACATCTATGCCCCTCTTAGTGATCTACAATGCTATCATCATAGTTTTTCCATGCTATGCTTTGTCTAACCATTCCTTTGTTTCCAATACCACTTGGGTGACACTGATGACAAACCGTGAAAAGACAATAATATGATGCCGCAGCCAAGGGTGAATGTTTCCCCTTTTTCATACAAAAGAAAAAACAAGAGAAGCCAAAGGAAAAACATAAAGGACACAAGAAATGTTTCACTGTTGTTGCTAACTCGCTGCTCCCTGTAATGTAAGATTTTTCTTCACTCCATTCTTTGTCTCTTCTAACCCTCTGTCGTTTTAAGCGTGATGCTTGAATTGATGCCAATCCACTTACGACGGTAACAGTTGCAATTTTACTGCAAAGGATTCTCAGTAGAATTGCTGATGTTTTTTAAGAAAAACAATTTTGGTGGTTGTAGCAGATTGTGCCCATGTGTGTGTGTGGAACACGTGCTACTCGACAATGTCAATATTTTACATGGATTTGCGAAATTATTTATGAGTAGCTTGTTGTGGAATAAAAGGGAGTTCTTGGTCGATTTTTCTTTGTACTTTTGACTATGGAGTTGTCAGACGTAAGGGGGAAAGTATCTGCATAGCAACAACAAGGTAAAAAGTTTAAATTTGAAGTTAATTCTCATCGCAAGAAGTACTGTACACAAAACTAACATTTTTAATGAAATTCGATGGAATTTCTCTTCTTCGTAATCAAATCTGCACCACATACTATAAACAAGTAGAAAGAAGTGTTTATAGACGAGCTTAGTGGTATCTGTATAGGCGACGTGGCGAGAGTTGTCAACGAGTCCAAAGAGACTTCCTCCAGCTCGTATATAAAGATTTCATTTAACTCGCATATAAAGACCACCTCAGCTCGTCTATAAGGACTACCTTCAGCTCGTATATAAAGGCTCCTTTCAGGTCGTCTACATATGGGCCCATGGAAAAATATTCATTAAAAATCCCCTTTTATGGCTCTGTTGGTCCATGACAAAAATGTACCCTAAAAATCCCACATTGTGGCTCTGTTGGTCCCTGGAAAAATAATTCGCTAAAAATACCCATTTGTGGCTCTATTGGTCCGTTGAAAAATAATCCTCAAAAATCCCCATTTGTGTCTATGTTGGCCCATGAAAAAATATTCTTCAAAATTCCCCATTTGTGGCTCTGTTGGTCCGTGGAAAAATATTCCTTAAAAATCCTCATTTGTGGCTCTGTTGATCCATGGAAAAATATTCCCTAAACTCAACAAGCATGGCTCTGTTTATCCATGGAAAAAAATTCCTTAAAAATCCCCGTTTGTGGCTCTGTTGGTCCATGGACAAAATATTCCCTAAACTCAACACGCATGGCTATGTTGGTCAATGGAAAAATATTCCCTAAAAATTCCCATTAGTGGCACTGTTGGTCCATGAAAAAATATCCCCTAAAATCAACACTTATGGCTCTGTTGGACCATGGAAAAATATTCCTTAAAAATCCCCATTTGTGGCTCTATTTCTAAAAATCTTCATTTGTGGTTCTGATGGTCCATGGAAAAATATTCTTTAAAAATCTCCATCTGTGGCTCTGTTGGTCCTTGGAAAAATATTCGCTAAAATCCCTGAAGTCTATAAAGACTCCCTTCAGCTCGTATATAAAGGCTCCTTTCAGCTCGTCTATAAAGACTCCCTTCAGCTCGTCTATAAAGACTCCCTTCAGCTCGTCTATAAAGACTCCCTTCAGCTCGTCTATAAAGACTCCCTTCAGCTCGTCTATAAAGACTCCCTTCAGCTCGTCTAGAAAGACTCCCTTCAGCTCGTCTAGAAAAACTCCCTTCAGCTCGTCTATAGAGGCTTGCTTCAACTCGTCTATGAAGACTCCCTTCAGCTCGTCTATAAAGACTCCCTTCAGCTCGTCTAGAAAGACTCCCTTCAGCTCGTCTAGAAAGACTCCCTTCAGCTCGTCTATAAAGACTCGCTTCAGCACGTCTATAAAGACTCGCTTCAGCTTCAGGTTGTCCCAAAATCTCCCTTTATCTTCTCTATAAACACCCCCTTTTCCTCAATTTCAATTAGCCTTCATGATACTAAGTCATCACTATGTCACCACAATGACATTGTAAAGCTCAATACCAATTAGACCTTGAAAAATGTACACCATTAACCTTAATTTCTCTGTTCTGTCGTTTAAAAATCCTTTGCAACCTCGAAAGCTCTCGACAAACAACCTTCTTAACTCATGTTTGGAAGTTCGCGCCAAAATGCAATCATTTCAAGCTTTATCATAACTTGCCAGGCAGCCAAACAGGCTGTGGTGGTAGCCTACATGCAATGTTTATGTGTTCGAGAGTTGTTTATTTACAAAATAAACAACCAACCATAAACTGGTTTCTTCACTGGTTGCTCCAAGCTGCACACCCCAACATTGTGAATGGTTGCTGGCTGGGTGCATTGTGGCAACGATGCTTGCATAAATTATGAAAACAACTACTAAAAATATAGAACAAACACGTTTAGAAGTCGTGTGTTTTCTTTAATTCTTTTAGGCTGCTGTGCTGTGCCGTAAAACAAATTTGAAAAGATTTGGTGCTACTGCATTTAGAGATGGTGGTGACGGTGGAGGAGATGACGAGCAATGGCCGTTCATTGAAGACAAGATAATCTATGACCAAAAAAACAAAAAATGCGTGTCCCCCATTGTTTTTCTGTTTGTTTCCTCTACCACACAACCGCACAGCTCCATACACCAGAAACAATAACAACAATCATAAACAACAAAATGCCAGATGTTCACGTTTTCAATGGATAAATGTTGAATGTTGCCCTTGTTGCTGGCTGGCCAATACCAACAGAGCACAAACAACAATATTGGAAAATTCAAGAGCAAGTTCAACAATAAGAATACAAAGAATACAATCAAGAAGCTTAGAAGTTATTTACTTACTTTTTTATGACATTATTATTCCCAATTCAATTCCATGATATATTTAAAATGTTTTGATATTTAAATGTTCGTTATGGATGGGATGACTAAGCACTGTTTTTGTTTCTATCCCAAAACAATTGGCAATTGGAATTTACAAAACAAAAAGCTGGGATATTGGATTAGTTTTGTTAACACTTTTCGATTTTATAAACACTTCGAGGTTATGCACTTTCAATTTGCTTAAAAGAAGGTAAAAATAAATATATTTTTTAACAATTTTTTTTTCAACAATTTTCGGTGTAATTTGTTAGGTTTTTGTAAAAGTCTGTCTTCAGTAAATAAACCATAGACTAATAAATTCATAGACATTTATTTGCTCTCAGCATTTATCTTCGAAATTTTCGAAAATTGGTAGATGGCGTTAGTAGGTGTTAGTAGTTTTATTTAAAGTTACTATATATTTTAAACTAATTATTCTGATAAAAGACAAAATATGGATAATCTTTGGCCAGATCTACATCCTCATATAAACAAATCCAAAAAAAGTTTGCAATTTAACCCAAAAAATTGTGTGAAAAGATCAGGTACTGTGCATACCGGCGACATCTACAAAAAAGAAGCACACTACAACTCTCTTCGTCTATGAATTTATTAGTCTATGAATAAACAACATGCGAACAGGTGTGGAATGAAGGAATAACTAAAAAATAAATAGCTCAATGATGCCACATCGCCGAACTCAATGCAGAAGGAGAAAATGTCACTACTGCAGTGATGCCATTAATATTTTCGAGTTTTGAAATGCCAGATTATCGGTTCTTAACTGGGTTAATTCCCCGTTTGCACTTAACCGGACTAATGCTAAGTTTACATTTACGAAATCCACTCGATTTCATCTGTCCATTCCATAGCCCAAACGTCAAATGAAATCTCATCTGAAATCCATTGGATTTCATTTGACGTTTAACCTATGGATTTGACAGATGAAATCGAGTGGATTTCGTAAATGTAAACATAGTTAATGCTTACATATACGAAATCCATTCGATTTCAACTGTCAATTCCTTTGCGTATACGTCAAATGAAAACTCATCCGAAATCCATACCAGCAAAAAAAATGGAAGTTGTGCAATTGGAGTTATGATTTCACAACATCTTTCTATGTAGTCCAACAGAGTTATGAAAAATGCACTCCGTTCGATACATTTTATAAGCTGTTGCTTTAGAGATCCCTACAAAACAAAAACAGTTGGTTGATCCCTACCCGTCGCTGCCGACATAATTTCTTCAAAAGAGACACAAGTGTGAATATATTTCGAAGAATTTCTTATAAAATAAAAAAATACAAACTAAAGTTGAGAACCTTTTTTGTGGTAATTTACGAGACGGACATTTTTAATGGAGTGGTGTTGGAGTCGAAAGCTGAACTAGTGATGGGAAGGCAACATAAAAAACCTTAGGGGGTAGTTTACACTATATGTAAATGTCATATGACACGAAATAAAAACATTAAATATCTACTCACGCAGGCAATGTGGAGACGAAATTTTATTACATTTTTGCTGGTGTGGACGCAAAAAGTAAATGGTGTAAAGAAAATACCCAATATTGCACATACATATTAGCGACTATATAATGATGGAAAATTTCATGTCATATGATGATATGATATCATGATGATAGGATGACGAACCAAAATCAGTTGCGCTTGGATTAAATGGAGAACGGAGCAAGTACACTCAATTGTGATTGAATTTAATGGAAACTTTTTTAATTTGTGTTTATATAATAAAGTTCTTTGTATTCTTGTTTTACACAAATAATAAATGCATTTTATTTATTCTGGGATATTTCGCAATAGCTTGCATTTTTACTGCATCTTTAGATTGATTAAAAACACAATCCGAAGAGTGCCTTTAAATTCAATCCAAACGACTACATCAAAAGCTGTGATTTGGATCGGAAATGGAGTGCATTCTAGCTGTGTGCTGTGGAAGCGAAATGGAGTGCATCCTAACAGCGCGTTCTCTTGTAAAATTCATAAGTCGATGGTCAGACTAGCAAGGTTTCTTGAAACCAATTTCGTTAAAGTTTCTTTTCAAGTTTCGTTAGTGTCCACACACGTTAACGTGTGTTTAACTATTCGCATTTGTTGTGTTTCTCATACCAAAAAACAAAGCAAACATATATAAATAAACTAAACAACAACACAAAATAATTAACATTAATAATTAAATTAATAGCAATAGCTAAATCTTGTCTATTTCATTAATAAAATGTTTTTGTTAAATCTTTTTATGCTTGTTTCGTTGTTAACGTTGGCTTGAGAAAATCACAATGAAAGAAAATGGAAGAAAAAATCTTGCAACGAACAACAAGAAGAGGCAACACAACAAACACAGAAAACCATGTACATGGGTTTCACTACTTCATACCCCTCGCCTATAAACTTGACGTCGCCATGTTGAAATCGTGCTAGTCTGACCATCGACTAAGTGAATTCATAGAAAAATATGTACTCCAACGGCAAATGTACTGTACACTTGTTGTGATTCAACTGCATCCACGGATGCAAACTTTTTGCTGGGAGGATTGTTCGTCGCCATGTTGTTATCGGCCTTCCTCGCCTTCTACTACCTTGGGGGTTCCATTCAAGCGCTTCTCTGCATATACTTTGTGACGGTTTGCGTAGAGTGTGTCCGATCCATGACCACTTCTTCATAATTTTTATATTTATTGGCATCTCGTTTGTTTTCCTCCATAGCTCAGCGTTGGAGATTGTATTTGGCCAAAATGCTTCGTGCATATGCATATGCTTCGTAAAAATTTGTTGAACAGGGTTTGAATTTTTTGATTAATTGCATTATTGTTAGCCACGTTTCACTTCCGTATAATAGCGTCGGTTTGACGCATGCACTGAAAATATGCAGTTTATGCTAAGTTTACATTTACGAAATCCACTCGATTTCATCTGTCAATTCCATAGCTCAAACGTCAAATTAAATCTCATCTGAAATCCATTGGATTTCATTTGACGTTTAACATATGGATTTGACAGATGAAATCGAGTGGATTTCGTAAATGTAAACATAGCATTAGTTTGAAGGGATATCTGTGTTGAACGCCATATCTGGTTTAATCTACCAAAGACTGAGCGAGCTTTGCCTAACTTGTAGTGGACATCGTCATATATGCCGCCATTGTCCGACATTTTACACCCCAGTAGTGCGATTCTCTAACACATTTTTTGAGTTACCGACAAATATCGGTAAAATTAAAATGCTTATAAACACGGTAATTAACGATATTTTTCGGTAAGTTGGCGACCAAAAGAGAGTTGTCGTAAAGTTCCACCGATAGCAACAGTGTTGTCAACTTTTATTTGAACTTTTCATTCATAATTTTGTGTTTTAATTTTACCATGGTAGAATAAGAAAAGGTAGCAGCAATACACAGCTGACTGAACTGGGTTGTAACGTTAGTGTCAAATTTCATATGACATTTTATACATTTATTTCTATTTCGATGTACATTAGGGACATATATTTTTGAGAAAAAATATATCATTCGGAAAATACGATTTCCTAGAAAGACTTCTTCATATCAATGATATGTAACCTTCTCCAAGCTCGAACGATAAGCCGCGCAGTAAATCACCGCTTTTAGAGGCGATACAACGTTTGTTAATATGTGAGGTATTTTGTTAAAATTTAAAAAAATAAAGCCCTAATAAACATGTGCTTCTTTGATTTCTAAAACAAAACATTGAAACAGCTTCTCCTTTTTCTATGAATTTCCAGCGACCCCAAACTTTTCTGCAAGAATTCTACTTTCTGCGAGAATTTATGCATTTAGTGGAATGATGTGGAAACATAAAAATTGAAAATGTAACGAATTTTCATTCATGTTTTCCAAAATATTCAACCAAATGTGAAAAATTATTAGTTTTTTAAATTCCAATAATTTATAGACATTTCCTTGTTTTGTTTACAAATACAACTGGCAGTAACGTTACAAACAAAAACAAAATCCTTTGTGGTTGTTGTTCGAGTTGTATTTGTTGTAGTATTAACTTTACCTTATATTTGTTCTACCATGGGACTAATGCTTGGTTTACATTTACGAAATCCATTCGATTTCAACTGTCAATTCCTTTGCGTATACGTCAAATTAAAACTCATCCGAAATCCATCCCAGCAAAAAAAATTGGAAGTTGTGCAATTGGAGTTATGATTTCACAACATCTTTCGATGTAGTCCAATAGAGTTATGAAAAATGCACTCCGTTCGATACATTTTATAAGCAGTTGCTTTATAGATCCCTACAAAACAATAACAGTTGGTTGATCCCTACCCGTCGCTGCCAACATAATTTCTTCAAAAGAGACATAAGTGTGAATATATTTCGAAGAATTTGTTATAAAATAAAAAAATACAAACTAAAGTTGCGAACATTTTTGTGGCAATTTACGAGACGGACATTTTTAATGGAGTGGTGTTGGAGTCGAAAGATGAACTAGTGATGGGAAGGCAACATAAAAAACCTTTACGATGGCGAAGCAAATTCAGTTGCGCTTGGATTAAATGGAGAACGGAGGAAGTACACTCAATTGCGCTAATGGAAACTTTTTTAATTTGTGTTTATATAATAAAGTTCTTTGTATTATTGTTTTACACAAATAATAAATGCATTCTATTTATTCTGGGATATTTCGCAATAGCTTGCATTTTTACTGCATCTTTAGATTGATTAAAAACACAATCCAAAGAGTGCCTTTAAATTCAATCCAAACGACTACATCAAAAGCTGTGATTTGGATCGGAAATGGAGTGCATCCTAGCTGTGTGCTGTGGAAGCAAAATGGAGTGCATCCTAGCTGCGCGCTCTCTTATAAAATTCATAAGTGAATTCATAGGAAAAGATGTAATCCAACGGCAAATGTACTGAACACTTGTTGTGATTCAATTGAATCAATTCAATTCACAGCTAGGATGCACTCAATTTCCAATCCAAATCACAGCTTTTGATGTAGTCGTTTGGATTAAATTTAAAGGCACTCTTCGGATTGTGTTTTTAATCAATCTAAAGATGCAGTAAAAATGCAAGCCATTGCGAAATATCCCAGAATAAATAAAATGCATTTATTATTTGTGTAAAACAAGAATACAAAGAACTTTATTATATAAACACAAATTAAAAAAGTTTCCATTAAATTCAATCACAATTGAGTGTACTTCCTCCGTTCTCCATTTAATCCAAGCGCAACTGTTTTTGCTTCCTCATCCTAAAGGTTTTTTATGTTGCCTTCCCATAACTAGTTCAGCTTTCGACACCAACACCACTCCATTAAAAATGTCCGTCTTGTCCGTTTGCAAACACTTTCGTCGGTGTTGTGTGAGGTTGCCAAAGAAAAACTTCCCATTGAAGTTTTTTCTTGGTTCACCTTTATACTTCGAGCAGACGATTGATGTTTGGGTAGAACAAGTTTTTTGTTGAAGAAGTTATTGAAAAATAACTTCAAAGGAGAATATCCACAAACAAGAAACAAAGGAACTGATGAGATGCTGTGGCGAGGATCGAAACTAGTCTTCCCTGCTTACCCCTTGGCGAACAATGCTAAACATTCTCCACTAATAAATTAGTTTTTTTAAATATTAAAACAACAACAATGGGATTAAGCCAGACTATTTTGAAAAATCAAAATTGTAACAGTTATCCCAATAAAAAAACGCCACCAATGTTCTATTTAAAAAATATTTGTTTTATAAATTCCAATAATTTACAGACATTTCTTTATTTTGTTAACATGTACCGGTGACAGTAACGTAAAGTAACAAATTCATTTGTGGTTGTTGTTAAGTTGTATTTGTTGTAGTATTTACTTTACCTTCTTTGTTCTACCATGAATTCTGACAGAATAAGCAAATAAACCCAGGCAAATACATCCAAGCGTTGGAGGTGTTTACAGCTTAAAGAGAAATAGAAAAAGATAAATTTTCGAACGTCAATGCCAAACGCAAAATGTTACCCATACGTTGGAGGTGTTTACTGCTTCACCGAAGTTTGAGTGTGGTGGATGCGAATTTGACGAACAGAGCACATCCTTTATTTTACTCCGTACATTGCTGTTCCCAACACCAAAAACGATTCAAATAAAAACATATGTGTATACCCGTACTTTTTTAATGGTAAAAGTAGTAAAATAGCGAACTGCGGAAAATGAGATACAATGGAAGGCGGCAACCATGTTACTATTTTTTACACGCTCAAATTTGTCGAGTAAAATGAGTGCGAAATTCAGCGCCATTTTTGTTTAAAGAGAAGTGGACTTTTTGTGCACGTAAAAATTTTAAAAATTTTAATTTTTTTTAATTTTTAAAAGAGTGTGAGTGGAGAGGGCGAAAATGGCTTTCTCTTCTACCACAGGCTACCAGCAAAATTTCTGCAGGTAAAAAATGGCAGAACTGATTTTTCGACTTTTGTTTGACGATTATTTCACAATGAAAAAGAAAATGGAGGAAAAACAGAAGAAAAAGTCGAACGCTGACAAATCTAAATTAAAAACAGTGAAATAAAAGACGAAAATTGATTTTTTATATTTCTTTTTGACATTGCTGCCAGATCTACCATTTTTCCGTTCCTTTTCTGGTAAAAATGTTCATGAGAGAGCAATTTCGAGCAATTTTGACACTTTTCTCTTTTACCACCCTTATGTTTAGTTTACATTCGGCGTCGTTTCGTGATTTCGAAGGCGTTTCGTGATTTCGCGCGGAATCAAGCTAAATTTATCATGATTTCGCATACAAAAATTCAATCATCTCATTTCGTGATTTCAGCGAAATCAACATCGAAATCGCAGTACACATGATATACAACCCTGTTATTGCCTGAAAAAGTACCAAAAGTTGCAACACTTTTCACGTATCACAATAAACAAGGTAGATGGTCAATTGATGCAACAAAAAATTTTAGTATCCAAATTTGTAAACAATGTGAAAAAAATATTAAATTACTTTGTCACAATGCTATTTTTCAGTGTGTTATTGTACTTTTTTAATGGTAATGTTAGAAAAAAGAGCGAATTGTCAAAAATTGATTCCCCATACAAATTTCTTAAAAAATAATGGAACGAAAAAATTACGGAAATTGCAAAAACTGCAGCAAGTCAACGTATCAGCTATCGTATTTAGATGATAATGAACATGTTGCTAGTTTCTACTATGCCAAAATTGTACGGCAAAAAACAGGAGAATAGGGTGTTATTCGGCGCTGTTTTTGTTTAAAGAGAAGTGCAAGTCTTGCTAAACTTCGGAGTACGGGAACGCATTTTTAGCAGTAAACGGGAAAACTGCTGCAAGTTCTGAACACAACTTTTATCTATCAAAATTTATTATTATGATGTCTCAACGATATTTTTTAATTTGTTATTACTATACACAATTAATACCATATATAGATAATTTTACGATAATTTTCGAAATAAAGCTGTAAAGTTCTATATTGTCGTATATTTTTGATGACTAATTCAATTTACAACAACTTGTTTTGAAAATTCATGTTCGATCAGCTGCGCATATGCATCTACCTTGATCATTGTGATATGTTTGAAATCAACAAAAAAATAAGTGTAAACACCGGGATGTATTTCAGGATTTCGTGAAATCCAGTGGATTTTAGAGCGCAAGTGTAAACTTGGCATTACATTAAAAAAGTAAAGGAACAAAGCTTATTTTAGGCCCAGTACAAAGTTCTAATAAAAATATGTTTTAACCATTTCAGTTCGTTATGTCGCCACAGCACTTTGCCATAATTCACATCGATTTATAGACCCCTGGACAATTTCTTTTGACATTTCACGTGTTGGTTTTTTGTTGTTTTTGTGACGAGAGAAGAACACGCGGTAGTGCAGTTAAACAATTGTTTTCGTTTAAAAAATAACTTGAATTTCGTTGAAATAAATCTTTATCAATAAAACAAAATGGGAAAATCAAAGAAGAAACATCCCAAGAAGCGTACCGCGGCTTTTAAAGAAGGCGAGCCCAGTGAATTGGCCGAAGCACCACATTCATTCATTATACATCGAGGCCTGTCCTGCCCGTTTATAACAGATTTAACATTGGATTTTCGTAGAATTATGGAACCATTCACGGCCAGTGAATTGAAAGAGAAGAAAATAAATCGCATCAAAGATTTTGTTGCCGTTAGTAGTTTCTTTCACGTTTCACATATGGGTATCTTCAATAAAGCTGCAACACAGCTATCGTTTAAATTGGCACGTTTACCAAGAGGTCCCACTTTGACATTTAAGGTGCATCAATTTACATTGGCCCGTGATGTGATATCGCAGAATAAGAAACAATTTATTGATGAGGGTATGTTCAAACATTCTCCTCTGGTAGTTATGAACAACTTTACGGGCGATGGTAAACATTTGAAATTGATGGCTCATACATTTCAAAATATGTTTCCTGCAATTAATTTGGCAGAGGTAGGTATCTATTGCGGTTAGATGTTGTTGGAATGTGTAGTAAATTTGTTGGTTTTTTATTGCAGGTTAATATTGCCACAATAAGACGTTGTGTGTTGTTTTCCTATAATCCTGAAACAAACTTGGTTGAAATGAGACATTATTCCATACAAGTTGTACCTGTGGGCCTTAACAAAGGTGTCAAAAAGCTGGTCATGGGAAAAATACCAAATCTAGCGAAGTGTGAAGATATTGCCGAGTTTATTATGCAGTAAGTTTTGAAGAGTACCATCCAGTTATAAGGGCTAATTGAAGATTTCCTATATAAATCACTATTCAGCCAGGCTGAATTAAAGATTTCCTATATAAATCACTATTCAGCCAGGCTGAATTAAAGATTTCCTATATAAATCACTATTCAGCCAGCCTGAATTGAAGATTTCCTATATAAATCACTATTCAGCCAGGCTAAATTGAAGATTTCCTATATAAATCACTATTCAGCCAGGCTGAATTGAAGATTTCATATATAAATCACTATTCAGCCAGGCTGAATTGAAGATTTCCCATAGAAATCACTAATCAGCCAGGTTGATTTGAAGACTTCCCATGGAAATCACTATTCAGCTAGGCTGAATTGAAGACTTCCCATGGAAATCACTTTACAGCCATACTGAATTGAAGATTACTCATGGAAATCACTAATCAGCCATACTGAATTGAAGATTTCCCATGAAAATCACTATTCAGCCAGGCTGAATTGGAGATTTGCCATGAAAATCACTATTCAGCCAGGCTGAATTGAAGATTTCCCATGGAAATCCCTATTCAGCCATGCTCAATTGCAGATTTCCCCTTGGAAATCCATGCTGAATTGATGATAAACTATGTACAACTTATTGATGTCCCAATTTTATCTTGTAATCCTAATTTCCTTTCCTTTGTCTTTTCAGAGATGGAAATGCCTCGGAGTCTGAAGCTGAAGATGATGAAAATACCCAAGTTGTTCTGCCACAAAGTCTCAAAAGTAAGGGTAATTTGGAAAACAACAAATCTGCCATTAGACTACAAGAAATTGGACCTCGTATGACTCTACAGCTAATGAAGATCGAAGAGGGTCTATTAACCGGTGAAGTTCTTTATCATGACCACATTGTTAAGACGGAGGAAGAAAAAGAAGAGCTAAGAAAAATGGTAGAGAAGAAACAAAAGCTGAAGGAACAACGTAAAAAGCAGCAAGCCGAAAATAGGGCAAGAAAACTCAAGGAACAGCAAATAAAATCCAAAACAGCTGGCCAAGCAACTGAGGATGGTGGTGAGGATGAAGTTGCTGCAGCCAGTGACTTGGATGATGATGCTGTTTATTACAAAGAAGAAGTTGGTGAAGATCCCGATGAGGAACTTTTCAAGTCTACAGAACCTGAGTCAAGAAAACGCACCAAATTGCCTCCCAGTTTCAAAAGTAAAAAACCCAAACTGGATGACAAGGCCAAAGATGGTAACAAAAAGGAGTATCAAAAGAATGGCTTCAAATCCTCCAATAAATCCTTTGGTGATAAGAAGACAGGTGGCTTCAAGGACAAGTTTGATAAGAAGAAAGGTGGCTTCAAGGACAAATTTGACAAGAAAAAAGGTGGCTTCAAGGACAAATTTGACAAGAAAAAAGGAAAATCAGGCGGCGGTGGTTTCAAGGATAAGAAATCTTTTAAATTTAACAAGAGAAAATAATATTGTAAATAATTTATTAGTTAAAGTTTTTACAAAGAAATTTATATTCGTTTCATTTTTTAAGTTTACCCTATAACTTAAAGTTAATAATAAAAATTACATTTAATAACTAGAACTTAAAGGCATCAATCCTCTTTCTAACCAAACATTTTCTTAACCATACCCTTATAATTGGCATTACTTGTTTTCCGGCACTCCACAACCTTGTGATATAAGTTGTTGAATTCCTTTTTCTCCTGATAGTCGGGTATCTTCTCTATGGTCTTTTGGGCCAAATCAAATTCCGATAAATGATAATAAGCCATAGCACGACGATAGACACTCTTTTCTGAGGGTGCACTTTGTTTATCGACAAAGTTGGTTTGATAAATCACATCTTCATAGCGCTTGGCATTCAGCAGACATGCCGCTAAATTGGTTTGAATTTGTATAAAAAGATCATGTAAATCCTTACCAGCCATGCCATCGCGTTTCTTTGTCAGGCCTTCAAAAGGTTTGAATGAAATCAAACATTTTGCGGCTCTGGCAAAATATTCATGGGCAAACACCGGATAGGTTTTGAATATTTTCACTCCATTCTCCTTATATCGCAATGCCAAATTGTACATTTCCGCTACACTTAGCTTGTGTACGGGTGTGGATTCCTGTATCTCCTTTAATGTTAGTGTAATCTTTATATCTTTACCGGCTTCTTTCGTTTTTATGGTACACAAGGCCTTTTCACCAATTACCATTTGTTGCACTAACATTTCCAGATAATAATCCACCGGACACAAGGCACTACCCATTTCCATACATTGATTCTTATTGAGATTGTCATCATTTAAGTAAACAGATTCTCGGCCATTGAGATTTTCAACACTTTCCACGGAAATTATTACCTTGGCGACTGTATGAGGTTTTTCCAATTTTGTAAATTGATGGTATAAAACCTTTTTATGCAATCCTTTACGTTCCAATTGCCATTCAGTACCGACATACCATTCCATTTTGTGTACCATTGTGTAAAATTGGATATTTTTGTGTGAGATTGGGAGAGCTAACTGTGCTAACTGTCACTAGATTCAGGGCTTCACAGTTGGAATCGATTTGTTTATTTTTTCTGGCACTTTCGATGAAACAGCTGTCTCGAGCCAACATGTTTGCTCTTGTTTGAGCGGAAATGACAGCTGGTTTGAAGCTGTGTTCAATATAAAACACATCACTTAGGGTTGTATTTACAACTGTCTTACGTGGTCTGGCAACATATCGAAGTGTGTCAAGCTTTAAGAATTAAGGTGTCATTTAAAGCTGTGTTCCTTAACTAGGCGTTTACACCAGACAGTTTGTCTTCAAATACAACTCTGATTTACTAACACATACATATATTTGTCGTTTGTCTCCCAGCTGTCCATCATTTTTTCAAAGACAGTCGGGTTAACAAATTTTTGACATTTTTGTGAGAAAGAAGTGTGATGATAATTGAAATGTGCTGAAAACAAAAGAATATGTACAAAAACAAAATAAATGAACGGAAAACGAAAAGAAATCGATGATTTTCATTCATAATTTTAGAACTGTTTTTGCAGTTGTCTGGACTCCTACGTCACAAAGGCAAGTTTTGGGTTTTTGACAATCAATACATGAACTCAACTGTCCTGTCATTTGTAAACGCAGGGTTACTTACCTGAGGTTACCATTTTTCCAATTTCTTACCATTTTTAACCTGCAAAGCGTTCCTTAACCCCGAAAAGACTTTTGTTTGACGATTATTTCACAAATAGACGATAAACAGAAGAAAAAGTCGAAAGCTGACAAAACTAAATTAAAAACTGTGAAATAAAAGACGAAAATTGATTTTTTTATGTTTATATACCATTGCCTAAAAAAGTACCAAAAATTGCAACACTTTTCACGTATCACAATAAACAAGGTAGATGGTCAATTGCTGCAACAAAAAATTTTAGTGTCAAAATTTGTAAACAATGTGTAAAAAATATTAAATTACTTTGTTACAATGCTATTTTTCATTGTGTTCATGTACTTTTTTAATGGTAATGTTAGAAAGAAGAGCGAATTGTCAAAAATTGCTTCTCCATACAAATTTCTTAAAAAATACGGGAACGAAAAAATGACGGAAATTGCAAAAACTCCATCATAAACGTCAAAATCAACGTATCAGCTATCATATTAGATGCCAATGAACATGCTTGCTGCTAGTTTCTACTAGGCCAAAATTGTATGGCGAAAACAGGAGAAGAGGGTGTTATTCGGCGCTATTTTTGTTTAAAGATAAGTGCAAGTCTTGCTAGATTTCGGAGTACGGGAACGCATTTTTAGCACTAAACGGGAAAACTACTGCAAGTACTAATATTGTGCAGGTTCTGAGCACAACTTTTACCTATCAAAATTTATTATAACGATGTCTCAACAATAAAATCATTTTTTCATTTGTTAGTACTATACACAATTAATACGATATATAGATAATTTTACGATAAGTTTCCAAATAAAGTTGTAAAGTTCTATATTGTTGTATATTTTTGATGATTAATTCAATTTACAACTTGTTTTGAAATTTCGTGTGCGATCAGCTGCGCATATGCATCTACCTTGATCATTGTGATATGTTTGAAATCAACAAAAAATAAATGTAAACATCGGGGTGTATTTCAGGATTTCGTGAAATCCAGTGGATTTTGGAGCGCAAGTGTAAACTTGGCATTACTCGCAAGGATCTTCAAGTTTTACCACTTTTTACTCGAAAAGCGTTCCTTTACTTCAGGCACCATACAATCATATGGTAGCAAAATGGTACAATAATGTATAAGGTAGGCCACAGCTAACAGCTGATTACAATTTTTTTCTTGTTATGGCCTATTCTGTCAAAAACAGGGTTGTCATTTTTAATGTTGTTGACATTAAGAAGAATTGCTAGTGCTTGCTAGAAGAAATTTGTCCAGCAAGAATTTGCAAACTCTCAGTGAAATAACAGTCAAAATTTCTCTCTCGAATCACTCACTTTTGCTGGTTTTTTTTTTGTGTTAACAGACGACTTCTAGCAACAATTGGTACAAGTTGTTAAAAATTTTAAGGTAACCAGACAGACCTATTATGCTATTATAAGGTAGATGGATCTGTGAATTGTTCCAAGAAAAATCTGCTTTAATACTATATCTTATAATTGAAAAGAAAGACAAGAAATTTTATTCGCGTGGTTAATAAATTTTTGTTTTCGCTGTCTTAAGTAAAACTTTTGCTATTTTTGGAACACTTATGTAGCAATAATATTCTGGAGCATAATTGAAGTGATTTTTATTTTGGCACTTTTAAAATAGACAGTGAAGTTCTAAATTTCATATGTTTTTGTAAAACCGACTAACTACGCATATACATCTACCTTTATTACTGCTCCATGCCATTCGACGTTTTAAGCCATGGCTACAGGGCTGTATTTTTCAGCGATTTTCATACCTGGCCTACATCTACTTTATTATACCATGGGTAGCAGTTTACAACTTTTACTACTTTTGCCAGTTTTACAATTTTCTTAAGTAAAGTAACAGACCAATTATCTCACTTTTTTACAAAAAATGTCAAACATTTGTTACGGGGACAAAGACAAATGTGTTACCCCGCTTGCACTTAACGGGTCTAAATAAACCTACTGGGTTTCAAATGTCAATTCCATAGCGCAATCGTCAGATAAATTCTCATAATAAAGATTATCCCTGCCAAAAAGCTATAATGCAATCGCCGTGTATGTATATATCGTCACCATAAATGCCTAAAGACGTAACCCACAAAACCAAAGCTTTACAGGGGCTCAATTAAGTCCTATGAAAATGTGAAATGAAAACTTTTATAAAGGAAAAAACTGTGAAATGAAGAAGATGATAAAGGAAATATTTTTCATTTCAAATTTTCATAGAACAAGAATTCAGCCCCAGGAGAAACAAAACAACTTTAGCTCTGTTTTATACAATATCAATCTTATGAAGGCCAATATTTTTAAGTAATGAAACTAAAACCCTGAAAACGCTCGGTTTTGGGATCCGTCATTACAACAATATCTGTAATGTTATCCCATTTTCCGAAATGCCATTTCTTGGTTAGGATTGTTATTTTTGAACATAGAAGCTTGACATTTTGACCAAACATGTATTTAAGCTTTATGTGTCAAATTCCATCAAAGGTCTAGCTAGCAAACTTTTTATTACGTATGGTATGTTCCTTTACTTCTGAAAATAGTAAAACCGGCAAAAGTAGTAAAAGTTTTAAACTGCTCCCATATGAATTGTATTGTGTCTAAAGTAAAGGAACGCTTTTCGAGTAAAAAGTGGTAAAACTTGAAGATTCTTGAAATAAAATTTTAACATAAAGAGCTATAAACGTTAAAATTTAAGTAAAAGGACATCCACAGTTTATACAATTAGACACTAAGCCCACCTGATTATTATGTTTGTTTCAAAGACATTATTGTGATTTAAAATACAAAGAGACTCAAATCACAATAATATAAAATCTATTATGTTTGTTATCAAATGTTGTTAACAGAACTCTGGATGGCCGACCTGCTATAGGTCTTGAGGACAACATTCATAGTCTGTTCCAGAACTGCAAGAATCTACTAATTTGTACTATTTTTTCGATATCATAGAGGAAAAATTGTTATCGTAGTAAAAAATTGTAGATTCTTTCAGGTTCTGGAACAAGCATTCAGCAACATTGTTACAAATTGTAGCGTAAAAAGACACAGCTAGATTTCAATGTCAAATCCTCATAAAGAAGGTTAATCCTGCAAAAAAAACTCATGTGTAAACATGGCGTAATGTTGACGACAACGACAACAAATTGAAGTATCGCCTTGCCACTTTATCTCAATTTAGTGTTTATATACAAGTTGCAAAAAAAAAACGCGCCAATCAAGCCGGCCGATACTAAAAATGTCCCAAATAAAACGTGGAGCTTTTATTGTCCTGGAAGGATGTGATCGATGTGGCAAATCTACGCAGTCCCGGAAATTGGTGGAGTACTTAGAAAGCTGTTCCATTCCCGTTAAGTATATGGCATTTCCTGAACGTTCATCGAATATTGGACAAGTTATCAATGCTTACCTCACCAATAAACAAGAGTTGAATGATGAAACCATACATCTGCTCTTTACGGTCAATCGATGGGAACATAAAAATCATATACTATCATTGTTAAATTCCGGAACGACACTAGTAGTAGATCGTTATGCATATAGTGGTGTGGCTTATAGTGTTTCCAAGGGCATGTCCAAGCAATGGTGTATGTCACCGGAAAGTGGTCTACCTAGACCAGATGTAGTTTTCTATTTGAAAACAAATGTTAACACTTTACTGGATCGCGGAAAATTTGGTGAAGAACGTTATGAAAAGGAAGATTTCCAATCGAAAGTTGCGCGTACCTTTGAGGAGATCTATAAAATGGAACAAAGCTATTGGCATCCAATTGATGCCAGTCAATCACCGGATGTTATACATTCGTTGGTAAAAGAAAAGACACTTGAAATTCTTAAACTGGTGGAGAATACTACACCCGAAGTACTGGATTGGCTGAGAAAATCATAACGACATTTAATTATATGTATATCTGTTGTGGAATTCTGGAACTCATTTTTCGAGTTACCGACAAAAATCGGTAAAATTAAAATGCTTATAATTTCGTTAATTAACGAATTTTTTTCAGTGAGATAAACAAAATGTAACTGTTGTTCTAGTAGCAGCATAGAAAACTACGTAGAAGCATGGTTTGGCCGAAATACTATGATTTCGGGCCAATCCGGTACGAAAAGAACCCGCTGCCGTGGGATTGAAAAAATAATAGTCCTTAAAACTACTGTCAACTTTAATTAAAACTTTTCATTGATAATTTTTTGTGTTAATTTTTCGGTAACTCAAAAAATGTGTTACAGAATTCCACTATTGATTCGGAAACTGCCAGAATCTACTATTTCTAAAATTTTACAATTTTTTCTTTTATACATTTAAGAAGTTTTACAAGTTGGGTACATGAATACGCACTAAATTACATTCCAATTGGTTGCATTGTAAATATGTTATGTTGGAAAGTCGTAAAGCAATATACATACATATAAAAATAAATTTTTGTTAAATTGTTAATATATAAGCAGAAAATTCTCAAATAAAACCAGTCAATAAAACCATGTCGGACAATAAAACTGCATATCATAGAAGAAAAAAAGATAATTTGTTTGTAGTCCTAAAGTATTCTTATGAAAGTCGAAAAATGGCATTACAGGCAAAAATAATTTTCATAGTTTACCTAAAAGTCTTTTCAAAGGAGGGCATAAGGCTTTAAAGACCAAATGTCCTAATGAATAAAAGAATCACCTCACATAGTCATCTCATATAGAAAAAATGTTTTCGCAACAAAGGCAAAATACCAGAAAAAGATCAAGATCAGAAGGTCTGACAATGCAGAAATCTTTGAACCGGTGACTATCAGGTTTAGCAATCGCTGACTCAATCAAACCACCCAGATGTCAACATTTAAGGAAAATTGAAACATTTGATGAATGAGGCAGAGAATTATTGCATAATTAACATAGGTGCAACATGTCAAAATCCATTTGGTCGACTCTGTCAACAAACAACAAATTCACTCTTTAATTTGAACAAAGCGGAAATCAGAGTAATTAACGGGAGTCATTACTGGACACTACGTTAGAGCCTTTACTGCAGACTCTGTGAGGAGTTGAGACGGAGATAATTGGACACCTATGTCTTTTTCCAATGCTGACCCGCAGGAGGCATTGTTTAAAGAGTGGCTGGGACAGCGCAACCTGAACACGTAAATCGTATATTTGATAGTTTCCTAAGTATCACTACCCAAATCTATGGCGATTATCATGAACGGCAATTCCCCGTGAATTTTTTCACTTTCTCCCTTAAGTTGCAACGGCGGAAAAACCGGTGACTATCAGGTCTAGCAATCGCTGACTCAATCATACCACCCAGATGTCAACATTTAAGGAAAATTGAAACATTTGATGAATGAGGCAGAGAATTATTGCATAATTAACATAGGTGCAACATGTCAAAATCCATTTGGTCGACTCTGTCAACAAACAGAACAAATTCACTCTTTAATTTGAGCAAAGCGGAAATCAGAGTAATTAACGGGAGTCATTACTGGACACTGCTACGTTAGAGCCTTTACTGCAGACTCTGTGAGGAGTTGAGACGGAGATAATTGGACACCTATGTCTTTTTCCAATGCTGACCCGCAGGAGGCGTTGTTTAAAGAGTGGCTGAAGTGGCTGGGACAGCGCAACCTGAACACATAAATCGTATATTTGATAGTTTCCTAAGTATCACTACCCAAATCTATGGGGATTATCATGAACGGCAATTCCCCGTGAATTTTTTCACTTTCTCCCTTAAGTTGCAACGGCGGAAAAACAAAACTCACGGGGAAATTTAATTCATGATAACCCCATATATTAAAATTTCTAAATTTACTTAATTACATATTTTTCTTTTATCACCATTTCGTGTTGGAACTCTTGTCTTTTCTCTTTTACATCTCTTATCTTACAGGTTTCTTCCATCCCAACTCTACCTCTTCCTATGCCATTTGGAAGATCACAATGGACCGGAATGTCTCCGAGTTACGCAGTTAAACTTATTGGCTGCACATCCCAAAACCCCTACAATACTATCCTTACCCATTATTATTCTTAAAGAAGACTAGAAAGTCATCTCATGCCGAGCCCTATGCTGATCAGAAAAACAGATCGTTAGGGGTTTTTTACGAATGGTCTTCTTATCTTCTCATCGAAGGTTCTCAGAGATATTAGACCTGCTGGTCCTCTCATAGTAGACCAGTAGGTCTTCTCATAGTAGACAAGAAGCCCTTCTTATAGAAGTCCAGCAGGTTTTCTTATAGAATACCTGTAGGTGTTCTCATAGAAGAACAGAAGGTTTTCTGATAGAAGAACGGTAGGTCTTCTCATATTAGACCTATTTTTTCCATAAAAGACCAGTAGGTCTTATAGAAGACCAGCAGGTTTCTTAGAAAACGTCTCTCATATATGATCAGTGGCTCTTCCCAGGGCAAGGCAAAACGACGGACTACTTCGGGTACCTTGGGTACCTTATACACGAAATTATTTTATTTTATTAAGTGAATTTTGAGGCGGTGTTTCCGACCGTTTCGAATTTTTTGCAGTATGTTGTCCTTTTGGCAAAAAAGCACAAAAAATCCTGCCGGCGCCACAGCTTTCGAATTGAATATCCCATTAGACCGAAACTGTGCACTTTGAAATATTTTATGCGATTAATTTCGAATATAGGCAATATCGGTCCTCTCCTTCGGGTAACTTCCTCCACAAAAAATCAAAATTTGTTATCTAAAATGTTGCTCATAATATCCCTCAAAAGGAGTAACCGAGGTATTCTTTGTTGTCCTGTTTATAGCGATGTAATGTATTTCAAGGGCAAGTCCATAGACGTAACTTTGCGCACCTTACAATTTCTTCTAAACATACATCAAGCTCCTAGAAGGTCTACGTCGGTTTAAACCTACGGTACCTCTATCACAAAAAGTTCAAATTTATATGCAATTTAAGGGTTGTTCGGTGATCGTTTTTTAATTGCTCATAGCGATATGTTTTTTTGTGGGTAATTCCATGCTTCCCGTAATATTCCTCTCAAACTGTAATCAATTTCCAAAAAATACTTATCGGATCAATACTTTCGGTACCTTCATCAAAAAAAGTTGATAATTTTCGTTTATATTTAGTTTAGGATCTGATGGAGAACTGTTTTCAAATTTTTATTAACGGTACTTCTTTTGATTCTGATTACAAGCATATAATTGTTTTCGGTGGCAAGTAAATGCTTCTTGACCTAATGACCCTAAGGTAACAACCAGCTTGATAAATATTGATATGAATGACTCCCAAACATAGATCCAGTACCAAGATGAACTCTGTCGGTCCATTCCTTCAGGAACCTAGTCCGCAAAAGTTCCAATTTAAGGCCACTTCTCTCACATCGTATTGAAATTTTAATAACCGGTAGCCATGATATCATCAGTATGATATTACAATTTTGTCTGCTAAGTTAAGCTAATACTTCGGGAGATGTGGCCCACGAAATGTCCCAATATTTACAACCATACAAATCTCTCACTAATGTTTTTTAGACAGACTTTGTTGAAACGCTATAATTTTATACCTCATACTTCTCTCGACACTGACACCAATATTGCAAAATGTAGGATGAATTATGCCGCAGACTGTGTTGAATTTCTGATACTTACCCAACATACGCCTAGTAATTTATAATGGAAACTTCCGCTTTTTGTTTTATCGCCTATGAAAATGCTATTTACTTTTAAAATTAGGGATCCGTTCTTTTTTTGTAGAACTATTTTGTTTTAGAGCTAAACCTATAACTCTGCGTGTTGCGTGTGCGTTCAAAAATACAAAAACAAAATACATGTATTTCAAACTGAAAACAAATATGCTTTGTTCCAGAACTTGCAAGAAGCTACTACTTTTTACTACGATAACATTTTTTCCTTTATGTTATCGAATAAAATAGTAAAAATTAGTAGATTCTAGCAGTACTGGAACAGACCAATACATGTATTTTGTTTTTTTTCGAACGCACACGCAATTAATTAGGTAAAGCCTTTAACAAAAATATATTTTGACAGTACCTTGTTATTGATTCATGGGTTGCCTACACCACCTTGTGGTACGGGTATTATGTGTTAGTGCATTTGTATGTAACATGCCTAAGGAAAAGAGATAGGCCCATAGTTCCTTCTAGGGATATGCATAGAATCACTTTCTGAGTTGATTTATGCATGTCCGTCCGTCCGTTCGCATTTATTGTTCGATTTGGCTGAAAATTGGGGAAGATCATTTTTTTTAGCCTAATGAAGAACGCTATTGCTTTTGATGAAAATCGGTTCAGATTTGGATATAGCTCCCATATATATTTTCGGCCGATTTGAGGTTTTTGATGCACCAAACACGCTGTATCTGTCCAGTTTTGATGAAATTTGGAATGTGTGATGGAATTAGATCTATAGATAAATGTACCAAATTATATCGAAATCGGTTCAGATTTGGATATAGTTCCCATATATATTTACTGCCGATTGGAAGTATTTGATGCACCAAACACGCTGTATCTGTCCAATTTTGATGAAATTTGGAATGTGTTACGGAATTAGGTCTATAGGTAAATGTGCCAAATTATATCAAAATGGGTTCAGATTTGGATAATATCCAATGGATATAGCTCCCATATAAATTTTCGGCCGATTTAAGGTATTTTATGCACCAAAGACGCAATGTATGTCTAATTTTGATGAAAATTGGAATGTGTGACAGTGTTTGGCCTAGAAATATATGTGCCAAATTATATCGTAATCTGTTCACATTTGGATTTAGCTCCCATATATATTTTACCTATTCACTGTGGTGTAGGGTATCATATAGTCGGCCCCGCCCGACTTTGATCCTTTCCTTACTGGTTTTTACTTGTTAAAATATACTAAAATATGTTCTTCCAGAAGTTCAGTAAACCGTAAGACCATTAGATATTTTTCTATAGAGAGAGCAGGATGTCTGCTTAATGTCAAAATATCTATATATATAAAAGAGCTTAGTGATAAGTGAGTGAGTGACATGTATATCATCACCCAGACGAAACCGCTGAAGCTAGAAAGCGGAAATTTTGACTGTGGGTTGCTGTCGGTGTGTAGGGGTGAGATAAGGCTGGGTTTTTGGAAATTCGACCTAGAAGGGTACGAAAAGTACTAAATATGGTACCCTTTGTTTTGGGCAAACGGGAAGAGCTAGAATTCTAAAATTTGGAATGAGGGTAACTGGTGGAGAGTTAGGAAGATTTACCAAAGGGTTTTTGGAAATTCGACCTCTAAGTGTACGAAAAGCACTAATTTTTGTACGAATTGTACATTTTGGTTGGGAAGTGGTGTTTATAAAAGGTAATGGTTTTGGAAATTAGTACTCATGTGTACGAAAAGTTCTAAATGGTACTAAATTTAGTACAATTTGGATTTAGGTGAACGGATAGAGCGGGAATTCTGAAATTTGGAATGTGGGTCACCGATAGAGAGTTAGAAAGGTGTACCAAAGGGTTTTTGGAAATTCGACCTATAAGTGTACTAAAAGTTACTAAATTTAGTACCATTTGTATAATTTCAACTGATATAGCTAGAATCCTGGAATTTGGTATGGAAATCATGGTTGGGAAGTGGTGTTTATAGAAGGAAATGGTTTTGGAAATTCGTACTCATGTGCACGAAAAGTTCTAAATGGTACTAAATTTAGTACAATTTGGATTTGGGTGAACGGATAGAGCTGGAAACCAGAAAGTTGGAACTATGATTATTGTTAAAGTGTAAGAATGAGATATAGGTGTAGTTTTGTAAATTCGTAGTTATGTCCACGAAAAGTACTAAATGGTACTAAATTTGGTACAACTTGGAATTGGGTAAACAGATAGAGCTGCAAACCTGAAACGTGGATTATTGAGGTAGCTTTGGAAATTCGTACTTATGTGTACGAAAAGTACTAAATTTGGGACAATTTAGATTTGGATAAATGGATAGAGGTGGAATCCTAAATTTTGGAGTAGTGATTACTGTTGGAGTATAGGATTGTGGTAGTTTTGGAAATTCATACTTATGCGTACAAAAAGTACTAAACTACGAAAAGTACAAAAGCGTACTAAATTTGGTACAATTTGTATTTGGATTAATGGATAGAGGTGGAATCCTAAAATTTGGAATAGTGATTACTGTTGGAGTATAGGAGTGCGGTAGTTTGGGAAATTCGTACTTATGTATACGAAAAGTACTAAACTGTTCTAAATTTGGTACAATTTGGATTTGGGTGAACGGATAGAGCTTTGGAATTACAATTACTGTTGTAGGGTAGGATTGAGTTATGGAAATAGCTTTGGAAAATTTTACTTATGTGTACGAAAAGTACAAAGTAATAAATAAATAAAAATAATAAATTTGGTACAATTTACTGTTGGAGTACAGGATTGAGGTAGTTTTGGAAATTCGTACTTACGTGTACGAAAAGTATCGTGAAATTTGGAATTATGATTACTTTTGCGTGGAGGATTGAGACAGATGTCGGAAATTCGTTCTTATGTGTACAAAATACTTTTTGTACACATAAGTACGAATTTCCGAATGGTACTAAATTTGGTACCATTTGGATATGGGTATAATATGGTACAATTTGGAGTGGAGGATTGGTAGTTCTTGAAATTCGAACTTTCGTACGAAAAGTATTAAATGGTATACGATGTTATTTTTGACACACTTACCTATTATAAGTAATAAATTTGGTTGTTTGTTGGTGTTCAGATAAGGGGTTTTGAAATCCATACAAATTCTGAAATTAGGTTGGAGGTCGCTAAGGACTGAATTATTGAGTTGGTATTGGAAATAAAAAAATACAAAATAGTACCAAATTTGATGTTGGGTGATGCTGGAATTTTATAGTTAGAGTGCGCAAAGTACGAAAGTGCAATAAATTTGGTATTGGGCTATGGTGTTAGTACAATAAGTGTACTAGAAGTATTAAGTAGTACTAAATATTGAAGCACTGGTATTGAGAATGTCTATAAAAATCCGCCTTTAAAATGTATGCATTGTTTCTGCATGTAATACCATGAAGTTTTAAAATTGTATCGAAAAGTGTGCTAATGCTTTCATGTTAACACGAAGGTGGTTTCTAAATTTTACACTGAAATCAAACAGTCAAACGTATCTTTTGAACAAAATTGTTTCTTTTTTATTCTGAACGTTTTAGAAAGTACATTTGAAAACGAAGATCTATGCAACTATTGTTTTACAAAAAGGTTTTTATCCCCTGTGAACAAAAAGGGCTAAATTAAAATGTGTAAAAAACAACAGTTACATATAGGGGCCATGTCAAACAAAGCGTGCGTATTAAGTAACATTTTTTGACTAAAGGTTTGCTACAGGTTGATATCACAAATGCCGAAATTGCAGATACTTCGGTAGGAAAATGTGAATAAAATCTTCAAAATACCCGTACCGTTCTAATAAAACATGGAATGGAATTTAAAATGGGTATTTTTTGGAAATTCGAACATAAGGTATATGAACATTACTTAAAAGAAATTAAATATCAATTAAAATAGGTATTGGTACATCAAAATTTTCGGTGTCCACCATTTTCATATGAAATATTGTTTATTTGTATATTATTCCCTTTCCGCATACGAAGTAGCGGGCATTTTGCTCGTCTTCTTATAAAAGACCAGGGGCTGGATTTGAAAGAAAAACAATATTTTCTTTATAAAAATTTTCATTTGACAGTTAATGCCTTTTTAAATGCTTTCATTTCAAATTTTCATAGAACAAGAATTTAGCCCCAGTAGTGGGATTCTGTAACTTTTTTTGTCCTTACCGACAGAAATCGGTAAAATTCAAACGCAAAATTATGAATGAAATGCTGAAATAAAAGTTGACAACACTTTCGGTTTCGGTAGGGGTTAGCGACTACTTTATTTTCGACGGTAAATTACCGAAAATGTTCGTTAATTATCAACATTATAAACAATTAAAATTTTGTAGTTATCGATAATTGTCGGTAATTCTGTCTTAAATAGTTTCAGAATCGCACTACAGAAGGCCTTCTTCTTATAAAGTAGAAGGTCTCTATTTAATACACGACCGGAAAGTCTTCAGTGACTAATTAGAAGTAATAAAAAATTTCAAACTTTTTCAATTTGTTATTAATAAATTTTATTTTTTATAATTATTTTTTTTATTCAACCTTTTTCAAATACTGTTACTTTTTCGTATTATTATTTAATAATTACTTAATAATCTACATTTATTTTGAATATAAGCTTTTTCTTCTTCTTATAAAATAGTGACGGTTTTCATTGCATTATGTTGTTGTTTTCTTTTAGGATTCAAACGTATGTATGTAAATATATGATTTTATAAACGTCATTTATACAAAAATATACATAGTTCTTTTTTATTATTTTCTAACATTAAAAACAATTTGAAACTGTGCTATGTTGTTTGACGCTGTTGATGATGATATTTTGAATATCTTTTAAAGTAAAATTGATCATTTTAAAAGGCAGTAAATGCTTATTACATACATACAAACATATTTGTGTAATAAATACACTGATAAAGTATAATCAAAAGAATTATTTTAAATGCTCCAACATTCTTTTTTCATTTGTGTGATGTACTTGCCGCATTTTTTTCTTTCTTGATTTTCATTTATTATGGCTGGGGAGCCAACCAATTATATCAACACGCATTAAGAATTCGATTTTATAATTCATTTCTACTCGGAATTTAATATTTTGTTTTTTAGCCTTGAAGGTTTTTGTATTAGTATATGGATTGAATAAATAAATAAATATGATTGTTAACCAAGAAAAGAAGAAGAAATTTTGCAATGTGCAAAGTTTAGTCCAAATCGCAAGTCTTTAAACTGCGCATTTGCATTTTTTAATTTTTTGTGGGAGTTACCTAAAGGTGTGGACCGGTATATTCCATATTCGAATACAATCTATGTCCGGATGAAATATTACGAGGTGCAAAGTTCGAATACTCGCTTTTGAACTTTTCTGGGGGAGGTACCCGAAGGAGTGTAGTTATTGTACGCAACTGCCAGTCAGACAGACTGATAGACAGAGCTGAATCGACTTCAAATTGTTTGAAACCATTTCGTACAAACGTACTTGGGGTCTAAAACCATTATTTCTAAGAGTCATATTGTTAATCGTATCAAAGTGTGTATTTACCATCGTTAGTCCATATAGGCAGACGGTATACAAATAAAAGTGTAATTTAAGTGAACATAGTACCTGTAATCTATACAATGAAAAATATTTTGCGATGCTATAGTTAGACGTTTCGACATTTCGCTGTATAAATCTGTGATTTCGGGCTCTCTCTTATCTTTTTCAACGGAAAAGACGTTGTACGTTCTTCTACCGCCTTTTTACCGATATTCTTTAGTGTGCTACAAAACGTTAAAGAGGAACATACCCAATTGCAAATATCGTGTTGTCAATTCGCTCCAATACAAATTGAGGCACCACTGCATCGTTTTGAATGCTATTCAAATCTACTCGTTGATCTAGGGGCTCACGTTTATACATAGGCAGGAGCATAGGTTTGATACTCGGTTGGCAGCCGCTGAAACACTATGGTCAATCTGCTAAGAAAGAATCCGCTGCCGTGGGAGATCTCCAATGACGTGCCTGGCTGGTAAAACCTGTCCACAAAGATTTGACAGGGATGCTCATGCAATAACAACTAACAGGTACTGCATTGAAAAGTTATAGTTGTGCTGATGAAACGATAAAATTTTAAGCACATCATGAAGACGGTCCACTTGTGTCATAAGAAGCACCCTTTTGCAGTCCTTAGGGCGGCATTATGACAGTTTTGAATATACTTGATCCATTGGCTTTTTGACGTGTAGAAGTCTATCAGCCATGTTGTACGATGATTGGACCAAAAATATTCGCCTTTTAAATAAAATTGCAAGGAATGCTGATACAGATAAGACTATGTTTACATTTACGAAATCCACTCGATTTCAACTGTCAACTCCTTTGCGTATACGTCAAATGAAAACTCATCTGAAATCGAGTGGATTTCATTTCACGTTTGAGCAATGGAATTGACAGTTGAAATCGAGTGGATTTCGTAAATGTAAACATAGTTGTAAGAGTGATGTTGAAGAATTTTACTTTTATCCAACGTGAAATCTGTAGACCGTGCAAAACATGGCTGACTTCCGTTTTGTAAGATGCTTTGTATTCGTGCATGAAGCTAGGGGTTCTTAAATCGAGTTCCATACTAGAGTAATTTTATGAAATTGCAGTAGTGGGGAAATCGATTTAAGAATCCCAAGTTTCATGCACGAATACAAAGCAACTGACAATACGGAAGTCGGCCCATCTGTCCAGCATGCGGCACATGCCCGCACGACACACTGCACTTTTTCTAACGCCCTGCCAAAAATTACTTAGCTAACTCCAGTTGATCTGTGGTTAAATCCCATCGAAACAGTCACATTCCTAGAATTGGTTATAGACCCAGAACCAGATAAAGCAGAAGAATTAACTTGCAAACATATAATAAAAATATACTGTTACAACAATAACGAGGAGGCTAGTGTTGACGCCTTCTCCGTTCTATCGCATTTCTCGTTAGGCGGTATTATTACGCTTGTACATTTCAAGTATATCAGCCAGTGGGTAAAGTTCGTCTTATCTGCAAATCCAATGATTCTACGTGAAAATTTTATTATCATGGCCCTTAAAACGTTTGCGAGGGTCGTCTATATTAGGATGATTAATATGACAACAATTTGCTTGGGATAGCTATAGGGGTTCCGCTACATTTTGCTGCACGACTGGCATCTCATGCTCGTCAGTGCGGGATTGGCTGCGGCATGCGGATTGGCAGGTCATTTTTAACATTCATACATCCGGGGAAGTGAGCCCCTGAAAGAAGAACCAAAGTCTCTGATTCGAAGTTAATCCACCTGCCATCCTTCCGCTTAATATAACCTATGAACCTAAGTACATAATACTTAAGGGGCCGGTTAGTATTTTTCGTAAGCCGGCCGATTCGTTTATGCCACCTGGACTTTCCATTAGATTTCTAGGTTTCAAACTCATAGAACTCCACTTAGATCGTCTATAAAGTCTTCCTTCATCTCGTCTATAAAACTTCCTTTAGCTCAATATCAGCTCGTCTATAAAGACTCCCTTGAGCTCGTCTCTAAAGACTCCCTTTCGCTCGTCTATAAAGACTCCCTTCAGCTCGTCTATAAAGACTCTACTCAGCTCGTCTATAAAGACTCTACTCAGCTCGTCTATTAAGACTCCCTTCAGCTCGTCTATAAAGACTCCCTACAGCCCGTCTATAAAGACTCTCTTCAGTTCATATATAAAAACTCCCTTCAGCTCCTCTATATAGACTCTCAGTAGCTAGTCTATAAAGACTCCCTTCAAAATGCCTTTTAAGACTGCCTTAAACTCGCTTATAAAGACTCCCTTCAGCTCGTCTATACAGACTTCCTTCCTCTCGTCTATAAAGACTCCTTTCAGCACGTCTATAAGACTCCCTCCTGCTCGTCTACAAGGACTTTATATATAAAGACTAGAGTTGTGTAGTTCCGGAACGAACTAGTTCCAAGGAACTATTCCGGACAAGGAACTATTGGAACTATATCCGGCTCTTTCATTTATATAGTTCCTTTACTTCATATAGTTCCAGCCGTGCATGTAGTTCCTTTCATTTATATAATTCATTTTCTTTCTTCGTTCGGTTCCTTCATCATTCAGATGCGGCCACATTGTTAAATAAACGTAAATCACATCCTCGTTAATTGCTGCAATTTATTAATTTTTATGCCATTTCATCCACCAAAAGATGAAAAAAGGAAGGGAAAGATTCGTTAAACTACTTCATTCTCGGAACTATTTGGAATGAAGGAAATAAAAAGAACGAGGAACGAGAAAGATGCGTTGAAGTATATCGGTCTCGGAACTATTTGGAACGAAGGAAATAGAAGGAACGATGAAAGAGAAAGATTCATTGAACTATATCGCTCTCGGAACTATTTGGAACTACGGAACTATATTAAGGAACTAGTTCCTTTTGACAAAAGGAACTAGAAAGATCGATCCGCTCCAGGAACTATATTGCCCAACTCTAATAAAGACTCCCTTCAGCTCGTCTATAAACAATCCCTTCTGCTCGTTTATAAAAACTCCCTTCAGCTCGTCTATACAGACTTCCTACATCTCGTCTATAAAGACTCCTTTCAGCACGTCTATGAGACTCCCTCCTGCTCGTCTATAAGGACTTTATATATAAAAACTCCCTTCAGCTCGTCTATAAACAATCCCTTCTGCTCGTTTATAAAGACTCCCTTGAGTGGTCTATAAAGATTCCCTTAAGCTCGTCTATAAATACTCCCTTGAGCTCGTCTATAGAAACTCCCTTCAGCTTTAAGGACTCCCTTCAGCTCGTCTATAAAGATTCCCTTGAGCCCGTCTATAAAGACTCTCTTGAGCTCGTCTATATAAAGAGCCCCTTGAGATCATCTTAAAGACTTCCTTGAGCTCATCTACAAAGACTCCCTGGAGTTCATCTATAAATACCCAACCCTTCCTCTTCGTTGAGCTAAAGTTTCCGTAATGAAATTAAAAAAAAAAAAAACTTTGCGTTTGCTTTTTTGTCTTTTGTATGAAAAATATTTTAGAATTCGTGTTTTTTATTTGATTTTTTTTTTGTTTATCTTGCGTTTTCGTATTTCTATTTATAATGTAGGGCGTATGTATAGAGTAAAGTAGTTATTGTAAGAAGTGACTAGAAATAAAAAATACAATACAAAGAAAGAATGTAAAAATTAAAAAATAATTAAATAATCATCATCATAAACATAATCGCAGCATAATTAAAAAATAATAATAAGAATAAATGAATAAAAAAATAAACATTACAGACTTATGTTTGGGTAATTATGTATAAATGGGGTTATTTTGTTGCTCCATCATTATTATTATTATTGTTAAAAAAAAACTAAATAATAAAATTATGGAAAATCATTATTATTAAATAATTTTAAATGTGCTTGCTTGCTGGCTATGGTGATGTAATATTATATAATAATAAATATAATAAATTATGTGTTATATTTTGGGCTAATCTTTGATTAAAAAAATAATCATTGAGCATTTGTTTGTTGTGTTTGTGATATATAGTATTTTTGGGTTGTAATTAATTGGTATCATGATGTGTTTGTATTTATGTTTTGTTTTTATTATTTGTTGGATTTAAAGTTGTATTTTTGAGAAATATTTGTTTCATTGAACCCCTTTTAAGCGAACTACTTAATAAAGAAATTTAAAAGTAATCAATTTTAAAAACAAAAGTAGTTGAGCTTAAATGAAGAAGCAAAGCTTGGGTGGGCTTTCAATGATTTGGGCACTGGTGAAATGTAAAAAAAAAAATAAATGTGGATGTTTGTTTTATAAAAGTCCATGACAATTAATGATTAATTCACTCTCTCACTTCCTTATTGGGGAAAGAGAACCGCTTTGATGTCCAGATCATATGGCAAACATAATGTGACAGTGACATTTCGTTTGTTATTTTTCTTTTAAAATACCTCTCCATCTTTTCTGTGTTACGGAAAACGGTTTGTAGTAAATTTAATTTAGGAAAACATTGAACCGAAAATGGGCACCATAACAAAAGGTTACACGGAAAATAAGGGGTTATTGAAAATGTGTGCTACTAATTGAAAAACATCCACCAAAAAGACTTTATCTTTGTCTCTAAATCCTAAAAAATCCAACAAAAACTTTGGTTTTATGTGAATCAATGGAAAAATGTTACAGTTAAAAAACAAAAATTTGGATTTAGCTTTGTAAAATAACTTAAAAAATAAATCAAAATTAAGTAATTTTTGTTTACAATTGCTGTATAATAAGAAGAACAATACTTCATTTTTTACAAAATAAATTAAACAAAACAAAAGTTTAATTTAAAAAAATCTAAAAAACCTAACCTCAAATATTTTATCATAATTTTACAATTTTTGTTATTTTTCCTTTTCTTTCTTTTTTTTTTAGTAATTCAAACAAATAATTTCTAAAAGGCATTTTTTATTTAGCATTATTATGAATTTTGCATGATCGTTTTATGACAATTTATTGGCATTTTTGTTTTTATTATTCTTCATGAGTGTTTTTTTAAAAACTATAATACAATTATCTTTATAAAAAATAAATCACATAATACTTAGTATAAAGAGAAACCTAAAAATCCTAATTTTATAATTAATACCATAATTGTTAATATTTTTAAAATCCATTATATTTCGTCTTTTCTTTACTCTTCCACGGTTTGCAGGCAATAACAATTCGTTTTTTTTTTAAATTTATATTTAAATAACTTTTTTCATTTTTAAAAAATTCCATTACTTTTGCGAGTTTTTATTTTTCGTTTTAATTGTTTGTTTTTTTGTTGTTGTTTTCTATAACGTCAGGGTTCCATAGGATCTATATAGTACTATAATAGTGAGTGTGTTTTGTTATGTCTATGTGTGTATGTATTCTCATAAGCATTATTCATTAGAAAGTATAGTTTTCTAGGATTTTTATGTAGTATAAGTACGGATAACATCGCGTATAACAGCCCGACACAATGGACATTGGCCACCGCCCACACCACGCCATTGCTCAATCGCACAGTCATAGCACATGCACATGTGGCCACAGCTATAGAGTACGGAATCAATTTGATTTTCATAGCAGATTGTACATTCAGCACCAGCTGAATCTGAATTATCCACTTGATCCTTAGACCATTTGTTGTTTGTGGCAGCAGCCACATTGAGTGAAGAGGCAGTGTTTGTCTAAGAAAAAGAAAGAAAAATTTACATAAATATCATCAATATAAACTCCTGACCTTGGCAATTGAATGAAACAATTTCAATTGATTCCCCACATTAGCACCGAAATCAATCAATTGCCTCTAAATTGCCGTTGGCGTTTTCGTGAAATGGAATCAAATACTAACCTCAATAAATTGTCCATTATTGATATTTCCCACAAGTGTGTTTACATTTGAATTACTGCTGGCACCACTTGAACAAGTGGCAGAATTTCCACCATTACCAGCCCCACCACCACCATTTGTGTTGGCTGCCGCCGCTAAGCGAGCCTGCGACGACGCCAAACCATTCAAATCCAAAGCAGATGTGGCAGGAGGTAAGTTCACAACAAGCACAGTACCACCACCATTGGTGGGTTGAATTTGTATCATTTCACCATTTGAGGGCATGCTAATCATACGTCCCGTTGCACTTGGTGGTGAACAGGTGCCATTCAAAATACCTGATGTTTGGCCAGAGGCCAAGTTATTTGTCGATTGCATAGAGGCCAGTGTTGAGGTGGATGCACTTATTGTGCCATGTGTTACATTCAATTGGGAGGGATGGATAATTTTTCGATTTTCCGATATTTGACTATTCAGACTATTCATGGATTCCGAAACGGGAATATTGACTATGCGTTGCGAGGATCCCGCAATTGCGTTTGGTGGATAATTCACCATATTTGGCAGTTGTTGACGGAACATACGCACCGATTGTGTTGAACCATAGACATCGAGGAAGGCCCACAATTGTAAAGATTGATCGACATGCATCACCACGACGGCTGGGCCATTATTTTTACTAATTGTCACCTCCCCATTGGGTGCCACAAAGAAGGCAATTTCATCTCCACGCTGGGGAGCAGCTGCAATATCTTTGCTCACAACCCAATATTCTGGACGATCCAACAGGAAGTCGGAATCATTTGGTAAATCTCCTGGCTGGAGGGCAGCTGGATTGCACGATGTCAGGCCCAAAGCCAATGCACCCACATACATTTGTTCGGTCTTTAGGATTTGTACAATTATCTTTTCTCCTATTCTTATGGGACGGGCAGTGAAAACATAACCTTGGCAGAAATCATTTTCCGTGCGAGAGGCAATAAAACGATCGTGTGATAGACGGACATTGCGACCTTTGGTAATATGGAAGGGCACCGGTATGAGGCGGCCAGAACCATTGTAACGCAGTGGAGGTAAACCATTTGCCAAATCAGATGCAATGGCCACTTGGTCACCGGTAATATTCAACGATTGCATTGAGGGCATAATGCTGCGTTCCAAATCGTGATCATAACCTCCAGTGGAGGGTAGAGACCTTCTTGATTGCTGATTGGGATGATGGGGATTTAGACCACTCAATTGGGAACCGGCTGGCAGAGTGCCTGTCATACCAGCAGCCATAACCGAGGGTGGTACACCCACACCACCACTTTGTTGATACATATAAACTCGAGCATCCAAAAATTCAATACCAGTACAGTTGCCATAGATATCAATGAGGGTCCACAAACAACCACGTGTATCAATACCCGATAATATAACACCTTTCTCTTCATTATTAATGCCATAGATAACATCACCGGCCGAATTGACATAATAATAAAGGACATTATCCTTTTCACAGTATTGTTCATGTAAAGCTTTGGCCCAAAAGCCAGGACGATTTGTTAAATCAGGGCAGGCATATTTCGGTAGAGTACCCTCCAATGTGGCTGGATCATTGCTTGTGAAACCAAAACGTATACCACCATTCCAGTTGTTGGAAATTTCACAGAATTTCACACAAATCCGTTCGTTGATGCGTACAGGGCGGGCAGAGAAGGTAATGGCACGGCAGAAGCTTTCAAAACGGCGAGCAATGGTGCCATCTCGTGAAATTCGTATATTATCGCCATGTACATGATGGAATTGTAGTGGGGGCAAGTTGTTTGGTCCAGGGCAAGATGACGGCGAACGACGGACTGTAAAGAGAGAAAAGAAAATAATTGGTTATAAATCAAGTTTTTCGTGAGTTTTATATTATTTTAAAGTATTTGTTGTAGGTGTTTAGTAATTTTAAGGTAATTAGTTTTATTTTCAGCAACATTTTTGTTTAAACGAAGTAAGAAACAAGTCATGATGGAGAGGAAGTGTTAAAAGACTGCTAAATCCGTTATAAACAAAGTATAAATTTATCCTTGTTTATAGATTATTCCTTATAAAAATTATTTATTTTATGTAAATATATTTATTTTCAACTAATTTCTCAACGAAATCTTTAAATAAACGAAGTTAGAAGTCGTCCTTGTGTATGAGTTATGACATGTAAACAATGTCATGGAGGAAGAGGAAATTGGGACATTTGTAAACAATCCCCCCAATTTGGAGAATAGAGCAACACATGGAGAGTGTTTTGTAGTGAGAGAGTGTACAAGCAAACTGTCAACATGTCAAATGCAATACTTTCAAGAAATAACAGCTGATTGTTGGTGGAAATGATGTCGATGATTAAAAAGACTTAAGAAACATGTAAGGATAACTACTTATTCACAGACATATCCTGTAATATTTAACTAACCTACATATTTAAAGATAATTTTTTAACTTAAACATATAAATAAACCTATGATAAAGGGAAAGGTCAGAGCCGTTGCATTCAATTAACGGCTTTTGTTAACAAAAGCTCTGTGTTATTTCTTTGAGAGTGTTTTAAATAAACTGTCAAACTAAACATCATTGCAAACTAAAAAGGTTGTTAAATATTTTAATTAGCACTTTATGATACTTTTTAAATAGAAACGAAGACATGGTAGAGACAGAGATAAGAAAAATTTATAGAGACTACTGACTTAAAGAACTACCAAGGTACTTTTGTAAAAGAAGACAGAATGGGAAGGCAGAGTGTGATAGTTAAATTGTCAAGTTCTCTCTAGAATTCCTGACAACAATTAACAGCTGATCATCATTGTGAAAAAAGACACCGAAAATTAAATATTTTTAATGAAACATTTAAGGCCATTTTTAAACATATCAAAAAATATGTGATAAATTACATAAAACAACAACAAGTTATCATCGATGGGGGAAACAACATATGGAGAAAATAACAATACAACAAGTGCAAAACTACATGTGGCATGTAAGTAGGCATCATCAAAGCCTTGGTTTAGCTGCTACTTTACGAATATAAAAAAGGCATTTATTTATGTATTTTATTTTAAGCTCAAATAAAAAAGACAAGAGACAAGGCAATCCTTGAAGACAGTAACATAAGTTTGATACCCCTTATGGCGCGTGCCAAAAACTCAAAAAAAGCCAACAACAAAGAAGATAAACTACATAAATAAAATGTGTACAATGCGTCTGCGGGCCAAGATATTGCATATGCTGCTGCTGTTGGACCCCAGCAACAACAACAAGGAGAAGCAATTTCCAGATGACAAACCATTTTAGTACGCATTTATCAAGAAAAAGAAAACAACAACTCAACAATAAGGGCATGCGCCAGCTGCCTTTTGAATGTTGTGGTGGCTTGGAAGACACAAAAACAACAATTCTTTAAACCTGCTTTTGGGACATACATATGAGGGTTCACAAAAAC
The DNA here is from genome assembly GCF_047663935.1 of Musca autumnalis. Classification (NCBI taxonomy): domain Eukaryota; kingdom Metazoa; phylum Arthropoda; class Insecta; order Diptera; family Muscidae; genus Musca; species Musca autumnalis. Next base: position 70,518,896 of record NW_027411644.1, read on the forward strand.
AAAAAAAAAGAAGATCTTAAAGATATAGGCTATCTAAAGAAAGAAAGAAGGGATAGAGGGAGATAATATGAAAGTAGGAAAACAAAAGCAGGTATAACCAATTTTTAGTTGCTGCAACGGGGTTGTTTTAAGAGTTCAACAAATTTGTTTAAAGAAATAAGGGATGATCGTCAAACTATTGAATGCAACCGAACGTCAGCAGCAACAACAAAAAAGCGTTACAAATTTCTTGCATATTGTTTATAAGTAAATTTAGGGGTTGATTCTTTCTCTTTTTTGTCTGGTGAGGAAAACGACAGATGTTCTTTAACAAATAATTAAAAGCCAGCCAGACATAGATGGTTGCTAGGTATATTTTTTGGAACCATTCAACAAATCGAAAAAAAACGAAAAGAAGGAAAAAGTAACCCCTAAAAGACATTGCCCCGTTTAAAGAAAGATGATGTACTACTAGATTTTAACAAGACACTCAGGTAATATGATATTTCTTTTGAAAAAAGAAGACAAGAGTTCAATGATTTCTTTCTTTTTCAAGATTCCCAAAAGAAGCTGCTTCTGCTGCTGGAAGAGTAGTGCAAGAATAAATATGAATATTAGCTTTACTTCCGTTTCTGGGGAACATCAGCAGATCACCGCCACACATTTTAAACCAAAAGACCTGTATGTGAACATACTAGGCTGTCTGTCGGTTTTGTTGTTTGTCAAAACGAAAAAGGAAGCTCTCAAACACGTTTTACAGAGCAATGAGAACAAAAACATGACGCTATGCAGCCGACATAATCCCATTGAATTTACTTCCGTTCTAAGAACGTCTTTACTGATGAACCAAGGAGCCACTCTACATTTCTTCGCCACAAATTGACTACTGCATTTTGGAATAAATTATGTTTTCTTGAAATGAGTGAAAAAAGAAGCTTTCATGTCGAAGCTGTTGGTTGTATTGAGTGGCGTTTTATAGGCCACTTATGTTCGTGGCCTTTAAAATATTCTTGTCATGGCTTAAAGAAAATTCCATGGTTTTGTATCAATTACCAGCCAACAATATTCGTTTGGGCTGCAAAAGGAAATCACGTTTATCTTACATACATGTTTTTTGTTTTTATGTGAGACGACATTATTGTCCCGCCTTGTCCCCACCAGCAAGACTCTTAATGTACAAAACAATTTGTTCGTTAATCACTGATTTATGTTTAAATCAAAGTTTTTCATATTTCTACTGTAAAAAAAGAAAGAAAAAGAAAAACATTTTTTTTTTCATTTCTTTGCTTAGTGTACATGTTTTCTGGACTTCTCTTGGTAATGCAGTTATGTTATTCACTTTGTGTTGGCCATAAAGGAAGTCATTAGTATACATGTCATATGTATTATATGGGAATATCTTGCTTGGTCTTTAGACAGTTTTTAGTGTATGACTAAATAATTGAAAAATTAAACGTGATTACCTAAATTCCTAAAAGAGAAATCATTGATATTCATAATAATGTTTCGATAACTGTTTCCCTATGAAAGTAGTATTCTTTGGAATCCAGTTACAAATCTCAGCATGTTTAGTAGCCTTAATCTCATATTCATATCCCTTCCAAAGAAAACTACCAACTAATCGCAAAAATTTATTAATCTCTAATGACTACCGTCTGCCACAAACAAATCTTAGCTGAAGGAATACTAAGTTCAAAATTATATGGCACCATAACAAGAGAACAAGTGTTCCATTTGTACACATCATTTGTTCAATGACTTGCCAGAAGAACTGCATAATCTGAACAAGTGTTCATGATGTTTTAAATTACCATTGGGATTTAAGTAAAATAACAATGAATTATCAATGTTTTTGCCTCCTCCCCCAATTTCTTGAGGATGATGAGGCCGGCCTTAAAAGAATAAACTTCCCTTTTCTTTAGAAATTCTGTTTGTGGGTGTTTGCCAAGGGTTTGAGCATATGACATTTCAACCACCCTCTTTCCGAAAAAGCCCATTCAAGTGTTATTTTGGCACTTATATGAATATGCGTCCCTTTTTGTGTTCCAAGGGGTGTGAGTGAATGGGCAGAAAATGTTATTTTAAAGAGAAAAAATATTGGACATGGACATTGTTAGATTTTGAGGATTAAGGCACAGTTTCCTATAAAATGCATTTTTCTTGTTAATAATTGCAAATCGTTATGATTTTTATCATGAATTCTATGCAATTTATAATAATTTGGTATTATACATTAAATAAACCGGAGTAAGACAGTTCCACTCATCCATTTTTTTAATTTTTCTATAATAAAAATAATGATAAAATAATTGGTCTGTTCCAGAACCTGCAAAAAGCTAATATTTTTTACTACGAAAGCAATTTTTCCTTTATGTTATCGAAAAAATAGTAAAAATTAGTAGATTCTTGCAGTTCTGGAACAGACCATATGACATTTGTAAATATTCACCATGGCACAATCATACAGGTACCCGCATCAGCCCAGCTGATGTACTGCGAGCTGTCAAAAACGTTGTTGTAATTGAAAACACAAAAATAAAAAAAACAAAAATTTAAAAGAAAAATTGTGAATTTTTGGTGGAATTTTGTAATAATGCGATTATTAATACCAGCCTAACAAAATTTTGTTGAAAAAATTGTGTGAATCGCTTTATTTTTGGAAAACATTTTTGACATTTCGCAGTACTGAACTGCTTTTTGTTGTAGTTGTCGGCTGATGCATCTACCTGGTGATTGTGCCATGATATTCACTTAAAATTTTCCTTTCCTTGTTATTAGTCAAAATTCGTTATTAGTTAGGCCACGAATTTCATAACCAAAATGAACAGCTGATTTTTCTCATCTACTTTCAACAAAAAATAAAACAAATGTCTCATTAACACTAAAGCCACATTTACATCAAACCTGTTTTTATCAAACGCATTATTTAAGGCCATGTTTATATTATAGCCTTTTGTAGGGTTAACCTTCTTAATGAGGATTTATTTGACGTATAGGCAAAGGAATTGACATTTGAAACCCAGTGGGTTTGTTAAATCCGGTTATATATAAACGTACTATAAGTTATAAATTCCATGGAATATATGTAATATGAATGACATATTTGACCAAAACACTTGTTTTCGGTGTCTGTGTAAATTATGTTTAATTTATTTATCCTAAACAGCTGATTAACAGGTAAATTCTCTCCCCACCTCTCCTGTCAGTGGCTTGGGTTAAAATTTCTCACATGACTGTTGATTTCTCATCAAATTACGTTCCTTTTTTTCTATCTAAATGTTCCATCTTTTTTTCTAAAATTTAAAACTTATTCTATTTTCTTAAAGAATTGGATTCATTTTTACAAAAGCAACCGTAAATTCCTAGAAACAGAGAACCATTGATCTATCCACTAGAATTATTAGTGATTTCTCTCCTTTCATATTGTAACTGTCATAATTAAAAAGGGTTGCCTAGTTAGCATAATTACCCCCCAAGAAAATGATTGCAAATTACCATTGCATGACCGGCATAAATAAACAAATTCCGAATGAAAAAATTCTCATTAAAATCGTTAATAACTTTCCATTCACTATTAGGCTAAAGAAATGTTGAGGAATCAAACTATAATTTGTTGTTGTTGTGTGTTAGTAGACACGTAATTATCATTAAATTTAATATTTCAAGCAAAACGTAAAACGAAGCTTGATGATTTCTATTTGTAATTTTGAGCTGTTGGTGGTGGTGATTAAAAGAAACAACTCTTTTTTTATAATGCGCTTGACTGCCCACAATGTTGCTTAAATTAGCAATAAAGCCTACTAGCATCTTCTTGCCTTAGAATGTTAAAAAATTAAATTAAATACAATGGAAAATGCAATGCTTGGCTAAACACACCACGACGATATATGGATTGAGGCTGGTGAACTGAAAACTCTAGAAGATATTTTTCTGATAAAAGCAAAACGGAAGAAGAAACCTCTCATTAAAGGCGAATAAACTTTACAACAAATTGTGAGGCTTTATTTTTTGTAAAAATAGTATTTTAAATCAAGAGTAGTGTGTATGGTGATGTGACGGCGGGCGGCGTTTTGCTTGGTTGGGCATGTATGTATACACCTCTATAGAGAAATAATACACACACCAGAATGGGGGAATAATATATAAAAATAAACTTGTCATCTGCATGCATGAGTGATATGGCACATAGTTTCTTTTTTTGTTTTCCAGCTAGTTAGATAGGCGACATGCATATCCGATTCTTTGAAGGGGTCCATATACATGGTTGATTTTAATAAAAGATTTCAGTTTTCCCTCTAGACAAAAGACAAAAGTTGTTAATGGCTAATGTTTTTAAGACTCACAGCAAAACATTGTCCCTGTTTTCTTGTTTTAAATAAAACAAGAAGAAAAAATAAAAACCATTGATTTATTTATAATTTATGTTTAAATTATAATAATCGAGCGAGCGGCGTTGTTTGGTTGTAACAGCACACGCCAACATTTGGCCATATTGTTGATGTCTAAGCTGTGTAGGTTTGACTGATTGTTGAGTTAAATGCCAGTGGGTAGTACGGGTCACGTGTCACCAACAACCGATGAGTGGTAAGGTAAGTAACACCACTCTACTATTAATGTAAACAATTCTCCCCAATTAAATATTAAAAGAGTTGCTCCCTTTTGCGGCTTGTTTTAAATGGAATGCCTAGAATATCCTAAAACAAAGCGCTTCATCTAACAACGTGAACGGCCTTTAAAACCAATTTTTGGTTGCTGGCTAGCTGGCGGCATGTGTCAGCAATTAATTTGTTGTAATGGCAAAACCATTAAGGCATTTCACACCAAAAACGGAAATGGGGAAGCTAATAACAATTACCATTAACAATGTAAAATCAGACTAAACAAATGAACGGAAATAACATGGCATGACAATATGCATATTAAAAGTGAAAAGTGACCTTTGAAAGGTTGACGCCATCATACAATGTTTCTAAATGTTATGTAATTAATACGAAACAAAAAAAAAAAATAGTTACAAAAAATGTATCAAACAATTTTTTACACCTACTTCATATTTTGAAATAATGAACACACAAAACATTTACATATGTATGACTCTTTTAACTTGATCTATGAATGAATTTCCACCAACAGTAAAGAGTTTAAGAAGAAACAAAATGCGTGGTTCCACCTGCACAATTATTGTTTGGCAATTTATAATCTAATATGTGAAGCGGTGGCGGCCCACATAAAAATATTGTAATTCACACAGAAACGAACTTTAAGCGTGGTTTGTTTTCATTAACAAATTAGATGGGTAAGCATGCTGGGCCCCCACAAAGAAACTCTTTATTTTTTTCTCAAGATAAAACTAATTAAATGCTAATATTGGTAATTATCATGTAATATTTAAGTGGGTTTTGGGAGTTTAAATAGAAGCTATTGTTTTATTGATATAAAAATGAAAAACATTTCAAAATGTATAACAAAATTTAGGAATATGGTAATGAAAATAGCCTACAAGGGTGTTATTTTCTATAGACTTATATAAATGGCTCTTTTTTGGGAGTAAAATACACCCAAATTCAATTCAATGTTATGTCCAAATCATAACTTCAACTCTTTGAAATTCAACAGTTTTATAATGTGTGATTGAATTGAATTCAGTTTTGCCAAACCCTACATCAATTGTTGAGTACATGACCAGGCTAGATTATTAAGCTACTAATTATGTGGGTTTTGAAAAGAATCCTTTGTTTTATTACAACAAAAATGAGTTTAAATTGTACAAAGTTTCGACAAAAACTAAATAGAATTATCTGGGTTATGATAATTTACTAAATCTGTATAATATCAAATGTAAACATGGCTTAATATTTAGCGTTGGAGTTGTCTATTGTTTTAATAGCTATATTGCTACAACATAATTAGTGTAATCATAAACTTTTTGTTTATAACAAAAATTAGTAATATGCTAATGAAAAACACCCACCACATTTATGCTAATTTTCATAAAATTGTCATCGCTTTTATAATTCATGTGATTTTTATGACAACGAAGATCAATCTCAGTGTTATAACGTTTGCAAAAGTAGGGCAACCCTAAACTCCACGGTTAAACAATTACATCAAAACAACAAACGTCATTCACTTCTTTTTCGCAATTGAAAAAATGGCCACTTGAGAAAACAGCTGATAGATAACTCTCAAACTTCAAGTAATTTATTTTTGTAATAATAACTTACAAATTACTTTAACAGGCCACAATCACTTAATAAACCACAGCCAACGCCAGCAGCTGCCTATGGTGATAATTATGATGTGTAATGATAAAGCATATCAAGCTCCATTGTTAGAAAAATAAGTCACACTCAATTACTTTACAAAATTATCGTTTATTTCCATTTGAGAGGGCCTCTTACTAGGCGTTTACACCAGACAGTTTGTCTTCAAATACAACTCTGATTTACTAACACATGCATACATTTGTCGTTTGTCTCTCAGCTGTCCATCAGTTTTTCACAGACAGCCGGGTTGACAAATTTTTGACATTTTTGTGAAAAAGAAGTAAGATGATAATTCAAATGTGCTGTAAACAAAAGAATATGTACAAAACAAAATATGTGAACGGAAAACAAAAAGAAATCGGTGATTTTCATTCATAATTTTACAACTGTTTTCGCAGTTGTTTGGACGCCTACGTCACACAGGCAAGTTGTGGGATTTTGACAATCAATACATGTACTCAACTGTCCTGTCATTTGTAAACGCAGGGTTAATGACCGGGGGATGATAAAGAGCATGACATTGGCGGGGGGAGTTCAGACATTATTACAATTGGGGAAGTGAAAAAAAAAATGTTATTGGGGGCTCTCTCATAATGACATAAGCACTGAGAAGATTAGGACGGAAAGAAAAAGGGTTCTTGAAAGATTTTCAAGTGTTTAATTGTTTTTTGTTTTATTCCTTTAACAAAGCAGTGTTTTATTTTAACATTAAAATAATAATTTAACTGATTCTCCTCATGAAAACAAACAAAAACATGATTCTTCAAGCCTTGATTAATGGGGTGGCGCAATCATTGAATGTCTAACAAAATGATTTGTCACATAAAGGGGAAGAGATTATGGGACCTTTTCTCATTAAATGGCATGCTGAGATTAGAGAAAGGAAAGAAAGATTATTCTTCAAATGTATTCTATGTTACACAATTCTTTGTGTTTTATTTTTTAATATAAAAATAATTATTTAAATTGGTATGCAAGCAATTAACAAAAATACACGAAGCCTCATTTAATGGGGATGGCAACACTAAATGTGTTACACAAATGATCTGTCACAGACGAATGGAGAGATTATTGAGATCTCTCCTTCATAATCAATGAAGAAAGGAACTTTGTCCTGGCGGTATCTCTTAGGAGCAGCCAACAACTCTTCGGGGGATTGATTGTCCTTCGTTGCAGTCATAAAGTAAAGAAAAGAAGAAAAGGAATAGTCTTCAACATTAATTCTTCAATGTGTTGTTTTATTTATTTCCCATTCTTTTTAAAAAGTGTTTTAATTTTGCATTAAGACTCCTCACAATGCCAATGTTGCCATTTAATTAATTAAAAACCTTGCAAAATAAAATGTGAGGTCGAGAGAACGTTTGTGGGGACCCCATTTCACTTTGATTGACAAACTTATCATTTCATTGACAAATAATCTGTATGTCACCCTGTTTATGACATGAATGTGAGAGAGCGCTATACAAAATGGCGGTGCTCCCACAGTTCACATATGATTTTAATTAAAACAAACGAAGACACTTCAATTGGTTTTTAATGCTTTATTTTTTAATTTCTTGTAAAAGAAGTGTTTAATTTAACATTAAAAATAAAACATTGTCTCATATTATGACCCTTATGACATGTTCACATATTAATATGGAGGCAAATTACTTAAAAAACTACAACAATAAAAACCAAGTCTCCCCTCATTGTGTTCATTTCCATAAAGCAAGCTTACTATCTTGGATGACTGGCCGGTTATGATCTAACTCAAAGTTCTTGTTTTATCGTTGTTGTTGTTTTTCGCAATGTGTGGGTTATCAAATTACCCTTGTTTTGTATTTTGCTGTTCTTATTGTGGCTGGTCTATGTTGTGGTGGTCTGGATATAAAGCGGCGTATTGTGGATAAAGTTTAATCAACTTTTGCAACAGTAGATTGACCCATACCACAATTGCTAACCAACCAACATATCTAATGGATCAAATTGTACAAGAAAAATTATTGCAATCAAAATATTTTGTTGCTTATTTTTGTTCTTGCAAAATGAAGACGTTGACATGTCGTTCGTTACAAACGGAAGTAATTATCTTGTTCCCTCATTTGTTTGTTTTTTCTTGCCTTTCGTTTCCTTTAAGAAGTTTTTTGTTGTAGTTTTTTTACTACTGATATTAAGTTAAATAAATTGTTGTTGCTTTACACTCTCTTTAGTTTGTGCCTGTTTTAAAAGGAAGTTGTGGTTTTCTGCAAGACTTCCTTCTTGGTGTTTATGAATGACGGAGTAAGAATGAACTGAAATAGAGGAAATTCATTTCAGTCAGCCAACCAACCATGCATAAGAAGCTTAACAGGTATTATAGGCTTAAAAGAAAGAACATATTTTGTTACATGTTTCAGTGAAATGTATTTAATTATTTTACCAATTCAGTATTTACTTCAAATTACAAAATACAATGTTGTTCGGATGGTCGCCATATTGCCAAACAACTCCACTAGTTGATAACGGAGAGAGAGAATAATGTCTCATATATCGTCACCTGAAATGCCCAAAGACGTAACCATCAAAGGGTTGCGTTGAGGGTTACGTCATTGGGCATTTCAGGTGACGATATGTAACTGGAAGACATTTTACACAAAACAATGAAATTATTGTTAATAAAAGTTTAAACATTTACATATTTAATTACGTGTTTTTATTAAGGTTCTACATGCATTTCCAGTGATTTTGTAAAATTATATTTGCAAACGAGGTTTCGTTGATATTTGACGGCATAAAAAGAACAACCTAGGGTTGTTCACACAACGTGATTTTTTTTGATACGGCTGTTGAAAGAGAGTTCGAAGATAATATTTGTGGAAAACAAGAAAAATGGTACAGGAAAAGTTTAGGTATTGAAATAATTTTATGCTTTCTAAACTTTTTGCAGTTACTGATGTAAATTTTATTAAATTGCCGAGTTATGCGCTCTCCCTTGATATTTGCAAGAGACAAAAAGGGCTGTTCACACCATGACATTTATGCATTACACAAGAAGGAAGACAGGTGCACACGACACGATTTAAAGTGGCATAGCAAAACATCACAATTAAGTGGCCTGGTCACATAACGAATTAACTTGTAAAATTAAGATTATTATTAATTTTCAAACGAAAAACTTTATATTTATTGATAATTGAATGCCTCCACGTGTAAATTGACCATTTATATAGAAATAACATAAATTTAACTATAATTAATAAAAATTGCAATATTAAATTGTAGAAGTTGGCGGTTCACACGATTTAAAGCGGTCTAGCCAAACATAAAACTAAAGTGGCCTAGTCACATATTAAATTATCATATTTTGTTATGAACTTTTAAAGGAAAAACGCCAAATGTATTGATAATCGAATGGCTATGAGTGTATCTTTATGTAGAAATATCATAAATTTCATCAAAAATCAATAAAAAATTACGAAATTAAATTGTGCAAATTAGATTTATCTTTACTTTATAGCAATTTTTAATTTAATGTCAAAAGTTTTAAAGCAATTTTCCCAATAGTTTTTCTCACATCAACAAAGTGAACGAACATCTTCTTCTTTCACTTGATACTTAAGATGTAACACAATTTATAATGAAAGAAAGAAAAAAGAACGTGAGAAAATTTCAAGTGCCAATCCGTTTTTTTCCTTCCATTTCCCAGACTACAACATTGCAAGAAATTTACAATTTTTTTCTCCCTTGCAAATTGCAATTGTTGTTTGTGATCGAGCTTTGTACATTTATCGTCGTCATCAAAGTTGCCATGATGGTGTGTTAAAGTCGTCATCACATAGCTCCAGCCGCAGCAAATGCTTTTTGTTAGTTTCGTTTTGCTCGCGCAAAAAAGTGGTATATTTCAATTTCAAACTAACAACTGATTCACGATATTGGGCTTCGCGCAAATGTTTTGTGTTTTTGTTGCTGTAAAGTATGCATGTTTTTTGGAGGTTTGAGCGTGGGAAATTTTGTTTGGTTACAAGTCACTCACGGCAGAGTTAAGCTAAACGGTAAATCAGGTTTTGTGTATGAATATTCGATTTTTTTTGTGCTGAATTTACATGAAAGCATTAAACTTCATAAAATAAAATTTGAAGCAAAAAAAATTAAATTTGTAGAGAGTTATCGAATTGGAAAATAATGAGAATTGATGTGTGGAACACATTAAACCAAAATGTTGGAAATATAAATTTGAAGTTTGTTCCACGCAATGATCACATATGGCAAGGAAATGTGCAAGACTGTGACATTCCATTATGCCTAACTTACGTTGGGCGACATTTTTCATTAACATATTGTTGAAAAGTAGGGCAGGTATTGGAATAAATCTTCTAAGGGGATGTGATTTTGACAATTCGGTACATGTTATGCCATTGGACACTATTTGAATATCATTTTTCTAATTTCGTTAGTTTTTTTTTTCAAATTTCTTTTAGTTTTTTCTTTCTTTCTTATCACACTGTTTATCTATGTAACAGACCGAAACCCTTATCTATGATAATTTTTAAGCAAAGCGAAAAGAATACAACTACCGCACATAAATTATGTGATTGCGAAAATTTCCAAACAAAAATAGAGATAAACTATAATAATAGTAGGTAGGTATTACATTTAGATAAAAATAACAAATGTAACAAGTCATTTTTCAACGTTTACATTTACACTTTACGGGCCTTCGAATCATGATCATGGTAAATTAAGGAGTAATTTTTTTGTTCGTTTGAAAAACAGCTGCAAATATGTGTACCTGTTATCCGTAAAATAAAATGCAGGTGAGAAATGTACAAGCAAATAACAAAAGTCATATACAACAAGTACGAGTATAGACAAATTTGAAGGAGCAAGCATAAAACAACACCAGGCCTACTTGTAGGCATGATTATTATGCGGGCTGGCGGCAGGTTTTCAATTGTTTCCTTAAAGGAATTCCAGCAATTTTTCGGAAAATTTAAAACAAAATGTACGCATAAAATGGCCTAAAACAACAAAAATAGTGGATAGCGACTTGCAGGCAGGCAGAAATAAATACAAAACATGTGTCTAGGAGGTTTTAAATATAGGATGATTTAGGCATGCACAAGCGGCAGATGGGTGTATGCAATATAAATTGTAATGCCTGTTTTCCATGTCATTGAATTCAAAACGGCAGCTGCAATTCTTAAAATTGTTTCTACATTTTTAAGATTAATAGATGCTAGTAGCTGGGGAAAATACTTAAAACAAACGCTAGAAAATGAAACAGAAGATCAAGAAATCTTTTACATCTAATCTCTAGATTAGTTATGACCTTGGTTAATCTGTTTCTTTGATAAAGATACAGAAAACAATTAGCTATGAATTTTAGGTAGTTAAACCCTCAAGTTTTTGTCTGTTGTCTGGCTGGCTGGCTTGTGTGTTCAAAGTTCATAACAATTCAGCCATAAAAGACATTAACAAGAGCAAAATTGAACTTTACACCTTTTTAATTAAGGTACATACATAAGTAAAATACCGGTTTTGTGACTGAGGCCAGGTAAGAAGTACAAAAAGTACAAAAAAACTGTATTAAGCAAATAATTTAATGTCTTATGAAAGCAAAAAAAGAAACTACTATTGTCAGTAAGGGAGGTTCACATGTAAAAATAGACAAATTTGCGCTTTCTTATATTTTAAAGTATGAAGCTACATGGCCATACATTAAACTTTGGAATTTCCACTCTTAATATTTCTCATAAAACAAATATCACAATTTTTCTCTTGAAAAAAATAACAAAAAATTTACTCTATTGAGAAAATTTACTCTATTAAAGAGAACAAGATATAATTTAAAATAAATTAAGAAAAAATTATTTTTGGAAGCTTCATTTTTGAAATTATATTGTGATGAAAAATGGCTATATGTACTAATCAAATAAAAAATAGAAAAAAAATCAAAAATATTCACTATTTATTGCTTTGTTCCTTTACTTTTTTAATGGTAAAAGAGAAATCTGTCGAAATTGCTCGAAATTGCTCTCTCATGACCAGTTTTACCAGAAAAGTAAAGGAACGAAAAAATGGTAGATCTGGTAGCAATGTCAAAAAGAAACATAAAAATTCACTTTTCTTCTTTTATTTCACAGTTTTTAATTTTGTTTTGTCAGCCTTAGCGTTTTTTCTTCATTTTTTTTTCTTCATTGTCAAATCGTAAAACAAATGTCGAATAATCAGTTCTACCATTTTTTACCCGAAGAAATTTGACTGGTAGCCTGTGGTAAAAGAGAAAGGCATTTTTGAACACTCTCCTCTACCTCTCTCTCTTAAAAATTGGTTCCAGTTTTACCACTTTTTGGGGTTAAGGAACGCTTTGCAGGTTAAAAATGGTAACCTCAGGTAAGTAAAGGAACTAGAGCTGGCAAAAAATCTATGGCACTATCGATAATATCGATTATTATTTAAAAATTCAATATCGATAGATATTTTTTCCTATCGATATTATCGGAATAAAAACCCCTAACCTGAAATCCATTGAAATAAATAGAAATTTCGCTGCTTTTCGGTTATGAGTGTGTATAAGAAAGTAAGTCCGTAATCACACGTACACATTTTTCGGTAAAATAAAATGTATTTTTTACATTTTTATAAAATTAAAGCAGTTGTTTATTCTCCTTTACATTTCTGTCAACTACTTTTGCATAATTTCAAGAAATTCATTAACATTTCCGCCATTTTCATCTCCAAATTAATGGCGATGACAACTTAACGATAATATCGGTAGCAATCGATATTTTAAAAAATTATATCGAAAATATCTAATGTTGGGAATATCGATGGTTTGCCAGCTCTAAAAGGAACCCAACTTATGTTTCAACAAAATTTTTTTCGCAACACTGTTAATATTCATCAGGAAGATAGATAATTACTTTCTCTTGTGCCAGACTTTCTCTTGTGCCATAACACATGAAAATATTTTAGCTTTTAGGAGAGAGCGGAGTTGAAGGAGCTCCCTTTCTCCCTTCTTACCCATAAGCTCAAAACATTTTCATGAAAATGTTCATAGTCTGGCAGAAGACTTTACAGAAAACAATAACAGCTGTTTTTACATTTCCAGAGTGATATTCACATCAAATACAACTAGGCTTGTTCACACTATATAATATATTCCGTTATACTACAAATGCGAACAATTGTATAGAAATTAAGGTCTAAACTCGTAATTATTGCAAAAAGTTATCGTTTTTAAATTGATTGGCTAAATATTAAACTAATTGTGGCAAAAATTCTTTTATTTTTTGTATAAAGAAAATATGAAACTTAAGTTTTTTCAGGGAGAGAGAGAGAAAGAGTTACTGCCATCAAATGCAACAAGGGCTGTTCACACCATGCAGTTCAACTATTAAAATGATGACAAATGTCAGTAAAAGCTGTCTCTCTGTAAGATTTATTAAGGTGACCTGGCCACACTTCAAACTTTTATGAAAAAATTCATTAAAAATGAATTTTTGTCAAAGAAATTATAAATAATCGTATATAATTGGGAATAAATAGGAACTTTCATGACAATATAGGAAATTGTAGTTTTTTTTTAAGTGGGCTGGACATACCTTTAAGTTCTGTGATAAAATAGTTTAGTAATCAACTTTTGGTTTGTTATTTAATGAGAGCTGGCAATAAATAAATCCGAGTTATGTTAAATTAGTACTTTTTTGAAAGTGGCCTAGCCATACTTCAAATGTCTATGACCAAATGGGTTAACAAACATTTGTCATTCAAAGAAAACGGCGTAATGGGTAGAGAATAAAGCCTGTAAGTCTTAAGATAATTTATGAGGAAATTTTATTGGCATTTTTTATGAGGAAATTAGTAAATAATCGAACAATAAAAGTTTCCTATTATAAAAACAACCTTGAATAAACTTCATTAATGAGGAAAATTAACAAAATAAACAGTACTCAATATGTACAAATATTCAATACTCATCTAATTGCTTATTTATTTAGTTGGTTCTTTTGAAGTATTTTGCTAGTTGCATAAACATCCCCCCTCAGCTTTTAGTCATCAAAAGCAAAGAAAAAAAAAACACTGCTGTTTTTTGCAAATGATAAGAAATGTGTTGAAAATATTTACTGCTTGATAAATGTAATAATTAAAAAAACCCCAAGCGAAAAAAAGAACACCAACAAAAAAAAAAAATTTCCCAACTAATGATTTGATTATGAAAAAATTCTCACAACACAAAAACTAAAGCAAAAACATAGTGGGGCAATAATTTTATTGTTGTGGGAGGGAGAAGTACGATTTGTTTATTCGTTTTTTGGGGAATTGTAAATTGTTTTCATTTCATAAACAAATTGAAAATTACAACAAAAAGCAGGAACGTAGCAGAAGAAGAAGAAGAAACAAACTATGCAATGCAAATAACCAAAACAATCAACAAATACAAAAAAGCTGCTTAAAACGCCACACGTACGTAGTAAGCGAATATACAACCAAATGGGTTAAAAGTAAACCGTGAGAAGTTAAAACAATTTATGGCTAACAATAATAACAATAACAAAAAAAGCAAAGAAAAAAGAGTTAGGCCAATCAGCTCGTCGTCATCTTCCACACGTAATGTGTATTTTGTGAACTTCTTCCTCAAGGAGATAGAGATCGATCGATCAATGGCAAAACAAAAAGTTAACACAACAAACAAACAAAAGAGAGAAAGAGCAAAGTTTATTTAATTTAATAAGATGAGGTATATTACACTGTTAGGAATAGAATAAAAAGCAGGCAAATGGATAAAAATTTGGGGATTGGTGGTAAAAAGGTAGAAAAAAATTTGTTTAATAAAATAAGGTGGTTATAACTTAAGGGATTTATTTTAAACTAGAGAAAGGGAAAAAGTTATAAGAGGACATTTATGAAAAAACTATTGAAAATAGGAAAAAGTCCTTATTAAATATTCAGTCTTACGTTGGGCGCCAGTTTCTCGTTAAATTCTACAAATCTTGAAAATCAAACAGAAAAAAGCAGTTGTTATAAGTTGAAATTTATGAAAAATATTGAGAATAGTGAAGACGCAATCGCCTTAATTAAAGATTCAGTTTAACATTGGGCGCCAGTTTCTTGTAAAACTCTGCAAATATTAAAAAATGGGTGATTTTCTAACGAAAAGCAGAATAGGGCTCGTACAAAAAAAAAAAAATGAGAATAGGAAATTGCATTTATTGAATATTCAGTTTTACATTGGGCGCCAGTTTCTTACAAATCTTGAAAACAAACCAAACAAAGGGATATTAGTTGAATATTTAGATTTCTTTTAAAAGAATCATAGGTATTTTGTAGAATTAAGGTTTAATTTCCATAAAATGTACATCTTTATGAATTAATTATAAGATGTTGTATGAAAAGAGTGTGGGTTTGATTGAACATTCCGTCATTTTTAGCCAAAAATTTAAATGTTTAGAATAGATCTATAATTATAAGGAAGTTTATACTTCTTTATGAATAAAAAAAATCGATGAAAAAAGGCTGGGATTGTTTGAAAATTGTATTTTTTTTAAAGAATGAAATGTTTAGAATTGAGCTATAATCTTAATTAAATTTGCTTCTTTATGAATAAAATACAACACTTTGAATTGTAAAATGACTGGGATTGTTTGAAAATTGTATTTTTTAAGAATGAAATTTTTAGAATTGAGCTATAATCTTAATTAAGTTTGCTTCTTTATGAATAAAACACAACACTTTGAATTGTAAAATGGCTGGAATTGTTTGAATAATACAAAAGTTATGCCTTTTCATTGTTTTTATTACAAAAATCTAACTTCTTTTTTAAAAATCATTTGAAAAAATAAAAAAAAAAACACTTAAAACAATGTAAACCATAAAATTTAGCATTTGATTTATTATATTCAAAACTAAGATTAGCATTTTGATTAAATCAAACTGAAAAAAAAACTAATGAATATAGAGCACGCGATGGTAAAATAATGGCTTTAAAAAAACAATACCCACACCACAAATTTGCAAATTTAATTCGAATAAATAATACAAAAATTAATGAATTTTTCTTGTTAAACCGTTAAAATACTATGTTTTTCATGTAAACCGTTAATTCAGCATGATTTTTTATTCAAATCAATGTATACCTCCCCTTCTCTTTTGATTATCATGCAATAATAATCTTCAATTCATGGATGCAATAAACAAGGTAGATGCAACAAGCAATTTTAGATGGCAACATTTGTAAATAAGTAGGAAACAATTAATGCTCTGTTCCAGAACCTGCAAGAAGCTACTATTTTCTACTACGATAAGATTTTTTCCTTTATGTTATCGGAAAAATAGTAAAAATTAGTAGATTCTTGCAGTTCTGGAACAGACCATAAATTAACTTTGTTATACAAAATCGATTTTAAATAATCGAAATATTTATTTAGGAGAATAAATTGAATTTTTATTGTCTCATTTCTCGGTATTATTTTATAATTTGCCATAACACTGTAAAATTGCAATTTTCCGTATGTTTTTTTTTTACAACAAATTCAATTTAACCCACTTAGCGCCGAGATTTTTTTCTTTGCGAGAAAACTTAAAATTTTATGTGAAAGTGATATTTATAAAACTTTTCAAGCCTGTTTTAATAAATAGTTTTTTCTCTACAACGTATAGTTTTCCCGTAAACGGACTTTCTTTAATGTTCAAACATTTGTGCTGTTTCGTCTACCTGGTTTATTTTGCCATGCCTCCATTCAAAGTTATTGTTGCCTATATGTATGAGAGTCTCTTCTTTGTATGCATGAAATGATCTCTTGTGGTTATGAGAACAAAAAAAAAAAAAAACAACAGAAAACTTGGCTCACATAATAAGCATTAAACTTCCGAGGCACATTTTTACCTTGATTTCATGACAAGAACAACAACAAGAATAATAATAAAAGATTGGCCACACATAATGGGGAGCTGGGAAAATAGTTACCCCCATTAACATCATAATCATCATAAAGAATAAGAGCATAAGCAATGTTAACCCCTTTATGTTCTTCATTTTCAGGGAGAAATCCTAGTTATTGGAAAACAAAATATCCAGCAATATTAGTTATGAATTTCATACAGAAAGTCCAGAGACCTCGTCTATCTATGAGTTTTACATCTTACAATTTGATATGGGATATAACAGAACATACGATAGCTTCGGTTTACTGAATTCAATACAATATAAACATACTATAAGGTAGAGCTTAATATAACAAGAAGACTAAAGCTTGGTTTAGATTATGCACTTATTCGATGATTAAGTGGTGCATTATCCTGATTTGTTTGGCATAAATTGTATGAAAATGACAAATTTAATTCACTGGATTTGCTAAATCAAGCGTCGTCTAAACGTACTGTAATAGTACGTCAAATTAATCCTCATAAAAAATAATAACAGGGCAAAACATTCACTTTATTCGTGTTATTGTTTACAAGGCAATTACTAACATCGTAGTACTTCGTTGTTCTTTGAGTGTAACAGAGTGTCACTCACTGTGGGTTAATAACAGAGACAATAAATGAATACGATAAATAGTTATAACTGGATTTTATTGACAACATGGATTTTATTTAATTTAAAATATATTAAAACCGATTTAAGATAGAGTTATTGTCATGAAAATAAAGGTTAGTGTAAATGAAGTTTAAGAATGTAGACGTGCTCTAGGAATGACTTTACTACAACGCGAAGACATTGGCGCAATGATGATTATTGCAAATTTCTATATACATAATGGCAAATGTAATTTTCCCATTCTTCCAACAAAGACGACTGTCATAAGGAGAATAAACTTCGTGTGCAATGGCAAACATCGTTGGTTTGGGGGTCATTTTCTATTCGTGTGATTTGTTTACAAGGCATTTACTAACATCGTAGCACTTCGTTGTTCTTTGAGTGTAACAGAGTGTCACTCACTGTGCGTTAATAACAGAGACGATAAATGAAGATGGCTTTTATTATAGTTATAATTGGATTTTATTGATAACTTGGATTTTATTGATAACTTGGATTTTATTGATAACTTGGATTTTATTGATAACTTGGATTTTATTTTATGTAAAATATATTAAAACCGAATTAAGATAGAGTTATTGTCATGAAAATAAAGGTTAGTGTAAATGTTCTCTAAGAATGTAGACGTGCTCTAGGAATGACTTTACTATAACGCAACGATGTCCATTGCAAATTTCTTGGTAATGGTACATGTAATTTTCCCATTCTTCCAACAAAGACGACTGTCATAGGGAGAATAAAATTCGTGTGCAATGGCAAACATCGTTGTTTTTGGGTGGTCATTTTCTATTCGTGTGATTTGTTTACATGGCATTTACTAACATCGTAGTGCTTCGTTGTTTTTTGAGTGTAACAGAGTGTCACTCACTGTGCGTTAATAACAGAGACGATAAATGAAGACGATAAATAGTTATCACTGGATTTTATTGATCACCTGGATTTTATTTAATGTAAAATATATTAAAACCGAATTAAGATAGCGCCATTATCATTGAAATAAAGGCTAGTGTAAAGGTACTCTAAGAATGTAAACGTACTCTAGAAATGGCTTTAATATAACACGAAGACATTGGCGCAACAATGATTATTGCAAATTTCTATATAATGGCAAATGTAATTTTCCCATTCTTCCAACAAAGGCGATTGTCATAAGGAGAATAAAATTCGTGTGCAATGGCAAACATCGTTGTTTTGGGGGTCATTTTCTATTCGTGTGATTTGTTTACAAGGCATTTACTAACATCGCTGGAATTCGTTGCTCTTTGAGTGTTACGAGAGTCATTCACTGTGGATTGATATCCAATAACCTTTTAGCATGGAGGATAAACTTTTAAATTAAGGATACAGAATACAAGAAACAGAAAGGAACGTCATTCACTGTGGATTGATATCGAATAACTTTTTAGCATGGAGGATAAACTTTTAAATTAAGGATACAGAATACACGAAACAGAAAGGAACAACAATATGCAAATCAAACGTTTATGACGAGAGTCTTATTTCCATTTAATATCGGTGAATAAGCATTAGTGTGATTTGTTTTGATTTTTACAGAGAGTAAGTAACTCGCTATAAGTTTATTTTGCAATTAAAGTTTAAAATATTAGACTTACATTTCAGGGATCGGCGGAAGGTATCCAAAGGCCTTGCTTATGGAGAGTTTCCTATTACACGAATCCCTACTTCGTCTACACTCTGTGTCAATAACATATGTTTTGTCATATACCAAAACCAACCACATTCATCTCCCATAACAAAAACAACGAATGGCATAAAAAGCACAAAGAGAATTCGTGTGATTTGTTTACATGGGAATGGCAATATCATTGGACATCGTTGCCTCATTGCTTTGGGAGTTAAACAAAACCAGTTCATTGTTTTAATGGAGTTCGTTTGTTGTTGTTGTGGTTGCTTTTATCTTGTATTTAATAGATAGCTAGTGAGTGAGCTTACTACGTCTTAAACCTTTAAGCAGTAAACGCCATCTATCCCCGCCCGTACATACATGCATGGATGGATGGTTGGATGGATGGATTGTTTCCCATCTCTCTATTCATGGCTGTGTTGTTGGTAAATGGGTTATTATTAAGTTTTTGTTGTTGTCTATTTTCATTCAACAATTCTTTGTTGTTCCCTGAGAGTTTCTTTTTTTCTTTGGTCTTATAATTTGATTCACCTTTGTTGCTGTGTAATGATGTTGGGCATGCCCCCCATCATAGTAGATCGTGAGTAATTTAATGATTCCAAAGCTTGCACGCGTCTTGCTCTCCCACCACTACTCCCTCTCTGTTGTTTTGATAATTGTTTGGAGTGGGTTTATCTTATGTTAACCCATTCTAAATGTTATAGAGAAGCTATGTAAAGATATTCTTGTGTTTTTAAACGGAAAAAGAAGATATTATCAATGAATTAAGGAAAAAACACGAAAGAAGAAGACCTGATTATGCTGCTTGTCATAAATTAACAAATAATAAAACAGCCGAAAAGGGGAGTGATTATAAGTTGAAATTTATGAAAATTATGAGGAATGGGGAATAGGCAAAGGCCATAATTGAATATTCTGTTTTACGTTGGGCGCCAGTTTCTTGTTAAATTCTGCAAATCTTGAAAAGCAAAACGAAAAAAAAGATTCGTTATAAGAGGAATTAAAAACTTCTGGCTTCCTTAATTAAATATTTAGTTTTACTTAATTAATTGAATTAATCGAGCTAACATGGCCTAAGGAGTTTGTATTGAAAAATGAATTCTAGCGGAGTACCACACACCCAATCACTATGATACGATCGTTTAAATTACCAGTGGTTTAAGCCAGCTCATCAGGCATATTTTGGGCGCCAATTTCTTGTAACATTATCGAAATCTTGAAAATAAAATCGGAAAACGGAGTTATAAGTTAACATTTGTGAAAAATATTGAGAATAGTAAAGAAACAATCGATTTAATGGAATTATAAGTATTACATTGGGCGCCAGTTTCATCTAAAACTTTGTAAATCTTAAAAAATTGAATGATATTGTGACGATAAGGGAAGAATTGTAAGATCAATTGCTGAAAAACTGAGAATGGAGATTTGCATATTCAGTTTTACGTTGGGCGCCAGTTTTCTTGATATATCCAAATCTTAAAAACAACACCAAAACAAGGAGTTATTAGTTGAAATTAATGGAAAATATTTAAAATGAGGAAGAGGCAACTGCCATAAATGAATATTAAGTTTAATGTTGGGCGCCAGATTGTTGATAAACTCCCCAAACCTTGAACATTTTAATTATTTTGTTTCGAATGGCGCCATAGGAAGCATATGCACGTTTTTTTTGGAAGATGGAATTGAATACTCGGACCTACGTTGGACGCCAGATTTTTGTAAAACTCTTCAAATATTGAACAAAATTACGTGATTTACACATGGTTGGGCTCCAATTGAAAACCAATGTCATTTTATTCTGAGAAATCATAATTTTATATCCCAAAAATGAACTTTTACAAAGATTTGTTGGAACGATTGGGCGCCACTCTATTAACAGCAGTGCCAAAATATTTGAATTTATTGCTGGAATTAGAGCCAAAATAAAAGTTGTTTGAAATTGGGAATGGAATATTCAGTTCTACGTTGGGCGCCATTTTTTTATAAAGCTATCCAAGCCTTTAAATATCGGGTGCCAATTGAAAAACAATGTCATTTTATTCTGTGAAATCATAATTTTATATCCCAAAAATGAACTTTTTCAAAGATTTGTTGAAACGATTGGGCGCCACTCTAACAGAAGTGCCAAAATATTTGAATTTATTGCCGGATTTAGAGCCAAAATAAAAGTTGTTTGGAATTTCGAATGGAATATTCAGTTCTACGTTCGGCGCCAATTTTTTATGAAGCTATTCAAACCTTTAAATATCGGAATGCAAAGATAAAGTATGTAGGTTGAAAAACGTTTTGAGGAATGCAAAATGAAAAGGTATTAGGGGAAATGATTGGGCGCCAATCGAACAACCAATATCAACATTTGGGAAATCATGATTAGTTGTTGAAAATTGCTGTAAAACTAGAGCCACACTAAAGTGTTTGGAATCATTTAACATTTAGCCCTACGTTGGGCGCCATTTTTTTAAAAACTCTCCAAACCTTAAAATTCCTAGTGTTTTTGGCACAGGTAGGAAAAACAAAATAAGTAGCATAGAAAACATTTTTAGAAGAATGCCAAGTGTAGAAATAAGTGGGCGCCAATCCTACACTCAATGTCAAATTATGCGAAATCATAGTTGATTGTGGAAAATTAGACAAGTTTAAGATGGTTGGGGAAAATGTTTGGAGCGACTCGAACAATGGTAACTCATAGTTGGGCGCCACTTTCTTCTTAATGCAAAATGAAAAGGTATTATGGGAAATGATTGGGCGCCAATCGAACAACCAATATCAAAATTTGGGAAATCATGATTAATTGTTGAAAATTACTGTAAAAATTAGAGCCAAACTAAAGTGTTTGTAATTATTGAACATTCAGCCCTACGTTGGGCGCCATTTTTTGAAAAACTCTCCAAACCTTAAAACACCTAGTGTTTTTTGACACAGGTAGGAAAAACAAAATAAGTAGCATAGAAAACATTTAGAAGAATGCAAAGTGTAGAAATAATTGGGCGCCAATCCTACACTCAATGTCGAATTATGCGAAATCATAGTTGATTGTGGAAAATTAGACAAGTTTAAGATGGTTTGGGAAAATGTTTGGGAGCGACTCGAACAATGGTAACTCATAGTTGGGCGCCACTTTCTTCTTAATGCAAAATGAAAAGGTATTAGGGGAAATGATTGGGCGCCAATCGAACAACCAATATCAAAATTTGGGAAATCATGATTAATTGTTGAAAATTTCTCTAAAAATTAGAGCCAAACTAAAGAGTTTGGAATTATTGAACATTCAGCCCTACGTTGGGCGCCATTTTTTGAAAAACTCTCCAAACCTTAAAATACCTAGCGTTTTTGCCACAGTTAGGAAGAACAAAAAAAGTAGCATATAAAACATTTTTAGAAGAATGCAAAGTGTAGAAATAATTGGGCGCCAATCCTACACTCAATGACAAGTTATGCGAAATCATAGTTGATTGTGGAAAATTAGACAAGTTTAAGATGGTTTGGGAAAATGTTTGGGAGCGACTCGAACAATGGTAACTTATGGTTGGGCGCCACTTTCTTCTTAAAAGATATAAAACGTAAAAATTCGAATTGATTTCTAAGACAAATATCGGGATTTACATACAGGACGAGTATGAATGTCAACTCCCCGTGAATTTTGCCTTTCTGTCGTTTCAACTTAAAGAAGTAAGTGAAAAAACTCACGGGGAGTTGACATTCATAATAGGGCTGATAATTTCTTTTCAGAAACCGACCAATATTTTCCAATAAATAATGAAAAAAAATCTTTTACACAATTCGGCGACATTTTTTGTTGAAATTTTTATTCAGCTATGGCTCATCTTACATCATTGCATGAGATTCAATCATTTACGAAGAGATTTTAACATATTTCAAACATTCAGCAAAAAGGAATTCCGTACACTGCCCCAGGTTGGGCGCCACTTTCTTGTTAAAATATAATAATCTTAAAAAAAACGAATCGAATTCTAAGGCATATATGGGGATTTACATTATTTCTTCTCAGAAATTGACCAATATTTTCAAAGAAATATTGAAATTAGTATTTTACATGATTGGGCGCCATTTGTAGCCCTTTTTTGTTGAAATTTTTATAAACTTTGGCTCATTTTACAACATTGCATAATTTTCAATCATTTACGACGAGATTTTAGCATATTTCAGTAACAAAGAATTGCATAACTTGCCCCAGGTTAAGCGCCACTTTCTTGTTAAAATATAAAAATCTTAAAAAAAAACGAATCGATTTCTAAGGCAAATACATATGGGGATTTACATTATTTCTTCTCAGAAACTGACCAATATTTTCAAAGAAATATTGAAATTAGTATTTTACATGATTGGGCGCCATTTTTTAGCCTTTACAATTTTTCACTTTTTGTAGGAACTTTTCACATCATTGGCGATAATTTTTCTAATATTTTCTTCACAATTCTTGTCGTAAGATTTCAGTCCATTCATTCGAATCAATTTTACAAACAATTCGTTTCATAAAATAACAATTTTAGCTTTAAATTTCAATACAAGTTTTGAGATACTAACCTAATCCAAAACGTTTCTTAATTTTCTTGAGTAAATGCATTTTCTTTTTGGTATTCATTTTATCCTTTTCATGGTGGAGATGTTGTTGTTGATTTTGCAGAGAATCCATATGTTGTTGTGTGGGAATATGCTGGGATTGGTGATGGTGTAGCTGTTGCAAATGATGCTGTTGTTGTGATGAATGATGATGAGGATGATGATGTTCGAGGACCATAACACCATGGTGACCACCACCGACACCGTTGCTAACGGCAACAGCGTTTTGTGTCATATAACCAGCTGGCATTTCGGTGAGACCCATTTTGTTGTTGTTGTAGTAAAATTTAAAACAAAATCGACTTAAAGTTGAACTGGGTTGGGTGTTTGATTTGTTGTTGTTCTCAAAGTAGAGATGTTTTTTAACAACAAAAATTTATAGTTATAAAATAACTATTTTTTAAATAATTTTTTTGTTTAAAATTTAAAACACACAGTTTTGTTAATACATTTTTACAAGTGTTTGTTGGTTTGTGTGTGGATTTTTGTTTGGTTTTTTTATTTAAAATATATCCAAAAAATTGATTGAAATTTGGCGCGTTTTGTTTCAGTGGTAATCCTTAAAGGTATTTTTTATGTTTCGTTTTGCTTTTTGTTGTGGATTTAATCCGTATTTGTTGCTTTGGAAATGTGATAAAAAATTAACCCCTAACACACATTTTTTTTTTTGCTTTCGTTTGAAATAAAACAATCCCCTGTTTTTGTTTGAGCTTCTTCTTCCTCTTGCTATAAATTTTACCCGACCGAAAATTGTGTTAAAGATAGCTCGCGCAAAAAAGCAACGACCCGACGATCTTTACGCTATGATGTGAAAATTGTAACTGAACATAAAATTCTACACCCAGCGACCTCAACTGAATCGCACAATTTGCTCACCAACCAGCCATCAGCCAGCCGAAACATAAGTCAGCCAGGCATAACTCACACACACGAGGTGGCTTCAAGTGTATGCGTTTTGTACTTCTTTAGGCCAAAAACAATAAACATAACACACACTAGCACTCGCCCCAGCGCATAAGGGAAGAGAAGGAGCAGTTGTTCCAAACATTTTTGTTGTTTGCTTTGTTGTCCGTCATAGGTAGTCGATTTGGTTGACGATGATGTTGTTAGTTTTGGTAGGACAGTTGTCGTCACACACAATGGTGAATAAGGCAGGCAGACAGACAGGACCAGAGACCGACCCTGCCAACCATAACCTTTGCATTTGTATTTTTAACTTGCATTTATTGTTGCTTTTGTGTGCAAGTGTGTGTTGTTTGGGAAAGCAGCTGTTTGAAGTTATTTTGTTTGGTTTTCTTCTCCCCACTCATTGTGGGATTGTCTCTCTCTCTCGAGAGTTAGGGTCAACTCTCTTGCAATTTACTAAAACAAGGTTGCCAACACCACTAAATTACCTAAATCATCAAGTGGGAGTAATGTGGCTGGTGTTTGTTCAGTTTTATGTTGGGCGCCAGTTTCATTTTAAACCCGGAAATCTTGAAAAATGGATTAACTTTTTTCACCAAAGCACAAAAATTAAGTTCACAATACCTTTCTTCTTTTCCGCTTAACTCCTTGAGGAACACAGGACAAGATAAATTACAGGAAAGTTGAGAATAGCGAACCGTCATATTTGAATGTTCAAACCGAAACAAAACAAAAACCTCAACTTTTATAAGTTGAAAAATTATGAATAATATTGAGAATAGGGAATAAGCAATTGGATACAACTGCATTGGGCGCCAGTTTCTTGTAAAATTCTCTAAATCTTAAAAAAAATTGGACGTTTTTGTCACGAAAGTCCAGAATTAAGTTCGTAAGATAAATTAATAAACATTGAGAGTGGGGAATCGCCTTATTTGAATGTTCAGTTTTACGTTGGGCGCCAGTTTCTTGTGAAATTCTCCAAATGTTGAAAACAAAACTGAAAAAGGAATTATTATAAGTTGATATTTAGGAATTTGAGAATAGGGATAAGCAAGCCCTTTAATTGAATATTCAGTTTCACATTGGGCGCCAGTTTTTTTTGTAAAACACTGCAAATCTTAAAAGAAATTGAGAATAGCGAACTGTCATATTTGAATGTTCAAACCGAAACAAAACCAAAAAACCTCAACTTTTATAAGTTGAAAAATTATGAATAATATTGAGAATAGGGAATAGGCAATTGGATACAACTGCATTGGGCGCCAGTTTCTTGTAAAACTCTCCAAATCTTAAAAAATCGGACGATTTTGTCTCGAAAGCCCAGAATTAACTTCGTAAGATAAATTAATAAAAACTGAGAGTTGGCAATCGCCTTATTTGAATGTTCAGTTTTACGTTGGGCGCCAGTTTCTTGTGAAATTCTCTAAATGTTGAAAACAAAACCGAAAAAGGATTTATTATAAGTTTATATTTAGGAAATTGAGAATAGGGATAGGCAAGCCCTTTAATTGAATATTCACTTTCACATTGGGCGTCAGTTTTTTTGTAAAACACTGCAAATCTTAAAAGAAATTGAGAATAGCGAACTGTCATATTTGAATGTTCAAACCGAAACAAAACCAAAAAACCTCAACTTTTATAAGTTGAAAAATTATGAATAATATTGAGAATATGGAATAGGCAATTGGATACAACTGCATTGGGCGCCAGTTTCTTGTAAAACTCTCCAAATCTTAAAAAATCGGACGATTTTGTCACGAAAGCCCAGAATTAACTTCGTAAGATAAATTAATAAAAACTGAGAGTTGGCAATCGCCTTATTTGAATGTCCAGTTTTACGTTGGGCGCCAGTTTCTTGTGAAATTCTCTAAATGTTGAAAACAAAACCGAAAAAGGATTTATTATAAGTTTATATTTAGGAAATTGAGAATAGGGATAGGCAAGCCCTTTAATTGAATATTCACTTTCACATTGGGCGCCAGTTTTTTTTTGTAAAACACTGCAAATCTTAAAAGAAATTGAGAATAGCGAACTGTCATATTTGAATGTTCAAACCGAAACAAAACCAAAAAACCTCAACTTTTATAAGTTGAAAAATTATGAATAATATTGAGAATAGGGAATAGGCAATTGGATACAACTGCATTGGGCGCCAGTTTCTTGTAAAACTCTCCAAATCTTAAAAAATCGGACGATTTTGTCTCGAAAGCCCAGAATTAACTTCGTAAGATAAATTAATAAAAACTGAGAGTTGGCAATCGCCTTATTTGAATGTTCAGTTTTACGTTGGGCGCCAGTTTCTTGTGAAATTCTCTAAATGTTGAAAACAAACCCGAAAAAGAATTATTATAAGTTGATATTTAAGAATTTGAGAATTGGGATAGGCAAGCCCTTTAATTGAATATTCAGTTTCACATTGGGCGCCAGTTTTTTTTTTTTTGTAAAATACTGCAAATCTTAAAAGAAATTGGGTAATTTTCCAACGAAAGGGCAGTATTAAGTTTGAAAGATAAATTAATAAAAATTGAGTATGGGGAACAACCGCCTTATTTGAATGTTCAGTTTGACGTTGGGCGAACTGCAGTGACTAGCTAATCTCTTGAATCTTAAAAACCTTAAAAACGCTTTCTAGAATAAGGAACATGAAACTCAGCCCGACGTTGGTCGCCAGTTTCTTGTAATAATCTGTAATAAAACTCTCCAAATCTTAAAAAAAATTGGACGTTTTTGTCACGAAAGTCCACAATTAAGTTCGTAAGATAAATTAATAAAATTTGGGAGTGGGGAACCGCCTTATTCGAATGTTCAGTTTTATGTTGGGCGCCAGTTTCATGTGAAATTCTCTAAATGTTGAAAACAAACCGAAAAAGGAATTATTAAAAGTTGATATTTAGGAAATTAAGAATAGGGATAAGCAAGCCCTTTAATTGAATATTCAGTTTCACATTGGGCGCCAGTTTTTTTGTAAAACACTGCAAATCTTAAAATAAATTGATTGAAAAAGATAAAATTAAATTGAAAAAATAAATAAATTAATAAAAATTGAGATTGGGGAACCGCCGCCTTATTTGAATGTTCAGTTTGACGTTGGGCGCTTTAATTGAATAATCAGTTGCTTGTAAAACACACCAAATCTTGACAAATTGGATGATTTTGAAACGAAAGGGTAGAATTATGTTTGTGAGATATAAAAATTCATGAATAAAGAAATGTTGATTTATTTACCGTAATAAATCAAGTGAAACTGTTGTTGGGAATATTTTTGGGTGCAACTCGAGCTGCAGTGACTAGCTAATCTCTTGAGTATATGGCGAAATATAGTTATGTAGCATACTCTCATAAACACCAAAGGAGCCATGACCTTAAAAACGTTTTCTAGAATAAGGAATATGAAACTCAGCCCTACGTTGGGCGCCAGTTTCTTTTAATAATCTCCAAACATTGAAAAGCCATTTGATTTTCAAACGTGTGACTAGGATGAAGTATTTAATAGAAAAATTCATGAATAACGAAAAAGTTTGATAAACGATGATCGATTTCAGGACACGTTTGGGTGCCGCTCGAATTGTAGTGACTAACTAATGTCTTAAAGTAGTCTTCAAATATGTTTGTACAGAATCCATTTCAGACATTTTGGAGACGCATATACCGGTTTATGCGTTTATGGTCCAAACTTATGGTCGTTATATTTTGTCCAAACTTGGATCATGTAAAAAGATGGACAATACATGCCTACTTACTTAGCTGGCCCATTACAGAACATTTGTTCTATAGACCGAACTAAGAAAAGATCTTCAATTCTCTCTGTTTAGTGCTTCGCTTTCTGGAATACCGCGCCTTGTCATCTCTTCATCCAATTGTTTGCACCATCTATTCTTTGGCCTGCCAATTCTGCGTTCACCGCCATGTGGCCCGAATTTATACGCCTTTTTAGCGGGTTCATCATCGCT
This sequence comes from Musca autumnalis, assembly GCF_047663935.1. Classification (NCBI taxonomy): domain Eukaryota; kingdom Metazoa; phylum Arthropoda; class Insecta; order Diptera; family Muscidae; genus Musca; species Musca autumnalis. The sequence goes on from NW_027411644.1 coordinate 70,547,723, forward strand.
CATTCTTGTTATATGGCCTAGCCAACGCAATCGCTGCATCTCGATACGTTTAACTATATTGATGTCGTTGTATAGCAGATACAGCTCGTGGTTCATACGACGTCGATATTCACCGTCAACGCAGATTGGTCCGTAAATCTTTCGAAGAATTTTCTCTCAAACACGCCAAGCACTACCTTATCTGCTTGCGCAAGTACCCAGGCTTCGGAACCATACATTAGCACGGGTAGTATCAGTGTTTTGTAAAGCGTTATTTTTGTTTGACGAGTTGTGGCTTTGTTTTTGAAGTGTATACTTAAGCCAAAGTAGCATCTGTTGGCCAATACAATTCTTCTTTTTATTTCACAACTGATGTCGTTTATTGTGTTTACGGCGGTGCCGAGGTATACGAAGTCTTTTACTACCTCAAAATTATAGGAAACAACTTCAACAGTTGGTCCGATCTCAATGGACGCATTGCGGGTCGACACCATCAACTTGTTCTTCTCGCCGTTTACCGCCAGACCCACTTTAGCAGTTTCTCCTTCCACCTTCATAAAGGTATCGGTTACTTCTTTTACTGATCGTCCCATGATGTCTATATCATCAGCATAAGCAAGTAACATGTGGCTATTGGTGTAGATTGTGCCACTTCTTTTGACGTTTTCCTCTCGTATAACCTTTTCTAGCAGGATGTTGAAAAGATCACACGATAGGCTGTCTCCTTGCCTGAAACCTCTTTTGGTACAAAACTCTTCGGAGAGGTTCTTTCCTATCTTAACTGAAGATCTTGTGTCAGTTAGAGTCATTTTACAAAGGCGAATGAGCTTTGCGGGGATACCAAATTCAGATATGGCTTGGAATACCTTTTGAACGTAGCGGGCTGTCGAATGCTGCTTTATAATCGACAAAAAGGTGGTAAGTGTCGATCTGCATCTCTTGGGTCTTCTCCAGGATTTGCCGCAGGGTAAATATCTGGTCAATGGTGGACTTGACAGGTCTAAAGCCGCATTGGTATGGTCCAATTATTTCATTGACCATGGGCTTTAGTCGTTCGCACAATATCCCTGACACTATCTTGCAGGCGATAGGGAGAAGACTTATGCCCCTATAGTTGGAGCATAAAGTCCTATCTCCTTTCTTATGGACGGGACACAGGATGCTCAGGTTCCAATCGTCGGGTACGTGTTCTTCCTGCCAGATGGAACTAACTAGTTTATACATACACCTTATCATCGTGTCGCCTCCGATTTTAAACAGCTCGGTTGATAGGCCATCAGCTCCTGCTGCCTTATGATTCTTTAGCCGGTTTATTGCTGTCTTTACCTCATCTTGGCCGGGTGGTATACATTCAATACCATCTTCTGGGATTGGAACTGTTTGGAAAAATGCTCTTTCCATATCCTTAGTACACTATCTGTATCAGTTATCAGATTACCTTGCTGGTCTCTACAGGAGGATGTGCCAGTTCCAAAGCCATCAGTCTGATGTTTCACTCTTTGGAGTTTTCGGACTTCATTCTGTCTCCTGTACATCTCGATTTGTTCACACTCCCGCTTTTCCATCTCTCTCTTTTTCCTGCGAAAAAGACGTTTCTCGTCTCTCCTTTTCTCACGATACCTCTTCTCTCGTGCGCTACGCGTTGCTACTGATTGTAAAGTAGCCCTATATGCCTCATTTATCTCTTCGGTAGCAGCACGACACTCCTGGTCATACCATGGATTCCTTGGTGGAGGTCTCTGGTATCCAAGTACTGATTTTAGGGCTGTTTGCATGGAGTTGGCAATGTTTTGCCATTGTCCTGATATGTTATCGGGACGAGGAGTGCTTTGATTAAACAGTGGACTATGCGGTGGCTATCTGTTGTGATTGCTGCTTACCGATGTCCAACTTCCGTGTTTTTAAACCTGCGTGATTGGCTTGCTGATCTAGTGGTTCTCTCTTGTAACGTTGAATCTCTCATTCTAGATCATGAAAATCCCTGCCGACATGCCTGGGTGGCCCTATACACCACATGGAGATTAGGATGGCTCTCGTGAGCCAGTCTGTACAATTCACCTCTGCTGGTAGTTTTGCCTTCAGTAGCGGCACCACCCTGCAAACACTCCAGGCTTCTGGTAAAATATGGTTGGCTAACGATAGATTGAAGCCTTGTACTCAACCCGGAAGCATTACTTCTGAGATTCCGTAAGACGCCTGCAATATCGCTCATCGTAAATTGTGGTGGTACATCCACGGCTGGTAGGGCTCTTTATTGACGTAAGACACTTCTCTTCGCCCTATCACTGTCGGAGGATATCTCACAGTCACGCCGTTGAAAGTAACAGCCGGATTAGAGGGTGATTTATTTACCGTTGGCCACAATGTACTTAATGCTGTACCAATTCTGCAAATCTTCAGATGGTCTAGCCACTTTTCCGTCTACCAGCCTGCTGAGTAGAAAAAGTTCCCCAATTCTTGGGTCTTCAGTGTTCATACGACGAAGCTCATCACGCTGTTTTGGTAGTCCCGTCGCCTTTGCTGGGAAATTTGATTTCATTTCGGGTATACAGCAAGCTGCTGCAGCGGAAAATTCTCTCAGCTACCCGCTAGGATATGAGGGAATGGACATCCTCTGAAGCGGAAATTGGTAAATTCTCTGAACCCTTGCCAGTTTGCTTTTCCATGTTTCAGAAAAGTAGGACGATTAGAGATTATGAAGACGGGTGGTCTGCTTAAGGAGACCATGATCGGAAAATGGTCTAAGTCAAGGGAAATAACGGGTCCTCACATCATTTTTTATGTCTGGCGAGTTGTGGCAATTTTCTTTTTATTCTCGTAGGAGCGCCTTCATTCACCGTACAAAATGTGGAACTATCAATTTACTCGGTCAGCGTATCCCTTCTGTTATTACCTCGGATGGAATGCCAAAGCTTATGATGAGCATTGAAGAGAAGTAATGTCGGACATATAACGCAAGACACAGCTATTCATCGCAGGCGGGTATGCATTAAGCAACTCTACCTCGGCAGTGCCTCTCTTTACCCCCATAGACTCCATGTATGGGTCACTACAATAAAGCTCAAGTGAGATAGGTCTGTACTGGTGTTTAAGGAGACACGATGGGCGATGTTCTGGAGCAGCAAGCAGCAACATAACCCCTATCGCAGTAGTCCTGGAAGTGACCTACATCCATTACATTCCACCGAAGTTGACAGATGGCGGATGCGGATCTATTCACTTTGATACGACTAAAAATGTGCCTCATCGAAATAATGGGTTTGGACGCCAAGTATGTTTGGACGAAATCTGTTTCAGACAATTTGGAGAAGATTTTAGCCATGTCCGTCCTTCCGTCTGTCTGTCTGACTGGTGCGCACGATAACTCTCGAACAAAGCAACCAATCGAGTCCAAATTTTGACATTTGTAATATTTTGTCCAAATAGGAAATATGGGCCATATCGCTTCACTCCTCCTGGTACCTCCCTGCAAATGTTCAAAAAGTTTGCTAAAATTATGCGCACAATAACTCTCGAAGGAAGTAATCCAATTGGGTCTTAAACTTGCATATGGTAATATTATATGCAGGCATAGATCGGTTTAGAATATGGACTACATCGGTCAACTCCTTCGGGTACCATCCACATAAAATTCGGAAAAAGTGAAGTTTAGCAGTTCCTTTCGGATTGTTTTGAAAATTTTGTTTAGCTCATTGTCCTTGTTGCCGCCTCTACGACAATTTTTTACAATTTTTTCGGGGGCAAGTCCATTCTACCTGAGTCCATATGGTCTAAAAGCTGGAAGAAACCCTGACGGCACCAACTATTATGACAAATTCACAAGATAACTCTAACAGGGAGTTTCTAATTGGCCCAAACGTTGCCCATCGTATTATTTCATCTAGTCATGTATGAGGTTGGAATATGGACTATATCGATCCACTCTTTCTGGTACCTCCCACACAAAATTCGAAAAATTAAAGTTTAAGAGCTTTATTCGGAGGGAGGGAGTTTCTGAATGGTCCAAACGTTGCACATCGTATTATTTCACCCAGTCATATATCAGGTTGGAATATGGACTATATTGGCCCACTCTTTCTGGTACCTCCTACACAAAATTCGAAAAAGTAAAGTTTAAGAGCTTTATTCCGATTGTCTCCCTTTACAATTTTACATTTTTTTCGGGGGCAAGCCCATACTTCCTGAAATAATGACCTAAAAGCTCGAAGAAACACTGACAAATCCGCAAGATAACTCTCGCAGAGTTGTATTGTTTCACCCTATCATATATCAGGTTGGAATATGGACTATATCGGTCCACTTTTTCGGGTACGTCCCACACAAAATTCGAAAAAAGTGTAGTTTAAAAGCTCCTCTGGGATCGTTATATTTGTTTTTTCTAAAAAGTTCTTCTTCTGGGCCCTGTTACAATGGCGGATTTTTTCTGGGATATTGAGATAATGGCCCAAAATCCCAAAAAAGCCTGCCGGTACTAACTAAACTGAGTAGTACGTATGATAACGCTTGGTCCAAACGTTGTACATTGTATTATTTCTTACATCGGACCACACTTTCGGGTACCTTCCACACAAAATTTTGAAAGAGTGCAGTTTAGGTTTAACTCGTCTGGGATTTTTTTAATGTTTGACAACATGCTGTGTATGTGGTCATAGTTACAACGGTACAATCTTTTTACGTAGGCAAGTCCAACATCCTGAGAAATTGCTCCAAAAACTCAAAAACCCCTATAGACGTCAGATGGAAGATACCAAGGAACGGTCCTGACCGGCTTTAACTGGCAAAGCCCAGGATTTATCTTGGTCCCTCTTTCATCTCAAGTGGACACTGACCTCCCGGTGGTGTCACCTGGGGAACTGCCTTTAACAGGTAGTGAGCTAACATGTGCCGCGCGTTCACCCATAAGAACGTTAAAAACTTGGGTTTGGGCGTCGGGTTAGTAACCCTCCCCTAGAAAAAACATCTACTATGAAAAAACAAAAGAAAAGAAAAACAAAACAAATCCCTCAAAAGTTGACGACCCCCACAAACGTTTTAAGGACCATGATCTGCGTATCTGCGCCTGGAATGTTCGCACTCTTTATAGAGAAGGTGCAGTTTACGCATTGGCAGATGTACTTGAAAAGTACAAGGCCGACATTACTGCCATACATGAAATACGATGGAACGGGAAAGGCGTCACAACAACACCTAAAGTTGGCGCACTGTATTATAGCTGCCATGACGTAAAGCATGAGTTTGGTTGCGGATTTGTAGTTAGTCGGAGACTAAAACATCAGGTATCCAGCTTCACTCCAGTGAATGAAAGACTTGCTGCAATTCGAATAAAAAGCTAAATTCTTTAACATCAGCTTTATTTGCGCTCATGCTCCCACTGAAGAAAAGGACGAACAGACCAAAGATATATTTTACGGGCGCTTAGAAGAAACATATAACAGTTGCCCTGCCCATGACATTAAAATCATTCTAGGCGATTTTAATGCCAAAATTGGAAAGGAGAATATCTTTGGCCCAACAGTCGGGAAATTCAGTCTCCACAGTGAAACATCTGACAATGGTATGAGGCTGATAGACTTTGCAGCTGCAAAAAACATGGTAGTTAGCAGTACCAGATTTAATCATCTCGATATTCATAAGGGCACCTGGCTGTCTCCAGATCAGAAAACAAGAAATCAAATTGATCATGTTGTGATAGATGGAAGACATTCATCGAGCGTGTTGGATGTACGAGCGTTCCGAGGCGCAAACTACCTTGTTGCAGCAAAGGTACGCACCCGCTTAAACGTAGCAAACAAAGTACGAACAGACACAACACGAAAGTTAGACATCGGTAAGCTGCAATCACAACAGATAGCCACAGCATATTCCACTCAACTAGCCCAATTGCTTAATCAAAGCACTCCTCATCCCGATAACAAATCAGCGCAATGGCAAAGCATTGCCCACTCCATGCAAACAGCCGCAAAATACTTGGATACCAGAGGCCTCCATCAAGGAATCCATGGTATGATCAGGAGTGTCGTGCTGCCACCGAAGAGAAAAATGCGGCATATTGGGCTACTTTACAATCTGTAGCAACGAGCAGCGCACGAGAGAGATACAGGGAGAAAAGGAGAGAGGAGAAACGTCTTTTCCGCAGGAAAAAGAGAGAGATGGAAAAGCGGGAGTGTGAAAAAATCAAGATGTACAGGAGACAGAATGAAATCCGAATATTCTACCAAAGAGTCAAGCATCAAACTGATGGCTTTGGTACAGGCACATCCACCTGTAGAGACCAGCAAGGTAATTTGGTAACTGATACAGATAGTGTACTCAGGATATGGAAAGAACATTTTCCAAATCTGTTTGTATCCAATAGCAGCGAAGACGACGAAGATACCACAGTCCCAATCCCAGAAGATGGTATTGAATGTATACCGCCCAGCCAAGATAAGGTAAGGACAGCAATAAATCGGCTGAAGAATAATAAGGCAGCAGGGGCCGATGGCTTACCAACCGAGCTGATCAAAACCGGAGGCGACACGCTGATAAGGTGTAGTCATCAGCTAGTTAGCACCATCTGGCAGGAAGAACGAGTACCCGACGATTGGAACCTGAGTATCCTGTGCCCCGTCCACAAGAAGGGAGATAAGACTGTATGCTCTAACTATAGGGGCATAAGTCTACTCCCTATTGCCTACAAGATCGTGTCAGGGATATTATGCGAACGACTAAAGCCCATGGCCAACGAAATAATTGGACCATACCAACGCGGCTTTAGACCTGGCAAGTCCACCATTGACCAGATATTTACCCAGCGGCAAATCCTGGAGAAGACCCCAGAGATGCAGATTGACACCTACCACATTTTTTCGATTATAAAGCAGCCTTCGACAGTCCGCTACGTTTAAAGGTATTCCAAGGAATGTCTGAATTTGGTACCCCGCAAAGCTCATTCGGCTTTGTAAAATGACTCTGACACAAGATCTTCAGTTAAAATAGAAAAGAACCTCTCCGAAGAGTTTTGTACCAAAAGAGGTTTCAGGTAAGGAGACAGCCTTTCGTGTGAGCTTTTCAACATCCTGTTAGAAAAAGTTATACGAGAGGCAAAGGTCAAAAGAAATAGCACAATCTACACCAATAGCCACATGTTACTTGCTTATGCTGATGATATAGACATCGTGGGACGATCAGTAAAAGAAGTAACCGATACCTTTATGAAGGTCGAAGAAGAATCTGCTAAAGTGGGTCTGGTGGTAAACGGCGAGAAGACCAAGTTGATGGTGTCGACGCGCAATGCGTGCATTGAGATAGGACCAACTGTTGAAGTTGGTTCCTATAATTTAGAGGTAGTAAAAGACCTCGGCACCGCCGTAAACACAACAAACGACATCAGTTGTGAAATAAAAAGAAGAATTGTATTGGCCAACAGATGCTACTTTGGCTTAAGTAAGCACTTTAAAAACAAAGCCACAACTCGTCAAACAAAAATAACTCTTTACAAAACACTGATACTACCCGTGCTGATGTATGGTTTCGAAGCCTGGGTACTTGCGCAAGCAGATAAGGCAGTGCTTGGCGTGTTTGAGAGAAAAATTCTTCGAATGATCTACGGACCGATCTGCGTTGACGGTGAATATCGACGTCGTATGAACCACGAGCTGCGTCTGCTATACAACGACATTAATATAAGCTTTGTTCCTTTACTTTTTTAATGGTAAGGGTGGTAAAAGAGAAATGTGTCAAAATTGCTCTCTCATGAACATTTTTACCAAAAAAGTAAAGGAACGGAAAAATTGTAGATCTGGCAGCAATGTCAAAAAGAAACATAAAAAATCAATTTTCGTCTTTTATTTCACAGTTTTTAATTTAGTTTTGTCAGCGTTCGACTTTTTCTTCTGTTTTTCATCCATTTTCTTTTTCATTGTGAAATAATCGTCAAACAAAAGTCGAAAAATCAGTTCTGCCATTTTTTTACCTGCAGAAATTTTGCTGGTAGCCTGTGGTAGAAGAGAAAGCCATTTTTGCTGTCTCTCCACTCTCACTCTCTTAAAAATTGCTTCCAGTTTTGCCACTTTTCGGGGTTAAGGAACGCTTTGCAGGTTAAAAATGGTAACAAATGGTAAAAATGGCCATATAATAAGAATGAGCGATGATGAACCCGCTAAAAAGGCGTATAAATATGGGCCGCTTGGCGGTGCACGCAGAATTGGCAGGCCAAAGAATAGATGGCGCAAACAAGTGGATGAAGAGATGACAAGGCGCGGTATTCCAAAAAGCGAAGCACTAAACAGAGAGAATTGGAGATCTTTTCATAGTTCGGTCTATGGAACAAATATTCTGTAATGAGCCAGCTAAGTAAGTCAGTAATAATTTATTTGAAGGGTTTTGGCATTTTCTTATTGATTTTAGTTCATAGATATTGAAACTTTTTTCATGTTTAAAACTCAAAAATGCTAAAAAATAAATCCAAATTCCGTCATAAATCAATGATTAGCCTAATAAATTTCTTAGTGAGGGTAACTCTATTAGAGTTCACGGTGAGTTTCTTTTTCTCTTTATTGCTCTTTACCAAAATAAATGCACCTTAATTGGTGTGAGTATGTGCATGTGTGGTGTTGTGTTGTGTTGACTATTTGCTTCCCTTATGAAAATGCTGCTAAAACTTGTTGTTGTTCTTATTTATGTTTATGCTGTGCTGCAACAACAACGACCAAATGAATGCTGGAGTGCTACAGCAACAGCCAGGCAGCATTGAATTGAAGGTGTTTCACAGTTATTATTATTGTTGTTGTTTATGTCTCTCTTGTTTTTGTAGGAATTTTTGCAGATGTCAGGTCACATTTTTAGATCATCTCCCCTGTGCACACCAACCAATTTTTATACGACTCATGTAGTATTGGTGTTTGGCAGCATAAAATTGCAAAGACGTAGCATAGCTAAAAACTCATACACTGGAAGAAAATTTTATCATTGGAACAGTATCTGTGTGTGTGTGTTTGTCACTACTCTATGAAAATGCATTTTATTTGGGCAATGTGCAAAATTGGTTATTTTTAGTTTCTTTGTAAAGAATGTATGGATTTCTTTTCCTTGAACATTTTATCCTTCCTCGTCGTCGTCTGTTTTATGCGCTCAGTTGGTGGTTGATGAACTCTTCATTCTTTCTTTTTCGTCACCGACCACGACGACTAGGCAGGGATGGAAAAATGAAAATTTCAAAAAGTATTAAAATGGTACTTTTTTCAATGAAAAGGTACTTTTTATTATTTTTTAAGGAAAAAAATGAAAATTTTTTATTCAGTAAAAAACAACAACAAAGGCTTAAATCTATGAAATCTGAAGAATGTTCCAAAATGGTATATTTTTTTTATACCATACTGGAGGGTATAATAAACTTTGGCATTCTGTTTGTAACACATCGAAATATTCGTGGGAGACCCTATAAAGTATATAACCAGGTCCGTCCGTCTGTTGAATTCTATATACAGCTCTCAATATTTAATGTGGAGCTTTTTTATTTGGTACAGAAGCTTTAATTTCTCCTAGGAAGTTTGGTTTTGCAAATTGGCTCTATCGGTTCCCATACAAAGGTACCTCCCGATTTTCGGTATTTTGAATGTTTGAGCCACATTATCATACCAAAATTGTTGAAATTTGGTATTTAGTCTTCGTTTGGGCCACAAAACTCTCCCCCAGAAATTTGTCAGTGCGGGTAAACGTTCTGATATAGCCGTAATAGAACGTTTTTTCAAAAGATTTAGCCTCAGTACCCCATCGAAATTACTGAAATTAGATACTTTGTTTTCGTTTTAAGTAGCCTGGTGCTGGCAAACTATCGATAGTCCGACTATCGTTATGATCGCTGTCGTAAAGCCTTATTTATATTGAACTCTGAACAAATGATTTTCTTTTTAAATAATTCGTGACAGATAGTCCAAAAAATGTTTTGGTGGCCAATGTAAACTTTGTTTTTCGTCAGTAATCAAAACGATAGTTAGACTGTCGATAGTTTTCCAGCACTAATATAGCCCCCATAAAAGAGGTATTGCAGATTCTCATTTTGGAATGAACTTCGATACCGCTCGATGTGAATCTTTTAAATGATTCGTCTACCATAGTGACTGTAACATTATATTTCGGATTCTCAAAGGGTGGAAGAGCTCCACGAAGAAAATGATCAACATAGGTTCATATTTTGGTATATTTCCATATATCCAGATTTATAAAATTTCTAGTAATTTTAATCTTTAATTTTGCATTTTTAGTCCCAAATAAAATTTTTCTAGACTAGAGTATGGAAATGGTACTGAATTGGCCGCGGGGGTACTTCGGTACTTTTTATAGTGAAATGGTACTGAAAAAAGTACTATTGTACAGAATTTTCCATCCCTGCGACTAGGTTGTCGGTGTTCACTGTGAAGAGAAGACTTTGCTCGTCATTGCCTGCCTTCCTTCATATTATGTATCAGAAATAGCAAATGTGCTATCGCCAGCTACTATGGGTGATGTTGTTGTTGTTTTTTACTTTGCATCATCATCTGCTGCTGTTGCTGTAGATAGGAGGGAGGTTGGTGCCTATTTTCGTTCTCCAAGTCGGATATAAACTTTGCTTTGGTCTTGTCGTTATGATTTTTATCAACGCATTTTGTTATTTATTTATAGAAATAATAATGAAGAAATGGGGAAGAATGCAATAAATTGCAAGTGCTGAAATTGGGGGGTTTTCGGGAAAAATGTTTGTCCATTGAGATACAAATACTATATCGACGCCTCCAAACAATAGTATGCCAAGTCGACTTAGCACGTTTTCAAGTTCTTTACATATTTATATTCAACGTCCTTTTACTTAAATTCTGTCAAATTTTGGTAATGATCGGACAATCCGAACAGAAGTTATAAACAAATATTTCCTTAGCATAGTACTGAAGGTCAAAAAAATTTCCAAACTTTAAGAGCTTGTCCTGCAAAACTCTCTTTTCAGAATTAGCAAACTATTATTTGGAGGGGTCGAACGTCCTTTAACTTAAATTCTGTCTAATTTTGGTAATGATCGGTCAATCCGAACAGAAGTTATAAACAAATATTGACTTAGCATAGTACTGAAGTTCAAAAAAATTTCCAAACTTTGAGAGCTTCTCCTGCAAAACTCACTTTTTAGACTTAGCATACTATTATTTGGAGGTGTCGATATCATTCATTGCAAAATACCAGCTAAAAGGTCTTGTAACGAAAGAAGACCTCATACAGATCACCTATAGAAACATGTAAGTAAATATCAGTCAGCTGTGCCGACAGAGATATACCCAAAGCATCGAACCTAAAGTAAAGAAGCAAACACAATTGGGGTTATCTGAACAAAATTTCTCCGTGAGTTTTTTTCACTTTCTGCCTTAAGTTGAAACGGCGGAAAGACAAAAATCACGAAGAATTTTCGTTCGGGATAACCCCCAATACTTCCAATTTGGTCCCGAAAAAAAATTGTACCGTCTTAACTAGGGCCGCATAGAAAACATGTTGCCTTTTTCTAAAGTTTGTGTGGGAGGTACCCGAAAGAGTCAGTACATTTTTTTAAAATGATAATTTTTTTAAGGAAACAAAGTTATAAATTTATTTTTTATTTTTCTTTTTATTTATTTATGTATATTTTTATCATTGGAAAACACAAAAAGAAGGAAATCAGAATTTAATAAACAAAAGTTAAAATTAAAAAAAAAAAAAAAACATTTTAGGTCGCAAATATAAGCGGACAAAACTAATGCACCCCCCAATTTGAAGTACAACAAAAACTATTGAAATCAATTTCGTTACGAATTCTCTATTCTGGATGACACAAGCACACCTTTTAGGCATAGAGGATATTAAGACCTCCTAAAAGGATCTTCTTTAGATAGAAGACCTCGGAAAGAGCTTTTCTTTAGATAGAAGACCTCCAAATGAGGGTTTGTTTAAATAGAAGACCTCCTCCTTTCCAACGACTTCCTGAAAAGGTCTTCTTTAGGTAAAATACCTCCTAAAGAGGATTCTTTTAGATAGAAGACCTCGGAAAGTGGTCTTCTTTAGATAAAATACTTCCTAAAGAGGTATTCTTTAGATAAAAGACTCTCTAAAGAGATCTTCTTTAGGTAAAAGACCTCAGAATAAGGTCTTTTTCAAATAGAAGACCTCTTGAAGAGGTATTCGTTAGATAGAAGACCTCTTAAAGAGGTCTTCTTCAGATAAAATACCTCGGAAAGAGCTTTTCTTTATATAGAAGACCTCCTAATGAGGATTTCTTTAGATAGAAGACCTCGTACTTTAGGTAAAAGACTTCCTGAAGAGGTCTTCTTTAGGTAAAATACATCCTAGAGAGGATTGTTTTATATAGAAGACCTCGGAAAGTGGTAAAATACTTCCTAAAGAGGTATTTTTTAGATTAATGACCTCGGAAAGAGTTTGTTTTAGATAAAAGTCCTGGTAAAGAGGTCTTCTTTGATAGATGTCTTCTTAGGATGGAAGACATCCTAAAAAGGTCTTCTTATTGTAAAAGACCTCCTATAGAGGTCTTTTTTTAACAGAGCGCGAAAAGAGATCTTCTTTAGATAGAAGACCTCCTAAAGACATATTCTTTAGATAGAAGACCTCCTAAAGAGATCTTCTTAAGGTAAACGACTTCCTGAAAAGGTCTTCTTTAGGTAAAATACCTCCTAAAGAGGATTCTTTTAGATAGAAGACCTCGGAAAGTGGTCTTCTTTAGGTAAAATACTTCCTAAAGAGGTATTCTTTAGATAAAAGACTCTCTAAAGAGATCTTCTTTAGGTAAAAGACCTCAGAATAAGGTCTTTTTCAAATAGAAGACCTCTTGAAGAGGTATTCGTTAGATAGAAGACCTCTTAAAGAGTTATTCTTTAGATAAAATACCTCGGATACAGCTTTTCTTTATATAGAAGACCTCCTAATGAGGATTTCTTTAGATAGAAGACCTCCTACTTTAGGTAAAAGACTTCCTGAAGAGGTCTTCTTTGGGTAAAATACATCCTAGAGAGGATTGTTTTAGATAGAAGACCTCGGAAAGTGGGTTTCTTTAGGTAAAATACTTCCTAAAGAGGTATTTTTTAGATTAATGACCTCGGAAAGAGTTTGTTTTAGATAAAAGTCCTCGTAAAGAGGTCTTCTTTGATAGATGTCTTCTTAGGATGGAAGACATCCTAAAAAGGTCTTCTTATTGTAAAAGACCTCCTAAAGAGGTCTTTTTTTTAACAGAGCGCGAAAAGAGATCTTCTTTAGATAGAAGACCTCCTAAAGAGATCTTCTTTAGATAGAAGACCTCCTAAAGAGATCTTTTTTAGATAGAAGTCCTCCTAAAGAGGTCTTCTTAAGGTAAAATACCTCGGAAAGAGGTTTTCTTTATATAGAAGACCTCCTGAAGAGGTCTTCTTTAGGTAAAAGACTTTCCAAAGAGGTCTTGTTTAGGTAAAAGCCCTCCTAAGTAGGTCTTCTTTAGATAAAAGACCGCCTAAAGAAGACTGCTTTAGATCGAAAACCTGCTAAAGAGGTCTTCTTGAGATAAAAAACTCCTAAAGAGGTCTTCTTTAGGTAAAAGTCTTCCTAAAAACGTCTTCTTTCGGTAAAACACCTCCTAAAGACAAGATAAAAGACCTCGGAAAGAGGTCTTCTTTAGGTAAAAGACTTCCTAAAAGGGACTTCTTTAGATAAAATACTCTCTAAAGAGGCCTTCTTTAGATAATACTCTCCAAAGAGGTCTTCCAAAGATGTCTTCTTTAGATAAAGAGGTCTTTTTTAGATAAAAGACCTCCTAGAGAGGTGTTCTTTAAATAGAAAACCTCCTATAGAGGTCTTTTTATATTGAAGACCTCTTAAAGGTATTTTAATACCCTCCACCATAATATGGAGGGTATAATTAAATTTGTCATTCCGTTTGTAACACATCGAAATATTCATCGCAGACCCTATAAAGTATATATATATATTCTTGATCAGGGTAAAATTCTAAGTAGATATAACCATGTTCGTCTGTCCGTCCGTCTGTTGAAATCAAGATACAGCTCGCAATTTTCAATTTTAAGCCTCAATATTCCTCTTAAATGGCTGAAATTCGGTATTTAGTATTCATTTGGCGTATAACACTTTCCCCCAGAATTTTGTCGGTATAGGTCCACGCCTTCATATAGCCCCCACAGAACGGTACCTCCCGATTTTCGGTATTGTGGCCTCAATATTCATTCGAAATGCCTTAAATTTGGTATTTGGTCCCAGAATTAGGTCGGTATAGGTACACGCCTTCATATAGCCCTCATAGAAGTGTACCTCCCGATTTTCGATATTTTGAAGGTTGTGGCTTCAATATTCCACCGAAATGGCTGAAAATTTTTGTTTAGTCTTCGTTGTTTGTATAAAACCTTCCCCCCAAATTTGTCCGTACAGGTCCACTTCTTCATGTAGCGCCCATAGAGCGGTACTTTCGGTATTTTGAAAGTTAGCCACATAGTTTTACCGAAATTTCTGGAATTTTGGATTTAGTCTTCTTCATAAACGAAAGGAAACTTATTGTTTAGTTTTACTTCAATACAGCTCGTGGTGGAGGGTATAACGCCGTTCTTACATGTTACATATATAACCTTCTGAAGGCCTTATTTAGATAGAAAGTATCCTAAAGATCTTTTATTAATGGAAGTCCATCTAAATTATGTATTCCCCATATCCAATTACTCGCTCCCTTTACTAGTATGTCGCTGAGGTTACCTACTCCTTGTTTTAGAAAAAAGGAGAACGTGTCCTAGAAACTAAAAAAAGTGAACACATGCCATTTTTATCGATTATGAATGGAGGAGCAGCGCTGCATTAATCGGAGATCATAAATATTAAAATTACAAATGGTGTTGCAACTGTTATGAAAAAATACGCATTCTGTCTAAAACCAAGAAATACAAATTCGAATGCAAAATCTAAGAAAATTGACTCTTTCACAAATGCAGGGAAAAAAGAAACATAGCAGATGTTTGATGGTGAGATGATGCAGAAAAACCTTTTCAACAAAGAAATTCAGAATTATAAAATTTAAAATCGAAATTCTCTCGAATGACTAAATGTTGCTCGCTCTCTGGCAATCGCCTAACAAATGTTTCATTCTCAGTTACTATACGACGGTGCTCTATGGATGCCATAACAAACATTTTCAAGAAACCACTACACTTAAAGGATAATAAGTCGGCGACAGGAGAAGAAGAATAAGAAGAGAATGAATGTACTTACAGAGGAAAACCTACACAATTACCCACTCACTCATACTAACTCACACAGCCATGACATTAAGATTTGTAACAAAGAATACAACAACAACAAAACAGAAGACGAAGATAAAATAAAAGGTGCAATGCCAAGACAGACAATAAACAACGATAAGTGTGCCAAAAACACACATTGAAAATGCCAACAGTTCGACGAAAGGACTAAAACCCAACGGAACACAATGCAGGCAGGAGGTTTTTGGCAGCAACAAAGGAAGCAAAAACGGACTACAACAACAATCATCGGGATGATGATAATGATGTGGATGATGACGATGGATTGTAATGTGAGGAGTATGTGCAAATATTTGAATATGCATTTGCCAAAAAATTTATGAAGAGAGACAGTCGGAAAAAAGGAACCGGAAAACGGAAGTAAATTTTAATAATGTTGATTGATAACAGTTTGATAGACCGGAAGATGTTGCATCATGAAAAGATGTTGAAGGAGGATTTTAAATGGCTTTACTGCTATCTAAATTTGATTAACGTCATGTCTACCCTCTGCATTGAAGATATGTATTTGAGAATCTGTATATATTAAATCAAATGCAGCAATTCTAAGGTCATATCTTGGACAGGAAAGTTAACGATAACTGTAAAAAACAAATAAACGAAAATGAAAAAAGTCGTCTTTAGACAAAATACCTCTTTGATGATTTCGTTAGATGGAAGATCTCCCAAAGACATTGATCGAAGACCTCAAAATGATCTCCTTAAGGTCATTTGTGAATAGCAGATCTCCTAAAGGACTTCTATAGATAGAAGACATGCTGAAGCAGATCTTCTACAGAAAGGTCTGGTAACGTATTCTATACAAAACATACATACCAAAGGATTTTTATAGATAGAAGGTATCCCACTTCTTTTATAGAACTTTTTAAGATCTTCTCTAGGAAGATGCTCCCCTTTTGACAGATGACGTTCTAAAGGTCTTCTTTCATAGACAGAAGATTTTTGAAAAGTCTTCTTCTGTAGAGAGAAGACATTTTAAAGACAGAAGTATCAACTTCTCTATAGTCTGAAAACATCTAAAGGTCATCATCTGAAACAAAAACGTTTTTCTGTAGGCAGGAGACATTATAAAAGTCTTCTATAGCCAAAATACCTTCCAAAGGGGTTCTTCTTTAGAACCTTCAATAGGTATTCTATAGCCAAGATACCTTCAAAAGGTCTTCTTCTCTAGACAGAACACTTTCAATATATTTTCTACAACCAGAAGAGATTCAAAAGGTATTCTATAAGCAGAAGACCTAATGACATTCTTTGGAATGGAGAAGCTCTTGTAATGGTCGTCTTTTATAGACAGAAGACCTGCTAAGGGTCTTTTATAACCAGAAGACGTTGTAAACGTCTTTTATACGCAGAAGACCTTCAAAAGATCTTCGTCTGTGGAGGGAACACCTTCTAAAGATCTTCTATAGGTCTTCAGTAGCCAATATAGCTTTTGAAGATTTAAGCCAAAAGGATTAAGGATTTAAGCCAAAACCCTTTAAAAGGTCCTTTCAGTAGCCTGAAAACCTTCTATAGATCGTCTATAACCAGAATATCTTCTAATGGTTTTTTCTATAGCAATAATATCTTCTAAACGCCTTTGTCTATAGCCAGAAAACCATCGAAAAGTTGTCTATAGCCAAATGACTTTCTACAGGGGTCTTATAACACTGTGAACCGAAATTTTGGGGGGTGGAAAATTCCAATTGGAGATCAAAGCCCTTGGTGAGTATATACAGAACCCCGAAGGACAGATTCGCCGTGAGTCGAACTTTCGCGATATGGCGTGATGAAGTTTTTGCTAGAGACCCTGTAAGCCACCAGGAATTAGCGTTATATCTTTGTTCACTGTTGCTTTAGCTTATTTTTGAGATGACATGTCTTCAGTCAAATCGAATAAGGATTATTTTCGTAGAGCACTTCGACCTTCTAACTCGCTTCCTTCAATGTCCTTTTCGTCCTTTATTTTCAGAGCCGCTATAAAAGTACCACAAGATGAAGTTTTTCATCTTCGAAATGTTCTGCAAAAATGTCGGCCAGAAAATTTTAGGTACGGCTCTCATTGACAACAAATCGATTTTGTCGAGTCTTCGTGGTCGTTTTGTGCATTTACACTGTTTTTGTTCAGAAAAAGACTATATTTTGTTTTTTGTATTTTCGTCACAGAACATACAAAAACACAAAACACAGTTTTTTTTTAGCAAACAGGAGTAAATGCACAAAACGACCACGAAAACTCGACAAAATTGATTTGTTGTCAATGAGAGCCGTACCTAAAATTTTCTGGCCGACATTTTTGCAGAACATTTCGAAGCTGAAAAACTTCATCTTGTGGTACTTTTATAGCGGCTCTGAAAATAAAGGACGAAAAGGACATTGAAGGAAGCGAGTTAGAAGGTCGAAGTGCTCTACGAAAATAATCCTTATTCGATTTGACTGAAGACATGTCATCTCAAAAATAAGCTAAAGCAACAGTGAACAAAGATATAACGCTAATTCCTGGTGGCTTACAGGGTCTCTTACAAAAACTTCATCACGCCATATCGCGAAAGTTCGACTCACGGCGAATCTGTCCTTCGGGGTTCTGTATATACTCACCAAGGGTTTTCATCTCCAATCGGAATTTTCCACCCCCCAGACTTTGAGCTCCAGTTTGTTCACAGTGTAAGCGGAAGACTTTCAAATTGTCTTCTTTAAGTAGAAGACAGAAGACCTTAGGAAAGTGTTCCTCCGTAGGTCCTTCTAAATCAAAAGATTCTATAGCCAGAAGAGCGTATAAACGTATTTTTCTTCAGACGCAATACCTCCAAAAAGTGGTTTATATGACCTGAAGACCTGCAAATGGTTCTCGTTTCCCATAATGCGGCAATGTACCCAGCATAGTAGAAAAGCATTTGTTAGGTTTCCCAATACAGTCATGTATTCAAAGACGACCTCAGGCTTGATGCTAAAGGATTTGATGATTTAAGGAGCCGCTTGATGATCCACAAAGATCACAGCATTCAGACATTTTTGCAATTTTGCTGCCTTCCTTATCTCGAAAATCTCAGCTTGGAACACACTACAGCTGTTGTCCAACTTGTATGAGGGTTCAAAAATCTAGCCTTTCACATTTCACAGTAAACGCCAGCATCAGTACCCACTTCCATCTTGGAGCCGTCCAGAGTTATTACGGAGTCATTCATTTGTACCTCAGGAGTCATTCAGAGGTCATTAGCTTGATTCTAAAGGATTTGATGATTTATGGAGCCGCTTGATGATCCACAGAGATCTCAGCATTCAGACTTTTTTGCAATTCTGCTGCCTTCCTTATTGCGAAGATCTCAGCTTGGAATACACTGCAGCCGTTGTCCAACTTGTATGAGTGTTTAAAATCTAGCCTTTCACATTTCACAGTAGACGCAATTCCATCTTGGAGTCGTCCAGAGGAGGGTTAATACGGAGTCATTCATTTGTACTTCACATAAGGACCTCAACATCTTCAACTGTCATGACTGGTGATAAATAGTAGCTAGATTTCCCCCGAGGATCTACATTTCAGTTTCCTCCTAATTCCCTTAGGATATATCCATGCCCATAGATGATGTCACGCTAAAGATTCATTTCACGCAGCTTCAGAATGCAATCTTCAGTCGGCATTGCATTCAGAGCTGCTTGTGTAATACTTCTGAATTTCTCCGGTTATTAGCTTCGAGGTTGTTCTTTGCACCTTGTCGATTTATGACAAATGAAAGCCACCAAATAAGACACCCGTAGTGTATAAACGATGGATTTCGTTTCCATCTTGGAGCCGTCCAGAAGAGGGTTAATGCGGAGTCATTCATTTGTACTCATTCAAAGTGCTAAATGAGTACATGACTTATGGAGCCGCTTGACGATCCACAAAGATCTCAGCATTCAGACTTTTTTGCAATTCTGCTGCCTTCCTTATTGCGAAGATCTCAGCATGGAATACACTGCAGCCGTTGTCCAACTTGTATGAGTGTTTAAAATCTAGCCTTTCACAGTAGACGCCAGCATCAGTACCCACTTCTATCTGGGAGCCGTCCAGAGGAGAGTTAATACGGAGTCATTCATTTGTACTTCACATAAGGACCTCAACGTCTTCAATTGTCATGACTTGTGATAAATAGTAGCTAGATTTCCCCCGAGGATCTTTAAGGGAATCTACTTTTCAGTTTCCCCCTAACTCCCTTAGGATACATCCATGCCTATAGATGATGTCACACTAAAGATTCATTTCACGCAGCTTTAGGGAACTACGCGCTGTCTGAGATTAAATGTTGAGTCGGCATTGCATTCAGAGCTGCTTGTGGAATACTTCTGAATTGCTCCGGTTATTGGCGTCGAGGTTGTTCTTTGCACCTTGTCGATTTATGGCGAATGAGTGCCACCATATAAGACCCCCGTAGTGTATAATCGATCAGTCCCCAATCGAATTCTTACACAACATTACAATGGCATTCTAAAGGTCTTCCTACCCGTCAGGTGATATTCTAACGGTTAATCAGAAAACCACCAAAAGATATTCTTTAGGTACAAGGCCTCCTAAAGGTCTTCTTTAGATAGAAGACCTACTAAACGTCTTCTTTATATAAACGGCCTCCTAACGGCCCTCTATAGAAAGAAGACCTCCAAAAGCAGAAGACCTTCTAAAGGACTTCTTTACATAAAAAATCTCTACAGGTCTTCATTAGATAGAAGACCTCCTAAAGGTCATATGTAGATAGAAAAACCTTCTTAAAGATTTCTTTTGATAGATGACCTCGTAAAGGAAGTTCTTTTAAAGGTTTTCTTTCATAGACAAAAGGCTTCCAAATACATTTTCTGCAGACAGAAGACTGACTAAAAGTCTTTCCCTAAAATACAGAAGACTTTCAAAAGGCATTCTTCTATTATCAGAAGTCTATTATCATCTGTAGGCAAGATATCTTATAAATATCTTCTATAGCCTGACCTTTCAAACGTCTTCGGGAGGTTTTCTTATGTAGACAGAGAACCGTTTAAAGGTCTTCTTCTGTATCCAGAAGACCCTAGAAGGCATTCTACAGGTCTTCTTCTGTAGATAGAAGACCTTCTACAACCTTTCCATACGCAGAAGACATTCAAAGGTCTCCATATGAAAACACAGGACGGTCCAAACTGTTCTTCTTTAGACTGAAGATATTCCAAAGGTCTTCTTCTGTAGAAAAGGGAGCTTTTGAAGTGTTTTTTTTTCTGCAGACAGAAGACCCTCAGAAGGTCATTACCTGTTGATAAAATACCTTCCATAGTTCCTCTTTTGTACATCTTCACAAGTCTACAAGTCTTCTTCTACAGACAGAAGACCTTCTATAGGTCTTCTTCTGCAGATGAAAGACCTTCTAAAGATCTTCTTCTGTATACAGAAGACCCTCCAAATAACTTCTTCTGTAGACATTAGACCTTCAAAAGACCTTCTTCCTTCAGAAGTTCCTCTTCTGTAGACCTTCCTAAGGTCTTCTTCTCTAGTCAGTAGACCTTTCGAAGGTTATTATCTGATGACAGAAGACCTTCCAAAGGCCTTCTTCTGTAGATAGAAAATCTTCCGAAGGACTTCTTCTGTAATTGGAAGACCTTTTAATAGCTAAATGACCTTCAAAAGGTCTTCTTCTATAGGTCAACCCCTTATAAAGTTCTTCTTTGGAAAGAATACATTTTTAAGGTTCTCTTCTGTAGAAGGAAGACCGTTTAAAGGTCTTCTTCTTTTAAAGGCTTTCTTCCATAGCCAGAAGACTTTATAAAGGCCTTCTATAGCCAGAAGATTTTTAAAGGGTCTTCTACAGCTAGACTGAAGACTTGTCTAATGCCTAATTAATAAAATAAGACTTCAAAGTCTTCTATAAGAAAATATTTTCTCAGGTTTTTTTACAGAAGTAAGACTTTCTTATACATATACAACCCAATTATGAATATCCCTTTGAGTTGAAGGGGGAGAAAGGAAAACTCACGGGGAGTTTACATTCATAATTGCCCTGATAGTCCTTTCATACACAAAATTGACCCTAATGGTCTTCACACGAACTTAACATACTTCATTGCTAAGTTAGAACTTCCATAAGTATCCGAAATTTTTATTTAGAAAGCTTTACTAAGTTTATGTTCAAATATAGAAGACCGATTTGCTGCACACTTTACACATCAGGGTGTAAGCTTAATGAAGACTGTATGGTGAACGCCAAGTAACTTTGAGCCATATTGTTGTTGTAACAGTGTTTATTATTGTATATTTGTGTGTTCATTCTTCTGCTTAATCTGGTTCTGGGTCTATCTCCAGTTCTAGGAAAGTGGCTGTTTCGATGGGATGTAACCAAAGATCCACTGAAGTTAGATGGGTAGATTTGGCAGGGCAGTTGATTTCAGTTTTTCGCAGATAGCTGCGACATTCGCGGACGATGTGAACGAAGTGTCGTATGTGACACCTAGAATTTTGGACAGTTGTAGTCGGAATTCTGCTAACGTCGACCACGACATTCAAATCTCTTCCAAACTGCCCCGTCCATGTGCTGAACAGAGTGACCGTAAATTTAGTGGCAGATATCTGCATATTCCTCTCGTGGAAAAAATGATGAGATCGGTTAAAAAGGAGTTCAGTCTTTCACAGATGTCATCAGGGAAGGTACGTGACGCCAGGATCGTGCAATCATCCGCATATCAAAGGCTTTTGATAAGCCAAGCGCCAACATCACTGTTCTATACACGGCGGTCTCTGGTCACTACACTGTATCGACCTTCTTCCGACTCGAGAACACCATTATTTCCCCGATCTTACCTCGGAGTCCATTGCAATTAAATTGTAAAAATGATGCATTTTCTGAGATTGGAATAACAACGGCTGGTATTAAATGCTGCGTGTGCGGTTGCTGTTGGGGGCTGTGTTCACGCAGCATGCAGCAGCATAGTCCCTGTCGTAGTCCCTCACGTGGACAAGTCCAAAGCAACCCCTTAGATACGCCTTAAGCTAAAGGTGTCATTTCTTTTGAAGAATATTTCTTCGTTTCTTTCAAAAAAAAAAAAAAAACTTATTACCATGAATCCAATACACAACATTATGTAAAGATGTTTGCCGATCGTTCTTTACAAATGTATTCGGTGGCCGAATACATTCCCATTTAAATGCGGTGTTTTTTATGTGATCAAATCGTGAAACGATTGTAAAATTCCAAAGATAAATGGACAACAGAGTAGCAACAGGATCATTACAAATGAATTACAAACCAAACCAAAAAGCAAGAATAACAGCAACAACAACAACACCACCACCAAATAATGGTAAATAATGAAGGAATTAAACGTTATTAAGTAAATGCACGTCTGCTGCTTGCCACACGTCCAGTCATTTTAATTCGATAACAACAACAACAAGTAGGAGTGGAACAACAACAGCACAGCCTTGGCAGACGTTCATATCAATTGTGACCGCTGACTGGTTGGGTTACTGATGGTTCCTTTTGTTTGTTGTTGTTGTTGCTGTTGTTATTTTAACATGCAAACTACAAAAACTTCAATAGCTATTATTCCGATGATAGCAGCAACAGCAGTTGTTAGCTAGCCACTGGTTGACTGACTGTCGGACTGTCAGCCAGACACTCGAAATCGATTGTCTTTGAATCGTCATATCGAAAGGAAAATCCAAATCCCCCTCCTTTATTTGTCCGACACCATTTTTATCAATAAGAAAGTAAAGTTTACATAAAAACGACGTGTCTGTGGACAATGCCATTAAAATTTACACCTGGAGGTTCCTCCAACTCTTTTATTTTTGCAAGCATTTCAAAACAACAACGACAACAACAAAGCCATCAATGAGAACTCAATACCTTTAAATTAAACAAATAGAGAAGAAGAAGAAGAAGCCACAAAACAGATGGAAAATACAGATGATGGTGATGGGGGTAAGAAGAAGAAGAGGAAAATGATATCAATGAGTGTCGCCTGCAAATGCCAATGACAAGGGGTTAAAAATATTGCAAACAACAACAATCGCAACAACAATTATGTATGTTGACAAGTTCGTAAGCAACAACAACTAGGACAATCTGCATGCTAAACATTTCAACAAAAACACTCTGGTTGCTCGCTTGGCAGGCTGTTTGTCTTACTGGTTCCTTGTCGAATTGAATGGCATTTCATCCTTTTTCATGTTTAGTTCTGTGCAATTGTTGTTGTTGTTCTCTTTACAGCATATGCAGTTTGCCAAAAAAAAAAGAAATATACATTTTTAGCAAACCACAACAACAATAGACTTACAGGACACGAGATACGTATAAGGGAATGTAAAGAATATGACACAGTGTTTAGTTTCCGCCAACGTGGATATTTTTATCCAATAGAAGACACAAAAGTGCTGAGCTTAGGGAATGCTCCGACACCGATAGAAGGAATTTCATCTCAACGTGACTGTGAAATATTTTACCTAAAGAGGTCTTTTTTGTATAAAGCCTCTTTTAGGAATACTATAGAGGACACTGAGAATTTCCAAAGGTAAAAGATTTTATCCACCAATGTGGATAATTTTATTCGCCAATGTGGATAATTTTATTCACCAATGTGGATAAGAGAAGTCTCCCTTGTCCCGTATGGGACGTTTGTGAAACAATTACTATTAATGTGGATAACTTTATCCACCGACGAGGATAATTGTATCCACCAACGTGGATAATATTATTCACAACTGTGAATATTTTTATCCACCAACCTGGATAATTTCATCAACCAACGAGGATTATTTTGTTCAGCATCACCAACGTGAATAATTTTATCCACCAACGTAAATAAATAATTGATCGACCAAAGTGGATCATTTTTCCACAAATGTGGATAATTTTATTCACCACTGTGAATTATTTTATTCACCAACGAGAATAATTTTATTCACCACTAAAAACAACTTAAAAAACAACGATATAACTTTATACATCAACGAGGATAATTTTATTCAGCAACGTGGATAGTTCTGTTCGCCAAAGTGGATAATTTTACCTACCAACGTGGATAATTTTATCTACCAACGTGGATAATTTTATCTACCAACGTGGATAAATTTATCCACCAACGTGGATAATTTCATTCACCAACTTAATAATCTTATTCACCAATGTGGATAATTTTATCCACCAACGCGGACAATTCTATCCACAAAAGGGGATAACTTTATACACCAACGTGGATAATTTTCTACACCAAAATGGATAATTTTTTCCACCAATATGGATAATTTTATTCACCAATGTTGATAATATTATTCACCAATGTGGATAATTTTATCCACCCACGTGGATATTTTTATTCACCAACGTGGATAATATTATCCACTAACGTGGATAATTTTATCCACCAACGTGGATAATTGTATCCACCAATGTGAATAATTTTATCCACCAACGTGGATTATTCTATACATCAACGTGGATAATTTTATCCAATAAATTGGATAATTTTATTCCCCAACGTGGATAATTCTATCCACAAACGTGGATAATTTTATCCATCAACATGGATAATTTCAGCTACCAACGAGGATAAGTTTATTCACCAACGAATATAAATTTATCCACCAACGAAGATAATTTTATCCACAAACGTGGATAATTCTATCCACAATCGTGGAAAATTTTATCCACTAGCGTGGATAATTCTATCCACAATCGTGGATAATTTTATCCACTAACGTGGATAATTTTATCCACCATCTTGGATAATTTTATCCACCAACGTGGATAATTGTATCCACCAATGTGGATAATTTTATCCACCAACGTAGATTATTTTATACAACATAGTGGATAATTTTATCCAATAAATTGGATAATTTTATCCAATAAATTGGATAGTTTTATCCAATAAATTGGATAATTTCATTCGCCAACTTGCATAATTCTATCCAAAAACGTGGATAATTTCAGCCACCAACGAGGATAAATTTATCCACCAACAAAGATAATTTTATCCACAAACGTGGATAAATTTATCCACCAACGAAGATAATTTTATCCCCAAACGTGGATAAATTTATTTACCAACGAAGATAATTTTATCCACAAACGTGGATAATTGTATCCACCAACGTGGATAATTTTATTGACCAAAATGGATAATGTTATCCATCAACGTAGATAATTTTATTCACCAACTTGGATAATATTATCCACTAACATGGATAATTTTATTCACCAAAGTGGATAATTTGATCTACCATCGTAGATAATTTTATTCACCAACGTGGATAATGGTATCCACCAATGTGGATAATTTTATCCACCAACGTGGATTATTTTATACACCAACGTGGATAATTTTATCCAATAAATTGGATAATTTTATTCCCCAACGTGGATAATTCTATCCACAAACGTGGATAATTTTATCCATCAACATGAATAATTTCAGCTACCAACGAGGATAAGTTTATTCAACAACGAATATAAATTTATCCACCAACGAAGATAATTTTATACACAAACGTGGATAATTCTATCCACAAACGTGGATAATTCTATCCACAAACGTGGATAATTCTATCCACAAACGTGGATAATTCTATCCACAAACGTGGATAATTCTATCCACAAACGTGGTTAATTCTATCCACAAACGTGGAGTTCTTCTATCAACGAGGATAATTTTCTACACCAAAATGGATAATTTTATCCACCAACGAAGATAATTTATTCACCAACGTGGATAATTGTATCCACCAATGTGGATAATTTTATCCAATAAATTGGATAATTTTATCCAATAAATTGGATAATTTTATTCACCAACTTGGATAATTCTATCTATAAACGTGGATAATTTTATCCATAAACGTGGATAATTTCAGCCACCAACGAGGATAAATTTATCCACCAACGAAGATAATTTTATCCACAAACGTGGATAATTCTATCCACAAACGTGGAGGTCTTCTATCAACGAGGATAATTTTCTACACCAAAATGGATAATTTTATTCACCAACGTAGGTAATTTTATTCACCAACGTGGATAATTGTATTCACCAATGTGGATAATTTTATCCTCCAACGTGGATAACTTTATCCATTAAATTGAAAAATTTTATTCAATAAATTGGATAATTTTATCCAATAAATTGGATAATTTTATTCACCAACGTGGATAATTCTATCCATAAACGTGGATAATTTTATCCATCAACGTGGGTAATTTCAGCCACCGACGAGGATAAGTTTATTCACCAACGAATACAAATTTATCCGCCAATGAATACAAATTTATCCACCAACGAAGATAATTTTATCCACAAACGTGGAGGTCTTCTATCTTTGGAAGACTCTGAGGTCTTCCATCTATTGAAGACCTCAATGTCTTCTATCTATAGAAGTCCCTAAGGTCTTATATCTACAAAAGACCCTAAGATCTTCTATCCCTGAAGTCTTCTATCTATCGAAGACCCTGAGGTTTTCTATCTAGAGAAAACCATGAGATATTCTATCTATAGAAGACCATGCAGCTTTTGTAGACTCTAAGGACGTCTATCTATTGAAGACCCTGAGATCTTCTATCTATTTAAGTCCCTGAGGTCTTCTATCTATTTAAGACCCTGAGGACTTCTATATATTTAAGACCTTGAGGTATTTTGTCTATTAAAGACCCTGATGTCTTCTATCTATTGAAGACCCTGAGGTCTTCTATCTATAGAAGCCACTGAGACCTCCTATCAATAAAAGCCTCTGAAGTCTTTCATCTATAGAAGACCATCTAGTATTCTATCTACAAAAAACCTAAGGTCGTCTCCCTGAGATCTCTACCCATAATGGATCCTGAGGTATTTTATCTATAGAAGACCCTATCTATATAACACGCATAGAAGGTCCTGAGGCCTTCTATCTGTAGAAGACCCTGAGGCCCTCTATCTGTAGAAGACCCTGAGGTCTTCTATCTATGGAAGACCCTGAGAACTCCTATATGTACAAGAATCGGAGGTTTCCTATCTATAGAAGACCATGCAGCCTTCTACCTATTCAAGAATCTTACGTCGTCTACCTCTTGAAAACTCTGATGTATCCTGTCGATAGAATGTCCTGGGATATTCTATTTATAAACGACCTCAGGTTCTTTTATAAATAAGACTCTTAGGTATTCTGTTTATGTAACACTTTGAGATTTTTTTATATATAGAAGCTGAGAGTCTTCTATCTGTGGTCTTTTATCAATGAAAACCCCGGAGGTCTCCTATGTATAGAAGGCCCTAAGGTGTTCCATTTATAGAAAACGCTGAGATCTATTGAATACTCCGAGTTCTTCCAGAGGTTTTCTATAGAAGGCTCTGAACCCGTCCTTCTATAGTAGATTCAAAAGTCCTTTATCTATAGAAACCCATGAGGTGTTATTTCTACTGAAGACCTTTATCATTCTATCCTACAGGTCTACAGAAGAACATGAGTCCTTCTGCCAAAAGATAGCTTTGAGGTATGAGGGAAGACACTAAGCGCTGCTATCTATAGACGATTTTATAGGATTATTTGTAGTTTTCTATATATAGAAGACCTTAAGCACTTCTGTCTATAGGAGTATAAGGTCCTGAAGGCACACATTTATTTTATTATTCGTTTTCGAAACACTGTGCCAAGAAATGACATTATTCATAATTTGGCTTATTGTACGAACAAAAAACAAATGGAATCCTTTTTTGCACAGTATCCATTGTCCTCTACCAAAAAGGAGAAGAAGAATACGACGAAGATGTAGCGGTAGTTGTGCTAATGCCAGTGTTAAGATGAACTAAAGTTCTTCCTCTTCTTCTTTTGTAATTAAAATGATGACGGCTGTTGATGCTGCCTGCCCACGGCTGAATGGTGGTGATGATGATGATGACTCTGATGCATATGCATAAAACGCAGTCAAAGGTATGAAAAGAAGAACAACAACTACAACTAGCGCGGACAGACAATAGACAACACACCAATAACAATAATGCTCGATAACAGCTGTCCCGGAGGCGGCTGCCACAGGATGCTGTATTTTGCAAGTTGGCGGCGCATTGGCACAGGATATGAATTTGAATGCACACAACAACAAAAAGAAACAACAACTTGCCGTCAACATCTTTGATAAATTCCTATTTAATATTTCGCTTTTTTTAATTTTTGTGTGGATCCTTGAAGGAGAACTACTTTTGTCTACAAAATGAACTTCAGCAGGAACTGCTCTTCCACCAAATCGATTAATCTTTAGTTATTTATAAAAGGGCGATGTATGAAGAAGAGAATGGGAGAGAAAAGAGGAGCTTTTAAGATGAGATCCGTTTTCTGAAATAAAAATTAAGCCATCTGCTTTCTGTATTACGAAGGGAAAAAGGTCCTTTTGCCCGATGCCAGGACAACATTTGTTTAGTAATTATTTGCACATTATGTGCATTTAATTAACAATATATGGAAGTGAGGGTATGTAGAGCATGTGTTTTGGAAGCGAATACTAGATTCTCCATGTTGATTAACTGATAAGCCATTGCTGGTCTCCCCTGTCCTGTCATAATTCTCTCATTGCCATGGCAAAACCAAAAAAAATGTTAAACAAATATTTGGTTTGTCTGGCAGTCTGGCGTTTGTCTTTTAAATTTTAACTCGATATTCATTTCCGCGCATGCGCACGTTTCCTTCTTCCTTTTTTGGTTGGTGTGGTTGTTGTTGTTTCATTCCTTGTTTCGATGGCAAGCAACTCAACCCAAACAACCAGCCAACCAACAACAACCAACCATCTGCAGGTCATGAAATTCGATCAGTGTGCTGCTGCACTTATCAGCCCGCTGCATAATGACAATGGATGGAGTGGTGGTGCTGCTAGTGGAACAGATTTAATTTTTCCAAATGACAAAAATCTTCAAATGTCTTTAGAGAGCATTTGAAAGGTGTTGTGCATGTGGATATTTATTTGTGCACAGCGATAAGAAGATGTTTGTCTAAAGGTAAAGGCTTCATCTGTTGTTCTTTCATTTCCGTAAGGTCGGTCAGATGTTTTCTTAGATGTAACAATGTTCCATAGAATATTGCATTACCATAAATCTTGATATTGATTTGTTGTCACCAAAAATAGTTTAGGAAAAGCTGGAAATCTAGGAATTTTCCGGCATCTGCCAAAAAGGGAAAGCCTCCAAAAGAACTTCTATAGATACAAGATCACCTAAAGATATTCTATAGATAGAAAATCTCCAACGTGTGTATGATTGGTAGAAGACCTCATAAAGGTTTTCTACAGATAGAAGAGATCAAAAAGGTCTTCTACAGATAGGAGACCTCGCAAGAAGCTCCTTCTATATACAGCAGACCACTAAAAATCTTCTGTATATAAGTAACGGTCTTCTATAAGTAGAATACCTCTTAAATGTCTTCTATAGATAGAAGACGTCTTAAAGATATTCTATACGAAGAAGATCACATAAAGGTCTTCTACAAATAGAAAATATAATAAATTTCTTCAAAAGATAGAAGAACTTCTAAAGATATTCTATAGATGACATATTTTAAAAGGCGTCTACTGATAGAACACCTTCCAAAAGTCTTTTGTAGATAGCAGACTTCTTTACTGATAAAATATCTCCCGAAGGACTTCTATTGATAGGCCTCTTGAAAAGACCCTCCTAGAGGTTCTCTGCTGATAGAACATATCCTAACGGCCTCCTATAGATAGAAAACCTCCAAAAGGCCTCTGTGGACGGAAGACCCTCTAAAGGTCTTATGTAGGTGGAAGACTTCCTAAAGGTCTTCTATACATAAAATACCTCTTAGAGGTCTTCTATAGATAGACAAATATGTAAAGGTCTTCTTTAGATAAAACAAGTGAGCCAAGGCTATAGTCGGGTCGGGGCCGACTATGTGATACCCTACACCACTCCCCCTGTTCATAAGCTTTTGACTAATAAAATTCAAAATATTAAAATTGGGATAGCTTAGCGCCTTTGCTCTGAATGTCTTCATTAACACAGGTCAATTTTTTTGAAACGCATTTAAGTGCATCGACACTGCAACCCAAATAAAAAATGGAAAAGTGGGATGTATGCCAACCATCAAAGGTGATATTTTCTACTTTCCTTGCCAGGTTTTGCTTTCGATATATTAACTTTGAAATAAAACGTTGGTCTTTTTTCCAAATACTTTTTTTCACATTCCGACCCCTGAATAATATCCAAAAAACCAAAATCAATAGGCTTCTTTCTCTGTAGGATCCCTATTAGCCCCCAAAATTTCGTGATGATCCGATCAAAATTGCGACCAGTAGCGTGATTACAAAAAAAAAAAAAAAAATTAAAAAATTTGATGTATTGCCGACTATTGTGATATCTCCGTTATGTGGCCTCCTACGCCAACCTACTTTGCATCACTGTAAAGATGGGATTTTCTACTTTCATAGTCAGACTTTACTTTTGGAAGATACCCAACCGAAGCTGTGATATTCGCCATTATTATTAAAATCGCAAAAATAAAAAGTTGGGTTCTATTAGCGGCTATTGCGATATATTCGTTGTTTGATCACCTAGGAGAACCTACTTTACATCATTAGAAAGGCGATATTTTCTATTTTCAAGGCCAGGTTCTGCTTTTGGTATACCCCATATTGAAGCTGAGATATTCGTTTAGGAAAAAAACGTTGTCCTTTTCTCCAAATAAGTTTTTTGCCCATTACGACCCCTAAATATTATCCGACAATCACCAAAATCAATAGGCTTCTTCATCTGTGTGACCCCCATTAACCCTCAACATTTCGTGACGATCCGATCAAAATTACGACCTGTAGCGTGATTTCCAAAAAAGTGGAAAAATGGGATGTATTACCGACTATTGCGATATCTCCGTTATTTGGGCACCTGCGCCGACCTAGTTTACATCATTGTAAAGATGGGATCTTCTACTTTTATAGCCAGACTTTGCTTTTGGAAAGTCCCCAACCAAAGCTGTGATATTCGTCATTATAATTAAAATCGCAAAAATGAAAATTTGGGTTTTATTTGCGACTATTGTAATATCTTCGTTGTTTGATCACCTACGAGAACCTACTTTACATCATTAGAAAGGTGATATTTTCTACGTTTATTGTCAGGTTTTGCTTTTGGTATACTTCGTATAGAAGCTGAGATATTCGCTTTGGAAAAAGACGTTGTCTTTTTATCCACATAAGTTTTTTGCCCATTCCGACCCCTAAATATTATCCGACCATCACCAAAATCAATAGGCTTCTTCCCCTCCGGGACCCCCATCAACATCCAAAATTTCGTGACGATCCGATCAAAATTGCGACCTGTAGCGTGATTACAAGGTTTAGATGGACAGACGGACAGACGGACAGACGGACGGACGGACGGACTGACGGACGGACGGACGGACTGACGGACGGACACACATAGCCAGATCGACTCAGCTCGTCGAGACATTCATTTTGGTATATATAAGTATGGGTCTACGACCATTATTTCGATGCGTTACAAACTTTTTGGCCAAAACCAACTTATAATACCCTCCCCACATAGTGGTGTAGGGTATAAAAACCTCCTTAAGGTCTTCTATGGATAGAAAACCCCTTAAAGGTATTCTATAGATGGAAGACCTCCCAAAGCTTTCTGTTGATAGAAGACTCCATAAAGGTCCTCTATAGATAGAAGACCCCCTAAAGGTATTCTACAGATAGAATACCTCCTAAAGTCCTTTAAAAGATATAACACCCC
This sequence comes from Musca autumnalis, assembly GCF_047663935.1. Lineage (NCBI taxonomy): Eukaryota > Metazoa > Arthropoda > Insecta > Diptera > Muscidae > Musca > Musca autumnalis. The sequence continues at coordinate 70,579,657 of NW_027411644.1, forward strand.
CTAAAGGTATTCTTTCGATAAAAACGGTCTAAAGATCTTCTGTGGATAGAAGACTTTCTCTTCCATAGATGGACGACCTCCTAAAGATCTCCTATTGATAAAAGACCTCCCTAAGGTCTCCTAAAGGTCTTCTATTGATAGGAGACTTGCTAAGGGTATTCTATTGATAGAATACCTCATAAAGGTTTTTCATAGAAAACATATTTCCTAAAGGTCTTCTACTGGTCTGGTAGAATACCTCTTAAGCGTCTTCTATAGATGGACGACCTCCCAAGGTCTTCTATTGATAGAAGACCTCCTTAAGGTCTTCCATAGAAAAAAGAATGGTCTTCTGCATATAGAATACATACTACAGTTATTCTTTCGATAAAAAGACCTCCGATAGATGACTTCCTATTGGTATGTTATAAATAGGGACCTCCTAAAGGGCATCTTTCGATAAAAATATCGCCTTAAGATTTTTTTATAAAAAAACTCCGAAAGCTCTTCTACAGATAGAAGATCTACTATTGGTCTAATTAAGATAGAAAACCTCCTAAAGGTTCTTCTACAGATAGATGACCTCATAGTGGTTTTCAACAAATAGAAGACCTCTTAAAAGTCTTTTATTGATAGAAGATAAGAGATCTAATAGACTTCCTAATGGTGTTCCACATGTAGAAGACCAAAAGTCTTCTATTGATAGGAGAGCTTCTTAAAGTCTTTTATTGATAGGAGACCAAAGGTTTTCTATTGATAGGAGACCTCTTAAAGGTCTTTTATAGAGAGAGAGAGGCCTTCTAAAAGTCTTCTGTTGACAGAGACCTTTTAAAGGTTTACCTAAAGTTCTCCTTTTGAGAGGAAATCCCTTAATGGTCGTCTATTGACAGATCTCCTAAAGGTCTTCTACAGATAAACGACTTCCTAAGAATCTTCTATTGACAGAAGACCTCCTAAAGGTCTCCTATAGTCAAAAAAGGAAGACTTTCAAAAGGTCTTCTATAAATAGAATACCTCCTAGAGGTCTCTTATAGATAGAAAACCTCCTAAAGGCCTTTTGTGGATAGAAGCCCCCAAAAGTTTTTTATAGATGGAAGACCTTCTAAAGGTCAACTAAAGGTATTCCATAGAAAAAGTTTCCTATTGATAGAAGACGTCCTTGCTGATTTCTTTAAAAAAAAGAACTTTATAAAGGTCTTCAATCGATTAAATATCTCCTTAAGGTCTTATATCGATAGGAGACCTTCTTTCGGACTTATATTGATAGAAGACCTTCTAAAGGAATTCTATAGACAGAAGACCTCCTAAAGAGCTTCTATAGACAGAAGACCTCCTAAAGAGCTTCTATAGACAGAAGACCTCATAATGGTCTTGTATTGACAGAAGATCTACTAAAGGCCTTCTATTTATAGAAGATAGGAGACCTCCTTAAGGGCTTCTTTATGTGGACTGAATTCAATAACAGGGTCATATTTTGTATTTTTTTGCATACTTTGCATATGCACAAAATGCAAAATATGCAGAATATGCAGATTGTGGCCGAAAATCGTCATGAAAGTCGTAAAAATAAAAAGTTAGAAAAATCATCAAAAATCTTCAAAAAATTGTCTTCTTCAAATTGTTGGCCGTTTAACGTCGATTTTTTAGCAGATTATTATGTTATTGAGACCCCTTAACACAATATATGGTTATATCTATATTAATAAAAGAGTAAAGTGATTGACTGACTGACAGACAGACTGACTGATTGATTCATCAACGCCCAGACGAAACGGCTGAAGCTAGAATCCTGAAATGTTGGGTGTGGATCACTCTTGGTCCGAAGGGGTCAGATAAGGCTGGGTTTTTGGAAATTCGAACTGGAAGGGTACGAAAAGTACTAAAAGGTACTAAATATGGTACCGTTTGTATTTGGCGAACCGTTAGAGCTAGAACTTTGAAATTTGGAATGAAGGTCACTGGTGGAGTGTAGGATAGATGTGCTAAAGGGTTTTTAGAAATTCGAACTATAAGTATACGAAAAGTATAAAAGTGTACTAAATTTGGTACCAATTCGTATTTTGTGAACGGATAAAGGTTAAAGGTTGAAATTTGGTGTGAGAATCAAGGTGAAAAGGTACGATTGACATAAGGAGGTGCTTTAGGAAAAGTATACACATGTGTACGAAAAGTACTAAATTTGGTACAATTATGATTTGGGCGAACGGATAAAGCTGGAATCCTGAAATTTTGAATTAAGGCTACTGTTGGAAAGTAAAAAGGATGCAGTTTTAAAAATTCGTACGTACTAAATGGTACTAAATTTGGTACAATTTTGAATTAGGTTGAACGGATAGAAATTTTGAATTAAGGCTACAGTTGGAGGGTAGAATGAAAGTAGTTTTGAAAATTCGTACTTATGGGTATGAAAAGTACTAAATGGTACTAAATTTGGTACAATTACGATTTGGGCGAACGGATGGAGCTGGAATCCTGAAATTTTTAACTAAGGCTGATGTTAGAGAGCAGAATGGAAGTAGTTTTGAAAATTCGTACTTATGGGTACGAAAAGTACTAAATGGTACTAAATTTGGTACAATTACGATTTGGGCGAACGGATAGAGCTGGGATCTTGAAATTTGAGTTAAGGCTGCTGTTAAAGAGTAGAATGGAAACAGTTTTGAAAATTCGTACAGAGCTGGAATAATGAAATTTAGAATTAAACTTGCTGCTTCGTGTAAGATTCTTACTTACGGGTAAGAAAAAATATAAATTTGGTACAGTTTGGATTTGGGTGAACGAATAGAGCTGAAAACCTTAAATTCCTAATTGAGATTAATGTTGAAGTGTAGGATTGAGGTAGTTTTGGAAATTTGTCCTTACGGATACGAAAATCACTAAATTTGGTTTAATTTGGATTTGGGTCAACGATAGACCTAGAATATTGAAATGTGGAATTAAGATTTCTGTTGGAGTGTAGGATTGTGGTAGTTTTGGAAATTCGTACTTATGAGAACGAAAAGTAATATTTGGTACAATTGGGATTTTGAATCTGGAATCCGGAAATTTGGAATTGAGATTACTGTTGTAGTATAGGATTTAGGTAGTTTTGGCAATTCGTACTTATGGGTATTTGGGGAACGGATAGAGCTGGAATCCTAGAATTTGGTAATGCTATGGTCGGAGTGTATGATTGAGACATGGAGGTAGTTTTTGAAATTCGAATTTATGGGCACGAAATATAAAAAAGGGTGCAATTTGAATTTGAGTGCACTGATAGCGCTGGAATTCTGTTTTTTGGAATTAAGGTTACTGGTGAAGTGAAGGATTGAGGTAGTTTTGAAAAATCGTACTTATAGGTACGAAGAGCACTTAATAGCACTCAATTTGTTGTTGGATGTAGAGACAGTGCTGGAATCTGTATTTTTTGGATTCAGTGTGAGTATTGGTGTGCAATGTTGGCCTCGCTCTTAACATGTAAGGTTGACATACGGCTGATCTTTTTGAAAATCGAACAAAAGTGGTACGAACAGTACTAAAATAACAATAAATATTGATTAAAATCCAAGCGACATCAAAATTTTCAACGGTGGCAAAATTCCCCCTCAGTAATGCTGGCGACATTTCCTGAGTATTTAAGCCATGAAAAACTTCTCTACAAGTGGTGTCGTAAGACACGCCGTTCGGACTCGGCAATAAAAAGTAGGTCCCATATCATTGAGCCAAATATGAATCGGCGTGCACTCATTGATATGAGAGAAGTCTCCCTTGTCCCGTATGGGATGTTTGTGGAACAATAATATATATATTGATTAAAATTTGTATAAGTACAATAAAATTTCGCCATTTCCATATTATATATTGTTTATTTGTTTTTTATATCCTTTCCGCATAAGAAGTAGCTAGTGTATGCTGTAATACAATTTTTTATTATTAAACTATGCAAAAATATAAAATTTGTTAAATACTTTATGTAAAATTCATCATTTTCTTTGTCACTGGGGCTTCGAAGTTATAAAAATCTCGTTTTTTTTTTTGGCCATTTGGCGACTTCGGCGACCCATATCTCTGGAATGGTTAAAGCTATTTGCCCTTATTATGCATTAAATTAAAGGTCATTATGTTCTTAACATTTCTTGCTGAACAAGAAAATACGTAAGTATTACCGAATTCAAGATAATAAAACCAATGTCGCGAAAAACGCCTTAAAGCAAACATGGAGTCAATTGTGAAAAAAAACATTTTTCTTCCATTATTAATTTTTGGAAACAAATGTCTTTTCCTTTATTTGAACATTTTGCCGAGTCGAGCTTAATGACCGATGATTTTTGCAAGTGAAAAAGGAAAGCCGAAGATTCGAACCCACACAACCATCACTATGTGACACGTTTCGCCTTTGGTAGAGTCTCATCAGACATATCGGCAGTGGAATGGCTTCGCTATCATCAAACTTTTCCTCTTTTAAATGCAATTTTGTTTTTACAAATATGGTCCATTCATTGTATCATCTGGGTACAGATGACTACTTTGTGATGAACTATGTCGTTGACAATTATCAAGTTGTTTACCATCCTTTACCCTTCCTGGTAATAGATTTCTGTGGCCAAGTTGCAGGATCTTTTTCGAGAAATTCGGAGTTAATGTTTTTTCTTTTGAACAACAAGTAAGTCACACTTGTAATTATGCCTGGTATTTCTGGAGAAATTTCCATCTTCTTCTGCTTCATAAGATTTTTGTCGCATTTGGTTCTTTACGGTGATTTGCACTATCAGATCAAACAATGCCAGGCCAATAAGTTTAGGACTAAGATACCACAGATGATTTATAAATAAATAAATAAATTTTCGATTGTTTGAGTGGAGTATTCCCTCATTGGCTCAACTTCATTTATTACCCTCTATTACAGAGAGTAGTGTTTTTCAAAACGAACTGACAGTGTTGCAAAATTTTACTGATCGCTACCAATATCATGATTTCATCCCGGCGAAGGGAGTTATCAATTGGCTTCTCAGTTTTTGAAATGATGCCTTTTTAGCGAAAAACCGAACTCTTTAAGTGTCTAGTATTCTCATATGAATGAGAATCACACTCACTTTTCGGCTTTTCCAAAGAAACACCAAAATCAAAATATTTTGCAACATGTCAGCACGTATCAACTAAGAATTCTTCGAATTCTGTGAAAAGAACACCAACACAGTTGCCTGTGAGGTTGTTATTGGAATTTTGTTTTTTTGTTTTTAACAAAGCTCCATTCATTCGCCCGTGCCTCGGCTGTTTTTTGTTTGTTTGATAATTCCCTTCGCCGGGATGAAATCATGATATTGGTAGCGATCAGTAAAATTTTGCAACACTGTTAGTTCGTTTTGAAAAACATTACTCTCTGTAATAGAGGGTAACAAATGAAGTTGAGCCAATGGGGGAATACTCCACTCAAACAATCGAAAATGAGATTGAATCTTCAACAATAAACAAAACAAACATAAATAAATAAATAAATAAATAAATAAATAAATAAATAAATAAATAAATAAATAAATAAAGAAATAAATAAATAAATAAATAAATAAATAAATAAAATAAAAAAACGTTATGGGGGCGTTAAACGAGGCTCGAAAGATGAAACCAAAAAGTGCTTCTACGGGAAGTAGTTTTAAAACAATCTCGTCTACATGCTTGAACATATTTGGGTAATGTCCGGATGTGCTTCCAAACTTGCAGTAAAAAAAATCCCTCTCAACAATACTTCTAATAAGTCTGTACGCTGGTACAGAAGATCTCGACCTAACATCTGCTAGGCATTCGCACATTTTCTAGGTCTTCTTTCTCTCATGAGCTACTGGTAAAGTAAAAGTTGTATTACACTATGCAACACTGAAAATGCCAAAAACTTCTAGTATGCATTTTTTGAAAGTACATATTTAGACTACAAAAACCCTAGTAGGGTTTTGTCCTGTCAGATCCAGTTCGGATTTTATGGCCTCATCTAAACCGGGCTAAATATACACTTTTTTGGCATTTATCAGGCCTATATCTCAGAAACGAATAGAAATTTGGCCTTGCTGTCTTTAGCAATATTGTAGCCCTAAATTAGTAGAGCTTATCTTTTGAAAAACCCACATAAGAAAAACTCCATCTAGGGCATCAAAATCTATAAAATATAGACAATTTTACATAATTGCTGAAATTCTGGTCAGTATCGGCTAAACTATTGGAAGTTTAACCAAGTATCCTTTTGCAAAAATCTTCCAAATAAAGTTCCCAACAATTCTTTAGAACATTCTGAAACTCTAAAATGCCTTCTTCATGTTGTTTCTGCGTTATTTTGCATCATATCTTTTACAACACGTATATCAAACATAGTTCACACCAACAGTTTATTTTCGGATTTCACTACATTATTGACATTTTTATTAAATCGTTGTTGAAAAATGTACTGAAAACAACGGCATAGAGGCATTTTACAACAATGACATGTTATGAAGAGTTGTGTATTACATTCCAGGGAATATTTTTCCAAAAGAAAATATTCAGAAACAATTAACGGTTTTCGAGATACGTTGCGAAATGTATAAAAATTGTGGAATTTTTGCATATATTTTGAAATTTAAGACAATAAATGTAGTTTTCCAAGATCATTATTTCTCCAAATATTTTTTTTGTCCTTGTCTACAAATTTGCTTCAGAGGTCAGAAGAAGATTCGCATTGGTTTCAGAGATATAGCCCCGAATTTCTTTAAAAAATCAATATTTAACCATGTTTAGATGGGACTATAAAATCCGAGCTGGATCTGACACAACCAAAGCCAACTATGGTTTCTTGTCGTTTGGGTCTGTACTTTCAAAAAATCCTCAGTTCGAATTGTTTGCACAAGATCACCTTAAAAATGTTGCACAGTGTTATTCTAATTTTTTGTTTTATGGTTTTAAAGGAAAAGTTGAAGAAAAAATGTTAGAGTTCTTCCCTTTTTTCGTCAAAATGTGTGCAAAAAATTAAGCTATTTCATCGCAACCATTTTTTGCTTATAGTTTACCTATTGGCGAACATTTTTAGATCATCATATTAAATCACAATGACTTCATATCTCTGGATTCGCGATAGTTTTTAAATATTTGTTTTCGCATATTTTAAGAAGGCGTATCGCTCTATTTATTTAGGTGGAACTGTTTGCATATTTTGCATATTTTTTGAATATATTCTGCAGATTTTTTGCATATTTTGATATGACCTCAAATATCAAAAAATTGACCCTAAAACGCCTAAATCCAAAATTTGAGTCCAATCGGATAAGAAATAAAAAACATGCAAAAATCCAATGTCTATATCTCATTTTCAGAATTTCATATATCAAACTATATCATATTCAGAATTGTATATAATAAAATTAAAGAACGTCCTTTGCCTGCTACATAAAATACACGCAATTAATATTTGCCAGGTCATTATAACGTTTTTGATACCTGACTTTGATATTTGTTGTCAGCCATTGTCTGTATTTTCAATGTGTTGTGTTGTTTCTTTCTCCTCTTTTGTATTTGGTCAAACCACAATTCCTTTATTGTTATCCTTGCAGGACAATAGAAAATCTGAGGCTAAGACGCACACACACACCAAAGAAACAAACAAAAATGTGTGTTTAGAAATGACAACGGCTGTTCTATCTTAAATAGTTTCTTACATTATGTTTCCTTTCTTTAAGATTCCTTGCAACATAAAGATATGTAAGGATATTGGTTTTTCCCTCCACAAAACATATCAAGGCACCATCAACATTTCTATATCCTATCTGCTTTCAATAACTATGAGTGTGATTGTGTGTGTGCAACATGTGAATCCTATTTCTTAATCCAAACTAAGTACTCTGACGCAATTGCCATTTAGTTACGTTTAGTTATGTAGAAAGATATGGAAATCGTCAGGATAACTCTAGGCCACCACCCAGCAGTAGCATATGTTTTTTCTCTAAGGTTTTTGGAATTTGCTTTCCAATTGAATCTTATCATCCTTACAGCTTGGCTTTGCTTGAGTTATGCAATGTGTTTTAAAGTAAGGCTTCTTGGGAGAGAGAAGTTTTGCGTAATTTTCATTTGCATGGGACCGGGAGAATGGACAGACATTAGAATAGTCCACAAACATGTCAAGACAAATGTTTCTTTCGGAATGCCAATGATGGGGAGAAGGAGCAGTTATTATGAGTCAGCTGGTTTTTGTAGAAAAAAAAAAAGTAAAAAAGTATCAGTCAGCTTTGCTGACAGAGATAGATATACCCTCAGCCTGTGTATATTGAAACAATTTTTTCCCAAAAAACGTATGTATTTAGGTGGTTTTAAACATTTTGGATGTATCAACCGACCAAACTGTTGATTAGGATTAAAGATCAAAAGTTTTGCGGAGGAGATACTTAAAGGAATGGATCGACATTGGCCATTGTGGAAGTGGATCTCCAGCATAGGGGGTTTTTACACCCTTCGGGCTGCCCCTGAAAACAATTTTACCATCGTAATTGAGACAGCGAATGCAAGTTGCTTCAACAAAAATCAATGTGATTCGATTGCAGGTCGTAAAGTGAACTTATCCGAAATTTTGTGTGGGAGGTACCGGATGGAGTGGACAAATATAGTCCATATTTGAACCTGATCTATATCTGGTAGATATATTAGGATGTGGGCAAATTCGGCCACTCCCTTCAAGATTTGCCGTACGAACAATTTTTCCGAACCTTTTTTGAACTTTTGTGGGGGAGGTACCTGAAGGAGTGGACCGATATGGCTTATCTTCGAACTTAAACTATGTTTGGACAAAATATTACTAAGGCAAAATTTTGGACCGAATCGGAAGATCCATTCGAGAGTTATCTTGCGCTCCAACCACCTCACACGGTGTCATAGGGTTTTTTGCAATTTTGGTGCTAATTTCTGAAGAAGTGTGGACTTGCCCCTGATAAAACTTGTACCGTCGTATAGGGGGCAGTGAATACAAGTTGTTACAACAAAAATCAAAGCGTTTCGAGAGCAGGTCCTAAACTCAACTTATCCCAAATTTTTGTGTGGGAGGTACCCGAAGGAGTGGACCCATTGAGTTCATATTGAAACCTTATCTTGTAATAATGGTTTTAGACCCCAAGTATGTTTGGACGAAATGTGTTTCAGACAATTTGGAGTCGTCTGTTTGTCTGTCTGTCTGGCTGGAGCGCACGATAACTCTCGAACGGATCAATCGATTCGATCGTAATATTTTGTCCAAACTTAGTTTAAGTTCGAAGATAGGTTATATCGGTCCACTCCTTCCGCTACCTCCCCCACAAAAGTTCGAGAATGTTCGGAAAATTTGTGCGCACGATAACTCTTGAAGGGAGTAACCGATTTGGTCCATACTCTGCACATTGTGAAATTTCTACCAGACTTAAATAATGTTTCAATATGGGCTCAATCGTTCCATTCCTTCGTGGGAAGTACACACAAAATTTCGGAAAATTTCAGTTTAGGAGCTTCTTTCGAATCGCTTTGATTTTTGTTTTAGCAACTTGTATTCAATGTCCCCAATATAACAGTACAAGTTTCATCGGGGGCAAGTCCATACTTCCTGAGCAAATAGCCCCCTGTGACACCGTATACAGTGGTTGGATAACTCTCGAACGGATTTGCCGATTAGATCCAAAATGTAGTCTTCGTAATATTTTGTTCAAATTTAGTTTAAGTTCGAAGATAAGCCATATCAGTCCACTCTTTCAGGTACCTCCCCCACAAAAGTTCAAAAATGTTCGGAAAAATTGTGCGCACGGCAACTCTTAAAGGGAAGAAGGACCGATTTTGTCCATACTTTACGTATGCTAATATATCTTCCAGGTATAGATCAGGTTTGAATATGGACCATATTTGTCCATTCATTCGGGTACCTCCCACACAAAATTTCGGAAAACTTCAGTTTAGGACCTGCTCTCGAATCGTTTCGATTTTTGTTGTAACAACTTGTATTCACGGCCCCCATGCGGCAGTACAAGTTTCATCAGGGCAAGTCCATACCTCCTGAGCAAATAGCCTGAAAGGTTCAAAACCCCTATGACACCGTATACAGTGGTTGGATAACTCTCGAACGGATTTGCTGATTAGATCCAAAATGTAGTCTTCGTAATATTTTGTTCAAATTAAGTTTAAGTTCGAAGATAAGCCATATCGGTCCACTCTTTCAGGTACCTCCCCCACAAAAGTTCAAAAATGTTCGGAAAAATTGTGCGCACGGCAACTCTTAAAGGGAAGAAGGACCGATTTTGTCCATACTTTACGTATGCTAATATATCTTCCAGGTGTGGATCAGGTTTGAATATAGACCATATTTGCCCATTCATCCGGGTACCTCCCACACAAAATTTCGGAAAAGTTCAGTTTAGGACCTGCTCTCGAATCGTTTCGATTTTTGTTGTAGCAACTTGTATTCACGGCCCCCCATGCGACGGTACAAGTTTTATCAGGGGCAAAACCATACTTCCTGAGAAAATAGCCTGAAAGGTTCAAAAACCCCTATGACACCGTGTGTAGTGGTTGGAGCGCAAGATAACTCTCGAACAGATCTGCCGATTCGATTCAAAATTTGGCATTGATAATATTTTGTCCAAACTTAATTTAAGTTCGAAGATAAACTATATAGGTTCACTCCTTCAGGTAACTCCCCCACAAAAGTTCAAAAATGTTCGGAAAAATTGTGCGCACGGCAACTCTTGAAGGAAAGGACCGATTTTGTCCATACATTACGTATGCTAATATATCTTCCAGGTATAGATCAGGTTTGAATATGGACCATATTTGCCCACTCATTCGGGTACCTCCCACACAAAATTTCGTATAAGTTCACTTTAAGACCTGCTCTTGACTAACTTTGATTTTTGTTGAAGCAACTTGCAATCGCTGTCTCAGTTACAACGGTAAACATTTTGTCAGTGGCAAGTCCATACTTCTTAGGAAAACAGCCCGAAAGTTGCTGATAAACCGATTCGGTCCAAAATTTGGCCTTCGTCATATTTTGTCCAAACTTAGTTTAACTTCTAAAATGGTCCATATCGGTCCTCTCCTTAGGATACATTAGTCACGGTGCGCCTTAACTAAATTTAAATGAAAGGTGCTTACACCTGGGAAGTTTTTATGGATTCTGAAACAACAATGTTCATAGATGAGAAAAAACAAAAAAAAAAATCGCCGGAGGGAGTTTCAAATAAATCGCGGTCAAAGTTCACATTTTTGGGGCTTTTTTAGGTTTTCACGATTTTGCTTGGAAACCACGAACCGTATCATAATGGGACTAAAGAAAATGTTGTAGCAGTGAAAATTCTCTATAAGATTGAAGTTAATGATTTGTTCCTAGGATTTACCATTTTTGAGATATTAAAGTTCAAATTGGGACAATGGACTGATTGTATCACCTCCTTATAAAACAATGTCATGCACGGAGCCCTTTAACTAACTTTAAGTGAAAACAGCTTACATCTGGGATGTTTTTGTGGATTCTGAAACAGCAATGTTGTTGGATGAGAAAAATCCAAAAACAAGAAAAAATCAATCTAGGGATTTTTGAATAAGTCGCGGTCAAAGTTCACATTTTTAGGTTTTTTGCTAGGGTTTCGCGTTTTTGCATGAATACGTCAAGTCTTATCGATATGGGACCTGAGAAAATCTTATAGCTGTGAAAATTCTCTGCAAAATTGGTTGTGTGATTTTTTCTTAGGCTGTACCATTTTTTAGATATATAAGTTTAAGTTGGGAAATTGCAGTCATGGCATTGTTTTATAATTGTCCCAATTTGAACTTCAATATCTCAAAAATGGTAAATCATAGGAAAAAGTCATACAGGTTAATCTTGTAGAGAATTTTCACTGCTACAACATTTTCTTTAGTCCCATTACGATACGACTCGCGGTTTCCAAGCAAAATCGTGAAAACCTAAAAATGACATAAAAATGCGAACTTTGACAGCGATTTATTTGAAAATCCCTCCGGCGATTTTTTTGTTTTTTGATTTTTCTCATCTATGAACAATGTAATTTCAGAATCCGCAAAAACTTCCCAGGTGTAAGCACCTTTCATTTAAATCTAGTTAAGGCGCACCGTGTTGTGTCCAAGTGTCTGTCTGTGTCTGTTCGGAGATCCTTTGCAAATTTATACCGATACCATATAAGTTTTCCGTGGACAAGTCCATGCTTCCTGGCATACTGAAATGACTAGTGGGCGCGATATCTATCGAAAAGATATGACTCTCAAAATAAGATCCACTTCCGTAATGCACTATGTCGATCCATTTCCTCCTCCGCAAAACTTTTGAACTTTAATCCTAATCCACATTTTTGTCGGCCAGTTCAAATGTCCAAAATGTGTCACAAAATTCGGAAAAGACACAAAATATGTACATTCGATCTGTCCGTAGATGAAAACATATGCTACTTTTTTACTTGTTTTCCATAAAAATAAAGAGTTATTTTTGTTTGACGAGTTGTGGCTTTGTTTTTAAAGTGCTTACTTAAGCCAAAGTAGCATCTGTTGGCCAATACAATTCTTCTTTTTATTTCACAACTGATGTCGTTTGTTGTGTTTACGGCGGTGCCGAGGTATACGAAGTCTTTTACTACCTCAAAATTATAGGAAACAACTTCAACAGTTGGTCCGATCTCAATGGACGAATTGCGCGTCGACACCATCAACTTGGTCTTCTCGCCGTTTACCGCCAGACCCACTTTAGCAGATTCTCCTTCGATCTTCATAAAGGTATCGGTTACTTCTTTTACTGATCGTCCCATGATGTCTATATTATCAGCATAAGCAAGTAACATGTGGCTATTGGTGTAGATTGTGCCACTTCTTTTGACGTTTGCCTCTCGTATAACCTTTTCTAGCAGGATGTTGAAAAGATCACACGAAAGGCTGTCTCCTTGCCTGAAACCTCTTTTGGTACAAAACTCTTCGGAGAGGTTCTTTCCTATTTTAACTGAAGATCTTGTGTCAGTTAGAGTCATTTTACAAAGCCGAATGAGCTTTGCGGGAATACCAAATTCAGATATTGCTTGTAATACCTTTGAACGTAGCGGGCTGTCGAAGGCTGCATTATAATCGACAAAAAGGTGGTAGGTGTCGATCTGCATCCCTTGGGTCTTCTCCAGGATTTGCCGCAGGGTAAATATCTGGTCAATGGTGGTCTTGCCAGGTGTAAAGCCGCATTGGTATGGTCCAATTATTTCGTTGATCCCTGACACTATCTTATAGACGATAGGGAGAATACTTATGCCCCTATAGTTGGAGCATAAAGTCTTATCTCCTTTCTTATGGACGGGACATAGGATGCTCAGGTTCCAATCGTCGGGTACGCGTTCTTCCTGCCAGATGGAGCTAACTAGCTGATACACCTTACACCTTATCCGGTTTTAAACAGCTCAGCTGGTAGGCTATCAGCTCCTGCTGCCTTATTATTCTTCAGCCGGTTTATTGCTGTCTTTACCTCATCTTGACCGGGTGGTATACATTCAATACCATCTTCTGGGATTGGATCTATGGTATCTTCGACGACTTCGCTACCATTGGATACCAACAGTTTGGAAACATTCTCTTTCCATATCCTTAGCACATTTTCTGTATCAGTTACCAGATTACCTTGCTGGTCTCTACAGGAGGATGTGCCAGTTCCAAAGCCATCAGTTTGATGTTTCACTCTTTGGTAGAATTTTCGGACTTCATTTTGTCTCCTGTAGATCGCGATTTGTTCATACTCCCGCTTTTCCATCTCTCTCTTTTTCCTGCGGAAAAGACGTTTTTCCTCTCTCCTTTTCTCCCGATACCTCTTCTCTCGTGCGCTACGCGTTGCTACTGATTGTAAAGTAGCCCTATATGCCGCATTTTTCTCTTCGGTAGCAGCACGACACTCCTGGTTATACCATGGATTCTTTGGTGCAGGTCTCTGGTATCGAAGTACTGATTTTGCGGCTGTTTGCATGGAGTGGGCAATGTTTTGCCATTTTCCTGATATGTTATCGAGACGAGAAGTGCTTTGATTAAGCAGTTGGTCCAGTTGAGTGGAATATTCGGTGGCTATCTGTTGTGATTGCAGCTTACCGATGTCCAACTTCCGTGTTGTGTCTGTTCGCACTTTGTTTGCTACGTTTAATCTAGTACGTACCTTTGCTGCAACAAGGTAGTGGTCCGAGTCTATGTTTGCACCTCGGAACGATCGTACATCCAACACGCTTGATGCATGTCTTCCATCTATCACAACGTGATCAATTTGATTTCTTGTTCAGGTGCCCTTATGACTATCGAGATGCTTAAATCTGGTACTGCTAACTACCATGTTTCTTGCAGCTGCAAAGTCTATCAGCCTCATATTTCCCGACTGTTGGGCCAAAGATATTCTCCTTTCCTATTCTGGCATTAAAATCGCCTAGTATAATTTTAATGTCGTGGACAGGGCAACGGTCATAAGTTTCTTCTAAGCGCTCGTAAAATATATCTTTGGTGTATTCGTCCTTGTCTTCAGGGGGAGCATGACCGCAAATAAATGAAGAATTTTGCTTTTAATCGAATTGCAGCGAGTCTTTCATTTACTGGGGTGAAGCTGGAGACCAGATGTTTTAACCTCCGACCAACTACAAATCCGCAACCAAACTCATGCTTTGTGTCATGGCAGCTATAATACAGTGCGTCAACTTTAGGTGTTGTTGTGACGCCTTTCCCATTCCATCGTATTTCCTGTATGGCAGTAATGTCGGCCTTGTACTTTTCAAGTACATCTGCCAATGCGTAAACTGCACCTTCTCCTAAAGAGTGCGAACATTCCAGGTGCAGATTCGCAGATCATGGTCCTTAAAACGTTTGCGGGGGTCTTCAACTTTTGAGGGGTTTGTTTTTCTTTTCTTTCGTTTTTTCATAGTAGGCAGTTTTTTCTAGGGGAGGGTTACTAACCCGACGCCCAAACCCAAGTTTTTAACGTTCTAATGGGTGAACGCGCGGTACTTGTTAGCTCACTACCTTTAACGGGTGTTAAAGGCAGTTCCCCAGGTGACACCACGGGAAGGTCCGTGTCCACTTGAGATGAAAGAGGGACCAAGATAAATCCTGGGCTTTGCCATGTTAAAGCCGATCAGGACCGTTCCTTGGTATCTTCCATCCCCTACGTCTCCATGGTAATGCTGAAACAGCTGTATGAGGCGGTATTCGAATATCTCACCAAAGTTCTGAAGCATCCACGTCGTTCCCGAAGTCTGCCAAATGGACAGGATGTTCCGCTACTGAAGCAAGGCAAGGATGCCAGAAGTGAATGGTACAGACCGATTTCACTTTTCTTGCCCGTAGCAAAGACCCAGGACTCAACCAGAGCAAGTCGTGTGAAAGAAGAGTTTTGGTGACACTCGACTTATCAAAAGCCTGTGTCAAGCAATTAATGCTGTTTGAGGACATTGAGCACCTTCGGTCAAGATTAAAACGTTGGATAATCCATTATATGTGTGAAAGCCAATGCAGGAACAAGAAGTCCCCAAGTTCCCCAAGGTGGGCTGATATCCCCGGAACTGTTTAACATCTATCTGGAATACAGGATAGTTCCACCCCCTCCAGACGACATTGAGATCGTAACGTATGCGGATGATTGTATGATATTGGCTTCAGGTACCTTCCCTGATGTCATTTGTGAATGACTGAACTCCTTTTTGACTGATTTTACCTTTGCAAATATGCGCCACTAAGTCCCGAAATCTTGAATATGGGCAGGATAATCCCGTTTATCTAGCTTTTCACGGATTCTGTATACTGCAAAATTTTGACAGGAAACTGCGTCAAATTTCAAAAACAATTAAACTGGCAGCCCCATGGTAGGATATAAAGTCACATAAGAACAATAAATTACATTGATATCCTTTGAACATTAGCAACAGATTATTTATTAATTGTTATCCTTTTCCATTTCTTTCCTTAGAAGACATAAAAAATGTAGCGAGACAAAGACACTTGTTCTAATCTTACTCCCCAAACCTATTCAATTCCATAGCAAGTACCTGTTACAATTTGTTGTCCTTTATCATAAAAAGGTAATGGAATTCCATAACACGCCGTGAATATCAAAAAGGCGGTTTGGTAAAAAATGCTAACCCCAACAACATCAATCTGTATGTTTAACAGAGCCTCAGAGAGTACGAGGTAGTAAAAGAAACCCTCACAGCGGCCACGAAGAAATCATGTATCGGCAATAAAACTTTTTAATTTATGGCAATGATTTAACACCAAAAAATCGAAAAGAAGAAATAACAAAACAGCAGGACCTTGACTATTGCACACACCTTTGGACAAAAACAAAAAATTACCCACCTAGCCAATGAGGGTTGGTGTTTTTCTTCAACATTTTTTGGCACAAAATGCAGGGAAAAATCAAGTAACACACATTGCACTGATGCTGTTGCGGCTGCAACACCTTCCTGCACAAAACTATCGTAGAAACCCCCACCAATAAGTATTTGTGTAGATTTTCCCTACACAAAAGATTTTACACATTTTACTAGAGGATACAGGTAAAATAGATTTTCTTGGTTAGATATATCAAAATCTAACCTTGATACAGGTAAAATAGGCAGCGAAAACCAAATGTCCTTAACAATGACCAGACAACAATCCCATTCAGACAGACAAAGTAGACATGTGTATTGAGGCCCACAAAAACAACATATGATGATCTGAATGCGATCACCAGGATACGATATGAAATAATGAGAAATGAAGGGAGAGAGAGCAAGCGAGGGATGAAGAAATATATCCTTAGGCCGGCGTAACATATGCATTTAGCAGTCGTCAATGTATAGGTATGTGTAGTGTAGCAAGCACATGTTCGGAATGGAAAATCATATAGGCTTTCTCTGGAAACTACGCGCAAACAATTAAAGATTTTATTTCAGGATTCTTTTTTTTTTCGATTTCTTATCGAAGCAACGCAAATATGTCTTACACCAGAGTTTTTATTTGTTGTGAGGGGGAAAATTATTGCGCCGTTAGGTTATGTTGCACCATAGTTTTGGATTTTCTATTTTTACTGTTGTTGTTTCCCATTGCTGTCCAAGAAAAGAAAGCCATGTGCTTCGAGCATTCCTTTTTTCCACGGCATAATTGTTCCACTTGAGTATGAGGTTTGTTTAATTTGGAATCAGTTCTGGTTGTTCAAGTTGTTTTGGATCCTCTTTATTTCATCTTCAATGTATGTCCTTATAGCTATTTAAATAACGCTATATTGTATAATGTTCATAAAGACCAATGAGAAAGGAAATCATCAACATCATTTCCTTCAACGTCCAAAAAAAATTAATGGAATGGTCGGGAAGCGTTGAAACATGCAGTGCAGGCAACAAAGGGTGACGTAGGGGATGGAAGATACCAAGCAATGGTCCTAACCGGTTTTAACATGGCAAAGTCCAGGATTTATCTTGGTTCCTCTTTCATCCCAAGTGGACACTGACCTCCCCGTGGTGTTACCTGGGGAACTGCCTTTAACACTCGTTAAAGGTAGTGAGCTAACATGTGCCGCGCGTTCACCCAAAAGAACGTTAAAAACTTGGGTTTGGGCGTCGGGTTAGTAACCCTGCATTAGAAAAAACAGCCTACTATGAAAAAACGAAAGAAAAGAAAAACAAACCCCTCTAAAGTTGACGAACCCCGCAAACGTTTTAAGGACCATGATCTGCGAATCTGCACCTGGAATGTTTACTCTCTTTATAGAGAAGGTGCAGTCTTCGCATTGGCAGACGTACTTGAAAAGTACAAGACCGATATTACTGCCATACAGGAAATACGACGTAGGGGATGAATGATACCAAGCAACGGTCTTGACCGGCTTTAACATTGCAAAGCCCAGGATTTATCTTATTCCCTCTTTCATCTCAAGTGGACACTGACCTCCACGTGGTGTCACCTGGGGAACTGCCTTTAACACCCGTTAAAGGTAGTGAGCTAACATATGCCGCGCGTTCACCCATAAGAACGTTAAAAACTTGGGTTTGGGCATCGGGTTAGTAACCCTCCCCTAGAAAAAAACATCCTACTATGAAAAAACAAAAGAAAAGAAAAACAAACCCCTCTAAAGTTGACGAACCCCGCAAACGTTTTAAGGACCATGATCTGCGAATCTGCACCTGGAATGTTTGCACTCTTTATAGAGAAGGTGCAGTCTTCGCATTGGCAGACGTACTTGAAAAGTACAAGACCGATATTACTGCCATACAGGAAATACGATGGATTGGGAAAGGCGTCACAACAACACCTAAAGGTGACGCACTGTATTATAGCTGCCATGACGTAAAGCATGAGTTTGGTTGTGGATTCGTAGTTAGTCGGAGACTAAAACATCTGGTATCCAGCTTCACCCCAGTGAATGAAAGACTCGCTGCTATTCGATTAAAAGCAAAATTCTTCAACATCAGCTTTATTTGCGCTCATGCAAGGACGACAAGGACGAACAGACCAAAGATATATTTTACGAGCGCTTAGAAGAAACATATGACCGTTGCCCTGCCCATGACTTTAAAATCATTCTAGGCGATTTTAATGCAAAAATTGGAAAGGAGAATATCTTTGGCCCAACAGTCGGGAAATACAGTCTTCACAGTAAAACATCTGACAATGGTATGAGGCTGATAGACTTTGCAGCTGCAAAAAACATGGTAGTTAGCAGTACCAGATTTAATCATCTCGATATTCATAAGGGCACCTGTCTGTCTCCAGATCAAAGAACAAGTAATCAAATTGATCATGTTGTAATAGATGGAAGACATTCATCCAGCGTGTTGGATGTACGATCGTACCGAGGCGCAAACATTGATTCGGATCACTACCTTGTTGCAGCAAAGGTACGTACCCGTCTAAACGTTGCAAATAAAGCACGAACAGACTCAACGCGGAAGTTGGACATCGATAGGCTGCAAACACAACAGATAGCCACAGCATATTCCACTCAACTAGCCCAATTGCTTAAACAAAGCACTCCTCATCCCGATAACATATCAGCGCAATGGCAAAGCATTGCTCACTCCACGCAAACAGCCGCAAAATCTATACTTGGATACCAGAGGCCTCCACCAAGGAATCCATGGTGTGATCAGGAGTGTCGTGCTGCCACCGAAGAGAAAAATGCGGCATATAGGGCTTCTTTACAATCCGTAGCAACGCGTAGCGCACGAGAGAGATACAGGGAGAAAAGGAAAGAGGAGAAACGTATTTTTCCTGCGGAAAAAATGGAAAAGCGGGAGTGTGAAAAAATCGAGATGTACAGGAGCCAGACTGAAGTCCGAAAATTCTACCAAAGAGTCAAGCATCAAACTGATGGCTTTGGTACAGGCACATCCTCCTGTAGAGACCAGAAAGGTAATTTGGTAACCGATACAGATAGTGTACTCAGAATATGGAAAGAACATTTTTCAAAACTGTTGGTATCCAATAGCAGCGAAGACGACGAAGATGCCGCAGTCCCAATTCCAGAAGATGGTATTGAATGTATACCACCCGGCCAAGATGAGGTAAAGACAGCAATAAAACGGCTGAAGAATCATAAGGCAGCAGGAGCTGATGGCTTACCAGCCGAGCTGTTCAAAACCGGAGGCGACACGCTGATAAGGTGTATTCATCAGCTAGTTAGCACCATCTGGCAGGAAGAACGAGTACCCGACGATTGGAACCTGAGTATCCTGTGCCCCGTCCACAAGAAGGGAGATAAGACTGTATGCTCTAACTATAGGGGCATAAGTCTACTCCCTACTGCCTACAAGGGATATTGTGCGAACGACTAAAGCCTATGGTCAACGAGATAATTGGACCATACCAATGCAGCTTTAGACCTGGCAAGTCCAGATATTTACCCTGCGACAAATCCTGGAGAAGACCCAAGAGATGCAGATCGACACCTACAACCTTTTGTCGATTATAAAGAAGCCTTCGACAGCCCGCTGCGTTCAAAGGTATTCCAAGCCATGTCTGAATTTGCTATCCCCGCAAAGCTCATCCGGCTTTGTAAAATGACTTTAACAGACACGAGGTCCTCAGTTAAAATAGGAAAGAACCTCTCCGAAGAGTTTGGTACCAAAAGAGGTTTCAGACAAGGAGACAGCCTTTCGTGTGACCTCTTCAACATCCTGCTAGAAAAGGTTATACGAGAGGCAAACGTCAAAAGAAGTGGCACAATCTACACCAATAGTCACATGTTACTTGTTTATGCTGATGATATAGACATCATGGACCGATCAGTAAAAGAAGTAACTGATACCTTTATAAAGGTCGAATGAGAATCTGCTAAAGTGGGCCTGGCGGTAAACGGTGAGAATACCAAGTTGATGGTGTGGACGCGCAATGCGTCCATTGAGCTCGGACCGACTGTGGAAGTTGGTTCCTATAATATTGAGGTAGTAAAAGACTTCGTCTACCTCGGCACCTCCAACAAACGACATCAGTTGTGAAATAAAAAGAAGAATTATATTGGCCAACAGATGCTACTTTGGTTTAAGTAAGCAGTTTAAAAACAAAGCCACATCTCGTCAAACAAAAATAACGCTCTACAAAACACTGATACTACCCGTGCTGATGTATGGCTGCGAAGCCTGGGTACTTGCGCAAGCAGACATGGCAGAGCTTGGTGTGTTTGAGAGAAAAACTCTTCGAAACCACGCATGAACCACGAGCTGTATCTGCTGTACAACGACATAAATATTGTTAAACGTATCGAGATGCAGCGATTGCGTTGGCTAGGCCATATCATAAGAATGAGCGATGATGACCCCGCTAAAAAGGTGTATAAACACGGACCGCTTGGCGGTGCACGCAGAATTGTCAGGCCAAGGAATAGATGGATGATGAGATAAAAGGCGCGGTATTCCAGAAAGCGAAGCAACAAATAGAGAGAATTGGAGATCTTTTCTTAGTTCGGCCTATAGAACAAATGTTCTGTAATGGACCAGCTAAGTAAGTGCAGACAACAAAATGCTTTAAACCTAACCTAAAAACTCTCAACTCCATGGCGGTCTGTTTTAGGCACCGGATAGACTCAGAGGAATCTTCGACCAAGGCCGTTTCCTCAACAATTATGTGTTTCTGTTCGTATATTTTTCATCATGGAAGAATATATTCCGTCGTCTCGCAGAAGACCAATGCCCAACATTTTTGGCTGTGGCAACTTTCCTCAGTGTAATGTTGCTTACATTTCCATACTCTAAAGCAGGGTCGCCCATCTGTATATTGCGGGCGCCCATTGAGTTGTTTTGCATTTGCTTTTCTCTCTCATTCACAGTACACGTGTGCAAAAGCGAGAGATAGAACGTTTTCACACGATAAGGTTTGCCTGCTCAAAAATGCGTTGTCCGTTTTGGTTCTCATTCGTAAATTGTGTCAGTGTTGAAACAAAATGTGGAAGTAAGTGAACGAAAACGTACATAAAGTACCATACATACAACACTAGCATGTAAGATATTATCTACCTGTTTCATCATATTTTTTACAAATAAAGGTGTTCTTCAAAACATGACTTCTATGTACCTGTTAATAACAAAGGTATTTCCCTATTTCATAAAAATCTGTCTTGAAAAATGTACGCTGGTAACGCAGGTATCATCTTACCTTCAGGTGGTAAGAATTATTACATTATTTTTTACATGGCATGCGCGCTGAGGCAACAATTTTAACAACGCATACATTTTACCCAATTTTATGGGATTCACAAGAATTACTTTTTTAATTTTCAAATACAATACACACATAATCCTTTTTGGTACATTTATGTAAAACCGTACTTCTTTTTGTTCAAAAAGTACGCTTGTATACAATGACTTCAAAAACGCAACACTAGATGTGAAAATTACGAATGAGAGTCAAAACGGAAACCACGTTTTTGAGCAGTCAAACCTTATCGTCTGAAAACGTTCATATACATCATTTGGTTGTTGTTTTTTCACCTATACAATAAACATTTGCTTTAGTTTAATGGAAATCTCTTGGGCGACGCTGCTCTAAAGCCAGGTCAGGCAATGTGCGCTTGCTGAGAGCAAGTGAGCGAAAACTTCAATGTAAAATGCATTGAAATGTATGCTCACTTGCTCTCAGCAAGCGCACATTGCCTGACCTGGCTCTAAAGCATTGATGCTCAAAATAAAAAAGAGAGTAAAGTAGTGAGAGAATCACAAGAAAATTTGTATCAGCATTCAGTGGTTGCTAGACCTGTGACCAGTAAACATGTGGCGGGTGTGAGCGGTTTTGTTCAGTGTCCCCACTAAAATTATGCGTATATCCATGCACATGTTTACTTGTCGGCTGCTCAGCGACGACTGATTGTTATTCTCACATACGTTAACGTATATGGATGATGTTGGCTGCTCTAAAGCAAGTGTGCTCAGAATAGTTCGTGTATTAGTAGTGGTAAGACACTCTCCCCATTACTAAGCAATGGCAGATGAGAAATAAAGAGAGAATACGTGTCCGTAAGGAAGTGATCACCAATGCTCTAAAGCAGAGTGAGGCAGAGAAAATTTTTGGGTCTCTCTTGTGCTCTCAATGAGCGAAAATTTGTTGTTGTTCACAACGTGTTAGCATCTACACAGGCTGTGAGCGATAACAAATTTACGCTCACTTAGAGCAAATGGGCTCTCTTGTGAGTTACAATGCCTCCCCTTGCTCTGAAGCAGAGTGAGGCAGAGAAAACTTTTGGGTCTCTCTTGTGCTCTCAATGAGCGACAATTTGTTGTTGTTCACAACGTGTTAGCATCTACACAGGCTGTGAGCGATAACAAATTTACGCTCACTTAGAGCAAATGGGCTCTCTTGTGAGTCACAATGCCTCCCCTTGCTCTAAAGCAGAGTGAGGCAGAGAAAACTTTTGGGTCTCTCTTGTGCTCTCAATGAGCGACAATTTGTTGTTGTTCACAACGTGTTAGCATCTACACAGGCTGTGAGCGATAACAAATTTACGCTCACTTAGAGCAAATGGGCTCTCTTGTGAGTCACAATGCCTCCCCTTGCTCTAAAGCAGTCATGCACACGAAAAGTTGACTACAACTCTCTTTCCTATACAAAACCCCAGAAAAGCATTCTCTTCTTGTGCACCATTGTCTAAAGCCACACGTTGAAACTTGCACAGCTTTTAGGAGAGAGCGAAGGTGTAGGAGCTCCTTCCCCCGCTCTCTCTCCCAAAAGCTGTGAAAGTTTCGTATGAAAGTTTCAACGTGTGGCTTTAGAGTTTGTATTTCAGCCATGAAAAACGTCTCTACAAGTGGTGCCGTAAGACACACCGTATGGACTCGGCGATAAAAAGTAGGTCCCATATCATTGAGCCAATATAAATCGGCATCCACACATTGATATGAGAGAAGTCTCCCTTGTCCCTTCGGTGATGTTGTGGAAATATATGTATATACATACATATATATTTCCGGCTCCGAGCTATTTTGGTCCGTGGTGGGATAGAGAAGAACACGAGGCCAATGGATCTTATCCAGACCCACATCCACCACATGTCAAAATCGGTGAGAATGTGGGGAATATGTGCACTTCCGAGGCTGCTCTGATCTTAGTCGACTTCATGACTACTCTGCTAGGGTTATGTTGTTTCGCCAGATCATCTCCCAGTGTGTCTCCAACTTCGTCGTCGGAATACTAGACATACCAACAACACCAAACACAGAATCTAACACCACATGTTGTTGTTTAGCACCGAGAAAATACATCGTTCCTGCGATTCAATTTCAATGGTCAGAACAACAAAATCAGCGAAATCAACTTGTCGGAGTCAATTAGTCGGAGTAACAACATGGTTACCGCCATTCAGGAAACAAAGCTCACGGTCACTTGTACCTTGCAACGTTGCGATAGTTTTTATCTTACAAGAAGCGGAGGAAGAGAACTTGCTTTCATTATACATCAGTCTGACACCAGTACAGACATATCTCGCTTGAGCTTGACTTTAGTGATTCATACAAGGAATATATAGGAGTAGCAGCAAAATGTGGGACTGTTGAGTTAGAGTTGCTTAAAGTGTACATTTCGCCGATGAATAGTTGTGCTTTAGTTCGCTTTTGGAAACTTCATCGTGACCTTTGGCATTCCATCCTAGGCAAAAACCATAGGGGTATAGCGCTGGCCGATCAAATTAAAGTAAACTTTTTCAAGGAATAGCAGGGCCACAAACGTGGATTTTTAAACTTTTTCAAGGAATAACAGGGCTACAGGGCGAAGAAGAGTTAGCTGCTACGCTTTATAAGAGTCTTCTCAAAAGAGGAGATACCACCATAATTTACGATTAACAATGTTGCGTACTTGATTCGAAACGCGAAATAATCCAAAGCGTTTGGCCCACACTCTCAATAAATGATCCCGAGGTTGAGTATACTCCATTACGTAATGGACAAGTGCCCTCAATCTACCGTTAACCACCCATGTTGTACCAGAAGCCTGGAAAGTTGGTAGGTTAGTCTCGCTACTGAAGCCAGGAGAGGATGTCAGCAGAGGCGAATCGTACAGGCCGATTTGCAAAGTAAATATCCATGATGAGAAGCCGTTTCCCAATCGTCCAACATCAGCAAAATTCGCAGCACCACAACAGCGTTACACGCCATATCCACACATATCAATTGAAAATTGGACCAGAACAGGCCGTGCGACCGAAACTTTATGGTAGATCTTGACCTATCAAAGGCCTTCGATACCATCAAACATGCTCGAAACATGTTCGAGGACATAGAAAAAACATTGCTCCAGCCCTGTTTAAAACGTTGGATAACACTGTGATCCAAAATTTTGGGGGGTGGAAAATTCCTTTTGGATATGAAAGCCCTTGGTGAGTATACACAGAACCCCGAAGGACAGATTCGTCGTGAGTCGAACTTCCGAGTTATGGCGTGATGAAGACCCTGTAAGGCATCTGAAATTAGCATTATATATTTGTTAATTGTTGTTTTAGGTTATTTATGAAATGACATGTCTTCAGTCAAATCGAATGAGGATTATTTTCATAGAGCATTTCGACCTTCTAACTGGCTTCGTCCCTAATTTTAAGGACCGCTGTAAAAGTACCACAAGATGACGTTTTCCAGCTTCGAAATGTTCTGCAAAAATGTCGCTGAGAAAATTTTAGGTACGACTCTCATTGAAAACAAATCGATTTTGTCTCGTTTTCATGGTCCTTTTGTGCATTACCAAGGTAGTGGTATCGTAAAATTTTGAATATGTTATGTCAAAACTTTATGTTGTTGGGGAAAATACAACAAAAGTATTTTTATAAAGGGATTTGACACTTCATATTCGAACAGGTGGTGTGATACCACTGCCTTGGTTATTGTGCCATGGACGATTCGTATTATAATTCGTCCGACCCACCTACTACTACCAAACTTTTGTGTTTCATTCATTTTTGTTTTCAATCAAACAATAATGTATTACAATAACAGAATTTTGTGTAATTCGAACAAATTTGAATTCGAATCATCTTATTTACCAATAAATTCCAGTCCTATTTCATTTTCCTATAAGAATTCTTATTTATCTCCCATTATGACATAAATTCCTCTATATTATCCCTAATACAGCATAACTCCATCTGATCATCTGGCAACGCCGTTTTCTTAAGCATCAAAAATTTTCTCACGTTACAAAAACAAAGTGCAACAACAACAAAAATAATAACAACACATACAACCTCACCCTCCCACCCTCGCTACAACAAAATTACGGAAGGTGATGGTGATTGGCATGCACAATCACAATTATGCCGCATATACTACATCTCGCAGTCAAGGGGAAATGCCACCAATTAGATTTTTCAAGTTTTGACAAAATGTTACACTTCAATGGAGTTTTTATTTGGACTTACCTATTTTACTTCCTGATGCTCCCATGATACTTGTTTCTTAATGGGGTTCGTTCTTTGAGGGTCGGGGGTCAGTCGGCAGGCAGGCTAACAAGGAAAAAACTTACTACCTAGCACCTAGGAAATTTAATTTCACTTTTTAAAACTTATTCAACTAATTTGACACTTTTCACAGACATATCAATAGCTTATTCTACTTTCCATTGGGATTTACACTATTTTGTTATCCTTGTTTTGGATTATTTCATAGAAAATGAATAGCTTATCATATTTTTCTTCGATAAAACAACAAATTCCAATTCACACAACAATTTCATTCACAGCACACGACAAATTCCATTTCAAAACACCATAGATTCTTCTTAATTCCTCCATTTTCGTCAAATTCGCAACTCGGTTACTTTATTCTGTCATTTTCGTCATTTTCCATCCATTCCTCGTGCCATCGATTTTTTCGACGATTCTTCACGATAACAGTGCTATGAAACAAGAATGAGTTGCAAAAATAATAAATTTATAACTCTTATTCTTCTGAATTACGTTGTATTTATTAAAAATATTAATTTTTTCCCTAATTTCGATGGAAAATAAATGAAAAATAACAATAAAAATGAAAATTGCGCCCCATCGATAACACCGATAACATATCTTGTTCAAATACAACTCTGCGAGGCCGTCATCAACACACGTTGACAATTGAATTTGACAAGAGAGCACAATACCAAACGTCAAACAACCACAACCAAGAAAGAAAAAAGTTAAAAGAAAAAATATTTTTTATCGGAGGAAGTTAAATAAAACAACGAAAAAGTGGGAAAAAGTAAAGATATTAAAAAATATTGATCAAAAAGAAACCAAGTAAATGTGTGTAGTAGTGTGGATCCAAAAAAGATAAAATATCCTTGGTTTATTTTGTTGCTAAAAAATGGCGGATCCACTGAGTTTGTTGCGGCAGTACAACATAAACAAACGAGAAATCATTGAACGGGATGGACAGATTATCTTTGGTGAATTCTCCTGGCCAAAAAATGTTAAGACAAATTATCTAAAATATGGGTAAGTAGGAAAAGAAACCCCGCATCTGAACAAATATTTTATGGATTTTGACTTTCCCTTTTAGTTCCGGAAAAAAGGCTGGACCACGAGAATACTATACGCTAGAGTGTTTGTTGTATTTGTTGAAAAATGTTTTGCTACAGCACTCGGTGTATGTGCGTCAGTGTGCCGCCGAGGATATACCTGCCGTCAATCGTCCTGATCGTAAAGAGTTGCTGGCCTATCTCAATGGCGAAACAAACACCTGCCCCAGCATTGATAAAAGTGCTCCCCTTGAAATACCCACTCAGGTGAAACGGCCAGCAGATGGTGACTCGGCCGGTGGTGAGGGTTTGGCCAAAAAGGCCCGTTTCGAAGATACCCAAGTGCAAAAGGTGCGCGAACAGTTGGCAGCTCGATGGGATGTCAACAAAAAAGAGGCCACCGTCAATATGGACAACATCAAATCGTTGTCCGAAACAATGTCGGTGGAAAAAATTGCCGCCATCAAGGCCAAACGTTTGGCTAATAAGAGAACAACCATTAAACGTTCGGACAATGAAGATGCCATGGCCACAGATCTTAGGGCAATTTTGGACTTTGATGTTGACTCGACCAAGGATATTATTAGTCGTGAAAGGCAGTGGCGTACCCGAACAACAATTCTACAGAGTACCGGTAAAATCTTTGCCAAAAACATATTTGCCATACTGCAGGGCATAAAGGCAAGAGAAGAGGGCCGTAATCGCCCGGTACAACAGAATCCCATAAAAATGCCTGAACCAGCAAGAATCAATAAACCACAACCACAGCTGACACAATACAATCGTTACGATCAGGAAAGATTTAATAGACAAAAGGAGGGTAAGAGGAGGATACGATGAATTTCTTTGAAGTTACTTTTACATTAATGTCTTTTTTTGTTTCTTACAGAAACTGAGGGCTTTAAAATCGATACCATGGGTACCTATCACGGTATGTCCTTGAAATCTGTAACAGAAGGATCTCAGGCTCAACGCAAGGCACAGATGACACCACAAATTGGTAAGTTACCAGAAAAGTTACATGTATACATTTATAACGAATAGAGGTCAGGTCTTAGTAAGCAAGTAGTATATCTTTGAACCTTCCAAGGGAAGTTTTTGGTGTCCTCACACATCGAAGGTTATCTCCCCATTAAAAAAAACACCAACTTTTATTTATATCCCATAAATATTTTTCGGAAATGTAGAAATGTTTGAATTTTAGCTAGTAGCCAGAGGGTGCACCGAACCCGACTCTCCTACCGAAGTGGAATTCTTTTTAAAAATTGGAAATTGAAACAAAAATTCATACAGAAAGGGTCATTCTTAGAGAAAGTGTCGCTAGAAGCACCCTTTCTCACAGGAAGGTTTCCTGAAATCACATTTTCTTACAGAAAAGGTCTCTAAAAGAATCCTTTCTTTGAGAAAGGGTCTATAGAAGCACCATTTCTTTTAGAAAGGGCCTACATAAGCACCCTTTAAGAAAGGGTCTACATAAGCACCCTTTAAGAAAGGGTCTACAGAAGCACCCTTTCTTTCAGAAAGGCCCTATAGAGGCACCCCTTCATTCAGAAACGCCCCTTCTTTCGGATAGGGTCTATAGAAGCACCCTTTCTTTCAGATAGGGTCTATAGAAACACCCTTTCTTTCAGATTGGGTCTATATAAGCTCCCTATCATTAAGAAAGGGTCTACAGAAGCACCATTTCATTCAGATAGGGAGAAGCACACTTTCTTCTTTTAGTAAATTGTGTCCATCTTACCGCAATGTGAGGCCATGAAATATAGGTCCGCACATAACCATTCTGTTGAAATTTACCTACTTATTGATTCTCAAAACTAAACTACATTCTAACATTTTTATATTTTTTACAGGCCGTCCCAAGGAACTTTTGCCCACAGCCCAGGCCCGTCAAGTGGCTCCCACTCCACAGAAGCGTGTATCACGTACACCCATTATTATTATACCCTCGGCTAATACTAGTCTCATAACAATGTACAATGTTCGTGATATATTGCAAGATTTGAAATATGTTAGTACCGATGAAAAGAAACGTGCCGGCTGTAGCAGAGATAATGAAGTACTCTTGCAGGTTGGTTTCCTATACAAAAACTATGCCTTGACATTTTGTTTATACCTTTATCATTTATCATTTTAGCGCAAGAAACAAAATATGACCGTACCGTATCGTGTCATTGATAATCCACAAAAGTTAACTGCCCAAGATTGGCAACGTGTTGTGGCGGTATTCGTCATGGGTCCTGCATGGCAGTTTAAAGGTTGGCCCTGGGATGGTAATCCAGTTGAAATTTTCTCCAAAAGTAAGCAGTTTTAGTAGAATTTTTTGTGTGACCAACTTATTATTATAATTCCTCTCTCTCCTCTTGCAGTTTGCGCCTTCCATTTACGTTTTAGTGAACTTAAGTTGGATGCCAATGTGGCAAAATGGTCAGTTACTCTATTGAATCTATCTCAGAACAAACGACATTTAGATCGTGCAGTATTAATGACATTTTGGGAAACATTGGACAAGTAAGTATTTGTAGAAAATGGGTCCGCAAATAGCAGTGATTTAACAACATTATTATTTATTTACAGATATATGGCAAAATATAAAGCTGACTTAAGATATTGAAATCATTGGTCTGCTGTATTGTTTGTTGTTCTTTCATGTTGTTGTTAATTAAATCGAATATGATGTACATTTGAAAGACAAACCGGGAGAAAATAAACAAAACTGAAAGAAGATTTACAAACATCAAAGACGCCAACCGTATTTGCGTAGTCACATTGGTTCGTTCTTCTTGTAATCCACATTTCTACTTCTTTTAGCTTTAGTAGAGTTTCTTAAATTATTATCCAACAAAAACACAATTGAAAAGAAACAAATAATAGTTTAGTACTTGAAATTAAAAAAAAAAAAAATTAAACCAAGTGGAAAACTCTGTATCTCTCTCTCTCCCTCCCATCAGTGGCTGCATCCTATCCTCAAAGTTTAACATTGGTGTTAAGCAAAACAAATTAGTAATCCTTTTTGTATAAACAAACAATGATAAACAAGAAATAAACAAATGTTTTATAAAGAAAGAAATGGTGTAATAATGTATTAAGTATTAATTTGTTTGGGATGGGCCATTAAAAAAGTGAGGTTAAATAGGCTGCAAGAGGAAAATATGGATTTGCTTCTATATACCCTTTCCAAAGGAAAATGTGCTTCAATAGACCCTTTCTACTTGAAAGGATACATCTATAGACCCTTCCCAAAGGAATAGGTGCTTCTATAGACCCTACCCATAGGAATGGGTGCTTCTATAGACCCTTCCCAAACGAAAGCGTGCTTCTATAGACCCTTCCCAAACGAAAGGGTGCTTCTATAGACTCTTTTCAAAGGTATGGGTGCTTCTATAGCCCCTTTTCAAAGGTATGTGTGCTTCTATAGACCCTTCCCAAACCAAAGGGTGCTTCTATAGACCCTTCCCAAACGAAAGGGTGCTTCTATAGACCCTTCCCAAACGAAAGGGTGCTTCTATAGACCCTTCCCAAACGAAATGGTGCTTCTATAGACCCTTCCCAAACGAAGGGGTGCTTCTATAGACCCTTCCCAAACGAAAGGGTGCTTCTATAGACCCTTCCCAAACGAAAGGGTGCTTCTATAGACCCTTCCCAAACGAAAGGGTGCTTCTATAGACCCTTCCCAAACGAAAGGGTGATTCTATAGACCCTTCCCAAACGAAAGGGTGATTCTATAGACCCTTCCCAAACGAAAGGGTGATTCTATAGACCCTTCCCAAACGAAAGGGTGCTTCTATAGACCCTTCCCAAACGAAAGGGTGCTTCTATAGACCCTTCCCAAACGAAAGGGTGCTTCTATAGACCCTTCCCAAATGAAAGGGTGCTTCTATAGACCCTTCCCAAACGAAAGGGTGCTTCTATAGACCCTTCCCAAACGAAAGGGTGCTTCTATAGACCCTTCCCAAACGAAAGGGTGCTTCTATAGACCCTTCCCAAACGAAAGGGTGCTTCTATAGACCCTTCCCAAATGAAAGGGTGCTTCTATAGTCCCTTCCCAAACGAAAGGGTGCTTCTATAGACCCTTCCCAAACGAAAGGGTGCTTCTATAGACCCTTCCCAAACGAAAGGGTGCTTCTATAGACCCATCCCAAAGGAAGGAGTGCTTCTATAGACCCTTTCCAAAGGAAATGGTGCTTCTGTAGGGCCCTTCCAAAGGAAATTGTGATTCTATAGACCTTTCCCAAACGAAAGGGTGCTTCTATAGACCATTCCCAAACGACAGAGTGCTTCTATAGACCCTTCCCAAAGGTATGGGTGCTTCTATAGACTCTTTTCAAAGGTATGTGTGCTTCTATAGACACTTCCCAAACCAAAAGGGTGCTTCTATAGACCCTACCCACAGGAAAGAGTGCTTCTATAGACCCTTTCCAAACGAAAGGGTGCTTCTATAGACCCTTCCCAAACGAAAGGGTGCTTCTATAGACCCTTCCCAAAGGAAGGAGTGCTTCTATAGACCCTTTCCAAAGGAAATGGTGCTTCTGTAGGGCCCTTCCAAAGGAAATTGTGATTCTATAGACCTTTCCCAAACGAAAGGGTGCTTCTATAGACCCTTCCCAAAGGAAAGAGTGCTTCTATAGACCCTTTCCAAAGGAAATGGTGCTTCTGTAGGGCCCTTCCAAAGGAAATTGTGATTCTATAGACCCTTCCCAAACGAAAGGGTTCTTCTATAGACCCTTCC
The DNA here is from genome assembly GCF_047663935.1 of Musca autumnalis. Taxonomy (NCBI): domain Eukaryota; kingdom Metazoa; phylum Arthropoda; class Insecta; order Diptera; family Muscidae; genus Musca; species Musca autumnalis. Next base: position 70,611,263 of record NW_027411644.1, read on the forward strand.
CAAAAGAAAGGGTGCTTCTATAGACCCTTCCCAAACGAAAGTGTGCTTCTATAGACCCTTCCCAAACGAAAGGGGGCTTCTATAGACCCTTCCCAAACGAAAGGGTGCTTCTATAGACCCTTCCCAAACGAAAGGGTGCTTCTTTAGACCTTTCCCAAACGAAAGGGTGCTTCTATAGACCCTTCCCAAAGGAAAGAGTGCTTCTATAGACCCTACCCATAGGAAAGGGCGCTTCTATAGACCTTTCCCAAACGAAAGGGTGCTTCTATAGACCATACCCAAACGAAAGGGTGCTTCTATAGACCCTTCCCAAACGAAAGGGTGCTTCTATAGGCCCTTTTCAAAGGTATGGGTGCTTCTTTAGACCCTACCCACAGGAAAGGGTGCTTCTATAGACCCTTCCCAAACGAAAGGGTTCTTCTATAGACCCTTCCCAAAAGAAAGGGTGCTTCTATAGACCCTTCCCAAACGAAAGTGTGCTTCTATAGACCCTTCCCAAACGAAAGGGTGATTCTATAGACCCTTCCCAAACGAAAGGGTGCTTCTATAGACCCTTCCCAAACGAAAGGGTGCTTCTATAGACCCTTCCCAAACGAAAGGGTGATTCTATAGACCCTTCCCAAACGAAAGGGTGATTCTATAGACCCTTCCCAAACGAAAGGGTGATTCTATAGACCCTTCCCAAACGAAAGGGTGCTTCTATAGACCCTTCCCAAACGAAAGGGTGCTTCTATAGACCCTTCCCAAATGAAAGGGTGCTTCTATAGACCCTTCCCAAACGAAAGGGTGCTTCTATAGACCCTTCCCAAACGAAAGGGTGCTTTTATAGACCCTTCCCAAACGAAAGGGTGCTTCTATAGACCCTTCCCAAACGAAAGGGTGCTTCTATAGACCCTTCCCAAATGAAAGGGTGCTTCTATAGACCCTTCCCAAACGAAAGGGTGCTTCTATAGACCCTTCCCAAACGAAAGGGTGCTTCTATAGACCCTTCCCAAACGAAAGGGTGCTTCTATAGACCCATCCCAAAGGAAGGAGTGCTTCTATAGACCCTTTCCAAAGGAAATGGTGCTTCTGTAGGGCCCTTCCAAAGGAAATTGTGATTCTATAGACCTTTCCCAAACGAAAGGGTGCTTCTATAGACCATTCCCAAACGACAGAGTGCTTCTATAGACCCTTCCCAAAGGTATGGGTGCTTCTATAGACTCTTTTCAAAGGTATGGGTGCTTCTATAGCCCCTTTTCAAAGGTATGTGTGCTTCTATAGACCCTTCCCAAACCAAAGGGTGCTTCTATAGACCCTTCCCAAACGAAAGGGTGCTTCTATAGACCCTTCCCAAACGAAAGGGTGCTTCTATAGACCCTTCCCAAACGAAATGGTGCTTCTATAGACCCTTCCCAAACGAAGGGGTGCTTGTATAGACCCTTCCCAAACGAAAGGGTGCTTCTATAGACCCTTCCCAAACGAAAGGGTGCTTCTATAGACCCTTCCCAAACGAAAGGGTGCTTCTATAGACCCTTCCCAAACGAAAGGGTGATTCTATAGACCCTTCCCAAACGAAAGGGTGATTCTATAGACCCTTCCCAAACGAAAGGGTGATTCTATAGACCCTTCCCAAACGAAAGGGTGCTTCTATAGACCCTTCCCAAACGAAAGGGTGCTTCTATAGACCCTTCCCAAATGAAAGGGTGCTTCTATAGACCCTTCCCAAACGAAAGGGTGCTTCTATAGACCCTTCCCAAACGAAAGGGTGCTTCTATAGACCCTTCCCAAACGAAAGGGTGCTTCTATAGACCCTTCCCAAACGAAAGGGTGCTTCTATAGACCCTTCCCAAATGAAAGGGTGCTTCTATAGACCCTTCCCAAACGAAAGGGTGCTTCTATAGACCCTTCCCAAACGAAAGGGTGCTTCTATAGACCCTTCCCAAACGAAAGGGTGCTTCTATAGACCCATCCCAAAGGAAGGAGTGCTTCTATAGACCCTTTCCAAAGGAAATGGTGCTTCTGTAGGGCCCTTCCAAAGGAAATTGTGATTCTATAGACCTTTCCCAAACGAAAGGGTGCTTCTATAGACCATTCCCAAACGACAGAGTGCTTCTATAGACCCTTCCCAAAGGTATGGGTGCTTCTATAGACTCTTTTCAAAGGTATGTGTGCTTCTATAGACACTTCCCAAACCAAAAGGGTGCTTCTATAGACCCTACCCACAGGAAAGAGTGCTTCTATAGACCCTTTCCAAACGAAAGGGTGCTTCTATAGACCCTTCCCAAACGAAAGGGTGCTTCTATAGACCCTTCCCAAAGGAAGGAGTGCTTCTATAGACCCTTTCCAAAGGAAATGGTGCTTCTGTAGGGCCCTTCCAAAGGAAATTGTGATTCTATAGACCTTTCCCAAACGAAAGGGTGCTTCTATAGACCCTTCCCAAAGGAAAGAGTGCTTCTATAGACCCTTTCCAAAGGAAATGGTGCTTCTGTAGGGCCCTTCCAAAGGAAATTGTGATTCTATAGACCCTTCCCAAACGAAAGGGTTCTTCTATAGACCCTTCCCAAAAGAAAGGGTGCTTCTATAGACCCTTCCCAAACGAAAGTGTGCTTCTATAGACCCTTCCCAAACGAAAGGGGGCTTCTATAGACCCTTCCCAAACGAAAGGGTGCTTCTATAGACCCTTCCCAAACGAAAGGGTGTGTGGTGTATTTCAATAGTTATTTCAAACACATGGCAACACTGATTCTATGTTATGCTTTTTCTATTCTATCAATGTATCTTTTGTACTAATTAACTATTCGCTACATTTTTAGTAACAGCCATTTTACTTACTAGTTATTAGTAACTTGTTCACTTCGATTTCAACTATCAACCAGATCAAACCGTTCGACTCCATTGTTAATCTTTTATATCTTTGTTGTTACTTATTTATTAAATAAAGCATCATTATTTAATCAGTATCAAACGCGTGCTCATTTTCAATCTAAATACACAACAAAGAATTGGCGACGAGGATAAACTCAAGTGCAAAGAGTACAAATAAGATTTTGTGCAAAAAAAAATATTTTCAAGTTCAACAAAAAGCCATAACCTAAAATGGTTGTAAATCAATTGGCGCAAATACTGGATGCCATTACGACAATGGCAACAGCAAAGAAAACCCATAAACACCTTCAGCAACATCTTCCAATCAAATTGCAAATCAATGAAGAATAAAAATAAATAAACAAATCTATGCTAAAGTGCCGTGTATGAGGAAGCAGTGGTCATGTACAACAAGTACGGAGACAGGCGAAAACGAAAGAAATCAAAAAGAAAATAAATCAACAACAACACACACATACATGCGATCAGTGCAATCAGATGATTGACTGCAATGCAGTCACTCACTGAACATACCCCATCAGCAAGGGTATTGGTAAAAATAAAATTATCAACACCCTCAACACAATCAACTTCGAACATCAAATCAAAATCATCAATCAATCAATGCAAATTCATCAATTCGACAATTCAAATCAACATAAATCAAAACCTTTAAATTTCGATCATTTTCAAAAAAACACATTCAAGCCTGGGAGAAATAGTGCGAATTCCTGAGTGCAAAGGGAAGTCACCGGCATCTACAAAATGGAGGAAAAAAAAAACTCCATACATACAAAAAACTTTTCAAACAAAAAACTTTCAACCAAAAAAAAAAACAACATTCAATTCAACAAATCGACGTCATCGTCAACCTATTGCGATGAATCAAAACATCGATCATCAATTCAACAAATAATCAACATGGTTCAAAATCAAAAGCTGTTTTTAGTGAAGTGCCATACCATCAATGAAGTTAACAAGATTCCTGTCTGATACCTCTGATGTGCAAGACGTTCAAGTAGAAGGAAACTACCTTCGGCTCTGCTGACGGACCAAGTCCTTATTAAGCCTGGGAGATTGTGGTGTATTTCAATAGTTATTTCAAACACATGGCAACACTGATTCAATGTTATGCTTTTTCTATTCTATCAATGTATCTTTTGTACTAATTAACTATTCGCTACATTTTTAGTAACAGCCATTTTACTTACTAGTTATTAGTAACTTGTTCACTTCGATTTCAACTATCAACCAGATCAAACCGTTCGACTCCATTGTTAATCTTTTATATCTTTGTTGTTACTTATTTATTAAATAAAGCATCATTATTTAATCAGTATCAAACGCGTGCTCATTTTCAATCTAAATACACAACAGGGTGCTTCTTTAGACCTTTCCCAAACGAAAGGGTGCTTCTATAGACCCTTCCCAAAGGAAAGAGTGCTTCTATAGACCCTACCCATAGGAAAGGGCGCTTCTATAGACCTTTCCCAAACGAAAGGGTGCTTCTATAGACCATACCCAAACGAAAGGGTGCTTCTATAGACCCTTCCCAAACGAAAGGGTGCTTCTATAGGCCCTTTTCAAAGGTATGGGTGCTTCTTTAGACCCTACCCACAGGAAAGGGTGCTTCTATAGACCCTTCCCAAACGAAAGGGTTCTTCTATAGACCCTTCCCAAAAGAAAGGGTGCTTCTATAGACCCTTCCCAAACGAAAGTGTGCTTCTATAGACCCTTCCCAAACGAAAGGGTGATTCTATAGACCCTTCCCAAACGAAAGGGTGCTTCTATAGACCCTTCCCAAACGAAAGGGTGCTTCTATAGACCCTTCCCAAACGAAAGGGTGATTCTATAGACCCTTCCCAAACGAAAGGGTGATTCTATAGACCCTTCCCAAACGAAAGGGTGATTCTATAGACCCTTCCCAAACGAAAGGGTGCTTCTATAGACCCTTCCCAAACGAAAGGGTGCTTCTATAGACCCTTCCCAAATGAAAGGGTGCTTCTATAGACCCTTCCCAAACGAAAGGGTGCTTCTATAGACCCTTCCCAAACGAAAGGGTGCTTTTATAGACCCTTCCCAAACGAAAGGGTGCTTCTATAGACCCTTCCCAAACGAAAGGGTGCTTCTATAGACCCTTCCCAAATGAAAGGGTGCTTCTATAGACCCTTCCCAAACGAAAGGGTGCTTCTATAGACCCTTCCCAAACGAAAGGGTGCTTCTATAGACCCTTCCCAAACGAAAGGGTGCTTCTATAGACCCATCCCAAAGGAAGGAGTGCTTCTATAGACCCTTTCCAAAGGAAATGGTGCTTCTGTAGGGCCCTTCCAAAGGAAATTGTGATTCTATAGACCTTTCCCAAACGAAAGGGTGCTTCTATAGACCATTCCCAAACGACAGAGTGCTTCTATAGACCCTTCCCAAAGGTATGGGTGCTTCTATAGACTCTTTTCAAAGGTATGTGTGCTTCTATAGACTCTTTTCAAAGGTATGTGTGCTTCTATAGACACATCCCAAACCAAAAGGGTGCTTCTATAGACCCTACCCACAGGAAAGAGTGCTTCTATAGACCCTTTCCAAACGAAAGGGTGCTTCTATAGACCCTTCCCAAACGAAAGGGTGCTTCTATAGACCCTTCCCAAAGGAAGGAGTGCTTCTATAGACCCTTTCCAAAGGAAATGGTGCTTCTGTAGGGCCCTTCCAAAGGAAATTGTGATTCTATAGACCTTTCCCAAACGAAAGGGTGCTTCTATAGACCCTTCCCAAAGGAAAGAGTGCTTCTATAGACCCTTTCCAAAGGAAATGGTGCTTCTGTAGGGCCCTTCCAAAGGAAATTGTGATTCTATAGACCCTTCCCAAACGAAAGGGTTCTTCTATAGACCCTTCCCAAAAGAAAGGGTGCTTCTATAGACCCTTCCCAAACGAAAGGGTGCTTCTTTAGACCTTTCCCAAACGAAAGGGTGCTTCTATAGACCCTTCCCAAAGGAAAGAGTGCTTCTATAGACCCTACCCATAGGAAAGGGCGCTTCTATAGACCTTTCCCAAACGAAAGGGTGCTTCTATAGACCCTTCCCAAAGGAAAGAGTGCTTCTATAGACCCTACCCATAGGAAAGGGCGCTTCTATAGACCTTTCCCAAACGAAAGGGTGCTTCTATAGACCATACCCAAACGAAAGGGTGCTTCTATAGACCCTTCCCAAACGAAAGGGTGCTTCTATAGACCCTTCCCAAAGGAAAGAGTGCTTCTATAGACCCTACCCATAGGAAAGGGCGCTTCTATAGACCTTTCCCAAACGAAAGGGTGCTTCTTTAGACCTTTCCCAAACGAAAGGGTGCTTCTATAGACCCTTCCCAAAGGAAAGAGTGCTTCTATAGACCCTACCCATAGGAAAGGGCGCTTCTATAGACCTTTCCCAAACGAAAGGGTGCTTCTATAGACCCTTCCCAAAGGAAAGAGTGCTTCTTTAGACCCTACCCACAGGAAAGGGTGCTTCTATAGACCTTTCCCAAACGAAAGGGTGCTTCTGTAGGGCCCTTCCAAAGGAAATGGTGCTTCTGTAGGGCCTTTCCAAAGGAAATGGTGATTCTGTAGACTTTTTCCAAAGGAAATGGTGATTCTGTAGGCCCTTTCCAAAGGATATTGTGCTTCTGTATACCCTTTCCAAAGGAAATGGTGATTCTGTAGGCCATTTCCAAAGGAAGGGGTGCTTCTGTAGAAGCCCTAAGGAGTACCCTTTCTTTCAGAAAGGTTTCTTAGGAGCATCATTTCTTTCAGAAGGCGTCCTTAAACGCACCCTTTCTTTCAGATAGGGCCCTTAGAAACATCAATTTTTTCAGAAAGGGTCCTTAGAATCTCCCGTTTTTTAGTCCCTAAAATCATGCTTTCTTTTAGAGCGGGTCCTTTAAATGATCCATTCTTTTCAACAGAATCATTTGAAGGATCCTTTCTTTTAGAAAGGCGATATAGAAACACCATTGCTTTCAGAACATAATCTAATTTTTGAACTGTTCAGTGCAAATCTATTCAAACTCCTCGAGAACACAAAGCTTCTCGAAAACACAGAAAAAAAACAAACACCTATTTCCATTTTATTTTTTACATCTCCCTCAGAGTTTATTCTGGAAAACATTCATATACATATATAATTTACGTTGATAGATACACAATTAACAATTATAATTACAAAAAGAACTGAACATTATTTAAATAAAAACTTATACAAAATTAACGTCTAGAGCTGGTTGGCTGGGACTATTGTTTTTGTTGTGGAATCGTTGGTTCACTTGCCAAAAATATGCAGTAATAGCGGGCGCATTTGCATTAAACAGCTCCAATTTGTATTATGGGCAGAAATAGTTTAAAAGCATTTTCAATTTGTTGTCGTGCCTGTACCATTTCCGTAAATATAGTTGTAATATTCGCTTTGGCCTCTTCCTGTTGTTCATGGCTACTCAAGAGGCTGGCAAATCGATTGGCCACAACTTGTAAGTGCATACAGAATTGTTTACAAAGCTGTACAACACCATCAACTTCATTAGCTGTACTATGATGATCCTGTATAAGTAGGAGTTCGGCAATTTTATGTAATTTTAAAATTTCCAAAGCACATGTTTCTGCCAGCGATGTAACAGCCTTGGCAAAAATTGGTTGTACCTCGGGATTTTTGGAATCTTCGGAATCGAACCATGTTAAAGCTGATGACCATAAGCTGGAAAATTACAAAATTATTTAAACAAATTCCCCATATTCTCTTTGAAAATATTTTTAGCTTGATCATTTGCTTACACTTACTTTGTTATCTCATCAAAAGTAATTTTAAGTTCCGTATCCTGTATGGCTTCCTTCAATGTCACACTTAATTCTTCGCCACTATAGTCTTCGGATTCTGGTTCACCTTCTAAATCTTCCATTTCCATTAATTCCTTAACCTCATTCAATGTTTCCAGCAAATCTTCCAACGCTTTACCACTTACGGAGTCCTTAAGGGTTTGTATTTTCAATTGGGATTCTTTGGATAGAATTTCTAGCGCTTCCATATGGACCAAGCCACAATAGTTTTCGAATAATACCTCAAATCTTAATTGGGCTTTCATTTTTTCAATATTCAATTCCTTCATGGATTGTTCAAGTTGTTCGGTTTCCTTTTTGGCTTCTTTGAGGATCTAACAAGAGAAAACTAACTTAAAAATTCGTTGTCTTTAATCGTTTTTTCTATATTACCTCTGTTAAATTACATTTCTCCTTTTCCAAACCCAATTTCTTGATCTTATTCTTAAGCAGTGGATCGTTTTCTTGCAATATATTCATGGTCTTCTTACCAATGCCCTCTAATGTATCTAAACCAGTATTTAAAACCTTGCTACCCAAAGATGTAACATTATTTACTAGATTTAGACCAAAAACAGGTACTGCCTTGGTGGGGGTTACGGCTCGTTCATCTTCATTCTCATTTTCCGTTGTTACATGTCTTGTAACTTGTTGCTTTTGTTGTTCAGCCTTACGTCTTGCCTCTTCTGAGGCATTGATACGTGCCATTTCCTCCGGGTCTGGAACACCAATAACTTTGTCCAGGCCATGAGTCATTGTGGAAGTCAATTCAGTCGCTGTGTTTAGAACCGTGGACATAACACCTCCAAACAAACTACCCCAACCACCACCCCCGCCAGTTGTTTCATTGGTTTTAATAGGTTGCTGTTGTTGTTTTGGATTGCAATTATCGTCTTCTTTTTGTAGATTTTTTTGAATATTATTATTTCCCATCATTTTTGTATTTTTAACGGGGGTAATGACATTACTACTTGTTGTTGTGTCCTCCACAGTGGGTTCTGCTTCAGCATCACCCCAATCATCCCAGTCATCATCTAAATCCCAACCATTTTCGTTATTATCACTTTGATTTTCCATTTTTGTAGACATTGTAACTTCTTTTCTTTTTTGGGTGTTGGATTTTGTATTCTGGAAGATTGCAAAAAAAATCCTTTCTTCGTTGGGGTGTTTATTTACGTGTCGAAAGAGTTGTGTGTCGTTATCGTTTGAACTAATTCAAAGCAAATATTCCACACAATGAACTATGAACTATCGGATCCATATCCAGTTCGTTCGTGTTCATTTACGTGTTTAGCTCATTATGTCATTTTCACACGTTGTTCGCCTCTAGAAATACGTACACGAATTAATATGCTATTTATTGCTCTGTTCCTTTACGTGCCTGAGGTTACCATTTCTTACAATTTTTAACCTGTTAAGTCATGGTAGAACAAATATAAGGTAAAGTTATGGGTACTTTACACGATATGTTTTTTACATATGAGTTGTCACTGCTCCCATACAAAATATATATGCAAAGTGACAGCTCATATGTAAAAAACATATCGTGTAAAGTACCCATTAATACTACAACAAATACAACTCGAACAACAACCACAAAGGAATTTGTTTTTGTTTGTAACGTTACTGCCAGTTGTATTTGTAAACAAAACAAGGAAATGTCTATAAATTATTGGAATTTAAAAAACTAATAATTTTTCACATTTGGTTGAATATTTTGGAAAACATAAATGAAAATTCGTTACATTTTAAATTTTTATGTTTCCACATCATTCCACTAAATGCATAAATTCTCGCAGAAAGTAGAATTCTTGCAGAAAAGTTTGGGGTCGCTGGAAATTCATAGAAAAAGGAGAAGCTGTTTCAGTGTTTTGTTTTAGAAATCAAAGAAGCACATGTTTATTAGGGCTTTATTTTTTTAAATTTTAACAAAATACCTCACATATTAACAAACGTTGTATCGCCTCTACAAGCGGGGATTTACTGCGCGGCTTATCGTTCGAACTTGGAGGAGGTTACATATCATTGATATGAAGAAGTCTTTCTAGGAAATGGTTTTTTCCGAATGATATATTTTTTTCTCAAAAAATATATGTCCCTAATGTACATCGAAATAGAAATAAATGTATAAAATGTCATATGAAATTTGACACTAACGTTACAAGCCAGTTCAGTCAGCTGTGTATTGCTGCTACCTTTTCTTATTCTACCATGCTGTTAAGTGTTCCCTTACTTTTAATAGCATACAATTTATATGATAGCAGTTTACCACATGGTATAAGTAAAGAGGTAGATTGAAATGAAAAAAATCTATAGAACCCTTGTTTTTCTTGAATTCCTAAAACGTCAAAATAAAAGCAACAAGTGGGTTTATTTACAATGCATTTTTTGAGCATTTTATAAAAAACGCGAAAAATGAATGAAGAGTTAAGTTTTCTCCACATAGTCGAGTTGTGAATATGATAAACTGATTGTTTCAATGCAAATCTCACCAATTTCTTCCATACAAATGGTTTAAAAACAATTTTAAAAATCATTGAATTCTAATGTTTTTAAAATTGTTTGGCATATTATTCAAACACCACACACACATACACAGTTTGTTTATATTGTTTTGAAGTTTTAGGCATACTCGAATGAAAAAAATTTAAATTGACATAAAGCTTTGGCTAACCTTTCTTATTAAACCATGAGTTTACCACTTTTACCATTTTCTGCCACTGTTACCATTTTTAAAAGTAAAGGAACAGACCATATATTAGAGCTTTTTGCAGGGTTAACCTTCTTTATAAGGATTTGTTTGATATACAGTTGAACCTCGATTATCCGTGAATCGATTATCCGGGAACCTCCATTATCCGTGATAGAAAAGAAATGTTGATGTTTTTCCCATTTCCTCTATTTTTCGTTACAAACTTCATTATCCGGGAGTAAAAGCACACCTTCCAATTAATTTGAATGAGCAAACAAAAGGTAAACAAAAGAAAACTGGAAATTCTCCCTTATGACACAATTTGTGTATTAATGGTATGACAAAAGCCATGGGACAAAGTCAATTCAAATGAATCTGATGATGATGATATTATGAATCCTTCTAAAATTTGGTGTATCCGGGAGTAAAAGCACACCTTCCAATTAATTTGATTAAGCAAACAAAAGGTAAACAAAAGAAAACTGGAAATTCTCCCTTATGACACAATTTGTGTATTAATGGTATGACAAAAGCCATGGGACAAAGTCAATTCAAATGAATCTGATGATGATGATATTATGAATCCTTCTAAAATTTGGTGGATTACATTAACAAATATTATAAAAATTGCAGACTTTATTATTATTGTACATTACTATGCAAGTTTTACTTAAAAATAATAAAAAAAAAATAAAAATTATCCGGGAAAATCGATTATCCGTAATGCCTCCGGTCCCGACCATAACGGATAATCGAGGTTCGACTGTATAAGCAATGGAATTGACATTTACAGGGTGTTTTTGTAAAAATGCTTGCCTGTCACACGAACCGTTCGTACTAAAACGTATACGTTCAAAATTTGGTTCTTGTATAATTTTACGAACCATTCGTTTTTATCTAAAAGCTTTCGTCTATTTCATAAAAGCTTTTATATTTCAGGGTTTCCATGATACTTATTTTGTGAATTTTGCATAGGCATCTGCACGTAAAATGTGTTACTTGATGGCAACCCCGATAAACAGATGACAAACAAAAAATAAGAAAAAAATGTAATCAAATTTGTGCAAAAATAATTGTGATAATATGAAGAAACGGATGTGCATATACGCGCGTGCTTCTGTAGAAATAAATAAAATTGCATTCCCTTCCAGTTTTCGTGTGTTTTGTGCCATTTATTACTCAAATTATTTAATTTTCATTCAAAGCGATGGGTCTTTTCCATTCGCTTATTTTTGACGTATTCGTTCGTCTGATTTTGTTACGAAAACCAAAAAATTACGAAAATAAAAATCTTTCATTTGTTTGTCACACGAATACAAACGTCAACCGCTATGAAAACCAAATTGCGTCTTCGTTCATGAAATCGACGAACGAATGGGCAAAAACATTTTACAAAAACACGCTGTTAAAACCCAGTCGGTTTGTTAAATCCGGTTATATATAAACGGGGTATAACCCGTTTTCACGACACCATTCGTAATTAAGGGAAACATAATTTGAATTAATTTGAATTTGATCACATAACACGTGTAACATATATTAAATGAGCAGGAAAATACGACGCTATAGCCATGGCTTAAAACTTCAAATGACATGGAGCAATAATAAAGGTAGATGCATGGTAGAATAAAGTAAAGGTAGGCCACAGCTCACAGCTGATTACAATTTTTTTCTTTTTATGGCCTAATCTGTCAAAAGCAGGGTTGACATTTTGTACTGTTTTTGTCATTATGCAATCATAAAGGTAGATGTATCGCTGAATTGTTCCAACAAAAAACTTCTGCTGTAACACTATATCTTAAAATTGAAAACAAGGACAAAAAAAATGTGCATTCGCGTGGCAAAATAAAATTGTTAATTTTTTTTTAGCAAAACTTACGAATGAAAGTTTTATCAAATATTGATATTAATTTTAATTTGTTCCAAAAGTACGGGAATGTAAAAATTACAATTTTTGTAAAAATTCTGCTGACATTTATCTGCAAATCGGATGCCAGCAATCACGATGTCAGATTAGCCAAACTTGTCAAGTAGAAAATAAGTGAAAGGCATTTTTTTCACTGTAATACGGGATAGCTATGCAGATACATCTACCATTATTATTGTACCATGACATTTGACGTTTTAAGCCATGGCTGCAGGGTGGCATTTCTCAGTGATTTTCATACCTGGCCTACCTCTCCTTTATTGTACCATGGGTAGATGTATATGCATAGTTAGTCGTTTTTACAACAACATATGAAATTTAGAACTTCGATGTTTAATTTAAAAGTACCAAATAAAGTAAAAAATAAAAATCACTTCAGTTATGCTCCAGAATATTATTGCTAGATACGTCTTCCAAAAATAACAAATGTTGTACCCAAAACTTAAGACAGCGAAAACAAAAATGCCATTCTCTTATCTTCTAGTTGAAAAATTTGGCTGAGCTAACATCGTGATTGCTGGCATCCAATTTGCAGATTTTACAATATTTGTAATTTTTCCGTTCCCGTACTTTTAGAACAAATTTCAATAAATGTCAATACTTGACAAATCGTTCATTCGCATATTAAAAAATCAACAATTTTATTTAGCCACGCGAATAAAATTTCCTGTCCTTGTTTTCAATTTTAAGATATAAGATTTGTTCCAGAGCAAAAAAGTTTTTACCATTTTTGCGACTTTTACACATTTTACCCGAAAACCCGTTCCCGTACACAAAAAAGTTGTAAAATGTTCACTTCTCTTTAAACAAAAATAGCGCTGAATGAAGCTCTCTTTAAAAACTTTTTACTCGACAAATTTGAGCGTGTAAAAAATAGTAACATGGATGCCGGCGTCTGATTGGCTGTTACGCCGACTTTGATATTTGTTCCAGCTTTTTTAACGTTTTTTCCATTTTTGCGTTCCCGAACTTTTTAAAAAAAACTTTTGTGTGACAACAATTTTTCTCTCTTTTACGAGTTTACTATTAAAAAGTACGGGAACCAAACTATAGTGTTAAAGCAGTTTATTTCTCAACTGCATATGAAAATACATAGCCGAATAGAGCGTTCCCTAAATGAAAAATGTACATATGAGTTGCCACATCATTTTGATAGATGAACATTTTCATAGTGGTTACGCTATGTGTACAACATTCACATGTAGCAAATTTGACATCTCATATGACATTGATAGATAGTGTAAACACCCCTTAAGCGAATTCCTAGTTTTCATGGTTTAATAATAAAGGTTAGCTAAAGCTTCCTGTCAATTTAAATTTTTTTCTTTCGACTGTTCCTAAAACGTCAAAACAATATACACAATCTTTGTATGTGTGTGTGATGTTTGAATAATATGCCAACAATTTTAAAAACAATCGAAGTCAATGATTTTCAAATTTGTTTTTAGAACATTTGTATGGAAGAAATCCTACAGCTTATTATTGAAACAAACATTTTATCATATCCACAACTCGATTATGTGGAGAAACCTTGGCTCTTCATTCATTTTTCGCTTTTTTTATAAAATGCTCAAAATTGGTATTTTGTAAACAAACCCACTTGTTGCCTTTTTGTTTACTAATTTTGAAGTTCTATGAATTCAGGAAAAACAAGGGTTCTATAGATTTTTTCATTTAAATCTACCTCTTTACTTATACCATGCTAGTTTTTTTTTGACGTTTTAGATTCGATCAGCTAGGCTGAGTTTATAGGCCTAACAGCGTGTTTTTGTAAAAGTGCTTGCCTGTCACACGAACCGTTCGTACTAAAACGTATACGTTCAAAATTTGGTTCTTGTAAAATTTTACGAACCATTCGTATTTATCTAAAGGCCCCCACTCATTAGTCAGTCTGACTGCCAGCATTTATGGTAGTATGTGTAAATTTTTGAAATTTTGAGAATGTATGTGTGAGTTTTCCAAGACTGATGAAAATCATGGTAGAACAAGAAAAGGTAGCAGCAATACCCAGCTGACTGAACTGGGTTGTAGTGTTAGTGTCAAATTCCATACGACATTTTATGTATTTATTTCTATGTTCGATGTATATTAGGGATATATATTTTTGAAGAACAAATTTATTCATCAGAAAAAAAACTATTTCCCATAAAGACGGCTTCATATCATTGACATGTAACCTCCCCCAGGTCCGAACGACATGCCGCACACTAAAACACCGCTTATAGAGGCGGTACAATATTTGTTAATATGTGTGGTATTTTCTTAAACTTGAAAAGAATAAAGCCCTAATAAACATGTGCTTTTTTGTTTTCAAAAGCAAATGATTGAAACATCTTCTCTTTTTTCAATGAATTACCAGCGACCCGAAACATTTTTGCAAGTATTCAACTTTCTGCGAGAAATTATGCATTTAGTGGAATGATATAAAAACATTCAAATTGAAAATCTAACGAGTTTTCATTCATGTTTTCCAAAATATTCAATCAAATGTGAAAAATTATTAGTTTTTTAAATTCCAATAATTTATAGACATTTCCTTGTTTTGTTTACATTTACGTTGACACTAAGGTTTACAAACAAAAACAAATTCCTTTGTGGTTGTTGTTCGAGTTGTATTTGTTGTAGTATTAACTTTACCTTGTATTTGTTCTACCATGGATGAAAATCAAAATAATTTTGATTTCAAAATGAACCCCCATCAGTCTGGGTGAATTGTGTTTATTTTCAAATTGCCAATAAATAATTTTGAAAAACAGAAAATAATGTTGGTGTTGGAGCACGAAAAACGTAGAATTCATTCATTTTTGGAGTAGAAATTCAAGATTTTTAGACTTGACTGATGGTTCGTGCTACACACTTGTCAGTCACACATACAGAAAGGGTTCATCGGACTGACGGCACAGACTGATAAATGAGTGGGGGCCTTAAAAGCTTTCATCTATTTCATAAAAGCTTATATATTTCAGGGTTTCCATGATACTTATTTTGTGAACTTTGCATAGGCATCTGCACGTAAAATGTGCTAATTGATGGCGACCCCGATAAACAGATGACAAACAAAAAATAAGAAAAAAATGTAATCAAATTTGTCCAAAAATAGTTGTGATAATATGAAGAAACGGATGTACATATCACGAATATTGTCAATTATTTCATATTCCATATCTGTAAAAAAGGATAATTTTTTTCGCGCTACATCAACGATTTTTGATATGTAGGTTCAGAAAAAAATTCCAAGTACAAATCTGGTCGCGAGCCAATTTTTGGTTGTTGCAGACAAAAGTTATGGCGCTTTTATTTCGCTTTTTAAGAAAGAAAATATTATAAAAACGCTAATTATTTTAATGAGCACAATTGTTACAAAAAAGTTCTCTCGATGTGACTTCTGCGAGAAGATTGCATAATACCTGCAAAATGTTACACAGAATTCGCGGAATGTACATAAAATTGATAAATTATTGAATATAAGTCAACTTTTTTCAAAATTAAGGCCCATTTAGTGGTCATAAAATTACATAAAATTTATAGTGGATCAAAACTTCACGGCGAATCAAATGAGACTACCATCATACAGATTGGTGTTATAGTTTCGATGTTACAGCCAAAATAAGCACATATTTTGGTCAAAAAATAATTTTTTGTTTGAAAAAATATTTTTTCACATGCATTATGTAGTAGAAAATATTGTAAAAGTCTATAGGAATACTTCCTTCATTTTGCTTAAATCTCCCGATAAAACAGACGGATTTTGCTTTTTTGACATTCATATTAATGCTTTTCCATAAGGGAAGGTAATTGGGTTGATGAGGATATATCTCAAAGCTTCTGAAATGGAAATAGAGGTCAAATAACCCATTTTAATTTATATGCATATTAAAATACGTGTAAATCGCGTAATTATCAAAATCATTTTGTCCGCATGTGATATTCATGTACAGCAAGACCATATCTTTTAATTTGTATATATTTTTCGAAATATAATTTGGACTCAAAGATGTAGCATCGGCTGCATCTTAGCATTAAAAAACCTATAAAATATCGCTAATTTGCGCAAAGTGCATACAATTTTTGTCCGCATCCGATTTCAGTGTCCACCATGAAAATCTACATCGATATATATCTTCTTGAAGGCGATCAATCAAGAACCGTGGGATAAAATAAATGTAGCTCCCTTTTCAGTGAAGTTTTCAAATCTCTGTTTCCGCTAAAACGAAGATGCTGCACTAGTTTTTTCATTGCAGTGGAAACGATCCGCAGAAAACGCGATAAAATACGCGATATTTTCAAAAACAATTTTAGGTGATTTTTCTACTTTGGAATTTCTCGTAACTCGCGTTTTCGTAGATGGATTTTCACGAGGAATGATTTATTGGATCCAGAACGTAAAAGACGAAAATGTGCAATGGAGTACGAGGTATTCTAGAGACAATTGCAAATATTAGACCCGAAAAATATGATTTTTAGAAAAATGTTCACACAAAATTTCCGCATTTGTATGCAGATTTCTATGAAGCTGTGCAGACAACATTCGCAATATACGTATCAAATAACTCAGAATCGCAAGCACTACAATCTTATATATGATTTTTTGAAAAACCTGTTTGTGGAATTAAATTATAAGAAAATTTCAAAAAACACTGTAAATCTGGCTTCAAAATGTCAGCATCATTTAATGATAGAAGCAGTTCAAATTTTGAAAAGTAATGCATTAGTGAGATGATCTTTATTTAGTTTACTTCTACTTTTACTTTGACATGAAAATCGAGAGAAGTGTGGTTTACTCACAAATCGAGAGAAAACAAAAAAATACATGTTGGCTTCAACCCATTTTTACCCATTTTTTAACATAAATATATGGTCTGTTCCAGTACTGCAAGAATCTACTAATTTTTACTATTTTATTCGATAACATAAAGGAAAAAATGTTATCGTAGTAAAAAATAGTAGATTCTTGCAGGTTCTGGAACAGAGCAATAGACACAGCTTCCACGCAAATTATCTTTTAAGGCCAATATTTTTTGCCACATCCAAAAACATTTCATTTTATCCAAAAATATTTAATTTGTGTAATATACAATCACAAGTCGCGTGTTCTAAAAAGGTAAACCTTGGCTTCAGCTATGTTAAATTTTCAAAAATATTGGTGATATACGCGTGTGCTTCTATGGAAATAAATAAAATTGAATTCCCTTCCAGTTTTCGTGTGTTTTGTGCCATTTATTAATCAAATTATGTATTTGATTTTCATTCAAAACGATGGGTATTTTCCATTCGTTTATTTTTGACGTATTCGTTCGTCTGATTTTGTTACGAAAACCAAAAAAAGTATGAAAATTTTCATGTACGTGCATGGTACAATTACAAAGGTAGATCACAGCCGACCAAGAAGAGGGAACACAAAATTCTCAATATTTGCAACTTTTGACAGTGTGTTAGTAACGTTGTATGCACGCATGCTATAAAACAAAAACAAATCAAAACATTTGTGTGCTCTTTCGTTGCGTTCGGGTCATGTGTGTGTGAATTGCCGAAAAACTTCGTAACTTTAACAATATCAAAGCACGACATTGAGGTAGATGCATCAGCGAATTGCTACAAAAAAGCAACTTTTTTTTTGTAATCACCCTTAAGGGTTGTTTACACCATCTATCAATGTCGTATGAGATGCCAAATTTTCTACCTGCGAATGTTGTACACATAGTGTAACCACTATGAAAATTTTCATCTATCAAAATGATTTGGCAACTCATATGTAAATTTTTCATTTAGGGAGCGCTCTATTTGATACGGCATTCTCGTATGTAAACATAAATTTATCAGCTGTTTTCTGATATTCTCAAACAAAAAATGAAAAACAAAATCTTTTAAAAAAGAAAATGGAAAGGTATGTGTATTTAAATATTCAGTAAAGTAAATAAATTGCGTTTATAATGTTACTTTCAGATCGATTGGTCGAAAGAAGCAGTCTTTGAAATGATTGTTTGGTGGCAAAAACATGAATGCCTCTATAACTCCAAACACCAATTCTACCAATTCAGTTTCCTTCAACCAAAATTAAAATTTGCGCAAAATTGCAACTCAACAATAAATGTAAATAATGACAAAAACAGCTGTTTTTATATTTTTAGGTTATGTCATACGAAAATAACACTTGCAGCTATGAACGCACAAATTGAAAGTTGTATGGATGACGTCAATTTTGACAAACATAGAGAATGTCGAATGGGTGAAAGAAATGGCAGCTCATATGACATTGATAGATGGTGTAAACAGCCCTTTATTACGGTTGGCGTAGTCGTAGACGTTCAAGTGACATATGCTTGGTTTACATTTACGCAATCCACTCGATTTCAACCATAGGTTAAACGTCAAATGAAATCCAGATGAGATTTCATTTGACGTTTGAGCTATGGAATTGACAGTTGAAATCGAGTGGATTTCGTAAATGTAAACTTAGCAATAGAAGTTGTCGTAGGCGTAGTCGTAAGCTACATTTTTTATGTGATGAAAAATTATATACAACGACAATTTTTGACTTTTATAGGATGTTATATCCTTAACATATCGAAAGAAATACATTCGTAATTCCCAGAACGGATTTCTCGTTTTAAATATAACATTTATTTTTTTGATACGACAAATCGGTATTACGTATGGGTTGTAGTGTACGTGTGTCATAAATGTTTATATTATTTAACTTTTTATTTTCATTTCTTTACAATCCTTTAGATATTCTTTTTTTCTAAAATAACAAGCTATTGGGATCACATACGTTTGATTCTCTCTCAAAATGAACTATTTATATGCTAAACGATTCGCCGCAGCCGCATGTGCCTTTTATATTGGGATTGTTAAAGACAAACTCACTGGCAAGCTTAGACTCAACATAGTCCATTTCGGTACCTAATAATGATAATTGGGCCTTTTTGTCTATATAAACTCTGACTCCATCTTGCACTACTTCTTCATCCAGCTTATCCTTTTCTTTGGCATAATTTAAGGTATAGGATAGACCATTACAACCACGCTGCCGTACACCAACTTTGAGACCAGTAAATTCCGGCTGTCCTTTCAACAAATCCTTAATACGTTGTACAGCTGCTGGAGTCAATGTCAAAGCCGCCCGAGTGGGGAATAGTTTGCGTCCTTTCAAAGCTCTTACTGTTGCTGTGGCTACTACTTTTGTTGCCATTTTTCGAATAATTTTCACTTAAATTTAGTCAATTTTGATTTTTTGTTTTCCTTTCTTTAAAGCACGTAACTTTTTCGCGTTCTTTCTCTCCAAACTTATATTTTTGTTTTTTTTTTTTTTTTTTTTTTTTTTTTTTGCTTTAGTGTCTAATCATTCCTTTATTTTTGCATTGTTTACATTTTATTATTTATGAAATTAAAGCAACATTGAACTATTCTAGTGTACTAAACAACAAAGAAAAACTTAAGCAAAAAGCTCTATTATATAGGCAACAATTGTGAGTATGAGTAAATAAGAGATGAAACTCTCTAGCGTCCTTACATTTAGATTTTTATTTAACAAGACAGCTTCGAAAATCTGCTCGTTTTGTGACATTCTTAATCGTGTAATTCCATGTAACCCGGCTTCTGAGTCAAGCCTTTGGAAAAACTGACCTAAGTCGAGATTTCCATTGGAGTACATGTCACTCACTATAAATTTGGATAAAACCTTCTTTCCATGTTTTAGCAAACATTTTTTGGAATCTAGTTTTATAATAACAATTAAATATAATGAAAATAAAACTATAGTTATATTTCTCAATGGACTGGCAATCAATACTCTGTAAATGTAGAGACATTAAAGATACATTCGAAAAATCATATAAATGTTTAAATACTGATAGACCGACTAAAGAGGAAACAGTTGTAAAACACTTGGAAAATTTATTAAGTTGTCTGGAACAAATTAGGGTAGTCCTAAACGTTAACTATTCACGTCTGACTGTATCGCACAAAAGTGCCGCAGAAGGATTCTTTTTAGATATCAGGAATAGATTACTACAGGTTGCAAAAAGGAAGAATATAGAACTAAACATTACAGAGTCCATTCATGAAAAAATAGATATAAAAATAACAACAATTTCAGGAAAATCATCCACAAATACAGAATTGAACAATAAGGATATATTACAACCAAGCATATTTACAAAAGAAAGCAAAATGGCTCAACCGAAGACAGAATTTTTAAAAATGGCATCAAGTATGCTTCCAGAATTTGATGGGAAAGCGGAAAACCTTAAGAAATTTATTGTCGCTTTAGAATTACTTATTACTCTACAAGAAGAACATGAAGAAATATCGGTCGCTTTGGTGAAAACCAAACTTACAGGTACAGCAACAAATCTAATTAGTAATGAGACAACTCTAAGAGACATAATTGAAACACTAAGAAACACAGTTAAGGGCGAATCAGTGGAAGTGGTTACTGCCAAATTGATGAACCTTAGACAAAACAACAAGACCGCTAGTCAATTTGTAAAAGAAATAGAAGAACTAACAAAATCCCTTGAGCAAGCCTATATCTCGGACGGATTAGCAAATAATACTGCAAGGAAGTACAGTACACAGCATGCTATAAAAGCAATGACAAAGAATTGTTCTAATAGCAAAGTTAAAATTATAATGGAAGCGGGAACATTCAATACTATGAATGATGCCGTTAGCAAATTCGTCAATAGTTGCACCGAGGCAACGGACGGTAACAATTCGGTATTCTACTACAACCAAAGAGGTAGAAATAATAGAAGTAGAAATCAAAACAAAAATCAAAATAGAAATCAAAATAGAGACAATCGCAGATACCATAATAACAGACAACAAGGTAATCGCAACAGACAAAGGAACAATAACCGAAGTGTAAATGTAACACAATCGGGAAACGAATTGCCCCCCTTGAGCGATCCAGAATAAATGAAATATATTATTTTAATCTCAGTCTAAGTAATTTTATAGAAGTTAAAAATGCCGACACAAAATGTACACTTATATTGCTAGTTGACACTGGTGCTGACATATCATTATTAAAGAATTTATATGGACAATACGAAAACGTGAATAAAAATAATATAACTAATCTATCAGGTATCGGGAAAGGAGTCATAAAATCTTTAGGATCAATAGACGTTAATCTTAAATTATCTAATTTTATTGTGCCACACAATTTTCATATTGTCCCACAGAGTTTCCCCATTCAATGTGACGGAATACTTGGAATGGACTTTATGAAAAAATATAATTGTTTATTAGATTTTAAAAGTGGAAATGACAGTTTCGCTTTAAGACCTCGTAATATCCACGGTTGTATACGAATCCCATTAATTCACAAAATTAAAGAAAACGCTATTTTACTTCCTGCCAGATCAGAAGTGATTAAACAAACACGTTTAGTAACCAATGAAAAATCAGTACTAGTGCCAAATCAAGAAATTCAACCAGGAATATTCATAGCTAGCACAATAGTAGAAAGTGATGCAGCTTTTATAAGAATAATAAATACAACTAAAGATGATGTTACATTAAACAGTAAAAATATTAAATTTGAATCATTAGAAAATTATGATATAATAACGGAATGTCAACAAACAGATAAAAGAACTAAAGAAGTTCTGAGTAAATTAAAATTTCCTTTTCTCTTTAAAGAAGGCCTCAGAAATCTCTGTGCTGAATTCAGCGATATTTTCGGTATTGACAGTGAACCTATAACATCAAATAATTTCTACAAACAAAAACTTAGATTGAGTGACAAAACGCCAATATATATCAAAAATTATAGAATACCTGAATCTCATAAGGAAGAAATAGATAAACAAGTCTCAAAATTAATTAAGGATAAAATAGTGGAGCCATCTATTTCCGATTATAATAGCCCACTTCTCCTGGTACCCAAGAAATCATTACCAAACTCTTCCGAGAAAAGATGGCGGTTAGTAGTAGACTACCGTCAAGTAAATAAAAAGTTGATAGCAGATAAATTTCCCCTTCCAAGAATAGATGATATTCTTGATCAACTCGGTAGAGCAAAATATTTTTCATGCCTTGATCTTATGTCTGGATTTCATCAGATTGAGTTAGAAGAAGAATCCCGTAACATAACATCATTTTCAACCAGCAATGGTTCTTATCGATATACTCGACTTCCATACGGATTGAAAATAGCACCAAACTCTTTCCAACGCATGATGACTCTTGCATTTTCAGGACTGAAACCATCACAAGCATTTCTGTACATGGACGATTTAATAGTAGTAGGATGCTCTGAAAAACACATGTTCAAAAATTTAAGAGATGTTTTTCAATTATGCAGACGTTACAGCTTGAAACTACACCCAGAAAAGTGTTCATTTTTTATGCATGAAGTTACGTTTTTGGGTCATAAATGTACTGATAAGGGCATACTTCCTGATGAAAGTAAATATGATGTTATTAAAAGATATCCAACGCCCACAGATGCTGATAGCGTTAAACGGTTTGTAGCATTTTGTAACTACTACAGACGTTTCATTAAAAATTTTTCAGAACACTCTCGTCATTTAACTCGTTTGAGCAAAAATAATGTTCCGTTTGAATGGACACCTGAATGTAATATGGCGTTTGAATATTTGAAAAATGAATTAATGAAACCTACACTGTTACAATATCCAGATTTCAAAAAGGAATTCTGTATAACTACAGACGCCAGCAAACATGCATGTGGCGCTGTTTTAACGCAAGATTATAATGGAATACAACTTCCAGTTTCGTATGCATCAAGAACTTTTACAAAGGGAGAATCCAACAAATCTACTATAGAACAAGAGTTAATAGCGATACACTGGGCAATCAAACATTTTAGACCCTATGTATATGGAAGAAAATTTTTGGTAAGATCAGATCACAGGCCACTTGTATATCTATTTTCTATGCGGAATCCAAGCTCCAAACTAACACGGATTAGATTAGATTTGGAAGAATATGATTTTATAGTAGAATACCTCAAGGGGAAGGACAATAGCGTAGCAGACGCACTATCCCGTATTACGGTAGATGAACTTAAGGACATGACAAGTAATATCATGAAGATAATGACAAGATCGTCTAAAAATCAGGAAAATACCTGCGCAGGTAATACTAAAGAAATTAATGGACAGTGCAATGATAATAAGCCCAATGTCTATGAAGTTAAATAATATAAACATTTATGACACACTTCATAGACATTGGGCTTATTATCATTACACTGTCCATTAATTTCTTTAGTATTACCTGCGCAGGTATTTTCCTGATTTTTAGACGATCTTGTCATTATCTTCATGATATTACTTGTCATGTCCTTAAGTTCATCTACCGTAATACGGGATAGTGCGTCTGCTACGCTATTGTCCTTCCCCTTGAGGTATTCTACTATAAAATCATATTCTTCCAAATCTAATCTAATCCGTGTTAGTTTGGAGCTTGGATTCCGCATAGAAAATAGATATACAAGTGGCCTGTGATCTGATCTTACCAAAAATTTTCTTCCATATACATAGGGTCTAAAATGTTTGATTGCCCAGTGTATCGCTATTAACTCTTGTTCTATAGTAGATTTGTTGGATTCTCCCTTTGTAAAAGTTCTTGATGCATACGAAACTGGAAGTTGTATTCCATTATAATCTTGCGTTAAAACAGCGCCACATGCATGTTTGCTGGCGTCTGTAGTTATACAGAATTCCTTTTTGAAATCTGGATATTGTAACAGTGTAGGTTTCATTAATTCATTTTTCAAATATTCAAACGCCATATTACATTCAGGTGTCCATTCAAACGGAACATTATTTTTGCTCAAACGAGTTAAATGACGAGAGTGTTCTGAAAAATTTTTAATGAAACGTCTGTAGTAGTTACAAAATGCTACAAACCGTTTAACGCTATCAGCATCTGTGGGCGTTGGATATCTTTTAATAACATCATATTTACTTTCATCAGGAAGTATGCCCTTATCAGTACATTTATGACCCAAAAACGTAACTTCATGCATAAAAAATGAACACTTTTCTGGGTGTAGTTTCAAGCTGTAACGTCTGCATAATTGAAAAACATCTCTTAAATTTTTGAACATGTGTTTTTCAGAGCATCCTACTACTATTAAATCGTCCATGTACAGAAATGCTTGTGATGGTTTCAGTCCTGAAAATGCAAGAGTCATCATGCGTTGGAAAGAGTTTGGTGCTATTTTCAATCCGTATGGAAGTCGAGTATATCGATAAGAACCATTGCTGGTTGAAAATGATGTTATGTTACGGGATTCTTCTTCTAACTCAATCTGATGAAATCCAGACATAAGATCAAGGCATGAAAAATATTTTGCTCTACCGAGTTGATCAAGAATATCATCTATTCTTGGAAGGGGAAATTTATCTGCTATCAACTTTTTATTTACTTGACGGTAGTCTACTACTAACCGCCATCTTTTCTCGGAAGAGTTTGGTAATGATTTCTTGGGTACCAGGAGAAGTGGGCTATTATAATCGGAAATAGATGGCTCCACTATTTTATCCTTAATTAATTTTGAGACTTGTTTATCTATTTCTTCCTTATGAGATTCAGGTATTCTATGATTTTTGATATATATTGGCGTTTTGTCACTCAATCTAAGTTTTTGTTTGTAGAAATTATTTGATGTTATAGGTTCACTGTCAATACCGAAAATATCGCTGAATTCAGCACAGAGATTTCTGAGGCCTTCTTTAAAGAGAAAAGGAAATTTTAATTTACTCAGAACTTCTTTAGTTCTTTTATCTGTTTGTTGACATTCCGTTATTATATCATAATTTTCTAATGATTCAAATTTAATATTTTTACTGTTTAATGTAACATCATCTTTAGTTGTATTTATTATTCTTATAAAAGCTGCATCACTTTCTACTATTGTGCTAGCTATGAATATTCCTGGTTGAATTTCTTGATTTGGCACTAGTACTGATTTTTCATTGGTTACTAAACGTGTTTGTTTAATCACTTCTGATCTGGCAGGAAGTAAAATAGCGTTTTCTTTAATTTTGTGAATTAATGGGATTCGTATACAACCGTGGATATTACGAGGTCTTAAAGCGAAACTGTCATTTCCACTTTTAAAATCTAATAAACAATTATATTTTTTCATAAAGTCCATTCCAAGTATTCCGTCACATTGAATGGGGAAACTCTGTGGGACAATATGAAAATTGTGTGGCACAATAAAATTAGATAATTTAAGATTAACGTCTATTGATCCTAAAGATTTTATGACTCCTTTCCCGATACCTGATAGATTAGTTATATTATTTTTATTCACGTTTTCGTATTGTCCATATAAATTCTTTAATAATGATATGTCAGCACCAGTGTCAACTAGCAATATAAGTGTACATTTTGTGTCGGCATTTTTAACTTCTATAAAATTACTTAGACTGAGATTAAAATAATATATTTCATTTATTCTGGATCGCTCAAGGGGGGCAATTCGTTTCCCGATTGTGTTACATTTACACTTCGGTTATTGTTCCTTTGTCTGTTGCGATTACCTTGTTGTCTGTTATTATGGTATCTGCGATTGTCTCTATTTTGATTTCTATTTTGATTTTTGTTTTGATTTCTACTTCTATTATTTCTACCTCTTTGGTTGTAGTAGAATACCGAATTGTTACCGTCCGTTGCCTCGGTGCAACTATTGACGAATTTGCTAACGGCATCATTCATAGTATTGAATGTTCCCGCTTCCATTATAATTTTAACTTTGCTATTAGAACAATTCTTTGTCATTGCTTTTATAGCATGCTGTGTACTGTACTTCCTTGCAGTATTATTTGCTAATCCGTCCGAGATATAGGCTTGCTCAAGGGATTTTGTTAGTTCTTCTATTTCTTTTACAAATTGACTAGCGGTCTTGTTGTTTTGTCTAAGGTTCATCAATTTGGCAGTAACCACTTCCACTGATTCGCCCTTAACTGTGTTTCTTAGTGTTTCAATTATGTCTCTTAGAGTTGTCTCATTACTAATTAGATTTGTTGCTGTACCTGTAAGTTTGGTTTTCACCAAAGCGACCGATATTTCTTCATGTTCTTCTTGTAGAGTAATAAGTAATTCTAAAGCGACAATAAATTTCTTAAGGTTTTCCGCTTTCCCATCAAATTCTGGAAGCATACTTGATGCCATTTTTAAAAATTCTGTCTTCGGTTGAGCCATTTTGCTTTCTTTTGTAAATATGCTTGGTTGTAATATATCCTTATTGTTCAATTCTGTATTTGTGGATGATTTTCCTGAAATTGTTGTTATTTTTATATCTATTTTTTCATGAATGGACTCTGTAATGTTTAGTTCTATATTCTTCCTTTTTGCAACCTGTAGTAATCTATTCCTGATATCTAAAAAGAATCCTTCTGCGGCACTTTTGTGCGATACAGTCAGACGTGAATAGTTAACGTTTAGGACTACCCTAATTTGTTCCAGACAACTTAATAAATTTTCCAAGTGTTTTACAACTGTTTCCTCTTTAGTCGGTCTATCAGTATTTAAACATTTATATGATTTTTCGAATGTATCTTTAATGTCTCTACATTTACAGAGTATTGATTGCCAGTCCATTGAGAAATATAACTATAGTTTTATTTTCATTATATTTAATTGTTATTATAAAACTAGATTCCAAAAAATGTTTGCTAAAACATGGAAAGAAGGTTTTATCCAAATTTATAGTGAGTGACATGTACTCCAATGGAAATCTCGACTTAGGTCAGTTTTTCCAAAGGCTTGACTCAGAAGCCGGGTTACATGGAATTACACGATTAAGAATGTCACAAAACGAGCAGATTTTCGAAGCTGTCTTGTTAAATAAAAATCTAAATGTAAGGACGCTAGAGAGTTTCATCTCTTATTTACTCATACTCACAATTGTTGCCTATATAATAGAGCTTTTTGCTTAAGTTTTTCTTTGTTGTTTAGTACACTAGAATAGTTCAATGTTGCTTTAATTTCATAAATAATAAAATGTAAACAATGCAAAAATAAAGGAATGATTAGACACTAAAGCAAAAAAAAAAAAAAAAAAAAAAAAAAAAAAACAAAAATATAAGTTTGGAGAGAAAGAACGCGAAAAAGTTACGTGCTTTAAAGAAAGGAAAACAAAAAATCAAAATTGACTAAATTTAAGTGAAAATTATTCGAAAAATGGCAACAAAAGTAGTAGCCACAGCAACAGTAAGAGCTGTTAAGTATAATAAAACTAGCTATCTAACTAAACTACGTAAATATAAAACATAATAAGAATAAGAAAATGTTTAAAATACCTAGTACATAAAAAACTATGTTAAAGAATGATAATCCTATTTCACATTGTATCATCATTCTTCTAAAAAGGGAAGGTGTAGTGTACGTGTGTCATAAATGTTTATATTATTTAACTTCATCCATTTCAATATCAAAATGTTAACAGCTCATAATACTTTAATATTATTCACCAACAAAGAGTCACTGACTTCATTCATTCATGTTGTCGGTGGTCAGTTACTCCAAATACCTCTTGGTGTCGTATGACATATTTCGTTCACACGTCCAACGACAATTGTCGTTCTGATTTTGACATTGTTGCAATATGATCCCGCACGCGTACACTCACACAAATACAATTAATGTAGTATTAAGATATTATATTCTTATAAATGTAAATTATGATTTAGTATAAATAGACATAATAATTTCGAAATAAAATCAATCATTCACTGTTAATCAACAACTGTATTATTTCGCTCTACACTTGGTCCGTTATGAACGTCTTCATTGGCTTCATTACGTATGGCGTTGAAATACGAGGAAAGAGTCGTGACCGATTTTGTAAACGACAGCATATAAAAATAGAAACAAATCAATTTCAAAACATTTTTTGTCAATGATTATTAAAATATATTGGAAAATAACTATAATAAATACAAACTTTACTACTTTTATTCATTTGCATAAGACAAATTTCGTGTTTTTTATCAGATGAAAAAATTTCTATTGAAAATCTGTTAGAGTTCTCATATAACGATTCATGCAATGCAAATTTCTTAGTTTTTGTTCAAGAGATGATTTCAAACGAATTATTTTACAATTAAAAAAATAAATAAATGTTACGTGGTACCAAAAAATATCCCTACGATAACGACTACGCCAACGACCACAAAAACGTCTACGCCGAACACTTATGGGTACTTTACACGATATGTTTTTTACATATGAGTTGTCACTTTGCATATACATTATGTCATGGCACAATTACCCAGGTAGTGGTATCGTAAATTTTTGAATATGTTATGTCAAAACTTTCTTTATGTTGTTGGGAAAATTACAACAAAAATATTTTTTTATCATGTTTTTTATAAAGGGATTTGACTTTTCATATTCGATCAGCTGGTGGGATACCACTACCTGGTAGTTCTGCCATGCATTATGTATTGGAGAAGTGACAACTCATATGTAAAAAACATACCGTGTAAAGTACCCATTATTTTGATTGTAAAACTGTAGGGTTAGTCGTTCTTCTGAATTAATAGTTTAAAAATTATCTACTAATAATTCTATTAATTGTTGTTACCAAAAGAATTCTTTAAAAATTTAAATTTTTGCTTTTTTTGTACAAATACATACATAATACCAATTAGACGTTACGACACGTCAGTTTGCAATTTTGGATACGACAACGCCAACCGTAATAGGCAAAATTTCAAAAAAATAAAAACCAGGCTGAGCCCGGCTTGGATTTAAACCCACGTCCTTGTAAACATATCAAAAGTGTTGTCACGGCGTGTTAGCGTTCAAAGCAAAAACTCATAACTTCAAAGGCAGCGCAAAATAGCGTTTGTCATGAAGAAATACATTTCAACGGCCAAATATCTGTATAAAAACACATTTGCATTTGAAAAACGAAAAGTTCTAGGACAGAGAAGCCATTCCACGAAGCGAAACCAGGTCACGTAATTTGGTGACTGTGTGGGTTCGAGTCCTTGGCTTTCCTTTTTCACTTGCAAAAAATTTCCGATCATCAAGCTTAACTCTAAACGAGAAAATTAATGTGGCTACTCACTTTTTTCCGTTATTTTGTTCGCTTATCAAGATTTTCTTCTTATTTGTTGTGGCGCTTTTATACTCGCTTACAACCTGTTTTCGTAAAAAGTTTTTGCCCATTCGTTCGTCGATTTCATGAACGAAGACACAATTTGGTTTTCGTAGCGGTTGACGTTTGTATTCGTGTGACAAACAAATGAAAGCTTTTTATTTTCGTAATATTTTTTGTTTTCGTAACAAAATCAGACGAACGAATACGTCAAAAATAAACGAATGGAAAAGACCCATCGTTTTGAATGAAAATTAAATAATTTGAGTAATAAATGGCACAAAACACACGAAAACTGGAAGGGAATGCAATTTTATTTATTTTCCATAGAAGCACCCGCGAATATGTACATCCGTTTCTTCATATTATCACAATTATTTTTGGACAAATTTGATTATATTTTTTTTTTGTCATCTGTTTATCGGGGTTGCCATCAAGTAACACATTTTACGTGCAGATGCCTATGCAAAATTCGCAAAATAACAGGGTGTTTTTGTAAAAATGCTTGCCTGTCACACGAACCGTTCGTACTAAAACGTATACGTTCAAAATTTGGTTCTTGTAAAATTTTATGAACCATTCGTTTTTATCTAAAAGCTTTCGTCTATTTCATAAAAGCTTTTATATTTCAGGGTTTCCATGATACTTATTTTGTGAATTTTGCATAGGCATCTGCACATAAAATGTGTTACTTAATGGCAACCCCGATAAACAGATGACAAACAAAAAATAAGAAATAAAATGTAAACAAATTTTCCAAAAATAATTGTGGTAATATGAAGAAACGGATGTACATATACGCGTGTGATTCTATGGAAATAAATAAAATTGCATTCTCCTCCAGTTTTCGTGTGTTTTGTGCCATTTATTACTCAAATTATTTAATTTTCATTCAAAACGATGGGTCTTTTCCATTCGTTTATTTTTGGCGTATTCGTTCGTCTGATTTTGTTACGAAAACCAAAAAAAATTACGAAAATAAAAAGCTTTCATTTGTTTGTCAAACGAATACAAAAGTCAACCGCTATGAAAACCAAATTGTGTCTTCGTTCATGAAATCGACGAACGAATGGGCAAAAACTTTTTACAAAAACACGCTGTAAGTATCATGGAAAACTGAAATATAAAAGCTTTTAAGAAATACACGAAAGCTTTTAGATAAATACGAATGGTTCGTAAAATTTTACAAGAACCAAATTTTGAACGTATACGTTTACAAAAACACGCTGTTAGTCGACAACTTAAAAAATTTCTTCTTCACAATAGAAAGATGAACAAATGTTCAGGAACTTTACTTTGTAGTCACTGTAGAGAAACACTGCAGTTTCGTTGAGATGCACTTTTATGACTAATAATAAAGCCTAGTGGCATGGATTCAAAAAAGTCAGTGATGGCTCCCTTCTTCCATTACCTCTATTTTCGTACGCCAGAAAGGGTGAGAAAATATTCCGGGAAATAGATTTGAGACAGGACTATACCAACACTGCAAAACATTAAAATACTGGGAGTGATATGCAACAACCGCCTCAAATTCTTAAATATGCAGTCGCCATTAAATCAAAAAAAAAAAAGGTACTCAAAGTCAAATTCTGTTTCTATACAAATGTGAAATGAAAACTTTTATTATAAAATTATAATAAAAATTTATAGAGATCACACTTTTGGTCTGTTCCAGAACTGCAAGAAACTACTAATTTTTACTATTTTTTCCGATAACATAAAGAAAAAAATGTTATCGTAGTAAAAAATAGTAGCTTCTTGCAGGTTCTGGAACAGACCATTTATTTCAAATTTTCATAGAAGAATCCAGCCCCAGATGTCGGGTGTGGACCATATCCCCCATATCTTAGATGTCATTTCAATGGATATCGGCAAGCGGTGGCGAACATCAAGCGGTCCCTGCCAAGAGTCACCAGAGTCATCCTGGCCACAATTGAGGACCTGTGTGGTCAACAATCCTAAATGTTTATAAGGCAAAAAAAAGTATCTTCGCGCAGTGCAGGCAGGGACTACACATACGGCACCTGTCCAGATCGTTCCACAGAGCTACTCCCAATTGATCTGAGGTGCCGACCTGTTGAAGTGGCATCTTTGTACAGCTCCCTTTTTTAATCACTCCATTCCACCAAAAAATAAATTAATAAATAAAAACACCACAATCGAATAATCTCGATCATCCATATATCCCGACTTCTGGGACAGGGGTAAGTAAGGAAACAATGGTAGAGACGTAAGGGCTATCAGCAGTGCGATTCTGTAACTCATTTTTTGAGCTACCAACAAAAATCGGTAACATTAAAACCCAAAATTATGAATGAAAAGTTCAAAAAAAAGTTGACAACACCGTTGCTATCGGCAGAACTTTTCGACTACTTTTTATTGGCCGCTAACTTACCGAATAATGTCGTAAATTAACGAAATCATACATAGCGATCATGAATACTCACGTAGGGAGCTTCTCACGAGTGAGTTGCAGCTCACTTCTCACGTCTCGACCTATCACAAATGACAAGGGAGGAGCGAAAAAAGTGAAGAGGGTTTCACAAGTTTGAAAATTGAAAATAGTGCCGCATTTTGTGAACCCTTGAAAATATAATTTGCGTTGCCATATCGTTATTTTATTTACAAATAATTTTGCAATAACTAAATTCGTAATTTTTTTTATAAAACATTAATTTATTTTAAATTAAATTAATATTTCTAAAACGAAAAATAATTTTTATCAACAATCCACTTTAAAAATACTTGGTAATTGATAAAAATATTAAATGTTTGATATGTGGCAACATCTGTAACAGCTGTTTTTGTTTTGTTTTGACAGATACATACATACATATGTAAAAATTGTTTATTTACGACCGAAGAATTTCCGCAATTTGCAAAAAAGTGAACAAAAACCGTTTAAAGGTCATTAAATGGCAAAAAGAAATGAAAATGTTTAATATTGCATTTTGAATGATGTGCGAAACGACAAACGCTGAGGAATACAAAGAAAACCAAGCAAAATTTTGTGGAAGTCGTTCCATGCGATGCCAATATCTCACAGGATCTTTTGTATTAGTTCAAATTAAGTTGTGAAAGATCCCATTTTCAGCATTTGGAAGGAATTTCAAGAATTGTAAATAAATACAATACGTGAAACATCCGATCTCTTCTCCAGCAATAGGACCAATCATATGAATGCTAAGTACAATTCGTGAAATTCGGATCCTATTCAACATTTGAACCAATTTCATGGATTTTAAATACAATTTCTCAATTTTCAAGAAGGTTAACCCTGCAAAAGGCTATATAATATAAACATGCTCTTTTTTATTAATTTAATCCTTCCTATTGTGGCTTGTTCGTGGAATATGCCATGCCAAGGTGGTTGTTAAGATACCATTCCACTGGGTTATTGAAGATGCCATCCAAAATGATTTGGATCTTTTAGGGGTCACAGTCTTGTAAAAAGAATGGGCGAAGGTGGTAAAAAGGTGACATATAACTTGCACTCATGCTTGAATAGAATCTTTGGCATCGAATATTTTGCTGGGAACCTTAGCGAAGTACCTACAAAAAAATTTTTAGAAAGGTGTTGCTCCTGATAGGATCCTCTTCCATTCCTGTTTTCATCATATGATTCTGAACCGCTTCCCATATCTGAAAAATTTTGGCCAACTTCAACTCCACCTCCAAATTACGCCAAACTCGATTGAGGTCTTCCTTGCTTCATTGATACACGGATAAACATGTATAGTTGCCAAAAGAATTTCTAATTGTTTTTTATTTGTTACCTTTAACGTAAAACACAAATAAATACAATTGATAATCATTGCAAAAGATTCGTTTCTTGTCGATTTTTTCTATAAAAAATGTCCATAGTTACATTTTTTGTTCAACTCACCTTGATTTCTGTGGTAAGAGAAAATTGCCTCACATTCTCACTTTTTTGACATTTATGATAGCTACTTTTCTCACGAACGTGAGTTTTGTTCTCCCTTATGCTGTTTATAATAAGGGAGGAGGCGAGAGTGAGAAAACTCACGGTGAGATGATGTTCATGATTGGGCTGATAAGCATTTTAATTTTAACGACCAGCCCAATCATGAACATCATCTCACCGTGAGTTTTCTCACTCTCGCCTCCTCCCTTATTATAAACATCATAAGGGAGAACGAAACTCACGTTCGTGAGAAAAGTAGCTATCATAAATGTAAAAAAAGTGAGAATGTGAGGCTCTTTTCTCTCACTACAGTAATCAAGGTGAGTTGAACAAAAAAATGTAAATATGTACATTTTTTTATAGAAAAAAATCGACGAAAACGAATATTTTGCATTTGTAATGATAATTAATTGCATTTAGAAATTATTTTGGAAACTGTACATGTTCATCCGTGTTTTAATGAAGCAAGGAAGACCTCAATCAAGTTTCGCGTAATTTGGAGTTGAAGTTGGCCAATATTTTTCAGATATGGGAAGCGGTTCAGAATCATTGGATGGCAACAGGA
Source organism: Musca autumnalis (assembly GCF_047663935.1). Lineage (NCBI taxonomy): Eukaryota > Metazoa > Arthropoda > Insecta > Diptera > Muscidae > Musca > Musca autumnalis. Next base: position 70,645,145 of record NW_027411644.1, read on the forward strand.
ATGGAAGAGGACCCAATCAGGAGCAACCCCTTTCTGCAATTGTTGTTCCTCGATAGAACAATGTGCATATTACTTAATGTACATACATATGTAGGTACTTACAAACTTTGCGGCAAGCCAAGATAATCATAGCGATTATGAATCTTCACGTAGGGAGCTACTCACAAGTGAGTTGCAGTTCACTTTCACCTGCTCGAGCTATTATGATTGAGCAGGGAGGAGCACAAAAAGTGAACAAGGGTTGACAAGTCGGAAAATGGCGCGACTTGTGAACCCTTGAAATAATAGTTTGTGTTGCCATACCGTCATTTTTTGCACAAATAACTTTGAGATTAATTAATTCTTATTTTTTGTATAAAAAATAAATAAATTTTCAAATTAATAAACATTTCTAGCAAGAAAAATGTCAGTTATTAACAATCCACTGTAAAAGAACATGGATATTGGTAAAAGAAAATACAACATTAAAACAACATGGCAACATCTGTAACAGCTGTTTTTTTGTTTTGGCAGATATGTGAAAATTGTTTATTTACACTGAAGAAGTCGTGAAATTTATTGGAAAATCGTAAAAAAGTGAACAAATGTCGTTTAAAAACGTCATTAAATGGCTACAATAAGTAAATGTTTAATGTTGCATTTTGGGTGATAACAGAAATGGCAAATTCTGAGGAATACCAAGGAAATGAAGTGGAAGTTGTGTTTAGCACCATCTCCCATTCTTTCCAAGACTGCGACCCCAAAAGATCCAAATCGTGTACATTACTCTCTCTAGGAATAACAATTGCAGACATGGGTTGCTCCTGATTGGGTCCTTGTATAGTTGTGAGCCGCTTCATGCAGAATGTACCTTTTTGATCTGTCCATACCAGAAAACTCGATTTAGGCCTTCCTTCACTGATACATACCACGGGCAACGTTTTAGTTACAGTACTTGCTCGGGCATTACCGTGAGATAGGGATGGCTCTCACGGTAATGCCCGAGCAAGTACTGTAACTAAAACGTTGGGTGGGTTGGCCCGACACACTAGGTCCATCAAGAATGATCTTCACGTTCTAGAGAGGGAAGCCCAACCATACTGGATAGAATCCCTTGCTCAACAAGCATTTCAAGTAGTTTTGAATAGCTTTCACATAGTCGCAGGTTCTAATGTAAACAAATATAGTGTGAATAAAGTCCACAACAAACCAGAGTAGTTTTTGCTCAACTATACTTGGGATATTGCAGTCGTCTAAATTCTTAGGCAAATATTGATAGCACCATGCACAGCACTCGGCGTCTTTTAATGGTGCGATGCCAAACCTAGTCATATAACTCCAGTGGATAGTTACATGCCATTCTTGGAACTGAAGGTAGACCCAATTTTGTACCAAATTCTGAAAGAATTCAGAGATTCAGACCGAATTCGTAAAGAACTCTGAAAAATGTTAGCGGTCAATGTCCTAAGCTTTAAAAAACAAGAACATTCGTTTTATGCAACTATAAACATTATGGTAGAAATTTATAATAATGATATTTCTTTCTTTTTATAAGAATAAAAACAAAAACGCCCATTTGTTTTTAAATTTTTAAGTTGACCTCAAGCCAAATTAAAACCAAAGAAAATAGCGTCCAAAGGTCAACAATAACCTCACAACATAAAAAATCTCTTATTATTTTTTGTTACTTTCAACCTAAAATACAATTAATTATCATTACAGATACAAAATATTCGTATTTTTTAAAATAAATGTTAACACTTAAATTTTTTTGTTCAACTCACTTTGATTTCGGTAGCGAGAAATTTCAGCAGAAATTTGCCTCTTTTTCTCACTTTTTTTACATTTGTAATAGCTAATTTTTTCACGAACGTGAGTTTTGCTCACCCTCTTGTTGTTTATAATAAGGGAACAGTGAGAACATAACATAACTCACGGCGATATGATGTTTATAATAGGGGAGGAGGCGAGAAAGAGAAAACTCACGGTGAGAGGCCGTTCATAATTGGGCTGAATAAGTGACATATCGTACGTGCCTTTAAATTGTTCTTTGTTCGCTAAGGTTCCCAGCAAGACATTCGATGCCAAAGATGCTATTCAAGCATGAGTGCAAGTGACATGTCACCTTTTTACCACCTCGCTCATTCTTTTTACAAGACCGTTACCCCCAAAAGATCCAAATCATTTTGGATGGCATCTTCAATAACCCAGTGGAATGGTATCTTAACCAACAACTTGGCATGACATCACTACGCTTTGGCATGTCGTATGCCACGAACAAGAAGGATTTAATTCATAAAGTAAAATATAAAAAATAGAAAGTTAACATTATGAAATTGGTTTAAATGTTGAAGAAAGGAATTTAATTGAATTGTACTTAGCATTCATAAAATTGGTCCTAATGCTGGAGAAAAGATCGGATGTTTCACGTATGGTACTTATTTATAATTCTTGCAATTCCTTCAAATGCTGAAGATGGGATCTTTCACAACTTCATTTGAACTAATACAAAAGATCCCCAGTGAGATATTGGCATCTCATGGAACAACTTCCAAAAAATGTTGCTTGGTTTTCTTTGTATTCCTCAGCGTTTGTCGTTTCGGTCATCTTCCAAAATACAATATTAAACATTTTCATTTCTTTTTGCCATTTAATGACCTCTAAACGATATTTGTTCATTTTTTTGCAAAGGGCAGAAATTCTTCGGGCGTAAATAAACAATTTTTACACTGTATCTGTCAAAACAAAAAAAAAAACAGCTGTTACAGATGTTGCCACATATCAAACATTTAATATTTTTATCAATTATCAAGTATTTTTAAAGTGGATTGTTGGTAAAAAAGTATTTTTCGTTTTAGAAATATTAACTTAATTTAAAAAAGTAGTGTTTTATAAAAAAAATTACGAATTTAGTTATTGCAAAATTATTTGTAAATAGAATAACGATATGGCAACACAAATTATATTTTCAAGGGTTCGCAAAATGCGGCACTATTTTCAATTTTCCAACTTGTGAACCCTTATTCACTTTTTTCGCTCCTCCCTTGTCATTTGTGATAGGTCGAGAAGTGAGCTGCAACTCACTCGTGAGAAGCTCCCTACGTGAGTATTCATGATCGCTATGGACATTTGTCGGTAATTCAAAAAATGAGTTGGAGAATCGCATTGCAGGAGTTCCTTCCTTAGCGACACGCAAATGAGAAACCGTCGCAAAACAATGTGCTCCTTGCCCTATAGGAATTGGGACTTCTGCACAATAAAAAAAAATCTTATTTTGTACCGTCAGTTGCTTTGTGTTGTTTAAACTTTGTCGAAATATTTTAGTTGCACACTCATACATTGTTCCTCGAAAATGCAACAAAATGTATCAGAAATAAAAATGATGATTGTTTGCTTTTACCTGCGTTAAAAATGCGTATTTTTGACGTTTTGAAACACGTAGCTTCGCAGTTTTCAAGTACAACGGTGTTAAGAAACATAATACTTCGCAGATTTTCGGTCATTTGTAAAGCACCTGACGATACGGAAGTCAGCCATTTACTCTGAAATTTAGAGGAAAGTGTGTTCAGCAGTTATTGAGTCTATACGGCACAAACAAACCAACAAACATTTTATACTACACCTTTAATACACATTTCCATCAATAACAAAACAACACGCACACACAAACAATTTTAGTTTTTTTGTTTTTACGGTTTTTTTGTCTAGTTTTATTGTTTTGTTTTAATTTAGTTTAGCAATTGTGGATTCATCTCAAAATTTTTTTGTTTACCTTTAATTTCAATTTAAAACATTTATATTTATTTTTATTAAAGATTATTTGAAATTATGTGATTTTAATTTGCATTTGTATATTTTTTTGTTTGCTTAAGAAAAAATTCTGTTTTGTGATAAGGGATTTTGAAGTAAAATTATTAAAAATTGTTTTCTGTTATTAAAAGAAGTAAATTATATTATCTTTAATTTCATTTGCATTTGTTTTGAACATATTTTTGTTGTTGTTGGTTGGTAGTAGATTCGAAAAATTTGTGTTTTTTGTGAGTGTGGTTGGTTATTCTTTTCTCTCTAATATTTGTTGTTAAGCAACTAATTTTAAATAATTGTTGGATAATAAAAAAAAGAGTTGTATTTTTGTTTTTGAAATAAAATATTTTTCATTTGTTTTTCATATTTATATTTTTCAATATATATTCTTGTAATATATTTTGTATGCATTTCAAAAAAAAGAGTTCTTTTGTTTTGTGGTTATCGGGATTTTCCGTTTTCTTTTTTTGTATTTTTGCTTTCGTTCGTATTCTGATGTTTTTCTTTTTGTTTATTGGATCAACTATGTATTATTTAATTTATTTTCTATATATAATATATTCAATGTGTTTGTTTTTGTTTTCATGTGTTTCTTTTTGTTTTTCTTTAAATTCTATTCATCCTCTCTCTCTCCTCTGTGTGTATGGGGGTGGGGCCCCATCTTTAATTGCCCCACCAATCGGGACCAGATGAAGAATTTCCTCCATAGTTGCCACCATCATTACCGTAGCTGTTGTAGTAGGAATTACCGTTGCTGCGATAGGAGCCGCCACCGCCTCCACCACCGCTGCTTTGATTGCCCGATGAACGATTGTTGCTGCCGCGATTGCCGCCGCTACCGCCACCACCTCCACCAGATGATTGACGATAATCGCGGGAACCGAAACCACCGCCATAACGACCACCACCACCACCTCCACGACGCTTATTGCCACCATGTGAACGCTCTGATTGCATCATGTCTTCCAAGAAGCTGGGCAATTCTTGTTTCGTTTCAATCAACAACTCTACCAAATCGGCACAGATGTTGCGATTCTTTTCATTGAAGAATGATGTGGCAACACCAAGATTACCCATACGTCCGGTACGGCCAATACGATGTACATATTCCTCTACATCTGAGGGCAAATCAAAGTTAATGACATGCTTTACATGGGGAATGTCTAAGCCACGAGCTGCCACAGCGGTGGCCACCAGAATGGGACAATCACCAGAACGGAAACAACGCAGGGCTTCCTCACGCTCCTTCTGGGTACGATCACCATGAATACTGGTGACAGGATGGTTACACTGATACAAGAATTCTTCCAAAGCATCTGCGCCCTTTTTCGTCTCAACGAAAATGAGCGTCAACGAATCTTTCGAATATTCACTGCCGGCCCGTATGGTTTCCAACAAGTCGAGCAGATACGAACGTTTATCCTGCTCATGTACCCACAAAATGGTTTGTGTGATGTTCTCGGAGGTGGAGCCGACACGACCCACAGCCAAGAAAATGTAATTACTTAAGAAATCAGATGCTAATTCTTGAATTTGTTTGGGGAAAGTGGCCGAGAACATAAGCGTTTGGCGTTGTCCTCTGCCGGGCATATTCGAATCTTCAACAATACGTCTGATTTGGGGCTCGAAACCCATGTCCAACATACGATCGGCCTCGTCCAAGACCAAGAAACGAATGTTATCCAAACATACCTTGCCTCTGGTGATCATATCCTCCAGACGACCGGGTGTGGCCACAATCAAGTGGCAACCGCGATCCAATTCGCGCATTTGTTCACCAGTATTATTGCCGCCATACAACACAGCGGGACGCATACGTGAGCGGTAGGCAAACTTTTTGGCCTCCTCGAAGATTTGTGTAGCCAATTCACGAGTTGGTGCCAGCACCAAACCCAATGGATACTGCTTGCGACGATTGTAGCCACGAGTGTTCTGGGGTGGTGGCGGAATACCATGCTCATACATCTGATTCAATATCGGCAATAAAAAGGCAGCCGTTTTGCCTGAACCGGTCTGGGCGCAAGCCATCAAATCGCGTCCACTTATAATAATTGGGATCGCGTATTTTTGTACCGGTGTCGGTTTGTCATATCTAGCCATTTGTACATTATGGCGAATAATCTCTGTCAGCTGCACATCTTCGAAGGATGTAATGTTGCTGGGGACATTTTTGCCCGTCGCTTCCACGGGAATATCCTCGTATTTGTCAAAATTGATGCCGGTATTACCGGTGCCGAAAAGCTCGGCTTCAAGGCGTTCATCACGCGGACCCAACTTGGTGTAGTCAATATCGCCGCGGCGTTCTTCATTCCAGCGACCGCCATATCTGCGTTCGCCACCGCTTCCACCTCGGCTGCTGCCACCGGCATCATCAACGACGGAATCTGTGTCCTTTGCACTGCGTTCACCGTCATCATCTGGACGGCGTTCAGGTTCTTGCCAACGATTGTTCCGTGGCGGATCATCACGTCGGTCACGACCACCGCGATAACTGTTGCCGCCACCGTCTTCACGACGCTCAAAGTTGCGATTATTTTGAGATCTACCTCCGCCGCGATTCCAATCCTCTCCACCGCGTCTTGAATCGGTATCACCTGGAAAATGTAAAGGAAAAAACACTCAGTCGTTATTGAAATAGCTTTGGGGGGATAAAATTCCAAAAAAAATTACCGTTATAATTATCGTCGAATCTTCCACCACCACGACGTCCGCTAAAATTACTAAAATCACCACTCTGACGATCACCACCACGTGAATTAAAGTTGCGACCACCGCCTCCTTTACGATATTCACCACCACGTTGTGAATCACGATCACCACCTCTATTACCACCGCTACGCGATTCGTAACGGGAATCACTTGAATTTGAAGTTTTTGGTGCAAAATTAGTGTCACCTCTTAATTGTGGTGGCACATAAACGTCGGCTTGGCTTGAAGAAAGAGAACTTTTTGTTGTTATGGGGCTGCTATTATTAGCTCTGCCGCCATTCAAGTCCAGACCAGCAACCTGGAAAAAATAAAAGAAAAAAAATCAGCAATTAGTTTAAAGGTTAAAAAATTTGTGAAGGGGACCCAAAGTGGTATAAGGAGGAATATATTTTATTTGTGACTGGACAAGGCAACCTGTTGTGGAGTATTGAATTTTTGGATGCCTTGGCAAAGTTTCCCCACTTTGATACGTATTTCCTTTTTTTTAAAGACAAGGTTTACATGTTTGAATGTTGTCTGCCACCTTCAATGGTCCCACGTGAACAAATTAAACCCTGTCCACAAAAGGCCAACTGTGAAAACTTTCTTCTTCTAACAGAGAATAATTTGTTATGTGGAATATTAGAAGATTGCACATTCACCTTTCTTTGTATGTTCTAAAGCAGTGATGGCCAAAAACACACATTTGCAGATTATAACTTGCGCTAGAGTGAGTGGAAACGTAAACAATGCGTTAACCGAACGAATGTGTTTACAGTGTACGTGTGTGTCGTATGCCCGCGGGCATAGGAAAGTTGTTGTTGGCGGCCATCACTGTTCTAAAGACAAGCTTGACATGTGGCCATGTTCCCAAGGAAATGTAAAGATGCCCAAAGTTAACATTCAGAAAATGTCACGGTGATGATGGCGACAAAAATGATCAGCAAAGCAACCCGCTTAACATACAAGGACAGTCAATCTACGACTGCTATAACAGCTTAAAGGCGAGAAAAAGTGAAAAAATATATACACTTATGGTACGTTTACATTTACGAAATTTCATCAATAACAAGTCAAAAATTATCAGCCGGCTTTACAGACAGAGGTATACCCTCAGCCTGTGTGCGTTGAAACTTTCATCTATGAATAGATCGAATACCGGTTACACAACCAAGATCCTTTTCTCTAAAAATTGTGTATTTATGGTCCTTGCCCGTTTTGGAATTGGATCTTATTTTGGGAGTACAGTCGAAATCGTTTATAACGTCGGTCAAGGGACTGACGGAATTTGTCGCTATAACCGATATGTCGTTATAAGCGATAGGGCTATAAAGGGCCCCAGAGATTTGAGACTTTTGGGTATCGTCGTTATAACCGATATGACGTTATAAACGACCACGTTATAAGCGATTTCGACTGTAGTTCTTTTCGCGCTTACAAGCTATTTACTTTGGCCAACGTAAACTTAAAAGGTTTTGGACCATTATATCAGGAAGCATAGACTTGCCCACGAAAAACATATCGCTGTAAACAGACAGGACCACAAAGAGTACCTTTCTTGAAAAAATTCCAAAGGATTCTCGGACAGATCTCAAAACTGCACTTAAACGAAAATGTGTTGAATGTTTGTGAGGGAGGTACACCCTAAGGAGTGGACCAATTTGACCCTAAGTATGGACAAAATATTACGAGATCCAAAGTTTGGACCGAATCGCTTGCTCCCTTTATGAAATATTATCACGGGTACGATGTTAGCGAATATTTTTAAATTTTATTGTGGTAGGCAAACTTTTTGACCTCCTCGATGATTTGTGTAACCAATTTACGATTTGGTGACAACACCAAACCCAATGGATATTGCTTTCGACGATTGTAGCCACGACTGTATTTATGTTGAGATACGTTTATGTGATATCTCGGGTACGATGTTAGAGAATATTTTCAAACTTTATTGTGGGAGGCACCGGAGGGAGTGAACCAACTTTGTCTGAGATTTGCAGAATATTAAGATTTGCATAGTTTGGAGGTAGATATTATTCAGTTCGAAAGTTGTCGTCCGCACCAGCCACTGCACATAGTGGCCATTTAGCTTTTTTATAGGTTTGGTGTCATTTTCTTAGGAAGTATGGACTTGTCCCTGAAAAGACTTGTACTGTCGCAAAGGGGCCGGAGTACAACCTGTTGCATCAAAAATCGAAACAATTTGAGAGGAGGTTGTAAATTGCAATTTTCCCAAATTTTGTGTGGGATGTACCTGGGGTGAACCGATATACATAGTCCACATTCGAATCTGATATATGTCCGGTAAAAATATAACGATGTGGCAAATATGGACCAAATCGGTTACTGCTCCCTTTGAGAGTTATCGTACGTACACCCCATTTTAAGGAAAAATTATGAACTTTTGTGGGGGAGGTACCCGAAGGGTTGAACCGAGACATGGTCATCTTCGAACTTATACTAAGTTTGAACAAAATATTACGAAAGCCAATTTATGGACCGAATCTGTTGATCCGTTCAAGAGTTATCGTGCGCTCCAGGCAGTCAGAGAGACATTGCTAAATCGACTCCAAATTGTCCGTAAACATCAAATAGATTCTCATCACAAATCAAGTGACTTTTATTTGACAAATACGCAATGAATTTAACATTTGAAATCAATAGGATTTCGTATATGTAAACGTACCATTAATATTCTAATAAAAAAATTGGGAACAAATTGAATACTTTAGCAGCTGACGGAAAAAATCTGAAATTTTTGTTTAAATTTCTCCTATGGTCAGGAGCCAATTTAGGGCACGAAAACAACATTTTTTTTAATTTAAATTTTTTTTTTCTTACTTTAACAAGGGAATTTTCGGAACTTCAGGGGCCCATATCTCAGGAAGTATGGACTTCCCCCCAACAAACTTTACATTTTTGTAATCAGGACGTAACGATCTACCTGTGGTAAAAATTTCTGTTTTTTCCGCCAGCTGGTAGAGTATTCTATTTATGCCAAAAATTGTTGCCTAGCCACTTAAGAAAAATACAAGTGATGCCGTTTCTTCAAATGTAGATGATGACAGTTACAACGATTGGCGACGAGTATATTTGACACCACGACTGTGCTACGAGTTTCTTCACCAAAAGGGTTTGCAAATTGTTCTTTCTTACTCATTGAATTTTAAATGTTTATTTACCACAAGTGTAAAGTTAATAAAGAAGGTCACAAAGAAATTAGAAATTGGCAAGAGAAAGTTTTTTTTTTAACCAAGACGCAAAATTTCTACGAAACAAAGAAAATTGTGGTTATCAATTATTTTACTTTTGTAACTCTTTTCGTTATCTTCACCACTTTTGAATGACCCAAAGAACATTAAAAAAAAACAACACAACAGCAGCAACAGAACTAAACAAAGAAAGGTAAAATTGTGTGTTTTAATAGAAAAAATAATACATAATGCAACTCATACTTCCCGCCAATATACGTTTTCTTACTGATGTAGAGAGATACCATTGTGTGAGTAGTAAAGAGGCAGTTCTCAAATAGTGTTTTAATTAATAGAAAAAAATATAATTAAATCAATGCGTAGTCGCAGTTAAGAGACTCATATGTATATCCCGCTAATAATAGTTTTTTTCATAGAGTAGGAGAATGGAAGTGAGTATGCCAAATGTCATAAGCCAAGAGAACAGTACAGTGTGTTAATAGTGGAGAAGAAAAAAACAAACAAACCACAGTTTGCCAATAAAACCCATAGCTCTTGATATCGAAACAAAGAAAAATAATACTTTTTAAACGGACATTTAAAGTTTTGATTTAAAATAAAATATCTGCTTCAACAAACTCCCCAATAGTCAAATACAACTCAAGCTTCCCGCCAATTTTAAGGTGTTATGGAATAGGAGAAAGGTGGTAATGCCAAATCTTATACAATCAAGAGAAATTATGTGCTATTAGCGGAGAAATGTTTACAGTTTTTATATGCGGAGAAGTAGAGAGTGGAATACATGTCAATATGTGGCGGCATTAAAAAAGTCATACGTAGAAACGAACACCACGACGCACATACACACCGGCATACTTCTCTTTTTTGATTATAAATTCATAAAATTCACTAGTTTATTTGTGTACCACATTAAAGTATGTCGTCATCACCAGCAGATATAGCTAAAGCGCTAGAGCTCATATATTATCGTGTAAAGCTCGACGTCGCAGAAAAACAATGCCACTGAAAGATCATCGCATAGCATTTTTATTTGATTTTGTTGTCAAGCGAAAAAGTTGGTTGGCCTACACGCTGCTGTTGTTGTAGATGATGTTTTTTTTTTCAAAATTTACGGAAATGTGAAACTTATCAATCTTCCCCAGTGGCGAAACATACAAATGAGTACAGCATGACTATGCCGAAATAAATAGGGACAATTAGTTTTTGTTTTAATTTTTAATTTGAAGTTTGTATTGAAGTGTTTTCAAGAGTGTGTGGGGGTTAAACAAGTCTACACTTGATGAGCTTGACTTTGAAAACACATACAAATTTGAAAGCTACTATTAAAAAAAATCGGTAACTATAACGTGTGAGATTGAGGTTATGAAATTTTATCAAGTTTTACGTTATGAGATAATACAATAAAGTTTACACATATTTCCTTAGGAAGATTATCTTGACGACTTAAGCAAAGTGTCGAAAAAAAGGTAAACACCACAGCTGAGTTTCCTTCACAAAGCTAGGTTATCGAAGAGGGTCCATCAAATTTCAAGGTGTTATTTGCAGGTTATTAATCTGAACACTTCTACTGCTGTCTAAGGAAAAGTAAGTAAAAATGTATAATCTTACTTCAATATTTTTTTAAATAATTTTCTCTATTCCCCCATCAAATCCCAATTTTATTTAGGTATATCAAGTTGTTCATAGGGATAGATAATCTCATCCCATTCACATGTAGTTATGTGGGTGTCAAATTCTATTTCTTTTGCCTGACACGCCATTAACAATCACAAGCTCTTATCAATGTGCTGTCAGAAAACAAACTTAAACCATTTCCACATGACAAAACTTATGCAAGGCATTTATTGGTTGATGGCGGGCTGTGAACGGACGTCGTATTATTTCCATCATTTATGGGTTTCTATACAATTTTCTTGCATAAATAAACCAGTGACATGTGTACATAAATGCAAACGAACTAAAGAGCCAAAACAATTGTAATGTTTGCAATAACGTGTGAAGAAGGAACATAACACATAAGCAACAGCAGGTGCCAAATGCATACAAAAAATAGTGAACTTTTGTGCAACATTGCAATGCTTGAGGAATAAGTATGAAGAAGAAAGAAAACATGCCCTTCATCCACATCATCATCACCATACAGAGCATAAATATGGCTATGTAACGCACAAAGAACTAATCTTGAAATGTCACTTATATGTTTTCCTTACATTCTTTCGTCTGGCAAATGAAAATGTAGGATAAGTGGGTTATGAATATAAGATCAAGCGATGAGCGATTTTTCATAACGGAGATAATAATTAAAAAATAATAAATTGAGTCAAGTTGGATTGGATGGAAATTTCTTTACCCTCCGTCCACTGCACCATTGGCGGAAACAAATATCTTGGAGTATGGCGCCGGTTCTATGTACCGCATTGACTCGGAAGAATTTTCGACCACAGCAATTATGTGTATGTGTTCACCATCACATGTAGCTTACAACAGTGCGATGGTTGCAACGTTTTACGATAGGATCGTACAATGAAATACAGGAAGTGAACAGGTGAGCATAAGTGAAACAAGTGGTAGTGGTTGAATCATCTGAAGAGTTGCAACATTGGAGGCGGAATAAGTGAATTGTGGGTAACGGTTAAGCCACTCTCGAACCCTGGGAAGGATGATAGGACGTTACGCTGACGTTACTTCCGAAGAAGTGTGCAAGTTATTTCAATCTCCATAGTAATGCTGAAACAGCTGAATGTGCCGGGAGTCAAGTATCTCTCTAATTCTCAAGCCACATCGTTCCCAAAGTCTGGAAAATGGTCAGGGTGGTCCCGCTACTGAAGACAGACAAGGATGCCACAGCAAAAGTGAATCGTAAAAGCGCAGGTTTAAAGATGGGTTGGCAGACGCTGGCCGAAACACTATGGTTTCGGGTCAATCCGAAAATCCGGACGAAAGAACCCGCTGTCGTGGGATTGCCCTTGAGGCTTTAATCCTCCGCAAAGTCAGAAATTGTTATCCAGCGGCCGATCATCAGCATGGGTTCCGTAAGCAGCACAACACGACAACAGTGCTGCACGCCATCTCCACCCATATTAGTCGCGGACTCAACCAGAGCAAGCCGTGTGATAAAACCATGATGGCACTCTGTTTGAGCACATCGAGCAGACAATCTCCGACCAAGTTTGAAACGTTGGATAATCAATTATATATATGTGTGGACGCCAGTCGTACATGGAATTCCGGAACAAGACGCCAAAGACCCGTAGAGTGAAACTGGGAGTTCCCTCTCTGAAATTCCACACACTCCAGACGGCAATGAGATCGCAACATTGTACGATATTGGCTTCAACTACCTTCCCTTTTTTCATTTATGACTGATCTTGCCAACTTTTTTCACGCGAAGAAGGAACAAATTGAATACTCTACCAGCTGACGGAAAAAATCTGAATTTTTTTTTTAAATTGTAAGTTTTTTCTAATTAGCCGGCCTTCGGCCGGGGATTTAGGGATTTCTCCTATGGGCAGGAGCCAATTTAGGGGCACGAAAACAAATTTTTTTTAATTTAATTTTTTTTCTTACTTTAACAAGGGAATTTTCGGAACTTAAGGGGCCCATATCTCGGGAAGTATGGACTTCCCCCCAACAAACTTTATAGTTTTGTAATCAGGACGTAAAGATCTAGCTGTGGTAAACATTTCAGATTTTTCCGCCAGCTGTTAGAGTATTCTATTTATGCCGCGAAGAATATGGAAATCCCGCCAAAGAGGTGAGAACAAACTACACCAAAATTCTAAGCGTCATGTAGTCCGCGCATGCCACAACTATCTGCGACAAGCTGAAATGTAGGAACACAGTCCTCAACGCCCTACTGGCTAATAATGAAACCTTGTTGACCACATATAACGTGACAGGTCGGCCTGTGGTAAGCTATGCGACGCCAGGTTGGTCCGCCAATATAAGTGCAACGCAACTAAAAAATATTCAAACCTGTCAAAATGCGGGTCTGAGAACTGCAACAGCGTACCTCCTCATGTCTTCCGTGGAACATCTACACAACACAATGACATGCTTTCGTTAAAGTACCGTCAGAATCATCCTAATCGTCATATGGTAGATAGAAACGACCCGCCCAGGCATGTCAGGAGGATTTTTATGATCTAGAAAGAGAGGTCTACGTTACATGAGAGAACCACTAGATCAACATACAGGTTTAAATAGCATTCACACGGATGCAGTCGCGGATGCCATAAATAACAATCTATAGCAGCTGAGGAGCGTCATCTGCCACGGAAAACCAGAGTAGTTTTGGCTCAAGGATCGATCACACCTTGCAAAACATTTGCCCAGCATGCGACACAGGCCCGCACGTTACAATGCACCTTTTCAACTGCCCTGCAAAACCTACTAGAACTAGAACTGGAGATAGACCCAGAGCCAGATTTAAAGGCACGATACCCAACACATGTCCTGCATGTGGATTTTGAACGTACGACAATCTATATTGCCAATCTAAACCGACTCGCAGAACTGTCTCCAGATACTTTATTAACGCAGCCAGTCCAGATTGCAGAATTTTCGAACCTGGACACAAAAGAACCAGAATTAGATTACTGTATAAAATATACGTACTAACATATTTGAGTTACTACCACAACAACAATTGAATTAGCGTATGATAAACGCCTAGCCACGAAGAACAGTCTCACAAGCTGGCATTATACCTCTGGCAATGGTCCCAAGGGCAGTCTTCAAGTGACGGACAACATCTTATGGCTTTCTCTCAAACACTCCGAGCACTGTATAATTAGACTGTTCCAAAGCATGTGAGTCGAGTATGTGTCCGTTATCTACTTTGCAGTTTGGTACATTCAATAACAATCCAGGACATATGATTCGTTTTTTACAAAGAAGTGTGAACGTCTTTTTTGTGAATATAAACAAATCAAACATCTTAATATCGTCGTCAGTCTATCTTTTAGTTTCAGTTTTATTACACATTTTTTATATAAATTTGTTTTTTTCGTGGCCTCCATTATTTTATTCTTTTTATTTTTCCCATTTTTCTACCATAATACAAAACTCGGACATAAAATAAAACTCACAACAAATGGCCTGTTCCCGTACTTTATAAAGTGGTAAAAGTCGTAAAAGTTGTAAAAGTCGTAAACGATTTTCATGTAAATTTTGTGTACGGGAACGCAAAATGTGTAAAAGTGGTAAAAATTGTAAAAACTTTTTAGTTCTGGAACAGAGCTAAAGTGGCAGCAAAACAATCAGCTGTTCTACAAGGGTGTGTAATGTACAGTGCAATGATTACAAGACTTTTAGGTCGAATAAATTAACAACCCTAGGGTAAATTAAACGTTCATGTATTTTGTTGTTGTGGTATTGTAAACTGTTGTAGATCTACAATATTAACAAGATGTACAAGATCTACAATGTCACTTCACCACAATGAGTGAATATCGCTATTATGGTTCGTTTACTCACAATTTGTACAAATTGTTACTGGATGTTGTTCGTCTACTTACAATGCAAAAGGTCTTAGACGTTTACAAGAAGTTACTGGACTTGTACAAATTATTGAGTAAACGAACACTCCTATTATTACTAATCGTTGATTCGTTATAATCATGATTCACATGTCGTTCATTTATCTATTTCACAATGTTTCTATTGTGGACGTCCTTCCTCTATTGCATTTTCAATGTAATTTGTTTTACTTTCATTATAACATTGAAATCAATGACATGACAAAACAAGTGCAAGGAAAATGAAATGAATTTTTGATTTCCGATCAAAAAAAACAGCAACAAATAATGAGAGTAAAATTTACCCAAAACAGATAAAGAAAATTACGTTCTTTCTTTACAAGTGTGACAAATAAATGCTATTAAAATAAACAAAAGTTCCTTTTGATAATCACAATCACTTTTGATAATCACAATGAATAATGAATGCATTTTGTTACTGTTTACCCAGACAAGACTTTTGTCAACAAACTTGGATGCACCCACCACCTCGCACCCCCTAGAAAAATAACAACAAAAAGCAGTAATTGTAACAAAAAAAGTCAATGTGTTCAAGCATAACCTTTAAATTTCAAGTAATCCATTTAAAACAACAAGTACAACAAAAATACACTCCAATTGAAGATCCCCATCATCTCAAATGCACTCAAAAGCAAGAATAGCAGTGGATGTGAATGTGTGTGTTTGTACCCAGCAAACCAAATGTCGGGGACCAGGATGAATGTCTGGACTGGATTCGGATCGATCTGAAATTTTTATCACAGGTAGGGCTTGCAGTGCTGATCACGCCAATGTATATATCATGCGCAGGAAGTCCATACTTCCCGAGATATAGGCTCCGAAAGTTCAAAAAATCCCTTGGTTTTGACGATAAGTTGGCCCATATCTCAGGAATTATGAACTTCCGCAATAAATGTTATATATATTTGTGATCAGGGTAACGAGTCCTATATGTGGAAAAAATTTGGTCCCGATCCGAGCTTAATGCTTAAACTCATCTTAAGCCGTTTAGTTTAAATCGAAATTTTTTCATATATAGCCGGCCTTCGGCCGGGGATTTAAGACTTTCTCCTATGGACAGGAACAAATCTCGGCTAACGCGAACAAAATTTTCCTTTAAATCGAAACTTTTTTATATCATCGATCCAAATCCAGTCCGTATATTCAACTTATGCCAATGTCGGTTGCCCGACACATCGGAACAATTTCGTAAGCAAAATCGTTCAGATTTCGTTCTGTTTCTATACGATTTTTCGTAGGGGAATTCGTTCAGAGTTCGTTTCGATTTCGAAGAGAATGTCGGATGAAAATTTCCCTTCGAATATGCTAATGTTTTTTTTTTTCGATTTCGGTACGAATTCGGATCGATATATCGGAAACAAAATTCCCTTCGCACAACAACCACCTTTTATAAGTATCTAACAAGCGAATTCCCAAGGATTTTCCTCCGATTTCGCGCCGACATTTCGTTCCGAAATTATGTCAACCACTTCAGCGCTCGGCACATACGGTGCGTTGAGCGACGCGCTACAACAACCACATGAAAAATGTGTAAGTGATGCCAAGTTTTTTGAAAAACAACAATATGGCTGACGCATTAAAGTTAAACATAATTTAACTGTTTTGGGACAACGCGTGTCCCAACGTGTCACTAAACGGACCGTATGTGCCGAGGGCTTTAGTAACAACTTTCTTTAAGATATCGTTACGATTTCGGATCCGATTGCGGACGTTGCGCCCGAATTTTGTCGATTTCGTTACGATTGGTTTGCTGGGTATATACACACAACGAATAACGAAAACAAAGTGATTTGAGAGAAATATATAGAGAAAATAACACGGAGAGGAGGAAACATGAGAAAGACAAGGCGCAAAAAATTAGTATAGTATACTCTTCGTTGGAATATTACAACAATAACGTGGTTAACACAACTCAAATTTACTCTCTCTCTCTTTGCCTCTCGGGTGAGTGCTACCGTGTGCCTGCCAGCAATACAATACAAGCCAGCACATAACCTCTAATACCCAACAAGAAGAAAAAAAAATGAAAGAACATGCAAAAAAACTGTATAAAAGAAATAAAATCTTAAGAAAAGTATATGAAAAAACACAAATGTAATTTAATTTTACATTTCTTTGCTAAGCTTTTTCTTTTCACACAACTATCTCATTACACTAGACTGCAAGCAAAATTAGCTGGCTGGTTGCTACAATTGTTGTATTGCCCTGATGTGCATGTGTTAAAAGAGAAATGTTATGAAATCAATAATTCTTTGTTTCACAAGTTTGCTGCTTGCAAAGAAGAAAAAAATATATACTCATTTTCTTATCGAAGACTTTTTTCCACAGAACTTGGAATGAATGTGCTGTCGTCGCATGGTATTATACACACCACACCAGCTAGCTCACCAGGCAATTTGCAAAGTTAACGAACCCCTCTCCATTCCATCAACACTTCTGAACAAAGCTTAGTTAGAAACAAAAAAAAGAAGAAATATTTAATTATACATTTTATTATTACTCACTTGCTGCTCTAGACCTGTGCCATTTTGGTTAATAGCATTACTCATATTACTTTCCAATCAGTTTCTTATATTTTCGGCTCTTTTCCGTTTAGGAAAATTTCGACGATGTTCGCTTGTTTTTTGTATTAGTCCGTTTTCGAAATATTAAGTAAAAAGTTTATAGTTTTTGTAGATTTTAATTTTAACGCTCTATTGTTAGCATGAGGGAGAAAAAGTTATGTATCAATCACCACAAAAAAGCAAATGAAAAAATTCCGTATAGTCACATACACACACACACGTATAGAAAACTAAATCGATTTATTTCAATTTGCTTGGTATTCTTTTTCTCTTTGTAATTACGAAGTTGGTGTGACAAAATCTTGAATAATTTTGTTACACTTTAATGTTTTTTTTTTTTCTTTTAGAATAAAAATTGTCAATGTTTTTTTTCTTCTCTATATATTTCAATTGCAGAAATATACTATATAGATATATCTGCGTTTATATTTATCCGTCGTTTTCCTCGACACACACTTCTAATAATTTCAACGCGTGAAAATGTGACGAAAATGATTTGACGAAGAAACGAGAGCAACGATTACCAAGTGTATTTGGTTATGAGTATTTGGTGTGAGTAGTCGAATAGTTGGTAATTTCGTTGAGTGATGTTATCGGTAATGGGGGTTCTACACGCATGATACAATGAATAGGTAGCATTATCAGCCCAGCTGAAGCCCAGCTGATGGTAACATAATGTGTCAATTGCATTGAATTTATGTCAAATTTTGACATCTTATGTTACCAAAAACGGCAGTTGCTGCTACCTATTCATTGTATCATGTCTACACGGTATGTTTTTTTTAAATATTTGTGCATACCAACTGTCACTTTTTACAAATCTTAATTTTGTACACATGGTGTGAACCATACAGAAATTTCAATGCATCAAATTATTATGTGCATACATATGTATTTTTTCGAATAGAACGCGCTCTATTCTCGTCTGTACAACCAAAGGTAAACAGCTGTTTTGTTTGTACGCACTATAAATAAATAAAACAACACAAAACGAATCAAAAATAAAAATTTGGCGTGCAGAAGGAATTACATATGGGCGAAAAAATTGACAGTTGCTATGCATGAATATTTATTTTTTACATATTTGTGCATTAGGGTTATGACTTTTTTACAACCCCATATCCCTGTATCATAGCGTGATAAGTTTCTACATAATATTACATAAAATCTTAATTATAAGGTGATTTGGTAAGAAAACCTCACGCACAAAATTATTTTAAAATTTGAATTTATCAGAATTATGGCCAATTTTTTTGAAGTCACTGTAAGCAGTTATTTAATTAAAAATAAACTGTAGAGCCAACCTAACTGACATAATGTTTGTTTCTCACTAATTTCCTTTAATACTGAGAATCATAAAAATGTCGTGAATGTTTTTTTTTTAAATATTATTTTTAAACAAAAAACAAAAAATTCAAAAAAATTTCAAAGGTGTTTATGCCTGACCTTTTTCAATATTTAAATGAAATAATCGCTATTATAGTTATTAGTAGGCTTATATTTATTCGTTCGTGCATCAAAAAATAATTTTTGAAAAAAAAATTCCTTTCATACATTTTTTCAAAAAAAAAAAATATATTTTTTAAAATTGATTTGTGCGTGAACTTTTTTTTATATTTCAATGAAATAAATGGTACTATAGTGATTAATACCCCGGTTACACTATTGAAGGTTAACCCACTGGGTTTAATAGATCCAGTGGGTTAATCTTTGCTGGTTACACTTAGGTTTTCGACGATATAGACTGTCAGCTGATGTTTGTTTACGTATACATACAAAATAACTAATAAAAGGTGTGTACGATAACTTTCCCAGCAAAAATTACTCAGTCAATTCCAGCAACCTCTCTCAGTGAATTTTACTCTCTCAAGCGAGAAAAATTGCAGAAAGTTATCGAACAACAATTTGTAAAAACTTGCAAGGAATCAACTGTTTTGAAAAAGAAGAAGAAGAAAAGTTTTTGCATCAATTTGATGTTCTTGTTTTCCATGATTTTTTTATATTTTTCAGCTTTTGATGTTTAATTTTTTGATATTTCAATGTTTAATTTTGTTTTCGCCAAAAAAGAATAAAAAATAAAACAAAACAAATGTTTTCAAATCAGCTGATCAGACTTGCAAATTTTTGCGGGACAAATTTTCCCAGCAAAAATTTGCAAGTTCTCAGTCACAAAACTCTCCAAAAATCTCTCCAAACTCGCTCTCTTTTGCTGGATAATTTTGTTATCGAACAGCATTCAGCAATAATTTGTACGAATTTGTACAAATTATTGGGTTATCGTACACACCTAAAGTCGTGTGTTTTACAATTTCTCGTATGAGATATCTTCCCCTCTTTGCTCTTATTGGTATATTTTACACACAGGGATACATTTTTGTATCATGGCATCAAGCGTACTTTTTGTTAAAAAGTGTCTAATGTAAAAAAAATAAATAATTTTATGATTTTCAAATAACTTTAGATTTATTAACTCCATAAAATCTCATGCGACCAATCGCAAACGTGTAAAACACGACAAACTCTGTTGCAACTTTTGGTACTTTTTGAGTAGAGTTGGATTTTTCTGCACAAATAACGAATACAACACTGTATTTTTGGTGGATTTGTGCCGGATTTAAAATAAACCCAGTTGTGAGAGGATTTAAATTTTGTATGGCAAATCTGGTCAGATTTGACCAGATTAAGCAATAAATCCTCATAAAGTGGGTTAACCCGGCGAAAAACTGTAGTGTAACCGCACTATAATAGGCAAAAGTTCATTCATCCCTGCTACAGGAAATCATTTTTGAGAAAAAATGCCAGAAAGTCATAACCCTATTGTACATACCAACTGTCACTTTTTATAAATCTGAATTTTGTACACATGGTGTGAAGCATACAGAAATTTCAACTTTTTTTTTCGAAAATAACGCCAATATAACTTTTTGGTATACAGACTTACAGCGTGTTTTTGTAAAAATGCTTGCCTGTCGCACGAACCGTTCGTACTAAAACGTATACGTTCAAAATTTGGTACTTGTAAAATTTTACGAACCATTCGTTTTTATCTAAAAGCTTTCGTCTATTTCATAAAAGCTTTTATACTTCAGGGTCTCCATGATACTTATTTTGTGAATTTTGCATAGGCATATGCACGTAAAATGTGTTACTTTATGGCAACCCCGATAAACAGATGACAAACAAACAATAATGGCCCCGGCACATACGGTCCGTTGTGCGTCGCGTCACGCGTTAGAAACAACAACCACATCAAAAAAGTGTAAGTGATGCCAAGTTTGTTATCGAAGTTTTCACGTGGTTGTTGTAACGCGACGCTCAACGGACCGTATGTGCCGGGGCCATAAGAAAAAAATGTAATCAAATTTATCCAAGACCGTGTTTAGACATTCACACTGGAAAGACAATTTTTCTTTTCAATTTCTTTTAAAAATTTCCTTGTTGTTTAGACACGGAAATCATGTTTGTGTCAATTTTATAATTTTTCTTATTCTTCTTCACACTCATTTTCTCATTGCGTCGTTCAAAAACAAAGCCAAGGCAAAATTGTAATGAAAAATAAAAATGGACGTGTGTGATAAACAATTAATTATTAAAGGAACCCTTGAATTGCATTTAAATTTTGATATTTCCACTTATTTCAAATTGTTTTTCCCTAAAAAAATAGTTTTTCCTCCAAATGTTTTTTTTCAATTGTCTCCGCTGTTGTTTGTTTCTCGACAGAGAAAATGAAATGAAAGAAAATGCAAAAACAAATCTGCAGCCAACTTCAGGTTGTTTACAAAGAAAAACGAAACAAAACAGAATTTGCCAGTACAGAGGTGTGTGTACCCCCTCTTATTCCTCTCTACTCCCTCGCCCATAAACTCAATTTTCTTTCCCATCAACTTTCCCTGTGTAAACAGGGACCAAAAATAATTGTGGTAATATGTAGAAACGGATGTAAATATACGCGTGTGCTTCTACGGAAATAAATAAAATTGCATTCCCCTCCAGTATTCGTGTTACGTGCCATTTATTACTCAAATTGTTTAATTTTCATTCAAAACGATGGGTCTTTTCCATTCGTTTATTTTTGACGTATTTGTTCGTCTGATTTTGTTACGAAAAGCAAAAAAATTACGAAAATAAAAAGCTTTCATTTGTTTGTCACACGAATATAAACGTCAATCGCTATGAAAACCAAATTGTGTCTTCGTTCATGAAATCGACGAACGAATGGGGAAAAACTTTTTACAAAAACACGCTGTTAAGCCCTCGGCACATAAGGCCTGCGTACATAAGCTGCCCCGCCTGGTTGCCTCGCTTTGCTGCTTCATTTCTGACATAATAAAAATAAAAGAATAAAGAAGGCCGAGATAATTTCTGACTGGGTTGACCTTTTCTTTTTTATTCTTTTATCAGAAGCAAGCAAGGTACGCAGGCGAGGCAGCTTATGTACTCAGCCCTATACGGTCAGTTTAGTGACACGTTGGGACACCCGTTGTCCAAAAAAAGTTAAATTATGTTTAACTTTAATGCGTCAGCCACATTGTTGATTTTCAAAAAACTTGGCATCACTTACACTTTTTTCATGTGGTTGTTGTACCGCGACGCTCAACGCATCGTATGTGCCGAGCGCTTTACCGTCATTTGATTTTTGTTTCTAAATTTGTACTCGAATTTGAAACGATGGACAAGAAATGTAACCGCAATGAAAGAGAAGACAAAATTTGCTATGAGTTGGTTGTATACTAGTCGTTAAACCTTTTACATTTCATTTTTATTTTGCAGTTTTTCTAAAAAGGTTTGGATTTCTAATATATTTTTAATTTTTCCTGTCATAATTAATTTATTTTGATAAATTCTCTCATTTGTTATGGGCTAAATACATACGCTCCGTTGTGCGACGCGTTGAAAACAACAGCCACCTGAAAAATGTGTAAGTGATGTCGGCACATACGGTGCGTTGCGTTACAACAACCACATGAAAAAATGTAAGTGAAGCCAAGTTTTTTGAAAAACAACAATATGGCTGACGCATTAAAGTGAATCATAATTTAACTGTTTTGGGACAGCGCTTGTCCCAACTTGTCACTAAAGCCCTCGGCACATACGGTCCGTTTAGTGACACGTTGGGACAAACGTTGTCCCAAAAAAGTTAAATTATGTTTAACTTTAATGCGTCGGCCATATTGTTGTTTTTCAAAAAACTTGGCATCACTTACACATTTTTCATGTGGTTGTTGTAGCGCGACGCTCAACGCACCGTATGTGCCGAGCGCTTAAATGGACCGTAAAGGCCGCGGTACATACGGTCCGTTGTGTGACGCGTTGCGCGTTGAAAACAACAACCACATGAAAAATGAGTAAGTGATGCCAAGTTTGTTCTTGAAGTTTTAATGTGGTTGTTGTAACGCAACGCTCAACGCGCCGTATGTGCCGGGACCATAAGTTTACCGTTTAAGTTGCGGTACAACAACCACATGAAAAAGTGTAAGTGATGCCAAGTTTTTTGAAAAACAACAATGTGGCTAGCGCTTAAAAGTTAAACATAATTTAACTGTTTTGGGACAACGCGTGTCCCAACGTGTCACTAAACGGACCGTATGTGCCGAGGGCTAAAGCGTTTTGAATGCCATATGGGTAACGAGTGAGGAGATATGCTTACGGTGGTGTAAAAATTACGCCGCGTCCAAGTTCTTGCCACTGTGGCATAGAAAATATTTTACCACCATCTCTAAACTAACGTAATTATCCTATGTAAAAAATTACCCACGTCTAATTCGACGTATGAATTTCATGGAAAGTTTAGACCACACGTCAAACTCGGCATATGAATTACAGTCGAAATCGCTTATAACGTCGTCGTTTATAACGTCATATCGCTTATAGCGACGAAATCCAAAAGTCCCGAATTTCTGCCCTTTATATTCCACACAAATAAATATCGCTTATAACGTCATCGGTTATAGCGTCATATCGGTTGTAACGTCGGTTTTTTGTGAAATATTTGAATTTTGCTATCGGTTATAACGTCGAATCATACGAAGAAGGAAATTGTCTCTTAATAATTTGTTGTATTTATATTTTTTCAAACTCAAACAACAACAAAATACCAAACTTATGCACAACATGTTCGAAGATGGCGGTCTCAAGTCAATTAAGCTTGAATGTTTGCCAACCAATGTCACATCTGTTTTACAACCCATGGATCAAGGTGGAATAAAATCATTAAAATAGTATTGCCGGATAAGCAAATATCCACTATCCTGTCAAGAATAGAAAAGGATCAATGTACGAAATTAAATGTGTTGGGTGCCGTGTTAGTGTTAGATGAATCATGGAAAAATTTAACGTCTTCTGTCATTGATAATTTTCTTCATCTTGCGGGATTGTTAATGGACCTTTAAAAGTTTCTGAAGACATTTATCTTCGTTCTAATTTCTCCCAAGACGTAGAAAATATTCATTAATTATTTCAAATCTGTTTTCAAAATCTGCCATATAATGACGACGACATAATATTGGAAGTTTTAAGGGGTGTTTACACTATCTATCAATGACATATGAGATGTCACTTCTTTTATCCATTCGACATCCTTTATGTTTGTCAAAGTCCAAACCACTTTTAGTTTTTATACCCTCCACCATAGGATGGGGGTATATTAAGTTTGTCACTACGTTTGTAACTACTCGAAATAATCATTGTAGACCCCACAAAGTATATATATTCTTGATCAGCGTGCAATTCTACATCGATATAGCCATGTCCGTCCGTCTGTCCGTCTGTCTGTCTGTCCGTCTGTCCGTCTGTGGAAATCACTCTAGCGTCCGAACGGATTGACGTAGGTTGATGAAATTTTGGGAAAATATGTTATATTTACGTAGGACTTTTGGTATTGAAAGCGGGCTATGTAGGTCCACGCTTTCGTATAGCCCCCATACAAAATGACGCGTGACGCGTCGTCGTTTTAAGGAATTTTTAAGATATTTGGCCCATTTTACCACCGAATTGGTTGTAATTTG
The DNA here is from genome assembly GCF_047663935.1 of Musca autumnalis. Classification (NCBI taxonomy): domain Eukaryota; kingdom Metazoa; phylum Arthropoda; class Insecta; order Diptera; family Muscidae; genus Musca; species Musca autumnalis. Next base: position 70,669,936 of record NW_027411644.1, read on the forward strand.
GTACTTTGTGTCTCCTGAGGCCAAAAAATATTCCTACCAAAGTTGGGTTATATAGGTCCACGTTTTGGTATAGCCCCCATATAAGGCCCCATATAAAGTACGCGTCATTTTAATATATTTTGAATGTATTATACCCATTTGACCACAGAATTGGTTGTAATTTGGTATTTTGTGTCTTCAGAGGCCAGAAAACATTCCTACCAAAGTTGGGTTATATAGGTCCACGTTTTGGTATAGTCCCCACATAAGACCCCTTATAAAGTACGCGTCATTTTAATATATTTTGAATGTATTAGACCCATTTGACCAAAGAATCGGTTGTAACTTTGCATTTTGTGTTTCCAGAGGCTAAGAAACATTTCTACCATAAAATGTTTATATAGGTCCACGTGTTGATATAGCCCCCATAATACAATATCTCCCGATTTTCGATATTTTGAACGTTTTAGCCTCATTATCACACCGATATGGCTGAAATTTGGTATTTAGTCTTCTTTAGGCGTATAAAACTTTCCCCCAGAAATTTGTAGGTATAGGTCCACGCCATCATATAGCCCCCATAGAACGGTACCTTCCGAATTTCGGTATTTTGAAGGTAGTGGCCACATTAATCCACCGAAATGGCTGAAATTTGTGGTGGAGGGTATAAAAAGTTCGGCCCGACCGAACTTAACGCTTTTCTTACTTGTTACAATTTCATATGACCACAAAATATAAATCACGCAAATAACACAATTTATATTGTTAAAAACTTTAATCGCACTCACATTTTGGTTTTCTTTACCTATTTCCTTAATTTTTTTGGTAAAATTGTTTTCTTCTAACAATTAATTTCTCAACTGCATACGAAAATACATGGCCGAATAGAGCGCTCCCTAAAGCCCTCGGCACATACGGTCCGTTTAGTGACACGTTGGGACACCCGTTGTCCCAAAAAAGTTAAATTATGCTTAACTTTAATGCGTCAGCCACATTGTTTTTTTTTCAAAAAAAAAAAACTTGGCATCACTTACACTTTTTTCATGTGGTTGTTGTACCGCGACGCTCAACGCATCGTATGTGCCGAGCCATGGTACAATTAAAAAGGTAGATGCCTCAGCCCAGCTGATCGAATCTAAAACGTCAAAAAACTATGAATTCGCCATGAAAAATCAAAACAAAAAACCATATGATTCGGTAAGTAAGAGATAGCATGTCTACACTTTATAGACAAACACAAGCGATAAAAAGAGACAACAAGAGACCATTTGGCGAAAATTTTAACAGTTTACATTATAAAAAAAGTTGCTTTGTTGTAGCAATTCGCCGATGCATCTACCTTTCTGATTGTACCATGTGCCGAGCGCTTAAATGAAAAATGTACATTAGATGGAGGCAATTCTAATGAACAGAGTTTCAAATGCTTTAACAGCGTGTTTTTGTAAAAAGTTTTTGCACATTCGTTCGTCGATTTCAGGAACGAAGACACAATTTGGTTTTCATAGCGATTGACGTTTGTATTCGTGTGACAAACAAGTGAAAGCTTTTTATTTTCGTAATTTTTTTGGTTTTCGTAACAAAATCAGACAAACGAATACGTCAAAAATAAACGAATGGAAAAGACCCATCGTTTTGAATGAAAATTAAAAATTTGAGTAATAAATGACACAAAACACACGAAAACTGGAGGGGAATGCAATTTTATTTATTTCCATAGAAGCACACGCGTGTATGTACATCCGTTTCTTCATATTATCACAATTATTTTTGAACAAATTTGATTACATTGAAAAATGAGATTTCATTTGACGTTTAACATATGGATTTGACAGTTGAAATCGAGTGGATTTTGTAAATGTAAACCATGGCAGAACTACCAGGTAGTGGTATCACACCAGCTGATCGAATATGAAAAGTCAAATCCCTTTATAAAAAAATATTTTTGTTGTAATTTCCCCAACAACATAAAGAAAGTTTTGACATAACATATTCAAAATTTTACGATGCCACTACCTGGGTAATTGTGCCATGATGTAAACCAAGCATTGGAGTAGGCATGGTACAAATACACAGGTAGCCGCATCGGCAATTGTTGGTAACATAAGGTGTCAAAATTTGACATCAATTCAATGCAGTTGACACATTATGTTACCATCAGCTGGCATGATAATGCTACCTGTATTATTGTACCATGGGAGTAGGTAAAACCATAGCTTTGTTCCTTTACTTTTGAAAATGGTAAAACCGGCAAAAGTAGTAAAAGTTGTAACCTGCTCCCATATGAGTTGTATGGTGTCTGAAGTTAAGGAACGCTTTTCGAGTAAAAAATAGTAAATCTTGGAGATTCTTGCACGTAAAGGAACAGTGCTCATAAAAATTTGAATAGAAATACATTTTAATTGGTCTGTTCCAGTGCTGCAAGAATCTGCTAAATTTTACTATTATTTTCGATAACATAAAGGAAAAAATGTTATCGTAGTAAAAAATAGTAGCTTTTTGTAGGTTCTGGGACAGAGCATTAATATATGATATTATGATCCTTTCGAACATTGCCGAGGATAAAGACGTTATGGAAACCTGCAATGAGTAAGTCCTAATGTTTGCATTTACGAAATCCACTCGATTTCAACTGTCAATTCAATTGCTCGAACGTCAAAAGAAATCCAATCGATTTCAGATGAGTTTTCATTTGTTTGTAAGTTCTCATATTATTTATTACATCTTGATTACATTCTTGATCACCATAAAATTAGGTGCCGATATAATGATGTTCGTCTGTCCGTCCTTCTATCCGTTGAAATTAATATAGTGCTCGCAAAATTTAAGATACTTAGCTGGCCATCTACTGAACATTTGCTCTATAAGCCTAGCTAGGAAAAGATTTCCATTCTTCTCTATTTGTTGATTTATTTTGATTCCGAATATCGTGTTTTCTTCTCATTCTTATGACATGGCCTAGCCAATGATATGTTTAACTATAATTAGATAATTTGATTGATAAATGGTCTGTTCCAGAACTGCAAGAATCTATAAATTTTTACTATTTTTCCAATAACATAAAGGAAAAATTCTTATCGTATTAAAAAGTAGTAGCTTCTTGCAGGTTCTGGAACAGAGCATTTATCAATCAAATTATAGTTAAACATATCGTTGCATCGTTAGATTCTTCCAGGTCCTGGAACTGGCATAAAGTTGTTTTCCAGAACCTGCAAAGTGGTACTACTTGCACTATATTCTTTTAACAGAAATGACGCCAAACTTTACTGAAACATTGGATGTGTTTTCAGCTCAAGACGTTCTCTAATTTGTAACAGATTTGAATTTGAACATGCCGAGCAGCAAAACTCTATGCTGTTTCTAATATAAGTACTTTTTCATTATAATTGACTAACCATTCCGTATACAATTATTTTCCATGGCAGTTAAACACACAAAAATAGAAGATCTCTTTTTTAATTAACTTAAATACATACATACATTAAAAATTAAATTACTAACAAAAAATACAATTTTCTTATCGTCGATTTTGGGGAAAAAGGACACCAGCTTCACACATCGCATTTTTGATTTAAAGCTGAATAACCTACAGGAATCTCTTTGAGTTCAGACTTTAAACATAAAAATTCGCCACCAATGCACATTATTGTGGCAGTGGTGGCATTCAAGAGCCACCATGAAATATTCGAAGGGAATGCACTATTATAATACCAACATATCAGCAGATGGAACAGATGAAATGTGCAGCTGAAAGGGAAGAAATGGAATGAATATTAAATGAATTAAAGAATACTGCATGCATGACGTACCTAAAGTCCAAGCACAGTTTGGCTCTCCTCACTATACACCACAGCGCCAACGAGCCCAAGAAGGCATTCGTTACAAAAGCACAAATAATTAAACGGCCACCCAAATCGGAAACATGGATTTCCTATAAAGAAGAAGTCACAAATAAATACTGATAATTTGATGATCCTTTCCCCCACAGAACACTTACATGATACTCAAATATATTGTCCAGTCTATAGTTTTCTCCAGCAACCAAGTTGGCTATAAACACCAATAAACCCAGCGAGAAATAAACACAACATTGCACAGATATAATTTGTGTTATCAACAGGAAAGGATCCCATTGTGTACTGCGAAATGTACCAGATTTCATATTTTATTCGTTTTGTTTATTTATATTTGGCATTTACATATGGGCTGCAAATGTATTTAAACAATTACAATTCGACAATTCGTAGATATTGCAAAAAAAGAAAACAGATGACGAATAGTTTTTTGGTGTAAACAGAAGGTAAATGCCAGTCACTGTAGATTGCTGACAGGCAACAGCTGTTTTACGTGATTTGTTGTCCACACCATAATAAAAGTGCTCCATATAACTAGGAGTTTACACCAGACAGTTTGTCTTCAAATACAACTCTGATTTACTAACACATGCATTCATTTGTCGTTTGTCTCTCAGCTGTCCATCAGTTTTTCACAGACAGCGGAGTTGACAAATTTTTGGCATTTTTGTGAAAAAGAAGTGAGATGATAATTCAAATGTGCTGAAAACAAAAGAATATGTACAAAACAAAATATGTGAACGGAAAACAAAAAGAAATCGGTGATTTTCATTCATAATTTTACAACTGTTTTCGCAGTTGTCTGGACGACTACGTCACACAGGCAAGCTGTTTGATTTTGACAATCAATACATGAAGTTAACTGTCCTGCCATGTGTATACGCAGGGTAAGCGAAAGCTCACGTGTTTGTCTTATGCCAGACTATGGCTAGGTTTACATTTACGAAATCCACTCGATTTCAACTGTCAATTCCATTGCTCAAACGTCAAATGAAATCTCATCTGAAATCCATTGGATTTCATTTGACGTTTAACCAACGGAATTGACAGTTGAAATCGAGTGGCTTTCGTAAATGTAAACCAAGCATATGACAATTTTCATTAAAAAAATTATTTGTTAGTCCCGGACACTAGTATGAATTTCAATAAAAATTTCATAAAATTAGGCGTTCTTAGTTCGAATTCCCCACTACTGCATTTTTATGATTTTACTCTACTATGGAACTCGATCTAGAGACACATAATTTCGTGTCAAAATTTCAGTGAAATTATTGTAGTGTGGCCCGGGACTTATTATCTTTTAAACTTTCATTGACGTCCACACACTGTGATGGCAGCATGATGCGAATAGCAAATTTCTATTTTTATTATTTTTTTTTTAAATATTAAATCTTCACGAGAACAAGCAAACGACTCTGACATCAGAAAAATAAGAAGAAGAGAAAGAAAAAAAGTGTTCATTCACAATAGTTATTTGACAGGAATGACATGACTTTTTACCGCGTTGCCAATAATTTGCAAATTAAATATAATAGATGCATTTTTTGCATATTGCATGAGTGGGAGATCAAATTTTGGTCGCTCTTTCTTCATCAAGACACACACGAGGCAACAAGTGTAAAAACTTAAGAATATTTAAAATATTTAACCATTATCACATGGCAGAATATCATTGTACCATGCCATTATCATTATACAAGTTAAATTAAATGGAATAATAAGTCAATTAAACATTATTAAATACTATTCAATACCTATTTCTAAAAAAAAGGCATAACACGACAAACAAATAAAAAGGAGGTAAGAAAAATGTGCCAATATAATTTAGTGCTATTAACAAATAAATTATCTGGGCAGATAAAAGTAAAAAGTTTACGGCTTTAAACAAAAGATATCAAATGAATGATCAATTTTTCCAAATTAAAATCCTTAAGAATGATATTTTTATCATTAAATGACAGAATTGCCTAAAAATTTTTTACAACAAAAAGTGGTTTTCCATCTGTGGATAATGATCAATTGTAAGTGCTGGACCATATATCGCGGTAAAAGCTATGTAAGATTGTCTTGGAATGGCAAAGTAAAACGCCTTAGAGATTTTAAAGACACGTGCTTTACGCCACTACCAATATACACACTGATATAGTGTTTTACAGCTAAGTGTCCCACAGTGACATTGTGTAAAATTGGAATCGATGAAACACTAAATGTATCAATAGAATTGATAGTTTTATAGAAAGACTAATTCATTAATACTTTTTTTTAATGAATTTTATTGGACAACATTTATTATTTGAAAGATTTTCTTTCACAAAAATCAATGTTATTTAGATCTTTATACTACTTAAAGAGAGTCACACATAAATGTGCATACTGTATATGGGCCACCTTACAGTGATCTACATTTGACCACAACATTAGTTTTGTTCTCTGAAATCTTTGTAAACAATTTTTCTATATCCTTAGGGACAAATTCAAAATTTGCGCTGAACGCCATCTTAATCTCATTTAGAAGTCATTAATATCAGCAAAGAAAATTCTAGCAGCATCGAACAGCACCATATGTAACCACATGTACTGTATCAGGTTCTTTTTGGGTACAGTCAAAAAGGTGTCACAAATTGTAGGAATTACCAACACCAAGGAAATAACCAACCAAGAAGTACAGTAGTGACTGGATATAGTCAACATTATAACATCGGTGAGACAATTGTGTGCTGAAAGTAGAATTTGTCCTATCCTTTTCCTTATTTTCGTGCTGTGTTATGTATATAACTGTAATTGTTGAAGTAGAATACATAAAAATTTAAAAACAAAAAAAAAGTTTATAAAACGGTGAAGAAAAAAAAATTCGTTCAAGAATCAACCATTGCTGTAAAACCCAGTTACAAGAAGTCTTTATCAAATATCTGTTCTAATTTGCAAAAATAACGCATAACGTAAAATAATCACTATTTAGCTATGTAAAGAAAACATTTTTCTAAGAACATTTAAAATTAAATCTATAAAATCAAATACAAAAGAAAATTATAAAAATATGCGAAATTTAGCTAATGTTTAAGACAAAGTCTTCAAATAAAATCAAACGTATACAAAAATGTCCAATTTGTAGAAATTATACATTATACATTATATTCAGATATACAATTTGTTAAACCATATTTTCATTAAAAAGATTACTTTTTAGATAAATTTATATTTTTATGAAATTAAAATAATGAGTTTGATGAAATAAATTGAATAAGATATATATACAAATATATAAAAAATTACAGCAACAAATACATTATAGTGATATTTCTTAAGATATATGCGTATGGGCATTCGCGGTAAACATATGCATGTATTTCTGAAAAATATCGTAAAAAAATAAATATCGTATATTATTGATTAAAATATAACTTATAAAAAATCACTATTTAAGAGTAAATAAAAAAAAAAACTGTTGTTGCTTAATTTTTATATATATAATATAATTAGATTAATGTCATATAATTATATTAATACCGGTGTTAATGCATATATTAAAAAAATCATTTTTTTGATGCAATAATATTGCTATAACTAAAATATTATAAAAAAGATGAATATGAATTTGTAAGCAATTGTATAAGGTCACAAAACAATATATAAGTTATCTAATAAATTATGTAGTTTATATGTACTCAAAAACTATGTGTTGATTTTGTTAAAAAAGGCTGAGAATGTAGAGGTCGGTTAAAAGCAAAAAAATATTATAGTTTGGGATATTTTCGAACAATATTAAATGGCTACGAAAATGTCACGGATGACTTTGGAAGTCATATGGGGTGGGCAGTCATTAGAAGCTCCAACATCTAAGAGTATGTTTACACTTAAGAAATCCAATTTCGTAGATGTAAACATACTGTTACGCTTCATTCAAGAGATTTGATGAAATTGGTTTTAAAATAAAAAAAATAATAACCAAATGATTTATATTCACAAAAGAGAATTTCCGTTACGAAACCCAAATGTAAATTAAATTGATAATTAGAAAAAGTGGTACAAAAAAATGTAAATGTGAAGCCTCAAGCGGAGAAGAACCTCCCCACCCGGCGAGCTAAGCCGCAGCTGACACCCTCAGTACCACATCCGCTAAACCACATCAGAGGTTTGTCACATTTTGGCGCCCAACATGCAAGCATTTTAAAATTTAGATTCAATAACCCAATACTTGATAAGAGATTGATCTTTATTATAGATGTCCCGGAAGGTATTACATATATATACCATGCCTGCGTCGCAACTATATTATGGGTCTTTCAAATATCAGGTAACCAATCAATTTCAAGTGTGTATCATATTCAAATCAAAATCATTATAAAACGGCTATATAGCTGATTATTAATCTGTTTTGAATTTGAATCATGATATATTCTGTCTTTGAAAGGTTTAATCCAACTTCTTTGTCTTTTAGTATTGAGTCTTTTTGATTATAAATCATTGAAAATATCTAAAAATTAAAACACCGACATTTTATTATTTAAAATCAATATGATTTTATATGTTTTATTTATAAAACAGAAACAAATATCTCTTCTACAATCTTGAAAAATCTTAAAATATTTTTCTAATATCAATTAGAGATAAATCATTTAATAGATTTTTTAAATTAAGATTGTATCCAAATCTCTTATATATTTTGCTTTAGCTCGAACCGATACAAAAATTCAGCCAACTATATGTATGTATCTGTAAAATAGAACAAAATAATATTAATTGCTTGTAAATGTGTATGTTTAAATGTGTAGTTACTAACAACTATATGCAAAAAAATCTCTTTTTTGTTTCTTAACTATTCTTTAAACAATTTAAATTTATTTCAAATCATTTCTATATCGCCTTACCTTTTGTTTGCTATCCATTGAAATAATAAATTAGTCAAATTCAGACAATTTTGTCTCAAACCTAAAATCAAACATATCTTTTTATTATGCCTTCAAGAACAGGAAGATTACCTTCCAGACAATCGAGTAGAATAGCTTCTAGAAATAATCCTTCATACATTCCTACCTGTTCTTCTGAAATACCAACATTCATCCTAATGACAAATACTGAGACAAACACTCAAGCAAATACTTCCTCTGCTTCTACAAATATTACTCCAGGAGCTAATCAAACTGTAATACAGAATAATATTCCTCCTTTGATGTCCATACCTGTTTCAAGACCAACTGAACCACAAAATACATCGTCGCCAGAAGTCAATAACATAAACACTCCTGAATATACCAGCTTAACAGCCCAAGAAATTCAGAGAATATTTGCAGAGATGTCAAGCCGAAATCAAGGAAATTCTTTACCCCCAGTACAACAAAATGTGGATCATAACACACAAGCTAACACAAATGGTCTAAATCTACGAGATTATATTGACGCCTCGGTTGGTGCAGCTCAAGCCAGCATTATGAGAACTGTATCAGAAAGTCTAGCTGTTATGTTACCAGCAGCAATAAGAGAAAATATGCATTCCCAGCAAAATTCCTCATATGGAAATTTTAACAGAACTGACACGAATATTGGGCATTCTCAACAACAAATTCCTGGTCAACGGACTAACAGTCGACATCAACAGCATAATTCAACCACTAACCCTCATTCACAACAACAATGGTATGACTCTTTTCATCAACAGCCACAACAACAACAGTACTTTGCCCAAAACTTTTCAATGGGATACAAACCGATGACACCACTACAATTACAAAAATGGGGTCTGAAATACGACGGATCCTCAAAAACTGTCAGTGTGGAAGACTTTGTATTCCGAGCAGAAGCACTTCGTCTAGACTACAATTGTCCTTGGAATATATTTGTGAAAGGATTTCACCATCTATTGAGTGGCAAAGCACAGGATTGGATATGGGAGTTCCGCCAACAAAATCCTCACTGCGAATGGAATAACTTAAAGTATCACTTTATCAAAAAATTTCGCAATTTTGAAAGTGACTTTGAGATCCAGCGAAAAATAATGGATAGACGACAACTGCCAAACGAAAATGCTGACTCTTTCATTTCAGAAATTATAAGGCTGAGGAATCAAATGCGATTACCATTACCTGAGTACGAGATTGTACAAGTCATAAAGGACAACCTGAAGGATGGTCTGATGCAACTTATATACCCTAAATATATTGAAACTGTAGATGAACTGATTGAGGAATGTAAACGGGCGGAAAGAAACCTATCCAAGAGATATTCATATAGGCAACAACAACAATATCAGACGTACAAGCGAGTGAGTGAGTTGGATGTTGAAGCATTGCAACAAAACATACAATCCAGACAATTGGTTTGCTGGAATTGCAAACAAGGAGGACACACTTTTATTGAGTGTCCTGTAGAAGAAAGGAAAGTGTTTTGCTTCAAATGTGGGTTCGATGCTGTTACCTCTCCTAAATGTCCTAGATGTTCGGGAAACAACCCTCGGAACATGATGAAAACTGGGCCAACATGTTCAAAGGAGAAGCCAGCTCAGTAAAGAACATTAATCTCAATAATATACATAACCAAAACACTATTCCTGAATATAAAAACAAAACAAATCCTAATTCTGGCCAAAATACTGAACAAAAACTATACAATTCCATAAATCCAAACTTAACATACGAGGAAAGACTTAAAACTTATAACGAAAAACGTGAAGAAATCTTCAAGGATTTCGTACCAGTTTTAAGTAAAAAGGTAGTGAATGCTCGAAAGGGTTATGCTAGAAGAAAACAAGAGCGTAGGGAGATAGCTTCAGCATGTATTGACACGAATTTTGATATACGACCTTATATGAATGTGATATTAAACGGCATAGAATTTCGAGGATTGATGGACAGTGGGGCCTCGATAAGTTGTCTAGGGAAAGATTGTCTTGAAAATGTGAGGAAAATGAATGCACAAATAATGAATTATAGATCTACCATTAAAACTGCTGATGGCAAAAATCAACTCATAATAGGTAAAGTAAAATTGAATGTTAATTGTGGAAAATCCGAACAACAGGTAACTTTCTACCTGGTTCCGAATTTAAAGCAACAGCTGATATTGGGATATGATTTCTGGCAGAAGTTAGGGATCTCAATATGTATGAAAAATGACGTCATTAATGAAATTTCCTTACCTAATGAGAATAATATACAAATGCATGATTTGTCAGGTGAGCAACAAGTCAGACTTGAGAACACAAAACTATTTTTTCGATGTTATACGAAGTTTGGGTTAGGTAGGACAAAAGTAGAAACACACACGATAGATATTGGGCAGGCATCTGCTAAGAAAATGAGATATTTCCCTGTGAGTCCTGCAATACAATCATTAATGTATGCAGAACTTGATAGGATGTTAGAGCTAGACGTAATTGAGGTTGCTAAAAACGCAGAATGGAATAACCGAGTAACTTTAGTTATCAAACCAAATAAAAATCGGTTATGTCTCGATGCTAGGGAGTTAAATAAAGTCACAAGGAAGGATGCATATCCTCTCCCTAACATCGATGGCTTATTAGCTCGATTAGGAGACACCCACTACATCTCAGCGATTGACCTCAAGGACGCCTTCTGGCAAATTCCATTAGAGGAATCTAGCCGTCCGTTGACAGCATTTACAGTCCAAGGGAGGCCACATTATCAATTTAAAGTGATGCCCTTTGGACTGTGTAATGCTGCTCAACGGATGTGCCGCCTAATGGATAAGGTCATCCCGTCAGAATTGCGAGATCGTATTTTTGTCTACCTAGACGATTTGCTTGTAGTGTCACCCAACTTCGACGTACACATGCAAATGTTGCAATTAGTGGGAGAAAGATTAACAGCAGCAGGCCTCACAATAAATATGCAAAAATCGAAATTTTGCTATAAAGAGCTCAAATATCTTGGCTACATTGTGGGAGGGGGGAAATTAAAGCCAGACTTAGGCAAAATTGAGGCTATAATGAACATCAAGCCACCTAAGAACCCCAAAGATGTCAGGAAATTCCTCGGTACAGTTGGATGGTACCGTAGGTTTATCCACGAGTATTCTACTCTGACAGCACCTCTCACTGACACGTTAAAAAAGTCGCCCAAATTCGTTCTGACTCCCGAAGCTTTAAAATCTTTCGAAGAACTAAAGCAGCGGTTAGTTTCGAGCCCTGTACTAACAAGCCCTGATTTTAGAAGGCCATTTTTTATTCAATGCGATGCCTCAAATGTCGGAGTAGGTGCCGTACTTTTTCAAAAAGATGATGAGGATGGTGAGCATCCAATAGAATATTTTTCAAAAAAATTGAATTCAGCCCAGCGCAACTACTCAACAACTGAGAAAGAATGCCTATGTCATTTTAGCCATTGAGCGATTTCGACAATATGTCGAACTAATGGAGTTTACAGTGATTACAGATCACTCTAGCTTACAATGGCTTATGCGTCAAAATGACCTAAACGGTAGATTAGCTAGGTGGAGCTTGAAACTCCAAGGTTTCAAATTCCACATTGAACACCGAAAAGGCATAAAGAACGTTGTTCCAGACATGTTGTCGCGGCTGGATATGGATGAAATATCCATATCAAATGGCCTAATCGATTTCAATTCAAAAGAGTTTAAAATTGAAAGTTACCTCTCATTGATCGATACAATCGAACAGAATAAAAATCAACTTCCTGACCTTAAAGTGTGTGATGGCATTGTCTATAAACGGGTTAAGTTTAATAGAGATGAAGAAGAAAACGAAAATGATTGTTGGAAAATATGGCTACCTGAAACGTTGACCCATGAAATCATAAAAAAATCTCATGAGAACAATACTTCTCATGGAGGGACTGCCAAAACCCTATACAATGTTAGAGAATTCTTCTATTGGCCATCTATGACCCTACATATTAAACAATTTATTAGCAATTGCACACTGTGCAAAGAAATAAAACACCCGAAACAAGTCCTCAGACCACCTATGGGCACAGAGGTCATTACTCAAAGGCCGTTCCAGAAAATATATATTGATTTCCTGGGACCATACCCTCGAACAAAGTCTGGAAAATCTTTCATTTTTATTGTCCTTGACCACAAAACAAAATTTGTCCTTTTAAAAGCAATGGCTAAGGCAACAGTAAACTCGGTGAATAAATTTCTCATGGAAGAAATATTTCATAAATTTGGTGTGCCGGAAGTTGTCCACTCTGACAATGGCAAACAATTTACCTCTGAGGCTTTCCATAACATGCTAAACATGTTTGGAATCAAACATATGAAAACTGCATTTCATTCACCACAGGCAAATGCCAGCGAAAGGGTGAATCAAACAATATTAAGTGGTATACGCAGTTACTTACAGTCTGACCAGACACGTTGGGATGAAAATCTTTCAAAAATTGAGTGTTCCCTGCGTACCACTGTTCATTCATCTACTGGTACCACACCCTATTTCGCGTTAATGGGATATAATATGATAACCCATGCAGATGCCTATGGTATATTGAGAAAGCTAGGAGCGCTAGAGGATGGTGAAGTTGTTGTACTACCGAAATCAGCACAAATGCAGTTGGTACATAAAAAAATAAACGATCAGATTCACCAAGCTTATGAACGAAATGAGAGAAGTTATAACAAAAGAAGTCGCTTTGTTTCATACGTACCTGGTCAAGAAGTATTTCGAAAAAATTTTATTCAAAGCAATTTTGCTAAAGGCATAAATGCCAAACTTTGCAAGCCATGGTTGAAATGTCGTATAAGCCAGCGCATGGGTAATAACCAATATGAAGTTGAGAATATGAAAGGACAACTTATAGGGGTTGTGCATGCACAACATTTGAAACAATGATTAACATAATGATTCTTGAAAGCTTTATTTTTAAATTGTAAAAAAATCCCTTCTTTACTACTGAATCCAATCTTTTTCCTATCACAGATTATAAAAGAAAACCTAATTGGTATTATTTTTATAAAATTTCATTTAATGGTCGACAATCTAAATGGTCAGTACCTATGAAACATAATTCGTCTGAAATTCTATACTGTAAAAGTATCATATCATCACAGAAAATTTGCTAATCATAACTATTGTCTAATTGTATACTAATATTATAAACTATTATGCGTACAAATACGTATACAATAATGAGTAAATTTTCGCCAAAAGTTTCCGCAGAATACTCCTGTAGATTTATATCATCAGTATTTTCAATAGTATGTCCAAAGCACGTTCGGTCCTGAAAAAAAAAAAACAAATACAGACATTAGAAATTTGATAAAATTAGGATACCTGAAAATACAAAGAAAAGTAAATTTAGTCAATTAAAACAGGCAATTTCAAAGAATACTTATCTGCAAAAAAGTCCACACAAGATTTTGGTATTTGTCCATACACGAATGTTCAACGGGCATGCTATCTTACCACTGCCTCAATCAACAAGAAAGGCCATAAAATGTTGCTACCAAAAAGAATATTCACTCCACTAAAATTGCGCCATTGTTGGTAGAATTCGTTCGATCAAATTTCACATGCATATTTTGCTTTAAACATGTGTATTCCGCAATGTACTAATTTCAAATTCAATTTTTCACTGGGCAGTTAAAATACTTTTCGCTTAAAATCCACTTGTGGATAAAGTATCCTCGCCAGAATTAAAAGGCTATGATACAAACTTCCTATGTACCGTCAACACAAACAGAGACGACAGGCATCATCTGAAATATAAAAACACACATTAACAAAAGGTATTCAGTAGAAATGTTCCTGAAATAACAAAAATAAAAAAACATTAGTCAATCACCAAAAATAATAATTTCTGAAAATACTTACCCGAGTATAATATGAAAGTTATAAAAAGTACACAGAAGTATTTCTGCCACAGAAGATTTCATAAAACAAAACAATCAGGTAAACAGCCAAATTGTTTTTTGTTTTTTTTCATAAATAAATCCACCACAGACAACATTTCCAGAACAAAGTGTCAACAAAATGTTCACAGCATTGGCCTTGGGTACTTTTAACGATGTATATTGGCAGGTCAAATTGATTTTCCAAACTTATTCTTGGCAGTAGAAAAGGGTCACAGAAAAATGCATGCATGCATTCCGTTTTCTTGCAGAAATGTGTATATCACTGGTATGGAGTGATAAATATTTGCCTCATTCTTGTACACCGCAAGATGCAATGACGATAACTCTTTTTGATTCACCAAGCCATATACACAAAATTTTCCAGTAAAAACGGCAACAAAAAAATGTTTTATAGTCAAGCAACAGTACATATTGATCTGCAACATAAAAAGACAAAACATTAAAATGTATACGTCTCTTAAAAAACATTACTTACTAAGAGTAGTCCTATTTAGTTATTGTTACAGTCCTTAATGTGTCAAAGCAAAGGTAATAACCAACAGTTTGGATACGTACAAAACACGTAGTTGATCCATTAATTAGGCAAATTTATATCCAACTAATTTACCATTTACTTCATTATTGCGATCAGCTAGTTATTGTCACATTTTCCAGCATATTCCATCTATTATTTTGTAGCCACTGATTATTTGCCTTTTCTTTTTATTACACCATGTTCTACACCATCCACCATTAAAGAAAACAAAAACATCAGTATTCAAGTTTGAAGTAGGCAAAGAATGTAAACAAATAAATACTTACCACTCAGACTGGATGACACTATGTAATTTGCAGGAAATGTAGACATCAATTGTCACATACAATATTGCCAAGGATGTATTTCCTAATTCAATGACAATAGCTGATTTTTGTGTCTTTTAATAACCTTTTTTTTTTTTGCAACAAAACATTGATATGCACATAATGTCGCAGAATTATAAAAGAAAATAATACGTTTGTTTGCATGGACGGACGTTCATTGCCTAGCCTGTAACAACAACCAAAACAATTATTCTGCAACAACAAAGGGCTGCTGGCCGCAACAACAAAAGAGAAGAAAATTAATGAAGTCTATTACACTTACCCTATGCATTTTCCCAACAATTTTCTCGCCACAGGTTTAGAGAAAATTGCTGGCTTTGTGATGGCAGCATGATGCGAATAGCAAATTTCTATTTTTATTATTTTTTTTTAAATATTAAATCTTCACGAGAACAAGCAAACGACTCTGACATCAGAAAAATAAGAAGAAGAGAAAGAAAAAAGTGTTCATTCACAATAGTTATTCGACAGGAATGACATGACTTTTTACCGCGTTGCCAATAATTTGCAAATTAAATATAATAGATGCATTTTTTGCATATTGCATGAGTGGGAGATCAAATTTTGGTCGCTCTTTCTTCATCAAGACACACACGAGGCAACAAGTGTAAAAACTTAAGAATATTTAAAATATTTAACCATTATCACATGGCAGAATATCATTGTACCATGCCATTATCATTATACAAGTTAAATTAAATGGAATAATAAGTCAATTAAACATTATTAAATACTATTCAATACCTATTTCTAAAAAAAAGGCATAACACGACAAACAAATAAAAAGGAGGTAAGAAAAATGTGCCAATATAATTTAGTGCTATTAACAAATAAATTATCTGGGCAGATAAAAGTAAAAAGTTTACGGCTTTAAACAAAAGATATCAAATGAATGATCAATTTTTCCAAATTAAAATCCTTAAGAATGATATTTTTATCATTAAATGACAGAATTGCCTAAAAATTTTTTACAACAAAAAGTGGTTTTCCATCTGTGGATAATGATCAATTGTAAGTGCTGGACCATATATCGCGGTAAAAGCTATGTAAGATTGTCTTGGAATGGCAAAGTAAAACGCCTTAGAGATTTTAAAGACACGTGCTTTACGCCACTACCAATATACACACTGATATAGTGTTTTACAGCTAAGTGTCCCACAGTGACATTGTGTAAAATTGGAATCGATGAAACACTAAATGTATCAATAGAATTGATAGTTTTATAGAAAGACTAATTCATTAATACTTTTTTTTAATGAATTTTATTGGACAACATTTATTATTTGAAAGATTTTCTTTCACAAAAATCAATGTTATTTAGATCTTTATACTACTTAAAGAGAGTCACACATAAATGTGCATACTGTATATGGGCCACCTTACAGTGATCTACATTTGACCACAACATTAGTTTTGTTCTCTGAAATCTTTGTAAACAATTTTTCTATATCCTTAGGGACAAATTCAAAATTTGCGCTGAACGCCATCTTAATCTCATTTAGAAGTCATTAATATCAGCAAAGAAAATTCTAGCAGCATCGAACAGCACCATATGTAACCACATGTACTGTATCAGGTTCTTTTTGGGTACAGTCAAAAAGGTGTCACAAATTGTAGGAATTACCAACACCAAGGAAATAACCAACCAAGAAGTACAGTAGTGACTGGATATAGTCAACATTATAACATCGGTGAGACAATTGTGTGCTGAAAGTAGAATTTGTCCTATCCTTTTCCTTATTTTCGTGCTGTGTTATGTATATAACTGTAATTGTTGAAGTAGAATACATAAAAATTTAAAAACAAAAAAACAGTTTATAAAACGGTGAAGAAAAAAAAATTCGTTCAAGAATCAACCATTGCTGTAAAACCCAGTTACAAGAAGTCTTTATCAAATATCTGTTCTAATTTGCAAAAATAACGCATAACGTAAAATAATCACTATTTAGCTATGTAAAGAAAACATTTTTCTAAGAACATTTAAAATTAAATCTATAAAATCTAATACAAAAGAAAATTATAAAAATATGCGAAATTTAGCTAATGTTTAAGACAAAGTCTTCAAATAAAATCAAACGTATACAAAAATGTCCAATTTGTAGAAATTATACATTATACATTATATTCAGATATACAATTTGTTAAACCATATTTTCATTAAAAAGATTACTTTTTAGATAAATTTATATTTTTATGAAATTAAAATAATGAGTTTGATGAAATAAATTGAATAAGATATATATACAAATATATAAAAAATTACAGCAACAAATACATTATAGTGATATTTCTTAAGATATATGCGTATGGGCATTCGCGGTAAACATATGCATGTATTTCTGAAAAATATCGTAAAAAAATAAATATCGTATATTATTGATTAAAATATAACTTATAAAAAATCACTATTTAAGAGTAAATAAAAAAAAACTGTTGTTGCTTAATTTTTATATATATAATATAATTAGATTAATGTCATATAATTATATTAATACCGGTGTTAATGCATATATTAAAAAAATCATTTTTTTGATGCAATAATATTGCTATAACTAAAATATTATAAAAAAGATGAATATGAATTTGTAAGCAATTGTATAAGGTCACAAAACAATATATAAGTTATCTAATAAATTATGTAGTTTATATGTACTCAAAAACTATGTGTTGATTTTGTTAAAAAAGGCTGAGAATGTAGAGGTCGGTTAAAAGCAAAAAAATATTATAGTTTGGGATATTTTCGAACAATATTAAATGGCTACGAAAATGTCACGGATGACTTTGGAAGTCATATGGGGTGGGCAGTCATTAGAAGCTCCAACATCTAAGAGTATGTTTACACTTAAGAAATCCAATTTCGTAGATGTAAACATACTGTTACGCTTCATTCAAGAGATTTGATGAAATTGGTTTTAAAATAAAAAAAATAATAACCAAATGATTTATATTCACAAAAGAGAATTTCCGTTACGAAACCCAAATGTAAATTAAATTGATAATTAGAAAAAGTGGTACAAAAAAATGTAAATGTGAAGCCTCAAGCGGAGAAGAACCTCCCCACCCGGCGAGCTAAGCCGCAGCTGACACCCTCAGTACCACATCCGCTAAACCACATCAGAGGTTTGTCACAACACATATATGAAATCATATGAAAATTTTGATATTTTCATTGCCTTGCATTGGTTTGAGAGTTAAGAATTTAAACACAAAGAATAATTTCAGATTTCAAAACCTTGTGTACAGAGTTTCACCCCCTTCACACCTCTTACCTATTAACTCATTTTCATGTTAATGAAAATTTTCATAGTCTGGCATAAGACTTTGTTACACATAAATTTCAATAAATTAATAGCTCTGTTCCTTTACGTGAAAGAATCTTCAAATTTTATTTATTTATTTATTCCCAGCAAAAAAAAATGGAAGTGGTGCAAGTTGGAGTGAGGATTTCATTACATGCATGGATGCGCTTCCAGTGGACTAATGAAAAAGGCAATCCTTTTCCTCACATTTGGATTACATCCAACAAGCACTTTTATGTATAAACGATAAAAAATTCAATTTTCATTCAACAAATGAAATTAAAGTAATACGGCGTTTATATTATAGTTTTTTGCAGGGTTAACCTTCTTTATGAGGATTTGTTTGAAGTATATACAATGGAAATGACATTTGAAACCCAGACCCACTGGGTTTACCTTGTTATATATAAACGGCCTATAAGAATAAAACTAAAATGTCTTATTAATGGCCTGTTCCCGTACTTTACAAAGTGGTAAAAGTTGTAAACGATTTTCATACAAATTTTGTGTACGGGAACGCAAAACTCGTAAAAGTGGTAAAAATTGTAAAAATGGAGTGCTTCCTAGCTGCGTGCTGCGGAAGCAAAATGGAGTGCTTCCTAACTGCGTGCTGCGGAAGCAAAATGGAGTGCTTCCTTTCTGCGCGCTCCCTTGTAAAATTCACTGAGGAATTCATAGAAAAAGAAGCACTTCGTGACACTTGCACCAGTGATTTAACTGCTTCCGTGGATGCAAACTTTTTGCTGGGTTATTCATACTCGAAAAGCGTTCCTTTACTTCATACACAGTTGGAAGCAGCTTTCAACTTTTACTATTTTTGCCGGTTTTGGCACTTTCAAAAGTTATACTATGTTTAGATTTACGAAATCCGCTCGATTTCATCTGTCAATTCCTTTGTGTATACGTCAAATGAAAACTCATCTGAAATCGATTGGATTTCATTTGACGTTTGAGCAATGGAATTGACAGTTGAAATCGAGTGGATTTCGTAAATGTTAACATGGTATGAAGGAACCAAGGCATATCGACCAGGTAGTGGCATCGACATATTTGTAATATGTTATTTCAAAATTTTCTTTATTTTGTTGGGGAAATTACAACAAAATGTTTTTTTATATATATAAAGTGATTTGACACTTCATATTCGAACAGCTGGTGTGATACCACTACCTTGGTAATTGTGCCATGAAAGGAACAGACCAAATATGAGGAGACATGGTTTAATGCCAGACTATGAAAATTTCATTAGAAAGTTCTTTGTTATTCTCTTTTAAATTTTCATTGCTTTGTCCATATTTACATTTGGCAATTTTCCTTGTGGCAATTATCAGTTTGTCGGTGAGAGAGGGTGCTTATAGGCAAAGAGTTACCATATAACCATGGTACAATAATACAGGTAGCATTATCATGCCAGCTGATGGTAACATAATGTGTCAACTGCATTAAATTGATGTCAAATTTTGACATCTTATGGTACCAACAATTGCCAATGCGGCTACCTGTGTATTTGTACCATGCATATAACCCACCTCACTCCTTCAGATTGACAATTGCCGCAAGGAAAATTGCCTAATGTAAATATGGACTACTTGCAGGTTTATGGGTACTTTACACGATATGTTTTTTACATATGAGTTGTCACTTTCCATATACATTTTGTATGGCAGAAGTGACAACTCATATGTAAAAAACATACCGTGTAAAGTACCCCTTAGGAATACAATTTTTATCAATCAAAATTTCTAATTATGTCTCAACGATAAAAAAATTTCATCCTACCACAAAAACGTTTATGACATTATTCATACGTTTTTGAACTAGGACAGTGAACTATGAACTAGATTGTCAAACTCGAATTCACAGCGATGTGATGACCCCTTATTTTAACAGCTGTTCTTTGTTTATATCTTGAATTGCTTCGAACTTGCGAAGTAATTTAATTTAATATTTATTGACAAAAAATGGCCTGGGCTAATGGACTAGTAAATACTCTGAAAGATCCTTCAACTCACATTATATCATCCAGTACAGCAGTTGTTATACGGGATAAATATGCCAAATCAAAACATCATTATCTTGTAATGCCATTCGATGATATACCCTCAATATTTAATGTTAGTTCAATATTTCATGACTATTTTTGTTTGTTTTAAGATTATATTGCTTTTTATTTGTTACAGCTCACAAGACACCACCTTCCGCTGCTGCAAGAAATGTATTTATTGGCCTTGAATGTTATTGAAGTTAAAGGACAACAAACAGATAACTTTTTAATTGGTTTTCACAATCAACCCAGTATGCAGCGTTTACATTTACATGTTATATCAAAAGATTTCGTATCGGATTGTTTGAAAACAAAGAAACATTGGAATAGTTTTAATACGGCATTATTTTTAAATTATGAAGGTATGTTAAAAATGCGAAAATTCTCTTAATGTGGAAAAAAGTTAATATGATATAATATTTTCAGATTTAATTGCGCAGTTGGAACATAATGATAAAGTTAAACGCCTAGATAACGATATTATAAAAGAACTTAGCAATACCGATTTAAAGTGCAATCAATGTTCATATATAGGAAAAAATATGCCTAATTTAAAACAACATTTATTAGAACATTATGAAAAACATACAAAAGTTGATGGGTGAATAAATGATAAAGCAAAAAACTGATGTTAAAGAGCCATTTGCATTGTTTACTTACGTATTTTTTAATATGCAGGTTTGTGATAAAAACCGAACCGCCGGAATGGTATATATTCGGGGTGTCTTGATCACCAAAGTTTGATGATATATGCAGTCTTGTTTCGCAAACGCCCCTCATTTAAATAATATTTCTAAAATTCAATCACAATTTAAATAATGTATTCACCAAAATACGAAATATGCGATTTCGGTTTATGGGAAGTCCAGTTGTTTTTCATAACATGCCCGATTGAAAAGGAATCCCTATTTCGGGGGACATTTGTAGGATTTACACTTGTCTGCTTAACATAAAACCTCTAGGAAATTCTTGCTTGCCATTCACGGAATCAAAACACCTTTCAAATTTCCCTTATCACATGTTATAACATCCATATGTGGGTATTTGTATTAAGTTATCTCAAAACAAAATTAACACATTCACGTGATAACCCATATCACATGCATTTTGTTAATTACCACAACAAATTGTCACCTGCTGTGTTCTGCTTAAAAGAACAACGAACCTCCTAACAATTTCTTTAAACCAATTTAAATGCCAGTTGTTTTTCTAACAAACCCAATTAATAATTTATGAAAATATTTTTAAAGAGAAACTTTATTACATAAGACATCTATAATACACGGAACTGAAAGAAAAAAAACAAAAATCAATTTTTTTCATACTGATGGTTTTAACACAAAAGAAATATTAAGTGAATTTCACTTGAATTTAAGCCTATGAAATTTATAATAATATTGATTTGTGTGTTACGTTTTCTCTCTCTCATTTTTCTTTTGTTTTTTTATTAATAATAATGTTTAAAGACAACAACAACAATAATACATACTTTTTTATACTTCATTTAAATATTAATTGAAACTAAAAAAGAAAAATACACACTTTTTAAAAGTAAGAAGAATAAGGGGGTCTTTTCTTAAACTTAAAGCCAAACATTTTGGGATTGTGTAGTAATTTGTAGCTTTGATGGAATTCTTTTTTGGTTGTCATTCATCTAAATATTCTTGGAGTTTAAAATAGAAGATAGAATGACGAAAAACAAATTAAAATAAAATGAAAACAAAAATATACATAAGAAGGTTCTTTTTTTCTTTCTTCCAACACTAATTTGCTGATGCTTTTTGGCTAATATTTGATTAGAACACATTTTTTGACAAATAATACAAATAAAAGCTAATAGCAATATTGTTGTATATTAGCATTGTTTATTATTATTCGGCATTTTGCAAAACAGCTCAACCTCTCTCCCTCACATTTTACTTCTTGTGGTGGTAGTTCTTGTGAATTTCGGGCTTGATATTGTAGACATACTGCAAAATTTCTTGAATAACAGGCTCCTTGCGTGAACCGATGGCACGGTCCATATCGGCCAATTTGACGCGGGTATCAGCATCGATTTTGGCAGCTACACCTTCACGGGAACCCATGTGCTGGAAAGAGAGAAAAGAAGAGACAAATTAAAATGATGTTTTTTTGAAGGAGTATTCATTTTTCGAAATTCTTAAAAAGTTTCAAAACGTTTATAAATTTAAACTCCTAGTTGCACCAAATCAATCGAAACACCTCTAAGCGGGCTAAAACTCAGTATTCCAAATATTTAAAAATAATAAATAATAGAAATGCATAAGTTCACAAAACCTTTTTTAATCTCTCCAACCAATTCCCAGAAAATTTTAACTATTTCCCACTATAAAATTAAAGTTGTTTTAATAAAATATTAAAACAACGATTATGGGATTAAGCCTGACTATTTTGAAAAAGAAAAGAAAATTTAAAGGAACATTTAATAGTGTCACCAGTCCATAGGTTAAACTCTTTCCCATGTTTTTACTCCTATTACCTTTTAAAAGGTAACAAAAAATGTCTAATACGAGTTTTTGTAAAAAATGCTATTCTTTCCTACAAAGAATGACATTTTTAACTAAAAGAGGGTGTAAATCTTTTTGGAAATGTAAGTAAGAACGCCGGATTTCACGATTGTTTTCAATGAAATCGCTTTAGTGTGGACCGGGACTAACGAACATTCCTTGGTCTGTTCCTTTACTTTTAACAATGGTAACAGTGGCAGAAAATGGTAAATGTGGTGAGCTGGGGCTCAATTCTCTTTCTATGAAAATGTGAAATGAAAACTTTTATAAAAGAAAAGACTGTCAAATGAAAAAAATTATAAAGAAAATATTTTCATTTCAAATTTTCATAGAACAAGAATCCAGTCCCTGCTCTCATATAAATTGTCTGTTATTTAAAGTAAGGGAACACTTTGCAGGTTAAAATGGCAACCTCAGGCACGTAAAGCAACAGAGCACCTATTATCCGTGGAATTCAGACTTGTAATGCATTTTGACATTCACTTTCGAGTGTTAACCACTTTTCAAAAACTGTTAATGCTCAAAGCTTCTGCGTTGATTTGATATTAATTGGTTCATTGTGTTACTAACGGTTCTGAATTCGGCTACGAAAAAAAGAGGATGTAAATCTCATTGGAAATGTAGCAAACATACCTATTATCCGTGGAAGTCAGACTTGAAATGCATTTTTGCATTCACTATCAAGTGATTAACTTTCAACAAGTGTTAATACTTCGAACTTCTGTGGCGATTCTAAATTAATTGGTTCATTGTGGGACCTAACGGACCTGGTTTCGTATACAACAGCCCTTTACGTTCTATGCATTTTTTTGATATAAATTGCAAGCTAATAACATGAACAACAGCCAATTTGAGATGTGAGCAAAACACTTCAATGTATTCAACGTTCACTACGATGTGATAGCATTAAACAGCTGACCTTTGTTTATGTTGCAAATTTAAGCAATCGACAGTCAAAACCACAGTTTATACAGTTGGACACTAAACCCACCTGTAGTGGGATTCTGTAACTCAATTTTGCTGTTATCGATAATTGTCGGTAAAATTAAAATGCTTATAATTTCGATAATTAACGAAATTTTTCGGTAAGTTAACGATGAATAAAAAGTAGTCGCTAGCCTCTGCCGACACAAACAGTGAAGCCAACTTTTCTTTATGTTTTTAGTCATAATTTTGCGATTTAATTTTACCGATTTTTGTCGGTAACAGCAAAAATGTGTTACAGAATCCCACTACTGATTGTTTTAAGGACAATACACATTGTCAGTTTTGAATGACGAGTTTTTGCAATTATCGATGGCTTAAATGTCGTTTAGGGGCACGTCTCGGATCGGGTTGAAATTTTTACAGTAGATAGCCCTTGGCATCCTGAATACAACGATATATAATTTTCCGGGGGGAAGTCCATACTTCCCGAGATATGGGTCTTGACATTTTACAATTCTAACGTGGGCAATATGGCCATCGTTTTAAAGCTTTTGCAGAGTACTTTTATGCACGCGTTTTGATCGCGTAGCCCACTTTTGACCCTGTCCATAGGAGAAAGTCTTATGGGCCGATTCCGTACAGCGAGGCGAGTCGTGTCGCGTTGCCAAATGCAATTTTTAGATTCCGTATGGCAATATTCGCCTGACGCCGTCAAATTTTGTCGCCGTAATGTTCATTTTCCGGCGACAACAAATTAGCTGTCGCCGTTCATTTTTACTAACGAATAAAAAAAAAATAAAAATAACTTGTTATCGACGATTATTTTCTATCGCTGTACGTAGTGCATTTTTTAAATTTTGTCACAAAGACGATAGGCGACGCGACATGACTCGCCTCGCTGTACGGAATCGGCCCATTAAATCCCCGGCCGAAGGCCGGCTACTTAAGAACACTTTCAATTTAAAAGAGAGTTTTGATCGCATAACCCACTTTTGACCCTGTCCATAGGAGAAAGTTTTAAATCCCCGGCCGTAGGCCGTCTACTTAAGAACACTTTCAATTTAAAAGAGAGTTTTGATCGCGTAGCCCACTTTTGACCCTGTCCATAGGAGAAAGTCTTAAATCCCCGGCCGAAGGCCGGCTACTTAAGAACACTTTCAATTTAAAAGAGAGTTTTGATCGCGTAGCCCACTTTTGACCCTGTCCATAGGAGAGTCTTAATCCCCGGCACAGGTTTTAAAAATAATGGTGATAAAAGTAAAAAAAGTCAAGACCCATATCTCGGGAAGTATGGACTTTCCCCCGGAAAATTATATATCGTTGCATTCAGGGTGCCAAGGGCTATCTACTGTAAAAATTTCAGACCGACCCGAGAGGTGCCCCTAAACAACAAAGGTGTGAAAGTACGAAATTTCCGAAATGTCAAGACCCATATCTCAGGAAGTATGGACTTCCCCCCGGATAATTATATATCGTTGTATTCAGGATGCCAAGGGCTATCTACTGCAAAAATTTCAGCCCGATCCGAGAGGTGCCCCTAAACAACTTAAAAGTGTGAAAGTACGAAATTTCCGAAATGTCAACACCCATATCTCGGGAAGTATGGACTTCCCCCCGGAAAATTATATATCGTTGGAATCAGGGTCCCAAGGGCCGATCCGAGAGGTGCCCCTAAACGACACTTGTTCCTTATCGATAACTGTTCAACCGTCCAGCAACCACAAAATATTTTGTGCTTGCATGATGAGTGACAAAAATGAACGGTCACACTAGCAAGCAACAACAAGGTTGTTATTCAAACTGACAATGTGTACCCAGCTTTATGTTTGTTGTCAAAAACATTATTGTGATTTAAAATACAAAGAAACTCAAATCACAATAATATATAATATATTATGTTTGTTGTCAAAAGTTTTTAACAGAAATCTGAATGGCCGACCTTCTTTAGGCCTTGGTCAAAACCATGGTAGAATAAGAAGACATCAAATCATACCAAACGTCAAATTTGGTCACAATAATGTATTATTGTGAATTGCTTGGTTACATTTTGTATGTGATTTTATTCACAATAGTGAATTTTGACAACTAGTGTGATAACCAGCTGTTTTTGCCGCAGTACCTGTACCATGGTGGAATAACGTGTTACATCAAATCATACAAAACGTCAAATTTGCTCACAATAACGCATTACTATGAATTGCTTGTTTAAATTTTGTATGTGATTTTATTCACAATAATGCATTTTGACAACTGGTATGAAGATCAGCTGTTTTTGCCGCTGTACCTGTATTATTGTGCCATGGTCAAAACAAGTCAGCCAACTTCTTTAATGTGTATTTAACATTCACTACGATGTGATAGCATTTAACAGCTGTCCTTTGTTTATGTTGCAAATTTAAGCAAAGCTTTAAAATTCAAATGTAATTTAGGAAAATTCAATAGAAAATGTAATAGACTAGACAAGAAACTCAAGGATTCTATAACCCCCACAGTTGTTACTTGTTATATATACTATAGCTCTGTTACATTACTCCAAGAATCTACTAATTTTTACCATCTTTTTCCGATAACATAAAGGAAGAAATGTTATCGTAGTAAAAAATTTTAACTTCTTGCAGGTTCTGGAGCAGACCATATTATGTATTTCATTTGAATTACAAGTATCGCTCAATGAGTGTATCTCGGATTCGTATCACCTCCTTTTTGTAGCAGGGTCCGAACGGCATGTTTTTCGACTAACTTGCAGAGAAGTTTTACATGGTTGAAATGCAAGATAATGTCAACTGCATTACAAATAGGATTTTTTGTACTTTCATGGCCCATATCTCGGGAAGTGTGGACTTCCCCCAGATAAAAATAGGTATATACATATGTCTTTGCGTTCGGGAAAATAGCCTCTATACGTGGTAAGTATTGAAAAGAAACTGCTGGGCTGCGTCTAAACCCTGCCTACCCTACTTCTCCTATGGACATGGGCGAAATGCGGATATGCGAACGAAACATTCTTATAAATTATAATGTTGTCCTAATATAGCCAGCCTTCTGATGGGGATTTAAGACTTTCACGGCTACACAATATTCGGAACTTTGAAGGCCTATATCTCCGGAATTATGGACTTCCCATAGATAATATATATTGTTGTATTCAGGACGAAATGTGGTAAAATTTTCAAAATAATCACGCGTAAATGTCTTAGGCCTAGTTTTTGGTCGGGGAATCGAACCCAGTATTTATTGCATCACTGCGGCTCCCGTGTTCTTCTTCTTCTTCTTCGGACATATGTTACCATACGTCAATTCCACCATATTTGGGGTGGAATTAAAAGTGGCATGAGACACTAAGTCTATGTTCCCGTGTTCTTCTTTGTCAAAGCTGCAAAGGTTATTACAACTGTGGGAACAAATTGATATTACGAACAGCTGGCGGAAAAATATTAATTTTTTTTTTTTCAAATTGTAAATTTTTTCGAAGTAGCCGGCCTTCGGCCGAGGATTTAAGACAGGTGCAAATCTCGGGCACGGAAACAAGATTTTCTTCTAAATTGTAAATTTTTTCCACGTAAACAATGCAATTTTCGGAACTTCAGAGGCACATATCTCGGGAAGTATGGACTTCCCCCCGAAAAGCTTTAAATTTTTGTAATCGATAAGATATACCCATGGTATAAATTTCAGATTTTTCTGCAAGGTGTTCGTAAAATCAATTTATGCCCAACTGTGGAAAGTCCTTATTTGGTTAAATCGAAGAAAAATGGAAAGGTTTAAGAATGTTGTAATTCAAGCAACATTTTTCGGCGGATTGAAGCCTTGAAATGATGGCGTCGCTCGTGTTGTCATATATACAGTTGGAATACCTTTAAAATTCCAACTTTATGGCGCACACCTGAAACAGAATATGCATATCGATGCATTTTTACCAGTTAAACAGTAATAACGCACATGCGAGATAATTTCGAAGTGATTGAAGAGTATGGTTGAGGTCAATATCAAGCAATATTCAATAGAACAATCTTTATTAAGGTAATATCCCAACCAAATATCACAACATTTGTCAAATATCCTTTGTAGTTTTTAAACAGAGAAAGGAAACAACTTCCTTAATGTTCTTAATTGATGCCGTATGTCCAAAGTACAGACTTTTTAAATTTTTTCCATAGATAGAGTTAAATTCTGTTGTTACGATATCGAACAAAATTGTTTGCGATTTTAATCGCTAAACTCTGTTACACAGCTGTCAATAGATTTAT
The DNA here is from genome assembly GCF_047663935.1 of Musca autumnalis. Taxonomy (NCBI): domain Eukaryota; kingdom Metazoa; phylum Arthropoda; class Insecta; order Diptera; family Muscidae; genus Musca; species Musca autumnalis. Next base: position 70,698,499 of record NW_027411644.1, read on the forward strand.
GTCTTTGCTGAGATTTCGAATTGCATATGAATATTGAAACTAATAAATACCTGCCGCTCATTAACAACTCAACTGTAACTCTACTGTTGTTGCAATAACAACTAAATAGTCAATATATAAAGTAGGACAGATATGTAATAATTTTTGCCAATACGATCGACAAAATTATCGAAATGTGTATGCTTGGTTGTTTCTGGATGTGGTTACTTTAATCACAATCGAAGGCCACTTGCATTTTAATTCAATTTGTCAATGAATATGAAAGTGTCTTCCATTTGTTTTCCGCATGTGTGTGATCTATACTGTACGCCCCGACAACACCCTTTGCACCATGTACTGTCACTTCAAAGAAACCTAGAGTCCCAGTTGAGGTACGTTGACCTTTGGTAAATACTATACTATATTCCTTAGCTTTTTACTAAAACTTTGTAACATTTGAGTTTGTTTTTAGTTTCTAAACACTATGAAATTACGTCGCAGAGCTGACTTTGATGGACGCCATATTAAATACATCATTTTAAATATATAATGCACAAAGAAAACATTCCGATATTATTAGAAATTCTACAACTTCATATTCAATGAAAATCTCTATACCACAAGTATTTTGTAACATAAAGGGCGCCTTCTTCAACCACCCCCCCACAACTTTACTATGGACAACAAAACTCATCTACCCCTCCCTCTAACCCACACAAATATACCCAAGAAGTTCTTGTTGTTTTTAGTCATTACCTTGGCTTCAAATTCCTTGAATTGGCGTTCCCTTTCTTGACGATATTTCTCAATTTCTTCGGTAGCTTCATCCTTGGCTTGCTTCAATCTTCTTGCCTTGCCTGAAAATAGAGTGGAGGAAAAAACATAAATTTAGTAAAAATTAAAGGCAACAATTTTTATCTGTAACATTTCAATCATAAGCTTTGGTTATCATGTGACCCACAACACAGCAAGCAGTAAAGTAACACCACACAATTACGTTTTTTTCTCTGCCTTCAACTACTACAACTTCACCAACACACTGACACTTGTTTTCTTATTGGGGAATTTCTTTTTCGATTTGTGTGGACATTTTTCACTTGTTTTTTCTGCAGATTTTTTTGGCAATAATTTCTCGATTACTTTTACTTACGTTTTCTTGCTTCTGCAACTTTTTCGGCAGCCTTCTTTTCAGCGGCCAACAATTGTTGGATACCTTGGGTTTGGCTAGTCATTTTCTTTTGTAGACACTTGTATTCACTCTATAAAGCGATTTCGGGGGGAAAAAAGTTCCAAAACTGCACTGTTCACAAGACAAGTAGATAAATACAAGTGACGATGTTCTTCGTGGAAGGTGAAAAAACGAAAAATGTCATATGACATTGGTTTGGAATGTGGATGTTGTGGATTGTATTGTATGGGGAGATGTGTTTAGTTTGTTTCAGATGTCAAATTAAAAAAGAGTTGTATTTTTTGCTAGAGTGGCTGTGTTCAATAGTAACGGTGGAGTGTAATTATTTTAATTATTTTGTGAAAAATATTGAACATTTTTGTAAAAATTCTGGATTTGTTTTATATAAAAGGAGGTAAATCCAAAGAAGAATGACAGTTATTTGCTTTTTTCCTAAACGTGCAAGAATCTTCAAGTTTTACAACATTTACTCTAAAAGCGTTCCCTTACTTCAGATAGCATACAATTCATACAATTTTGCCACTTTTACTATTTTGAAAAGTAATGGGTACTTTACACGATATGTTATTTTACATATATTTTGTCATTTTTCATATATGTATGTAAAAAGTGACAACCCATATGTAAAAAAACATATCGTGTAAAATGCCCATAAAGGAACAGACCATTTGTTATACATACAAGCTTCGTTCCAGAACTAAAAAGTTTTTATACATTTAACACATTTAGAACATTTTTCTCCGAAATGCGTTCCCGTACACCAAAAAAGTTGTAAAATGTTCAGTTCTCTTTGAACAAAAATGTCGCTGAATGGCTCTCTCTTTAGAAACTTTTTACACGACAAATTTGAGCGAGCAAAAATGTGCAACATGTTTGCCGGCTTCCGATTGGCTGACACGCCGACTTTGACATTTGTTTCAGTTTTTTGACGTTTCTGCCATTTTTCCGTTCCCGCACATTTTGGAAACGATTTTCATATAAATTTTGTGTACGGGAACGCAAAATGTGTAAAAGTGGTAAAAATTGTAAAAACTTTTTTGTTCTGGAACAGAGCTAATGTGTGTGTTGGACTCATTTTGAACAGATTGCTCTTTTGACACTTTTATCATTAAAAAAGTACCGAAGCTACAATGTGTACGGTACATAACATGGTACAATAATACAGGTAGCATTATGAAGCCAGCTGATGGTAACATAATGTGTCAATTGCATTGAATTGATGTCAAATTTTGACATCTTATGTTACCAACAATTGCCGATGCGGCTACCTTTGTATTTGTACCATGGTACATAAGAAGCATCGCCGCCTGGCTTTCTTGCCTTGCTTCCATGGCACAATTACCCAGGTAATGGCATCGTATAATTTTGAATATGTTATGTCAAAACTTTCTTTATGTTGTTGGGGAAATTACAACAAAAATATTTTTTTTTATAAAGGGATTTGACTTTTCATATTCGTTCAGCTGGTTTTATACCACTACCTGGTAGTTCTGCCATGCTTGCTTCATTTCTGGCATAAGGTCTGTACGATAACTTTGAAAGTAAAAAGTACTTGTAAGTACTTCTCTCAACTAACAGTTGTGTCCAAGGCGAATTTAACAAGGTGATCCAATAGTTGACGTTAGGTTGTAGTCTTCATTTGCTGTCAATTTTTTTTTGTCCGAAATATCCAAAAAAGTTAGAAGAAAACGTTAAAATATTATTCGCGAAGCTTAAAGAAAGATGTTGTACACAGATATTTTTTATAGAAGCGAAATATTTGTTATTTATTTTTGATTAAAAATATGTTTTGACAGCAAATGAAGGTTGGAAGGTAGGTTGCTATTATTATGTGTGTTCGTTTACTCAAAATTTGTACAAATTGTTACTGGATGTTGTTCGTTTACTCTACAGTACAATGCAAAAGGCCTTAGCCGATTGCAAGAAGTTACTGAACTTGTACAAATTTGTACAAATTGTTGAGTAAACGAACACACCTATTGTATCACCTTCTTTCTTACACCATGGTTGTGTCTTTGTACTTTTTCAGTAATAATTATTCAGTAACTTCATTTCAGAGAGTAATGCTTGGTTTCAACTGTCAAATCCATAGGTTAAAAGTCAAATGAAATCCAGATGAGATTTAATTTGACGTTTGAGCAATGAAATTGACAGTTGAAATCGAGTGGATTTCGTAAATGTAAACTTAGCATAAAGCTGAAAACAGATACAACGTTTGGTTAAAGTTTTGTGTCGTTTTGGCCGTTTTTACACTGTTGGGCATGATGCCGAAAAATTCAAATTCATTTGAAATATATGCCGACAAACAGATAAACGCTGGACTTTGGTATCGTCGTCGCCCTGTTGTTGTTGTTTTTTCTCGACGCCCAACGCAAAACTTTAATCAAACGTTGTATCTGTTTTCAGCTTAAGATAGAGAAAAAAGTAAAGAGACAGCATTTAGTAAACTTTAGCTTTGTTCCTTTAATTTTTAGTGGTAAGAGTGGTAAAAGAAAAAAGAGTCAAAATTGCTCTCTCATGAAAATTTTTACCAGAAAAGTAAACGAACGGAAAAGTGGTAGATCTGGCAGCAATGTCAAAAAGAAACATCCCACAGCAGCGGGTTCTTACGTACCGGATTGACCCGAAACCAAAAGTGTTTCGGCCAGCGGCTGCCAACCCAGCATTATATTTTACTTTACAGTTTTTTCTTTTATTTTACAGTTTTTTATTTAGTTTTATAAGAGTTCGACTTTTTCTTCTGTTTTTCGTCCATTTTCTTCTTCATTGTGAAATAATCGTCAAACAAAAGTCGAAAAATCAATTCTGCCATTTTTTACCTGCAGAAATTTGTCATGTAGCCTGTGGTAGAAGAGAAAGCCATTTTCGATCTCTCTCCTCTCTCACTCTCTTAAAAATTGCTTCCAGTTTTGCCACTTTTCAGGATTAAGGAACGCTTTACAGGTTAAAAATGTTGACAAATGGTAAAAATGGTAACCTCAGGTAAGTAAAGGAACACAGCTTTTAAACCTGAATCGTAATAATTATAGCATTTTTCCACAAAAATAAGATAAACATTGGACAGCTGACCTTTAGCAGATGATTAAAAACAGCTGATCGAAATTGCTAAATGTAGCTGAGAAAATTTGTTTCAGCAACTTTTAGCAATTTCTCAGCAAACAACTGTCAAAATTGTTCTCTCACTTCGCTCTCTTTTACTGAACTTTTTTGTAAAAAGACAGCATTTAGTAACATTTCGTAATAATTATTACAAATTATCACGTAAAAAGCTAAATCTAATCAGCTGACTTCTTCCAAGTGTTTGCAAATACCCAGCAAAAAGTTTGCATCCGCGGATACAGTTGAATCACTACAATTGTACGGTACAGTTGCCGTTGGAGTACATCTGTTTCTATGAATTCACTTATGAATTTAACAAGGGAGCGCGCAGCTAGGATGCACTCCATTTTGCTTCCACAGCAAACAGCTAGGATGCACTCCATTTTCGATCCAACAGCTTTTGATGTAGTGTTTTGGATTGAATTTAAAGGCACACTTTGGATTGCATTTTTAGTCAGTCTAAAGATGCAATAAAAATGCAAGCCATTGCTAAATGTCCCAAAATAAAAAATATGCATTTATTATTTGTGTAAAACAAGAACACAAAGAACTTTATTATATAAACACAAATTAAAAAAAAAGTTTCCATTATATTCAATCACATTTAAGCTTACTTCCTCCGTTCTGGATTTAATCCAAGCGCATCTGATTTTCTTTCATCATCCTAAAGTTTTTTATGTTGCCTTCCATCACTAGTTCAGCTCTCGACATGGACTCCAACTCCACTCCATGAAAAATTTCCGTCTCGTGAATTACCGCAAAAACGTTCGCAACTTAAGTTGTTATTTCTTTATTTTATAACAAACTAGCGGACCCGGCGAACTTCGTCTCGCTATTAAGGAATAACATTTCATACAAAAACTCAATTTTCGATTTTTCCAATTTTCCGACTTTTCCAGAGAGATTTTCCAAAATTTTCTTCCGTAAAGACCTTCTCCTCGAAAATACGAATAAGTAACAAAAAATTTTACAGAAATCGGCCTAGCCGTTCTCATTTTATGAATTACTATACATTTTTTACACCATTTTTATATATGTATATAGATTCTTCGAAATGTATACACTCTTGTTTATCTTTTGAAGAAATGTGTAGGGATCAACCAACTGTTTTTTTCTTTAGGGATTTCTACAGCAACTGCTTATAAAATGTATCGAATGGAGTGCATTTTTCATAACTCTTTTGGACTACATCGAAAGATGTTGTGAAATCCAACATTTTTTGCTGGGATAAGTCAGGTGTTTGTGTTTACAGTGAATAAGATCCAAAGACTTTCAAGAAGAAGCATATTCGTGCTATCACATCAGGGCGCATAAATTGTTTTTTGACAGATTCTGAAACAAACTTCCCAGAACAACCACACAACCACAAGTCGGTAAATAGTGGAAAATAAAAATGGATCAAGCTAAGAAAAATAAAAAAGAAGCTAGAGAGGATCAAAGGAAGGATCAAAAAATCGAAGAACAGGTAAAGATATCCATTGGCAAATTTTTGACACAACCTTTAAATCAATTACAAAAGAAAAAAAAAAAACAAAAAAAGCAAACCAAATAACCCTGAGATATTAATGTGGGTCAAAATCTTGCGGTAAGGATTGCACTTTTAATTTCTTTTTTATTTTACTCAGATTCTAAAGACTTTGGAAGAGGCCAAAACACCAGAAGATAAATTTCAGCTACTCCTCAGTAAATATATTGAAAGTGAACGTTTGTTAAGGCGTTCCAAACAGGATACAAAGGCTTTAGAAAAACAGCTGGAGACAGTGGTGCGTGAAAAAGAGAATCTTCAAAGGGAATATAACAAAAATATCTTAATGAGGTAAGACCATGCATGAACATGACGAAAATGATAGTTGTTTATTTATGGAAAAATATTCTTTTATTTCATTATAGAGATAAATTGGAGGAAGTATGCCGTGAACAACAGAAACTCATAAAATCCGTTAAAAATGAAAGTATGCAAAAGATACGCGAGGAAGAAGAGCGCCGCAAGGAAAGTCAAGTCAAATTCCAATCATCCTTGAATGAGATCAATTTATCACTTAACAAGAATAACGAAGAAAATAATAAATTACGTGATCACAATATTGAGATGACCAAAAAGTAAGTACCACCAAGTAAAATACTATACTCTTAAGAACGCATTCGGCTCACTGCCACAACGCATTAGTTTCCTTGGCACCTCCCCCCCTACCTAGTGGGCCAATAGCCAGAAATTGAGGTTATTTTATATTTGAAAAATGAAACAAAATTCTCTTGTTAAGTTTGTTGGTATCTAGGCAATGGATGATTGTTTGGTGATCGACGAAAGGTGTGTTTTGTTTGAGAGACACAAATGAATTCTTTAGTTGAGTTTCTTTGGTAGTGAACCGCATCTAACCATGTGTTTTATATTCAAGAAAAAATATTGCAGCACTCTCAGTTTTTTGTTAGAGTATGAACGCATTGAAATTGTTCTAATTCGAAATGTTAAATGGAGGGATGGATGCGTTGTTTTATTTTATGGCCACTATTTTTAGATACATGTTTTGTTGTTGTTATGTTTTTCAACAAAAGTTGTTGTTATATAGTTTGTTAGAGACTATGACGAGTTGAGGGAAGAGAGAGATATAAAATATGTATTCAAATTATGTTTAGTTTATTTGAGAAGGGAAAATGAAATGCTCAGATTGTTCGTTATGCGTTTGAGAAGATATTTTTTCCTTCTATATGACGATTTTATGGTCTTCCATGGATACCTCTTGTTTGTTTATGGGAAGATGATTAAGGCATTTTGAAGTCCATGTTGCTGTTTGATGCTGGGTTGGCTGCTCTCTGGTCGTATCGCATTTTGTTTCGATTCATTCCGGTACAAAGAACCCGCGTCCGTGGTATTGAAGAAGTCCATGTTAGAAGTATTAGTCTTCTTTGGGACGATATATGTATTTAAAAAGATAATTTTGTCTTCTTTAAGAAGGTCTTTGAACTTCAACCGGACTTCATCTAGGGAAGAGTTTTTAGACTTGTTGATAATATTCTTTTTTCACCTATGAGAACATCTTTTGGTTCTCTGGACGAAATATTTTTTATAGATATAAGCCCGTATGGTCATCGTACTAAAAATATAGAAGTCACTCTCAGCAAATTAAGCTCCTCTGATGGATTCTTTTAAGAACGAAGGCTTTCTGAAAGATTTCTGTAAATACAAAAGACCTTCTGGTGGCTTCCTATAAATATGTAAGCCCTTCTAAGGAACTCCTCTAAATGTTGAAGCACTACTGAGTACCTTTTAATATACAGAAGCCGCTCTGAAGACCTCCTATAAATGTAGAAGCCTTTCTAAAGACCTCCTATTAGTAAAGAAGCTCTTCGGAAGGCATCTTATAAAGTCCGAAGACCTTCCGAAGATCTCCTTTAAATAGAGAAGCCCTTCTGAAGGCCCCCTATAAATATATAAGTCCTCCTATATATGAAGAACCCTCTCTGAAGATATCCTATAAACATTGAAGCCTCTCTGAAGGCTTCCTATAAACATAGGAGGGTATCCTATAAATGTAAAATCCTTCCGAAGATCTTGTACAAATATAGAAGTTCTTGTTATAGCCTCCAATAAATATAGAAGTCCTTCTGAAGGCCCACTATAAATACAGAAGTCCTATAAATAAAGAACCCTCTCTGAAGACATCCTATAAACATAGAAATCTCTGTGTAGGCATCCTATAAACATACAAACCCTCCTCTAAATACAGAAGCCCTTAGGGAGGTCTCCTATTGATACAGAAACCCTTTTGTAGTCCTCCTATTAATTCAAAAAGCCTTTTGAAGGCCCCCTATAAATATGGAAGTTCTTCCGAAATCCTCCTATAAATATAAAAGCCCCTCTCAAGACATTTTATAAATGTAAAATCCTTCCCATGATCTCCTACAAATACAAAAGTTCTTCTGATGGTCTCCTATAAATTCAAAACCCCTTCTGAAGGTTTCATATTAATAAAGACGCATTCTTAAAGGCGTCCTCTAAATACAAAAGACCTTCTGAAGGACTCATATTAATACAGAAGCCCTTTTGAAGGCCTCCTATTGGTACAGAAGCCCTTATGAAGGCACCGTATAAATATGGAAGTCCTCCTGAAAGCCTCTCTGAAGGCGTCTTATAAATATAAAAGCCCTTCTGACGGATTCCTTTAAGTATAGAAGCCCTTTTTAGGCTTTTTGTAAATATAGAAGCCATTTAGAGCGTTTCTCTAGACTTCCCATAAAAATGGACGCGCTTCTAAAAGCTTTCTATCAATATAAAGGCCCTTCTGAAGCCATCCTATAAATATAGAAGCCCCTCTGGATACCTCTTATAAAGATAGAAGCCCCTCCGACGGCTCCCTATAAACAAAGAAGCCCTTCTGAATGATTTCTATAAATTTAGAAGGCCTTCCATAAGAGCTAAATATCTTCTAAAGGCTTCCTATAAATATAAAAGCCCTTCTGAAAGGTTGCTATAAAATAGAAGCCTTTCGTAGTTGATCCTATAAATATAAAAATCCTTCTGAAAGCCTCCTATAAATATAGAAATCCTTTTGAAGGCCTTCTATAAAGATCGAAGACCTTCGGGAGATGTCCTATAAATATAGAAGCCCTTCTGAATGCTTCCCAGAAATATGGAAGCGCCTCTAGAAACTTTCTAAAAAAACTGAGACCCTCTGAAGGCTTTCTATAAATATATACACATTTCTGAAGGACTCCTATAAATATAGAAGCGCTTCTAAAGCCAGCCTATAAATATATAAGCCCTTCTGAAGGCCTCCTATAAAGATAGAAGCCCCTCCGACGGCTTCCTGTAAACAAAGAAGCCCTTCTGAATGATTTCTATAAATTTAGAAGGCCTTCAGAGGGCCTCCCGTAAAAACTAAATATCTTCTAAAGGCTTCCTATAAATATAAAAGCTCTTCTGAAAGGTTGCTATAAAATAGAAGCCTTTCGTAGTTGATCCCATAAATACAGAAGACCTTTTAAAGGCCTCCTATAAATATAAAAATCCTTCTGAAAACCTCCTATAAATATAGAAATCCTTTTGAAGATCGAAGACCTTCGGGAGATGTCCTATAAATATAGAAGCCTTTCCGAATACCTCCTAGAAAGATGGAAGCGCCTCTATAAGCTTCATATAAAAAATTAGCCTTTCTGAAGGGTTTCTATAATTATTAAAGGCTTCCAATAATTATAAAAAATCCTTCTGAGGACAACCTAAAAATACAGTTATTTTGAAGACCTTCTATAAATATAAATGTGCTTCTGAGGCCCTCTTATGAAGATAGAAGACCTTCGGGAGATCTCCTATAAATATAGAAGCCCTTCTGAATGTCTCCTATAATGATTAAAGCCCATTTGAAAGATTCCAATAAAAAGAAGCCCTTCTTGAGCCTTCATATAATTATGGAAGCCCTTCAGAGAGTCTTCTATAAGTACAGAAGCCTTTCTGAAAGTCGCCTATAAAGATAAGAACCCCTCTGAAGGTTTTGTATAAAGGCAGAAACCCTTTTGAAGGCTTTCTATGAGCATAGAAGCACTTCAGAGGATCTCCTATAGATATAGATGGCCTGTTATAAATATAAAAGGCCTTCGGTGGACCTCCTAAATATATATTGGAGACCATCTGAAACTTGAAACTTCTGAATACCTTCTCAGGGCTCCCGCTTTAATTCCAATATGTTCCCTTTTCTTTCAGACTCAAATTCTTGGCTGAACAATATCAGGCACGTGAGCAGCAACTGGAGAAACTTAATGAGCAAGTTCAAATCGAGGGACAGCTACACAGGGCCAAATTGAACAAAGTTCAAGTGGAGTCCGCCATGGAAAAGGAAATTCTCATCAAGTAAGATAACCCACATAAATAAACTTTCGTTAAAAGCTCTTACACCTTCTCCTACTTCTCTTTACCTTCAAAAAAAGGGAAAAACAAATCGTATTGGAAAAATTGTTGACAACACAACAAATGTTAAAGGATATCAGTGAACGTGAAAGGGATTTGAAGGAACAATTGAATTTGTACACAGCCAAATATGATGACTTCCAGAATTCATTGCAAAAATCCAATGATATTTTTGTCACCTATAAAACGGAAATGGAAAAGGTGGGTTATTATAATTTGACTGACAGATAGTTGATTAATTGGTTCTCCTTATTCTTAAACAGATGTCCAAGAACTCCCGTAAATTGGAAAAAGAAGCCCAAGAATGGAAACGTAAATGGGAAAAGAGTAATGCCACACTCATTGAGCTGGCCACAGAGAAAAAGGATCGCGACGACCATGCTATGCGTTGTAACAAACAAGTGGAACAATTGCAAAAGTTACTGAGAGCCTTGCAAAATGAACGCAGTCATTTGTATAAAGTAATTAAGGAGAATAATGTTGAAGTGCCTCCATTACCAGCATTGCCGGCAGAACCTGAACCAATGCAAACCAAACCCATCAGCAGTGTGGCTGATAAGGATAAAATGGAAATAATGTCAAAGAATTGTGCTGAGCTGAAACAGACATTGGCCAATTTACAAAATCAAATGAAAGTCTTGAATTTAAAGGGAGCCGAGGCTGAGGAGCAATGCAAACAATTGCAATCACAAGAGGAATCAATTAAGAAGAAGCAAAAGAAGAAATCCAAATCGAAAAAGAATCAACAAAACAATGTAAATGGCAATAACAAAGAATCTTCACCAGCCATCTCAGAGGATACAATTAGTGTAAAGGAGGAAGAAGCCACAACAACAGCTGCAGCAGAAGTGAATGGCAGTGAGGAACAGGTTGTTGCATCTGCGGAAACTGAAATTAACGAAACAACACCTGCTGAAGTAAAACTAGAAGAAGTTGTTCAAACGGTTGAACCTACTGCTGAAGTTACTCCTACTCCCACGGAAGAAGTTAAACCAGAACTCCCTGCCAGTGCCCCAGTTGAAGTTGCCAATTAAGACTAGTTGCATCAGAGTTTCCTCTCATCATCATAATCATTATATTGAATGGTTGATTACCTAACCATTGATAAATCTTTTTTACTTAGTCTAAAGTCAACTATATAAAACAGTTCGTAGCAATGTTTGCGGTACGCCTCCATTCTTCTTTGCTCACCAAACATCATTTGCAAATTGAAACTTAACACGTTCGCGGACGTGAATGCTATAGCATTCTGATGCAAAATGACGTGAATGCTATAGCATTCAAATTGTCAGCCAATTTTTGTTCATTTACTTGTATACAATCTTAAGTTTTGGTGATTAATATACATAATACGATTTATTTCAATAAGATACATTCTATAATAAATAAAAAATAATAATAATAATCAATATTTAATAAATAAAAACAAAAAAGCTAATTTCGAAAATAATTGGGTGTCATTTTTTTCACCTCTCTGAATTTGCTTGCGTCCGCGAACGTGTTAACTCCTTTATCTTTATAACATTAAGCTCTGCAGTGTTTTGCGGAGCCAAACAAACGTTTAATGACGAATATATAAAATACTTTCATTTGTTTTTGTTTTTCTTTCATCTCTTACATTATTTGTTTTTGTATTTTTTGTTTATTTATTAAATTCTTTTCAATTATATTTTTATATTTTATTTTTTTTAAGCGATGGAAAAAAAAAATAAATGAGATTTTTTGTTAAAATAATCTTGTGTGAGAGTTAATTTCAATTCCTATAAATATAAAGGCCCCTTCTAATGGCTTCCTATAAAAATAAAAGTCATTTTAACGGCCTACCCTGCTGAAAGCGTCCTATAAAGATAGATGCCTTTTTGGAGGTCTCCTGTAAAGAAATAACCCTTCTGAACACCTTCTCTTCTGGAAGCCTCCCATATATAAAAGCCTTTCTGAAAGCTAATTATAAGGATAGAATTCCTTGTGTAGGCTTCCTTTAAATATAGAATCGGGTATGTGATGAAAACCGAATCGACTCGATTTGCAGAATCGAAATGGTATATAATCGGAGTGCCGTTGATGATATACATATATAGTATTGCTTTGCAAAAGTCCCTTATTTGAATAATATTTCACCAAAATTAGAGATATACGATTTCGATTTATGGCAAAACGAGTCGAATCGTTTTCCATCACATACCTGAATACCTCCTAAAGGCTTCTTATAAGTATGAAATCCCATTTCTGAAGGTCTCCTGTAAACATAGAAGTCATATGAAATTCCTTCTATAAATATAGGCCATGTAAACATAGAAGCTCTTGTAAAGGTTGTCTATAAATATAGAAGCCCTTTTGAGGGTCTCCTATAAAGATCAAAACAGTTCTGAAGGTTTTCTGTTAATATAAAGGCCTTTCTGAAGGACTCGTGTAAATATAGACGATTTTCTGAAGGCCTCCAATAATTATAGAAGTCCTTTTGAAGGCCTCCAATAAATAAAGTTTTTCTAGGTTAGGTTAGGGAATGTGCAGCCACTAACTTGTGACTGAGTCACTCGGATACCTTCCGGTCCATTGTGATCATCCAGTAGAAAAAAGCTGCGAGAAAAGAGGAGATGGAAAAGAGAGGATAGGGGGAAGAAATAAAAAGAGGAAGTTGTTAGAAAAGTAAAGAACGAATAAATTACAAGAAAGTTTAAGGTGGGAGGAATAGTTTTAGAGGAGGAAAAAAGATTTATTTTTAATAGTAGGCAGAATAGTTGAATTATTTTAGGCGTTCAGGTTGCGCTGTCCCAACCACTTCAGATTTTTGATGATGTTGTAGATCACAGCAGGTTCCACAGTTGAGTAGAAAGTTAGACACGGTGGAAAGTGAACACCTACTAACCTATGCCGTCTACGAGCCAAGGCTGGACAACGACACAGGATGTGCTCGATCGTCTCTAACTCCTCCTCATCCTCACAGAGTCTGCAAGAGTCTGCAGTAGTCAGTAACATCCTCATCAAATTTGATGGTATGGGCCCTGATATAGCAGTGTCCAGTAATGACTCCCGTCGTTACTCTAACTTCAGCTTTACTCAGGTTCAACAGAGAGCTCGTTCTTTTGACTGACTGAGACGGCCATATGGATCTTGCCACAATGCACCTAGGTTCATTATGCCACAATTCACTGGCTCTTTTGTCAGAGAACGTTTCAATTTTTTGAAAGAAATGACAAATGGGTGGTTTGATAGATTCAGCGATAGCTGGATCTGTAGACTGCGATCCTCGTGATCCTCGTAATTCAATTGGTGTCCAAGGATTATATAAGACCATATTAAAACACAATTCAAGATCTTCTGTATGTAATTTGAGCCAAGAAATCCGAGGATTCTATTAACTTCCTGAGATATCCCAGGAAAAATGTGAATTTATCGACACCCAGGAAGGTTTGTTATGCACAAGGCCAACTAAAAAGCTTTCTAGGATCTCAAAATCTATAATCTGACACTAATATTTGGCTTTTGTATACTCAAATACCTAAAACGAAAAGAAATCAGCAAGGGTCCGCTTTAACGAGCTATACAAGAAGTTTGGCATTAAATAACGGCATTTAACACCCAAAAATTATTTTTTTTTTCTCTAAAATATATCTCGGACACCCAGACACATTCGCCAAACAATAAAATTTATAAATTTTGATCCTCAACTGTTTCTCACCTTGTCCCCCTCGGACGCGGCGAAGATGTCGAAATTGGCATTGCTTAGTCCAGAAACCTTATTCTTATAGATATAAGGCTCCTGGACTAAGACATTGTCCACTTCAGAGGTCAGAAGCGGCCTTTGCCGCTTCCCTACCCTTACTGAGTTTGGTGGGGTGGACTCAGTCGAAACCGAACCCATCCTGAACCGAAATTCAGTTTTCCCTCACGTTCTCTAAGATATAACTCCCCAGGGGGGTCAACCGCCACTCTTGCAACCAAAACACCATCCTCGTTACAGGGTGCTAGACTTATTACAGTCCAGCCCGAAGTAGTGAGGTTGGGATTTTGCAATCTCAGCATTTTCAGCAGGAGCTCCTTATCCACAGTACGAGGGGGAATCCACGCTGAAAGAATCTTCCTGGACGGAATATCGGATAATATCGGATAGGGAGACCGCCGCAAGATCAGCTCCTTCCCACAGAGCGCCAAAGCCCTCAACTGTCCGAACAAGAAAATCTCGTGACTTCTTGTTCAGACAGTTAATAACCTTGACACCCTTTCGTAAGAAGGCGCTGCCAAATTGTCGGTCTTCCTGATCTTCCGGTCCAGAAACTATGGCAGACCGAAGACCAGTTTCAAAAAGCAACCAGTGACTGTCGCTGATTCTACCATTTGGGTCAGCTCTGTCGATGATTGCCAAATGAAGGTCTTTATCATCTGCCACTGCAACCGGTCTACTGTATGGCTTCTTGCGTCCTTGACCGTGCGCCTTGGGGTTAACTTATCCAGAGGAGGTGGATGCCTTCTCTGTACTCAGTTGCTTCCCCTTGGTTGTACGCACAACAGCCGCCGCATACGAGGTTGATGGTTCAACCAGCTGAGAAGTCATTGTCTTCTTTGGTGAAGGCTGTGGACCCTCGGAGGAACGAAGGCGCTTCACAGATTTAAGCTGCGGGCCATTGTTCGTTTCTCCAGAAGACAATGTTTCCTTAGCTGGCCTAACCATCTTCCTATTGAGACCAGCATTTCCAGCCGCTTCACCTTTGCCTTTCGGAGCAGAATCAGGCTTTGAGGCAGAGTCCTTTACCGGTCGGTCATCACTAGGGGTGCCTGTAGGTTTGGGGGTGCACTCATCAGCCTTTTCCTTTAACTGTCGGTTCGGGTTAAGCTTCTGAATAGGTTTCGGCGCAGCACATTTGCCAGAGGCAGTAGGCTTAGCCGGCTCCTCTCTTTCGAACTTCCTTATGAATTTCAGCTTACCCCTGATGAGGTGGACCTCCCTCGCTGAATGCAAGTTCGCATCTCTCCCTACGAAGATGCGGAGATAGGATACAGCACGTTTATAGTGCTTCGTATCCGATGCTTCTCATGCAGATGCAACTTTCGAGTCGCTGCCCGTTGTCGGGGTCTTGTTAGATTCCCCGTCGTCGGACATCGTTTCAGTTGCAGTCTGCCTTTGAAGCCTATTGTCGGCAAGTGCCGACACAGGACCAGTCGGAATCAGACTTGCATCCAGTTGGGTATCAGGGTTCGCACTCCCTTTGCTAGAGTCACAGCAAACTTCCTGTGTAGACTTGGCCGGGATCACCGTGGTTTCCAGCTCATCGTCATTCAGGGTCAGATTGTGTAACAATTCCTCCGGGAGTGTGTCCTCACAATGTCATCCGGTACAAGCCTATCCAGCTGGTCGAGGAGTTCCCTACTTTGCCTCTCTAAACTGTCGTGAATAGTTCTGAGGGTCCCGTGAAGGTCGTCCCCTCCCACAACTGCGGTCCTGTCTGCCGTAGACTGGCTTTTACCAGCCCTGGCTAAATCATGTTCCGTTTGAATTGCCGGGTCGTCATCTATTTTGGGGGTTGGAATTGATGCACTTGTAACAGGTACAGCTGTAGGTACCAAGGCATCCACACCTAAAATAGCCGGATCACAATCTCTTGATTTCGACGACACATGGCTTGTGGTCACACCAACGCTTACCGCCGGTACTGGGTTATTAACTCCCTGCACCGTAACTTTATTTCTCCTGTTCTTTCTACCCATTTTAGTTAATTTATTTAAGGGAACTACCCCGATCCAATTTTTGGTCCACGAGGCCATTCTGAAGGCCTCCTATAAATATGAAATCCCTTCTGTAAGGCTTCCAAAAATATAAAATACCTCCTATAAATATAGGAGTTCTTCTGAAGGCCTTCTATAAAAATAAAATCCCTTCTGATTGAAGGCCTCCGATAAATATTAAATTCCTTCTGAAGGAAGGAGGCCTATAGGCCTCTTATAATATAGGAACCCTTCTGAAGGCCTGCTATAAATAAAAAAAATCTCTCTCCTAAAGGCCTCCAGTAAATAAAGAAACTCCTCTGAGGGTCTCCTATAAATATAGGTGCCCTTCTGAATGCCTTCTATAAATAGTAAATTCCACCCAAAGGTCTCCTATAAATACAGGAGCCCTTCTTAAAGCCTCCTATAAATATTAAATCCTTTCCGAAGGCCTCGTATAAATATAAAACCTTTTTTAAGACCTCCTATAAAGGTATAAGCACTTCTATAGTTCTTCTATAAATATAGAAGCCCTTCTAAAGGCTTCTTATATATAAAAGATTATTTCTCAAAACCTCCTATTAATTCCTTTTTAAAGGCCTCCTATAAAGATGTAAGCTCTTTTACAAGCCTTCTATAAAGATAGAAGCTCTTCTAAAGGGTTCCTATGAATATAGAGGCCCTTCTGACGGCTTCCTATAAATTTAATTTACAATCCCGCGGCAGCGGGTTTTTTCGTACCAGATTGACCAGGAATAACACAAAATCATCGTTCCGGCCAGCGGCTGCCACTTCAGTATACATATGTTCGTATTTGTTTCGTTTTTCTGCATTGGGAGCAGCATATGCCAGAATGCCTGCTCCGAATTCTTTTGGTCCGTGCCGCGAATGAGAAAAACCAAGGTCCAAAATATCTGTGCTCAGTTTGTCACATCCGCATCTTCACCCACATCCATCCTTCAGTGAGATGCAATAGATGTCAGGAGTGGGTGCATCTAAGGGGTTGCTCAGGACTTGTCCACGTGAGGGACTACGACAGGGACTATGTTGCTGCATGCTGCGTGAACACATTCCCCAGTGAGTCGTCGTCGGATTATGAAACTCCCTCGTGGTCTGACTACGAAACTCCCCCGCAGTCCCCTCGACAACAACGGCACACGCAGCCTTTAACACCAGCCGCTGTTGTCCCTATTCCAGAGAATGCATCCTTTTTGCAATTTAATTGCAATGGACTCCGAGGTAAGATGGAGGAAATAATAGATTTCATGAGTCGGAAGAACATCAAGGTTGCTGCGGTGCAAGAAACTAAGCTCAACAACAACTGTAGCTTACAACATTGTGATGGTTACAAAGTGCTAAGAAAGGATCGCACCAGAAGTGAAGGTGGGGGATTAGCTTTCCTATTGCACCAGTCTGTCCAATACAGACCTATCTCGCTTGAGCGTGTCTCTAATGACCCGTACATGGAATGTATGGGGGTAGCAGTCAGGTGTGGAACTGCCGAGATAGAGTTGCTGAACGTATACATCACGCCGAGAAATATGTAGCTGTATCTCAGATTACGTGCCTAACATTAGCCCGTTTTTGGAAGGTCATAATCGTCTGGTCCTGGGGGACTTTAATGCGCATCATGAGATGTGGCATTGGGCCCTCGGAAACGACCAGAGAGGTACAGCGCTGGCTGAGCAGATTGACAGCTCTACGTTTTGCACGGTCAATGAGGACGCCCCTACCAGAATTAGAGGAGAGTGTCACAGCTCGCCAGACATAACCATCGTGTCACCTGGTCTGACAAATGACGTTACCTGGCAACCCGTCATTTCCCTTGGATCAGACCATCTCCCCATAATTGTCTCCATTAGCAGACCACCCGATTTCATTACCTCTGAACGCCGCACATTCGTCAATCATAAGAAAGCTGATTGCCCGGGTTTCAGAGAGTTCACCACCAATCACCGCTTCGGAGAACTGCCTAATCCTTCTGATGTTCGGGTAGCGGAAAGGACGTTCCGAGACATCATCACTGATGCAGCCGCTCGCCATATCCCTGCTAGTCGAATACCCGAAGTAGGACCAAACTTCCCAGCAGAGGTGACGGGATTAGCAAATGAGCGTGATGAGCTTCGCCGAACCAACCCCAATGATCCCAGAGTCAGGGAGCTGACACTGGAAGTTAACAGGCTGGTCGGCGAGCATAAGCGGAACAAGTGGTTAAATCATCTGAGGAGTTGCAACATTGGAGCCGGTATAGGTGAATTGTGGGCAACGGTTAAGTCACTCTCGAAACCTGGAAGAAGGGAAGATAGGACCTCAGTCACGTTTGGCGACGTTACGTTGACTGGCCCGAAGAGGTGCGCAAGTTATTTCTATCGACAGTTTGTCGAGCACCCCGAGAGTGACAGGATGAAGAGAAGAGTATTACGTCGCATCAGATCTCTTCCTGCCGAGGAGGAACCACCAGAGGTTACAATGGATAATGTTGCCAATGCCATCAGGAACGCTAAATCATCCAAAGCGTTGGGCGCTGATGGAATCTCCTTGATAATGCTGAAGCAGCTGGATGAGCCGGGAGTGGAGTATCTCACTAAAGTTCTCAACTTGTCGCTATCCACCCTCATTGTTCCCGAAGTCTGGAAAATGGGCAGGGTGGTCCCACTACGGAAGCCCGGCAAGGATGCCAGCAAAAGTGAATCGTACAGGCCGATTTCCCTTTTGTCGCCCGTAGCAAAGACCCTTGAGACCTTAGTCCTCCCCAGTATCAGAAATAGCTATCAAGTTGCCGATCATCAGCATGGATTCCGTAAGCAGTACAGCACGACAACTGCGCTGCACGCCATTACCACACATATTTGTCAAGGACTCAACCAGAGACGGCCGTGCGATAAAACAGCGATGGTGGCGCTTGACTTATCAAAAGCCTTTGATACAGTCAGGCACTCCACGCTGTTTGAGGACATTGAGCAGACAACCCTCCGGCCAAGCTTGAAACGTTGGATAGTCAGTTATATGTGTGGACGCCAGTCGTACGTGGAATTCAGGAACAAGAAGTCCAAACCCCGTAGAGTGAAACAGGGAGTTCCACAAGGTGGAGTGATATCTCCGGAACTGTTTAACTTCTAGCTCTCCTGTATTCCGCCCCCCTCTATACGGCATCGAGATCGTAACGTATGCGGATGATTGCACGATCCTGGCGTCGCGACGCGTCGGATACCTATACTGATGACATCTGTGAGAGACTGAACAACTATTTAACCGATCTTACCACCTTTTTTCATTCGAGGAATATGCAGATCTCAGCCACAAAATCAACAGCCACTCTGTTCACCACATGGACATCGCAGTTTGGAAGAGAATTGAATGTCGTGCTCGACGGTAGCAGAATTCCGACCCCAAACTGCCCCCACAATTTTAGGGGTCACATTCGACACTACTTTCACGTCGTGCGCGCACGCCACAGCTATCTGCGACAAACTGAAAAGTAGGAACAAGGTTCTCAAGTGCCTAGCCGTTAGCACTTGGGGTGCAGATAAAGAAACCTTGTTGACCACATATAACGCGATAGGTCGGTCTGTGGTAAGCTATGCGGCGTCAGTCTGGTCCCCGAGATTATGTGATACGAATTGGAAAAAGATTCAAACTTACCAGAATGCCGACCTGAGAACAGCAACAGGGTGCCTCCTCAAATCTTCAGTGGACCATCTACATGAGGAGGCAAAGATTCTTCCAGTAAAGCAACACAATGAGATGCTTTCGTTGCAGTACCTGCTTGGATGTTACCGTGTGAGCCATCCCAATCACCATCTTGTGGGTAGGCCCGACACATTCAGGCACATCAGGAAGGATATCCATGCTCTAGAGGGAGAGGTCCAACGATACAGGAGAGAACCCCTAGATCAACAAGCATATCAAGCAGGTTTAAATAGTATTCACACGGATGCAGTTGGGTGACGTAGGGGATGGAAGATACCAAGCAACGGTCCTGACCGGTTTTAACATGGCAAAGCCCAGGATTTATCTTGGTCCCTCTTTCATCCCAATTGGACACTGACCTCCCCGTGGTGTCTCCTGGGGAACTGCCTTTAACACCCGTTAAAGGTAGTGAGCTAACATGTGCCGCGCGTTCACCCATAAGAACGTTAAAAACTTGGGTTTGGGCGTCGGGCTAGTATCCCCTCCCCTAGAAAAAAAGCAGCCTACTATGAAAAAACGAAAGAAAAGAAAAACAAAAAAAAAACCCTCTAAAGTTGACGACCCCCGCAAACGTTTTAAGGACCATGATCTGCGAATCTGCACCTGGAATGTTCGCACTCTTTATAGAGAAGGTGCAGTTTACGCGCTGGCAGATGTACTTGAAAAGTACAAGGCCGACATTACTGCCATACAGGAAATACGATGGACTGGGAAAGATGTCACAACAACACCTAAAGGTGACGCACTGTATTATAGCTGCCATGACACAAAGCATGAGTTTGGTTGCGGATTTGTAGTTGGTCAGAGGTTAAAACATCTGGTCTCCAGCTTCACCCCAGTGAATGAAAGACTTGCTACAATTCGATTAAAAGCAAAATTCTTCAACATCAGCTTTATCTGCGCTCATGCTCCAACCGAAGACAAGGACGAACAGACCAAAGATACATTTTACGAGCGCTTAGAAGAAAAATATGACCGTTGCCCTGCCCATGCCATTAAAATTATTCTAGGCGATTTTAAATGCCAAAATTGGAAAGGAGAATATCTTTGGTCCAACAGTCGGGAATTTCAGTCTCCACAGTGAAACATCTGACAATGGTATGAGGCTGATAGACTTTGCAGCTGCAAGAAACATGGTAGTTAGCAGTACCAGATTTAAGCATCTCGATATTCATAAGGGCACCTGGCTATCTCCAGATCATAGAACAACAAGTAATCAAATTGATCACATTGTGAAAGATGGAAGACATTCATCGAACGTGTTGGATAGTTCCGATAGTTTCGAGGCGCAAACATTGATTCGGACCACTACCTTGTTGCAGCAAAGGTACGTACCCGTCTAAACGTTGCCAATAAAGCACGAACAGACACAACGCGGAAGTTGGACATCGATAGGCTGCAAACACAACAGTTAACCACAGCATATTCCACTCAACTAGCCCAATTGCTTAATGAGAACACTCCTTGTCCCGATAACATAACAACACAATGGCAAAATATTGCCCACCCCATGCAAACAGTCGCAAAATCCATACTTGGATTCCAGAGACCTCCACAAAGGAATTCATGGTATGACCAGTAGTGCGATTCTCTAACCCATTTTTTGAGTTACCGACAAAAGTCGGTAAAATTAAAGTGCTTATAAATTCGGTAAATAACGATATTATTCGGTAAGTTAGCGACGAATAAAAAGTAGTCGTAAAGTTCTACCGATAGCAACAGTGTTGTCAACTTTTATTTTAACTTTTCATTCATAATTTTTCGTTTTAATGTTACCGATTTTTGTCGGTAACTCAAAAAATGAGTTAGAGAATCGCACTACAGGAGTGTCGTGCTGCTACCGAAGAGAAAAATGCGGCATATAGAGCTATAGAGCAGCCATGCACGCGTCTTTACGAAAAAGTTAACTACAACTCTCTTTCTCATACAAAAACCCAAAATAGCATTCTCTTCTTCTGCACCGTTTCTATAGAGCAACGCGTAGCGCACGAGAGAGATATCGGGAGAAAAGGAGAGAAGAGAAAGTCTTTTCCGCAAGAAAAAGAGAGAAATGGAAAAGAGGGAGTGTGAAAAAGTCGAGATGTACGGGAGCCAGAATGAAGTCCGAAAATTCTACCAAAGAGTGAAACATCAAACAGATGGCTGTGGTACAGGCACATCCTCCTGTAGAGACCAGCAAGGTAATCTGGTAACAGATACAGATAGCTTGCTCAGGATATGGAAGGAACATTTCTCCAATCTGCTGATATCCAATAGTAGCGAAGACGATGATACCACAGATCCAATCCCAGAAGATGGTATAGAATGTATACCGCCCGGCCAAGATGAGGTAAAAACAGCAATCAACCGGCTGAAGAATAATAAAGCACCAGAAGCCGATGGATTACCAGCCGAGCTGTTTAAAACCGGAGTCGACGCGCTGATAAGGTGTATGCATCAGCTAGTTAACACCATCTGGCAGGAAGAACGCGTACCCGACGATCTGAACCTGGGCATCCTGTGTCCCGTACAAAAGAAAGGAGATAAGACTGTATGCTCCAACAATAGCGGCATAAGTCTTCTCCCTATTGCCTATAAGATAGTGTCAGGGATATTGTGCGAACGACTAAAGTCAATGGTCAACGAAATAATTGGACCATACCAATGTGGCTTTAGAACTGGCAAATCCACTATTGACCAGATATTTACCCTGTGGTAGAAGACCCAAGAGATGCAGATCGACACATTTCACCTTTTTGTCGATTATAAAGCAGCATTCAACAGTCCCCTCCGATCAAAGGTATTCAATGCAATGTCTGAATTTGGTATTCCCGCAAAGCTCATCCGGCTTTGTAAAATTACTTTAAGTGACACGAGGTCCTCAGTTAAAATAGGAAAGAACCTCTCCGAAGAGTTTTGTACCAAAATAGGTTTTGAGACAAGGAGACAAAAGATAATACGAGATGCAAATGTCACAAGAAATGGCACAATTTACCCCAATAGCCACATTTTACTTGCTTATGCTGATGATATAGACATCATGGGACGATCAGTAAAAGAAGTAACCTATACCTTTATGAAGGTTGAAGGAGAATCTTCTAAAGTGGGCCTGGCGGTAAACGGCGAAAAGACTAAATTGATGGTGTCGACGCACAAAGCGTCCATAGAGCTCGCACCAACTGTGGAAGTGGTACCTATAATATTGAGGTAGTAAAAGACTTCTTCTACCTCGGCACCTCCGTAAACACAACAAACGATATCAGTTGTGAAATAAAAAGAAGAATTGTATTGGCCACCAGATGCTACTTTGGTTTAAGTAAGCAGTTTAAAAACAAAGCCACATCTCGTCAAACAAAAATAACGCTCTACAAAACACTGATACTACCCGTGCTGATGTATGGCTCCGAAGCCTGGGTACTTGCGCAAGCAGACATGGCAGTGCTTGGTGTGTTTGAGAGGAGAATTCTTCGAAAGATATACGGGCCGATTTGCGTTGACGGTGAATATCGACGTCGTATGAACCACGAGCTATATCAGCTATACAACGACATTAATATAGTTAAACGTATCGAGATGCAACGATTGCGTTGGCTAGGCCATATCATGAGAATGAGCGATGATGAACCCGCTGAAAAGGCGTATGAATACATGCCACATGGCGGTGCACGCAGAATCGGCAGGGCTAAGCTTCGACGGAGCATACAAGTGGCTGAAGAAATGAAAAGGCGCGGTATTCCAAAAAGCGAAGCACTATACAGAGAGAATTGGAGATCTTTTCTTAGTTCGTTCTATGGAACACATGTTCTGTAATGGGCCAGCTAAGTAAGTAG
This sequence comes from Musca autumnalis, assembly GCF_047663935.1. Taxonomy (NCBI): domain Eukaryota; kingdom Metazoa; phylum Arthropoda; class Insecta; order Diptera; family Muscidae; genus Musca; species Musca autumnalis. The sequence continues at coordinate 70,721,864 of NW_027411644.1, forward strand.
GAGACATTCGGTATAAATTTATAAATATAAGATCCTTTCCAAAGGAATCCTATAAATATAAAATCCTTTCTAAAGTCCTTCTATATAGATGTAAGCTCTTCGAATGCCTCCTATAAATATTAAAGCTGTCCAAAAAGTCTCTTTTGAATATAGAGGAAGGCTCATGAAGGCTTCCTATAAATATAGAATCCTTCCTAAAGACATCCTATAATGATAGAAGCTCTTCAGGAGGCCTCCTATAAATATAGAAGCCAGTCTGTAGGCTTCCTATAAATACAAAAACTCCTTCTAAAAGCCTCCTACAAATGTAGTCAGTTTAGATCATTTGCTACTCAAGTAAAGACGTGTTTTTTCGCATTAGCAAGTGACAGTAACAAACAAAGCACACACATTTATTCTTTTTCATCAAAATAAAACAACAACATTAAACGGTCTCGCGTTGCAGACTCCGTTACTCATGGTTCTACCATGAGTAAAAAGACTAAAACGTCTAATTCTCCGAGAGGAGAAAATCAGAATTATTTTCACCCGCTTCAAACGGTTGATGATGAGAATGAAGATACCAATGCAGGTGACGAAATTGTTATCGATAACGATAAAAAACCTAAGGTGAGAGTGCCACCAATAACTCTTCTTAAATGCAAAGTTGAACAAGTACTGGAAATGTGCAGAGTATTGAAAGTTATCGATTTTTCAATTAAAAAGATATCAATTGGGCTTAAATTATTATGTGCCAACGAAGATGATTTCAAATTGATATGCGAAAAAGCATCAACGCAATTCGAATTTGAATTTTTTACGTATGGTACAAAATACGATAAACCTTATAAGGCCATACTGCTAAAGTATGATAAGAGGGATCCTGAAATAGTCAAAAAGCTTTTGATTGAACAAGGATTAAAATGTCTGGATGTTAAAATCATTATTAGAAAGGTAAATAATGAGGAACAGGTTATTTATGTTGTTTATTTCGAACGGAAGTCCGTTACAATGAAGGAATTGAGAGAACTCCACTCAAAAATTGGATATTTAAATGTTAATTGGGAGTATCAAAAACCGAACCAACATAAACTAACACAATGTCATAATTGTCAGATGTTCGGACATGGATCCAGTAGGTGCAAAGTTAAATCTTTTTGTGTCAATTGTGCAGGAAACCACTTAACTGCTGAATGTAAGGAAACCCGTTTAAAATGTGCCAATTGTGGAGGCGAACATAAATCGAATTCCCTGGAATGTCCCAGTAGAATGAAATACTTGGAACTTAGGGAGAGGCTCAAGCCTAAAAAGTCTCGAATGCATTCTAATTACCCACGTTTTCAAAACATTGCACAAAATTTTCCGAATAAATTACATCAGGAATATCCTAAAACAAATAACACGTCTAATTGGAGACAGACGGAAACAAACAATTTATTTTCAGTTGAAGAACTGAAAAATATCACCTTTGAATTGATTTCAAAATTAAAAAATTGCAAATCAAAACAAGAACAATTTGAAGTGGTAACTGATATTGCCTTCAAATTTTTAAATTGATCAAACCATTGAAAATAGTTTCCTGGAATGCCAGAGGCATTCGCAACAAACATCAAGAACTATATAGCTTCCTAAATATAAATGAAATTGATATTTGTCTTCTAAGCGAAACTTGGTTAAATTCAAGTATTTCAATAAGACACAATTCCTTCATGTGTTATCGCAACGATCGTGCAGAAAGAAGAGGAGGAGGTGTTGCTATTTTAATAAGGAAAAATATTCGTCATAAGATGTTAAGGCCTATAAATACTTCCCTTATTGAAAATATTGGAATTCAAGTTTATTATAATAACAATGTTGTCAATATTTTTTCTTGTTATTTCCCTGGTGGTGTTCGTGATACCCAGAAAAAACAAGAGTTCCTGTCGGATATCCATAAATTGACCAGTGTCAAGAATGTTGTTCTTGCTGGAGACTTTAACTGCAGGCATCAGTATTGGGGTTGTCGAAGAAGTAATGTTTGGGGTAATATATTGTATGATAAGCTACAAACAAATGCTTTCAATGTTATGTTCCCGCAGGAATGCACTTATATTCCCGCAGACCCAAGGAGACAATCTTCCACCCTAGATATCTTATTGACCGATATGCCAACATTTATAAGCTCGGTAAAAACTCTAAATAACTTGGCTTCCGATCATCTTCCAATTAAAATAGAGATTAACTATAATGTCGATTTATTAGATAACTCGTACTACAATTTCAACAAAGCTAAGTGGCATCGTTACAAATCATTTATCAACAGAAAAGCTGATCTGAGGCAAATAGAAGACACTTCTGAATCAAATATCGACCACGTCATAAATCATTTCACAGAAATGATTAAAGAAGCCATTGATGTTAGTGTTCCAAAGTGCAGAGTTCGTAGTCCAGCTAATGATATTCCTCAACATATAAAAGAATTGATCCAGTTTAGAAACATATACAAAAGAAATTGGAAGCGTTTCAGAGATACTAGTGATAGACAGCAAATGAACTTACTCAATAGAAGGATAAATGCCGAATTGACAAATCTTCGAAATAAAAAATGGAACAAAACGCTGACTGAACTTGAAAAATCATCATCTCCTTTTTGGAAATTATCAAAAGTTATTAAAAAAGTCTAATATCATACCAGCACTAAAGACAAACAACCAAACATATTTTACTCAAGGTGAAAAATGTGAAATATTAGCGGACAACTTTCTCAGTAATCACACCATTTCTGAAACTCTGAGCGATGCCAATACTATAAGCGAGGTTAACAATACCGTGGAAGACATAAACTCCTCTCGACCAGAACCGTCTAGCCTGAAATTCACTTCAGTAGGAAAAGTTTCAAGTTTAATTAAAAAATTAAAAAACAAAAAAGCACCTGGCATCGATGGCATAAGCAACAAGTGCTTAAAAATGTTGCCCAGAAATGGTATTATATACTTAACAAACATTCTAAATGCCTGTTTACGTATGTGCTATTTTCCACGAGAATGGAAACTTTCAAAAACTGTTCCAATTCATAAAATAAACAAACCTTTTGACGATCCTAAATCATATAGACCTATTAGCTTATTATCCAGTATAAGCAAAATATACGAAAAGGTCATTCAGGAGCAACTAATCGATCACATAGACAACAATAATGTTTTGCCAAAACAACAGTTTGGTTTTCGAAGGCAACATAACACATGCCACCCACTTTTAAAAATAAACAATATGGTGAAAAGTAATTTTATCAAATCCTTATCTACTGGAATGGTACTACTAGACATAAAAGCTGCATTCGACGGAGTCTGGCACAACGGACTTATTTACAAAATGAATAAATTTGGATTTCCCCTTCAAATTATTAAAATAATAAACAGCTATATTAAGGGAAGGTCTTTCTGTGTCCACATTGGAGCTTCCAAATCCAAAACCGTAAATATACCAAATGGCTGCCCACAGGGTTCTTGTTTATCGCCAATCTTATATAACATATATACATCTGATATACCAGCAATAAATAACTGCGTTATTTCAATTTTTGCTGACGACACCTCAATAACTAGTACTGGATTGTACTCCAATACGATATTGGAGCATCTTCAAGAAGGACTAGTTAAATTAAATGATTATTTCAAGAAATGGAAAATAATGGTAAATCCTGAGAAAACGCAAGCTATTTATTTCTCGAGGAAGAGGAAAACATGTTTTTTGCCCCAAAATCCACTACAATTTTTAAATTGCAATATAGAGTGGGAAAATAATGTTAAATACTTGGGAGTCATACTGGACAAAAAATTTAATTTTGGTGACCACATTTCGTATGTTGTGAATAAAACAAATAAAATAACGAGGATTATGTATCCATTTATAAACAGAAAATCTGGATTAAATATAGAGAATAAAAAATTGATACTTAAATCAATATTTTTGCCAATAATATATTATTGTGCACCATTATTTTCAAACGCTGCAAATAACCATATAAAGAAACTGCAAATTGTTCAAAATAAGCTGCTGAAAATGATATTTAATCTTCCGATGTATTATTCCACGCAAAGACTGCACTCCCTTTCCGGATTTCAGCTCGTTAAGGAAAAACTTGAAATATTCAGGACCAATTTTGAGACAAGATGTATTTCTTCGTCCTATACTCACATAAATGAACTTGTTTCATAAATGGATGTAAAAATCCAACCCCCATCTAGTCAAACAATTTTAAGGTTTAATTTTTTTCCTTATGTATCTAATATCAAAATGTTTAATCATAAATCATATTGTTACAAACAAATATTATAATTACCCCCCGTTTACACATGCAAGTGGCAGTTCGAAAAACACAAATACACTCACACATATTCATTGCCACACCAACTAACAACCTCACTGCCGACAAAATTTTCTTGTCAGCAATCAATGTAAGTGCTTTGAAAGTAACTTCAATTTTTTTCCGAACGTCTACACATGCAAGTGTCAGTTCGAAAAAATTGAAGTTTCGACTATAATATGTATACACAACTGTCTGTAAGTTACTTGCATGTGTAATCATTGGGTTAAGTAGAAAAGGAAAATTAAATTTCCTAAACTCTTTATATGTATGTATATATCTGATAAAACCCGAAATGTCATAAAAATAAAGAAATGAAATACAAAAATACAAATGTAGAAGGCCTTCCTTGTCAAGTCGGCCCATGAACTTAGTAGCGGTTCCAAACGGCTCCTATAAATTTAGAAACTCTTCTGAAAGCCTTCTATAAAATTATAAGTCCCTCCTAAGGCGTTCTATAATTGAAGATGTGTTTTCTATAAATATAGAATTCCTTCTGAGGGTTTCCTCTAAATACAGAAGACCTTCGGAAGACTGTTGATTGTAGCACTTTAGATGACACCCCAGGAAGGAAGGGTGTATTTTTATACCCTCAGCATTTATGCTAACGAGGGAATATCGTCACCATAAATGCCGGAAGACGTAACCGACATGGAAATCGAAATTCGTTTTTTGCTGGAATCTGATATATTAAGCTAAAATATATGCTCTGGCAAAATTTCAAGCTTCTACGTTTAAAAATAACGATCCTATTCAAGAAATGCCAATAGACGTAACAGCATACTACAATTTTCATAGAACACAAAAGGCGTAGCCCACATTATTTCAAAACTAAACAGCAGTACAAACAATGTATTCTTTGATTTTTGCAGCAATTATAATGCCAGAGGGAGGGCTTATTGAGTTAATGTATAATTTCTACGGGGCGGATTCGGTTAACCGGTTATTTGACCCGAAAGTCCAGGTTCAAAACCGGATTAGACCCGGTTCTACTGAACCGATTACTACAAAATGGGTAACGGATGAAAGCTTATGGAAATACCTATCGCATGGTGTAGTTACTTTAACAGTTCTCTTACTCGGCTTATTTCTCCATATGTGTAATTTGACTCTTAGGTGACGATATCTCAAGAATGGTAGATTTTTCAAAAATCACAAAGACCATTCTTTAAGTTAATTTTTAAAGCAATAACTTTGACTTTAGACGGTTTTTACTGGTCTTACAGAAAAAATCCATTATTGAAATAACTGAAGATGATGACAGAAGACCTATGTCCTGATTTAAATAAACATCTAAAACGCACATATGGAAAACAATATGTTAACCGGTATTGTTCATTTTTCCAAGAGAAAGAACGAACGGAAATATTCAAAATTTGAGGCGTTGATACGGAAACGTGTATATGCTAAAAATTCACGTCGTTCTAGTACAAAGATGTATTCTTTAAAGACGGATACGATTAGGCTGTAAGTTTGCAAAAGATGGTGTTGTCAACCAACCCATGGTTTAATAGAGATCAATTGATTGTAGTAATCAATAGGTCCAGAGAAAAAAATTGTCTGTATTGGTTTACTTATACAAAAAGACAGGAGATCCTACAGTCACTGCGAGCATTGGCGTTTGATCCTAGCAGTATAATCTTTTTTAAAACTGATATAGACGACTACCAGATTCTACCATAGAGAAGTTCCGGAAACTTTGAGGCAGTGGATCCTCCTCAGATGAAAGATGAAACAAGAAATTTCAACACCTGCAAGACTTAAAACGCTTAATTCCAAGTGATTGTCATTACTTTAATGACAACATTCCTTATGACAATTAAAAGTTACATTTAAACTGTTACAGATCACTTAATTTATGTATATGAACTATATTTTGTACATAAATTGACTTAAATACAACAATAATTATAATATTCCAGATTTAATATCGTCTAATACAATAATAAACTAATAAACAAGTGAGCCAAGGCTATAGTCGGGTCGGGCCGACTATGTGATACCCTACACCACTACCCCTGTTTATAAGCTTTTGACTAATAAAATTCAAAATATTAAAATTGGGATAGCTTAGCGCCGTTGCTCTGAATGTCTTCATTAACACAGGTCAATTTTTTTGAAACGCATTTAAGTGCATCGACAGTGCAACCCAAATAAAAAATGGAAAAGTGGGATGTATGCCAACCATCAATTGGCTTCTTTCTGTGTTAGACCCCCATCAACCCCCAAAATTTCGTGATTATTCGATCAAAATTTCGTAGTGTGATTGCACAAAAATGGAAAAAGGGATGCATTACCGACTATTGCGATATCTCTGTTGTTTGACCACCTATGACAACCTACTTCACATCGTTGTAAAGGTAATATTTTCTACTTTCCTTGCCAGGTTTTGCTTTCGATATACCTCCTACAGAAGGGAGATATTAACTTTTGTCACATTCCGACCCCTGAATAATATCCGACCATTATCAAAAATCAAAAGGTTTTTTCCTCTGTGGGACCCCCAATAACACCCAAAATTTCGTGACGATCCAATTAAAATTGCGACCTGTAGCGTGATTTCCAAAAAAGTGGACAAATGGGATGTTTTACCGACTATTGCGATATCTCCGTTATTTGGATACCTACGCCAACCTGCTTTACACCATTGTAATGATGGGATTTTTTACTTTCATTGTCAGACTTTGCTTTTGGAAGGTCCGGAACCAAAGCTGTGATATTCGTCATTATTATTAAAATCGCAAAAATGAAAAGTTGTGTTATATTAGCGGCTTTTGCAATATCTTCGTTGTTTGACCACCTACGACAACCTACTTTACATCATTAGAAAGGCGATATTTTCTACTTTCATGTCCAGGTTCTGCTTTTGGTATACCCTATATTGAAGCTGAGATATTCGCTTTGGAAAAAAACGTTGTCTTTTTATCCACATAAGTTTTTTGCCCATTATGACCCCTAAATATTATCCGACCATCACCAAAATCAATAGGCTTCTTCATCTGTGTGACCCCCATTAACCCTCAAAATTTCGTGACGATCCGATCAAAATTGAGACCTGCAGCGTGATTTCCAAAAAAGTGGAAAAATGGGATGTATTACCTACTATTGCGATATCTCCGTTATTTGGTCACCTACGCCGACCTAGTTTACATCATTGTAAAGATGGGATCTTCTACTTTCACAGCCAGGCTTTGCTTTTGGAAAGTCCCCAACCAAAGCTGTGATATTCGTCATTATAATTAAAATTGCAAAAATGAAAATTGAATTGTGAAAATTACTATTGTGATATCTTCCTTGTTTGATCACCTACGAGCACCTACCTTACATCATTTCAAAGCTGATATTTTCTACTTTCATTGTTGGGTTTTGCTTTTGGTATACCCCATATAGAAGCTGAGATATTCGCTTTGGAAAAAAACGTTGTCTTTTTATCCACCTAAGTTTTTTGCCCTTTCCGACCCCTAAATATTATCCGACCATCACCAAAATCAATAGGCTTCTTCCCCTCCGGGACCCCCATCAACATCCAAAATTTCGTGACGATCCGATCAAAATTGCGACCTGTAGCGTGATTACAAGGTTTAGATGGACAGACGGACAGACGGACGGACGGACGGACGGACGGACTGACGGACGGACACACATAGCCAGATCGACTCAACTTTTTGGCCAAAACCAACTTATAATACCCTCCCCACATAGTGGTGTAGGGTATAATTATAGTGATGGTTGGAATAGACAGTTCACTCAATTGTGGTCCATAGAAATATCAACGTCAAGACTGGGAATTGAACCCAACACCGTCAGATTGCTAGTTTAAAGTTCGCTTAACCGCGTTGGCCAATAAACTATTTCTAATTTGTTTATAATTTTTCATTTATACTAGTTTCTTCAAATGTGTACTCAATAAATTGTGGGTTACGTCTTTTAGCATTTCAGAAATATGTAATACCAAAAGACGTAACCCACACAGCTTCTAACATTCTGGAAAAACATTATTTTTTTTTCCAAAAATATATTTCTTCTCTGTCTTAAAACACGATACTAAAAATTTTCGATATTTTATAACACCGATATCATTTTATAACGTTATTTGCTTCTCCTGTAAAGTTTTATTTTTGTGGGTTACGTCTTCCGGCATTTATGGTGACGATATACACTTTCATACGGGCAAAATATGCCTCATCGAAATAATGGTTTTAGACCCCAAGTAAAGGGTGTTTTTTAAGCTAGATAGAACTTTAAATTGTAAAAAATAACACAAAAAATTAAATTTTGATGAATTTTTTTTTTATTTGTTCCAGTATACTCTGGCAAATCATCACGCTTGAACAACGCTACGAAATTATCCAAATTTACTTTGAAAATCTGTCGTCGATTCGCGCAACTTATAGACGACTTCGTCATTTGTATGGCGTTCAGCGATGAGGCGCATTTTTGGCTTAACGGGTTTGTTAATAAGCAAAATTGCCGCATATGGAGTGAGACCAATCGACAAAAGACCCTACAGACTCCATTACATCCAGTAAAAAGGCACCGTATGGTGCGGTTTTCACGCTGGTGGCATCATCGGACCTTATTTCTTCAAAAATGAGACCGGAGCTCGCGTTACGTTCAATGGAGATCCTTACCCCACCATGATCAATGATTTTTTGTTTGAAAATATGGATGACATTGATCCGGAGGTGATGTGGTTTCAACAGGATGGCGCTACGTGCCATACGGCGAATGCAACCATCGACTTATTGAAATCAAAATTTGGCGATAAGTTGATTTCGAGAAGTGGACCTGTCAATTGGCCTCCAAGGTCGTGCGATTTGACACCTCTCGATTATTTCCTGTGGGGCTACGTGAAGTCACTGGTTTATGCTGATAAACCAGCAACAATTTATACCTTGGAGGCCAGCATTGTTCGTGTTATTCGTGACATACGGCCAGCAGTGCTCGAAAAAGTGGCCAAAAATTGGACGTCCAGAATGCACTTCGTCAAGAACAGCCTCGGTGCCCATATGCCCGAAATCATTTTCAAATGGCTATGTCACGTATTGATCTTTCGAATAAAAAAAAATTGATTACAATTTAATTTTTTGTGTTATTTTTTTACAATTTCAAGTTCTATCGGCCTTACAAAAAAACACCCTTTATGTTTGGACGAAATGTGTTTCAGACAACTTGGAGTCGATTGAGCAATGTCCGCCCGTTTGTCTGTCTGTCTGACCGATTTGGTCCAAAATTTGGCTTTCGTAATATTTTGCCCAAACTTAGTTTAAGTTCGAAGATTATCTACATCGGTCCACTCCTTCCGGTACCTCCCCCACAAAAGTTCGAAAATGTTTGACAAATTTTCCCGCACGATAACTCTTGAAGGAAGTAACCGATTTGATCATTACTTTGGACATCGTGAAATTTCTACTATACCTAGATGAAGTTCCTATATGGACTCAATCGGTCCACTCTTTCGGGTACCTCCCGCACAACATTTTGCATAAGTTCAGATTAGGTCCTGCTCTCAAATCGCTTTGATTTTCGTTGCAACAACTTGTATTCATTGCCCCCCCCCCCCATACGACGATACAAGTTTCATCAGGGGCAAGTCCATACTTCCTGAGCAAATAGCCTGAAAGGTGCAAAAAACCCCTATGACACCGTGTGTAGTGGATGGAGCACAATATAACTCTCGAAAGGATCTGCCGATTCGTTCCAAAATTTGGCATTCGCAATATTTTGTCCAAACATAGTTTAAATTCAAAGATAAACCATATCGGTCCACTCCTGCAGGTACCTCCACCACAAAAGTTCAAAAATGTTCGGGAAAATTGTGCGCACGATAACTCTTAAAGGGAGTGACATCCTAATATATCTATCAGATATAGATCAGGTTCGAATATGGACTATATTTGTCTACTCCTTCAGGTACCTCTCACACAAAATTTCGGATAAGTTCACTTTAAGACCTGCTCTCGAATCACTTTAATTTTTCTTGAAGCGATTTGCATTCGCTACCACCATTACGACTTACTTACTTACTTACTTAGCTGGCCCATTACAGAACATTTGTTCTATAGGCCGAACTAAGAAGAGATCTCCATTCCTCTCTATTTGTTGCTTCGCACTCTAGAATACCGCGCCTTTTCATCTCAACATCCACTTGTTTGCGCCATCTATTCCTTGGCCTGCCAATTCTGCGTGCACCGCCATGTGGCTCGAATGTATACGCCTTTTTAGCGGGTTCATCATCGCTCATTCTTATTATATGGCCTAGCCAACGCAATCGCTGCATCTCGATACGTTTAACTATATTGATGTCGTTGTATAGCAGATACAGCTCGTGGTTCATGCGACGTCGATATTCACCGTCAACGCAGATTGGTCCGTAGATCTTTCGAAGAATTTTCCTCTCAAACACACCAAGCACTGCCATGTCTGCTTGCGCAAGTACCCAGGCTTCGGAGCCATACATCAGCACGGGTAGTATCAGTGTTTTGTAGAGCGTTATTTTTGTTTGACGAGATGTGGCTTTGTTTTTAAACTGCTTACTTAAACCAAAGTAGCATCTGTTGGCCAATACAATTCTTCTTTTTATTTCACAACTGATGTCATTTGTTGTGTTTACGGAGGTGCCGAGGTAGACGAAGTCTTTAACTACCTCAATATTATAGGAACCAACTTCCACAGTCGGTCCGAGCTCAATGGACGCATTGCGCGTCGACACCATCAACTTGGTCTTCTCGCCGTTTAGCGCCAGTCCCACTTTAGCAGATTCTCCTTCGACCTTTATAAAGGTATCAGTTACTTCTTTTACTGATCGTCCCATGATGTCTATGTCATCAGCATAGGCAAGTAACATGTGGCTATTGGTGTAAATTGTGCCACTTCTTTTGACGTTTGCCTCTCGTATAACCTTTTCTAGCAGGATGTTGAAGAGGTCACACGAAAGGCTGTCTCCTTGTCTGAAACCTCTTTTGGTACCAAACTCTTCGGAGAGATTCTTTCCTATTTTAACTGAGGACCTCGTGTCAGTTAAAGTCATTTTACAAAGCCGGATGAGCTTTGCGGGAATACCAAATTCAGACATGGCTTGGAATACCTTTGAACGCAGCGGGCTGTCGAAGGCTGCTTTGTAATCGACAAAAAGGTGGTAGGTGTCGATCTGCATCTCTTGGGTCTTCTCCAGGATTTGCCGCAGGGTAAATATCTGGTCAATGGTGGACTTGCCAGGTCTAAAGCCGCATTGGTATGGTCCAATTATCTCGTTGACCATAGGCTTTAGTCGTTCGCACAATATCCCTGACAAGATCTTGTAGGCAATAGGGAGTAGACTTATGCCCCTATAATTAGAGCATACAGTCTTATCTCTCTTCTTGTGGACGGGGCACAGGATACCTAGGTTCCAATCGTCGGGTACTCGTTCTTCCTGCCAGATGGTGCTAACTAGCTGATGAATACACCTTATCAGTGTGTCGCCTCCGGTTTTGAACAGCTCGGCTGGTAAGCCATCGGCCCCTGCTGCCTTATTATTCTTCAGCCGATTTATTGCTGTCTTTACCTCATCTTGGCTGGGCGGTATACATTCAATACCATCTTCTGGGATTGGGACTGTGGTATCTTCGTCGTCTTCGCTGCTATTGGATACCAACAGATTTGAAAAATGTTCTTTCCATATCCTGAGTACACTATCTGTATCAGTTACCAAATTACCTTGCTGGTCTCCACAGGAGAATGTGCCTGTACCAAAGCCATCATTTTGATGCTTGACTCTTTGGTAGAATTTTCGGACTTCATTCTGGCTCCTGTACAACTCGATTTTTTCACACTCCCGCTTTTCCATCTCTCTCTTTTTCCTGCGGAAAAGACGTTTCTCCTCTCTCCTTTTCTCCCTGTATCTCTCTCGTGCGCTACGCGTTGCTACGGATTGTAAAGTAGCCTTATATGCCGCATTTTTCTCTTCGGTGGCAGCACGACACTCCTCATCATACCATGGATTCCTTGGTGGAGGTCTCTGGTATCCAAGTATCGATTTTGCGGCTGTTTGCATGGAGTGGGCAATGCTTTGCCATTGCGCTGATATGTTATCGGGATGAGGAGTGCTTTGATTAAGCAATTGGGCTAGTTGAGTGGAATATGTTGTGGCTATCTGTTGTGTTTGCAGCCTATCGATGTCCAACTTCCGCGTTGTGCCTGTTCGTGCTTTATTTGCAACGTTTAGACGGGTACGTACCTTTGCTGCAACAAGGTAGTGGTTCGAATCAATGTTTGCGCCTCGGAACGATCGTACATCCAACACGCTCGATGAATGTCTTCCATCTATCACAACATGATCAATTTTGTTTCTTGTTTTCTGATCTGGAGACAGCCAGGTGCCCTTATGAATATCGAGATGATTAAATCTGGTACTGCTAACTACCATGTTTTTTGCAGCTTCAAAGTCTATCAGCCTCATACCATTGTCAGATGTTTCACTGTGGAGACTGAATTTCCCGACTGTTGGGTCAAAGATATTCTCCTGTCCAATTTTGGCATTAAAATCGCCTAGAATGATTTTAATGTCATGGGCAGGGCAACGGTCATATGTTTCTCTCGTAAAATATATCTTTGGTCTGTTCGTCTTTTTCTTCAGCGGGAGCATGAGCGCAAATAAAGCTGATGTTGAAGAATTTAGCTTTTATTCGAATTGCAGCAAGTCTTTCATTCACTGGGGTGAAGCTGGATACCAGATGTTTTAGTCTCCGACTAACTACGAATCCGCAACCAAACTCATGCTTTACGTCATGGCAGCTATAATACAGTGCGTCACCTTCAGGTGTTGTTGTGACGCCTTTCCCAATCCATCGTATTTCCTGTATGGCAGTAATATCGGCCTTGTACTTTTCAAGTACGTCTGCCAATGCGAAGACTGCACCTTCTCTATAAAGAGTGCGAACATTCCAGGTGCAGATCATCGGCAACTTTAGAGGGGTTTGTTTTTCTTTTCTTTCGTTTTTTCATAGTAGGATGTTTTTTCTAGGGGAGGGTTACTAACCCGACGCCCAAACCCAAGTTTTTAACGTTCTTATGGGTGAACGCGCGGCACATGTTAGCTCACTACCTTTAACGGGTGTTAAAGGCAGTTCCCCAGGTGACACCACGGGGAGGTCAGTGTCCACTTGAGATGAAAGAGGGACCAAGATAAATCCTGGGCTTTGCCATGTTAAAGCCGGTCAAGACCGTTGCTTGGTATCATTCATCCCCTACGTCACCCCTAAATTCTTATTGGGCGGAAATCGACCGCGCAGTGCAAGACATCTGCCCAGTATGTGGCATGGGCCCGCACGACACAAAACATATTCAACATATTCGACATATTCAACTGCCCAGCCAAACCTACTCATCTAACTCCAGTGGATCTGTGGTTACATCTCATCGAAGCAGCCACTTTCCTGGAACTGGAGATAGACCCAGAGCCAGATTGAACAGAAGAACGAACATACAAACATAATAACAAACACTGTTACAACAACAAATATAAAATGCCTTCTGATGGTTTACCATAAATACAGATGTCCTTCGGAAGGCTGTTAATTGACACTCTGCAGATGACACCCCGGGAAGGGTGTTTTGTTATTTAAGATAAAACGGGAAACAAAAAAGTCAGCCTTTGGTCTTCTTAAATTCCATCAGTATTGTTCCTTAGTTATCATTTCCTATATCACTCATCCCTGAATAATGCCGATGTATGTAAATTTCATTCCACCTCTTCCAATCGATATATCCATTTAATTCTTCAACGCACATTAATTGGATAAACATTCCCTTCCGTCAGATAAAACAGCTTATATGGTTGTTATGTCCATACCCTTTTCTTAGTTCCTTCCTGTAGGTTTTTACTTGTCATAGCTGCAGTTGTTTGAACTTGAAATGGCGAAAATGCGTGGTGTGTGTCGCTGTGTCAACTGAAATAACTTGGCATGCAAATGGACATAACAACAGTTTGCCTTCCTGCCCTGTTTTGCTTGGAAGGCGCAACAGATGATTACATGTAATGTGTAATGTAAACTAAGGACGGACAGCTAAACGTTGCGACGTGCATTTAATTGTTTGTAATTACACGCTTGTGGCGTAAGATTGTTTTCGCCACATAGCAAACAAGAAAACAAAGCAGACACACTGACACACAGCATAGGACAATGAGAATATGACATGCATTTCAACTCTTCAAGTATTCATGAAAATTGCCGCCTAAACGTATGACAAACATTTAGTGGAGGCTCGTTACAATGTATTTATAATACGTATACGTCCACACAAACTGTCACAACACCCGTTGAATGGCTGTCTGTCATTGAGAGAATTCACAATGTAGCATTCTTACATTCCCAAATACTTAAAGGCACACACACAAACACACACCCACTTAGAAACACATTGCAGGCCGTCGTGTCACTTGTAGGCTCGCACTCTTTGTACGGCAAATACCAAATGACAATTTCAATTTAAATTTTTGTTTAAAACTTTTAGTGGATAACAACTGTTTCCGTTGAAGAAAATCTAAACCAAACAGGTAGAAAGGCAATGGCAAAAAGGAAATGGAAAGCTTTTATATGCTTAACTGCAAATAAGAAATACTTTCACACTCACATAGTACACACTCTCTGAGTGGGAGAGAGAATAACAGAAAACCCCCCCAACCCCCATGAATCCAACGAAATTCCTAGACACTAAGAGACACAACAAGTGTGTGTCAGTGAGAGAGAGAGGGAGAGTGAAATAGAGAGTGGGTGAAATAAGAAAACAAGAGTAAAACTGTGACTCTCACTGTTATAAATGCCATTACTGCAGGGGTCATCACAATCATTCTCTCTCTTTGTTTATACAAAAAAACACTAATTCTCACCAATCGTAAAACCCGTTATACCGTGAACATTCCTGCATTACTGGCAAAATCACAATGGACAAGGCATTATGTTTGCAATTAAAACATGCTTGAAATTGTTTGCATTTTTTAAATATCTATGTTTGTATGTGGACTCTTGAAATCCCTACCGTACTTCTTCAGGGAAAAATTGCAGCCATTAAATATTTGTATGTGTGTCTGCATGCAAGGTAATGCATGCCTAATAAGTGTTTATTAGTGTTCTTGACAATGACGATAATAATGTTGAATACTTGACAAAACAAGTGTTTTTTTCGTCTTCAGGTGGAATTTGTTTTTTTCTTCTTTGTAATGGTGGCAGTTGTTTTTCTCCTCTTGTCTTGTTGTTGCTGTAAAAGCTCTTGAGAGCACATTTAGAGGAATTCAAGTAAAATAACAGTTAAATGGCAAACAAGTGGTAGCTGAGCAATTACACACACACAAAAACTGAGAGGGAGTAAAATCGTCCATAGGATATTTGTGTGTGCTATCCTTGAATGTGTACATACATTTGAAAAGCGTAAACGAATAGTGATGGCACAATGGAAGAGGATATACAAATGGGTACAAGTATCTATTCTATTCGTGACGTTGAGGAACGTTTTCGATCCGCTTTAATATGTTCTTTTGCGTTTCCAGTGAAGATCCGTCTTTCCGCATGGTATAAACATGTCGATTTTGAAGAAAAATATGGTTTTATAAATCTAGGATTTTGAGAATTTTTTTTAAACCAACAATTTGAAAAAAATATTTATAAAATACATCTTTGTGTTTATTTCAGCTTTAGTCCATATTTCGTTGTAATTCAAACAATTGAAATATTTTAAAGTGGATATGAAATTGATTAGTTACGGGCGAAGGGTAGGGAATACTATAGTTTCAGTTGTCACCAAACAACTTCATCAGTTCCCTTTTTCGCCGACTCTGTATCGATAAACAGGTCAATAAAGCCATCTAGCAAATTAAATAAAATGAGAAATTTGCTGTATGGCCCTAAAGCTGTTTACCCTACAATTTGAGTCGAACTAAAGAATTTCATATCCACCACTGTTTTTATGTCGTCTTTGCTTCGCAAAGAATACGAACATAGAAGTGTTGCTTCAATAAGCGGGGGTAAAAACTTCGCCCGCAACTAATCAATTTCATATCCACTTTAAAATATTTTGTTGTTATTCAAACAATTGAATTACAACAAAATATGGACTAAAGCTGAAATAAACACAAAGATGTAAAATTCTGCAGTCCAACAATAAAAAACGCCAACAATATTTATAAAATATTCACGATTAAAATAAATAAATTTTGAATAAAAAATAATTAAAACAAGTGGGAAAAGCGTTAAGTTCGGTCGGGCCGAACTTTTTATACCTTCCACCACAAATTTCAGCCATTTCGGTGGATTAATGTGGCCACAGCCTTCAAAATACTGAAAATCGGAAGTTACCGTTCTATGGGGGCTATATTATGGCGCGAACCTATACCTACAAATTTCTGGGGGGAAGGTTTTATACCCCCAACGAAGACTAAATACCAAATTTAAGCCATCTCGGTGGTGATAATGAGGCCAAAACCTTCAAAATACCGAAAATCGGGAGATATCGTCCTATGGGGGCTATATCAAAACGTGGACCTATATAAACATGTTTCTTAGCCTTTGGAAACACAAAATACAACGTTGCAACCGATTATGTTGTCAAATGGGACTAATACATTCAAAATATATTAAAACAAGTAAAAAATTATCAGTCAGCTTTGCTGACAGAGATATACCCTCAGCCTGTGTATATTAAAACAATTTTCCCAACAAAACGTATGTATTTAGGGGGTTTTAAAATTTTTGGATGTATGAACCGACAAAAATGTTGATTAGGATTAAATATCAAAAGTTTTGCGGAGGAGATACTAAAAGGAATGGATCGACATTGACCGTTATGGAAGTGGATCTCCAGCCACTAAAGCCTATGGTGCCATAGGGGTTTTTTACACCCTTCGGCCTGTTTTCTCAAGAAGTATGGACTTGCTCCTGAAAAAACTTTTACTATCGTAATTGAGGCAGCGAATGCAAGTTGCTTCAACAAAAATCAAAGTGATTCAATAGCAGGTCTTAAAGTGAACTTATCCAAAATTTTGTGTGGGAGGTACGGGATGGAGTGGATAAATATAGTCCATATTCGAACCTGATCTATATTTGGTAAATATTATGAGAATGTGTAAAGTATGGACCAAATCGGTCACTCCCATCAAGAGTTATCGTGCGCACAATTTTTCCGAATATTTTTGAACTTTAGTGGGTAAGGTACCTAAAGGAGTGGACCGATATGGTTTATCTACCAACTTAATCTAAGTTTGGAAATAATATTACGAAGGCCAAATTTTGGCCGGAATCGGCATATCCGTTGTAGAATTATCTTGCGCTTCCACCCATAAACATTGTGTCATAGGGTTTGTTTTTCAACTTTCAGGTTATTTTTTCAGGAAGTATGGTCTTGCCCCTGAGGAAACTTGTACCTTCGTATAGGGGATAGTGAATACAAGATGTTACAACAAAAACCAAGGCGATTCGAGAGCAGGTCCTAAACTGAACTTTTCCGAAATTTTGTGTGGGAGGTACTCGAAGTAGTTTACCGATTGAGTCCATATTGGAACCTCATCTAAGTCTGGTAGAAATTTCATAATGTGCAAAGTATGGACCAAATCGGTTACTTCCTTCAAGAGTTATCGTACGCAAATTTTCCGAACATTTTCGAACTTTTGTGGGGGAGGTACTGGAAGGAGTGGACCGATATAATCCATCTTTGAACTTAAACTAAGTTTGAACAAAATATTACGAAAGCCAAATTTTGGACCGAATCGGCAGATCCGTTCGAGAGTTATTGTGCGCTCCAACTACTACACACGGTGTCATAGGGTTTTTTGTAACTTTCAGGCTATTTTCTTAGGAAGTATGGACTTGCCTCTAATGAAACTTACAGCGTCGTATAGAGGACAGCGAATACAACTTGCGTAAACAAAAATCAAAGCGGTTCGAGACCAGGTCCTAAACTGAACTTTTCCGAAATTTTGTGTGGGAGGTACCCGAAGGAGTGGACCGATTGAGTCCATATTGAAACCTCATCTAAGTTTGGTAGAAATTACACGATGTGCAAAGTATGCACCAAATCGGTTATTCCATACAAGAGTTATCGTGCGCACAAGTTTTGCGACAATTTTTGAACATTTGTGGGGAGGTACCTGAAGGAGTGGACCTATATGGCCCATCTTCGAACTTAAATCGAATCTGGACAAAATATTTCGATACCCAAAATTTGAACCGAATCGATTGATCCGTTCGAGAGTTATCGTGCGCACCCGCCTGCCAGACAGACAGACAGACAGACGGACATTGCTAGATCTACTCAAAATTGTCTGAAACGGATATCGTACAAACATACTTGGGGTCTAAACCATTATTTCGATGAGGCACATTTTTGGTCGTATCAAAGTGTAAATACCCTCTTTAGTCTAAAGGCTGAGGGTATAATAATGTTTTATAAGCCTAGGATTTTAAGATTTTTTTTTAAACCAACAATTTGAAGAAATATATTTATAAAATATTCACGATTAAAAAAATAAATTTTGAATAAAAAATAATTAAAAAAATTTAAATACAATGCATTTAAAACTAGCAAATAATTTTTCATGATGGAATCTCTCAAATAAAACGCTTGCCGTTTAATATTGTCACACTTTTTAATTCAAATGCAAGCGTTTTATTTGAGAGATTTCATCATGAAAAATTATTTTCTAGTTTTAAATGCATTTATAAATAAAACACTGTAACTGAAGTTTTTTAATTATTTTTATTGTTAACTTTTTAGTAAATACATTTTTTGACCACTGAGAAGTCCATAACCAAAATACGGTCAATTTAGGCCGAAAATGTAAATAAAAACTTTAAATTGCCTGAAATCGAGTGGTAACGTTATATGGGGACTACAACAAAATCTGGCCCATGCCCACAATTTTTGATGGGGGAGTTTCTGTACAATTGGGAATTGCAAACGCCAAGTCACAGCCAATTCGGTTTAAAAATGAAGACAAAATCTTCAAAACACCTGAAATCGGCTGGTATCGCTATATGGGGGCTATAGGAAAAAAATGGGCCCATATTGGTTTTGGTTTCATATTCATGTATTGTCATCCAAATCTGAAAAGTGTGCAAAGTTTCAGTTCGATTGGTCAGCTGCAACTGTGTTAAAAATCAGTTACTAGACTTGAACTAAACGGACACCAAAGCAAGTTAAATAAAACACTGTAAAAAATATTTTTAAATCCACAATTTGTACAAAAAAATTATATTTAAAATTAACAATTTAACTATATTTTTAAACATTTTGAAAGAAAAACATTCAAAAAATTCAGGATTTTTAGAGCTAGAAGAACGTCTTTAATATAGAATAAGACCTTCAATATCAAAAAAGGTCTTTGGAAGGTCTCTATACAGATATAAGACTTTCTGAATACCTTATAAACAGACATTTGTAAAGGCTTTCTGTAATGATGAGAGCCGCTCTGAAGACAACTATTTAAATACCCAGCAAAAATCGTCATTACAAACCTCCTTTCCCACCCATTATTTTAACAAGGGCATGTCGCGCGAAATATCTGGTTATTTTGTAACCACTGAACAAAATAGATGGTAACCACTGAAATAAGTAGATACTGAGTAGATTCTGACTACTTATTTTGAGAAAAAAAGTTTTTAAAAATCCACGATTTTGAGAAAAAAAGTTTTTAAAAATCCACGATTTTGAAAAAAAAAAAATGTTTTTAAAATCCAGGATGGGTGACGTAGGGGTGACGTAGGGGATGAATGATACCAAGCAACGGCCTTGACCGGCTTTAACATGGCAAAGCCCAGGATTTATATTGGTCCCTCTTTCATCTCAAGTGGACACTGACCTCCCCGTGGTGTCACCTGGGGAACTGCCTTTAACACCCGTTAAAGGTAGTGAGCTAACATGTGCCGTTCACCCATAAGAACGTTAAAAACTTGGGTTTGGGCGTCGGGTTAGTAACCCTCCCCTAGAAAAAACATCCTACTATGAAAAAAAAAACGAAAGAAAAGAAAAGCAAACCCCTCTAAAGTTGACGAACCCCGCAAACGTTTTAAGGACCATGATCTGCGAATCTGCACCTGGAATGTTCGCACTCTTTATAGAGAAGGTGCAGTCTTCGCATTGGCAGACGTACTTGAAAAATACAAGGCCGATATTACTGCCATACAGGAAATACGATAGACTGGGAAAGGCGTCACAACAACACCTAAAGGTGACGCACTGTATTATAGCTGCCATGACGTAAAGCATGAGTTCGGTTGAGGATTCGTAGTTAGTCGGAGACTAAAACATCTGGTATCCAGCTTCACCCCAGTGAATGAAAGACTTGCTGCAATTCGAATAAAAGCTAAATTCTTCAACATCAGCTTTATTTGTGCTCATGCTCTCACTGAAGAAAAGGACGAACAGGATATTTTACGAGCGCTTAGAAGAAACATATGACCGTTGCCCTGCCCATGACATTAAAACTATACTAGGCGATTTTAATGCCAAAATTGGAAAGGAGAATATCTTTGGCCCAACAGTCGGGAAATTCAGTCTCCACAGTGAAACATCTGACAATGGTATGAGGCTGATAGACTTTGCAGCTGCAAAAAACATGGTAGTTAGCAGTACCAGATTTAATTATCTCGATATTCATAAGGGCACCTGGCTGTCTCCAGATCAAAGAACAAGTAATCAAATTGATTATGTTGTAATAGATGGAAGACATTCATCCAGCGTGTTGGATGTACGATCGTTCCGAGGCGCAAACATTGATTCGGACCACTACCTTGTTGCAGCAAAGGTACGTACCCGTCTAAACGTTGCAAATAAAGCACGAACAGACTCAACGCGGAAGTTGGACATCGATAGGCTGCATACACAACAGATAGCCACAGCATATTCCACTCAACTAGCCCAATTGCTTAACGCGAGCACTGCTTGTCCTGATAACATAACAACACAATGGCAACATATTGCCCACTCCATGCAAACAGCCGCAAAATCCATATTTGAATTCCAGAGACCTCCACAAAGGAATTCATGGTATGACCAGGAGTGCCGCGCTGCTACCGAAGAGAAAAATGTGGCATATAGAGCTACTTTGCAATCAGTAGCAACGCGTAGCGCGCGAGAGAGATATCGGGAGAAAAGGAGAGAAGAGAAACGTCTTTTCCGCAAGAAAAAGAGAGAAATGGAAAAGCGGGAGTGTGAAAAAATCGAGATGTACAGGAGCCAGAATGAAGTGAGAAAATTCTACCAAAGAGTGAAACATCAAACAGATGGCTTTGGTACAGGCACATCCTCCTGTAGAGACCAGCAAGGTAATCTGGTAACAGATACAGATAGCGTGCTCAGGATATGGAAGGAACATTTCTCCAATCTGCTGATATCCAATAGTAGCGAAGACGATGATACCACAGATCCAATCCCAGAAGATGGTATAGAATGTATACCGCCCGGCCAAGATGAGGTAAAAACAGCAATCAACCGGCTGAAGAATAATAAAGCAGCAGGAACCGATGGCTTACCAGCCGAGCTGTTTAAAACCGGAGGCGACGCGCTGATAAGGTGTATGCATCAGCTAGTTAGCCCATCTGGCAGGAAGAACGAGTACCCGACGATTGGAACCTGAGCATCCTATGTCCCGTCCACAAGAAAGGAGATAAGACTGTATGCTCAAACTATAGGGGCATAAGTCTTCTCCCTATTGCCTATAAGATAGTGTCAGGGATATTGTGCGAACGACTAAAGACAATGGTCAACGAAATAATTGGACCATACCAATGTGGCTTTAGACCTGGCAAGTCCGCCATTGACCAGATATTTACCCTGCGGCAAATCCTAGAGAAGACCCAAGAGATGCAGATCGAAACTTACCAACTTTTTGTCGATTATAAAGCAGCATTCGACAGTCCCCTCCGATCAAAGGCATTCCACGCAATGTCTGAATTTGGTATCCCCGCAAAGCTCATCCGGCTTTGTAAGATGACTTTAACTGATACTAGGTCCTCAGTTATATAAGGTAATACGAGATGCAAATGTCAAAAGAAATGGCACAATTTACACCAATAGCCACATGTTACTTGCCTATGCTGATGACATAGACATCATGGGACGATCAGTAAAGGAAGTAACTGATACCTTTAGGAAGGTCGAAGCAGAATCTGCGAAAGTGGGTCTGGCGGTAAACGGCGAAAAGACCAAATTGATGGTGTCGACGCGCAAAGCGTCCATAGAGCTCGGACCAACTGTGGAAGTTGGTACCTACAATTTTGAGGTAGTTAAAGACTTCGTCTACCTCGGCACTGCCATAAACACAACAAACAACATCAGTTGTGAAATAAGAAGAAGAATTGTATTGGCCAACAGAAGCTACTATGGTCTAAGTAAGCAGTTTAAAAACAAAGCCACATCTCGTCAAACAAAAATAACGCTCTACAAAACACTGATACTACCCGTGCTGATGTATGGCTCCGAAGCCTGGGTACTTGCGCAAGCAGACATGGCAGTGCTTGGCGTGTTTGAGAGAAAAACTCTTCGAAAGATCTACGGACCAATCTGCGTTGACGGTGAATATCGACGTCGCATGAACCACGAGCTGTATCTGCTGTACAACGACATCAATATTGTTAAACGTATCGAGATGCAGCGATTGCGTTGGCTATACCATATCATGAGAATGATCGATGATGAACCCGCTAAAAAGGAGTATGAATACATGCCACATGGTGGTGCACGCAGAATCGGCAGGCCTAAGCTTCGATGGAGCAAACAAGTGGATGAAGAAATGGAAAGGCGCGGTATTCCAAAAAGTCAATCGAAAAACAGAGAGGAATGGAGATCTTTTCTTAGTTCGGTCTATGGAACAAATGTTCTGTAATGGGCCAACTAAGTAAGTAAGTAATCCACGATTTTGATTTTTTTAATTAAGGGTTTGAAAAAAAATTTTTGTTAAAGTCCAAGATTTAAAAAAATACTGTTTCACGATTTTGACAATTTTTTGAAAAAAAAACTTAAAATAAATATTTTTTTAAAAACTCCACGACTTTTACATAAAATAAAAAATATATTTTTAAAAGTCTACGATTTTGATACGAATTAAAAACTAATTTTTTAATATTTATTTCAAAATCATGAATAAAATAAATAAATAAATATATATTTTTTAAATAAATATTTTTTTAAAATTCACTATTTTGAAATAGGTGAATATTTTTTAAAAATTCGCAATTTTGAAAAAAAAGTTTTTTTTAATCCACGATTTTGAAATAATAAAATCACATAAAAATTACAAAACACTCATTTTTAAAAAAAATTTAAAAAAATATTTTAAAAACTCTAACCCCCATTATTACAAGTCTTCTTTTGTTATATTTTGGATTTACCGAAGAAATTTAGAGCGTTCCGCTCAACTTAAAGTTAAAACTGATGATTGAATTTCAAGGAGCAGCATCTTGGCATTAACTTTCAATGTAAAAATTATTTTTTTAATGCCTCCAAATTGGTTTATTTTGCGTTTTCAAATCCTTCAGATAGTAAAAGAACGCATATAACAATGGCCCTAAGACTTTAAAAATATTGAACATACTTTTTTTGAACAATTTTGAAACAAACTAAAAAATATTTTTTAAGTATTTATTCCAAAATCGTGGATAAAATAATTTTTTTAATAAATAAATATTTTTTAAAAAGTCCACGATTTTGAAATAGATGGTTTTAAAATGCCATGATTTTGAAATATTTTTCTTAATCCCAGAATTTATTATAATTGATTTATAAATATCCAAAATTTAAAAAAAAAACAAATTTTTATTTTTTAATTAATTTCTTGTTAGAGACGAACTTACTGACCAAGATGCTTTTTTGAAAAAGGAAAGCCGACAAATTTTTAAATTTTTAAGTCCACGATTTTGATATAATTTTTCTTTTTTTCAAATCCACAATTTTTTAAATATCCACCATTTTGGAATAATTTTTTTTTTAATTGCACTATTTTGAAGTTTTTTTTAATCCGATAAAAAATATTTTTTATATTCTTGCTTTTTGTTTGGCCTTAGGCCCTAAAACAAGTTCACAGGTCAACTATAAAAATAACAAAAATATTTATTTAAAAATCCACAATTTGGAAATAAATGTTTTATTAATCCACTATTTTGAAATAACTTTTTTCGAAAACCATGATATTGAAATATATATTTGTTTTTTATATGCACGATTTTGAAATATTTTTCTTAAATAATCGATATATCAAATATGAAATAATGTTTTAAAAATTCACGATTTTGAAAATCCAAGATTAAAAAAAATATTATTTAAAATTCCAACATTTAGAAAATTCATTAAAAAACTGGTTTGGAGAAAAGTATTCTTTAAAAAATCCAGTTTTGGGGGAAATGTATTCTTTAAAAAATCCACGTTTGGGGGAAAATATTCTTAAAAAAATTCAAGTTTGGGGGAAAATATTCTTTAAAAATCCACTTTTGGAGGAAATATTATTTAAAAATCCAAGTTTAGGGGAAAATATTCTTAAAAAAATCCACGTTTGGGGGAAAATATTCTTTAAAAAATCCACGTTTGGGGGAAAATATTCTTTAAAAAATCCACGTTTGGGGGAAAATATTCTTTAAAAAATCCACGTTTGGGGGAAAATATTCTTTAAAAAATCCACGTTTGGGGGAAAATATTCTTTAAAAAATCCTCGTTTGGGGGAAAATATTATTTAAAAAATCGACGTTTGGAAAAAAATTCTTTTAAAAATACCACGTTTGGAAATTTCTTTAACCCTTAACCATACTCAGTTACTCACATTACTGTCCACTCTCATCATCATTACTCATCCCTACGAGAGTAATAACAACAAAAATAACAAATTTTGCTGAAGGTGGTATTTACAATGTTTGTGTGTATGTATTGGCTGGGATTTGTGTTTTTGGGAGGGAACAATAAAAATACCAATACACACACACTGGCAACAAGGAATAAAAACAAAATAACACACACACACGGTATAGAGATGAAAGCATTTCCAAAAAGAAAACGAAAACACCAACAAAAACAGGGAGCTCTGGGAGAGCTTTGCAAAAGGAATTCAACGCCAACTAAAATCAGTTGTAGACAAAACGCGAATGTTAACTGGTGTATTGTGCGGAGAAGAAAATAAAACAAAGAAACACGGTTAACTCGCGCTAAACGGAATTCGGGATTTTGTAAAATTTTGTTAGAAAAACGGTGTAGAAAAAAAGCAGCAAGAAAAATAAGAAGAAGAAGATATTGTTGCTAGCAGCTGATGATGCTGCTGATGATATTTGGTAATGAAGATAATGCCATAAGAAAACGTTAAGAAAGAAAAGAAACGAAAAAAATGGAGGCAAATAAATCCAGGATAGGATAACTCAACAAATTTGGAAAGCAAAAAAAAAAAAAAAAAATTGTAAAGCTAAGGCAAAAAGAAAATAAGAGGAAAAGATACACATAACGTGCGCAGATTTTTTCCCGTTTTTTTTGTTACGTTCGGTGCTAAGTTAAGACTCTACGCCTGACACCAACCAGCAACGGATAATGGAAATTCAAGTGAATTGTTACTGTGAAAAAGTGCTGCATAAAAAATGAATTTTCAAAATAAATTTAAAAATAAACCTTAAAATTGTGTTTTTTGAAAATTGAAAATTAGAAAAGAGTAGAATAAGAAGCAGAAAAATTGTGTAATAAAAAATAATAACGAAAAAAATTAGTAACAACAAAAATATGTTTTTGCAAAAGAATTCCAGTTTTTGTATATATTGAATGAAATGTGGTGGTATATCAATAAGCGTAACTTGTAAAGGTTCCCGTTCCGCCATAAATCGTGTTGTATTGAATTCCCCGGAGATGAAATAAAATATTTTTACTACCTACCAACAAATGCCACGCAAAGAGCTTTATTAAGTCCTTATTTCAAAAGAAAAAGTTGTAACACTATTATTTAGTTTTTGTTTAAATAAAATAAGAAAAAAAAAATTTAATAACACAACAATAACAACAAAGAAGCAACAAAAAATAATAATGGATTAATTAAAATAAATATTCAAATGAATTAATTACCAATGAAATGTCTAAATAGGGTTACGACTGCTGCGGTCACATATTTAACAGGCACAAATTTATAACGAATTGTAATTAAACACGCAAACCACCTTATCGACGACGATAACAGCCATCATTGTGCTTGACTTTCTTTCCCTCATCATCAAAAAGAAAGAGCCACTCACCCACATTTCCTTTTTCTAATGTAAATGTAAAGAAAGCAGCAGAAGCAGAAGTAGCAGCAGCAACAATAACAATAACCACAATCACCTTAAAGGTAAAAAAACTATTTTTATATACAAAAAAAAAAAACAATCTCACACTTTAACTCTCCCTCTTTGTGTGTGTCATTAACATTGTTAGAAATAATATATTTTGTGATAACAAATCAATTAAATCATTAAACTTTAATTATTCATAACATATTTTATATTTTAATCTAATTGTTATTAAGGTAAGAACACAAAAACAACAACAACGTCGACAAAATCAAAACCAAAAAACCGTTTCTCTGTCAAACAAACATCCGTTCTCACCATCATTTTGTGTGAATCTCTCTATCTGTTTGACCATTTACCCGCTATTTTTGTTATTTAAACTCTCAACACACATACCGTTATGCTCTTCTCTCATTAACGAGTCCCGTTGACAAGGCAAATAAATAAACAGGCAAATATTAACCATATTAAAGAGTGTTGTTGTTAATGGTGTTTGATGTTGTAAGAAGAAAATAATATTTTTGGAAATTGGAAAATAGAAAGAATAAATAAATAACAAGTAAAACAAGTAAAAAAGTGTCAGTCGACATTGCCGACAGAGATATACCCTCAGCCTGTGTGGATTGAAATACTTTTTTTCTCCAAAAAAAACTTACGTATTTAGGGGAGTTTTCAAATCAATATGGATAGGATTAAAGCGCAAAAATTTGCGGGGATATCGATAGATAGGGCTTTTTTATATCCTCCACCATAGGATGGGGGTATATTAAGTTTGTCATTCCGTTTGTAACTACTCGAAATAATCATTGTAGACCCCACAAACTATATACAGTCAACCAAAAAAGTCTACATACACCCTATAAATCTCGGGTTTTATGGGTAAGGGATCATTTTTATGAAAATCCAAGTACATAGTTTTATCTCATATCCCTAATAAACAATATTACATACAACAAAAATATATTCCATAATACGAATAACGGTAAATTCTATAAAAACTAAAAAATTAATAGGGAAAAAGTGTACATACACCCAATGAAATATTAAGATTACCGTAAAATTTATGGAATAAGCAATACAAATTTTACATTTTATTGTTTTATCGAATGTCTCGGGTTGTCTATGATATATTTTAGACAAAGTAGGAACATATTTGTGGATTAATTGCCGTTATTTAATGTCAGACTTCGCGTATAGCTCGTTAAGGCGGACCCTTGCAGATTTCTTTGAGTTTTTCAGAGTGGTAGTTTATGAAACCCTAGGAAATACACTGGGACTAATTATTTTGAGACCCTAAAGCGCTTTAAAGTTGTTCTTATGGATAATATATGCTCCTGAGCTTCGATAAATATGTGAATTCCTGAGTTTTTTATAAATTTTATAGATTTCACAACATTCCAAGGAGCAAATTACATGCAGAAGCCTTCGAATTACCTTGTAATAAGGTCTGGTACAATCTTCGAGCATGCCTTGAATCAGCAATGTAAAAGTATCCGACATTTGTTGCGCTTCAAGTGACCCTAACGGTCATATACGAGGGCATACTAGTTAACAGTGTAAATTTCATACAAATTTCATGCATTCTTTGGTGGTGCTTTTATTTTGATGCTTTGGAAACTTTAGGAGCGGGTTTGGAGAATAATGTTGTACATTTCTGATTGAGTTAAGGTCCAAAAATTTATTACAAAGTAATTCCAAGGTTCTTGCTTGTAATTTGACCCTTGGAATGCTGTGAAAACTATAAAATTTATAAAAAAAACTCAGAGATTCGCATATTTAGCGAAGCTCAGGAGCATAAATTATCCAAAAGAACAACTTCAAAGTGCTCTAGGATCTCAAAATAATTAGTCCCACTGTATTTCCTGGGGTTTCATAAACTATCAGACTGAAAAACTCAAAGAAATCTGCAAGGGTCCGCCTTAACGAGCTATACGCGAAGTCTGACCTTAAATAACGTCAATTAAAGCACAAATATGTTCCTATTTTGTCAAAAATATATCATAGACAACCAGAGACATTCGATAAAGCAATAAAATGTAAAATTTGTATTGCTTATTCCATAAATTTTACGGTAATCTTAATAATCATTGGGTGTATGTACACTTTTTCTCTATTAATTTTTTAATTTTTATAGAATTTACCGTTATTTGTATTATGGAATATATTTTTGTTGTATATAATATTGTTTATTAGGGATATGAAATAGATTTATGTACTTGGATTTTCATAAAAATGTTTCCTTACCCTTAAAACTCGAGATTTATAGGGTGTATGTAGACTTTTTTGGTTGACTGTATATTCTTGATCAGCGTGCAATTCTACATCGATATAGCCATGTCTGTCCGTCTGTGGAAATCACTCTAGCGTCCGAACGGATTGAAGTAAGTGGATGAAATTTTGGTAAAATCTATTATATGTATGCAGGACTTTTGGTATTGAAAGGTCCACGTTTTCGTATAGCCCCCATACAAAGTGACGCGTGACGCGTCGCACAGTGTCACAACTGTGGCCAAAAATGGTAAAAACTAAATACTTCGTTGAACAAATTTATTGATGGGGAGTGATAGAAAACATATTAATTAGAAGAATCTGAATTTTGGTACTGATACGTGAAGTAGTTTTTGCTATATGAGGATTTAAATCCGAAAATTTTAGTTAATACGTATTTTTGTGTTTTTTTTTCTAAAATAATATTTTTAAAATTTAAAAGTAACGGTGGCTGCAAAAATGGTTCCTAAGTTCTCTTGGGATGAAATAAACTTGGCTACACTTTTGTTTGCATGTAAATATTAATCATATGGTGTTTACATTTACCCAAACATGTATTACTAAGTTTATTAATTTTCTGAAGCAAATTTGATTGGAGTGGGAAAAAATGGTATAATAGTGTATTTCGATATTTTTTGCTGTATGAGTAGTAAAAAGTGAGTACTTCAAATATATAAAGGTCCCAGCTGCATAGGTTTGCAGACGAATGTGTCATTTCTCTTTTTCAGCGACCACCTCACTGAGAGGATACCCCCTTTTTTAACAAATCGTTTTGTGGTGTTGGCTATAGCGCAAAAACGAATGAACCGATCATCATATATTTTTGTGGGCTTATTAAGTACCTAATAATCTTGCTTTAAAACGAGAGAATTTTAAAAATATCAATTTTTAAAAAAATTGTGAACAGCGAAAATCAAAAATCGATTTTTTACAAAAAATTGACCGTTTTTTGGCCACTAACCGGTAAAAAAAAATTTAAAGGAAATTTCTCATATATAGAAACAAGAAGTTTGATATATTCAATATACTCACAACCAATATGAAGACTAAACACCAAATTTCATTCATATCGGGTGGATATTGAGGTCACAACACTCAAAATACCGAAAATGAGGAGGCACGGTTCTATGGGGGTTATATATAGGAAGACGAGGACCTATACCGACATATTTCTGGTGGAAGGTTATAAGTCCCCCAACGGAGACTTAATACCAATTTTCAGCCATTTCGGTGTGATAATCAGGCTAAAACCTCCAAAATACCGATAATCGGGAGGTACCGTTGTATGTGGGCTATATCAAAACGTGGACCTAAGCCCACAATTCTCTGTTGGAATGTTTGATAACTCTGCCGAAGACTAACCACAAAATTTTAATACTTTCGGTTGGTCATTGTGTCTAAAACATTAAAAATACGGAAAATCGGGAGGCAGGTTCTATGGGGGCTATATCAAAACGTGGACCGACCAACCCAATTTTTTGTGCTGAAGATTGTAAGTCAATAATAGGTACGTGTACCAAAATTGATGCACCTATGACAACTCCTTCTATTTTTGGCCACAGTTAATATGAACTCGCGACATTGTGCGTCGTCGTTTTAAGGAAATTTTAGGATATTTGTCCCATTTGACCACCGAATTGGTTATAATTTGGTATTTTGTGTCTCCAGAGACAAAAAAAATATTTCTACCAAAGTTTGTTTATATAGGTCCACGTTTTGGTAGAGCCCCCATATAACGCCCCAAATATAGTATGCGTCTTTTTTAAGATATTTTGAATGTATTAGTCTCATTTGACCACAGAATCGGTTGTAAGTTTGTATTTTGTGTTTCCACAGGCTAAGAAATATTTCTACCACAAAATGTTTATATAGGTCCAGGTTTTGATATAGACCCCATAGGACGGTATCTCCCGATTTTCGGTATTCTGAGGTTTTAGCCTCATTATGGCAGCGAAATGGCTGAAATTTGGGGTTTAGTCTTCGTTGGGGGTATGAAACATTCCCCCGGAAATTTGTAGGTATAGGTTCACGCCTTCATATAGTCCCCATAGAACGGTACCTCCCGATTTTCGGTATTTTGAAGGTTGCGGCCTCAATATACCACCGAAATGGCTGAAATTTGGTGGTTAGTCTTCATTTGGGGTATAAAAAGTTCCATATGAAATTTGTCGGTATAGGTCACACGTCCCCATAGGACGATATCGACTGAAATTTGATATTTTGTCCTCTTTTGGGATGCAAAACTTTCTCCCAGAAATTTATCTTTATCGGTCCACGCTTTAATGTACACCCCATGGAACGGTACATCCCAATTTTCGGTGTTTTGAAGGGTTAAGTCTCATTATAACACCGAAATGGCTAAAATTTGGTACATAGTCTTCATTGTGGGTATAAAACTTCCCACCTGAAATTAGTCGGTATAGGTCAACGTCTTCATATAGCTCCCATAGAACGGCACCGCCCGATTTTCGGTATTTTGAAGGTTTTCGCCTCATTATTCCACCGAAGTGGTTGAAATTTGGTATTTAGTCTTTTTTCGGGCTACAAAAATTTCTCTCAGAAATTTGTCGGTACAGGTCAACGTTTTGAAAGAACGGTACCTCCCGATTATCGGTATTTTGAATTTTGTAGCCTCATTATTTCACCGAAGTAGCTTTAATTTGGTATTTAGTCTTTTTCTGGGCTACAAAAATTTCCCTCAGAAATTTGTCGGTATACGTGCATGTTTTGGAGGGTACCCCCATAGAACGGTATATCCCAATTTTCGGTATATTGAAGGCTTTAGCCTCATTATAACACCGAAATGGTACATAGCCTTCATTGTGGGTATAAAACTTTCCAACTGAAACGGTACCTCCCGATTTTCTACATATAGTTCGTTCTCCAGCAAAATAGCTGATATTTGGTATTAAGGCAGCGAATGCCAGGTGCTTCAACAAAAATCAAAGTGATCCGAGAGCAGGTCTTAAAGTGTATTTATCCAAAAATGTGTGTGGGAGGCACCCGACGGAGTGACCAAATATAGTCCATATTCGAACCTAATCAATATCTGGAAGACATATTAGGATGTGTAAAGTATGGACCAAATCGGCCACTCCCTTCAAAAATTATCGTGCGCACAATTTTTCCGAACATTTTTGAACTTTTGTGGAGGAGGTACCTGAAGGAGTGGACTGATATGGTTTATCTTCGAATTTAAACTAAGTTTGGACAAAATATTACGAGGCCAAATTTTGGACCGAGTCTCCAGATCCGTTCAAGAGTTATCTTGCGCTCCAACCACTACATACAGTGTCATAGGGGTTTTTTGCACCATTCAGGCTATTTTCTCAGGAAGTATGGACTTGCCCCTGATGGAAGTTGTACTGTCGTATAGATGATACTGAATATAAGTTGGTACAACAAAAATCAAAGCGATTCGAGAGCAGGTCCTAAAGTGAACTTTTCCAAAATTTTGTGTGGCAGGTACCCGAAGGAGTGGACCGATTGAGTCCATATTGGAGCCTCGTCTAAGTCTGGTAGACATATCACGATTGGCAAAGTATTGACCAAATTGGTTACTCCCTTCAAGAGTTATCGTGCGCACAAATTTTCCGAACATTTTCGAACTTTTGTGGGGGAGACACCTAAAGGAGTAGACCGATATGGCCCATCATCGAAATTAAACTAAGTTTGGACAAAATATTACGAAAGCCAAAATTTGAACCGAATCGGTTCATCCGTTCGAGAGTTATCGTGCGCTCCAGCCAGCCAGCCAGACAGACAGACAGACGGACGGACATTGCTCAATCGACTCCAAATTGTCTGAAACACATTTCGTCCAAACATACTTGGCGTCTAAAACCATTATTTCGATGAGGCACATTTTGCCCGTATGTGTGTATACCCTCGATAGCATAAATGCTGAGGGTATAAAAAAGCGTTAAGTTCGGCCGGGCCGAACTTTTTATATCCTCCATCATAAAATATTCTGCATTAAAATGGAATAATTATTTTCTGTCCTGCCCACAATTTTAGGCGCAGATACCTAAATAAGGTAAAAAAAGCATATAACATGTATTCAAGCGGTCGGGAACCTTATATGGGGCTATATCAAAGTATGAACCTATGTTTTTGGTGGAGAAATTTTGTGACCACTGGGAACCTCAAATGTCGAATTGCAGATACTTGGGTCAAAAATTGTAGCTAAAATCCAAAAAACCGAAAATCGTTAGGTACCGTTATATGGGGGCTCTACCTAACTATCTCGACAGTTTTTCGAATTACAGAACCTCAACTGCTAAATTACAGGTAGTTCGGTGACAAATTTTAGCTAAAACCTCAAAATACCAAAATCGGGAGGTACCGTTATATGGGGGCTATACCAAAACATGGACCTATGTTGACAGATTTTAGTAGATATGTTTTGTGATCACTAGGAAGCTCAACTGTCAAATTACAGGTAGTTCGGTCAAAAATTGTAGCTAATATTAAAAAAAACCGAAAATCGGGATGTACCGTTATATGGGGGCTTTAACAAAACATGGACCTATGTCGACAGTTTTTCGAATTACAGATAGTTCGGTAAAAATACCAAAAAAGGGGGAGGCACTGTTATATGTGGGCTATGACCTATGTTGACTATTTATATAGGGGGTGCTATACAAAAACATGGACCTATGTTGACAGTTTTTTGTTGTTGTTGTAGCAGCTTCTACAAGTACATGTAAATCTTTATTTTATTGATTCGGCTCTGCCTCCAGCTCCAAGTTCAGAAAGAACGCCACCTGAATAGGATTAGTCCAACGAGAGAGAGAGGAGTTATGTCAGTCGAGTTGGCTGGGCAGTTAAACAGGTGCTGTGTAGTATGCGGACCGGTGCCACATGCTAGGCAGATATTCCGCGTGCCCTCAATCCTGGCCTAGTAAGATTTGAGGCGGCTGCACCAACCAGATCTAAGTTGTGCCAACACGACTCTCGTTTGTCTTGGCAGCTATTGTTCTTCCGCTACCACGGGTAGTGGATGATCTTCGAGGACGATATTCACACTGTAGGCTGCCAGAGCCTCTCAGTATGAATGTCTCTTAAACCTGCCTGGTATGCACGTTGATCTAGAGGTTCTCTTTTATATCTTCGGACCTCTCTTTCTAGATCTCTATAATCATCCCTAACTCGCCTGGGGGGTTCAGGCATATCTACCAGATGGTGATTTCCGTGGTCTTGCCTATAGCATCCAAGCAAGTACTGCATCGTCAACATCCTGTTGTGACGACGCACAGGAAGGATCTTTGTCTCCTCATGTATGTAAATGGTCCACTGCAGACATGAGGTGACACCCTGTAGTTGTTCTCAGGGCAGCATTCTGACAGATTTGTAGTTTATCCCATTGCGTATCACTTACGTTAGCAAACCACGCTGGCGCCGCATAGATTACCACAGACCGATCTATCGCGTTGTATGTGGTTAACAAGGTTTCTTTATCCGCACCCCAAGTGCTGCCGGCTAGAGACTTGAGGACCTTATTCCTGTTTCTCAGCTTATCGCAGATAACTGTAGTATGCTGGGACGACTTTTACATGCTATCGAATGTGGGTAGTTTGTGGTCGGAATAATTGCACCGTCGACCTGCACATTCTGTGGGAGATTCATTTGCGCCGTCCATGTGGTGAAAAGTGTGGCTGTTGACTTAGTGGTGGATATTTTCATATTCCTCGCGTGGAAAAACTCTACAAGATCAATGAGATAGGCATTTAGCCTGTCACAAACGTTACCGATATTGGCAGCTGACGCCATGAGTGTACAATCATCCGCGTACGTTATTAACTCAATACCGTCGGGAGAGCGTGGAATTGCAGAGAGGTAGAGGTTAAACAGTTCCGGAGATATCACCCCTCATTGGGGAACTCCCTGCTTCACTCTACGGGGTTTGGAATTCCTGTCTCTGAATTCCACGTATGACTGGAGACCATACAAATAGTTGATGACCCAGCGTTTCAGACAAGGCCGGAGGGTAGTATTCTCGATATCCTCGAACAGCCTAGCATGGCCATAGCATCCGTCAGGTCCAAGCGCTTTGGATGACTTTGCGCCTCGGATAACATATGCAACATCATTCATCGTAAATTGTGGTGGAAGAGATCGCAAACGACGCAAAAGGCTTCTCTTCACCTGGTCGCTATCTGGGTGCTCGATAAATTGTCGGCAGAAATAGCCAGCGCACCTTTTCGGATCTGTCACAGCCACGCCGTTAAACGTGACAGATGTCCGATCGTCTCTCATACCAGTGTTCGATAGCGCCTTAACCGTTGTCCACAATTTATTACAGCCGGCTCCAATGTTGCAGCACTTCAGATGTTCTAGCCACTATTTTCCGCTTGTATTCACTGACTAATCTATTGACTTCCATTGTCAGTTCCCTGACTTGTGGGTCGTTAGGGTTCGTGCGGCGAAGCTCATCACGCTCTTTATCTAATCCCGTCGCCTCTGCTGGGAAATTGGGTCTTATTTCAGGTATTCGACAAGCAGGGATAAAGCGAGTGGCTGCAGCAGCGATGATGTCTCGGAACTTCCTCTCTGCTACCCGATCATCAGAGGGACTGGGCAGTTCTCTGAAGCGTTGATTAGTGAACTCTCTGAAAACTTGCCAATCCGCTTTTCCATGATTAATGAAAGTGCGGCATTCAGAGGTTATGAAGTCTGGTGGTCTGTTTATGGAGATGAGGATTGGCAGATGGTCCGACCCAAGGGAAATTATGGGTTGCCATGTCACGTCATTCGTCAGACCGGGTGACACGATGGATATGTCATGCGAACTGTGGTAGTCTCCTCTAATCCTAGTGGGTGCGTCCTCGTTCGCAGTGGAGAATGTGGAGCTACCTATTTGCTCAGAGAGATTAGTACCTCTCTGGTCATTCCCTAGAGCTGAATGCTATAACTCGTGATGTGCACTGAAATCCCCTAGGAGCAGCCGGTTATCACCTCGCAACAGAGATCTAATGTTAGGCAAATAACGCGGGGCACAGCTATTGACCGGCGGGATATACACATTCAGCAGTTCTATCTCGGCGGATCCACACCTTACCGCTACCCCCATACACTCCAAGTATGGGTCCCTAGAGTCTAGCTCAGGCGAGATAGGTCTGTACTGGACAGACTGGTGCAGTAGGAATGCAAACCCTCCACCCCCACTTTTCGTACGATCCTGGCGAAGAACGTTGTATCCATCACAACTGCGAAGACTGCAGTTGTTGCTCAGCTTCGGTCCCTGGATCGCCGCTTCCATAATATTTCTCCGACTCATAAAGTCCACGATCTCATTAATCTTGGTTCGAAGACCATCGCAGTTAAACTGCAAGAATGTTACATCGTCAGGAACTGGAACAGCAATACGCGGTGTTAATGGCTGCTGCTGATACTGCTGTCTGGGAGACTGCGGGGGAGTTTCATAATCCGACGATGTTGATGATGAAGACTCACTGGGGTTCATATTGGCACAGCACGAGGCAACATAAACCCTGTCGTAATACTCCCTCAGGTAGGTCAGGCCATCCTTGGCACCCGTTGCATCTCATTGACACCGACGTATGGTGGATGAGACGTTGACAAACGGTGAAGAACCGTGGCCCGGGGTTACTCTCAATCTCGGCACGGACCAAAAGAATCCGGAGCAGACATTCCGGGACATGCCGCTCCCAAGATAAAAATAAAGACGAACACGAACAAGTAGTTGCTGAGGTGACGGCCCCTGGCCGAGAAGATGGTTCCTCGGGTCAAATCGGTACATAGAACCGGCCGTCGCACAGTGTTGCCGCTTCCATAAAAAGGTGGACAAAAATAGAAGGGGTTGACCTAGGTTGATAAATTTTTGCACAAATACTTATAAGGACATAGGAATGAAAAACTTCAACTTTGGTCCATATCGGTTCAGATTTGGATATAGCCCCCATATATATCCTTCCCCGATTTTGCTATAACTCGTTCAGTTTTGATGGAAAAGCCTTCAAATTTAATATGTAATATTTTCTTAGGCCCCTGAGTGGCTCTACCGATTTTCATAAAAATCGGTTCAGATTTGGATATAGCCCCCATATGTATCTTTCCCCAATTTTGCTATAACTCGGTCAATTTTAAACGAATAGCCTTCAAATTTTATATGTGATATTTTCTTAGGCCCCTGAGTAGTTTCACCGATTTCCATAAAAAACGGCTTAGTTTTGGATATACATAGCTCCCATATATATCTGTCACCGATTTTGCTATAAATCGGTCAATTTTTGAAAAATAGCCTTCAAATTTCATTTTCACCGATTTTGGCAAAAATCGGTTTAGATTTGGATAAAGCTCTCATATATATTTTCGACCGATTTTATGTATTCGATGCACTAAACACGCAACGT
Source organism: Musca autumnalis (assembly GCF_047663935.1). NCBI lineage: Eukaryota > Metazoa > Arthropoda > Insecta > Diptera > Muscidae > Musca > Musca autumnalis. The sequence goes on from NW_027411644.1 coordinate 70,759,084, forward strand.
ATGTGAGATATTGATTAAATTAGGAAAACATGACGTATGTAATTATCCGTAATTGAGTGAGACCAAAGTTTATATTTTTCATTCCTGTGCCCTCATAAGTACTTGTGCAAACATTCAACGGTCAACGGTGAAACTGAACAGATGCCTGAGGAACATCCCATGTTAATTTTGAGGGCTATTCATCAAAAATTGAGCGAATTATTGCAACATCGGGGGAAGTTATATATGGGGGCTATATGCAAATCTGAACCGATTTTTATGAAAATCCATGAACCTATTCATGGGCCTAAGAATATATCACATATAACATTTGAAGGCTATTCGATTCAAATTGATTGAGCTATAGCAAAATCGGGGAAAGATATATATGGGGGCTATATCCACATCTGAACCGATTTTAGTGAAAATCGGTAAAGCTATTCAGGCGCCTAAGAAAATATTACATTTTAAATTTGAAGGCTTTTTGATCAAAATTGACCGAGTTGTAGCAAAATCGGGGAAAGATATATATGGGGGCTATATCCACATCTGAACCGATTTTTAAAATTCCACGTTTGTGGGATTTATTTTTTAAATAAATCCACGTTTGTGGAAAAATATTTTTTTAATGTAAAAAATTATTATTTTTTAAATTCACGTTTGTGAAATTTATTTTAAAAAATACAAATTTGTGGAAAAACATTTTCTAAAAAAATTCCCTTTGGAAAAATATTTTAAAAAATCCACGTTTGTGGAACACTCTTTTTTTTAAAAATCGCATTGGAAAAATATTTTAAAAAATAAATATTAGTGAACAAAGTATTGAAAAAAATCGACGTTTGTGGAAAAGTATTTTAAAATATCCACATTAGCCTATATCCGTAGTGGCTAGTGCTTTCAGCTGCAAGTTTATTTTAATTTTTAATTGTAATAAATATTCAAATAATTAAAAAATAATTTTAATTTAATTTTTCCACATTTTTGAAAAATATATAAAATATCATAGTTTGTGGGAAAGATAGTCCCAATTTACATTAGGCGAGTTTACTTGCGGCAATTGTCAGTTTGATGGAGAGAGAGGTGAGGTATATGGTAACCCTTTGCCTCTCAACACCCTCTCTCACCCACAAACTGACAATTGCCGCAAGTAAACTCGCCTAATGTAAATTGGGACAAATTCTTGAAAAAATCCAAGTTTGTGGAAGAAGTACTTATCTTAAAAAATCCAAGTTCGTAAAAAAAAATATTTGTTAAGAAATCCACGTTCGAAAAAAATATGATTAAAAATATTTTCGTTTTTAAAAAATCCACGTAAAAAATCCCTTCTCGAAAACATATATTTTTTAAATTTTTTTTATGTTTTTAAAATCGAAGTTTGGAAAAATACTTTTAATTAAAAAAAAACTAAAGTTCGAAAAAATATATTTTTATTTTACAAAATCAAATTTCAAAAAAAATATTTTAATTTTTAAAAATACTAGTTTGAAAAAGCAAATACACTCCACGTCAGTAGAATAGAACACCTACATTTCTGTTAATGTTAGCTTATTTATCCCGAAGCGAATGAATCTGCGTTTTTAATCTTCTGGGAATTAAAAGTCTATTATGTTCCGTATCAAACACGGAAAAAATTATGTTTCTAGCTCTTCGCGAAATGATTTTCTGATCATTTTTCCGATAGCACTATGCAAAATAGGTATTTATTTTTGGTCATCAGGATAGAACAGTCATTTTATTTTCGCGAATTTTTGAGATATTAACGCTGCATTCTCTTTCAGTCGATAAGGCAAGGATTTCTAATCATTTTTCACCAAAGAAAAAATAAAAATAATTCCGCGAACATCGAAATAACAGCGTAAAAGGGTTTAAATTGACAGATAATTGAGAAATCTCAGAATGTCGATATGAGCCGCGAAGCTATGTCATATTTCTTCACAATAAGATAGAATATGACACAGACAACCTCGATGGAAAATGGAAAATTTTTAAAACAATTATGAAAACCGTCAAAATTTCTTATAAAAACCTAGATGTTTTGTTCAATAAAGTGATTTTTCCGCGAACAAGTCAGACGTATAAAGGTTTGGAAATATGCTCCACATTTAGAGGAAGATAATCTGATATCAAAACAACCGCTATTTAAATACACTGAGGGAAATTTTAGTACTTTTTAAGAGCAACATACGAAACCTAAAACCTCAATTTCCATGACTGTGTTTTCCCGCGATAACGGGACTTTTACATATGCGAGTTCAGTTAAAAGACTACTAAATCGTAAAATCCGGTATGGAGAGAATAACCTGGTGGATTTATATTGGAACATAAGACTGTTGAGAACAGTCTCGAACACCGAAATAAGAAAGCATATAAAATTGAAAGTCCAAAGGGTTTGTTCAATTTGAAAAATGAGCTAAAATTTCCCTCAGTGTATTAAATAGCGTATGTTTTCAAATCAGATTATCTTCCTCTAAATGTGGAGCATATTTCTAAACCTTTAAACGTCCGACTTGTTCCAGGAAAAATCACTTTATTGAACAAAACATCTAGGTTTTTATAAAAAATTTTGACAGTTTTCATAATTGTTTTAAAAAATTTCCATGTTATCAGCATCCGAAGCACTCGATTGTATCCATCGAGGTTGTCTGTGTCATATTCTATCTTATTGTGAAGAAATATGACATAGCTTCGCGGCTCATATCGACATTCTGAGATTTCTCAATTATCTGTCAATTTAAACCCTTTTACGCTGTTATTTCGATGTTCACGGAATTATTTTTATTTTTTCTTTGGTGAAAAATGATTAGAAATCCTTGCCTTATCGACTGAAAGAGAATGCAGCGTTAATATCTCAAAAATTCGCGAAAATAAAATGACTGTTCTATCCTGATGACCAAAAATAAATACCTATTTTGCATAGTGCTATCGGAAAAATGATCAGAAAATCATTTCGCGAAGAGCTAGAAACATAATTTTTTCCGTGTTTGATACGGAACATAATAGACTTTAAATTCCCAGAAGATTAAAAACGCAGATTCATTCACTTCGGGATAAATAAGCTAACATTAACAGAAATGTAGGTGTTCTATTCTACTGACGTGGAGTGTATAAATTTGAAAAAACAAAATAAATTTTGCAGATTGTCAGTGCGTTTTTTAAACATTACTTTCTATAGTTTAGAGTAATGATGAAGTTAAGCCAATGGGGGAATACTCCAGACCTAAGCAATCATATGATTGAATTTTCAATAATAACAAAGCAAACGAAAATCCACGTCCTATTTTTTTAAATTCCGCACTTATATAGAATAAAGTCCTTTTGATGGTCTTGGGACATATAGAAGACCTTCTTAAGATCTTTTATCAGATAGAAAACCTTATAAAGACCTTCGAATAAATGGAATTCCTTCTGATATCATTCGAATAGATAGAAGGTCTTCTAGAGGCCATCGTACAGACAGAATTCCTTCTGAAGGCCTGCGAACAGATAGAATACCTTTTGGAATACTTTTATACATGTAGAAAACCTTCAGTAGAATTGCAAAAAAAAAAACACTGATGTATGGGGTGCGTATAAGTATTGACAGCAATCATACAAGCCATTGTTGTTTCTTCTGAAGATCTTAAAAAAGGCCTTCAAACACATAGAAGACCATCTAAAGGCCATAAATACAGATATATTTTGTCCAAAAGTCCTTTGTATAGATTGAATTTTTTCAGAAGGCCTTCGAATAGCTAAAATTGATTTTGGGTATTTTCGAACAGATAAGAGACGTTCTGGAGGCCTTAACTACACATCGATTTCCATCTGGTGGCCTTTGTACATACGGAAGAGCTTCTGGATACCTTCGGCAGTATATCGTACAAATACATATAATTCCTTCTAAAGACCTTCGAATAGATCGAAAACCTTCTGGAGGCCTTCGAACAGATGGAAGAGCTTCTGAAGGACCTTCAAACAGATAGAATTCTTTTGGAGGCGTTTGTACAGATGGAAGTTTTGAAACTCTTTAATTCATAGAAGACCTGATGAGATGGAATTTTACTTGAAATCCTTCGAACATATATAAGACCTTATATATGCCTTAAATACAGACGAGATTTTTTTGAACCACTTCGAATAGGTAAAATACTTTCTGGAGACTTTTTATGCAGATAGAAGTCCACCGTGCCACCGTGGTGCAATGGTATGCACACCCGCCTTGCACACATAAGGTCGTGGGTTCGATTCCCCGGCCAGGCAACATCAAAACACTTTTCAACGGTGGCAAAATACCCCTCAGTAATGTTGGCGACATTTCCTGAGTATTTCAGCCATGTAAAACTTCTCTACAGAAGTGGTGTCTTAGACACGCCATTCGGACTCGGCGATAAACTGTAGGTCCCATATCATTGAGCTAATATGAATCGGTGTGCACTCATTGATATGAGAGAAGTCTCCCTTGTCCCTTATGGGATGTTTGTGGAACAATTATTATTAGAAGTCCATCAGTAGGCCTTCTGAAGGCATTCGTACAGATAAAATTCCTCTTGAAGGTTTTCGATCAGATAGAAGACCTTTAGTAGACCTCTTATACGGACAGAATACCTGCTAAAGGGCCTTAATACACATTGAATTCCTTCTGAAGTAATCCAAGTCTTCTGTCCCTTTATTTTTTGTTAAAATCCAAAAAATACTTAAAAAATCCACGTTCGGAAAAAAATATTTTAAATAAACAATAATTAAAAACAATTAAGTTACAGTGTTTTATTTATATGTGATTATGGGCAAAAATATTCTTTAAAAATCCATATTAAGAGCGAATTATTCCTTAAGAAATCCACGTTGGAAAAATATTTTTTTAAAAAATCCACGTTTGAAAAAATATTTTTTAAAAAATCCACGTTTTAGGTAAAAACACTTCTTTAAAAATCCACGATTGAGGGTCAAATATTCTTTAAAAAATCCAAGTTTGAGGCAAAAAATCTTTAAAAATCCACGTGTGAGAGGAAAATATTCTTGAAAAATCCACGTTTGAGCAAAAATCTTCAAAAATCCAGGTTTGAGGAGAAATTTATCTTTAAAAAATCCAGGCTTGAGGAGAAATTTGTCTTTAAAAAATTCACGATTAAGGAGAAAATATTCTTTAAAAATCCACGTTTGTGGAAAAAATATTGTTTAAAAATCTGCGTTTCTGAAAAAAATCTGGATTAAAAAATCCACGTTTGTGGAAAAAATATTGTTTAAAAATCTGCGTTTCTGAAAAAAATCTGGATTAAAAAATCCACGTTTGTGGAAAAAATATTGTTTAAAAAATCCACGTTTGTGGAAAAAATATTGTTTAAAAATCCACGTTTGCGGAAAAAATATTGTTTAAAAGATCCACGTTTGTGGAAAAAATATTGTTTAAAAAATCCACGTTTGTGGAAAAAATATTGTTTAAAAAATCCACGTTTGTGGAAAAAATATTGTTTAAAAAATCCACGTTTGTGGCAAATATTTTGTTTAAAAAATCCATGTTTGTGGAAAGATATTGTGTAAAAAATCCATGTTTAAAAATATTCTTTTAAAAAGTCCATGTTTGTGGAAAAATTTTGTTTAAGAAAAAATAATCTTTAAAAATCTATGATTAGGAAAAAATATTTAAATGATCCACTTTTTAGAAAAAAAAAATTATTTGAAAAAATTCTTTAAAATTCAAGTATTATATTAAGAAAAACCAAGCTCTCGTGAAAAAATCTTTTTAAAAAATTTTACGCTTAAGAAAATAAATATTCTTAAAAAATCCAGTTTTTATTGGCGCTTGAAAACCATATTTGAAAATGCGATTTTCTTTGTCTGTTGTGCCTTGATTTCTTTGGACAAAATTAATGGCATCCCGTTTCAAATTGACAAGTCCAAAGATTTATAAATCAATTATGAAATGCATTTTCCCAAACACAAGAATTTTTTTTCCCAACAAGAACAACATTTTTATTTCATGAACATGTTAACAAATCAATTTCCCCAAAAGCTGTCAGCAAACGCTGTTAGGATCATCAATTAGTACAGGAAGCTAAGGAGAAATGTGTTCGCTACTACAATCCCAAACCTTTACCTCTAACATTCTCTCTTCTCAGTATCACTATGATTCAATTAAAAATTTAAATTGAAAAAATTGAAAAATTTAATTGAAGAATTCAAAACTATATGAAAATATATGCGACAGAATCCATTTGAATTTTAATAGAATTTTTGGCAAGCGGATCGTCAAACCTCCATAAAGCAGAAACATAACTGCTGATGGTTGGCTGTTGAAGTTGTTGTTGGTGTTTAATTTGATAGAAGGCTTTTCTAAAAATAAACTCGCACACAAACAACAACAGCAACTTGTAAATGAATTGTCTAATCCATTTGTAGAGAAAGACTTTTACTGGGGATACTCAAATTATTTCTGAGCTGAGAATCTCTTCTTTGTTGGACAATGGTAAATTTAAATTAAGAGAGAATAAGTGTGATTTGTTGTTATGAAAATGTACGGTTGCGAGGAGCACCTTTGGTATAAACACAAACTCTCACAGGGACACCTAAAAGGGCGGAGGGGGTATGCAAGAGGGCGGAGAGGGTATCTGTTATGCTATTGAAAGCGGCAATGAAAATTGTTGGAGCTCTCCTTACTCGTTGGAGATAAATGAAAACAAAATGTAATTTTGATGCGCACACACACACACACGCACTCTCCACCACGACCAAGCAATAAACATTAACCGAACACAATACAGACAGGCAGTCTAGCATCACCAGATTAAGAATGATGCTGCTTTGCTTTAACTTTGACATAACTGTCATCGTTATTCTTGTTTTGTTTTTGATGTTTGTGAGAAAACAACGACGACGGACGAGAGCAGCAGAAAAGAAAACAAAGTGAATAAAAAGGACAACAACTCAATGCTACCGTTAGACTCATCTGCACACACACACACATACAGTCAAATCGACATTTGGAATTTAGAATAAATTGTTGTCGTTACTGTTGTTGTGTTGTTATTGTTGTTTTTGTTATTTTAGGTGCTATGTTGTTATGTGCTGTCACTTTTTCACTTCCCGTTTCATTTTTGGAATAGATTTCCGTTTTTCAATATTCATTTCATCCGTTCTCATCAAATAAATTCATTCACTGTTTTCTGTGTTTTTGTGTGCGGGAAGAGGGCGTCGTAATATGTACCCTAAAAAATTGTTGCAAAAAGAAGGCAGGATAAAAGAGAAAAAAAAAATCATCATCATTTTGTGACCAGTCAGTCGTCAGCCAGTGAGTGTTTCAAGAGTTCGAAGACTTGGGTGCGTATGTATGTTGGAACAAATATTTTTTTAAACATCCATACGGCACAATGGATACTTCAATAAAGTATGAATTCTGATCAGAGACCAAACTTATTTATTCCTTTAGGCGATGATGAGGTTCCTTGGAGTAAAAAAAAAACAAATATTTAAAAAAATTCACGTTTATTGGCCTGATAGTCTTTGCAAAACGTAGTCCTATTCTTAAGAAAATCCACATTTCTTGGTCTGATGGTCAATCTTAAAAAGTCAGCCCTGCGTGGTTTAATGTTGTTAGAAAAAAGTTTTCTCAAAAAATTGGAAATTCTTGATTCGATGGCCCTCGAAAAAATATTATTAAAAAGATCGCACTTCTTGGGCTGATGGTAATTGAAAATATTTAAAAAGTCAATTTTTTTGGTGTGGCCCTATAAAAAATTGTCACAAAATTCGCACTTCTTGCTCTGACTGTCATTGTAAAAATATTTCCAAAAAATCCGCACTTCTTGACTTAATGGCCCTTGAAACATATGGAAGACTGTTCGAATAGAATTCCTACTGGAGACGTTAAAACAGCCTTCGTATAAATAGATTCTTTTCAGAAGGCCTTTAAAAAGTTAAATAGAAATGTTTTGAAAATTTGATTCAATGCCCCTTAGAAAAATTTATTAAAAAACCCGCACTTTTTGGGCTGATGGCAATTGAAAATTTTTAAAAATCCGCACGTTTTGGTCTGATTCTTGAATTAATGGCCCTTGAAACATATGGAAGACTGTTCGAAGGCTTTAAATTCCGAAAGAATTCCTACTGGAGACCTTAGAACAGGCCTTCGTATAAATAGATTCTTTTCAGAGGGCCTTCAAAATGTTAAATAGCTTTTGGGGGTTTGCGAAATTCTTGATCCGATGGCCCTCGAAAAAATATTATTAAAAAAGCCGCACTTCTTGGGTTGATGGCAATTGAAAATATTTAAAAATCCGCACGTTTTGGTCTGATAGCCCTTTAAAAATATTGTAACAAAATTCGTTCTTCTTGGTCTGATTGTCCTTACTTGGCTTTTATACTAAACAGAACGTCTTGTTCCATAAGCCGAACTAAGAATAGATTTCCAAACGCGCCGATCTTTTGCCTTACTTCTCCAATTTTGGACGCCATGTTTTGTGATATCTTCTTCAACTTGGTTTTTCCATCGGAGTTTTGGCCTTCCCTTGGGGCGTATACCGTCGAGTGGCTCGTATTCAAATGCCTTTTTGGCGGGGGCATCTTTATCCATCCTGCTGACATGGCCAAGCCAACGCAATCGTTCTAGTTCGATACGTTTTACTATATCGATGTCGGTCGACTGGTATAGCTCGAGGTTCATACGACGTCGGTATTCACCGTTAACGCATATTGGTCCATAAATCTTTCGAAGAATTTTTCTCTCAAGCACACCAAGTTGTGCCTCATCTGCTTTCGCAAGTACCCATGCTTCAGATCCATACATAAGTACGGGTAGTGTCTGTGTCTGGTAGAGTGTTAGTTTTGTTTGACGAGAGGTGGTTTTACTTTTAAACTGTTTACTTATACCAAAGTAGCATCTGTTGGCCAATATTATCCTTCTTTTGATTTCAAAACTGATGTTGTTCGTTTTATTTATGTCGGTGCCAAGGTAAATAAAGTCATTACTACCTCAAAATTGTAGTTCTGAACATCAACAGTTGGTCCGAGTCTACTGGACGTCTTGCGTGTTGATATCATAAACTTTGTCTTATCGCCGTTGACTGCCAGACCCACTTTGGCAGACTCTTTTTCAATTTTCGCAAAGGTGGCTGTTACGGATCGAGTTGATCGAACTATTATATCAATATCGTCTGCGTAGGCTAGTAACATTATATCCTTATTGTATATAGTGCTATTTTTATCTCTATCGGTATATACATTCGCTTCTCGTATGACCTTTTCCAATAGAATGTTAACTAGGTCACACGATAGGCTGTCGCCTTGCCTGAAACCTCGTTCTGTTTCAAAAGGATACCAAACTCAGACATGGCTTGAAACAACTTTGATCGAATTGGGCTTTCGAAGGCGGCCTAATAGTCGACGAACAGGTGGTATGTGTCGATCTGTCCTTCGTCGGTCTTCTCCAGTATTTGTCGCAGTGTGAAGATTTGGTCAATTGTGGATTGACCAGGTCTAAAACCGCATTGGTATGACCCGATTATGTTATTGACCATGGGTTTTAAAAGTTCACACAGCACACTCGACAGAACTTTGTACGCGATTGGGAGCAGACTTATGTCTCTGTAGTTTGTACACGCCGTCTTGTCTCCTTTCTTGTGTTCGGTACATAGAAGGTTGAGGTTTCAATTGTTGGGTATGCTCTCTTCCTGCCAAATTTCGGTAATTAACTGATGCATACTCCTTATCAGCATTTCGCCACCGGTCTTGAACCGTTCGGCGGGCAGCCCATCAGCTCCTACTGCTTTATTGTTTTTCAGTCGATTAATTGCTTTCATGACCTCGCTTTGGCTAGGTGGAAGGTATTCAACATCGTCGTTTGCGATTGGCTTTGGTGTATCTTCATCGCCGCCCATATTCGATACTAAGAGTTTCATGAAATGCTCCTTCCAGATCCTTAGTACGCTATCTGTACCAGTTACCAGATTCCCTTCATGATCTTTGCAGGAGAATGTGCCTGCACCATATCCTTCAGTCTGGTGTTTTACACTGTGGTAAAATTTTCGGACTTCATTCTGACTCCTGAACATCTCGAGTTTCTCACGCTCACGTTTTTCTTGCTCCTTCTTTTTTCTTCTGAAAATACGCTTTTCCTCTCTCCTCTTCTCCCGATAAGTTTCTTTCGTTCTTCGTGTTGCTACTGAATGCAGGGTTGCTCTGTATGCCGCGTTCTTTTCTTCAGTAGCCTTACGACACTCCTGATCGTAACACAGACTTTTAGGTGTTGGTTTTTGGTACCCAAGCACATATTTTGCGGCAGTTTGAAGTGAGTGGACTATTCTTTGCCACTGCGCTTCCACATTATCGGGCCAAGCAGTTCCGTCTTCCAGCATGTCAGTAAGTTGAGCGAAATAGGCTTGGGCTATCTTTTGTGTTTGCAGCTTCTCGACATCCAGCTTCCGTCCTGTGTTAGATCGCACTTTTGCCGCAACATTAAGGCGAGTGCGTACCTTTGCTGCTACAAGAAAATGGTCCGAATCGATGTTCGCTCCTCGAATCGATCGGATATCTAACACACTGGACGAGTGTCTTCCGTCCATTACAACATGATCAATCTGGTTTCTTGTTTTCCCATCTGGGGATATCCACGTGGCCTTGTGTATGTCGAGGTGTTGGAATCTGGTACTGCTCACTACCATGTTTTTTGCCGCTGTTACCTCATGAAGGCTGAACTTTCCGATCGTGGGACCAAAGATATTTTCTCTCCCAATTTTAGCATTAAAATCTCCTAGAACAATCTTAATGTCATGGTCAGGGCAGCGGTCATATGCTCTCTCTAGGCGCTCGTAGAATATATCCTTGGTCTGTTCTCTTCGGTCGGGGTATGGGCGCAAATGAGACTGCTGTTAAAAAACTTTGCTTTTATTCGGATTGTGGCAATTCTCTCATCAACAGGAGTGAAGCTGGAGACGAGATTTCTAAGCCTCCTATTTACCATAAATCCAATACCTAGCTCATGTTTCGTTTCATGACAGCTATAACACAGTGTGTAACCGTTTGTTATTTTTACGTCTGCCCGGTTCCATCGCACTTCCTGTAAGGCGATAATATCAGCTTTGTACTTGCCAATTATATCCGCCAGTGCGCAAACTGCACCTGCTCTGTAGAGAGTCCTGACATTCCAGGGGCAGATTCGCAGATCATGGCCCTTAAAACGTTTGCGGGGTTCGTCAACTTTAGAGGGGTTTGTTTTTCTTTTTTTTTCTTTGTTTTTTCATAGTAGGCGGTGTTTTGACGGGCTGAGTTACTAGCCCAACGCCCAACCCAAGTTTTATGGGTGAACGCGCGGCACATGTTAGCTCACTACCTTCGTGGGATGTTTAAGGCAGCTCCCCAGGTGACACCACGGGGAGGTCAGTGTCCACTTGAGATGAAAGAGGGACCAAGATAAATCCTGGGCTTTGCCATGTTAAAGCCGGTCAAGACCGTTGCTTGGTATCATTCATCCCCTACGTTTCGGTCCCAAAACTACTCTAAAAATTTAGAACCCTTACAAGTCCATATGCCTGTATCAAAACTTATACATCCCTTTAATTTCGTTCGCTGGGGAACAAATTTATTTCCAATCTTTATTTTTTGTTTAAATCTCTCTAAAAAATCACTGAGATCTAGGGTGCGTATAAGTATTGTCATCAATCATACAACCCAGAGTATTTCAAAATATTATTTTCTATTTTTTTAATTATAACAACACAAAACTGCCATTAAATTTTTATAACAATTTTATTATTTCCTCCAGCCCATACATATTAAAATACAATATCCGTTTTAGTATCTCGCATACATCGGTTATATGTCGTGTTTATTCGAACAACAACAAAAACATTTATTATGTTTGGTGAATGTTTGACAACATGATACACATACAAACAAACATGACTTATGATAATGATAGAGTAAAAAAAGCGAGAGAGGAATATATGACAAATTAATTGTTAAGTGATTTTTTCTGTTCGACAATATAATGGCAGACGCAATCACACACATACACCCGAGCCCACATATACGAGTACATATCTACATATAAAATACAAATATTAGTTTAATTAAATCTACACGACAATGTCATTAATTTTGTTTGGGGTTATGGGGCCGGTTAATGGTTGGGCGGGGTAGGAGAAGGGAGACCGACAACAAAAAATGTAAACAATGTGAACAACTCACGTGATGGTCGTAGACATGTGAACGCCACGAATGGCGGTGTTGTGTTTTTGTAGCAAATATGGGAAGTGATTCCTGTAAAGGCACATTTACCCCCCAAAAAAAGGAGAAACTCTTTAAATTAATATTTCCTTGATTTTCTTAGGAGTTCTGAACAAATTTGTTTATAAATCCTTTGAGGGCCTTAACATTAACCCCCACCACCTCCTGGGTAATTAAACAAATACCCCCAAAAAACGTTGGCAAATCAAAGTTTTTCACTTTGGTGTCTTTCCCCCTTTCCCAGGTGTAAGTAAAATAAACACACCTTCCAAATCATTTATGTTTGTCAAACATTTTTCCCTTGCCACTAATTCTTCATAAACACATAACGACGCCTCCCTCCTCCTGCCCACCATCAATGAAGTGGCGTTACAACATCTCATTAAGAAGAATAAAAAGAAAGTGCAGCAGAGAGAATAGTGAAAATATGTTGAAACTTTGAAGAGCATACTTAGGCTAAGTTTATTTGTGTGGGTGGGCTTAACGATACCTTATATAAGTATACAAGCGAATATCCTCAGAATACAGGTTGTGGTATGCTCGGTTGTTAATCATCTTGTCAACATGTGTTTGTAATGTTTATTTTTGATTCTTAGTGGAAGACACTAAAGGCCTGGGTAAATAAGCTTCCTCGCCTGCTTGCCTTGCTTTCCTGCTTCATTTCTGATATAATAAAAATAAAAGAATACAGGAGGCCGAGCAAATTTTGAACTGGGTTGCCCCTTTCTTTTTCAGAAGCAAGCAAGGTAAGCAGGCGAGGCAGCTTATGTACTCAGGGCTTAAATCCTTTCAGTTTTGAGTTTTTGGGAGAAAGAATCACAGATTTTTTACGTGGATTTTCTTCACTTTTTATACCCTCAGCATTTATGCTAACGAGGGTATATACACTTTCATACGGACAAAATGTGCCTCATCGAAATAATGGTTTTAGACCCCAAGTATGTTTGGACGAAATGTGTTTCAGACAATTTGGAGTCGATTGAGCAATGTCCGTCCGTCTGTCTGTCTGTCTGTCTGTCTGGCTGGCTGGAGCGCACGATAACTCTCGAACGGAGCAACCGATTCGTTTCAAATTTTGGTTTTCGTAATATTTTGCCCAAATTTAGTTTAAGTTCGAAGATGGGCTATATCGGTCCACTTCCGGTACCTCCCACATAAAAGTTCGAAAATGTTCGGAAAATTTGTGCGCACGATAACTCTTGAAGGGAGTAACCGATTTCGTCCATACTTTGCACATCCTGAAATGTGTACCAGACTTAGATAAGGTTTCAATATGGACTCAATCGGTCCACTCATTCGGGTACCTCCCACACAAAATTTCGGAACAGTTCAGTTTAGGGCCATCTCTCGAATCGCTTTGATTTTTGATTTAGCAGCTTGTATTCACTGCCCTTCATACGACGGTCCAAGTTTCATTAGGGGCAAGTCCATACTTCCTGAGAAAATAGCATGAAAGTTGCAAAAACCTCCTATGACACCGCGTGAGGTGGTTGGAGCGCAAGATAACTCTAGAACGGATCTGGCGATTCGGTCCAAAATTTGCAGTTAGTAATATTTTGTCCAAACATGGTTTAAGTTCGAAGATAAGCCATATCGGTTCACTCTTCCAGATATAGATCAGGTTTAAATATGGACTATATTTGTCCACTCCATCCGGTACCTCCCACACAAAATTTCGGATAAGTTCACTTTAAGACCTGATATCGAATCACATTGATTTTTGTTGAAGCAACTTGCATTCGCTGCCTCAATTACGATAGTAAAAGTTTTTTTTCAGGGGCAAGTCCATACTTCTTGAGCAAACAGCCCGAAGCGTGTAAAAACCCCATAGACACCATATGTTGTGGCTGGAGATCCACTTCCATAATGGTCAATGTCGATCCATTCCTTTTAGTATCTCCTCCGCAAAACTTTTGATCTTTAATCCTAATCAACATTTTTGTCGGTTCAAACGCCCAACATTTTTAAAAACCCCGTAAATAAATTTTTTTGGGAAAAATTGTTTCAATATACACAGGCTGAGGGTATATCTCTGTCGGCAAAGCCGACTGATACTTTTTTACTTGTTTTGGTTTCAGCTCATTAAAAGCGAAGTTTTCTTATTTTTTGTTCACATTTACGATGACCTTTAAAAGGAGGGGTCTCTGTAAAAATTACCTCCAGATGGTTTTCTATCTGCTCGAAGACCTTTAAAATACTTTCTTTCTGTAAGAAGGTACCCAGAATATCTTCTATTTGTCCGATGGGCTTCAGAAAAAATTATATCTGTATTTTACGGCTTCTGAGGATTTTCTAACTTGTCAAAGGCCTTCAAAAGGATTTCTGTCAGTACTTGTGGCCTCCAGAAGGTATTCTATCTGTTCGAAAAACTTCAGGAAGAATTAATCTCTACGAAGGACTTCAAAACAAATTCGATATGTATTTAAGGCCTTTAGAAATTCTTGGGTTTGGGCGTCCCCTAGAAAAAAGCAGCCTACTATGAAAAAACGAAAGAAAAGAAAAATAAATCCCTCTAAAGTTGACGAACCTCGCAAACGTTTTAAGGACCATGATCTGCCAAGCTGCACTTGGAATGTTCGCACTCTTTATAGAGAAGGTGCAGTTTATGCATTGGCAGATGTACTTGAAAAGTACAAGGCCGACATTACTGCCATACAGGAAATACGATGGATTGGGAAAGGCGTCACAACCACACCTAAAGCATGAGTTTGTTTGCGGATTTGTAGTTGGTCGGAGGTTAAAACATCTGGTCTCCAGCTTCACCTCAGTGAATGAAAGACTAGCTGCAATTCATTTAAAAGCAAATTTCTTCAACATCATCTTTTTTTTGCGCTCATGCTCCCACTGAAGACAAGGACGAACAGACCAAAGATATATTTTACGAGCGCTTAGAAGAAACTTATGACCGTTGTCCTGACCATGACATTAATATTATTCTAGGCGATTTTAATGCCAAAATTAGAAAGGAGAATATCTTTGGTCCAACAGTCGGGAAATTCAGTCTTCACAGCGAAACATCTGACAATGGTATGAGGCTGTGCAGCTGCAAACAACATGGTGGTTAGCAGTACCAGATTTAAGCATCTCGATATTCATAACGGCACTTGGCTGTCGCCGGAGCAAAGAACAAGAAATAAAATTGATCATGTTGTGATAGATGGAAGACATGCATCGAGCATGCTGGATGTACGATCGTTTCGAGGTGCAAATATAGACTCGGACCACTACCTTGTTGCAGCAACATACCTTTGCTGATCAGATTAAATGTAGCAAACAAACTGCGAACAGACACAACACGGAAGTTAGACATCGGTAAGCTGCAATCACAACAGATAGCCACAGCCCGAACTGCTTAATCAAAACACTCCTCGTTCCGATAACATATCAGGGCACTGGCAAAACCTTGCCCACTCCATGCAAACAGCCGCAAAATAATAAGGCAGCAGGAGCCAGCCGAGCTGTTCAAAACGCTGATAAGGTGTATGCATCAGCTAGCAGAATCTGCCAGGAAGAACGCGTACCCGACGATTGGAACCTGAGCATCCTGTGTCCCGTCCATAAGAAAGGAGATAAGAATTTATGCTCCAACTATAGGGACATAAGTTTTCTCCCTATCGCCTACAAGATAGTGTCAGGGATATTGTGCGAACGCCTGATGCTCATGGTCAACGAAATAATTGGGTCATACCAATGCGGATTTAGACCTGACAAGTCCACCATTGACCAGATATTTACCCTGCGGCAAATCCTGAAGAAGACCCAAGAGATGCAGATCGACACCTACCACCTTTTTGCCGATTATAAAGCAGTCTTTGACAGCCCGCTACTTTCAAAGGTATTCCAAGCCATGTCTGAATTTTGTATTCCCGCAAAGCTCATTCGGCTTTGTAAAATGACTGTAACTGACACAAGATCTTCATTTAAAATAGGAAAGAACCTCTCCGAAGAGTTTTGTACCAAAAGAGGTTTCAGGCAAGGCGAGGTTTCTTTTCAACATCCTGCTAAAAAAGGTTATACGAGAGGCAAACGTCAAAAGAAGTGGCACATTCTACACCAATAGCCACATGTCACTTGCTTATGCTGATGATATAGACATCATGGGACGATCAGTAAAAGAAGTAACCGATACCTTTTTGAAGGTCGAAGGAGAATCTGCTAAAGTGGGTCTGGCGGTAAATGGCGAGAAGACCAAGTTGATGGTGTCGACGCGCAATGCGTCCAATGAACTTGGACCAACGTTGAAGTTGGTTCCTATAATTTTGAGATAGTAAAAGATTTCGTATACCTCGGCACCGCCGTAAACACAACATACGACATCAGTTGTGAAATAAAAAGAAGAATTGTAATGGCCAACAGATGCTACTTTTGGCTTAAGTAAGCACTTTAAATACAAAGCCACAACTCGTCAAATAAAAAATAACGCTATACAAAACACTGATACTACCCGTGCTAATGTATGGTTCCGAAGCCTGGGTACTTGCGCAAGCTGATAAGGAAGAGCTTGGCGTGTTTGAGAGAAAAATTCTTCGAAAGATCTACGGATCAATCTGCGTAAACGGTGAATATCGACGTCCCATGAACCACGAGCTGTATCTGCTATACAACGACATCAATATAGTTAAACGTATCGAGGTGTAGCGATTGCGTTGGCTAACCCGCTAAAAAGGCGTATAAATTCGAGCCACATGGCCTAACAACTACCCAGAAGTCATTCTGAAGGTCTTCTATCAATTCGAAGGTCTTCAAAATGAATCTTACCTATATAGCAGGTCTCCACAAGGGTTTCTATTTGATCAAAAGGCCTTCAGAAGTAATTATATCCGTACTTAAGTCCTTGTGGAAGTGTTCCATCTATTCGAAGGTATTCAGAAGAATATCTGCAGGAAC
The DNA here is from genome assembly GCF_047663935.1 of Musca autumnalis. Taxonomy (NCBI): domain Eukaryota; kingdom Metazoa; phylum Arthropoda; class Insecta; order Diptera; family Muscidae; genus Musca; species Musca autumnalis. The sequence continues at coordinate 70,776,145 of NW_027411644.1, forward strand.
ATGTATTATATCTGTACTTAAGTTCTTACGAAAGTATTCTGCCTGCATAAAAGGACTCCAGAAAGACTTTCATCTGTTTCTGCCTGTACAACAGGCCTCTAGCAGGTCTTAAATCTGGTCAAATGCTTTAAAAATTCAATTTATATAACAAGCCTACAGAAGACCTTCCGCCTGTCTGAAGGCCTTTAGAAGGAACTCTTTCTGTATAACAGGCCTCTAGACGGCCTTTCATGTTCAAGGGATTCTATCTCTTCGAAGGCTTTAAATGGCTTTATTAAAGAATATTTTTTCCTTTGTCGTTGTTTCTTTATAGTCAGAAGACCTGCCAAAGTCCTTCAGAAGACGTCTAAATCGACTCCAGAAGGCCTTCTATTTGTCCGAAGGCCTTTAGAAGGAATTCTATTTGTACTTAAGTCCTTCTAAAGGTTTCTATCTGTATAACAGGTCTCCAGAAGTTTTTCTATCTGGTCGAAGGCCTTCAGTTGGTCATCTAACTGTATAGAGGCCTCCACATCTATTTTAAAGTCTTCAGAAGGATTTCTATTTGCATAACAGGACTGCAGAAGTTATTTTACTTCTTTATTGTACTTCTAACTGCATAGAAGGTCTCCAAATGATATTTTATCTGTTTGAAGGCCATCAGATGGACTTCTATTTGTATAACAGGTCTCCAAAAGGTATTCTATCTGTCCAAATGCCCTTTGGTGGACTTTTATCTGTATAACAGGCCTCCAGAAGGTCTTGTTTTTTATATTTGTATAAAGAGTCTCCAGAACATCTTTTATCTGGTCGAACACCTTCAGAATAAAGTATATCCCGATAAAAGTCCTCCAGAAGGTCTATTATCTGGTCGAAGGTCTTCAGAAGAAATTATATCTGTACTTAAGTCCTTCTGAAATTCTTCTATCGGTATAAGGTGTCCTATCTGCAATCCAAAAGTTCTATTATCTGGTCGAAGGTCTTCAGGAGAAATCATATCTGTACTTAAGTCATTCTTAAATTCTTCTATCGGTATAGCTGGTCTCTAGAAGGTATTCTATGTGGTTGAAGACCTTCTGAAGGCATTATAGCTTTATAACATGCCTCCAGATGATATTATATCTGATAAAAGGTCTTCAGAAAGAATTCTAACCGAAGGCTTTCTGAAGGAATTCTATGTATATATAGGGTTCCAGAACGTGTTCTATCTAGTCGAAGACGACCAGAATGATGTCTACCTGTTTTACAGGATAGTCTTCTATCTTATAAGAGAATGTTTTCTATATATTCAAAGGTCTTAAAAATTAATTCCACCCCCATTGAATGTCTCCAGAAAATCTTCTCTCTGTCTATTCTATCTGCTCGTCGTTGTGAGAAGCGTTTGCATATGTAACTTAGACCTGCAGAAGGAATTCTACCTGCATTTAAGGTCTACTACAAAGTCTATAGAAGAAATTATACCTGTATTTTATGACTTCAAAAGGTCGTCAATCTATTCGAAGGTCTTAAAACGGAATTCTACCTGTATTGTAATGTACTTAATAAGTTTTTCCCAATAATTGCAGTCATTAGGTTTGAAGCTAGTGCTACTATTATGGGATATCTATCAGGACTATAAATAGATCCAGAATGCCCAAAAGAAAAGAGACGATGGGAGCCTTTACATCGCTAGCTAGTCGGTTATGGGGGAGTTCTTGTCTCTCATCTTTAGACATAATTTCGTACAGAATATTTATTTTAGACTCCCTTGATACTGAATGACTACTATTTATACTATCAATAGAAAAAATGGGCTAGATCAGTCAAAAACAATTACAACAAAAAAATACCCCTGTTTTGACTGGATATGAGAAAACAAGAAAGAATATATAAAGACAATGTTCTAAATTAACGAGATAGGAACCTTCAGATGTTATAAGGTTCATCTTCAACCCACACCTACCTTTTCCACGTTAAAATTTGTATCGGGACCCGAGAGAGATTACACCTAACCCTTCCTGTCTTGCAAGAAACACAAATTGTTAGATTTAGCAATTCATTTTGATAAATGTACTTTATTTCAACCCATAAAGAATTTTAGCATGTGGAGTATGTAATGTAGTTATAACAATATTTAATTCATTTTTTTTCTTACAATTTAAAAAAAAGGTTTTGTTTAGAAAAAATATTTAGTAAAATAATCAGTGTTGTTTTTTTTATAGCCAGGAAATTTACTGATATGAGAATTTTACCGGTTAGTATTAAATATTTTTTTTTCGGTTTAACCTAATAAACCTGCAAAGTTTAACAAAAACTGGATAATGATCTTAAAACGTAATGATGCGTTTGATATGTAAACAAATAAGAAAAAATTACTATTGTGAATGAATGGTTTACACTAATGGGTAAGATAAGGAGGAGAAGAATGAATATAAAAGAAAGTATAACCGAAACCTACATACAAACAATGTAATGACAAAATCTGTAACTATGGGCATATATGGTAATATGAAGGTGCAAATAGAAAACAATGGAAGAAAGAAAAAAAAAGGGAGAACTTCATGTGACGCTATTGCTGTTACTGCTTGTGACCGAAACAAAAGATCAATGATGGGTTGATTTCTTGTTCTTTTTTTCTCTATTTTGTATAGTTGTAATTATTTGTCATGAAGTTTTCACCTTGAATTAAATATATGAATTTAGAATTCCATTTTTACTCACCCAAATGCGTTGATGACGTTGAGGCCTCAGCGGTGTCAACCCTTTGGTGTTCAGGCTAGATTAATAGGAGTAATTGATTATCATAAGATGCACGTTCATGCCAAAATTTACCACATAGTTTTCTTTGTTTTTAAACATTCATATTCACTCTTATTCTTTTTTTTTACACAATTAGTTTTCTTTTTTATGTACTTTAGGATGGATAATATGATTAAAATATAGATGTTATTACCACTTAAATTTCTTAGAATAATTAATTAGCGTTTTTTTTAAAGATATCTTCAATATTTGTTTTACACAACACTCCGTAGTTTAATTCGCAACGATTCTCATGATAGACGCGAGAAGACTGATTGTTTGTTTGGAGTGAGTGAAACGCCTGAGGTGATATCCAAATGGAATTTGGTTTTTCTCCTTTTCTGGAATTTGTTTTTGCCATACAGTAGGGCCTCTTATTTTGAAAAAAACTTCCCGTCTGGAGTGATGGGGAAGAACTGAATCTCCCAAATGTTTCCCTTGCTGGATTTCTGGGGAACTAGATGGATTCCTTCTGGCGATTTTCCGAAACTGTCGGAATTTAATATATACCAATGTGAAGAACATATACTTGTTTAGGCAGTATTTAAAAGGATGGCAGAATATTCTCACTGTGAAGGAATGATTATGATATAATCATTCGATAAGTTCGTAGACGGAGATTCTGGTAAAGATGAACCATCGGCTACGTAGAGCTAGTCCAGGATGGTTCCAAGGAGAATCTATGGCAAACGAGAATTTGGTTAACATTTTTAAGAAAATTGGGTCTGCGTTGCTACCCGTCAAAGGGTTTCCCAACGAGTTTCCTCAATATTTTTGCCACAAAAGTCGTCTTTATTTCCACGATGATTTCAGAAATATCCGATGTAGAATATATATATGTATATATGATAAATTTGAACCAATATGAAGTTTGTGATTTTCAATTACGTCTGATCGCTTGAAGATTCACGTGGAAAAGGAAGTTGATATTTCTTTTTTTAATACATAGGAACTCAATTGACGTATGTCAATTGAAGTCGATAGCTCCGCTATCCGATAACATATTTATAAAAGCCGCAGTTGTGTTATCGAAATTATAATCTCACCAATACCATATGTTGGTATAGGACCAGACTTCGTATTAAACGGCATCCTTGTAGTTGGACGGATTGTAAGCATAACAGAAAATGTTGGGTTTTTTTAGGGAATTATTAAGTGAACAAAGCCATTAACGGAGGTCTACCCTAATATTACTTCCCCTTAATTTGTCATTCCAATGTATTCATCAAAACAATGCACATTGGGCCCAATGACAGGTTTTTGAGGCAACAAGTCACTGGAAGCAGCTAGAGCTACCAAATTTCGTTCCAATGTTTTTAATGGGCATAAAAGTACTTCTGCAAAATTTGGTAAGAATCGGTTCAGATATAGATATAGTTTTCATGTATATGTTTCATCCGATTTAATCCGATTTTATTTTTAAGCCCCACAAAGGTCACAATTTGCATCCGATCGCCTTAAAATTTGATATGGTAAATCCTGTTCAGGTTAGAATCAGGTCCTGAAAATTTGGCTCTGATCGGTTCAGATATATATCTACATATATATAGAAACCTTTTCAGGTATACCATGATGTTCGAAATATAAATCTTCTGAAATGGCTGGACCGAATTTGATAAAATTTTGTTTGTAGATTCATAAGGTCTGAGAATAGATCGTAAGGTACTTTTTATACCGAAAAATGGAGGGGGTGGGGGACCTCCCCCACAACAAGTTTTAGCCAAACGCGAAATCTCAGAGATTATTAGACGCATTGGTATACAAAACAATAGTAATTGTGACCTCTATCATTAATTTATGTTTTGGAAGTAGAAAACCGCGATCGCGTCCGTTATTTGAAAACTGTTTGTAGTACCAGTTATTAAATTTAAAGATCTAGAATATTGAAGATTTCAATGCTTGGTGTAACTCGGATAAGATTACTATAAAATTTGGCGACTTGTGTCATATTGAGCATCGTCCAGTCCCAACCCAGTCTAATAAATTAAAATATCCACATTTTTAAGTGTCACGCTATCTGTAAGTAATTTTCTATAAGTATTCGGATCCATACGGACATGAAATTTTTTTACACATATAGTACTCACTATTACCTTCTATCAGATATATATAGTTTCGACAATACGTCGCAATACCGCGAGTTTTATTCCAAAAACTATTTAAACTACAATACGAACTACACAAAAAATACACCACAAGTCTACTTCAAATATTCCTTACCAAATCTAACTTCTTTTATTTCTTAATCAGAATATTAATTTATATACCTTTACACGTTTTATCCATTAAAAAAGCTGTTTATTAAATCAGCGGTTTTTAATTGCCGAGCGAAACAAATTTGTTCTGCGTTGGATAAATTTTTATAAAATTTTACAAAGTAACATGCAATATCTTTGACAGCTCGGTATGTGACCACGAAGCGTTGCCAGGTTGAAATGATTTTGTTTCTAAGTGGCTCAAAGTGTTAAGAATCTAATCCCGTTACTAATTTATACAAATATATGACTTCAAAACTAGACTTTTTGCCTCAGAAACCTGCCATTGGGCCCAATGTGCAATGTTACAAATACAAGTAGTTTTATTCTCTTAACAAATTCTCGCATGCGATATTTTGCTACCATCATTGTTAAACTATTTATTCCTCTCAGATTTTATTCTACGCTGAGTAACTTGAATTTGGGTTTTACGCTACAATATCTCATTACAGTATTTAAGGTTTCTTCTAAGACATTTTCAAAGAATTTTATCTGCACGAAGGCCTACAGATAGAGCTATATATGAATTTTATGATTTCAGAAGGTTTTTCTATATATTCAAAGACCTTAAACATGAATTTCATCCGCATTGAATATCCCCAGAAGATCTTCTATCTATTCTATCTGTTCGTCGTTGCGAGAAAGGTTTGAAGGAAGGAGAAGGGAAGAACGAATTCTACCTGCATATTTAAAGGCTCCATAAGAAATGATACCTGTTATTTATGACTTCAGAAGGTCGTCAATCTATTCGAAGGTCTTAAAAAGGAATTCTACCTGTATTTAAGATTACTTCTAAGACATTTTCAAGGAATTCTATGATTTCAGAAGGGTTTCTATATATTCTAAGGCCTTAAAATGAATTCCACCCGCATTGAATGCCTCCAGAAATCTTATATATATTCTAACACCTCAGAAGGAATTCTATCTGTATTTGTGGCGTTTGAAGAAGAAATTCTATAGTATAAAAATCTTAGAAGGTCTTCTATTTGTTCCAAGGGCTTAAGAAGGAATTCTATCTGTATAAAAGGCCTCCAGAAGGTCTTCTATCTTAATAATAATGAACATTTTTTCTTTGACGTGGTTTCTTTATAGACAGAAGACCTGCTAAAGACCTTCTATGTTCAGAAAACCTCTTAAAGGCCTTTATAGACGGAAAACTTATAAAAGGACTCCAAATGGCCTGCAGAAGGGCTTCTATATGTTGTTCTATGTGTTTCTAGGCCCTTCAGAGGGAATTCTAAATGTTTAACACCACCAGAAGATCTTCTATCTGTTCGAGAGCCTACAGATGGCCTGAAGAAGGGCTTCTATATGTTGTTATATGTGTTTCTAGGCCCTTCAGAGGGAATTATACCTGTATAACACCACCAGAAAATCTTCTATGTGTTCGAAAACCTCCAGATGGCCTGCAGAAGGGCTTCTATATGTTGTTTTATGCCTTTCTAGACCCTTCAGAGGGTCTGTTTAACATGTTTAACACCACCAGAAGATCTTCTATGTGTTCGAAAGTCTTAAGAAGGAATTCTCTCTGTATACCAACTCTTCAGAAGGTCTTCTATCTATTCGAAGCCCTTAAGAAGGATTTTCTCTCCGTATAAAAAGGCCTTCTAAAACTTTCAATCTGTTCGAAGGCTTTCAGAAGGAATTATATATGTGTAAAACCCCAGTAGGTCTTCTATATGTTCGAAGGCCTTCAGATGGAATTATATCCGTATTTAAGTTGTTCAGAAAGTCCTCTATCTGCACTAAAGGCCTCCAGAAGGTATTTTATCTCTTCGAAGACTTTAAGTGGATTTATTAAAGAATATTTTTTCCTTTGTCGTGGTTTCTTTATAGACAGAAAACCTGCTGAAGACCTTTTGTGTTCAGAAGATCTCTAAATCGAGGCCTTCAGAAGGAATTCTATAACAGGACTGCAAAAGGTATTTTATCTGGTCGAAGGCATTCAGAATGACATTTATGTGTACTTCTAACTGCATAGAAGGCCTCCAAATGATGTTCTATCTGTTTGAAGGCCATCAGATGGACTTGAATTTGTATAACAGGCCTTCAGAAGGTATTCTATCTGTCCAAATGCCCTTAGGTGGACTTCTATATGTCTACTATCATGTTCGAGGGCCTTCAGAAGAATTCTATATGTATAAAGAGTCTCCAGAACGACTTTTATCTGGTCGAACACCTTCAGAATGAAGTATATCCTTATAAAAGGCCTCCAGAGGATTTATTATCTGGTCTAAGACCTTCAGAAAAAATTATATCTGTTCTTAAGTCCTTCTGAAATTCTTCTATCGGTATATGGTGTTCTATCTGGCCTTCAGAAGGTCTATTATCTGGTCGAAGGCCTTCAGAAGAAATTATATCTGTACTTAAGTTATTCTGAAATTCTTCTATCGCTATAACAGGACTACCGGAAGTATTATATCTGGTCGAAGACCTTTTGAAAGAATTCTAGCTGTATAACATGCCTCCAGATGATATTATATCTGGTCGAAGGTATTCAGAAAGAATTCTAATCGAAGGAATTCTATCTATATATAGGCTTCCAAAACGTGTTCTATCTAGTCGAAGACGACCAAAATGATGCATATCTGTACAACAGGCCTCTGTATAAAAGGCCTCCCGAAGGTTGTTTTTATTTTGCAGATGAACTTCTAACCCTATAATAGCCCTCCAAACGCGCTTCTCTTTGTTTGAAGGTTATCAGATGGTCTATTAGTTATATAACAGTTCTCCAGGAGGTCTTTTATCATATCAAAGGCCTTCAGGGGGCTTCTATCTGTATAACAGCCTTCAGAAGGTCTTATATCTAGAAGGTCTTCCTTCTCCAAACCATTTTTTTCCGTTACCGACAAAAATCGGTGAAATCATGCTTACAGTTTCGGCAATTAACGACATTATTCGGTAAGTTAGCGGCCAATAAAAAGTAGTCAATCGTAAAATTCTACCGATAGCAACAGTGTTGTCAACTCTTATTTGAATTTTTCATTAATAATTTTGTGTTTAAATGTTACTAAAAAAATTAGTTAGAGAATCGTACTACTGAAGGTCTTCATGTAGATAGAATACCTTCTGAAGGCCTGTTATACAGGTAGTAGTCCACCTGAAGGCCTTTGATCTGATAAAAGACCTTCTGCCGAACTGTTATACAACTAGAAGTCCAACTGATGACCTTCAAACAAATAGAAGGCCGGATCGCACTACAGAGGGCCTTCTATCTGTTCGTGGAATTTTTAAAGAACATTTTTCTCTTAATTCTGGATATTTTAAGGAATATTTATTTATACCGAAGACCTTTCTATGGCCGTCTTTAGACAAATGTCTAATGACATATGTCCTCCTAAGTATCTTCATTAGACCGAAGACCCCTTAAAGGCTTTCTATGGACAGAAGACTTTTTAAAGGTAATGGGCATAAGACCTTCTAAGGGCTTTATATGGATAGAAGGCTTACTTAAGGCCTCCTGGAGACTGAAGACCTTTGAGAGGTCTCCTATAGGCGGAAAATATTTTAAAGGCCTTCTTTAGGCGGAAGGTCTTTTAAAGGCTTTCCATAGGCAGAGGACCTCCCAAAGGCCTTTAACAGACAGTAGATTTCTTAAAGGTCTTCTATAGACAAAAGGGCCTCTTAAAGGCTTTCTATAGACAGAATATCTTTTGAAGGCTGGAAGGAATGGAAGACCTTTTAAATAACTCTTTTAAAGGCTTTCCATAGACAGAGGACCTCCTAAAAGTCTTCAACAGACAGCAGATCTCTTAAAGGTCTTCTATAGACAAAATACCTTTTAAAGGCCTTCTTAAGGTTTTAAACAGAATACCTCTTAAAGGCTTTCTATAGACAGAATACTTTCTAAATGCTGGAAGGAATGGAAGACCTCTTTTAAAGACAGATGCCCTCCTAAGTATCTTCTTTAGACCGAAGACCCCTTAAAGGCTTTCTATGGACAGAAGACTTTTAAAAGGTCATCTATGAGCATAATACCTTCTAAAGGCTTTATATGAACTGAAGGCTTACATAAGGCCTTCTGGAGACTTAAGACCTTTTAGAGGTCTCCTATAGCCGGAATATATTTTAAAGGCCTTCTTGAGGCGGAAGGTCTTTTAAAGGCTTTCCATAGATAGAGGACCTTCTAAAGGCCTTTAACAGACAGCAAATCTCTTAAAGGTCTTCTATAGACAAAAGACCTCTTAAAGGCCTCCTATAGACAGAATATCTTCTAAAGGCTGGAAGGGATGGAAGACCTATTAAATAACTCTTTTAAAGACTTTCCATAGACAGAGGACTTCCTAAAGGTCTTCAACAGACAGCAGATCTCTTAAAGGTCTTCTATACACAAAAGGCCTTTTAAAGGCCTTCCATAGAGAGAAGAGATCTTAAAGGTCTTCTATAGACAGAGTACGTCTTAAAGATCTTCTATAGACAGAAGTCCTCTTAAAGGCCTTTAATAGACAGAAGAACTCTTAAAGGTCTTCCATACACGGAAGTCATTCTTAAGGTCTTAGACAGAATACCACTTAAGGGCCTTCTATTATCGATAGAATAACTTCTAAAGGCTGGAAGACCTCTTAAGGACCTCTTTTAAAGGCTTTCCAAAGACAGATGACTTCCTAAAGGCATTCAACAGACAGCAGATCTCTTAAAGGTCTTCTATAGACAGAGTACGACTTAAAGATCTTCTAAAGGCCTTCTATATACAGAAGTCGGTAACTCAAAAACTGAGTTAGAGGCACTACTGAAGGCCTTCAAGTAGATAACAAATCTTCTGAAGGCCTGTTATACAGATAGAAGTCCACCTGAAGGCATCTGATCTGATAGAAGACCTTTTGGAGAACTGTTATACAACTAGAAGTCCATCTGATGACCTTCTAACAAATAGAAGCCCGGATCGCACTACAGAGGGGTATCTATCTGTTCGTGGAATTTTTAAAGAACATTTTTCCCTTAATTCTGGATATTTTAAGGAATATTTATTTATACCGAAGACCTCTTTATGGTCATATTTAGACAAATGTCTAAAGACAGATGTCCTCCTAAGTATCTTCTTTAGACCGAAATCCCCTTAAAGGCTTTCTATGGACAGAAGACTTTTTAAATGTCATCTATGGGGATAAGATCTTCTAAAGGTTTTATATGGACAGAAGGAATATATTTTAAAGACCGTCTATAGGCCTTTTTTAGGCGGAAGTGCTTTTAAAGGCTTTCCGTAGACAGATGACCTCCTAAAGGCCTTCAACAGCCAGCAGATCTCTTAGGCCTTCCATAGACAGAGTACGTCTTAATGATCTTCTAAAGGCCTTCTATGGACAGAAGTCCTCTTAAAGGGCATTCATAGATAGAAGATCTCTTAAAGGTCTTCCATACATAGAAGTCGTTCTTAAGGTCTTAGACAGAATACCCCTTAAAGGCCTTCTATATACAGAAGACCTCTTAAAGGTCTTCCATTAATTAAAGGTCTTAAGGTCTTCCATAGGCAGACTAACTTTAAAGCCCTTATATACACAGACGGCCTCTTTAAAGCCTTTCATAGACAGAAGATATCTTCAAAGCATTCTATAGACAGACGTCATCCTTAATGACTTCCAAAAACAGAAGAAATTTTAAAGGTCTTCTACAGACAAAATACCCATCCATAGACATAAGACCTCTTAAAGGCCTTCTATAAACAGAACACCTTCTAAAGGCCTTCCATAGACGGATGACCTCTTAAATGCCTCTTTTAAAGGTTTTCCTTACACAGAGGTCCTCCTAAAGGCCTTCAACAGACAGCAGATCTCTTAAAGGTCTTCTATAGACAGAAGACCTCTTAAAGGCCTTCTATAGATAGAATTCCTTCTAAAGGCCTTCCATAGATGGAAGACCTTTTAAAGACTTCTTTCAAAGGCTTTCCATAGACAGATAACTTCCTAAAGGCCTTCAACAGACAGCAGATCTCTTAAAGGTCTTCTATAGACAGAAGACCTCTTAAAGGCCTCCTTTAGACAGTAGATCTTAAAGTCCTTCTATGGATGGAACACCTGTAAAATCCCTCTTTAGACAGAAGACCTCTAAAGGACATTTATAGTCAGGAGGCCTCTTAAAAGGCTTCTTTATACAGAAGACCACCCTCCTAAAGGCCTTCTTTTGTCAGTAGTCCTTGTTTAATTCCAAATGGTTTCCGCATTTTAGGAAATTTTTAATTTCTTCTGCCGTTAGAATTTGAATATATCCAGCACAAATGCAACTTTGTGCATTCGCACGAAGTGATAGATGTCAAATTCTAACGAGTAAAATTCGCGCCACTTTGCAACACCTAGCTTACTCGTTACATTGTAACTTCACTTCTTTTCGGATATTCGTCCACGAAGCAACACAATTTGTAAATAAAAAGGTAAAGATATTGTTTTCCAAACAATATTATTAAATAAAAGATTTTAATTTTATTATTACAAAAGAATTGATACTGTCGTTTTCCTTTTTGGTTTTTTTCTTTTTATTGCTCCGCAAACATTGGTCCTGTTCGAGCCAAATTGAATTGGTTTTTGTGCACAACAACAAATCTAATTGGTTTTTTTTGTCTGTCCTTTCCAAGGCGCACTGACTCCGTCAGCATCACCAACAACACTTCATCATCACCATATTCATCTTCATTACCATCACCAAATATCATCTAATATTGTTTAAGGTGAGTACCGTCAATATTTGTGAGCATTCGCGTGTGTTTTTTCTTGCATTTCTGCTAAAAAATCAAAGTGTTAATTTTTTCTTAATAACTAAAATACGTCCGTCTTACAACACCGTCGATCGTTGTTGTTATAGTTTTGCAAATAACTACATTGCATATTCTCAGTAGGCGAGAATAATACAAGAAAGTGTGAAAGTGTATTAAATAACCAAAAGCAAAAAGTGCAGTGAACTTTCAATAATACTTGTTGGTGGCAAAATTCTTTTAAATAAGATTCATAGTGTTGTTAGTGTTTTGTTTATCCCTATTTAAAGTGCCCAATTTTAAAATTTTAAATAGAAGCAAAGGGAAAAAGAAGAAAAAAAAAAACACTAACAAATATACCTGCCAACCATCGTCACTGCTTGTTCGATTATCGTTGCTTGTTGGTTATATACACATACACACATATTATTGATATACGAGGGCCGGTTCAAAAGGCAGTTATACGACGGTCGGTTGAAAAGTTTGCATTCAATTTAAATTAAATTTTTGAAATTTTATATCGATTTTTTTTTGAGAAAAAAATTTATTCGAGTGAAAAAATTATCAAACGGGTCGACTTTCGGTGCACCCTACACTCGATATTAAGTAAAGTAGACTCAAATAAGTGATTTTTCCCGAATATTTTATTAATTATAAATATATTTCTATATTTATTTGAATTGCTTATACAATTTATTTGATTTTTTGGAATCTTATTGTTGTTGTTGGTCGTTCGGGTGTATTTTACAGTCCGTACACCCTACTTTTGGTTGAAATTTTTTCGAATTTCTAGATTTTTTGAACTTTTTTGAATTTTTTCCCCCTTCTTCTTGAAAAATAATTGGGTTGTGTATTTTTCGACACAGCTAACCGATTTTTTTTGATACACTGAGGAAAATTGTGTTACTTTTCGGTACACTGGGAAAAATTAATTCGTAATTTTTTGTTGAATTTTCTTGGGTTTTGGAGTATTTTTCGATACATTAAAAGAAAATTTTGGTATTTTTCGATACCGATTGTAAATATTTTTGGATTTAGGCAATTTTTTTCGAATTTTTTGAAGCGTTTTTGTTTACATTGGTGGTTTTTGGATCTTAGAATTTTTATTCGAAAACAGGATATAGTGAATTTATTCGAATTCATTTGGTGTTTGTATAATTTTTTTCGAGCGATTTTGGAAGATTTTTATATTTTTTTGATTTTTTGTGCTTTCGGTTCAATTAATTTAAATTCTAATCAAAATGTCGCTTACTCCTTTGGACTTTTTCATTAGAGCCACTGATTTCCTTATCACTTTCGATCAAAATCTATCTGCTCTCCGAGATGAAGATTTTGATGTTTACATTCTTGAGGCGCAAGCCGTTGAAGTAAAGGAAATGTGGGGAAAAGTCAAAGATAGGTATGATGAATGTCTTAATTACCTAAAAACTTCTGATCATCCTGATCCTACAGATGTTACCTCGGCTGAGAGTAAATACCAGGTAGCGTTTAAGGCATTCATAAATAGCATTGCCATGATTAATAGGAAATTGGATAAAGTTAGAACACCGAAGACCTCTTCGGCCAATATTGGGCACAATGGAAATAGTACCCTGCGATCGGAGTACAATGGTTCCGATGATAGTTTACCTATTTCTCAGGTTTCTCATCGTACGGGAGCATCAATGGGAGCGTCAGCGTACTTAGGTGAGAGTAATTTTCATAATTTGCATCTACCTCCTTGCGATATTGATGTTTTCAACGGGGATTTCCTTTCCTGGCCGACATTTAGGGATTTCTTCTCCGCTGTTTTTATTAAAAATAACAGTCTAAGTGACATTGAAAGGTTATGTCACTTATTGAAAAAGACAAGTGGCGAAGCGAAGGATATAGTTTCCAAGTTTCCTCTTACCCATAAGAGTTTTGACTTAGCGTGGAAGGCATTAAAGGCCACTTATGACAATGTTCGTATACTTGTCAATAATCAATTGAAATTATTATTCGATCTTCCGGTCCTTGAAAACGAATCTTGTTCAGGATTGAAAAATTTACAAAGAGGAATAAATGGTTGCATTTCTGCAATGGCCATTTATGATGTCTCTACAGCTGATTGGGACCCAATATTAGTTTTCACTTGTATGCAAAGGTTGCCCAAAGATACTGTCACCTTGTGGGAACATACAGTAAAGGACAAATCTGCTTTGTCAACTTGGAAAGATTTGGATTGTTTCCTTTCGGAAAGAATTCAAACTTTAACATGTCTTCGAGATATAAGGGGTATAGATTCTTCCAAAAAAGGTGATAAAAAGATTCGCTCTCACGTAACTAAAACATCGACTAAGTCTTCTTCCGCTCCTTCTCAAAAATGTTGCGTTCTCTGTCCCAGATCTGTTCATTCCTTGCGTTTATGTCCAGAGTTCATAAAAATGACAGTCGAAAGTCGCTATTCGGTGATTCGTAGACACCAGTGTTGTTTGAATTGTTTGACTGTTGGGCATGAAGTAAAGAAATGTATTAGCAAGCATAGTTGTGGAAAGTGTAATAAGCGGCATCACACGCTGCTTCATAGAGCAGCTTCAAATATTTCAGATGGTTCTAGAGCTGCTCCTCCACTACAAAGAAATTCGAACTCTTCCTCGGCGCCATCTTCTTCTTTTGCTCCACCTTCTTCTTCTGCAATTGATCCAAATTTACCAACGACTTCGTCAGGTTTAACGTCGGGTCAATCAAATAGACAATCGTTCCATGTTTCACAAAATAGAAATGTGTTATTAGGAACTGCAATGGTAAATATTATTCACCACGGAATTAATTATCCTGCTCGTGCGCTCATCGATCCCGCGTCTGAAGCTTCCTTCATAACTGAGAAATTGCAGAGACAGTTAGGCATTTCAACAAGTTCCACTCTTGCCACGGTCTCAGGGGTAAATCAGACAGTTTCCACTACATCGAGGAAAATATGTTCGCTGAATATTGGCTCTCCTATACAGGATTCATTGATATTACAGTTAACTGCTCTAGTGGTTCCTAGTATTTCTGGAAATTTACCCTCGTTTTCGGTTAGTCCTGAATTCGCTTCTCGTTTACCAAATCTTCGTTTGGCAGATACACAGTTATTCGACTGTAGACCGGTAGATATGTTAATAGGAGCAGATTTATACCCAAGGATTTTGTTGCAAGGAACTCATATCAATCTGTTAGATTCATTAGTGGCACAGAAAACAGTTTTCGGGTGGATAGTTACAGGTCAAGTCCCAAATTCCAGTGTGAGAGTGTATTCCACTACAATTTCCTATTCTGAAGAGGAAAAGTTAGACAAAACTTTGTTACGTTTTTGGGAGTTAGAGGAACCCCCTAAACGGTCCATTTTGTCTCCTTCGGACAAATTTTGTGAGGAGAATTTCAAGACTACGACAGTAAGGGATTCTGAAGGCAGATATGTTGTTACTCTCCCTGTTAAGCCAGAATACATAGGTCAAGCTGTGTTAGGACATTCTAGAACGAATTGTTTACGACAATTCCTTCGTAACGAGGCTTCACTGTCACGAAAACCAAGTATTAAAGAGGTGTACGATGGGGTAGTAAAAGAATATTTAGAATTAGGACATATGAGGTCGGTTTGTTCTGCTTCAGCAACGCCAATGGTTTGCTATTTGCCTCATCACCCGGTAATAAATCCAGAGAAGCCCACTACCAAATTAAGAGTCGTTTTCAACGCCTCCAATGGTACTTCTAGTGGCAAAAGTCTTAACGACATTTTGTATGTAGGTCCCACCTTACAGTTAGATTTAGTCCTCCTTATTTTGAGATGGAGACTTTTCCAGTACGTCTTCAACTGCGATATTGAGTCAGTTCAAAACACACACCTCTTCAGAGAATAGTTTTTAGGGATTCTCCCGACAAACCCATTCAGGACTATGAGCTCCAGACAGTGACTTTTGGTGTTAACTGTGCACCGTATTTAGCTATACGGACGTTATTACAACTAGCTGAGGATACCGAAAGGGAATTTCCGCTTGCTGCCCACATATTACGTAGATGTATGTATGTGGATGACGTTTTGGCAGGGTATCACGATTTGGGCTCCGCTCAAAAGGCTCGTGATGAACTTATTCAAGCATTATTATCTGCCAAATTTGAATTAAGAAAATGGACGTCAAATGACCTTGCCATATTAGAAAAATTGCCCCCTGAACATTTGTATGACACAAAGCTTCTTACATTCGTAGAAGCGAGTAGTTCTAAACCCCTAGGGATTCGATGGAACGCGCAAACAGATTTGTTCTATTTCAGTGTGAACCCTCTCGTTCATAAAGATAAATATACAAAACGGGAAGTTTTAACCACTATCGCCAAGTTGTTTGATCCTGTAGGTTGGTTAGGACCAGTGATAGTGGTAGCCAAAATTATAATGCAAAAGGTTTGGCAAGATAAAATTGATTGGGATGATTCACTACCATCTTCGACGGAAAGTGAATGGCAAAAATTTGTTGACACCTATAAGGATGTTAATTCCATTAGCATTCCTCGATGGGTTAATTATGCTCCTGATTGTCAAGCCGAACTTCACGTTTTTTCTGATGCCTCTGTTAAGGCATACGCGGGGGTGATATATATTCGTATTGTCACACCGAATGGGCAAATTTACACTAATTTACTGTCTTGTAAGACCAAGGTTGCTCCGCTCAAGTCGATTTCATTGCCTAGGTTGGAACTATGTGGTGCAGTTTTGGCTTCAGAGTTGGTGAAATCAATTATTTCTGAGATTGGTATAGAGTTTCAAAGGATATATTGCTGGACAGATTCTACGATCGTCCTTTCGTGGCTTAAAAAACCCCCTTCAACTTGGACAACATTCGTTGCTAATAGGGTGAATAGAATTCATGAAAACGTTGGTCAAGAAAATTGGTATCACGTGCGGTCAGAAGACAATCCCGCAGATTTAGGTAGTCGTGGACTTTCACCGGCGGACTTAGCTGCTTCTGAAATGTGGTGGTGTGGTCCTTCGTGGTTGCGCTTAGATAGTTCGCAATGGAATCTTCCAGATTTATCATCTCTGGATACTGATCTAGAGATGCGAGGTGTAAAAAGTCATGCGTCATTCTTTTCAGAATATTCGGACATTTTAGAAAGATTTTCGTGTCTGAAAACGGCTATAGGAGCCATTGGATACATGCTTAGGTTTTTCCACCGCACTCATCCTCTGCATAGGGGAAAGCATAATTTTGAGGAAATAGCTCTTTCGAGTTCTGAGGTCCATTTTGTTAAACTACGTTTAGCAATGTTAGCTCAAAAGGTTCACTATGTAGAAGAATATAATAATCTGTTAAATAAAAGGCCCTTGCATTCTAAGAGTTCGATTTTGTCCTTAAATCCGTATTTAGATGAAGCAGGAGTCATGAGAATTAATGGGCGTTTAGTTAGGTCGCCAACTCTTACTCCTTCGGAAACACATCCTATACTACTTCCATATAATAGTCGATTTACTTATTTGTTATTGCAGGATATTCACATTCGTTCAATCCATGGACAAATTCAATTAATGTTGCGTATAGTTCGTAGTGAATATTGGGTACCTCGTCTCACTACATTGATTCGTACAGTAATTAGTCGTTGCAAGCGTTGTTCATTGTACAAAAGTCGAGTTTGTACTCAAATCATGGCAGCTCTCCCTCCGGAGAGAACAACTTTCACTAGGCCATTTGCTACCACAGGGGTAGATTTTGCAGGGCCTATTGACATAAAGTCATTCACGGGCAGATGTTGCAAGATTACTAAAGGATACATCTGCGTTTTTGTTTGTTTTTCGACCAAGGCCATACACTTAGAAGCTGCTTCAGATTTATCTACGACAACTTTCTTAGCAGCATTTCATAGATTTATTTCGCGCCGAGGTTGCCCTAAGACAATGTTTTCAGACAACGGCACCAACTTCGTTGGAGCTTCGCGACAACTAGAGGAAGATTTCAAAGGTTTCTTGAGGGAAAGTCGTGAGCGTGTTTGTTCTGAATTAAGTTATCAGGAAATAACATGGAATTTCATAGCTGCTGGGGCTCCACATATGGGTGGCCTTTGGGAAGCAGCTGTGAAAAGTTTCAAGATGCATTTTAAGAAGAATGCAAAGAACATAAAATATACGTTTGAGGAACTGTCTACACTTCTATGTAGGATAGAAGCATGTTTGAATTCGCGGCCACTGTGTCCTATGAACGACAGTCCAGATTCTCAAGTGGCACTTACTCCGGGACATTTTTTGATAGGATCTCCAATTCTTGCTCCTCCGGAGCCAACAATAAATGAATCTCCCCTGCATATCGTTAACCGGTTTAGAAAAATGAAAGCTTTAACTCAACAATTCTGCCTTCGGTGGAAGGAAGAGTATTTGAAAGGTCTTCACAAGCGCTATAAATGGAAATATCCGGAGCGCGATATACAGACGGACGATTTAGTCGTCATTCGTAATGAACAGCTACCCCCCACTTCGTGGAAACTAGGTCGGGTTATCAACGTTTTTCCGGGTGTCGACGGGCACGTACGCGTGGCGGATGTTCGCACAGAAAACGGTGTTGTTAGACGGCCGGTAGTTAAGTTGGTCATTCTGGCCAACGAGTAGTTAATTATTATGATACTATCGCGGCATCTCTCCTTTTTCGCAGAATGGAAAATTTGAGCAAGATTGCCGCTACCCTCCCCGACATTGAAGATGAACTTTTGATGTCCGATGAAGAGAGGGACCTCGACATAATGATGGCTCCTGAAAAAGAAATCGACAATCAAGATCCTATCGATGGTTGTGCCCTTAAGGCAAAAGAAGTGGAGGACGCTCCTATCCGGGAGATTGCACAAAATCCTCCACTCGATGATTGTGCCCTTAAGGCAAAAGAAGCGGAGGACGCTCCTATCTGGGAGATTGCACGAAATCCTCCGCTCGATGGTAGGGCCCTTAAGGCCAAAGGCACTGAGGTGGCTCCTATCCAGGAGGTTGCACTAACACCTCATGTTCCAAGTTTAAGTATGGAAATCACGGAAGCCGCTCCTATCCGGGAGGTTGCACCAAAAGCTTCCGGTGAACAAAGTAAGTCGGCTCCGTCGACTTCGGTTCACTCAGGTTCGAGAAGAAGAGAAGAGCGCTGTGCATTCTGCAACCAAGGGCACAAACTACGGGATTGTTACAAATTCCAGCAAATGTCACACGACAAGAGAGTTCGGGTTGTCGTGTCGAAGAGACTATGCTCTAACTGCTTCGAGGGTGGCCATTTTTATAGAAACTGTCCGAGTAAGAGAAGATGCCAGGTTTGTCAACGAAACCACCATACTCTTTTGCATCCTACGGGCAAGTCCCACAACCCAGACCTGAGAAATTCGAAACGCCAAATTGTGGTTCCTCAGCGTCCCGGCCCGACTTATATATCCGAATTGTCTCCCATCACTCCCTTCCATAATCCCATCCCCATGTCCACTCCTTTATTGTCCTTCCAGCCCACCGTAACATTAACCCCAACCATGGTGGTGAACCTCAATCTGGGTGATCGAAGAATCCCTGTAAGGGCCCTTTTGGACTCCTGTTCAGGGCACAGCCGAATCTGCCATTCGCTTGCGCAGAAACTAAATTTGTGTTCGGTGCCGATGGGACATGGCATGTTTTCCCAAATAAATGTGGGGTCTTTGTATGAACGGGCCCAAAACGTGACGGTGTTTGCGCAGGTCATGCCGTTACGAGATATCGTGAAACCTTCGACGTCAGCACCCGAGAGTATAAAGGAACGATACGCTGGTCTACAATTAGCAGATCCCGAGTTCTATAGGGCGGGACACATAGGTCTCATTCTTGGGTCTGAGGTTTACCCCCGAATCATCAAAATGCAAACCTTCTCGAACCCGGGTTTTCCGTTGGCTCAACTCACTATATTTGGGTGGGTTATTACTGGGCCTTGTAGCATGTAGTATGAAGATGTAGCGCCAATGAAGATTGGCATGGGCTCTCCGAGCCACTTGTTTTTTGAAAAAATTATTTAATAAATGAATTAAAAGAAAATGCTCACCGTTGACGGTTCTACCCTTGAATTTTCATATATGTACATAGACACATTCATAACTAGATATTAAGTCGTTTTAGTTGTAACATCGCTGGATGTTCCAAGGTGGCCGAGAAATGTTTAATTCCAAATGGTTTCCGCATTTTAGGAAATTTTTAATTTCTTCTGCCGTTAGAATTTGAATATATCCAGCACAAATGCAACTTTGTGCATTCGCACGAAGTGATAGATGTCAAATTCTAACGAGTAAAATTCGCGCCACTTTGCAACACCTAGCTTACTCGTTACATTGTAACTTCACTTCTTTTCGTATATTCGTCCACGAAGCAACACAATTTGTAAATAAAAAGGTAAAGATATTGTTTTCCAAACAATATTATTAAATAAAAGATTTTAATTTTATTATTACAAAAGAATTGATACTGTCGTTTTCCTTTTTGGTTTTTTTCTTTTTATTGCTCCGCAAACAGTCCTTTAAAAAAGACTTCTATGAACAAAAAACGTTTTGAAGGTATTCTGAAGACAGAAGAATTCCTGCAGGTCTTTGTTATACTGTTCTCTTTGTTCACTCCCCTTCTTTAACGCCTTCTCTCTGCTTTCGAAAACTTCGAATTTTTTCTTCTTGTTTTAAATTGTGTATTTTGACCTTTTAGTTTAATTGTTGACCCAATTTTCATTTTTATTGTGCAATGACACAATGTTTTTTTTTCATTTCGTATTACCACTTAATTTGGTCGTCGCACACATACACGCATACACACATGCACGCACAACCACAATCCTCTAAAGGATTATTATTTAAATTCTGACAAAAAAAAACTGTAAATAAAACTAACAAAACTCAAATAAATGAATGAAAAGTAACTTTGGCAGCCATTGGGACGCCATGGCAATATAAATAAGTACGGAGGCGATACATATGGAGGAAGAATTCTTAATGACTTCCTATTGAAATAAACCCCCCGCCACTTCCTCGTTACAGCAAAGAAAGTTTTCTCTCCAAAAAATAACAACTTTATTTTGAACAAGAAAAAATTCGAAAAAAAAGAAGAAGAAGACAATCAAAGCTCCAAATTTATTTACTTGTTGTCCTTGTTTTTAAAAACTTTACATTCAATTCTTTTCTTTTTTTGAAAACTTCAACAAATGTTGATATGTGGTGGATAACAACCACACACCGCCATTTCTTTTTCTCAGAGTCACATGGAGGACAATAAGGACGACTTTAACCACAACAAAGCAATGGAAAACAATAACAAGAAGAAGAACAGCAAGCATTATTCGAATAATAAAAATGTTACTCGGCTACAAAACATGTGAATATCCCTTTATGTATGTGTGAGTGTACGAATGTGTGTGTGTTGGGGGTTTATTTGTTTCCTCGTTGTGGGAAGAAGGCAAATGTTTTGTAAGCATAACATGTTTCAAAAAGACCAAGAAGAAGAAGAAGCAGCTGAAACAGAAACATGTTTAATCTGATAAAACAAAAAAGAACCAACAGCAAGCGAATGCCACATATTCTCCAGGAGTAACTCTGCCAGAGAGATACGCACAGAGGACAGAAACAGTCAGTCATTCGCATACCCAAGTAAAGTAAACAATTTTATGGAGAACATAAACAGCAACAACAACACCAATTGCCACTCACACACACACAAAACAAAAGGAAATGCCAACACATCGCACACAGGAGAGTCATTCGTAGCATTCTTGGCAGCAGCAGCCTAACCTAACCTATGGAGCAAAAACATGCAAGACACTACAAATATGTTTATAACGGTATATCTTTATAATTTATGGTCATAATGTGTCTCTTTATGTTTCAGTGTATGTGTGTGGGAGTGTGTGTGTGTGCCTGTTTACATTTGCAAACTGTAACAATCGTGACAATAACAAACAACTGTCACCATGATTATTACACACTAATGTCACTTAAATCTTGGGCTGCTAAGTGGAAGGGCTTGAAAGCCTTTAATGAATATGTACATACGTACATATGTATGCGTGAATGAATATACATATGTAGGTTTTTAATTAGAAATGCTTGATTAAGGATAAATCAAAAGTCACTTGCCTCTAGAAAACCTTTAAAGGGTGTCCTGTGTATAGAAAACCTTTAAGAGGTCATCTATCTAACTAAAAGAACCACAATGTCTTCTCTCTACGAAGCACCCTTCCAAAGCCTTAATTAAAAACTTTTCTATCGGTAGAAGACTCTTAAAAGGACTTCTATCTATGAAAGACCTTTAAAGGTTTTCTGTCTTAGGCGATCTTTTAGAGGTTTTTTGTGTCTAGAAAGCTTCTTTGTCTAGAATACCTTTACAGAGTCTTTCATCTCTATAAGACCTTTTAGAGGACTTCTGTGTCTAGAAGATCTTTAAGGACAGACCGTCTAGAATAAGGTCCCATACGCAAAGAATGCCTTTATGATGTCTTTTAATAGATAAAGACCTTAAATACAGAGAGTATTCCTTCCAATGCCCTCGAACACATGGAACCTTATTATTTATATAGACCAAAACCTTCTTAAGTCATAAATACAGATAGAACTCCTTCTAAAGGCCTTTGAATAAGTAGGCAACCTTCCAGAGGCCTTTAATGCAGGTAGAAATAATTTTGAAGACCTTCGAACAGGCAGAACAGGACTTGAAATGCATATAGAATTTCTTCTGAAGGATTTCGCGTAGATAAAAAACTTTCCGGAGGCCTTTAAAGTCCTTTGAGCAGTTCGAAGACGCTCTAATGTCATAAAATGAAGACAATCCCTTCTAAATGAATTCGAAAATAAAAATACCTTCAGAGGGCATTTAATGCAGGTAGAATTCCTTTCGAAGACCTTTGACTAGATAAAAGATGTTCTGAAGTCATAAAATACATATAGAATTCATTTTGAAGGCTTTCGGAAAGTTGGAAGACCATCTAGAGGCTTTCGAATTGATGAAATACTTTCTGGAGACCTTTAATTCAGGTAGAATTTCTTTTAAAGCCCTTTGAATAAGTAGAGAACGTTCTGAAGTCATAAAATGAAGATAAAATTCCTTCTAAATGCCTTCGAACATAAGGAATATATTCTGGGGCATTTAATGCAGGTAGTCTTCCTTTCGAAAACTTTTGAACAGACGGAAGACGTTCTAAAGTCATAAAATACAGATAGAATTTCTTCTGAAGGCATTCAAACAGATAAAAAACCTTCTTAAGGCCTTTAATGCAGGTCGAATTTCTTTTATAGGCAGTTGAATAGGTAGAAGACGTTCTGAAGTCATAAAATGAAGACAAAAATTCTTTCCAATTGCCTTCGATCATTTGGCCATTTAATGCATGTAGAACTCCATTTGAAGGTATTTGAATATATAGAAGACTTTCTGATACCATAAACTTCAGATAGAAGACTTTCTGTAGATCATAAACACAATTAGAACTCCTTCTGAAGGCCTTTGAACATATAGAAGATCATATGACCATAAAATACAGATAAAATTCCATCTGAAGACATTCGGACAGATAGAATGCCTTCTGTAGGCCTTTAATGCAAATAGAATTCCTTATTAAGACCTTCGAATAGATAGCAACCCTTCTGGAAACCTTAAAATACCGATTGAATTCTTTCTGAAGGAGTTCGAACAGATATAAGACCTTCTGGGGGCCTTTATGGCAAATATAATTCCTTTTTAAGACCTCTGAATAGATAGAAGACATTCTGGAGGCCCATAATGCAGGTAGACTTCCTTTTAAAGGCCTTTGAATAGATAAAAGACGTTCTGATGTCATAAAATGCAGATATAATTCAACTGAAGACTCTCGACCAGGTAGATAATCAACTGAAGGCCTTAAAATAAAATAGAATTCTTTCTGGAGATTTTCGAATAGATAAAAGACCTTCTGTATACTTTAAAATACAGATGTAATGCATTCGAACAGACAGAAGACCTTCTGGTCTTAAATACAGGCATAATTCCCTTTGAAGGGGTTTGAATAGAAGTCAAAAAATGCAGATATAATTCCTCCCAGAGCCCTTCGAACATATATACATATAGAGGCCTTGAAATACACACAGAATTCCTTTTGAAGGCCTTCGAACAAAAAGAAGACCTAAAGATAGAATTCCCACTGAAGCCCTCCAATGCAGGTAGAATTTGCTTCGAAGGTCTTTGAATAGATACAAGACGTTCTGAAGTCATAAACCCCTTCTGTAGGTCTTCGAACAAACTGAATACCATCTGTAGGTCATAAAATACAAATATAATTCCTTTTAAAAGCCTTTGAACAGACAGAAAACCATCTGGAGGTCTTAAAATGCAGGTAGATAGAATTCCTTCTGAAGGATTTCAAATAGATGGAAGACTTTCTGGAGCCTTTTAATTCAGGTAGAATTTATTTTCTGAATAAGTAAAAAACTTTCTAAAGTCATAAAATGAAGACAAGATTCCTTCTAAATGCTTTAAACATAAAGAATACCTTCTGGGGACATTTAATGCAGGTAGGCTTACTTTCGAAGACCTTTGAATCATATAGGCCCTCTGTCTACGATGGACCCGTTCAAAGCCTTCTCTCTACAGAAGGCAATTAAAAGGTTTTCTGCCTGTATAAGACCCTTAAAATGACTTCTAAATATGAAAGATCTTTAAATGGTATTTTGTCTCTGGGGGACATTTAGAAGGTTTTCTGTGTTTAGGCGATCTTTTAGAGGTCTTTTGTGTCTAGAAAGCTTCTTTGTCTAAAATACCTTTACAGAGACTTTCATCTCTATAAGACCTTTTAGAGGACTTCTGTGTCTGGAAGATCTTTGAATGGTGGGAGGACCTTAAAAAGACATTTAAAGAGCATTCTATCTCTGGAGATGGATAGATGGTCTCTGACTCTTCTGTCTCCAGAATCAATGTAAAGTTCCTATCTCTCGAGAAGATTCTTTAGGGATCTACTTTCTCTTGAAGACCTTTGAAGCATCTTCTATCTCTCACAGACCGTCTAGAATAAGGCCCGAACACAAAGAATACCTTTATGATGCCTTTTAATAGATAGGAGGCCTTCTAAAGACCTTAAATACAGATAGTATTCCTTCCAATGCTCTCGAAAACATGGAACCTTATCAGTGCCTTTTATATAGACAAAAACTTTCTGAAGTCATAAATACAGATAGAACTCCTTCTAAAGGCCTTCGAACAAATAGACAACCTTCCAGAGGCCCTTAATGCACGTAGAATTAATTTTGAAGGCCTTCGAACAGACCGAAGACCATCTGGAGACCTTTAAATGCAGATAGAATTCCTTCTGAAGAATTTTGCATTGATAGAAAACTTTCCGGAGGCCTTTAAAGGTCTTTCAATAGGTCGAAGACGTTCTAAAGTCATAAAATGGAGACAAAATTCATTCTAAATGAATTCGAAAATAAAAAAATACCTTCAGAGGGCGTTCCTTTCGAAGACCTTTGAATAGATAAAAGATGTTTTGAAGTCATGAAATACGGATGGAATTCCTTCTGAAGGCTTCCGAAAAGTTGGAAGACCATCTGGAGGTTTTAGAATAGAAAAAAATACTTTCTTGAGGCCTTTAATTCAGGTAGAATTTATTTTAAAGCCCTTTAAATAGGTAGACAACGTTCTGAAGTCATAAAATGAAGACAAAATTCCTTCAAAATGCATTCGAACATAAATAATACCTTCTGGGACATTTAATGCAGGTATACTTCCTTTCGAAGACCTTTGAATAGATAGAAGATGTTCTGAAGTCATAAAATACAGATAGAATTTCTTCTGAAGACATTCAAACTGATAGAAGGCCTTTAATGCAGGTAGAATTTCTTTTATAGGCCGTTGAATAGGTAGAACAGTTTCTGAAGTCGTAAAATGAAGACAAAATTGCTTTCAAATGCATTCGATCATATAGCATACATTATGGGGGCCATTTAATGCATGTAGAACTCCGTTTGAAGGAATTTGAATATATAGAAGGCTGTCTGATACCAAAAACTTCAGATAGAAGACTTTTTGTAGATCATAAACACAATTAGAACTCCTTCTGAAGGCATTTGAACATATAGAAGATCATATGACCATAAAATGCAGATAAAATTCCATCTGAAAACATTCGAACAGTCATAAACACCTTCTGTAGGTCCTCGAACAAATTGAAGGCCATCTGTACGTCATAAAATACAAGTATAATGGAGGCCTTAAAATACTGGTAGATAGAATTCCTTCTGAAGGATTTCAAATAGATAAAAGACTTTCTGGAGCCCCTTAATTCAGGTAGAATATCTTTTAAAATCCTTTGAATAGGTCGAAGACGTTCTAAAGTCATAAAATGAATACAAAATTCCATTTAAATGAATTAGAACATAAAAAATACCTTCTGGGGGCATTTAATGCAGGTAAAATTCCTTTTGAATAGAAGACGTTCAGAAGTCATAAAACACATAAAGAATTCCTTCTGAAGGCTTTCGAGCAATTGGAAGACCACCTGGATGTCTTAAAATACAGATAGAATTCCTTCTGAAAGATTTCGGACATACAAACGACTTTCTGGAATCCTTTAATTCAGGTAGAATTTCTTTTAAAGATTTTGCAGGTAGACTTCCTTTCGAAGACCTTTGAATCATATATGTCCTCTGCATACCAAGGACCCATTCAAAGCCTTCTCTCTACAGAAGATAATTAAAAGGTTTTCTGCCTGTAGAAGACCCTTAAAATGACTTCTATATATGAAAGACCTTTAAATGGTCTTTTGTCTCTGGAGGACATTTAGAAGGTTTTCTGTCTTTAGATGATCTTTTGTGTCTAGAAAGCTTCTTTGTCTAGAATACCTTTACAGAGACTTTCATCTCTATAAGACCTTTTATAGGTCTTCTGTGTCTAAAAGATTTTTTAAGCGTTTCAGAATCTTTAAAAGACATTTAAAGAGCATTATGTCTCTGGAGGGACTATAGATGGTTTCTGTCTCTTCTGTCGCCAGAAACAATATAAAGTTCCTCTCTCTCGAGAAGATCTTTTAGGGGTCTCCTGTCTCTTGAAGACCTTTAAAGAATCTTCTATCTCTGACAGACCTTTCTTTAATTTCTAGAAGACCTATAACGAATCATATATTTCTAGAAGAGGGTCCCGAACACAAAGAATACCTTTATGATGCCTTTTAACAGATAGAAGGCTTTCTAAAGACCTTAAATACAGATAGTATTCCTTCCAATGCTCTCGAAAACATGGAACCTTATCAGAGCCTTTTATATAGACAAAAACCTTCTGAAGTCATAAATACAGATAGAACTCCTTCTAAAGGCCTTCGAACAAATAGACAGCCTTCCAGAGGCCCTTAATGCACGTAGAATTAATTTTGAAGGCCTTCGAACAGACCGATGACCATCTGAAGACCTTAAAATGCAGATAGAATTCCTTCTGAAGTATTTTGCATTGTAGAAAACTTTCCGAAGGCCTTTAAAGGTCTTTCAAAGAAGAAGACGTTCTAAAGTCATAAAATGAAGACAAAATTCCTTCTAAATGAATTCGAAAATAAAAAAATACCTTCAGAGGGCATTTAATGCAGGTAGAATTCCTTTCGAAGACCTTTGAATAGATAAAAGATGTTCTGAAGTCATAAAATACAGATAGAATTCCTTCTGAAGGCGTTCGAAAAGTTGGAAGACCATCTGGAGGTTTTAGAATAGAAAAAATACTTTCTTGAGGCCTTTAATTCAGGTAGAATTTATTTTAAAGCCCTTTAAATAGGTAGACAACGTTCTGAAGTCATAAAATGAAGACAAAATTCCTTCAAAATGCATTCGAACATAAATAATACCTTCTGGGACATTTAATGCAGGTATACTTCCTTTCGAAGACCTTTGAATAGATAGAAGATGTTCTGAAGTCATAAAATACAGATAGAATTTCTTCTGAAGGCATTCAAACTGATATAAGGCCTTTAATGCAGGTAGAATTTCTTTTATAGGCCGTTGAATAGGTAGAACTGTTTCTGAAGTCGTAAAATGAAGACAAAATTGCTTTCAAATGCTTTCGATCATATAGCATACATTATGGGGGCCATTTAATGCATGTAGAACTCCGTTTGAAGGAATTTGAATATATAGAAGGCTGTCTGATACCATAAACTCCAGATAGAAGACTTTTTGTAGATCATAAACACAATTAGAACTCCTTCTGAAGGCATTTGAACATATAGAAGATCATATGACCATAAAATGCAGATAAAATTCCATCTGAAAACATTCGAACAGTTATAAACACCTTCTGTAGGTCCTCGAACAAATTGAAGATCATCTGTAGGTCATAAAATACAAATATAATGGAGGCCTTAAAATACAGGTAGATAGAATTCCTTCTGAAGGATTTCAAATAGATAAAAGACTTTCTGGAGCCCCTTAATTCAGGTAGAATATCTTTTAAAATCCTTTGAATAGGTCGAAGACGTTCTAAAGTCATAAAATGAATACAAAATTCCATTTAAATGAATTAGAACATAAAAAATACCTTCTGGGGGCATTTAATGCAGGTAAAATTCCTTTTGAATAGAAGACGTTCAGAAGTCATAAAACACATAAAGAATTCCTTCTGAAGGCTTTTTAACGACTGAAAGACCATCTGGATGTCTTAAAATACAGATAGAATTCCTTTTGAAAGATTTTGAGCAGATAAAAGACTTTCTGTAGTCCTTTAATTCAGGTAGAATTTCTTTTAAAGACCTTTGCAGGTAGACTTCCTTTCGAAGACCTTTGAATCATACAGGTCCTCTGCATACGAAGGACCCGTTCAAATCCTTCTCTCTACAGAAGCCAATTAAAAGGTTTTGCCTGTAGGGACCTTAAAAGGACTTCTATTTATGAAAGACCTTTAAATGGTCTTTTGACTCTGGAGGACATTTAGAAGGTTTTCTGTCTTTAGATGATCTTTTAGATGTCTTTTGTGTCTAGAAGCTTCTTTGTCTAGAATACCTTTACAGAGACTTTCATCTCTATAAAACATTTTACAGGTCGTCTGTATCTAGAAGATCTTTAAAGGGTGGGAGGATCTTTAAAAGACATTTAAAGAATATTCTGTCTCTGGAGATGGTTAGATGGTTTCTGCCTCTTCTGTCTTCAGAAACAATTTAAAGTTCCTCTCTCTCAAGAAGATCTTTTAGGAATTCTTTGTCTCTTGAAGACCTTTGAAGCATCAACTATGTCTGACAGACCTTTGAATGGTCTTTAATTTCTAAAATACCTTCAATGGGTCGTCTGTTTCTAGAAGAAGGCCCCGTATTTTAAATATAGATAGTATTCCTTTCAATGCTCTCGAACACATGGGACCTTATTGGAGAGAAAAAACTTCTGAAGTCATAAATACAGAAATAATTTCTTCTAAAAGCTTTCGAGCAAATAGAGGACCTTCCAGAGGCCTTTAATGCAGGTAGAATTAATTTTGAAGATCTTCGAAGAGACAGATAGAATTCCTTCGCATAGGCCTTTAATGTAGGTAGAATTTCTTTTAAAGCCCTTTGAATAAGTAGAAAACGTTATGAAGTCATAAAATACAGATAGAAATTCTTCTGAAGGCTTTCAAACAGTTGGACGATAATCTGGTGGTCTTAAAATATAGATTTAAAATACATGTAGAATTCCGAAAAGATTTGGAATAGATAAAGGACTGCCTGGAGTTCTTTAATTCAGAAGTCATAAAATTAAGACAAAATTCCTCATAAATGACTTCGAACATAAAGAATATCTTCTGGGGACATTTAATGCAGGTGAACTTCCTTTCGAATACCTTTTAATAGATAGAAGACGTTCTAAAGTCATAAAATGCAGATGAAATTCCTTCCGAAGGCATTCAGACTGATAGAAAACTTTCTGGAGGCCTTTAATGCAGGTAGAATTTCTTTTAAAGGCCGTTGAATAGGTAGACGATGTTCTGAAATCATAAAATGAAGACAAAATTCCTTCCCAGATATACGACCTGCAGGACAATCTAGAATAGCATCTGGGGGGGCCTTAAAATACATATTCAATTCATTCTGAAGGCTTTAGAACGGATAGAAGGCCTTCTGTAGGCCTTTAATGCAAATATAATTTCTTCTTAAGGCCTCTGAATAGATAGAAGACCTTTTGAGGCCCATAATGCAGTTATAGTTCCTTTTAAAGGCCTTTGAATAGATAAAAGACGTTCTGAAGTCATAAAATGCAGATATAATTCAACCGAAGACCTTCGAGCAGATAAATAATCAGTTGAAGGCCTTAACACACAATAATTATTCTTTCTGGAGATCTTCGAATAGATGGAAGACCTTCTGCAGACCTTAAATACAGATATAATTCTTTCTCAAGACATCGAACAGGCAGAAGACATTCTGGCCTTAAACACAGGTAGAATTCTCTTTGGTGGTCTTCTATCTGTTCGAAGACCTTCAACAAAATTATATCAGCAGTTTATGACGTCAGAGCCTCTTCTATCTATACAAAAGCGCACACAGGGAATTTTAATTATATTAAACGGCTTTAGAAGGACGTCTATCTGTTCGTTTATCTGTAGTTCAAGGTATCCAGAAGGTGTTCTACATATTCGAAGTCCTTAAGAAGGAATTCTATTCGCATTAAATACCTCCAGAAGGTCTTCTATATTCGAAACTATTCAGAAGCAATTTTATCTGTAGTTTATGCTCTTCTATCGGTTCGAAGGCCTTAAGAAGGAATTCTAATTGTATTCCTATCTGAATTTTATGACATCATAACGTCTTCTATATATCCAACGGGAATACTACATGTGTTAAGGACCTCTAGAACGTTTTCTATCAGTTTGAACTACATCATCCTTTTTATTAAAAGGTCTTCAAAAGGAATTCTACCTGCAGTAAATGCCCGCATAAAGTGGACGAACATCTTCTACATATTCAAAGGTCTTGAAAAGAAATCCTACCTGCATTAAAGGCCTCCATAAAGCCTTCTATTTATTTGAAAACTTTAAGAAGGAATTCTATCTGCATTCTAAGGTCTTATGCTTGTTTGAAGGAATTCACAATTAATTTTACCTGCATTAAAGGTCTTTTGAAAGTCTTCTGTATGTTCGAAGTCGAACGTCTTCCACATATTCAAAGGTCTTTAAAAGAAGTTCTACCTGCATCAAAGGTCTTCTACTTATTCGAAAGTCTTCATATGGAATTCTATCTGCATTCTAAGGCCTCCATATGGTCTTCTGCCTGTTCGAAGGAATTCATAATTAATTCTAACTGCAGTAATGGCCACTTGGAGGTTTTCTATATGTTCGAAATAGAATGTCTTCTACATATTCAAAGATCTTTAAAGGCCACCAGAAAGTCTTCTATTTATTCGAAATCCTTCAGAAGGAATTCTATCTGCATTTCAAGGTCTCCAGATGGTATTATGTCTGTTCGAAGGCCTTCACAATTAATTCTACCTGCATTAAAGACGTCTGGGAGGTCTTCAATATGTTCGAAGGTGAATGTCTTCTACATATTCAAAGGATTTTCAAAGAAATTCTACCTGCATTAAAGGCCTCCAGAAATCCTTCTGTTTATTCGAAATCCTTCAGAAGGAATTCTATCTGCATTCTAACGCCTCCAGGTGGTCTTCCTCTGGCACGAAGGCATTCACAACTAACTCTTCCTGCATTAAAGGCCTCTGAAAGGACTTCTATATGTTCGAAGCCGAAAGTCTTCTACATGTTTAAAGGTCTTTAAAAGAATTAATTAAAAGCCAGAAAGCCTTCTATTTATTCGAAATCCTTCAGAAGGAATTATATCTGCATTGCAAGGCCTCTGGAAGGTCTTCAAAAGGAATTCTATCTGCATTCTAAGGCCTCCAGGTGGCCTTCTGCTTGTTCGAAGCCATTTACAATTAATTCTACCTGCATTAATTACCTCTTGAAGGTTTTCTATATGTTCGAAATCGAACGTCTTCTACATATTCAAAGCTATTTAAAAGAAATTCTACCTGCATTAAAGGCCACCAGATGGCCTTCTGCTTGTTCGAAGGCATTCAAAATTAATTCTACCTTCATAAAGGTCTCTGGATAGTCTTCTATATCTATGAAGGCGAACGTCTTTTACATATTCAAAGGCCTTTAAAATATATTCTACCCGCATTAAAGGCAATCGTAATGCCTCATATTTATTCGAAATCCTTCAGAAGGAATTATATCTGCATCTTAAGGTCCCTGGAAGGTCTTTAGTATGTTCGAAGGTCTTTATTTATGATGGTTTTCTATTTATTAAAAGGTCATCGAAAGGAATTCTATCTGCAGTAAATGCCCACATAAAGTCTCCTCTATGTTCGAAGGCGAACGTCTTCTACATATTGAAAGGCTTTTCAAAGAAATTCTATCTGCATTAAAGGCCTCAGAAAGCCTTCTATTTATTCGAAATCGTTCAGAAGGTATTCTATCTGCATTTTAAACCTCCAGATGGTCTTATGCCTCTTCGAAGGCCTTCAATATTAATTCTATCTGCATTAGGGCCTCTGGAAAGTCTTCTATATCTTTGAAGGCGAACGTCTTCTACATATTCAAAGGTCTTTAAAATAAATTCTACCCGCATTAAAGACGATCAGAATGTCTACTATTTATTCGAAATCCTTCGGAAGGAATTATATCTGCATTTTAATGCCCCTGGAAGGTCTTCTATATGTTGGAAGACCTTTATGACTTCTGAAGGTTTTTGTCTGTATAAAAGGCTTCGATAAGATCTTTGATGTGTTCTTTGCAAATCGTAATGTTTTTTTCCAACTTACGTCAAATTCAAAAGGTGGACTATATCGGTCTACTTTTTCTGGTACCTCTCCCACAAAAGTTCAAACATTTAGACTTACGATCAGCTTGAGACCAGTTCCAGGACACATTTTTCACTTTATTTCGGAGAACAAGCCATACTGGATTTGTTTCTTTGCATTAGGTCACAAGCTTATACTTATTACTTGTTTTAATAAAGTTCGAAAATTGTCTTATCGTAGAATTCTTGCCGATAAAACTCTCACAAAATAGCAAACCAAAAAAATCCTTAATAGGTCCTCTGTCTAAAGATGCCTTACTTTAGAGGCTTTTAACAGACAGAAAGGTATTTAAATACATCTTATAGGTTGTCTTCAAGAAGAAATCATATATAAAGACCTTCGAACACATAGAAGACCTTGCAGAGGCCTTGAAATTCAGTTATAATTCCTTCTGAAGGATTGCGAATAAATAGAATGCTTTCAGGTGGCCTTTAATGTAGGTATAATTTCTTTTAAAGGCCTTTGAATATGTAGAAGACTTCGAACATATAGAAGACCTTCAAGAGGCCTTCGGACAGACAGAAGACCATCTGGAGGCTTTAAAATGCAGATAGAATTCCTTCTGAAGGATTTCGAATAAATAGAAGCTTTCTGGGGCCTTTAATGCAGGTATAATTTCTTTGAAAAGCCTTTGAATATGTAGAAAATATAGAAGACTTTCTGTGGGCATTTACTGCAGGTAGAATTTCTTTCAAAGACCTTTTAATAAATAGAAGAAATCACAAATAACGGCCTTCGAACATATAGAAGGGTTTGGAATAAATAGAAGGCTTTCTGGTGGTAAAATTTCTTTTAAAGACCTTTGAATATGTGGAAGATGTTCGACTTCGAACATATGGAAGACCTTCAAAAGGTCTTTAATGCAGGTAGATTTAATTGTAAATACCTTGGAACAAACCGAAGACCATCTGTTGGCCTTAGAATGCAGATAGAATTCCTTCTAAAGGGTTTATGGATGCCTTTAATACAGGCAGAATTTCTTTTAAAGTCCATTGAATATGTTGAAGACATTTCAAAGAGGCGCATATGTATTCCCATACACATCCCCGAAGGGACACGGGAGACTTCTTTCATATCAATGAGTGTACGCTGATTCATATTAGCTTAATCATATGGGACCTACTTTTTATCGCCGAATCCGAAGGACGTGTCTTACGACACCACTTACAATGAGTGGTATTTTGCCACCGTTGGAAAGTGTGATGTTTTTGCCCAACCTGGGAATCGAACCGCACCTAGAAATTGAATTGCACAACGGTGGCTTCGGAGGCAAGTTGTTTTAAAGGTCTTCTGTAGGCAAAATCCACTACAAAAATAAATTCTTAAATTTCCACTTGGCTTCATAATTTGTCTTCCATCCAATTAGACATTCCACGTGGTGTGGCAAAATTGCTAATCTGATTATCACATAACGGTACATACACAACCCTTGCAAAATTGCAACTTTGCGTTAAGTTTTTCCTTTATAAAAGAAAAAACGAAATAGTTGTCTTCTTTGCTTCTCTCTTCTGATGTTCCACATAAATATTCCACAAACATGGGAATCTTGTCATTAATTTTTATGAATATTAGCCATTTGCAAAAGGCGCTCTAAGTGGTGGTGAAGCTGTAGCTGGCTGCCAACACTGGCGCAAGTGTTGATATTCGGCTGTCACGGCGTGTTTTTTTTTGTGATGGCCAGAGAATGTTTATCAACGCCACAGATAGAATGATACAAACAGGATACAAACTTACGCACCCATATAAAAAAGCAAAACACTTCCTCATGCGGTTTTTGTGTGTGTGTGTGTTAGTCCCGTTATATATATATATTTTTTTAATATATAAAAAACTGTGAACAACAAAGTTTGTTGAATGAAGTGGAAAATTTTGGGGAGATGTCTTGTTTTTTTATGATATTTTGTTATTTTATCTTGGGCCAGGGTAACGAATGTTTCAAGCGAACAAAGTTTAAATACAAGAGGGTCAGCCGAGACATTTATCTTGCCATAGCAGCAGCAGCATCCAGCAACTATTGAGTTGACACAAAAGAGGTTTCAATTTTTTGTTTTTTTTTTTACTATTTCCAAAAGTTTTTTTTTGGATGCTTAAATTACAGTTTGCAAGAAGTTTTTGTAGCAAAAGTGTTATTTAAGTAGTTTAGCAAAAGAACAAAACTATTCTTGCTAAAGTTAAGCGTTTAGTTCTTTTGGAGAGGAAGACACAAACCATGGTCTCCCTACTTTGGGTTTTTTTGTTATTCTTTGCCCCTTTTTCGGGCTCTCCAAAAGTTATTCTAGTTTCCATTTAAAAAATTACCATTGCCCGGGCAATTCAAAACCAAATAAACTATCTTTTAATTGCTTTAAGTAGGCTCCTGCTTGTCTTGTTGATTATACTTTATGTGAGCGAGACTTTTGCCTTGTGCCTTTTCAGTTCAGTTTGTCTGTTGTGGTTTGTGTGTAAGGTTGTATCAGGGTGTGTGCGTTGCTAAACCGCTTGATTTTAATACAGTTGGGTAATTTTATGCTCATAAAATAAGCTATGAATGGATTTGGCTTTTTTAGCTCTGCTTCTTCTTCTTCTTCTTCTTCTTGCTAGGTCTGACGATTTAAATGTAAAGGTGACACCTTTTTTGTGAGTAAAATTTTATGCATTAATTCACATTGTGAACCAAACATAAATTAACTTAAAATATAATTTTTAAAACAAATAAGCACGGCATTAAGTTCGGCAGGATGGAACATTTTATGGGGGCTATATGGAGATGTGGGTCTATACCGACAAAATTTCTGGTGGAAAGTTTTATACCCCGCAACGAAGACTAAATACCAAATTTCAGCCATTTCGGTGCAATATTAAGGCCACTACCTTCAAAATGCCGAAAATCGGGAGGTACTCTTCAATGGGGGCTATGTGAAGATGTGGGCCTATACCCAGAAAAATCTGGTGGAAAGTTGTATACCCCCAACGAAAAATAAATACCAAATTTCAGCAAATTCGGTGTAATATTGAGGCCACGACCTTCAAAATACCGAAAATCCGGAATTACGGTTCTATAGGAGCTATATGAAGATGTGGACCTATACCGACAAAATTTCTGATGGAACGTTTTTATACCCCCAACGAAGACTAAGTAGCAAATTTCGGAGGAAGCCTTCTATGGGAGTTTTATACCCCCAACGAAGAATAAATACCAAATTTCAGCCATTGTTGTGGGATATTGAGGCCATAACCTTCAAAATGACGAAAATCGGTATGGACTCTTCAATGGGGGCTATATGAATACATGGACCTATATCTACAAATTTCTGGTGAAAAGTTTTATACCTCCAAAGAAGAATAAACACCAAATTTCAGCCGTTTTGGTGGGATATTGAGGCAATAACCTTCAAAATGACGAAAAGCGGTAGGTCCTCTTCAATGGGGGCTATATCAAGATGTGGACCTATACCGAGAAATTTCTGGTGGAATGTTTTATACCCCCAACGAAGAATAAATACCAAATTTCAGCCATTTTGGTGGGATATTGAGGCCACAACCTTCAAAATACCGAAAATCGGGAGGTACCGTTCTAAGGGGCCTATATGATGGCGTGCACCTATACCGACAAATTTCCGGTGAAAAGTTTTGTACCTCCAACGAAGAATAAATTCCAAATTTCAGCCATTTTGGTGGGATATTGAGACCATAACCTTCAAAATGACGAAAATCGGAGGTACACTTCTATAAGGGCTATATGAAGATGTGGGCCTATACCGAGAAATTTGTGGTGGAAAGTTTTACACCCCCCCCCCCCCCCCCCCAACGAAGACTAAATACCAAATTTCAGCCATGTCGGTGTAATATTGAGGCCACAACATCAAAATACCGAAAATCCGGAGGTACCGTTCTATGGGGGTATATAAAGACGTGGACCTATACTGACAAAATTTCTGGTGGGAAGTTTTATACCCCCAACGAAGACAAGGTGTCAATTTTAGCCATTTCGATGCAATATTAAGGCCATAACCTTCAAAATGACGAAAATCGGGAGGTACTCTTCTATGGGGGCAATATGAAGACATGGGCCTATACCGAGAAATTTGTGGTGGAAAAGTTTATACCCCCAGCGAAGACTAAGTACCAAATTTCAACCATATTGGTGGGATATTAAGGACACATACATGAAAATACCGAAAATCGGGAGGTACCCTTCTATGGGGGCTAAATGAAGACATGGACCTATACCGTCAAATTACGGATAGAACATTTTCTAACCCCAACGAAGACTAAATACCAAATTTCAGCCATTTCAGTGTGATAATAAAGCTAAAACCTGCAAAATACCGGGAGCTACGCTTCTATGGAGGCTATATGAAAAAGTGCAACGAGCACCTTTTCAATACCAAACATCCTAGGAGTAATGGAAACATATATACCAAATTATAAAGCTCTATCTTAAAAAGTGCGTGCTGCATATTGATTTTAACGGACAGACGGACATGGTTATAAACACAGAGGACCTCTAATAGATCTTCTAGGGACAGAAGACTCCTTAAAGGTCCTCCAGAAACAGAAGAATTGTACAATGTCTTCTAGAGCTAGCAAACCCTTAAAAAGGTTCTGGACACAAAGGACCTCTAAAAGGTCTTCAAGAGACAGAAGGACTTTCAAATAACTCGTCTTTAACTTGGGGCCCAGGACTTTTTAAATGCCTTCTAGACACAAGAAACCTCTAAAAGATCATCTAGAGTTCGAAGCCTTTGTAAATGCCTCCACAGACAGAAAACTATTTAAAAGTTTCTCGAAATAGAAGACCATTTAAAACTTCTCTAGAAACATGAGACTTTTAAAAGATCTTCTGGACACAGAAAACTTCTGAAAGATCTTCTAGAGACAGGAGAGTTGTTAAAGTTCCTCCACAAACAGATGACTTCTAAAATATCTTCCACAACCAAAAGACCTCTTAAATGTTTTCTGAACACAGAATAGCTGATAATAAACTTCCTATTTCTCCAAGGGACAGAAATCCTCTTTAAGGTCCCCAAAAAGTTTTCTAGACACGGAAGACCCCTTAAAGATCTTCTAGGGACAGACGACTCGCTAAGGGTCCTCCAGAAACAGAAAACTTCTAAAAAGTCTTCTGCGATAGAAGACCATTTAAAGGCCTTCTGGAACCAGAAGACCCTTTAAAGGTCTTCAGACACAAAGGACCTTTAAATGATTCCTCAAGAAACAGAAGGGCTTTTAAAGAACTCGTTCTTTACTTCTCAAAGATCTTTTAGATACAGAAGACGATTTGAATGTCCTACAGCAACAGGAGACTTTTAAAAGATTTTCTGGAGCCAGAAGATCTTTTTACAGTTTTCTAGACACAGAAAACCTCTCAAAGATCTTTTACAGGCAAAAGAACCTATAAAACATAAAAGGCTTCTAATCTTCTAAAGACAGATGCCCACTTAAAGGCCCCCAGAAGGTTTTCTAGACACAGAAAACCCCTTAAAGATCTTCTAGAGACAGAAGGACCGTTAAAGGTTCTCCGGAAAAAAGAAGACTTCATAAATATCTTCTATAACCAAGAGAGTCTTTAAAGATCTTCTGGAGACAGAAGACCTCTAAATAATCCTCTAGAGACAGAATAGTCCTCTTTAAGGCCCCCAAAATGTTTTCTGTACACAGAAGACTTTTAAAAGATCTTCTAGAGCCAGAAGACCCTTCACAAGAGACCTCTAAATGATCTTCTAGAGGCAGAGGTTCTTTCTACGGGCCCTTCTGAGAGTGAAGGCTATTTAAAGGTCTTCTAGAGGCAGAAAACCGTCTAAAGGTCCACCAGAAACAGAAACTTCTGAAAGATCTTCTGGAGTCAGAACACTCTTTAAAGGTCCTCCAGAGATAGATGACGTCTAAACAATATTTTAGGGACTGAAGACCATTTATGGGTCTTCTATAGACAGCAGACCTTTTTGAGGCTTTTCTATAGACAGAAAAACTTTTAAAAGATTTCTTTAATGGGTCTTCACTAGACAGAGGAGCTCCTAAGGGTCTTCACTAGACAGAAGACCTTCTAAGGGTCTTCAATAGACAGAAAACCTTTCAACGTTCTTCCACTTCTATAGACAGAACCCCTTTGAATTTACTTCAATGACCTTTAAAAATCTTCTAAAGGTCTTTTAAAATGAATACCGTTCTTCTACAGACAGGTCTTCTATATACTTATGACTAACCTAAGGTCTGGTGTTGATTGATTGTCGTTAAGGCTCCCTCCTGATCGTTTAAAAAAAACTCCCTTCTGGTCGTTTAAAAATACTCCCTTCTGGTTGTTGTTGTTGTAACAGTGTTTGTTGTTATTATGTTTGTATGTTCGTTCTTCTGTTCAATCTGGCTCTGGGTCTATCTCCAGTTCCAGGAAAGTGGCTGCTTCGATGGGATGTAACCACAGATCCACTGGAGTTAGATGAGTAGGTTTGGCTGGGTAGTTGAACAGGTGTTTTGTGTCGTGCGGGCCCATTCCACATACTGGGCAGATGTCCTGCAATATCCCGAGCGTAGTTGAGCCAAAACTACTCTAGTTTGTCGTGGCAGGTGACGCTCCTCAGCTGCAATAGATGGGGGATGTATTTTGAGGACTTTATTCACACTATAATTGCTTAAGGCCTTGGCAACTGCATCCGTGTGAATACTATTTAAACCTGCTCGATACGCTTGTTGATCTAGGGGTTCTCTCCTGTATCGTTGGACCTCTTCCTCTAGAGCATGGATATCCTTTCTGATATGCCTGAATGTGTCGGGCCTACGCACAAGATGGTGATTGGGATGGCTCACACGGTAACATCCAAGCAGGCACTGCAACGAAAGCATCTCATTGTGTTGCTTTACTGAAAGAATCTTTGCCTCCTCATGTAGATGGTCCACTGAAGATTTGAGGAGGCACCCTGTTGCTGTTCTCAGGGCGGCATTCTGGCAAGTTTGAATCTTTTCTCAATTCGTATCACATAATCCAGGGGACCAAACTGGTGCCTCATAGCTTACCACAGACCGACCTATCGCGTTATATGTGGTGAACAAGGTTTTTTTATTTGCACCCCAAGTGCTGCCGGCTAGGGACTTAAGAACCTTGTTCCTACTTTTCAGTTTGTCGCAGATTGCTGTGGCGTGCGCGTACGACGTGAAAGTAGTGTCTAATGTGACCTTAAAATTTTGGGGCAGTTTGTGGTCGGAATTCTGCTACCGTCGACCACCACATTCAATTCTCTTCCAAACTGCGCTGTCCATGTGGTGAACAGAGTGGCTGTTGATTTTGAGGCGGAAATCTGCATATTCCTCGAATGGAAAAAAGTGGTAAGATCGGTTAAATAGTTGTTCAGTCTCTCACCGATGTCATCAGGATAGGTATTCGACGCCAGAATCTTGTAATCATCCGTATACGTTACGATCTCGATGCCATCTGGAGGGGGAGGAATACAGGAGAGGTAGAGGTTAAACAGTTCCGGAGATATCACCCCACCTTGGGGAACTCCCTGTTTCACTCTACGGGGTTTGGACTTCTTGTTCCTGAATTCCACGTACGGCTGGCGTCCACACATATAATTGACTATCCAACGTTTCAAGCTTGGCCAGAGGGTTGTCTGCTCAATGTCTCAAACAGCGTGGAGTGCCTGACTGTATCAAAGGCTTTTGATAAGTCAAGCGCCACCATCACTGTTCTATGGCACGGCCGTCTCTGGTTAAGTCCTTGACAAATATGTGTGGTAATGGCGTGCAGAGCAGTTGTCGTGCTGTGCTGCTTACGGAATCCATGCTGATGATCGGCAACTTGATAGCTACTTCTGATACTGGGGAGGACTAAGTCCTCAAGGGTCTTTGCGACGGGCGACAAAAGCGAAATCGGCCTGTACGATTCACTTTTGCTGGCATCCTTGCCGGGCTTCCGTAGTGGGACCACCCTGCCCATTTTCCAGACTTCGGGAACAATGAGGGTGGATAGCGACAAGTTGAGAACTTTAGTGAGATACTCCACTCCCGGCTCATCCAGCTGCTTCAGCATTACCATGGAGATTCCATCAGGGCCCAACGCTTTGGATGATTTAGCTTTCCTGATGGCATTGGCAACACCTGCCATTGTAAACTGTGGTGGTTCCTCCTCGGCAGGAAGAGATCTGATGCGACGTAATAC
Organism: Musca autumnalis; assembly: GCF_047663935.1. Lineage (NCBI taxonomy): Eukaryota > Metazoa > Arthropoda > Insecta > Diptera > Muscidae > Musca > Musca autumnalis. The sequence goes on from NW_027411644.1 coordinate 70,816,748, forward strand.
TCTTCTCTTCGCCCTGTCACTCTCGGGGTGCTCGACAAACTGTCGATTGAAATAACTTGCGCACCTCTTCGGGTCAGTCAACGTAACGTCGCCAAACGTGACTGAGGTCTTATCTTCCCTTTTTCCAGGGTTCGAGAGTGACTTAACCATTGCCCACAATTCACCTATACCGGCTATAATGTTGCAACTCTTAAGATGATTTAACCACTTTTTCCGCTTATGCTCGCCGACGAGCCTGTTAACTTCCAGTGTCTGCTCCCTGACTCTGGTGTCGTTGGGGTTGGTTCGGTGAAGCTCTTCACGCTCATTTGCTAATACCGTCGCCTCTGCTGGGAAGTTTGGTCTTACTTTGGGTATTCGACCAGCAGGGATATGGCGAGCGGCTGCAGCAGTGATGATGTCTCGGAACGTCCTTTCCGTTACCAGAACATCAGAATGATTGGGCAGTTCTCTGAAGCGGTGATTGGTGAACTCGCTGAAACCCGGCCAATCAGCTTTCTTATGATTGACGAATGTGCGGCGTTCAGAGGGAATGAAATCGGGTGGTCTGCTAATGGAGACAATTATGGGGAGATGGTCTGATCCAAAGGAAATGACAGGTTGCCAGGTAACGTCAATTGTCAGACCAGGTGACACGATGGTTATGTCTGGCGAGCTGTGACACTCTTCTCTAATTCTGGTAGGGGCGTCCTCATTGACCGTGCAAAACGCAGAGCTGTCAATTTGCTCAGCCAGCGCTGTACTTCTCTGGTCGTTTCCGAGGGCCGAATGCCACGTCTCATGATGCGCATTAAAGTCCCCCAGGACCAGACGATTATGACCTTCCAAAAGCGGGCTAATGTTAGGCACGTAATCTGAGATACAGCTATTTCTCGGCGGGATGTATACTCTATACTCACCAACTCTATTTCGGCAGTTCCACACCTGTCTGCTACCCCCACACATTCCATGTACGGGTCATTAGAGACAGGCTCAAGCAAGATAGGTCTGTATTGGACAGACTGGTGCAATAGGAAAGCTAATCCCCCACCTTCACTTCTGGTGCAATCTTTCCTTAGCACATTGTAACCATCACAATGTTGTAAGCTACAGTTGTTGTTGAGCTTGGTTTCTTGCACCGCAGCGACCTTGATGTTCTTCCGACTCATGAAATCTACTATTTCCTCGATATTACCTCGGAGTCCATTGCAATTAAATTGCAAAAAGGATGCATTCTCTGGGATTGGGACAACAATGGCTGGTGTTAAAGGCTGCATGTGCGGTTGTTGTCGAGGGGACTGCGGGGGAGTTTCGTAGTCAGACGACGAGGGAGTTTCGTAATCCGACCGTGACTCACTGGGGACTGTGTTCACGCAGCATGCAGCAACATAGGGACTATGTCGTAGTCCCTCACGTGGACAAGTCCAGAGCAACCCCTTAGATGCACCCACTCCTGACATCTATTGCATCTCACCAAAGGTTGGATGTGGGTGAAGATGCGGATGTGACAAACTGAGCACAGATATATTGGTCCTGGATTTTCCTCCGTCCCGGCATGGACCAAAAGAATTCGGAGCACGCATTCCGGGATATGCTGCTCCCAACACAGAAAAACGAAACAAATACAAACATATGTACACTGAGGTGGCAACCGCTGGCCGGAACGATGATTTTGTGTTGTTCCCGGTCAATCCGGTACGAAAGAACCCGCAGCCGTGGGATTGCCTCCTACTCCCTTCTGGTCGTCTATAAATGCTCTCTTGTGTTTGTCTCTAAAGACTAGCTACTGGTTGTCTATAAAGACTCTCTTCTGGCGTCTATGATTTTCAAAGGCCAGCCTCAGGCCAACAGTCTTGGATTTTCTAATGGTAGCCTCCGGCCAATAGTAATGGATTTTTAAAGTAAATTTTAAAGGCCAGCCTCAGGCCAATAGTCGGGGATTTTTAAGGTAATTTTCAAAGGATTCAAAGGAGGATTTTTAAAGCAATTATCTTGTAAATCACTTATAAAGACTTCCTTCTGGTCATCTATAAAACACCCGTTTGGTCGTTTATATAGACTCTCTTCTGGTCGTTTATGAAGACTACATCGGACCGTCTATAAAGATTACTTTCTAGTCGTCCATATAGACTCCCCTTTGGACGTCTGTAAAGACTCAGATCGTTTATAAAAACTCACTTCTGCTCAATGCAGACTTCTTTCTGGTCGTATATAAATACTCCCATTAGATCGTCTATAAATACTGCCTTCAGGTCATTTGTAGAAGGACTACTAATCTTCAATTATAACTCCCATCAACTCCTCATATAAACTGTTCCATGGGAGTAGCCAGGAATGCTTTTTGGTCGTTCTAGGAGGGGATAGGGCGGCAAATTCTTGTTTTTCATTTCATTTCATTTCATTTATTCATTTATTAGTAATACAAAAAGCCTTAAAGGCCAAAACACTAGTATTACATAGCAAAACATTCCTAAATAGGAAAAAACTAACAATAATATGTTATAAATCTCCACTTCATTTTACTTCGTCTTGTTGGCTCCCCAGCCATAATTATGCACAATTAAAAAAAAAAAAATATATATATAAAGATGAATTGACTAGGCGGCAAATAGCAGAAACAGCATAGATACAAATATTTTGTATAGGGAAGATTCGGTTAGAGTAGTTGGTTAGTAGATAAATAATTACACAGCACAGTTCCAGATGTTATTTCAAGAGCGTACGATATTAGCGGCATTAATAAGGCATAGGCAATTCTGTACTTGACCCAAGATGGATAATAAAAACCAGTCGAGTAGAGTTTCCCTAGGGTCCCATAAACCCTGGCATGCACAAAGTCAATATGATGCCCAAAATAGAGCTTTTTATCTATTATATGTCCCAAGCATTTGTAGCGGTCTAGTAATATTTATAATTTTTTGCATACAAATGAACTGTTTTGTAGGATCTAGGGGGGGCACCTGCCCTCCCTAGCTATTCCTGGATACGCCCATGAACTGTTCATTGCTTCCTTTGGAATTCTTCTTGGTTTTCATAAAATCAAATTTTGTCGACATTCTGCTAATCATATCCGACAAAAGAAACATTGACCAGCTGAATGGTTGCTATTCATTCCCAAAATATTGTGCCCTGAGATCCTGCTATGAGTACTGAAAACCCGACTTTACTTTTATTGCTTGTTATGGAAATGATTTGCTTTTTATAAGCGAAGCATGAGTATCACCAAGCGAACAGGAAATGCGTAAAGCATTAATTTTCTTGTTCTAGATTTGGTTATGGCGAAAAACGACTTGTCTGCCTTAATTTCAGTATCCATCTTCTGCCCCACCACCTCAATTTGCTAACATTGTGCAATAATCATTTCCCCTTCAGTTACACCTGTTTCAGTTTTATTTCCGGTCAGTTGGTTTCACCTTAAATGACAGCCTAAATACCTGACTGGCTCACAGTGGCCATGGCCAAAAACAAAAGCGTCCGACATGACAGGACGACGTTAAAATAGCCCAATGGCTAAATTACCTTTTATGTGAAAAAGGATGAGGATGGGGGAAGGAATTACAGGTGTCGGTTATTGTTTGTAACTAGGCCTCGTGTTTTTTTCTTCTGTGTTTCCTTTTCTACAACTATTCTATTACAGTTAGTTTTTGTTTCTTATCTTGATATTCAGTTTTGTTTTTAGTTGGGCCTTTGGAAAATTAATGATCAGCTGCATTGACTTCAAATTATGGCCATGGCATTTTGAGAGGTGGCGATGGGAAAAGGTGTTAAAAGCTTCGGCAATAAAGTTTTCTTTTCCAAACACTTTGGGCCAATAGAATGTGATTTAGGTGACAGAGAGGTCATTTTGTACAAATGAGTCTCTTTAGACGAGAAAGTTGAAAGGAGTTCATAATAAAGATCAGAAGTGGGTCTTTATAGATGAACAGTGAACAAGAGAAGCCATTAGAACAAGAGAGGGAAGTGTTAATAGACGACCAGGAGGGGGTCTTTTTCAATGACTACAAAGAAGCCAGAACGAGGAAGGGAGTATGTATAGTCACCAAGATGCTAGTCTTTATAGACATCACGAAGAGTCTTTATTGACGACCAGAAGCGGTTTTTATAGTCAACCAATCGTCGTATATAGACGACTAAAAGGGAGACTTCATAGACGAGCTGAAGAGAAACTTTATAGACGAATAGAAGGTAGTTTTTATAGACGAGCGGAAGGTAGTTTTTATAGACGAGCAGATGGAAGTCTTTAAAAACGACCAGAAGGGAGTCTTTAGAGGCGAGCGGAAGGTAGTTTTTAAAGGCAAGCAGAAGGAATTCTTTAAAAACGACCAGAAGAGGGTCTTTAGAGGCGAACAGAGGGGAATCCCTATACATGAGCAGAAGATTGTTTATGGAAAACGTCATTATAGTCAACCAGAAATAGTATTTATAGCCGACCAGCATCAAAAACATCACATTCATGTCGTCCAAAGCCCCTTTCATGAAAACAACAACTAACTCATATAAAATATTATTGGCCATATGACCCACATTTTGTATGGCATGTTCATCATCTCGGAGTTCCATTAAGTAGAAAATTAACATATTTTTTGTTTGTTTATTGGACTTTTTAATGCCAAAGTTGCCAAAATGCCAAGTAAGCAACAAGGAATTCCATTGTTGGATTTCTCCTTAATTTCGTTCATACACTCACACACACATACATGCACAAACTTATTGCCAAAATCGCCAAATTTACGGCTTTCAAGTCTAGGACAAATGACTGGAAAGTTTGGTTATTAAAACAGCAGTGCGTCAAACTAAAAACAACAATAATAGCAACAACTATTACAACCACAACAACAACAACTGAACAACTGAACAACAAAAATGCGATTATTTATATGTTAGTCATTGGTGGGGTTGGTCGTTTGGTTGGGAGCTTGGGAGCCTGGGTTTTTGGATGGAGCTTCCTGGCTGGGTCTTGTTTCACATTATTTGCCTAGTTGCCTTAACGAAGATTGTTTTATGGCGATAATATAATTAAAAGCCGACAAAAAAAACCATACAAAAATAAAAGAAAAAAAGCAACAAAAGACAAGGAGCCAACAACAACAATAAGGCAAAGGCCAGCTAGAAATTGGGGCTCAGACTAGATTACCATGAAATAAAACAAAAACAAATAAAACAATTGTAAAAACGCAAGGAAGTACTCGTAGTGGAGATTTTATAGACTCCCTACACAATGGAGGGAGGGAGGCTTCTATAGAATAGAAGACCTCCGTAGGAGGCTTCTATAGAATAGAAGACCTCCGTAGGAGGCTTCTATAGAATAGAAGACCTCCGTAGGAGGCTTCTATAGAATAGAAGACCTCCGTAGGAGTCTTCCATAGAATAGAAGACCTCCGTAGGAGGCTTCTATAGAATAGAAGACCTCCGTAGGAGTCTTCCATAGAATAGAAGACGTCCGTAGGAGGCTTCTACAGAATAGAAGACCTCCGTAGGAGGCTTCTATAGAATAGAAGACGTCCGTAGGAGGCTTCTATAGAATAGAAGACCTCCGTAGGAGGCTTCTATAGAATAGAAGACCTCCGTAGGAGGCTTCTATAGAATAGAAGACCTCCGTAGGAGGCTTCTATAGAATAGAAGACCTCCAGGCTTCTATCGAATAGAAGACGTCCGTAGGAGGCTTCTACAGAATAGAAGACTTCCGTAGGAGGCTTCTATAGAATAGAAGACCTCCGTAGGAGGCTTCTATAGAATAGAAGACCTCCGTAGGAGGCTTCTATAGAATAGAAGACCTCCGTAGGAGGCTTCTATAGAATAGAAGACCTCCGTAGGAGGCTTCTATAGAATAGAAGACCTCCGTAGGAGGCTTCTATAGAATAGAAGACCTCCGTAGGAGGCTTCTATAGAATAGAAGACCTCCGTAGGAGGCTTCTATAGAATAGAAGACCTCCGTAGGAGGCTTCTATAGAATAGAAGACCTCCGTAGGAGGCTTCTATAGAATAGAAGACCTCCGTAGGAGGCTTCTATAGAATAGAAGACCTCCGTAGGAGGCTTCTATAGAATAGAAGACCTCCGTAGGAGGCTTCTATAGAATAGAAGACCTCCGTAGGAGGCTTCTATAGAATAGAAGACCTCCGTAGGAGGCTTCTATAGAATAGAAGACCTCCGTAGGAGGCTTCTATAGAATAGAAGATCTCCGTAGGAGGCTTCTATAGAATAGAAGACCTCCGTAGGAGGCTTCTATAGAATAGAAGACCTCCGTAGGAGGCTTCTATAGAATAGAAGACCTCCGTAGGAGGCTTCTATAGAATAGAAGACCTCCGTAGGAGGCTTCTATAGAATAGAAGACCTCCGTAGGAGGCTTCTATAGAATAGAAGACCTCCGTAGGAGGCTTCTATAGAATAGAAGACCTCCGTAGGAGGCTTCTATAGAATAGAAGACCTCCGTAGGAGGCTTCTATAGAATAGAAGACCTCCGTAGGAGGCTTCTATAGAATAGAAGACCTCCGTAGGAGGCTTCTATAGAATATAAGACCTGCATAGGAGGCTTCTATAGAATAGAAGACCTCCGTAGGAGGCTTCTATAGAATAGAAGACCTCCGTAGGAGGCTTCTATAGAATAGAAGACCTGCATAGAAGGCTTCTATAGAATAGAAGACCTCCGTAGGAGGCTTCTATAGAATAGAAGACCTGCATAGGAGGCTTCTATAGAATAGAAGACCTCCGTTAGAAGGCCTCCGTAGGAGGCTTCTATAGAATAGAAGACCTCCGTAGTATGTTTCTATCTGATAGTAGACTTGCGTAAGGAGGACCTCCGTAAGAGGCTTCTATCGAATAGAAGAGGGCAGCAGAAAGTAGCTTTATAGAGCAGCCGAGAGAAGGTTTTATAAACCAGTAAGAGGAGGACTGGAAAAGTATTCATTAAAAAATCCATGATTATTAAAAAATAAACAATAAAAAATCCACGATTATTTAAAAGAATATCCTTTAAAAAATCCACGATTATTTAAAAGAATATTCTTTAAAAAATCCACGATTATTTTAAAGAATATTCTTTAAAAAATCCCCGATTATTTTAAAGAATATTCTTTAAAAAATCCCCGATTATTTAAAAGAACATTCTTTAAAAAATCCACGATTATTTAAAAGAATATTCTTTAAAAAATCCCCGATTATTTAAAAGAATATTCTTTAAAAAATCCACGATTATTTAAAAGAATATTCTTTAAAAAATCCACGATTATTTAAAAGAATATTCTTTAAAAAATCCACGATTATTTAAAAGAATATTCTTTAAAAAATCCACGATTATTTAAAAGAATATTCTTTAAAAAATCCACGATTATTTAAAAGAATATTCTTTAAAAAATCCACGATTATTTAAAAGAATATTCTTTAAAAAATCCACGATTATTTAAAAGAATATTCTTTAAAAAATCCACGATTATTTAAAAGAATATTCTTTAAAAAATCCACGATTATTTAATAGAATAGAAGACCTCCGTAGGAGGCTTCTATAGAATAGAAGACCTCCGTAGGAGGCTTCTATAGAATAGAAGACCTCCGTAGGAGGCTTCTATAGAATAGAAGACCTCCGTAGGAGGCTTCTATAGAATAGAAGACCTCCGTAGGAGGCTTCTATAGAATAGAAGACCTCCGTAGGAGGCTTCTATAGAATAGAAGACCTCCGTAGGAGGCTTCTATAGAATAGAAGACCTCCGTAGGAGGCTTCTATAGAATAGAAGACCTCCGTAGGAGGCTTCTATAGAATAGAAGACCTCCGTAGGAGGCTTCTATAGAATAGAAGACCTCCGTAGGAGGCTTCTATAGAATAGAAGATCTCCGTAGGAGGCTTCTATAGAATAGAAGACCTCCGTAGGAGGCTTCTATAGAATAGAAGACCTCCGTAGGAGGCTTCTATAGAATAGAAGACCTCCGTAGGAGGCTTCTATAGAATAGAAGACCTCCGTAGGAGGCTTCTATAGAATAGAAGACCTCCGTAGGAGGCTTCTATAGAATAGAAGACCTCCGTAGGAGGCTTCTATAGAATAGAAGACCTCCGTAGGAGGCTTCTATAGAATAGAAGACCTCCGTAGGAGGCTTCTATAGAATAGAAGACCTCCGTAGGAGGCTTCTATAGAATAGAAGACCTCCGTAGGAGGCTTCTATAGAATAGAAGACCTCCGTAGGAGGCTTCTATAGAATAGAAGACCTCCGTAGGAGGCTTCTATAGAATAGAAGACCTCCGTAGGAGGCTTCTATAGAATAGAAGACCTCCGTAGGAGGCTTCTATAGAATAGAAGACCTCCGTAGGAGGCTTCTATAGAATAGAAGACCTCCGTAGGAGGCTTCTATAGAATAGAAGACCTCCGTAGGAGGCTTCTATAGAATAGAAGACCTCCGTAGGAGGCTTCTATAGAATAGAAGACCTCCGTAGGAGGCTTCTATAGAATATAAGACCTGCATAGGAGGCTTCTATAGAATAGAAGACCTCCGTAGGAGGCTTCTATAGAATAGAAGACCTCCCTAGGAGGCTTCTATAGAATAGAAGACCTGCATAGAAGGCTTCTATAGAATAGAAGACCTCCGTAGGAGGCTTCTATAGAATAGAAGACCTGCATAGGAGGCTTCTATAGAATAGAAGACCTCCGTTAGAAGGCCTCCGTAGGAGGCTTCTATAGAATAGAAGACCTCCGTAGTATGTTTCTATCTGATAGTAGACTTGCGTAAGGAGGACCTCCGTAAGAGGCTTCTATCGAATAGAAGAGGGCAGCAGAAAGTAGCTTTATAGAGCAGCCGAGAGAAGGTTTTATAAACCAGTAAGAGGAGGACTGGAAAAGTATTCATAAAAAAATCCATGATTATTAAAAAATAAACAATAAAAAATCCACGATTATTTAAAAGAATATCCTTTAAAAAATCCACGATTATTTAAAAGAATATTCTTTAAAAAATCCACGATTATTTTAAAGAATATTCTTTAAAAAATCCCCGATTATTTTAAAGAATATTCTTTAAAAAATCCCCGATTATTTAAAAGAATATTCTTTAAAAAATCCCCGATTATTTAAAAGAATATTCTTTAAAAAATCCCCGATTATTTAAAAGAATATTCTTTAAAAAATCCACGATTATTTAAAAGAATATTCTTTAAAAAATCCACGATTATTTAAAAGAATATTCTTTAAAAAATCCACGATTATTTAAAAGAATATACTTTAAAAAATCCACGATTATTTAAAAGAATATTCTTTAAAAAATCCACGATTATTTAAAAGAATATTCTTTAAAAAATCCACGATTATTTAAAAGAATATTCTTTAAAAAATCCACGATTATTTAAAAGAATATTCTTTAAAAAATCCACGATTATTTAAAAGAATATTCTTTAAAAAATCCACGATTATTTAAAAGAATATTCTTTAAAAAATCCACGATTATTTAAAAGAATATTCTTTAAAAAATCCACGATTATTTAAAAGAATATTCTTTAAAAAATCCACGATTATTTAAAAGAATATTCTTTAAAAAATCCACGATTATTTAAAAGAATATTCTTTAAAAAATCCACGATTATTTAAAAGAATATTCTTTAAAAAATCCACGATTATTTAAAAGAATATTCTTTAAAAAATCCACGATTATTTAAAAGAATATTCTTTAAAAAATCCACGATTATTTAAAAGAATATTCTTTAAAAAATCCACGATTATTTAAAAGAATATTCTTTAAAAAATCCACGATTATTTAAAAGAATATTCTTTAAAAAATCCACGATTATTTAAAAGAATATTTTTTTAAAAAATCCACGATTATTTAAAAAATATTCTTTAAAAAATCCACGATTATTTAAAAGAATATTCTTTAAAAAATCCACGATTATTTAAAAGAATATTCTTTAAAAAATCCACGATTATTTAAAAGAATATTTTTTTAAAAAATCCACGATTATTTAAAAAATATTCTTTAAAAAATCCACGATTATTTAAAAAATATTCTTTAAAAAATCCACGATTATTTAAAAAATATTCTTTAAAAAATCCACGATTATTTAAAAAATATTCTTTAAAAAATCCACGATTATTAAAAAAATATTCTTTAAAAAATCCACGATTATTTAAAAAATATTCTTTAAAAAATCCACGATTATTTAAAAAATATTCTTTAAAAAATCCACGATTATTTAAAAAATATTCTTTAAAAAATCCACGATTATTTAAAAGAATATTCTTTAAAAAATCCACGATTATTTAAAAGAATATTCTTTAAAAAATCCACGATTATTTAAAAGAATATTCTTTAAAAAATCCACGATTATTTAAAAGAATATTCTTTAAAAAATCCACGATTATTTAAAAGAATATTCTTTAAAAAATCCACGATTATTTAAAAGAATATTCTTTAAAAAATCCACGATTATTTAAAAGAATATTCTTTAAAAAATCCACGATTATTTAAAAGAATATTTTTTTAAAAAATCCACGATTATTTAAAAGAATATTCTTTAAAAAATCCACGATTATTTAAAAGAATATTCTTTAAAAAATCCACGATTATTTAAAAGAATATTCTTTAAAAAATCCACGATTATTTAAAAGAATATTCTTTAAAAAATCCACGATTATTTAAAAGAATATTCTTTAAAAAATCCACGATTATTTAAAAGAATATTTTTTTAAAAAATCCACGATTATTTAAAAAATATTCTTTAAAAAATCCACGATTATTTAAAAAATATTCTTTAAAAAATCCACGATTATTTAAAAATTATTCTTTAAAAAATCCACGATTATTTAAAAAATATTCTTTAAAAAATCCACGATTATTTAAAAAATATTCTTTAAAAAATCCACGATTATTTAAAAAATATTCTTTAAAAAATCCACGATTATTTAAAAAATATTCTTTAAAAAATCCACGATTATTTAAAAGAATATTCTTTAAAAAATCCACGATTATTTAAAAGAATATTCTTTAAAAAATCCACGATTATTTAAAAGAATATTCTTTAAAAAATCCACGATTATTTAAAAGAATATTCTTTAAAAAATCCACGATTATTTAAAAGAATAGTCTTTAAAAAATCCACGATTATTTAAAAGAATATTCTTTAAAAAATCCACGATTATTTAAAAGAATATTCTTTAAAAAATCCACGATTATTTAAAAGAATATTCTTTAAAAAATCCACGATTATTTAAAAGAATATTCTTTAAAAAATCCACGATTATTTAAAAGAATATTCTTTAAAAAATCCACGATTATTTAAAAGAATATTCTTTAAAAAATCCACGATTATTTAAAAGAATATTCTTTAAAAAATCCACGATTATTTAAAAGAATATTCTTTAAAAAATCCACGATTATTTAAAAGAATATTCTTTAAAAAATCCACGATTATTTAAAAGAATATTCTTTAAAAAATCCACGATTATTTAAAAGAATATTCTTTAAAAAATCCACGATTATTTAAAAGAATATTCTTTAAAAAATCCACGATTATTTAAAAGAATATTCTTTAAAAAATCCACGATTATTTAAAAGAATATTCTTTAAAAAATCCACGATTATTTAAAAGAATATTCTTTAAAAAATCCACGATTATTTAAAAGAATATTCTTTAAAAAATCCACGATTATTTAAAAGAATATTCTTTAAAAAATCCACGATTATTTAAAAGAATATTCTTTAAAAAATCCACGATTATTTAAAAGAATATTCTTTAAAAAATCCACGATTATTTAAAAGAATATTCTTTAAAAAATCCACGATTATTTAAAAGAATATTCTTTAAAAAATCCACGATTATTTAAAAGAATATTCTTTAAAAAATCCACGATTATTTAAAAGAATATTTTTTTAAAAAATCCACGATTATTTAAAAAATATTCTTTAAAAAATCCACGATTATTTAAAAGAATATTCTTTAAAAAATCCACGATTATTTAAAAGAATATTTTTTTAAAAAATCCACGATTATTTAAAAAATATTCTTTAAAAAATCCACGATTATTTAAAAAATATTCTTTAAAAAATCCACGATTATTTAAAAAATATTCTTTAAAAAATCCACGATTATTTAAAAAATATTCTTTAAAAAATCCACGATTATTTAAAAAATATTCTTTAAAAAATCCACGATTATTTAAAAAATATTCTTTAAAAAATCCACGATTATTTAAAAAATATTCTTTAAAAAATCCACGATTATTTAAAAAATATTCTTTAAAAAATCCACGATTATTTAAAAAATATTCTTTAAAAAATCCACGATTATTTAAAAAATATTCTTTAAAAAATCCACGATTATTTAAAAAATATTCTTTAAAAAATCCACGATTATTTAAAAAATATTCTTTAAAAAATCCACGATTATTTAAAAAATATTCTTTAAAAAATCCACGATTATTTAAAAAATATTCTTTAAAAAATCCACGATTATTTAAAAAATATTCTTTAAAAAATCCACGATTATTTAAAAAATATTCTTTAAAAAATCCACGATTATTTAAAAAATATTCTTTAAAAAATCCACGATTATTTAAAAAATATTCTTTAAAAAATCCACGATTATTTAAAAAATATTCTTTAAAAAATCCACGATTATTTAAAAAATATTCTTTAAAAAATCCACGATTATTTAAAAAATATTCTTTAAAAAATCCACGATTATTTAAAAAATATTCTTTAAAAAATCCACGATTATTTAAAAAATATTCTTTAAAAAATCCACGATTATTTAAAAAATATTCTTTAAAAAATCCACGATTATTTAAAAAATATTCTTTAAAAAATCCACGATTATTTAAAAAATATTCTTTAAAAAATCCACGATTATTTAAAAAATATTCTTTAAAAAATCCACGATTATTTAAAAAATATTCTTTAAAAAATCCACGATTATTTAAAAAATATTCTTTAAAAAATCCACGATTATTTAAAAAATATTCTTTAAAAAATCCACGATTATTTAAAAAATATTCTTTAAAAAATCCACGATTATTTAAAAAATATTCTTTAAAAAATCCACGATTATTTAAAAAATATTCTTTAAAAAATCCACGATTATTTAAAAAATATTCTTTAAAAAATCCACGATTATTTAAAAAATATTCTTTAAAAAATCCACGATTATTTAAAAAATATTCTTTAAAAAATCCACGATTATTTAAAAAATATTCTTTAAAAAATCCACGATTATTTAAAAAATATTCTTTAAAAAATCCACGATTATTTAAAAAATATTCTTTAAAAAATCCACGATTATTTAAAAAATATTCTTTAAAAAATCCACGATTATTTAAAAAATATTCTTTAAAAAATCCACGATTATTTAAAAAATATTCTTTAAAAAATCCACGATTATTTAAAAAATATTCTTTAAAAAATCCACGATTATTTAAAAAATATTCTTTAAAAAATCCACGATTATTTAAAAAATATTCTTTAAAAAATCCACGATTATTTAAAAAATATTCTTTAAAAAATCCACGATTATTTAAAAAATATTCTTTAAAAAATCCACGATTATTTAAAAAATATTCTTTAAAAAATCCACGATTATTTAAAAAATATTCTTTAAAAAATCCACGATTATTTAAAAAATATTCTTTAAAAAATCCACGATTATTTAAAAAATATTCTTTAAAAAATCCACGATTATTTAAAAAATATTCTTTAAAAAATCCACGATTATTTAAAAAATATTCTTTAAAAAATCCACGATTATTTAAAAAATATTCTTTAAAAAATCCACGATTATTTAAAAAATATTCTTTAAAAAATCCACGATTATTTAAAAAATATTCTTTAAAAAATCCACGATTATTTAAAAAATATTCTTTAAAAAATCCACGATTATTTAAAAAATATTCTTTAAAAAATCCACGATTATTTAAAAAATATTCTTTAAAAAATCCACGATTATTTAAAAAATATTCTTTAAAAAATCCACGATTATTTAAAAAATATTCTTTAAAAAATCCACGATTATTTAAAAAATATTCTTTAAAAAATCCACGATTATTTAAAAAATATTCTTTAAAAAATCCACGATTATTTAAAAAATATTCTTTAAAAAATCCACGATTATTTAAAAAATATTCTTTAAAAAATCCACGATTATTTAAAAAATATTCTTTAAAAAATCCACGATTATTTAAAAAATATTCTTTAAAAAATCCACGATTATTTAAAAAATATTCTTTAAAAAATCCACGATTATTTAAAAAATATTCTTTAAAAAATCCACGATTATTTAAAAAATATTCTTTAAAAAATCCACGATTATTTAAAAAATATTCTTTAAAAAATCCACGATTATTTAAAAAATCCACGATTATTTAAAAAATATTCTTTAAAAAATCCACGATTATTTAAAAAATCCACGATTATTTAAAAAATCCACGATTATTTAAAAAATCCACGATTATTTAAAAAATATTCTTTAAAAAATCCACGATTATTTAAAAAATCCACGATTATTTAAAAAATATTCTTTAAAAAATCCACGATTATTTAAAAAATCCACGATTATTTAAAAAATATTCTTTAAAAAATCCACGATTATTTAAAAAATCCACGATTATTTAAAAAATATTCTTTAAAAAATCCACGATTATTTAAAAAATATTCTTTAAAAAATCCACGATTATTTAAAAAATCCACGATTATTTAAAAAATATTCTTTAAAAAATCCACGATTATTTAAAAAATCCACGATTATTTAAAAAATATTCTTTAAAAAATCCACGATTATTTAAAAAATCCACGATTATTTAAAAAATATTCTTTAAAAAATCCACGATTATTTAAAAAATCCACGATTATTTAAAAAATATTCTTTAAAAAATCCACGATTATTTAAAAAATCCACGATTATTTAAAAAATATTCTTTAAAAAATCCACGATTATTTAAAAAATCCACGATTATTTAAAAAATATTCTTTAAAAAATCCACGATTATTTAAAAAATCCACGATTATTTAAAAAATATTCTTTAAAAAATCCACGATTATTTAAAAAATCCACGATTATTTAAAAAATATTCTTTAAAAAATCCACGATTATTTAAAAAATATTCTTTAAAAAATCCACGATTATTTAAAAAATATTCTTTAAAAAATCCACGATTATTTAAAAAATATTCTTTAAAAAATCCACGATTATTTAAAAAATATTCTTTAAAAAATCCACGATTATTTAAAAAATATTCTTTAAAAAATCCACGATTATTTAAAAAATATTCTTTAAAAAATCCACGATTATTTAAAAAATATTCTTTAAAAAATCCACGATTATTTAAAAAATATTCTTTAAAAAATCCACGATTATTTAAAAAATATTCTTTAAAAAATCCACGATTATTTAAAAAATATTCTTTAAAAAATCCACGATTATTTAAAAAATATTCTTTAAAAAATCCACGATTATTTAAAAAATATTCTTTAAAAAATCCACGATTATTTAAAAAATATTCTTTAAAAAATCCACGATTATTTAAAAAATATTCTTTAAAAAATCCACGATTATTTAAAAAATATTCTTTAAAAAATCCACGATTATTTAAAAAATATTCTTTAAAAAATCCACGATTATTTAAAAAATATTCTTTAAAAAATCCACGATTATTTAAAAAATATTCTTTAAAAAATCCACGATTATTTAAAAAATATTCTTTAAAAAATCCACGATTATTTAAAAAATATTCTTTAAAAAATCCACGATTATTTAAAAAATATTCTTTAAAAAATCCACGATTATTTAAAAAATATTCTTTAAAAAATCCACGATTATTTAAAAAATCCACGATTATTTAAAAAATATTCTTTAAAAAATCCACGATTATTTAAAAAATCCACGATTATTTAAAAAATATTCTTTAAAAAATCCACGATTATTTAAAAAATATTCTTTAAAAAATCCACGATTATTTAAAAAATCCACGATTATTTAAAAAATATTCTTTAAAAAATCCACGATTATTTAAAAAATATTCTTTAAAAAATCCACGATTATTTAAAAAATATTCTTTAAAAAATCCACGATTATTTAAAAAATCCACGATTATTTAAAAAATATTCTTTAAAAAATCCACGATTATTTAAAAAATATTCTTTAAAAAATCCACGATTATTTAAAAAATCCACGATTATTTAAAAAATATTCTTTAAAAAATCCACGATTATTTAAAAAATATTCTTTAAAAAATCCACGATTATTTAAAAAATATTCTTTAAAAAATCCACGATTATTTAAAAAATATTCTTTAAAAAATCCACGATTATTTAAAAAATATTCTTTAAAAAATCCACGATTATTTAAAAAATATTCTTTAAAAAATCCACGATTATTTAAAAAATATTCTTTAAAAAATCCACGATTATTTAAAAAATATTCTTTAAAAAATCCACGATTATTTAAAAAATATTCTTTAAAAAATCCACGATTATTTAAAAAATATTCTTTAAAAAATCCACGATTATTTAAAAAATATTCTTTAAAAAATCCACGATTATTTAAAAAATATTCTTTAAAAAATCCACGATTATTTAAAAAATATTCTTTAAAAAATCCACGATTATTTAAAAAATATTCTTTAAAAAATCCACGATTATTTAAAAAATATTCTTTAAAAAATCCACGATTATTTAAAAAATATTCTTTAAAAAATCCACGATTATTTAAAAAATATTCTTTAAAAAATCCACGATTATTTAAAAAATATTCTTTAAAAAATCCACGATTATTTAAAAAATATTCTTTAAAAAATCCACGATTATTTAAAAAATATTCTTTAAAAAATCCACGATTATTTAAAAAATATTCTTTAAAAAATCCACGATTATTTAAAAAATATTCTTTAAAAAATCCACGATTATTTAAAAAATATTCTTTAAAAAATCCACGATTATTTAAAAAATATTCTTTAAAAAATCCACGATTATTTTAAAAATATTCTTTAAAAAATCCACGATTATTTAAAAAATATTCTTTAAAAAATCCACGATTATTTAAAAAATATTCTTTAAAAAATCCACGATTATTTAAAAAATATTCTTTAAAAAATCCACGATTATTTAAAAAATATTCTTTAAAAAATCCACGATTATTTAAAAAATATTCTTTAAAAAATCCACGATTATTTAAAAAATATTCTTTAAAAAATCCACGATTATTTAAAAAATATTCTTTAAAAAATCCACGATTATTTAAAAAATATTCTTTAAAAAATCCACGATTATTTAAAAAATATTCTTTAAAAAATCCACGATTATTTAAAAAATATTCTTTAAAAAATCCACGATTATTTAAAAAATATTCTTTAAAAAATCCACGATTATTTAAAAAATATTCTTTAAAAAATCCACGATTATTTAAAAAATATTCTTTAAAAAATCCACGATTATTTAAAAAATATTCTTTAAAAAATCCACGATTATTTAAAAAATATTCTTTAAAAAATCCACGATTATTTAAAAAATATTCTTTAAAAAATCCACGATTATTTAAAAGAATATTCTTTAAAAAATCCACGATTATTTAAAAGAATATTCTTTAAAAAATCCACGATTATTTAAAAGAATATTCTTTAAAAAATCCACGATTATTTAAAAGAATATTCTTTAAAAAATCCACGATTATTTAAAAGAATATTCTTTAAAAAATCCACGATTATTTAAAAGAATATTCTTTAAAAAATCCTTACTTACTTACTTACTTAGCTGGCCCATTACAGAACATTTGTTCTATAGGCCGAACTAAGAAGAGATCTCCATTCCTCTCTATTTGTTGCTTTGCTCTCTGGAATACCGCGCCTTTTCATCTCAACATCCACTTGTTTGCGCCATCTATTCCTTGGCCTGCCAATTCTGCGTGCACCGCCATGTGGCATGTATTCATACGCCTTTTTAGCGGGTTCATCATCGCTCATTCTTATGATATGGCCTAGCCAACGCAATCGCTGCATCTCGATACGTTTAACAATATTCATGTCGTTGTATAGCAGATACAGCTCGTGGTTCATGCGACGTCGATATTCACCGTCAACGCAGATTGGTCCGTAGATCTTTCGAAGAATTTTTCTCTCAAACACACCAAGCACTGCCATGTCTGCTTGCGCAAGTACCCAGGCTTCGGAGCCATACATCAGCACGGGTAGTATCAGTGTTTTGTAGAGCGTTATTTTTGTTTGACGAGATGTGGCTTTGTTTTTAAACTGCTTACTTAATCCAAAGTAGCATCTGTTGGCCAATACAATTCTTCTTTTTATTTCACAACTGATGTCGTTTGTTGTGTTGACGGAGGTGCCGAGGTAGACGAAGTCTTTTACTACCTCAATATTATAGGAACCAACTTCCACAGTCGGTCCGAGCTCAATGGACGCATTGCGCGTCGACACCATCAACTTGGTCTTCTCACCGTTTACCGCCAGACCCACTTTAGCAGATTCTCCTTCGACCTTTATAAAGGTATCAGTTACTTCTTTTACTGATCGACCCATGATGTCTATATCATCAGCATAAGCAAGTAACATGTGACTATTGGTGTAGATTGTGCCACTTCTTTTGACGTTTGCCTCTCGTATAACCTTTTCTAGCAGGATGTTGAAGAGGTCACACGAAAGGCTGTCTCCTTGTCTGAAACCTCTTTTGGTACCAAACTCTTCGGAGAGGTTCTTTCCTATTTTAACTGAGGACCTCGTGTCAGTTAAAGTCATTTTACAAAGCCGGATGAGCTTTGCGGGAATACCAAATTCAGACATGGCTTGGAATACCTTTGAGCGCAGCGGACTGTCGAAGGCTGCTTTATAATCGACAAAAAGGTGGTAGGTGTCGATCTGCATCTCTTGGGTCTTCTCCAGGATTTGCCGCAGGGTAAATATCTGGTCAATGGTGGACTTGCCAGGTCTAAAGCCGCATTGGTATGGTCCAATAATCTTGTTGACCATTGGCTTTAGTCGTTCGCACAATATCCCTGACACGATCTTGTAGGCAATAGGGAGTAGACTTATGCCCCTATAGTTAGAGCATACAGTCTTATCTCCCTTCTTGTGGACGGGGCACAGGATACTCAGGTTCCAATCGTCGGGTACTCGTTCTTCCTGCCAGATGGTGCTAACTAGCTGATGAATACACCTTATCAGCGTGTCGCCTCCGGTTTTGAACAGCTCGGCTGGTAAGCCATCGGCCCCTGCTGCCTTATTATTCTTCAGCCGATTTATTGCTGTCTTTACCTCATCTTGGCTGGGCAGTATACATTCAATACCATCTTCTGGGATTGGGACTGTGGTATCTTCGTCTTCTTCGCTGCTATTGGATACCAACAGATTTGAAAAATGTTCTTTCCATATCCTGAGTATACTATCTGTATCAGTTACCAAATTACCTTGCTGGTCTCTACAGGAGGATGTGCCTGTACCAAAGCCATCAGTTTGATGCTTGACTCTTTGGTAGAATTTTCGGACTTCATTCTGACTCCTGTACATCTCGATTTTTTCACACTCCCGCTTTTCCATCTCTCTCTTTTTCCTGCGGAAAAGACGTTTCTCCTCTCTCCTTTTCTCCCTGTATCTCTCTCGTGCGCTACGCGTTGCTACGGATTGTAAAGTAGCCTTATATGCCGCATTTTTCTCTTCGGTGGCAGCACGACACTCCTCATCATACCATGGATTCCTTGGTGGAGGTCTCTGGTATCCAAGTATGGATTTTGCGGCTGTTTGCATGGAGTGGGCAATGCTTTGCCATTGCGCTGATATGTTATCGGGATGAGGAGGGCTTTGATTAAGCAATTGGGCTAGTTGAGTGGAATATGCTGTGGCTATCTGTTGTGATTGCAGCTTACCGATGTCTAACTTTCGTGTTGTGTCTGCTCGTACTTTGTTTGCTACGTTTAAGCGGGTGCGTACCTTTGCTGCAACAAGGTAGTGGTCCGAATCAATGTTTGCGCCTCGGAACGATCGTACATCCAACACGCTCGATGAATGTCTTCCATCTATCACAACATGATCAATTTGGTTTCTTGTTTTCTGATCTGGAGACAGCCAGGTGCCCTTATGAATATCGAGATGATTAAATCTGGTACTGCTAACTACCATGTTTTTTGCAGCTGCAAAGTCTATCAGTCTCATACCATTGTCAGATGTTTCACTGTGGAGACTGAATTTCCCGACTGTTGGGCCAAAGATATTCTCCTTTCCAATTTTGGCATTAAAATCGCCTAGAATGATTTTAATGTCATGGGCAGGGCAACGGTCATATGTTTCTTCTAAGCACTCGTAAAATATATCTTTGGTCTGTTCGTCCTTTTCTTCAGTGGGAGCATGAGCGCAAATAAAGCTGATGTTGAAGAATTTAGCTTTTATTCGAATTGCAGCAAGTCTTTCATTCACTGGAGTGAAGCTGGATACAAGATGTTTTAGTCTCCGACTAACTACGAATCCACAACCAAACTCATGCTTTACGTCATGGCAGCTATAATACAGTGCGTCACCTTTAGGTGTTGTTGTGACGCCTTTCCCAATCCATCGTATTTCCTGTATGGCAGTAATATCGGTCTTGTACTTTTCAAGTACGTCTGCCAATGCGAAGACTGCACCTTCTCTATAAAGAGTGCGAACATTCCAGGTGCAGATTCGCAGATCATGGTCCTTAAAACGTTTGCGGGGTTCGTCAACTTTAGAGGGGTTTGTTTTTCTTTTCTTTCGTTTTTTCATAGTAGGCTGTTTTTTCTAGGGGAGGGTTACTAACCCGACGCCCAAACCCAAGTTTTTAACGTTCTTATGGGTGAACGCGCGGCACATGTTAGCTCACTACCTTTAACGGGTGTTAAAGGCAGTTCCCCAGGTGACACCACGGGGAGGTCAGTGTCCACTTGGGATGAAAGAGGGACCAAGATAAATCCTGGGCTTTGCCATGTTAAAACCGGTCAGGACCGTTCCTTGGTATCTTCCATCCCCTACGTCACCCAAATCCACGATTATTTAAAAGAATATTCTTTAAAAAATCCACGATTATTTAAAAGAATATTCTTTAAAAAATCCACGATTATTTAAAAGAATATTCTTTAAAAAATCCACGATTATTTAAAAGAATATTCTTTAAAAAATCCACGATTATTTAAAAGAATATTCTTTAAAAAATCCACGATTATTTAAAAGAATATTCTTTAAAAAATCCACGATTATTTAAAAGAATATTTTTTTAAAAAATCCACGATTATTTAAAAAATATTCTTTAAAAAATCCACGATTATTAAAAAAATATTCTTTAAAAAATCCACGATTATTTAAAAAATATTCTTTAAAAAATCCACGATTATTTAAAAACTATTCTTTAAAAAATCCACGATTATTTAAAAAATATTCTTTAAAAAATCCACGATTATTTAAAAAATATTCTTTAAAAAATCCACGATTATTTAAAAAATATTCTTTAAAAAATCCACGATTATTTAAAAAATATTCTTTAAAAAATCCACGATTATTTAAAAAATATTCTTTAAAAAATCCACGATTATTTAAAAAATATTCTTTAAAAAATCCACGATTATTTAAAAAATATTCTTTAAAAAATCCACGATTATTTAAAAAATATTCTTTAAAAAATCCACGATTATTTAAAAAATATTCTTTAAAAAATCCACGATTATTTAAAAAATATTCTTTAAAAAATCCACGATTATTTAAAAAATATTCTTTAAAAAATCCACGATTATTTAAAAAATATTCTTTAAAAAATCCACGATTATTTAAAAAATATTCTTTAAAAAATCCACGATTATTTAAAAAATATTCTTTAAAAAATCCACGATTATTTAAAAAATATTCTTTAAAAAATCCACGATTATTTAAAAAATATTCTTTAAAAAATCCACGATTATTTAAAAAATATTCTTTAAAAAATCCACGATTATTTAAAAAATATTCTTTAAAAAATCCACGATTATTTAAAAAATATTCTTTAAAAAATCCACGATTATTTAAAAAATCCACGATTATTTAAAAAATATTCTTTAAAAAATCCACGATTATTTAAAAAATATTCTTTAAAAAATCCACGATTATTTAAAAAATATTCTTTAAAAAATCCACGATTATTTAAAAAATATTCTTTAAAAAATCCACGATTATTTAAAAAATATTCTTTAAAATATCCACGATTATTTAAAAAATATTCTTTAAAAAATCCACGATTATTTAAAAAATATTCTTTAAAAAATCCACGATTATTTAAAAAATATTCTTTAAAAAATCCACGATTATTTAAAAAATATTCTTTAAAAAATCCACGATTATTTAAAAAATATTCTTTAAAAAATCCACGATTATTTAAAAAATATTCTTTAAAAAATCCACGATTATTTAAAAAATATTCTTTAAAAAATCCACGATTATTTAAAAAATATTCTTTAAAAAATCCACGATTATTTAAAAAATATTCTTTAAAAAATCCACGATTATTTAAAAAATATTCTTTAAAAAATCCACGATTATTTAAAAAATATTCTTTAAAAAATCCACGATTATTTAAAAGAATATTCTTTAAAAAATCCACGATTATTTAAAAGAATATTTTTTTAAAAAATCCACGATTATTTAAAAAATATTCTTTAAAAAATCCACGATTATTTAAAAAATATTCTTTAAAAAATCCACGATTATTTAAAAAATATTCTTTAAAAAATCCACGATTATTTAAAAAATATTCTTTAAAAAATCCACGATTATTTAAAAAATATTCTTTAAAAAATCCACGATTATTTAAAAAATATTCTTTAAAAAATCCACGATTATTTAAAAAATATTCTTTAAAAAATCCACGATTATTTAAAAAATATTCTTTAAAAAATCCACGATTATTTAAAAAATATTCTTTAAAAAATCCACGATTATTTAAAAAATATTCTTTAAAAAATCCACGATTATTTAAAAAATATTCTTTAAAAAATCCACGATTATTTAAAAAATATTCTTTAAAAAATCCACGATTATTTAAAAAATATTCTTTAAAAAATCCACGGTTATTTAAAAAATATTCTTTAAAAAATCCACGATTATTTAAAAAATATTCTTTAAAAAATCCACGATTATTTAAAAAATATTCTTTAAAAAATCCACGATTATTTAAAAAATATTCTTTAAAAAATCCACGATTATTTAAAAAATATTCTTTAAAAAATCCACGATTATTTAAAAAATATTCTTTAAAAAATCCACGATTATTTAAAAAATATTCTTTAAAAAATCCACGATTATTTAAAAAATATTCTTTAAAAAATCCACGATTATTTAAAAAATATTCTTTAAAAAATCCACGATTATTTAAAAAATATTCTTTAAAAAATCCACGATTATTTAAAAAATATTCTTTAAAAAATCCACGATTATTTAAAAGAATATTCTTTAAAAAATCCACGATTATTTAAAAGAATATTCTTTAAAAAATCCACGATTATTTAAAAGAATATTCTTTAAAAAATCCACGATTATTTAAAAGAATATTCTTTAAAAAATCCACGATTATTTAAAAGAATATTCTTTAAAAAATCCACGATTATTTAAAAGAATATTCTTTAAAAAATCCACGATTATTTAAAAGAATATTCTTTAAAAAATCCACGATTATTTAAAAGAATATTCTTTAAAAAATCCACGATTATTTAAAAGAATATTCTTTAAAAAATCCACGATTATTTAAAAGAATATTCTTTAAAAAATCCACGATTATTTAAAAGAATATTCTTTAAAAAATCCACGATTATTTAAAAGAATATTCTTTAAAAAATCCACGATTATTTAAAAGAATATTCTTTTAAAAAATCCACGATTATTTAAAAAATATTCTTTAAAAAATCCACGATTATTTAAAAGAATATTCTTTAAAAAATCCACGATTATTTAAAAAATATTCTTTAAAAAATCCACGATTATTTAAAAAATATTCTTTAAAAAATCCACGATTATTTAAAAAATATTCTTTAAAAAATCCACGATTATTTAAAAAATATTCTTTAAAAAATCCACGATTATTTAAAAAATATTCTTTAAAAAATCCACGATTATTTAAAAAATATTCTTTAAAAAATCCACGATTATTTAAAAAATATTCTTTAAAAAATCCACGATTATTTAAAAAATATTCTTTAAAAAATCCACGATTATTTAAAAAATATTCTTTAAAAAATCCACGATTATTTAAAAAATATTCTTTAAAAAATCCACGATTATTTAAAAAATATTCTTTAAAAAATCCACGATTATTTAAAAAATATTCTTTAAAAAATCCACGATTATTTAAAAAATATTCTTTAAAAAATCCACGATTATTTAAAAAATATTCTTTAAAAAATCCACGATTATTTAAAAAATATTCTTTAAAAAATCCACGATTATTTAAAAAATATTCTTTAAAAAATCCACGATTATTTAAAAAATATTCTTTAAAAAATCCACGATTATTTAAAAAATATTCTTTAAAAAATCCACGATTATTTAAAAAATATTCTTTAAAAAATCCACGATTATTTAAAAAATATTCTTTAAAAAATCCACGATTATTTAAAAAATATTCTTTAAAAAATCCACGATTATTTAAAAAATATTCTTTAAAAAATCCACGATTATTTAAAAAATATTCTTTAAAAAATCCACGATTATTTAAAAAATATTCTTTAAAAAATCCACGATTATTTAAAAAATATTCTTTAAAAAATCCACGATTATTTAAAAAATATTCTTTAAAAAATCCACGATTATTTAAAAAATATTCTTTAAAAAATCCACGATTATTTAAAAAATATTCTTTAAAAAATCCACGATTATTTAAAAAATATTCTTTAAAAAATCCACGATTATTTAAAAAATATTCTTTAAAAAATCCACGATTATTTAAAAAATATTCTTTAAAAAATCCACGATTATTTAAAAAATATTCTTTAAAAAATCCACGATTATTTAAAAAATATTCTTTAAAAAATCCACGATTATTTAAAAAATATTCTTTAAAAAATCCACGATTATTTAAAAAATATTCTTTAAAAAATCCACGATTATTTAAAAAATATTCTTTAAAAAATCCACGATTATTTAAAAAATATTCTTTAAAAAATCCACGATTATTTAAAAAATATTCTTTAAAAAATCCACGATTATTTAAAAAATATTCTTTAAAAAATCCACGATTATTTAAAAAATATTCTTTAAAAAATCCACGATTATTTAAAAAATATTCTTTAAAAAATCCACGATTATTTAAAAAATATTCTTTAAAAAATCCACGATTATTTAAAAAATATTCTTTAAAAAATCCACGATTATTTAAAAAATATTCTTTAAAAAATCCACGATTATTTAAAAAATATTCTTTAAAAAATCCACGATTATTTAAAAAATATTCTTTAAAAAATCCACGATTATTTAAAAAATATTCTTTAAAAAATCCACGATTATTTAAAAAATATTCTTTAAAAAATCCACGATTATTTAAAAAATATTCTTTAAAAAATCCACGATTATTTAAAAAATATTCTTTAAAAAATCCACGATTATTTAAAAAATATTCTTTAAAAAATCCACGATTATTTAAAAAATATTCTTTAAAAAATCCACGATTATTTAAAAAATATTCTTTAAAAAATCCACGATTATTTAAAAAATATTCTTTAAAAAATCCACGATTATTTAAAAAATATTCTTTAAAAAATCCACGATTATTTAAAAAATATTCTTTAAAAAATCCACGATTATTTAAAAAATATTCTTTAAAAAATCCACGATTATTTAAAAAATATTCTTTAAAAAATCCACGATTATTTAAAAAATATTCTTTAAAAAATCCACGATTATTTAAAAAATATTCTTTAAAAAATCCACGATTATTTAAAAAATATTCTTTAAAAAATCCACGATTATTTAAAAAATATTCTTTAAAAAATCCACGATTATTTAAAAAATATTCTTTAAAAAATCCACGATTATTTAAAAAATATTCTTTAAAAAATCCACGATTATTTAAAAAATATTCTTTAAAAAATCCACGATTATTTAAAAAATATTCTTTAAAAAATCCACGATTATTTAAAAAATATTCTTTAAAAAATCCACGATTATTTAAAAAATATTCTTTAAAAAATCCACGATTATTTAAAAAATATTCTTTAAAAAATCCACGATTATTTAAAAAATATTCTTTAAAAAATCCACGATTATTTAAAAAATATTCTTTAAAAAATCCACGATTATTTAAAAAATATTCTTTAAAAAATCCACGATTATTTAAAAAATATTCTTTAAAAAATCCACGATTATTTAAAAAATATTCTTTAAAAAATCCACGATTATTTAAAAAATATTCTTTAAAAAATCCACGATTATTTAAAAAATATTCTTTAAAAAATCCACGATTATTTAAAAAATATTCTTTAAAAAATCCACGATTATTTAAAAAATATTCTTTAAAAAATCCACGATTATTTAAAAAATATTCTTTAAAAAATCCACGATTATTTAAAAAATATTCTTTAAAAAATCCACGATTATTTAAAAAATATTCTTTAAAAAATCCACGATTATTTAAAAAATATTCTTTAAAAAATCCACGATTATTTAAAAAATATTCTTTAAAAAATCCACGATTATTTAAAAAATATTCTTTAAAAAATCCACGATTATTTAAAAAATATTCTTTAAAAAATCCACGATTATTTAAAAAATATTCTTTAAAAAATCCACGATTATTTAAAAAATATTCTTTAAAAAATCCACGATTATTTAAAAAATATTCTTTAAAAAATCCACGATTATTTAAAAAATATTCTTTAAAAAATCCACGATTATTTAAAAAATATTCTTTAAAAAATCCACGATTATTTAAAAAATATTCTTTAAAAAATCCACGATTATTTAAAAAATATTCTTTAAAAAATCCACGATTATTTAAAAAATATTCTTTAAAAAATCCACGATTATTTAAAAAATATTCTTTAAAAAATCCACGATTATTTAAAAAATATTCTTTAAAAAATCCACGATTATTTAAAAAATATTCTTTAAAAAATCCACGATTATTTAAAAAATATTCTTTAAAAAATCCACGATTATTTAAAAAATATTCTTTAAAAAATCCACGATTATTTAAAAAATATTCTTTAAAAAATCCACGATTATTTAAAAAATATTCTTTAAAAAATCCACGATTATTTAAAAAATATTCTTTAAAAAATCCACGATTATTTAAAAAATATTCTTTAAAAAATCCACGATTATTTAAAAAATATTCTTTAAAAAATCCACGATTATTTAAAAAATATTCTTTAAAAAATCCACGATTATTTAAAAAATATTCTTTAAAAAATCCACGATTATTTAAAAAATATTCTTTAAAAAATCCACGATTATTTAAAAAATATTCTTTAAAAAATCCACGATTATTTAAAAAATATTCTTTAAAAAATCCACGATTATTTAAAAAATATTCTTTAAAAAATCCACGATTATTTAAAAAATATTCTTTAAAAAATCCACGATTATTTAAAAAATATTCTTTAAAAAATCCACGATTATTTAAAAAATATTCTTTAAAAAATCCACGATTATTTAAAAAATATTCTTTAAAAAATCCACGATTATTTAAAAAATATTCTTTAAAAAATCCACGATTATTTAAAAAATATTCTTTAAAAAATCCACGATTATTTAAAAAATATTCTTTAAAAAATCCACGATTATTTAAAAAATATTCTTTAAAAAATCCACGATTATTTAAAAAATATTCTTTAAAAAATCCACGATTATTTAAAAAATATTCTTTAAAAAATCCACGATTATTTAAAAAATATTCTTTAAAAAATCCACGATTATTTAAAAAATATTCTTTAAAAAATCCACGATTATTTAAAAAATATTCTTTAAAAAATCCACGATTATTTAAAAAATATTCTTTAAAAAATCCACGATTATTTAAAAAATATTCTTTAAAAAATCCACGATTATTTAAAAAATATTCTTTAAAAAATCCACGATTATTTAAAAAATATTCTTTAAAAAATATTCTTTAAAAAATCCACGATTATTTAAAAAATATTCTTTAAAAAATATTCTTTAAAAAATCCACGATTATTTAAAAAATATTCATTAAAAATATTCTTTAAAAAATCCACGATTATTTAAAAAATATTCATTAAAAATATTCTTTAAAAAATCTTTAATCCACGATTATTTAAAAAATATTCTTTAAAAAATCCACGATTATTTAAAAAATATTCTTTAAAAAATCCACGATTATTTAAAAAATATTCTTTAAAAAATCCACGATTATTTAAAAAATATTCTTTAAAAAATCCACGATTATTTAAAAAATATTCTTTAAAAAATCCACGATTATTTAAAAAATATTCTTTAAAAAATCCACGATTATTTAAAAAATATTCTTTAAAAAATCCACGATTATTTAAAAAATATTCTTTAAAAAATCCACGATTATTTAAAAAATATTCTTTAAAAAATCCACGATTATTTAAAAAATATTCTTTAAAAAATCCACGATTATTTAAAAAATATTCTTTAAAAAATCCACGATTATTTAAAAAATCCACGATTATTTAAAAAATATTCTTTAAAAAATCCACGATTATTTAAAAAATATTCTTTAAAAAATCCACGATTATTTAAAAAATCCACGATTATTTAAAAAATATTCTTTAAAAAATCCACGATTATTTAAAAAATATTCTTTAAAAAATCCACGATTATTTAAAAAATCCACGATTATTTAAAAAATATTCTTTAAAAAATCCACGATTATTTAAAAAATATTCTTTAAAAAATCCACGATTATTTAAAAAATATTCTTTAAAAAATCCACGATTATTTAAAAAATATTCTTTAAAAAATCCACGATTATTTAAAAAATATTCTTTAAAAAATCCACGATTATTTAAAAAATATTCTTTAAAAAATCCACGATTATTTAAAAAATATTCTTTAAAAAATCCACGATTATTTAAAAAATATTCTTTAAAAAATCCACGATTATTTAAAAAATATTCTTTAAAAAATCCACGATTATTTAAAAAATATTCTTTAAAAAATCCACGATTATTTAAAAAATATTCTTTAAAAAATCCACGATTATTTAAAAAATATTCTTTAAAAAATCCACGATTATTTAAAAAATATTCTTTAAAAAATCCACGATTATTTAAAAAATATTCTTTAAAAAATCCACGATTATTTAAAAAATATTCTTTAAAAAATCCACGATTATTTAAAAAATATTCTTTAAAAAATCCACGATTATTTAAAAAATATTCTTTAAAAAATCCACGATTATTTAAAAAATATTCTTTAAAAAATCCACGATTATTTAAAAAATATTCTTTAAAAAATCCACGATTATTTAAAAAATATTCTTTAAAAAATCCACGATTATTTAAAAAATATTCTTTAAAAAATCCACGATTATTTAAAAAATATTCTTTAAAAAATCCACGATTATTTAAAAAATATTCTTTAAAAAATCCACGATTATTTAAAAAATATTCTTTAAAAAATCCACGATTATTTAAAAAATATTCTTTAAAAAATCCACGATTATTTAAAAAATATTCTTTAAAAAATCCACGATTATTTAAAAAATATTCTTTAAAAAATCCACGATTATTTAAAAAATATTCTTTAAAAAATCCACGATTATTTAAAAAATATTCTTTAAAAAATCCACGATTATTTAAAAAATATTCTTTAAAAAATCCACGATTATTTAAAAAATATTCTTTAAAAAATCCACGATTATTTAAAAAATATTCTTTAAAAAATCCACGATTATTTAAAAAATATTCTTTAAAAAATCCACGATTATTTAAAAAATATTCTTTAAAAAATCCACGATTATTTAAAAAATATTCTTTAAAAAATCCACGATTATTTAAAAAATATTCTTTAAAAAATCCACGATTATTTAAAAAATATTCTTTAAAAAATCCACGATTATTTAAAAAATATTCTTTAAAAAATCCACGATTATTTAAAAAATATTCTTTAAAAAATCCACGATTATTTAAAAAATATTCTTTAAAAAATCCACGATTATTTAAAAAATATTCTTTAAAAAATCCACGATTATTTAAAAAATATTCTTTAAAAAATCCACGATTATTTAAAAAATATTCTTTAAAAAATCCACGATTATTTAAAAAATATTCTTTAAAAAATCCACGATTATTTAAAAAATATTCTTTAAAAAATCCACGATTATTTAAAAAATATTCTTTAAAAAATCCACGATTATTTAAAAAATATTCTTTAAAAAAATCCACGATTATTTAAAAAATATTCTTTAAAAAATCCACGATTATTTAAAAAATATTCTTTAAAAAATCCACGATTATTTAAAAAATATTCTTTAAAAAATCCACGATTATTTAAAAAATATTCTTTAAAAAATCCACGATTATTTAAAAAATATTCTTTAAAAAATCCACGATTATTTAAAAAATATTCTTTAAAAAATCCACGATTATTTAAAAAATATTCTTTAAAAAATCCACGATTATTTAAAAAATATTCTTTAAAAAATCCACGATTATTTAAAAAATATTCTTTAAAAAATCCACGATTATTTAAAAAATATTCTTTAAAAAATCCACGATTATTTAAAAAATATTCTTTAAAAAATCCACGATTATTTAAAAAATATTCTTTAAAAAATCCACGATTATTTAAAAAATATTCTTTAAAAAATCCACGATTATTTAAAAAATATTCTTTAAAAAAATCCACGATTATTTAAAAAAATATTCTTTAAAAAATCCACGATTATTTAAAAAATATTCTTTAAAAAATCCACGATTATTTAAAAAATATTCTTTAAAAAATCCACGATTATTTAAAAAATATTCTTTAAAAAATCCACGATTATTTAAAAAATATTCTTTAAAAAATCCACGATTATTTAAAAAATATTCTTTAAAAAATCCACGATTATTTAAAAAATATTCTTTAAAAAATCCACGATTATTTAAAAAATATTCTTTAAAAAATCCACGATTATTTAAAAAATATTCTTTAAAAAATCCACGATTATTTAAAAAATATTCTTTAAAAAATCCACGATTATTTAAAAAATATTCTTTAAAAAATCCACGATTATTTAAAAAATATTCTTTAAAAAATCCACGATTATTTAAAAAATATTCTTTAAAAAATCCACGATTATTTAAAAAATATTCTTTAAAAAATCCACGATTATTTAAAAAATATTCTTTAAAAAATCCACGATTATTTAAAAAATATTCTTTAAAAAATCCACGATTATTTAAAAAATATTCTTTAAAAAATCCACGATTATTTAAAAAATATTCTTTAAAAAATCCACGATTATTTAAAAAATATTCTTTAAAAAATCCACGATTATTTAAAAAATATTCTTTAAAAAATCCACGATTATTTAAAAAATATTCTTTAAAAAATCCACGATTATTTAAAAAATATTCTTTAAAAAATCCACGATTATTTAAAAAATATTCTTTAAAAAATCCACGATTATTTAAAAAATATTCTTTAAAAAATCCACGATTATTTAAAAAATATTCTTTAAAAAATCCACGATTATTTAAAAAATATTCTTTAAAAAATCCACGATTATTTAAAAAATATTCTTTAAAAAATCCACGATTATTTAAAAAATATTCTTTAAAAAATCCACGATTATTAAAAAATATTCTTTAAAAAATCCACGATTATTTAAAAAATATTCTTTAAAAAATCCACGATTATTTAAAAAATATTCTTTAAAAAATCCACGATTATTTAAAAAATATTCTTTAAAAAATCCACGATTATTTAAAAAATATTCTTTAAAAAATCCACGATTATTTAAAAAATATTCTTTAAAAAATCCACGATTATTTAAAAAATATTCTTTAAAAAAATCCACGATTATTTAAAAAATATTCTTTAAAAAATCCACGATTATTTAAAAAATATTCTTTAAAAAATCCACGATTATTTAAAAAATATTCTTTAAAAAATCCACGATTATTTAAAAAATATTCTTTAAAAAATCCACGATTATTTAAAAAATATTCTTTAAAAAATCCACGATTATTTAAAAAATATTCTTTAAAAAATCCACGATTATTTAAAAAATATTCTTTAAAAAATCCACGATTATTTAAAAAATATTCTTTAAAAAATCCACGATTATTTAAAAAATATTCTTTAAAAAATCCACGATTATTTAAAAAATATTCTTTAAAAAATCCACGATTATTTAAAAAATATTCTTTAAAAAATCCACGATTATTTAAAAAATATTCTTTAAAAAATCCACGATTATTTAAAAAATATTCTTTAAAAAATCCACGATTATTTAAAAAATATTCTTTAAAAAATCCACGATTATTTAAAAAATATTCTTTAAAAAATCCACGATTATTTAAAAAATATTCTTTAAAAAATCCACGATTATTTAAAAAATATTCTTTAAAAAATCCACGATTATTTAAAAAATATTCTTTAAAAAATCCACGATTATTTAAAAAATATTCTTTAAAAAATCCACGATTATTTAAAAAATATTCTTTAAAAAATCCACGATTATTTAAAAAATATTCTTTAAAAAATCCACGATTATTTAAAAAATATTCTTTAAAAAATCCACGATTATTTAAAAATATTCTTTAAAAAATCCACGATTATTTAAAAATATTCTTTAAAAAATCCACGATTATTTAAAAAATATTCTTTAAAAAATCCACGATTATTTAAAAAATATTCTTTAAAAAATCCACGATTATTTAAAAAATATTCTTTAAAAAATCCACGATTATTTAAAAAATATTCTTTAAAAAATCCACGATTATTTAAAAAATATTCTTTAAAAAATCCACGATTATTTAAAAAATATTCTTTAAAAAATCCACGATTATTTAAAAAATATTCTTTAAAAAATCCACGATTATTTAAAAAATATTCTTTAAAAAATCCACGATTATTTAAAAAATATTCTTTAAAAAATCCACGATTATTTAAAAAATATTCTTTAAAAAATCCACGATTATTTAAAAAATATTCTTTAAAAAATCCACGATTATTTAAAAAATATTCTTTAAAAAATCCACGATTATTTAAAAAATATTCTTTAAAAAATCCACGATTATTTAAAAAATATTCTTTAAAAAATCCACGATTATTTAAAAAATATTCTTTAAAAAATCCACGATTATTTAAAAAATATTCTTTAAAAAATCCACGATTATTTAAAAAATATTCTTTAAAAAATCCACGATTATTTAAAAAATATTCTTTAAAAAATCCACGATTATTTAAAAAATATTCTTTAAAAAATCCACGATTATTTAAAAAATATTCTTTAAAAAATCCACGATTATTTAAAAAATATTCTTTAAAAAATCCACGATTATTTAAAAAATATTCTTTAAAAAATCCACGATTATTTAAAAAATATTCTTTAAAAAATCCACGATTATTTAAAAAATATTCTTTAAAAAATCCACGATTATTTAAAAAATATTCTTTAAAAAATCCACGATTATTTAAAAAATATTCTTTAAAAAATCCACGATTATTTAAAAAATATTCTTTAAAAAATCCACGATTATTTAAAAAATATTCTTTAAAAAATCCACGATTATTTAAAAATATTCTTTAAAAAATCCACGATTATTTAAAAAATATTCTTTAAAAAATCCACGATTATTTAAAAAATATTCTTTAAAAAATCCACGATTATTTAAAAAATATTCTTTAAAAAATCCACGATTATTTAAAAAATATTCTTTAAAAAATCCACGATTATTTAAAAAATATTCTTTAAAAAATCCACGATTATTTAAAAAATATTCTTTAAAAAATCCACGATTATTTAAAAAATATTCTTTAAAAAATCCACGATTATTTAAAAAATATTCTTTAAAAAATCCACGATTATTTAAAAAATATTCTTTAAAAAATCCACGATTATTTAAAAAATATTCTTTAAAAAATCCACGATTATTTAAAAAATATTCTTTAAAAAATCCACGATTATTTAAAAAATATTCTTTAAAAAATCCACGATTATTTAAAAAATATTCTTTAAAAAATCCACGATTATTTAAAAAATATTCTTTAAAAAATCCACGATTATTTAAAAAATATTCTTTAAAAAATCCACGATTATTTAAAAAATATTCTTTAAAAAATCCACGATTATTTAAAAAATATTCTTTAAAAAATCCACGATTATTTAAAAAATATTCTTTAAAAAATCCACGATTATTTAAAAAATATTCTTTAAAAAATCCACGATTATTTAAAAAATATTCTTTAAAAAATCCACGATTATTTAAAAAATATTCTTTAAAAAATCCACGATTATTTAAAAAATATTCTTTAAAAAATCCACGATTATTTAAAAAATATTCTTTAAAAAATCCACGATTATTTAAAAAATATTCTTTAAAAAATCCACGATTATTTAAAAAATATTCTTTAAAAAATCCACGATTATTTAAAAAATATTCTTTAAAAAATCCACGATTATTTAAAAAATATTCTTTAAAAAATCCACGATTATTTAAAAAATATTCTTTAAAAAATCCACGATTATTTAAAAAATATTCTTTAAAAAATCCACGATTATTTAAAAAATATTCTTTAAAAAATCCACGATTATTTAAAAAATATTCTTTAAAAAATCCACGATTATTTAAAAAATATTCTTTAAAAAATCCACGATTATTTAAAAAATATTCTTTAAAAAATCCACGATTATTTAAAAAATATTCTTTAAAAAATCCACGATTATTTAAAAAATATTCTTTAAAAAATCCACGATTATTTAAAAAATATTCTTTAAAAAATCCACGATTATTTAAAAAATATTCTTTAAAAAATCCACGATTATTTAAAAAATATTCTTTAAAAAATCCACGATTATTTAAAAAATATTCTTTAAAAAATCCACGATTATTTAAAAAATATTCTTTAAAAAATCCACGATTATTTAAAAAATATTCTTTAAAAAATCCACGATTATTTAAAAAATATTCTTTAAAAAATCCACGATTATTTAAAAAATATTCTTTAAAAAATCCACGATTATTTAAAAAATATTCTTTAAAAAATCCACGATTATTTAAAAAATATTCTTTAAAAAATCCACGATTATTTAAAAAATATTCTTTAAAAAATCCACGATTATTTAAAAAATATTCTTTAAAAAATCCACGATTATTTAAAAAATATTCTTTAAAAAATCCACGATTATTTAAAAAATATTCTTTAAAAAATCCACGATTATTTAAAAAATATTCTTTAAAAAATCCACGATTATTTAAAAAATATTCTTTAAAAAATCCACGATTATTTAAAAAATATTCTTTAAAAAATCCACGATTATTTAAAAAATATTCTTTTAAAAAATCCACGATTATTTAAAAAATATTCTTTAAAAAATCCACGATTATTTAAAAAATATTCTTTAAAAAATCCACGATTATTTAAAAAATATTCTTTAAAAAATCCACGATTATTTAAAAAATATTCTTTAAAAAATCCACGATTATTTAAAAAATATTCTTTAAAAAATCCACGATTATTTAAAAAATATTCTTTAAAAAATCCACGATTATTTAAAAAATATTCTTTAAAAAATCCACGATTATTTAAAAAATATTCTTTAAAAAATCCACGATTATTTAAAAAATATTCTTTAAAAAATCCACGATTATTTAAAAAATATTCTTTAAAAAATCCACGATTATTTAAAAAATATTCTTTAAAAAATCCACGATTATTTAAAAAATATTCTTTAAAAAATCCACGATTATTTAAAAAATATTCTTTAAAAAATCCACGATTATTTAAAAAATATTCTTTAAAAAATCCACGATTATTTAAAAAATATTCTTTAAAAAATCCACGATTATTTAAAAAATATTCTTTAAAAAATCCACGATTATTTAAAAAATATTCTTTAAAAAATCCACGATTATTTAAAAAATATTCTTTAAAAAATCCACGATTATTTAAAAAATATTCTTTAAAAAATCCACGATTATTTAAAAAATATTCTTTAAAAATCCAGATTATTTAAAAAATTTCTTTAAAAAATCCACGATTATTTAAAAAATATTCTTTAAAAAATCCACGATTATTTAAAAAATATTCTTTAAAAAAATCCACGATTATTTAAAAAATATTCTTTAAAAAATCCACGATTATTTTAAAAAATATTCTTTAAAAAATCCACGATTATTTAAAAAATATTCTTTAAAAAATCCACGATTATTTAAAAAATATTCTTTAAAAAATCCACGATTCTTTAAAAAATCCACGATTATTTAAAAAATATTAATTAAAAAATATTCTTTAAAAAATCCACGATTATTTAAAAAATATTCTTTAAAAAATCCACGATTATTTAAAAAATATTCATTAATTTAAAAAATCCACGATTATTTAAAAATATTCTTTAAAAAATCCACGATTATTTAAAAATATTCTTTAAAAAAATCCACGATTATTTAAAAAATATTCTTTAAAAAATCCACGATTATTTAAAAAATATTCTTTAAAAAATCCACGATTATTTAAAAAATATTCTTTAAAAAATCCACGATTATTTTAAAAAATATTCTTTAAAAAATCCACGATTATTTAA
The DNA here is from genome assembly GCF_047663935.1 of Musca autumnalis. Classification (NCBI taxonomy): domain Eukaryota; kingdom Metazoa; phylum Arthropoda; class Insecta; order Diptera; family Muscidae; genus Musca; species Musca autumnalis. Next base: position 70,853,373 of record NW_027411644.1, read on the forward strand.
AAAATATTCTTTAAAAAATCCACGATTATTTAAAAAATATTCTTTAAAAAATCCACGATTATTTAAAAAATATTCATTAAAAAATCCACGATTATTTAAAAAATATTCTTTAAAAAATCCACGATTATTTAAAAAATATTCTTTAAAAAATCCACGATTATTTAAAAAATATTCTTTAAAAAATCCACGATTATTTAAAAAATATTCTTTAAAAAATCCACGATTATTTAAAAAATATTCTTTAAAAAATCCACGATTATTTAAAAAATATTCTTTAAAAAATCCACGATTATTTAAAAAATATTCTTTAAAAAATCCACGATTATTTAAAAAATATTCTTTAAAAAATCCACGATTATTTAAAAAATATTCTTTAAAAAATCCACGATTATTTAAAAAATATTCTTTAAAAAATCCACGATTATTTAAAAAATATTCTTTAAAAAATCCACGATTATTTAAAAAATATTCTTTAAAAAATCCACGATTATTTAAAAAATATTCTTTAAAAAATCCACGATTATTTAAAAAATATTCTTTAAAAAATCCACGATTATTTAAAAAATATTCTTTAAAAAATCCACGATTATTTAAAAAATATTCTTTAAAAAATCCACGATTATTTAAAAAATATTCTTTAAAAAATCCACGATTATTTAAAAAATATTCTTTAAAAAATCCACGATTATTTAAAAAATATTCTTTAAAAAATCCACGATTATTTAAAAAATATTCTTTAAAAAATCCACGATTATTTAAAAAATATTCTTTAAAAAATCCACGATTATTTAAAAAATATTCTTTAAAAAATCCACGATTATTTAAAAAATATTCTTTAAAAAATCCACGATTATTTAAAAAATATTCTTTAAAAAATCCACGATTATTTAAAAAATATTCTTTAAAAAATCCACGATTATTTAAAAAATATTCTTTAAAAAATCCACGATTATTTAAAAAATATTCTTTAAAAAATCCACGATTATTTAAAAAATATTCTTTAAAAAATCCACGATTATTTAAAAAATATTCTTTAAAAAATCCACGATTATTTAAAAAATATTCTTTAAAAAATCCACGATTATTTAAAAAATATTCTTTAAAAAATCCACGATTATTTAAAAAATATTCTTTAAAAAATCCACGATTATTTAAAAAATATTCTTTAAAAAATCCACGATTATTTAAAAAATATTCTTTAAAAAATCCACGATTATTTAAAAAATATTCTTTAAAAAATCCACGATTATTTAAAAAATATTCTTTAAAAAATCCACGATTATTTAAAAAATATTCTTTAAAAAATCCACGATTATTTAAAAAATATTCTTTAAAAAATCCACGATTATTTAAAAAATATTCTTTAAAAAATCCACGATTATTTAAAAAATATTCTTTAAAAAATCCACGATTATTTAAAAAATATTCTTTAAAAAATCCACGATTATTTAAAAAATATTCTTTAAAAAATCCACGATTATTTAAAAAATATTCTTTAAAAAATCCACGATTATTTAAAAAATATTCTTTAAAAAATCCACGATTATTTAAAAAATATTCTTTAAAAAATCCACGATTATTTAAAAAATATTCTTTAAAAAATCCACGATTATTTAAAAAATATTCTTTAAAAAATCCACGATTATTTAAAAAATATTCTTTAAAAAATCCACGATTATTTAAAAAATATTCTTTAAAAAATCCACGATTATTTAAAAAATATTCTTTAAAAAATCCACGATTATTTAAAAAATATTCTTTAAAAAATCCACGATTATTTAAAAAATATTCTTTAAAAAATCCACGATTATTTAAAAAATATTCTTTAAAAAATCCACGATTATTTAAAAAATATTCTTTAAAAAATCCACGATTATTTAAAAAATATTCTTTAAAAAATCCACGATTATTTAAAAAATATTCTTTAAAAAATCCACGATTATTTAAAAAATATTCTTTAAAAAATCCACGATTATTTAAAAAATATTCTTTAAAAAATCCACGATTATTTAAAAAATATTCTTTAAAAAATCCACGATTATTTAAAAAATATTCTTTAAAAAATCCACGATTATTTAAAAAATATTCTTTAAAAAATCCACGATTATTTAAAAAATATTCTTTAAAAAATCCACGATTATTTAAAAAATATTCTTTAAAAAATCCACGATTATTTAAAAAATATTCTTTAAAAAATCCACGATTATTTAAAAAATATTCTTTAAAAAATCCACGATTATTTAAAAAATATTCTTTAAAAAATCCACGATTATTTAAAAAATATTCTTTAAAAAATCCACGATTATTTAAAAAATATTCTTTAAAAAATCCACGATTATTTAAAAAATATTCTTTAAAAAATCCACGATTATTTAAAAAATATTCTTTAAAAAATCCACGATTATTTAAAAAATATTCTTTAAAAAATCCACGATTATTTAAAAAATATTCTTTAAAAAATCCACGATTATTTAAAAAATATTCTTTAAAAAATCCACGATTATTTAAAAAATATTCTTTAAAAAATCCACGATTATTTAAAAAATATTCTTTAAAAAATCCACGATTATTTAAAAAATATTCTTTAAAAAATCCACGATTATTTAAAAAATATTCTTTAAAAAATCCACGATTATTTAAAAAATATTCTTTAAAAAATCCACGATTATTTAAAAAATATTCTTTAAAAAATCCACGATTATTTAAAAAATATTCTTTAAAAAATCCACGATTATTTAAAAAATATTCTTTAAAAAATCCACGATTATTTAAAAAATATTCTTTAAAAAATCCACGATTATTTAAAAAATATTCTTTAAAAAATCCACGATTATTTAAAAAATATTCTTTAAAAAATCCACGATTATTTAAAAAATATTCTTTAAAAAATCCACGATTATTTAAAAAATATTCTTTAAAAAATCCACGATTATTTAAAAAATATTCTTTAAAAAATCCACGATTATTTAAAAAATATTCTTTAAAAAATCCACGATTATTTAAAAAATATTCTTTAAAAAATCCACGATTATTTAAAAAATATTCTTTAAAAAATCCACGATTATTTAAAAAATATTCTTTAAAAAATCCACGATTATTTAAAAAATATTCTTTAAAAAATCCACGATTATTTAAAAAATATTCTTTAAAAAATCCACGATTATTTAAAAAATATTCTTTAAAAAATCCACGATTATTTAAAAAATATTCTTTAAAAAATCCACGATTATTTAAAAAATATTCTTTAAAAAATCCACGATTATTTAAAAAATATTCTTTAAAAAATCCACGATTATTTAAAAAATATTCTTTAAAAAATCCACGATTATTTAAAAAATATTCTTTAAAAAATCCACGATTATTTAAAAAATATTCTTTAAAAAATCCACGATTATTTAAAAAATATTCTTTAAAAAATCCACGATTATTTAAAAAATATTCTTTAAAAAATCCACGATTATTTAAAAAATATTCTTTAAAAAATCCACGATTATTTAAAAAATATTCTTTAAAAAATCCACGATTATTTAAAAAATATTCTTTAAAAAATCCACGATTATTTAAAAAATATTCTTTAAAAAATCCACGATTATTTAAAAAATATTCTTTAAAAAATCCACGATTATTTAAAAAATATTCTTTAAAAAATCCACGATTATTTAAAAAATATTCTTTAAAAAATCCACGATTATTTAAAAAATATTCTTTAAAAAATCCACGATTATTTAAAAAATATTCTTTAAAAAATCCACGATTATTTAAAAAATATTCTTTAAAAAATCCACGATTATTTAAAAAATATTCTTTAAAAAATCCACGATTATTTAAAAAATATTCTTTAAAAAATCCACGATTATTTAAAAAATATTCTTTAAAAAATCCACGATTATTTAAAAAATATTCTTTAAAAAATCCACGATTATTTAAAAAATATTCTTTAAAAAATCCACGATTATTTAAAAAATATTCTTTAAAAAATCCACGATTATTTAAAAAATATTCTTTAAAAAATCCACGATTATTTAAAAAATATTCTTTAAAAAATCCACGATTATTTAAAAAATATTCTTTAAAAAATCCACGATTATTTAAAAAATATTCTTTAAAAAATCCACGATTATTTAAAAAATATTCTTTAAAAAATCCACGATTATTTAAAAAATATTCTTTAAAAAATCCACGATTATTTAAAAAATATTCTTTAAAAAATCCACGATTATTTAAAAAATATTCTTTAAAAAATCCACGATTATTTAAAAAATATTCTTTAAAAAATCCACGATTATTTAAAAAATATTCTTTAAAAAATCCACGATTATTTAAAAAATATTCTTTAAAAAATCCACGATTATTTAAAAAATATTCTTTAAAAAATCCACGATTATTTAAAAAATATTCTTTAAAAAATCCACGATTATTTAAAAAATATTCTTTAAAAAATCCACGATTATTTAAAAAATATTCTTTAAAAAATCCACGATTATTTAAAAAATATTCTTTAAAAAATCCACGATTATTTAAAAAATATTCTTTAAAAAATCCACGATTATTTAAAAAATATTCTTTAAAAAATCCACGATTATTTAAAAAATATTCTTTAAAAAATCCACGATTATTTAAAAAATATTCTTTAAAAAATCCACGATTATTTAAAAAATATTCTTTAAAAAATCCACGATTATTTAAAAAATATTCTTTAAAAAATCCACGATTATTTAAAAAATATTCTTTAAAAAATCCACGATTATTTAAAAAATATTCTTTAAAAAATCCACGATTATTTAAAAAATATTCTTTAAAAAATCCACGATTATTTAAAAAATATTCTTTAAAAAATCCACGATTATTTAAAAAATATTCTTTAAAAAATCCACGATTATTTAAAAAATATTCTTTAAAAAATCCACGATTATTTAAAAAATATTCTTTAAAAAATCCACGATTATTTAAAAAATATTCTTTAAAAAATCCACGATTATTTAAAAAATATTCTTTAAAAAATCCACGATTATTTAAAAAATATTCTTTAAAAAATCCACGATTATTTAAAAAATATTCTTTAAAAAATCCACGATTATTTAAAAAATATTCTTTAAAAAATCCACGATTATTTAAAAAATATTCTTTAAAAAATCCACGATTATTTAAAAAATATTCTTTAAAAAATCCACGATTATTTAAAAAATATTCTTTAAAAAATCCACGATTATTTAAAAAATATTCTTTAAAAAATCCACGATTATTTAAAAAATATTCTTTAAAAAATCCACGATTATTTAAAAAATATTCTTTAAAAAATCCACGATTATTTAAAAAATATTCTTTAAAAAATCCACGATTATTTAAAAAATATTCTTTAAAAAATCCACGATTATTTAAAAAATATTCTTTAAAAAATCCACGATTATTTAAAAAATATTCTTTAAAAAATCCACGATTATTTAAAAAATATTCTTTAAAAAATCCACGATTATTTAAAAAATATTCTTTAAAAAATCCACGATTATTTAAAAAATATTCTTTAAAAAATCCACGATTATTTAAAAAATATTCTTTAAAAAATCCACGATTATTTAAAAAATATTCTTTAAAAAATCCACGATTATTTAAAAAATATTCTTTAAAAAATCCACGATTATTTAAAAAATATTCTTTAAAAAATCCACGATTATTTAAAAAATATTCTTTAAAAAATCCACGATTATTTAAAAAATATTCTTTAAAAAATCCACGATTATTTAAAAAATATTCTTTAAAAAATCCACGATTATTTAAAAAATATTCTTTAAAAAATCCACGATTATTTAAAAAATATTCTTTAAAAAATCCACGATTATTTAAAAAATATTCTTTAAAAAATCCACGATTATTTAAAAAATATTCTTTAAAAAATCCACGATTATTTAAAAAATATTCTTTAAAAAATCCACGATTATTTAAAAAATATTCTTTAAAAAATCCACGATTATTTAAAAAATATTCTTTAAAAAATCCACGATTATTTAAAAAATATTCTTTAAAAAATCCACGATTATTTAAAAAATATTCTTTAAAAAATCCACGATTATTTAAAAAATATTCTTTAAAAAATCCACGATTATTTAAAAAATATTCTTTAAAAAATCCACGATTATTTAAAAAATATTCTTTAAAAAATCCACGATTATTTAAAAAATATTCTTTAAAAAATCCACGATTATTTAAAAAATATTCTTTAAAAAATCCACGATTATTTATTAAAAAATCCACGATTATTTAAAAAATATTCTTTAAAAAATCCACGATTATTTAAAAAATATTCTTTAAAAAATCCACGATTATTTAAAAAATATTCTTTAAAAAATCCACGATTATTTAAAAAATATTCTTTAAAAAATCCACGATTATTTAAAAAATATTCTTTAAAAAATCCACGATTATTTAAAAAATATTCTTTAAAAAATCCACGATTATTTAAAAAATATTCTTTAAAAAATCCACGATTATTTAAAAAATATTCTTTAAAAAATCCACGATTATTTAAAAAATATTCTTTAAAAAATCCACGATTATTTAAAAAATATTCTTTAAAAAATCCACGATTATTTAAAAAATATTCTTTAAAAAATCCACGATTATTTAAAAAATATTCTTTAAAAAATCCACGATTATTTAAAAAATATTCTTTAAAAAATCCACGATTATTTAAAAAATATTCTTTAAAAAATCCACGATTATTTAAAAAATATTCTTTAAAAAATCCACGATTATTTAAAAAATATTCTTTAAAAAATCCACGATTATTTAAAAAATATTCTTTAAAAAATCCACGATTATTTAAAAAATATTCTTTAAAAAATCCACGATTATTTAAAAAATATTCTTTAAAAAATCCACGATTATTTAAAAAATATTCTTTAAAAAATCCACGATTATTTAAAAAATATTCTTTAAAAAATCCACGATTATTTAAAAAATATTCTTTAAAAAATCCACGATTATTTAAAAAATATTCTTTAAAAAATCCACGATTATTTAAAAAATATTCTTTAAAAAATCCACGATTATTTAAAAAATATTCTTTAAAAAATCCACGATTATTTAAAAAATATTCTTTAAAAAATCCACGATTATTTAAAAAATATTCTTTAAAAAATCCACGATTATTTAAAAAATATTCTTTAAAAAATCCACGATTATTTAAAAAATATTCTTTAAAAAATCCACGATTATTTAAAAAATATTCTTTAAAAAATCCACGATTATTTAAAAAATATTCTTTAAAAAATCCACGATTATTTAAAAAATATTCTTTAAAAAATCCACGATTATTTAAAAAATATTCTTTAAAAAATCCACGATTATTTAAAAAATATTCTTTAAAAAATCCACGATTATTTAAAAAATATTCTTTAAAAAATCCACGATTATTTAAAAAATATTCTTTAAAAAATCCACGATTATTTAAAAAATATTCTTTAAAAAATCCACGATTATTTAAAAAATATTCTTTAAAAAATCCACGATTATTTAAAAAATATTCTTTAAAAAATCCACGATTATTTAAAAAATATTCTTTAAAAAATCCACGATTATTTAAAAAATATTCTTTAAAAAATCCACGATTATTTAAAAAATATTCTTTAAAAAATCCACGATTATTTAAAAAATATTCTTTAAAAAATCCACGATTATTTAAAAAATATTCTTTAAAAAATCCACGATTATTTAAAAAATATTCTTTAAAAAATCCACGATTATTTAAAAAATATTCTTTAAAAAATCCACGATTATTTAAAAAATATTCTTTAAAAAATCCACGATTATTTAAAAAATATTCTTTAAAAAATCCACGATTATTTAAAAAATATTCTTTAAAAAATCCACGATTATTTAAAAAATATTCTTTAAAAAATCCACGATTATTTAAAAAATATTCTTTAAAAAATCCACGATTATTTAAAAAATATTCTTTAAAAAATCCACGATTATTTAAAAAATATTCTTTAAAAAATCCACGATTATTTAAAAAATATTCTTTAAAAAATCCACGATTATTTAAAAAATATTCTTTAAAAAATCCACGATTATTTAAAAAATATTCTTTAAAAAATCCACGATTATTTAAAAAATATTCTTTAAAAAATCCACGATTATTTAAAAAATATTCTTTAAAAAATCCACGATTATTTAAAAAATATTCTTTAAAAAATCCACGATTATTTAAAAAATATTCTTTAAAAAATCCACGATTATTTAAAAAATATTCTTTAAAAAATCCACGATTATTTAAAAAATATTCTTTAAAAAATCCACGATTATTTAAAAAATATTCTTTAAAAAATCCACGATTATTTAAAAAATATTCTTTAAAAAATCCACGATTATTTAAAAAATATTCTTTAAAAAATCCACGATTATTTAAAAAATATTCTTTAAAAAATCCACGATTATTTAAAAAATATTCTTTAAAAAATCCACGATTATTTAAAAAATATTCTTTAAAAAATCCACGATTATTTAAAAAATATTCTTTAAAAAATCCACGATTATTTAAAAAATATTCTTTAAAAAATCCACGATTATTTAAAAAATATTCTTTAAAAAATCCACGATTATTTAAAAAATATTCTTTAAAAAATCCACGATTATTTAAAAAATATTCTTTAAAAAATCCACGATTATTTAAAAAATATTCTTTAAAAAATCCACGATTATTTAAAAAATATTCTTTAAAAAATCCACGATTATTTAAAAAATATTCTTTAAAAAATCCACGATTATTTAAAAAATATTCTTTAAAAAATCCACGATTATTTAAAAAATATTCTTTAAAAAATCCACGATTATTTAAAAAATATTCTTTAAAAAATCCACGATTATTTAAAAAATATTCTTTAAAAAATCCACGATTATTTAAAAAATATTCTTTAAAAAATCCACGATTATTTAAAAAATATTCTTTAAAAAATCCACGATTATTTAAAAAATATTCTTTAAAAAATCCACGATTATTTAAAAAATATTCTTTAAAAAATCCACGATTATTTAAAAAATATTCTTTAAAAAATCCACGATTATTTAAAAAATATTCTTTAAAAAATCCACGATTATTTAAAAAATATTCTTTAAAAAATCCACGATTATTTAAAAAATATTCTTTAAAAAATCCACGATTATTTAAAAAATATTCTTTAAAAAATCCACGATTATTTAAAAAATATTCTTTAAAAAATCCACGATTATTTAAAAAATATTCTTTAAAAAATCCACGATTATTTAAAAAATATTCTTTAAAAAATCCACGATTATTTAAAAAATATTCTTTAAAAAATCCACGATTATTTAAAAAATATTCTTTAAAAAAATCCACGATTATTTAAAAAATATTCTTTAAAAAATCCACGATTATTTAAAAAATATTCTTTAAAAAATCCACGATTATTTAAAAAATATTCTTTAAAAAATCCACGATTATTTAAAAAATAGTCTTTAAAAAATCCACGATTATTTAAAAAATAGTCTTTAAAAAATCCACGATTATTTAAAAAATATTCTTTAAAAAATCCACGATTATTTAAAAAATATTCTTTAAAAAATCCACGATTAAGGGAAAAATATTTTTTAATTTCAATTTTTCAATTTTCATATTCATCTTTATTGGTTGGAAAATTTTTGTACATAAAAATAAAAATATAATAATGAGATTCTATCTTTAACGATATTACAACAAATAACAATATTTATCTAAACATGAGATTACTTTTACTATTGATTAATAATTTTTAAAGGAAAAATAGGATAAAAACCTTTATATAAATTCCTAAGTCAAATAGGGTTGAAAATAAATATGTATACTAAAGGTTATTATAAATAATAGTCTAAAGTAACATATGATTTTCAATTTGATGAGGTTTATAGCATAACAACAGTATTTAGTGATTTCTTATATTTCCACACAAGACCTTATCAACTGATAAGAGGAATTTTCTGCTTTATTAATATAGTTGAAAATAATTTTGTCAAGGAACTCTTCAATAGTATCATAACCGGTTTCATCGTGAAGTAGAGATGTGCAATATCTCCAATGTTTTCTATTTATAATTTTTAGACATTTGTTTTGAATTATTTGCAGTTTCTTCAAATGACTTTTAGCCGCTTTGTACCATACAGGACATCCATACGTAATAATTGGTCTAATTATGCATTTGTACAATAGATTTTTATTTTTGTGACAGAGACGTGATTTTTTGTGCAATAAAGGCCAAAGTGATCTAATCGTCTTCATTGCTTTATTGCGAATTTCTTCAATATGCTTTCCAAAGGTTAATTTCTTATCCAAAGTAATGCCAAGGTACTTAACATCATCATTAATATTAATCATTTCATTGCCGAATTCGAGTTGACGATTGGGAATTCTTTTTGGCGATTTGTTGAAAGGAAATATAATGGCTTGTGTTTTATTAGGATTGATTTTAATTTTCCATTTCGTGAAGTATTTCCTACATAGCGTCAATCCTTTTTCCATTTTCTTTAAAAGTGATGAAGTTAGTTTGGCGGACGTAATTAGCGCAGTATCGTCTGCATAATAAGCTACTTTCAGATATGTAGGTGCAGTAAAGTCTGCCGTGTAAATAGAATATAGTAAAGGAGAAAGTACAGATCCTTGTGGTAAGCCAGAGGTCAGCATTTTTATGTTTGAATAAGAGTTGTTTACAGCAACAATAAATGATCTCGAATCGAGAAAATCATATATCAATCTACAAATATATTTTGGTAAACGGCCCTCCAGCAATTTGTAAACCAAACCGTTGTGCCAAATGGTGTCGAACGCCTTCTCAATGTCAAGAAGAACTAGTCCTGTAGAACGTCTGATGCGTTTATTATCGGTAATAATATTTTTAATTCTGGCGACCTGATGAACTGCGCTGTGTTCCTTGCGGAATCCGAATTGTTCTTCACAGATCAGCGAGTTATTTTCTGCATGTTCAAATAACCGCTGATGAACAAGTAACTGTTGAAGATTAAAACAAGTAGTTTTAGTGCTTTTGTAGGAAGTTGTTTAATTAATAAGTTTGATATGCCATCGAGGCCAGGTGATTTGGATGACTTAAGATTTCTTATAATATTTTCAATTTCATTTAGAGTAACGTAGACTATACCTTCAGTGTCAGGACTCTCTGATAAAAGTTGAATAACCTTCAACTTTACTCGTGTGTCGATCGAATGTGTATAATCAGAGGTTATACTGTTTGCTTTTATAAATGTATCCGCAAGAAGTTGAGCTTTCTCTCCATCGGTTATGAATTTATTGTTGTTGTGTATAAGAGGTGGAATATTATTTCTCCCTTTACCACGTAGACTCCTGCTGTTTCTCCAAAAAGATTTATCCCCAGGCATCATTTTTGAAAGTAGACAATCCCATTTCCTATTATTTTCTATTTTAATTTTCTCATCGATTAGTTTGCTGAGCAGTTTAGAACATTGTGTATAATAATTAGCCTCAGCTATATTATTAGCACGTTGGCTCTTTCTTCTGTATGTCCTTCTCACTCGTATGCAGTTAATAATGTCTGCGGGAAGTTCATAGTTTTCAGATTTATTAACTTTTGGAATAGATACATCTCTTGCACGCAAGATAATCTCAACCAGGTTGTTGATTTCATTACTAACAGCTTCTTTGCTATTATATAGTTCGTTATTCAGCACAATAGAGTTATCCAAATAACTTTTATATCTTGGCTAATTGGCGAGTTTGTAGTTATAATAGCTTAGATCAACATGAACCGCTTCTGAGTGGGAAATCGAACAAACTAAAGGGCGATGGTCAGAGGGAATTTCATAGTCGAGTACATTTACTGACAAGTTAAGGGTAGAATTACTAATAATAAGATCGATTGTAGAGCTGTTTCTGTTTTGCTGATACGGATAGTACGTTGGTGAACTTGGATGTAGTATATAAAAGTTGGAGCTTTGTTCCAAATTGTGAAGCACATTACCAGCTGTGTTATTGGTATGACAGTTCCAGGAGGAATGTTTTGCGTTTAAATCGCCTAAAATGATGAATTCGCAGCTAGAAGACGTCATTAACATTATATCATTTTTGAAACTGCGAGTATATTTAGGAGAGTATGCAGAGAATACTATAACTTTCCTGTTGTTTATTACAATTTCGGCTGAGATATTTTCAATTGTATGAGTTGGAGTTAATGGCAATAGCTTGTGCTTAATCGATTTTCTAATAATTAGGGCAACGCCCCCTCCTCTAGAATCTTCTCTATCAAGTCGATAGACAACATAATTTTTCATATATATTTTATGGTTTTCATTTAGATGAGTTTCATTGATTGAAGCAATTGAAATTTTTTCTCTTTCAAGAATATATTCCATTTGCCTCAAACAAGATATGTTGGACATGCCGTTTGCATTCCAGTGAAATAAGCGTAAGTCGTTGTTAGGATTATATGTCATATGCATACTTCACCATAGACATAATTACATTAATTTGCTGCATTTTAGTTTTGCATTTCTTTAGATCATCTAAAGTATTCATAAATATCTGAAACAGATCATCGATATTGAATAAATCATTATTCGATCGAACATGATTTGCATAAGTAGCACTGCTGAAATGAGCATCGCCATTCATGTTGTTGTTTTGATTACGAACATGTTGTGAGTTCGCTTGATAATTGGAGTTGGGTATGTTTCTTCGTGTGTTATTAGTTCCACGATTGTTTTTTGATGTTGCTTTTGCTCTCGTTTCAAGGTAGAGGGCACGCAGAGGACAGTTTACATCATTAGCAGAGTGATCGAATTTCTCCTTTCCATGATTCTTACAATTGAAACAAGTGAACATAGCAGGTCGTTTATCATTATTGTTTAGTGGACAGTTGTTTGTGTGATGCCGTCCAGCACATACCACACATTAAAAAATATTCACATATTTAAAAAATATTCTTTAAAAAATCCACGATTAAGGGAAAAATATTTTTTAAAAAATCCACGATTAAGGAAAAAATATTCTTTAAAAAATCCACGACTAAAGGAAAACTATTCTTTAAAAGATCCACGAATAAAGGAAAAATATTCTTTAAAAAATCCACGGTTAAGTGAAAAATATTCTTTAAAAATTCAAGATTAGGGGAAAATATTTTTAAAAAATCACCGATTGTGTGAAAGACATTCTTCTCAAAATTATATTTTTTAAACAAACATGTAGGGTATTGAAAATTGCCAACAACCAAAAAAGGTTTGCAAAATAAAGTTTTTCCAGAATTTATGGCCTGCTTCTGGCTGTAGAAAAAACAGGCTTTAATTTATTTTCTTTTTGTTGTTGTTATTGTTGTTAGCACAATTAAGTGTTGCCATTCAAATCAAAACTTTAGTAGCGACTACAATAACAACAAATCAAATTCAGTACGGCAATTCAAGCGAAATTTTTCAATTCTAGTAACGCCTCTAGCCATTCCGTTTTTGTTCAATTTTATGAGAGAGGCGCCCATCTATTCATGTTCTCAAAAGGAATGAAAACTGGGTAGAGGGTATTGAAGGAAAGGGCTAAAGAAGCAGTAGCCGAAAAAAATGTCGATATAATTTATGCCTTTCAATGGGTGGCAAAATGATTTCGACAGCGATGACTATGACAATGATAGCATTTTATGAGTTTGTAATTGTTATCGGACAATGGCATGAAAGAAAGCAACGGAAGAAGATCAAACAGCTTAGCCTCCAAATGAAAGCAAAACATTTTAAACTTTTGCCAAAAATTGGAATCCTCCTCAATGTTAAAGAGTTTGCAACAATTTTTTGTTCAATCCCATTCGAAACCAATAAAAACCTAAGCCGTCACAACAACAACACCATTGAACAATGATTGTTGTCACAATGATGTGGATAGCAGTAGCAGTGGTGGCGGCGACGGCGGTCACAACAATAACCATAACCATAAAAACCAATGAACTGAACAAACTATTGGCCAACCAACAACAAAAGCAACAACGATACACACCCAAACGTAGCTTCAAACCTAGTTACATGGTGTCCATATAGACATAATTCCCTTTAACGTTCGCTGCATTTGTAAAACCATGGCCGAAGCAAATCAACCAACCAGTAAAAAAACCAACACCAGCAACAAAAACAACAATTGGCTTAGAAACCTTTGCCAAAAATTCAAATTCATTATCAAACTCTTTCGACTCTCCTCTCTACCCCTATTGTCGTTGACTTCCTTTTTGGTATCTTCTTCCGTTTCCGCTTTACAGAAAAAATTTTATATACTTAGGCCAAATCGCCAGCCAGTCAGTCAGTCATTCAACCATTCATGGGCATTCATAGACAAATTATACAGTGCCAGGATGATAGATTGCCAGCCTTTTATTCTTCTTGTTAAAAGGCCGAAAAAGCAGGTTGGTCAGAGGGGCACATTTTTTTGTGGACAGGAATGTTATGTGCATATAAATTATCCTCAGGACTAACATAATTATTCTGTAATGGCCAATAGACAAAATTGAAAAACCAAATTATTCCACAGAGGATAATTCAATTTAAGAAATGAGTTTCAAAAAAATTTGCCAAGGACGTGAGAAATGGGTCAAATTAAGAAGCCGATTGTTTAAGGATCTTTTTTTAATAAACGTAGATTTCTTAAAGTATATTTTTTCAATAAACTTGAATTTTTAAAGAATTTGCTTCAATAAGCGTATTTTTAATGAATATTTTCCCTTTGAATGAGGATTTTTTAAAGAAAATTTTTCCTAAATAGGGGAGTTTTTAAGAATATTTTTCTCCTAATTTTGGATTTTTTAAAGAATATTTTCCCCTAATCGTAGATTTTTAAAATAATATTTTCCCCTACTACCGCATTTTTTATAGAATATTTTTTAAATAATCATGGATTTTTTAGGAATATTTTTTAAATAATCGTGGATTTTTTAAAGAATATTTTTTTAAATAATCGTGGATTTTTTAAAGAATATTTTTTTAAATAATAGTGGATTTTTCAAAGAATATTTTTTTAAATAATCGTGGATTTTTCAAAGAATATTTTTTAAATAATCGTGGATTTTTTAAAAAGTATATTTTTTAAATAATCGTGGATTTTTCAAAGAATATTTTTTAAATAATCGTGGATTTTTCAAAGAATATTTTTTAAATAATCGTGGATTTTTTAATGAATATTTTTTAAATAATCGTGGATTTTTTAATGAATATTTTTTAAATAATCGTGGATATTTTAATCAATATTTTTTAAATAATCGTGGATTTTTTAATCAATATTTTTTAAATAATCGTGGATTTTTAATCAATATTTTTTAAATAATCGTGGATTTTTTAATCAATATTTTTTAAATAATCGTGGATTTTTTAATCAATATATTTTAAATAATCGTGAATTTTTTAATCAATATTTTTTAAATAATCGTGGATTTTTTAAAGAATGTTTTTTAAATAATCGTGGATTTTTTAAAGAATATTTTTTAAATAATCGTGGATTTTTAAAGAATATTTTTTAAATAATCGTGGATTTTTCAATCAATATTTTTTAAATAATCGTGGATTTTTTAATCAATATTTTTTAAATAATCGTGGATTTTTTAATCAATATTTTTTAAATAATCGTGGATTTTTTAATCAATATTTTTTAAATAATCGTGGATTTTTTAATCAATATTTTTTAAATAATCATGGATTTTTTAATGAATATTTTTTAAATAACCGTGGGTTTTTTAATGAATATTTTTTAAATAATCGTGGATTTTTTAATGAATATTTTTTAAATAATCGTGAATTTTTTAATGAATATTTTTTAAATAATCGTGGATTTTTTATTCAATATTTTTTAAATAATCGTGGATTTTTTAATCAATATTTTTTAAATAATCGTGGATTTTTTAATCAATATTTTTTAAATAATCGTGGATTTTTTAATGAATATTTTTTAAATAATCGTGGATTTTTTAATGAATATTTTTTAAATAATCGTGGATTTTTTAATGAATATTTTTTAAAAAATCGTGGATTTTTTAATGAATATTTTTTAAATAATCGTGGATTTTTTAATGAATATTTTTTAAATAATCGTGGATTTTTTAAATAATCGTGGGTTTTTTAAAGAATATTTTTTAAATAATCGTGGATTTTTTAAATAATCGTGGGTTTTTTAAAGAATATTTTTGAAATAATCGTGGGTTTTTTAATGAATATTTTTTATTCAATATTTTTTAAATAATCCTGGATTTTTTAATGAATATTTTTTATTCAATATTTTTTAAATAATCCTGGATTTTTTAATGAATATTTTTTATTCAATATTTTTTAAATAATCCTGGATTTTTTAATGAATATTTTTTAAATAATCGTGTATTTTTTAATGAATATTTTTTGAATAATCCTGGATTTTTTAATGAATATTTTTTAAATGATCGTTTATTTTTTAATGAATATTTTTTAAATAATACTGTATTTTTTAATGAATATTTTTTAAGCAATCCTGGATTTTTTATGAATATTTTTTAAATAATCATGGATTTTTTAATGAATATTTTTTAAATGATGGTGTATTTTTAATTAATATTTTTGAAATAATCGTGGATTTTTTAAAGAATATTTTTTAAATAATCGTGGATTTTTTAAAGAATATTTTTTAAATAATCGTGGATTTTTTAAAGAATACTTTTTATATAATCGTAGATTTTTTAATCAATATTTTTTAAATAATCCTGGGTTTTTTAATCAATATTTTTTAAATAATCGTGGATTTTTAATCCATATTTTTTAAATAATCGTGGATTTTTTAATGAATATTTTTTAAATAATCGTGGATTTTTTAATCAATATTTTTTAAATAATCGTGGATTTTTAAATGAAAATTTTTTAAATAATCGTGGATTTTTTAATGAATATTTTTTAAATAATCGTGGATTTTTTAAAGAATATTTTTTTAAATAATCGTGTATTTTTTAATGAATATTTTTTAAATAATCGTGGATTTTTTAATGAATATTTTTTAAATAATCGTGAATTTTTTAATGAATATTTTTTAAATAATCGTGGATTTTTTAATGAATATTTTTTAAATAATCGTGAATTTTTTAATGAATATTTTTTAAATAATCGTGGATTTTTTAATCAATATTTTCTAAATAATCGTGGATTTTTAAATGAAAATTTTTTAAATAATCGTGGATTTTTTAATGAATATTTTTTTAAATAATCGTGGATTTTTTAAAGAATATTTTTTTAAATAATCGTGTATTTTTTAATGAATATTTTTTAAATAATCGTGGATTTTTTAATGAATATTTTTTTAAATAATCGTGGATTTTTTAAAGAATATTTTTTAAATAATCGTGGATTTTTTAATGAATATTTTTTAAATAATCGTGGATTTTTTAATGAATATTTTTTAAATAATCGTGGATTTTTTAAAGAATATTTTTTTAAATAATTGTGGATTTTTTAAAGAATATTTTTTTAAATAATTGTGGATTTTTTAATGAATATTTTTTAAATAATCGTGGATTTTTTAATGAATATTTTTTAAATAATCGTGGATTTTTTGAAGAATATTTTTTAAATAATCGTGGATTTTTTAATGAATATTTTTTAAATAATCGTGGATTTTTTAATGAATATTTTTTAAATAATCCTGGATTTTTTAATGAATATTTTTTAAATAATCCTGGATTTTTTAATGAATATTTTTTAAATAATCCTGGATTTTTTAATGAATATTTTTTAAATAATCCTGGATTTTTTAATCAATATTTTTTAAATTTTTTTAAAGAATATTTTTTAAATAATCGTGAATTTTTCAAAGAATATTTTTTAAATAATCGTGGATTTTTTAATGAATATTTTTTAAATAATCGTGGATTTTTCAATGAATATTTTTTAAATAATCGTGGATTTTTTAATGAATATTTTTTAAATAATCGTGGATTTTTTAATGAATATTTTTTAAATAATCGTGGATTTTTTAATGAATATTTTTTAAATAATCGTGGATTTTTTAATTAATATTCTTTAAATAATCGTGGATTTTTTAATGAATATTTTTTAAATAATCGTGGATTTTTTAATCAATTTTTTTTTAAATAATTTTTTAATCAATTTTTTTTAAATAATCGTGGATTTTTTAATCAATTTTTTTTTAAATAATCGTGAATTTTTTAATGAATATTTTTTAAATAATCGTGGATTTTTTATATAAAGACTCCCTTTAGCTCGTCTATAAAGACTCCCTTCAGCTCGTCTATAAAGACTCCCTTCAGCTCGTCTATGTGGGCTCCTTTCTACTCCTATTCTACTTTAAATTCACGTCCTTGTTTAGCCTCTCCTTTCGTTTACAATTCCATATTTAAATAGGTTCTTTAATGGAAATGCTTAAAAGCATATGGAAATATCAATTGTTGAATTCCAAGGGAAATGAGAAAATTAACACTAATACCCACTTACATACCTATTTTCATACATACATACAACTTGTAACATTTAATGTATGTACATTAAATTGTATTTATTTGGCCAAAGGGGATTTTATAAATAAATTGAAAATTTAAAATTCATAAAAGTGCATTATGGCTGGCCAACAATCAATTAGGGAGGATTTTTAGGTCCATTGGTTGAAGTAGTTTTTGTTGTTATTGTCTCTATATC
The DNA here is from genome assembly GCF_047663935.1 of Musca autumnalis. Lineage (NCBI taxonomy): Eukaryota > Metazoa > Arthropoda > Insecta > Diptera > Muscidae > Musca > Musca autumnalis. The sequence continues at coordinate 70,872,015 of NW_027411644.1, forward strand.
TAAAACATATTGTCAATGATGTTGCACAATTTATATTCATAATTAATAAATTATGAGTTAAAACAAGTGGAGGACACAGACGCATGCACACATACACACATAATTTATATTGCTTTTTGGTTGTGTGAAAAAATCATATATTATTAACTTTAATTATAATTACAATGTGATAATAAACTATCAAATCTTGATAAATGTAAGCGGTTGGTTTTAATTTCAGTTTGTAAATTTGATATGAAAGCTATTTTATATGTTGATACCGTCAGAGCGTATACGTGCCGATGACACTTATACGCTCTCATATTCATGACTGATTTATGAGCATCCAATAGTTCTTTTGAAATTCTTCAGCTGATGAACACTGCCTTATTTAACCGTATATTGGCAAAGCAAAACCTTTTGGGTCTTTCTAATGCCAAGGCAAAACCAATTGAAGTGATGCCTTAAAAGCCAAAGGAGAGCGAGTCCGATTCTTAGCTCAACAATAGAGGTACTCCTTTTTATCGTCGACATCATTTTTAGAGAAAATTTAAATGGCTGAATATGTGCAAAAAAATTAGGAATATCCTCTGATCATCTATGCAAAGGTATACTGGTATTCTGAACGAAGACTTACCGATATCCTGTATGTTGTTGTAACAGTGTTTATTATTAAGTTTTATTATTTCAAAATATTCTTTAATAAATCCACGCCTTGAAGGGCCAAGTAAAAATATTCTTTAATAAATCCACGCCTTGAAGGGCCAAGTAAAAATATTCTTTAATAAATCCACGCCTTGAAGGGCCAAGTAAAAATATTCTTTAATAAATCCACGCCTTGAAGGGCCAAGTAAAAATATTCTTTAATAAATCCACGCCTTGAAGGGCCAAGTAAAAATATTCTTTAATAAATCCACGCCTTGAAGGGCCAAGTAAAAATATTCTTTAATAAATCCACGCCTTGAAGGGCCAAGTAAAAATATTCTTTAATAAATCCACGCCTTGAAGGGCCAAGTAAAAATATTCTTTAATAAATCCACGCCTTGAAGGGCCAAGTAAAAATATTCTTTAATAAATCCACGCCTTGAAGGGCCAAGTAAAAATATTCTTTAATAAATCCACGCCTTGAAGGGCCAAGTAAAAATATTCTTTAATAAATCCACGCCTTGAAGGGCCAAGTAAAAATATTCTTTAATAAATCCACGCCTTGAAGGGCCAAGTAAAAATATTCTTTAATAAATCCACGCCTTGAAGGGCCAAGTAAAAATATTCTTTAATAAATCCACGCCTTGAAGGGCCAAGTAAAAATATTCTTTAATAAATCCACGCCTTGAAGGGCCAAGTAAAAATATTCTTTAATAAATCCACGCCTTGAAGGGCCAAGTAAAAATATTCTTTAATAAATCCACGCCTTGAAGGGCCAAGTAAAAATATTCTTTAATAAATCCACGCCTTGAAGGGCCAAGTAAAAATATTCTTTAATAAATCCACGCCTTGAAGGGCCAAGTAAAAATATTCTTTAATAAATCCACGCCTTGAAGGGCCAAGTAAAAATATTCTTTAATAAATCCACGCCTTGAAGGGCCAAGTAAAAATATTCTTTAATAAATCCACGCCTTGAAGGGCCAAGTAAAAATATTCTTTAATAAATCCACGCCTTGAAGGGCCAAGTAAAAATATTCTTTAATAAATCCACGCCTTGAAGGGCCAAGTAAAAATATTCTTTAATAAATCCACGCCTTGAAGGGCCAAGTAAAAATATTCTTTAATAAATCCACGCCTTGAAGGGCCAAGTAAAAATATTCTTTAATAAATCCACGCCTTGAAGGGCCAAGTAAAAATATTCTTTAATAAATCCACGCCTTGAAGGGCCAAGTAAAAATATTCTTTAATAAATCCACGCCTTGAAGGGCCAAGTAAAAATATTCTTTAATAAATCCACGCCTTGAAGGGCCAAGTAAAAATATTCTTTAATAAATCCACGCCTTGAAGGGCCAAGTAAAAATATTCTTTAATAAATCCACGCCTTGAAGGGCCAAGTAAAAATATTCTTTAATAAATCCACGCCTTGAAGGGCCAAGTAAAAATATTCTTTAATAAATCCACGCCTTGAAGGGCCAAGTAAAAATATTCTTTAATAAATCCACGCCTTGAAGGGCCAAGTATTATTCTGGGTCAATCTCCAGTTCCAGGAAAGTGGCTGCTTCGATGTGATGTAACCACAGATCCACTGGAGTTAGATGAGTAGGTTTGGCTGTGCAGTTGAAAACGTGTTTTGTGTCGTGCGGGCCAATACCACATACTGGGCAGATGTCTTGCACCGCACGGTCGATTTCCGCCCAATAAGAATTTAGGCGACTGCAATAGATGGGTGATGTATTTCGAGGACTTTATTCACACTATATTTGCTTATGGCCTTAGCAACTGCATCCGTGTGAATTCTATTTAAACCTGCTTGATACGCTTGTTGATCTAGGGGTTCTCTCCTGTATCGTTGGACCTCTCCCTCTAGAGCATGGATATCCTTCCTGATCTGCCTGTATGTGTCGGGCCTACGCACAAGATGGTGATTGGGATGGCTCACACGGTAACATCCAAGCAGGCACTGCAACGAAAGCATCTCATTGTGTTGCTTTACTGGAAGAATCTTTGTCTCCTTATGTAGATGGTCCACTGAAGATTTGAGGAGACACCCTGTTGCTGTTCTCAGGTTTGAATCTTTTTCCAATTCGTATCACATAATCCCGGGGACCAAACTGGCGCCGCATAGCTTACCACAGACCGACCGATCGCGTTATATGTGGTCAACAAGGTTTCTTTATCTGCACCCCAAGTGCTGCCGGCTAGGGTTTTGAGGACCTTGTTCCTACTTTTCAGTTTGTCGCAGATAGCTGTGGCGTGGGCGCACGACTTGAAAGTAGTGTCGAATGTGACCCCTACAATTTTGGGGCAGTTTGTGATCGGAATTCTGCTACCATCGACCATGGCATTTAATTCTCTTCCAAACTGCGCTGTCCATGTGGTGAACATAGTGGCTGTTGATTTTGTGGCGGAAATCTGCATATTTCTCGAATGGAAAAAGGTGGTAAGATCGGTTAAATAGTTGTTCAGTCTCTCACAGATGTCATCAAGATAGGTACCTGACGCCAGGATCGTGCAATCATCCGCATACGTTACGATCGCGATGCCGTCTGGAGGGTGCGGAATACAGGAGAGGTAGAGGTTAAACAGTTCCGGAGATATCACTCCACCTTGGGGAACTCCCTGTTTCACTCTACGGGGTTTGGACTTCTTGTTCCTGAATTCCACGTACGACTGGCGTCCACACATATAATTGACTATCCAACGTTTCAAGCTTGGCCGGAGGGTTGTCTGCTCAATGTCCTCAAACAGCGTGGAGTGCCTGACTGTATCTAAGGCTTTTGATAAGTCAAGCGCCACCATCACTGTTCTATCGCACGGCCGCTCCTGGTTGAGTCCTCGACAAATATGTGTGGAGATGGCAGCGCTGTTGTCGTGCTGTGCTGCTTACGGAATCCATGCTGATGATCGGCAACTTGATAGCTACTTCTGATACTGGGGAGGACTAAGTCCTCAAGGGTCTTTGCTACGGGCGACAAAAGCGAAATCGGCCTGTTCACTTCACTTTTGCTGGCATCCTTTTCGGGCTTCCGTAGTGGGACCACCCCGCCCATTTTCCAGACATCGGGAACAATGAGGGTGGATAACGACAAATTGAGAACGTTAGTGAGATACTCCACTCCCGGCTCATCCAGCTGCTTCCGCATTACCATGGAGATTCTATAAGGGCCCAAGGCTTTGGATGATTTAGCGTTTCTGATGGCATTGGCAACGCTTCTCTTCGCCCTGTCACTCTCGAGGTGCTCGACAAACTGTCGATTGAAATAATTTGCGCACCTCTTCAGGTCAGTCAACGTAACGTCGCCAAACGTGACTGAGGTCCTATCTTCCCTTCTTCCAAGGTTCGAGAGTGACTTAACCGTTGCCCACAATTCACCTATACCGGGTCCAATGGTGCAACTCTTCAGATGATATAACCACTTGGTCAACGTAATGTCGCCAAACGTGACTGAGGTCCCATCTTCTCTTTTTCCAAGGTTCGAGAGTGACTTAACCGTTGCCCACAATTCACTTATACCGGCTCCAATGTTGCAACTCTTCAGATGATTTAACCACTTGTTCTGCTTATGCTCGCCGACCAGCCTGTTAACTTCCAGTGTCAGCTCCCTGACTCTGGGGTCATTGGGGTTGGTTCGACGAAGTTCATCACGCTCATTTGCTAATCCCGTCGCCTCTGCTGGGAAGTTTGTTCTTACTTCAGGTATTCGACCAGCAGGGATATGGCGAGCGGCTGCAGCAGTGATGATGTCTCGGAACGTCCTTTCTGCTACCCGAACATCAGAAGGATTTGGCAGTTCTCTGAAGCTTTCTTATGATTGACGAATGTGCGGCGTTCAGAGGTAATGAAATCGGGTGGTCTGCTAATGGAGACAATTATGGGGAGATGGTCTGATCCAAGGGAAATGAAGGGTTGCCAAGTAACGTCATTTGTCAGACCAGGTGACACGATGTTATATCTGGCGAACTGTAACACTCTCCTCTAATTTTGGCAGGGACGTCCTCATTGACCGTACAAAACGTAGAGCTGTCAATCTGCTCATCCAGCGCTGTACCCCTCTGATCGTTTCCGAGGGCCGAATGCCACATCTCATGATTCGCATTAAAGTCCCCCAGGACCAGACGATTATGACCTTCCAAAAGCGGGCTAATGTTAGGCAAGTAATCTGAGATACAGCTATTTCTCGGCGGTATGTATACTCTATACTCAGCAACTCTATCTCGGCAGTTCCACACCTGACTGCTACCCCCATACATTTCATGTACGGGTCAGTAGAGACAGCCTCAAGCGAGATAGGTCTGTATTGGACAGACTGGTGTAATAGGAAAGCTAATCCCCCACCTTCACTTCTGGTGCGATCCTTTCTTAGCACTTTGTAACCATCACAACGTTGTAAGCTACAGTTGTTGTTGAGCTTAGTTACTTGCACCGCAGCGACCTTGATATTCCTCCGACTCATGAAATCTACTATTACCTCGATCTTACCTCGTAGTCCATTACAATTAAATTGCAAAAAGGATGCATTTTTCGGGATTGGGACAACAACGGCTGGTATTAAAGGCTGCATGTGCGGTTGTTGTCTAGGGGACTGCGGGGGAGTCTCATAATCAGACGACGAGGGAGTTTCGTAATCCGACGACGAATCACTGGGGACTGTGTTCACGCAGCAACATAGTCCCTGTCGTAGTCCCTCACGTGGACAAGTCCAGAGCAACCCCTTATATGAACCCACTCCTGACATCTATTGCATCTCATCGAAGGTTGGATGTGGGTGAAGATGCGGATGTGACAAACCGAGCATAAATATATTGGTCCTGGGTTTTCCTCCGTCCCGGCACGGACCAAAAGAATTCGGAGCAGGCATTCCGGGATATGTTGCTCCCAACACAGAAAAACGAAACAAATACAAACATATCTTGTATGTTGATCTAGTATACATCTACAAAAAGACCAGTTGGCCTTTAACTTTTTGTACAGTTCGTCTATGAGAAGACCTACTGGAGCTTCTATGAGTGGAATTACTGTTTTTTTATAAGATGTTTCTTAGCTCCCTTTTACCAATATCATTTTGTTGCCTTACCACGGTGGCGTGTGATTGCTAACCACATTCATACGCCCCATAAAACCTAATTTAGTAATACTTATACGCTCGAATGACGTCGATGGATTTGTGTTATTGATTAATCATCTATTTCGCAATCAAGAAATTCTATTTGAAAACTATAGCCATTAATTATTAGTCTCATGCCCCATACACCTTTGGAGGATTAACCACAGACGAGTGAATTTATTATTAATTACTTGAGAATTCTTTTGCTAAATGCTAAAAGTCAACACGAAAATATTAGGTCAAAGTGACATTTATACCTTCATTAATTATATGTACATATGTACCTTAAATATTGTTACAAAATGTCTCAATTGATTGGAAATAAAATAAAAACTGATTGTAATATATCTTCATCGATGTCATAGGTTAATTGACAAACGCTATCGTTAGATTAGTAGAAAAACGTTATACCCTCCATATTGCAAATTTGATATCCATTTTGATTACCCAAAATGACATTTAACACAAATGGTTGCTGCTTTTAACTGAGCTTTACAATTACAGGTGTTCAAATCAAAACAAAAAACAAATCGATTTCTACATAGTTCAGAGTCAAGTTTTCCATTCTGATAATCCATTAAAAGTTTATTGCGGAATGTCAATCAATTTTCATAATCACTATTTATACCCTATACCACAATGTGGAAAAGGGTATTATAAGTTTGTTTTGGTAAAAATTCATGTAACACCGCGAAATATTCGTCGGAGACCCCCAATGTGGTATACCAATCTTCATATCTCGTCGAAATAAAGCGATATTGAGATGTGTGTCCGTCCGTCAGTCCGTCCGTCCGTCCGTCTGTCCATTATAAATTGTAAACACGCTCCAGGCCGCAATTATGAACCGATCGTCACGAAATTTTGTATGGAGGTCGGGTTCAGATCAGAATAGATCCCTATTCTTATTGGTGATGATCGTGAAATATTTAGGGGGTGAAATGGACCAAAAACATAATATCTATCCAATTTTCTAGCGGCTCTGTAGGTCTCAATAATTGTCCGATCAACGCGTAATTTTAAATAAGGTAAGAGTATATCACAAAGGAGAAGCTTGCAATTTGAGATGGCGATCGGATAATATTTAGAGGGTTAAATGGACCAAAACTTTTGTGTGAAAATTGTGAAAATTTTTAATATACAGCTTATATCTTAATTCCTGGAAGTGACATTCCGGACAAGTGAGATATACTTGAAAGTGCAACGCTTGACCTTTCAATTGATGCCGATTATGTTGGTGTGCATGATCAGATAACAGAGTTACAGCCTAATATATTCCGTTATTTGTTTGTAGTGTAATAATAAACTCGCTAGAAGTCGCAATTATACATCAATAGTCACGAAATTTTGCACCGGGTAAGAGTATAGGTCGAAAAAGATGCCTACAATTTTGAATGATGATCTGATATTCTTTAGCGGGTGAAATGGACCATTACTTTTGTATGAAAAATATAAAAATTTTATGTTAATTTTTTCGTTTAGAGTTAAGCTTGATGATCTGAAATTATTTGCAAGTGAAAAAGGAAAGCCAAGGATTTTGAAAAACGATAAGTTCTAGGACAGAGAAGCCATTACATAGTCGATACGTCTGAAGGTTTGCCTTACCACCAATGAAACCAGGTAACGTAATTTGGTGACTATGTGGGTTCGAGTCCTTGGCTTTCCTTTTTCACTTGCAAATAATTTCAGATCATCAAGCTTAACTCTAAACGAGAAAATTAACAAAAATCATTAAAAAATGATCATCGCCCTAAAAAGGCAAAATTTCAAAAAAAAAAAAAATATTTTTGGTCGGTATTTTAATTCCTTGAGGACATATATATTTCGCAAAGTAGCCTACATATGGAAAAAAAAACTATTGTCCTTTCCTCTGATGTAAATTGCAATAAAGTGTTTGTTCGATAACGGGCCTACACAGAAAAAAAAAATTGTAGCCATTTGATCAAGAAATTCAAAGATTCAACCAAAAATTTATCGATTTTCCGGCAATAAAAAAAATTGTCATATTGACAAAATTCGATAAAATTTTTTGATCACAAAGTAAAAATACATGTTGATAAAATAAAATTGTAATATTGATTAAAATATTTATCGATTTTTTTTATTTTGAACTGATAAAACATTTCACATATTGACAAAAATATTTATCAAAATATTTCACATTTTGCTTGATAAAAACAAAATATTTTCGTGATTAAAAAAATTGTTGAATGCATTTTTTCCAATCAATAAAAAAATATTCATATTTACAATTATTTTGTCGTTTTTTTGTTAAATACAAACCCAAACGCAACAGAAAAAGATACATACACACATTTATAAATGGTCGTGGTTATTTATTTATTTGAAATGCCAAGTACAAAAGCAACACCAGACGCCTAGGTACATAAAAAATAACATATGAAAGAAAGAAAAACGGAATGGAATAAATAATAACAAAAGTAAATAATAATTCATTGCCACCTTAATTTTAATAAAAGAAAACAAATTAATCACTTTTAAATATAAAATACAGGGAACATCGTTGAACGCTTCTCGTCGTGAAATAAAACACATTCTTCTGCCACCTTGAAAATCATCAGCGGAAAATGGGTATCTGTAATGTGAGAAATAGTACATCCATATATATTTCAAATATATAAAATGTTTTGATGTTATTACCAATATCACATGCGGTTGCTTCTTTGTCCAATAAAATATTCTTATTATCCTTTTTCATATTCGTGAATTCAATTATAAAATGTATTGGGCATTTAATTTACTTGAAAGGCACCTTTACTTTAAGAAAACACACAAACATTGATTTGTTTCTGCACTACCGATCCACACAGAACGACTGATTTAAAGAGACTGCCAAAACTACCAAACTGACGGTTAAAAAATGTTATCTGCCTTTCATAACCACAAACAGAACAAAACATGAGAACTCGTACCGTTTTTTTCTTTCCCTCTTCGTTTGTTAGGTTCATAAAAATCAGCAACAAAAACAGTAACAAACTTACATACAAGCCTTCACCCGAGCACAAATAAATAAACAAGCCAAATGCCACACATAACGCTCCATCCCTGCATTCCATGACCATGCTTTGAAATATACATAGCAACGATACTCACATCTCAAGAAAAAAAAAGACATCACATTGTTGTAGCGCTCTCTTTATGCCCTAATGTTGTTGTTTCTCTCGCTCTTGAGAGCGAAAACATGCGACAAACGTTGAAAACCATTTTAACTACAGAAATTTATTAATAACCATAAACAAATTTCAATAAATTATTTGTTTGAAATCGTTTATTGATCGCTTTCTAGTAACATTTTCATGTTTGATAAATATTTTCCCTATATATTCGTAATATTTTATCGCCATTCGACAAAAATATGGTGATAAAGCTTTTAATCAAAATTTTCAGGGTGGATTTTTTTTCTGTGTACTGCCTAATATATAATGGGTTCTGTGTAGAGAACCACATTTTTATCCCATGCTACTTATTGTCTCTCCAAAAGTTTATGTAACACCACGAAATGTTCGTTCTAGACCCCTTATTTGGTATGTCGAAATTCATATCTCGACGAGATAAAGCGATTTAGCGAATTGTAATAGAAATGATTAGTTTTGGACCAAAAACAAAATTTTAACCAATTTTGTAGCGGCTCTGTAGGTCAAAATAATAACCCGCAAAATTTTAAACAAAGTTTGAGTTGATGATGAAGAAGAAGCGTACAAACAAACGTGAAGATCAGATAATACTTAGCGGGTTAAATGGACTGAAACTTTTGTGTGAAATTGGTAAAAATTTCAATAACGTAGCGGTTAAACAACGGAAGTAGTAGTACTACATAAGCGGGTTTCATTACATTTTAGTTTGTGGGAACTAAATTTTACATTCCTGCTACAAAAATGTCTTTGTCATGCTAAATAACTTTTTGGTTTTGGTCATAAGTATTATACAATCAGTGAAAAGAAGTTCCGAGGAGAGCGATTGTCCAGGGATAGTGGTATAGGGTATCCCATGGTCGGCTCCGTCCGACTATAGACTTTTCTTACTTGTTTAAAATATGAAACCATGACTTTGTTCAGAAAAAGGTATAACTGATATTAATTCGTAAATATGTCGAGATTTCTCTTTACAAGAAGAAAATTATGATTTGAATGCAAGTTCTTACAGGTATACAGAAGACCTACCTGCGCTTACTGCCTAAGATAATACCATGAAATTGGGTTGCAGAGCGTATGAGCATCATTAACAATCATACGCCATGTTGGTCACAATACCTCAGGGATTTTGTTCTTAAAGACGGCTAAGTGGTCCTAACAAAAACTATCTACCGGTTTTCCATGAAAAGACCAACATAAAAACAAAACTATGAAATTAGTTGGAAGATAGCTACCGTAATATAAATATATACATAATTTGTTTGCGGGGTCATAAGACTGTCATCAACTATCATACGATACAATACTTTAAATATTCTCTTTTTTTGGCGAATTTGAAAATACCTTCTGGGCTTCAATGATAAGGTGTACTTGGGCTGGATTCTTGTTCTATGAAAATTTGAAATGAAAAATATTTGCTTTGTAAATTTTTTCATTTCAAATTTTCATAGAACAAGAATTGAGCCCCTGCACAGTGGATCCATCCATTGGCCAAAAATAAAAAAAATGAATGTCAAAATGTTGGTGCAACATCTGGCAACTCTTACAGCTATGACATGGATCTTTTTAAAAATATATTAATTTTTGTTTCATTCGAACGCGATCTTCTTAAGAATAGCTTCAAAAGTCGGAACATTTGACTAATATTTTAAGTGCAAGTAAATATATTCAATATATCGCGAAAATAATACGTATATCAAAATATTATAGTGGATTTTAAAGGAGGAGGTAATAGCTCAATTTTCATTAAAAAATAGTGTTTTAGCGTGTTGTGGAGATCTAGTTAGCTGCATATTTTCTTAGTGTATTTTGTAATGCTAATTCGACCATATACCTAAATTTGACCTAAGGTTTTAGTCATGATGCCCACCAGTGCCCACCTCGGGAATAATTTTCCAAAGTAGTTCGTGGGTTAAAGATTATTCAGTATTAAAATCAGCTGCCATCTAGTGCCAGCCTATAAATGGTGGGCCGCTGACTAAAGCTGCCCTAGAATAGGGTTTCTATGGATATATTAGCGTATAACTCTGTTATCTGACCACGTACATTAACATAATGGGTATCAGAGGCAAGATGAAGAAATCTTCTTCCAAATTTGTCTTACGTTGACGGTACGTTCCTTCAAGAAAGAACGCTATAAGATCTGTATTAAAAATTTTACCAATTTTCAGACAAAAATTTTGATTTTTAATCCGTTAATTTTTTTGGATTTTTTGTTGTTTTTGGAGATTGTTTTGTTTCCCCAAGCCTATTTTTGCATCATAAGATAATCGGGATCTTCGTTCATGTTATTTTGTATTAACGGCATAAAACATTTCTTACCGTATACCTTGGTCCCCTAATAAATATAATCAAATGAAATGTGATGAGGGTGCGTATGAGTGTCAGTAACAATAATACCCATTGATGGCTACAATACCCATCTCTACTTAAAGCAGTGCCGACCAAAAATCCTTGCAAACAAAACGAATGCATGTGTGAATGTATGAGTGAAAAATAGCAAAAACCAAATGTTGTTTTTTGTTTGTTTTTGTTCACGTATAGTGTACGTGAGGGAGAAAAGCAAATGCAAAACAACTCAGTGGGATCGCTGAATATACTGTCTTTGTAAAAAGGAGCAGCTCTGACTTAAAGACAACCCACTTTTTTTTAAATAAAATTACCTGTTTTTTTTTCGTAGAATTACTGTTGACCTTTGGACTGTATTACTTCTTGATTTTGTTTGGCTCAAGGTCAGAATTTGCTTTTGTTATTTGAGAAGACCTCTTGCATTTCCTTTAAAAGACATGCTGATCTTCTACAAAAAGATCTATCGGTCCTTATTGACTTAATGGTATAACATGAGGAGAAGACTTTCTGGTCAACATTAATTCTCAATAGGAGATAAGGATGCTTCATAAAAACCTTTCCAGAAGTAAGGACGTTTCCTAAGACCCTTTCCTGCGGAAACGGTGCTTCCTTTCCAGTGGAAAAGGTGCTTCTTAAGACCCTTTCCGGGGGAAGGATGTTTCTTAAAAACCTTTCCAGAGGAAAGGGTGCTTCTTAAGACCCTTTCGAGGAAAAAGGGTGCTTCTTGAGACCCTTTCGAGGGAAAAGGGTGCTTCTTAAGACCCTTTCGAGGGGAAAGGGTGGTTCTTAAAATCCTTTTCAGAGGAATGGATACTTGTTGGGACCCTTCGCAGGGTCAGGGTGCTTTTTGAGACGCTTTCCAGGGGAAAGAGTGCTTTTTAAGACGCTTTCCAGGGGAAAGGGTGCTTCGTAAGGCCCTTTCCAGGGGAAAGGATGCTTCGTAAGGCCCTTTCCACGGGAAAGCGTGCTTCGTAAGGCCCTTTCCAGGGGAAAGGATGCTTCGTAAGGCCCTTTCCAGGGGAAAGGATGCTTCTTAAGACCCTTCCCAGGGGAAAGGGTGCTTCTTAAGACCCTTCCCAGGAGAAAGGGTGCTTCTTAAGACATTTCTCAGGGGAAAGGGTGCTTCTTAAGACCCTTCCCAGGGGAAAGGGTGCTTCTTAGGACCCTTCCCAGGGGAAAGGGTGCTTCTTAAGACCCTTCCCAGGGGAAAGGGTGCTTCTTAAGGCCCTTCCCAGGGGAAAGGGTGCTTCTTAAGACTCTTTCCAGGGGAAAGGGTGCCTTTTAAGACCCTTTCCAGGGGAAAGGGTGCTTTTTAAGACCATTTCCAATGGAAAAGGTGCTTTTTAAGGCCATTTCCAATGGAAAAGGTGCTACTTAAGACCCTATTCAGTTGAAAGGGTGCTTCTTAATCCCCTTTCCAGTGGAACGGGTGCTCCTTAAGACCCTTTACAGTGGAAAGGGTGCTTCCTAAGACCATTTCCAGTGGAATGTATGCTTCTTAAGGCCCTTTACAGTGAAAGGGTGCTACTTTAGACCCTATCTAGCGGAAAGGGTGCTACTTTACACCCTATCCAGATGAAAGGGTGCTACATTAAATCCTATTCATAGGAAAGGGTGCTACTTTAAATCCTATTCATAGGAAAGGGTGCTACTTTAAATCCTATTCATAGGAAAGGGTGCTACTTTAGGCCGAATCCAGAGGAAAGGGTGCTTCTTCAGACCCTATTCAGAGGAAAGGGTGCTACTTTAGACCCCATCCAGAGAAAAGGGTTCTACTTTAGATCCTATCCAGAGGAAAGGGTGCTTCTTTAGACCCTATCTAGAGGAAAGGGTGCTACTTTAGACCCTATACAGAGGAAAGGGTGCTACTTTAGACCCTATCTAGAGGAAAGGGTGCTACTTTAGACCCTATCTAGAGGAAAGGGTGCTACTTTAGACCCTATACAGAGGAAAGGGTGCTACTTTAGACCCTATCCAGAGCAAAGGGTGCTACTTTAGACCCTATCCAGAGCAAAGGGTGCTACTTTAGACCCTATCCAGAGCAAAGGGTGCTACTTTAGGCCCTATCCAGAGGAAAGGTTTATTTTCAAAACCCCTTTCTTAAGACCATCTCAAGACGAAAGGGGGTTTTGAAGACCCTTTCAAGAACAAAAGGTATTTCTTAAGACCCATTCAAGAGGGCATGGTGTTTCTTAAGACCCTTTTCCAAGAAAATGATTCTTCTAAACAACCTATCCAAGGTAAAGGGTGCTTCTTAACACCCTTTCCAAGGTAAAGGGTGTTTCTTAACACCCTATACAAGGTAAACTGTGCTTCTTAACACGCTTTTCAAGGTAAATGTTGCTTCTTAACACCATTTCCAAGGTAAAGGAGACTTCTTAGCACCCTTTCCAAGGTAAAGGAGTCTTCTTAACACCCCTTCCAAGATAAAGGATACATCTTAACACCCTTTTCAAGCTAAAGGGTGCTTCTTGACACCCTTTCCAAGGTAAGTGGTACTTCTTAACACCCATTCCAAGGTAAATGGTGCTTCTTAACACCCTTTCCAAGGTAAGGGGTGTGTCTTAACACTCTTTTCACGGTAAAGGGTGCTCCTTAATACCCTTTCCAAGGTAAAGGTTGCTGCTTAACATCCTTTCCAAGGTGAAGAGTGCTTCTTACCACCCTTTCCACGGTAAAGGGTGCATCTTAACACCCTTCCCAAGGTAAGGGGTTCTTCTTAACACCCTTTCCAAGGTAAGGGCTTCTTTTTAATACCCCTTCCAAGATAAAGGGTTCATCTTAACACCCTTTTCAAGGTAAAGTTTGCTTTCTTTATATATACCTTATATTGTGCTTCTTAACACACTTTCCAAGGTAAAGGGTGCTTCTTAACTCCACTTTCAAGGTAAAGGTTGCTTTTTAACATCTATTCCAAGGTAGAGGGTGCTTCTTAATCCTTTCCAAGGAAAGGTTACACTTTCCAGACCCTTTTTCAAGGGAAAGGCTGGTGTTCTCTAGCCTTTCCGAAGGAAATGTTGATGTTTTATGACCTTTTCCATGGAAAAGTTGATTTTGCAACCCTTTATAAAGGAAAGGTTGTTGGTTTTGACCCTATCCCAAGAAAGTATTGCTGTTTTCCAAAGAAATGTTTTTATGTTTGATCCTTTCCCAAGGAAAGGCACCCAAGAAATGGGTGCTTTTAAGACCCTTTCCTAAGGAATAGTTGCTGTTTTTGACGATTAGGCATCCTTGGAAAAACTCTGGAAAATAAATACTTCATTCCATCAAATAAGGGAGCACCTTCTGTAAATCTAAATCTATAGGTGTCTCCTGCTTTTTAAATAAACACAACACACTTGCTTTGCATGCCACAAAAAAAAAAAAACAGAGAAATAAAAACGGAGGAGTGGCGGCTTGAATGGTTTACACGAAAGAATTTATGGCACAGTGACTCTCAGTAAAACAAATAGAAGTATAAATCCCCCAAATCAGTTGGCTAGGTGTGTTAGAAAATAAAAATCTCATACCCCGAACAAACCAAACAGTGTTAATAAACTCTTTGGTGGTAAAGTTGTTATGTACTCCACCACTGGTTAACAGCCACCATAAACGAGGAGGATTCATGGAAGTTAAACATGTATGCGTGTGTGTAACACAGTCACTTACCTACCTTGCTGAATTGAAATGGTATACAAGCCACAGTCAAAACGAATGTCATGTAATAAAGCTTGTAAATATTTTACTTACAAACCTATGCAAATCTCCTCCTCCCCTCTCTCTCTCTACCACGGAATGATATGTGGTTTTATTTCGGTTGTTGATTGTGAGTACCTTTTATAGTTGTTGCTTGGCTGTGGTAACACTTTTTGGCATGTTCCAAGCAAATTGTTCTCGCACGTTGTGGAAAATTTCCCCTTGCATTCACAAAACAAAATACCACAATTATACAATTGAGATTTCACCAACAAGGCAGTGTGCGTGTGTGTGTGCCTTCACTCTACATGACTAGGATTTTTATTATATTTGACATGTTTGCATGTGTGTGTGTCAGTGACTATGTAAAAGGATTCCCTATGAAATGTACTTAACAATGGCATCATTGCATTACATTGCCTTCACCAGTTGTGTGTTCTTTTTGGCAAGCATTCCAAGCCCTTTCTTTGCTTTGGCACATTATCAGACTCAGACTTTTCAATTGTCTAGAATTTCATTGACTCATGAGGCGGAGGGAGGGCGGAGAACCCATAAAGTCGATCGTGTGTCATAAATCATTGGCAATTATAATCGGCCATAGATACCATTTTATAGACTACATACCCCCCACATACTGCCATTCCGGTATCTGATTTCATGTCATAGTCAAACAACGATGAGCTGACAACACCCTTTTATCGTCGTCAGCTCATCATCACTAAAATCAACAAACCCCGCAGCAAATACCATTTTTCCAATTTAGTTTCGAATAATAATAAAATGAGGATAAAGCAAAGCGTTTTTTGTTATATTTGAGCAATAAAAACGGGTTTTCATCACACATCCGAATCAACGAACCAACGAACAGTAATCACGCGTAACCCATTCGTCATAAAAATTTAGTTTATTGCCAAGCGAATGGCAGATAACGAGCGGAAAATGTATGCGCTTTAAAGTTTTATTTGCTGAAGTTATAAAATAAACAATTTTTTGTAGATTATAAAAAACAACACAATAAAAATAACAAAAACAATAAAATTAGTGTTAGTTTTCTAACGAATATAAGGGACGTAAGCACGTATAACTTCTATAAGAGGAACTTTGGGTATGCTGTCAGATGAACTTTGCCTCTTTACAAGAAAAACTGTGGTCTTATAAAAGGTGACTTCATGACCTACTATAGGAAGAACTGTTGTCCATAAGTAGAAATTTGGTCGTCTAAGTAAGACCTCTTAGTCTTCTAGAAGAATACCTCTTAGTCTTCTAGGAGAAGACTTTAATGGTCTTCCACAGAAAGAAACGACGGTTCTTTACAGTAAGGACATAAAGGGAATTGCTGCCGTGCACCAATGCACGGTGGCAGCAATAAATGCGGCGACCAGCGCTTCAGAAAGAAGTCGCTGGCAGTACTTCGTAGCTGACACTTCTACCAATGACATGAGACATTAGGCATAATCAGGGAATTGAGAGAGAATGTAACACGAGGGCTACACTAATGAAACAGTCCAATTGCAATGTTTACATGTACGTATAAAACTTTTCCACTATGAGGAGCGAGGCCTATTCACCACTTACGCATTGAAACCGGTGAACGGCAACCAATTTATGAGGGAAAGTGTCCCCGAACTTATTACCCAATTCCCTATACACAATACTCTGTGGTTCTGGAAAAACAACATTTTCTACAAGAAGTCCTGGTGTGCATTTGTCAGAAGACCTGGTTGGTTTTTGTAAGACGACCAGGTGATCTTGTATATGAACACTTTTCGGTCTTCTAAGAAGACCTGTTAGTATTCAATAAAAATACCCATTGGACTTCTAAACGAAGATTTGGTAGCAAACTTTCTTTTGGAAGGGTCTTACAAGGCACAATTTCTTCTAGAAAGGGCCAATTCAAAAGGGTCTTAAGAAGCACCCTTTCTATCGGAAAGGAAGTTAAGAAGCACCCTTTCTATTCAAAAGGATGTTAAGGAGCACCCTTTGTATTCGAAAGGATGTTAAGAAGCACCCTTTATATTCTTTCTATTCGAAAGGGTGTTAAGAATCATCCTTCTTTTTCGAAAGGCTGTTAAGAATCATCCTTCATTTTCGAAAGGGTGTTCAGAATCATCCTTCTTTTTCGAAAGGTTGTTAAGAATCATCCTTCATTTTCGAAAGGGTCTTAAGAAGCACCCTTCCTCTTCGAAAGGGTGTGAAGAAGCACCATTTCTCTTCGAAAGGGTGCTAAGAAGGGTGCTTAAGAAGGACCGTTTCTCTTCGAAAGGGTGTTAAGGAGCACCCTTTATATTCGAAAGGGTGTTAAGAAGGACCGTTTCTCTTCGAAAGGGTGTTAAGGAGCACCCTTTATATTCGAAGTGGTGTTAAGAAAGGGTCTTAAGGAGGACCCCTGCTCTTCGAAAGGGTCTTAAGGGTCTTTCTATTCGAAAGGGTCTTAAGGGTCTTTCTATTCGAAAGGGTCTTAAGAGTCTTTCTTTTCGAAAGGGTCTTAAGGGTCTTTTTATTCGAAAGGGTCTTAAGGGTCTTTCTATTTGAAAGGGTCTTAAGGGTCTTTCTATTCGAAAGGGCCTTAAGGGTCTTTCTATTCGAAAGGGTCTTAAAGGCCTTTCTATTCGAAAGGGTCTTAAGGGCCTTTCTATTCGAAAGGGTCTTAAGGGCCTTTCTATTCGAAAGGATGTTAAGAAGCACCCTTTCTATTCAAAAGGATGTTAAGAAGCACCCTTTCTATTCGAAAGGATGTTAAGAAGCACCCTTTCTATTCAAAAGGATGTTAAGAAGCACCCTTTCTATTCGAAAGGATGTTAAGAAGCACCCTTTCTATTCGAAAGGATGTTAAGAAGCACCCTTTTCTATTCGAAAGGATGTTAAGAAGCAGCTTTCTATTCGATAGGATGTTAAGAAGCACCCTTTCTATTCGAAAGGATGTTAAGAAGCACCCTTTCTATTCAAAAGGATCTTAAGAAGCACCCTTTCTATCGGAGAGGAAGTTAAGAAGCACCCTTTCTATTCAAAAGGGTCTTAAGAAGCACCCTTTCTATTCAAAAGGGTCTTAAGAAGCAGCCTTTCTATTCAAAAGGGTCTTAAGAAGCAGCCTTTCTATTCAAAAGGGTCTTAAGAAGCACCCTTTCTATTCAAAAGGGTCTTAAGAAGCAGCCCTTCTATTCAAAAGGGTCTTAAGAAGCAGCCTTTCTATTCAAAAGGGTCTTAAGAAGCACCCTTTCTATTCAAAAGGGTCTTAAGAATCACCCTTTCTATCGGAAAGGAAGTTAAGAAGCACCCTTTCTATCGGAAAGGAAGTTAAGAAGAACCCTTTCTATCGGAAAGGAAGTTACGAAGCACCCTTTCTATCGGAAAGGAAGTTAAGAAACAACCTTTCCATCGGAAAGGGAGTTAAGAAGCACCCTTTCTATCGGAAAGGAAGTTAAGAAGCACCCTTTCTATTAGAAAGGATGTTAAGAAGCGCCCTTCCTCTTCGAAAGGGTGTTAAGAAGCGCCCTTCCTCTTCGAAAGGGTGTTAAGAAGCGCCCTTCCTCTTCAAAAGGGTGTTAAGAAGCACCCTTTCTCTTCGAAAGGGTGTTAAGAAGCACCCTTTTTCTTCGAAAGTGTGTTAAGAAGCACCCTTTCTCTTCGAAAGGGTGTTAAAAAGCACCCTTTCTCTTCGAGAGTGTGTTAAAAAGCACCTTTTCTCTTCGAGAGTGTGTTAAAAAGCACCCTTTCTCTTCGAGAGTGTGGTAAAAAGCACCCTTTCTCTTCGAAAGGGTGTTAAGAAGCACCCTTTCTATTCGATAGGGTCTTAAGGAGGACCATTTCTCTTCGAAAGGGTCTTAAGAAGGATCTTCTCTTCGAAAGGATCTTAAGAAGGACCCTTTGTACTCAAAAGGATGTTAAGAAGCGGCCTTTGTATTCGAAAGGTGCTAAGAAGCACCCTTTCTCTTTGAAAGGGTGTTATGAACGACTCTTTCTCTTTGAAAGGGTGTTAAGAACGACCCTTTCTCTTTGAAAGGGTGTTAAGAAGCACCCTTTCCCTTTGAAAAAGTGTTAAGAAACACCCTTTCTCTTTGAAAGGGTGTTAAGAAGCACCCTTTCTCTTCCAAAGGGTGTTAAGAAGCACCCTTTCACTTTGAAATGGTGTTAAGAACCACCCTTTCTCTTTGAAATGGTGTTAAGAAGCACCCTTTCTCTTTGAAAGGGTGTTAAAAAGCACCCTTTTTTGAGGAATGGTTCTTAAGAGGCACCCTTTCTTGAGGAAAGAGTCTTACGAAGCACCCTTTCTATTCGAAAGAGTCTTACGAAGCAGCCTTTCTATTCGAAAGAGTCTTATGAAGCACCCCTTCTATTTGAAAGAGTTTTATGAAGCACCCTTTCTATCCGAAAGTATCTTACGAAGCACCCTTTCTATCCAAAAGTATCTTACGAAGCACCCTTTCTTGAGGAAAGGTTCTTAAGAAGCACCATTTCTTGAGGAAAGGTTCTTAAGAAGCACCATTTCTTGAGGAAAGGTTCTTAAGAAGCACCATTTCTTGAGGAAAGCTTCTTAAGAAGCACCATTTCTTGAGGAAAGGTTCTTAAAGAGCGCCTTTTCTTCGAAAGAGTCTTAAGAAGCTCGCTTTCTTGAGGAAAGGGTCATAGAAAGCACCCTTTCTTGAAGAAAGGGTCTTAAGAAGGACCTTTTCTTGAGGAAAGGGTCTTTATAAACACCTTTTGTGCTTCGTGATATTCTTCCTGGAAGAAAGGGTGCTTCGAGAGACCCTTCCCAGAGGAAGGAAGCCTATTTAGTGTCTTCCATATCGACTGTATTCTATGTAGACCCATATACCATATCTCAGTTGTATTGGTAAAAGCAAAAAAGAGGATAAAGTCACAAGAAGGAATACACGTACATGCATATATGAATGTATATGTAAGTGAGTACATATAAATATAAGTACTTAACTTCACACTTGACCGTCATCACATTCGACAACAACAATTACAACAAAAACATTTGCCAAAATAATGGTAACACATTTATTTTAAATGGCAACACACAAACATACAACCGGGAGAGTGAGTGGGGGGAGACCCCGCCAACAACCTCCTATGAGAAAATATCCGGCTCTAGCTAATGGAAAAATTTATGCATTCGCAAAATAATGAGGCGATAGCCGTACAATGTGAAATGGGAATAAATACGAGCATTTATTTTCTGCTATTGTTGTTGTTGCTGTTGGCAAAAAACCACAACAAAAGCGGAAAACTCAAATAAACAGCAAAGCCAATGGCAAAAACCCCATCAAAAATGAAGCACTGGCAAAACCCCAACTAAGTGACGGGGGGAAATAGGCAACTAAAAGCCCGCGAGGCACAACCAAAAAATGAATTCTCATAAAATAAACCCCGAAAAGGAAGAAAACAAAAAAAACATTTACTGCGGTTTAAGGTCCATAATGGAGAGCTTAGTTACTTAAATGAGTATTCCATAAACAGAAGTGGGTTTATGGCGATGGATGGTTGGTTGTGCCTTCACAATAACAACACCTTTCCTCCAGAACTGCGGTTAAAAGGTACACAATGGTCATACAGTCGCGTATTTACATTGAATAAGTTGAAGAACAATGTAATCTAGGGGAATATGTGAAAAATATTAACATTTGATCTGAAACAGTTTTGTCGCATGTGAGAATAAATGAAGCAACGCAATGTGCAAGGACAAATGGTTACGAAAGATCTTTTTAGGTTCATATATTGCTAGAAGACCTCAAAACGCTCTTCTTCTACAAATAGAACTTGTAAGGGTCTCTAATTGCTAGAAAACCTCCCAAAAACCGTTTATTGCTAGATGACTTCCTTAAGGTCATATATTTCTGAAAGAAAAGGTGCTTCTTAAGACCCTTTTGAATAGAAAGGGCGCCGCTTAAGACCCTTTCGAATAGAAATGATGCCTCTTAAGACCCTTTCGAATGGAAAGGGTGCCTCTTAAGACCCTTTCGAATAAAAATGGTGCCTCATAAGACCCTTTCAAATAGAAAGGGTGCTTCTTAAGACCCTTTCGAATAAAAAAGTGCATCTTAAGACCCTTTCCAATAGAAAGGGTGCTTCTTAAGACCCTTTCCAATAGAAAGGGTGCTTCTTAAGACCCTTTCCAATAGAAAGGGTGCTTCTTAAATCCCTTTCCAATAGAAATGGTGCTTCTTAAGACCCTTTCAAATAGAAACGGTGCTTCTTAAGACCCTTTCAAATAGAAAGGGTGCTTCTTAAGACCCTTTCAAATAGAAAGGGTGCTTCTTAAGACCCTTTCAAATAGAAAGGGTGCTTCTTAAGACCCTCTCGAATAGAAAGGGTGCTTCTTCAGACCTTTTCGAATAGAAAGGGTGCTTCTTAAGACCCTTTCGAATAGAAAGGGTGCTTCTTAAGACCCTTTCGAATAAAAAAGGTGCATCTTAAGACCCTTTCGAATAGAAAGGGTGCTTCTTAAGACCCTTTCGAATAGAAAGGGTGCTTCTTAAGACCCTTTCGAATAAAAAAGGTGCATCTTAAGACCCTTTCGAATAGAAAGGGTGCTTCTTAAGACCCTTTCGAATAGAAAGGGTGCTTCTTAAGACCCTTTCGAATAGAAAGGGTGCTTCTTAAGACCCTTTCGAATAGAAAGGGTGCTTCTTAAGACCCTTTCGAATAGAAAGGGTGCTTCTTAAGACCCTTTCGAATAAAAAAGGTGCATCTTAAGACCCTTTCGAATAGAAAGGGTGCTTCTTCAGACCCTTTCGAATAGAAAGGGTGCTTCTTAAGACCCTTTCGCATAGAAAGGGTGCTTCTTAAGACCCTTTCGAATAGAAAGGGTGCTTCTTAAGACCCTTTCGAATAGAAAGGGTGCTTCTTAAGACCCTTTCGAATAGAATGGGTGCTTCTTAAGACCCTTTCGAATAGAAAGGGTGCTTTCGAAGAGAAAGGGTGCCTCTTAAGACCCTTTCGAATAGAAAGGATGCTTTCGAAGAGAAAGGGTGCCTCTTAAGACCCTTTCGAATAGAAAGGGTACTTCTTAAGACCCTTTCGAATAGAAAGGGTGCTTCTTAAGACCCTTTCCAATAGAAAGGGTGCTTCTTAAGACCCTTTCCAATAGAAAGGGTGCTTCTTAAGACCCTTTCGAATAGAAAGGGTGCTTCTTAAGACCCTTTCGAATAGAAAGGGTGCTTCTTAAGACCCTTTCGAATAGAAAGGGTGCTTCTTAAGACCCTTTCGAATAGAAAGGGTGCTTCTTAAGACCCTTTCCAATAGAAAGGGTGCTTCTTAAATCCCTTTCCAATAGAAAGGGTGCTTCTTAAGACCCTTTCAAATAGAAAGGGTGCTTCTTAAGACCCTTTCAAATAGATAGGGTGCTTCTTAAGACCCTTTCAAATAGAAAGGGTGCTTCTTAAGACCCTTTTGAATAGAAAATGTGCTTCTTAAGACCCTTTTGAATAGAAAGGGTGCTTCTGAAGACCCTTTCAAATAGAAAGGTGCTTCTTAAGACCCTTTCAAATAGAAAGGGTGCTTCCTGAGACCCTTTCGAATAGAAAGGGTGTTTCCTAAGACCCCTTCGAATAGAAAGGGTGCTTCTTAAGACCCTTTTGAATAGAAAGTGTGCTTCTTAAGACCCTTTCGAATAGAAAGGGTGCTACTTAAGACCCTTTCGAATAGAAAGGGTGCTTCTTAAGACCCTTTCAAATAGAACGGGTGCTTCGTAAGACCCTTTCGAATAGAAAGGGTGCATCTTAAGACCCTTTCGAATAGAAAGGGTGCATCTTAAGACCCTTTCGAATAGAAAGGGTGCTTCTTAAGACCCTTTCTAATCGAAAGGGTGCTTCTTAAGACCCTTTCTAATAGAAAGGGTGCTTCTTAAGGCCCTTTCTAATAGAAAGGGTGCTTCTTAAGGCCCTTTCTAATAGAAAGGGTGCTTCTTAAGGCCCTTTCTAATCGAAAGGGTGCTTCTTAAGACCCTTTCCAATAGAAAGGGTGCTTCTTTAGACCCTTTCCAATAGAAAGGGTGCTTCTTAAGACCCTTTCAAATAGAAAGGGTGCTTCTGAAGACCCTTTCAAATAGAAAGGGTGCTTCTTAAGACCCTTTCAAATAGAAAGGGTGCTTCTTAAGACCCTTTCAAATAGAAAGGGTGCTTCTTAAGACCCTTTCAAATAGAAAGGGTGCTTCTTAAGACCCTTTCAAATAGAAAGGGTGCTTCTTAAGACCCTTTCAAATAGAAAGGGTGCTTCTTAAGACCCTTTCAAATAGAAAGGGTGCTTCTTAAGACCCTTTCAAATAGAAAGGGTGCTTCTTAAGACCCTTTCAAATAGAAAGGGTGCTTCATAAGACCCTTTCTAATAGAAAGGGTGCTTCTTAAGACCCTTTCTAATAGAAGGGGTGCTTCTTAAGACCCTTTCTAATAGAAAGGGTGCTTCTTAAGACCCTTTCTAATAGAAAGGGTGCTTCTTAAGACCCTTTCTAATAGAAAGGGTGCTTCTTAAGACCCTTTCTAATAGAAAGGGTGCTTCTTAAGACCCTTTCTAATAGAAAGGGTGCTTCTTAAGACCCTTTCTAATAGAAAGGGTGCTTCTTAAGACCCTTTCTAATAGAAAGGGTGCTTCTTAAGACCCTTTCTAATAGAAAGGGTGCTTCTTAAGACCCTTTCTAATAGAAAGGGTGCTTCTTAAGACCCTTTCTAATAGAAAGGGTGCTTCTTAAGACCCTTTCTAATAGAAAGGGTGCTTCTTAAGACCCTTTCTAATAGAAAGGGTGCTTCTTAAGACCCTTTCTAATAGAAAGGGTGCTTCTTAAGACCCTTTCTAATAGAAAGGGTGCTTCTTAAGACCCTTTCTAATAGAAAGGGTGCTTCTTAAGACCCTTTCTAATAGAAAGGGTGCTTCTTAAGACCCTTTCTAATAGAAAGGGTGCTTCTTAAGACCCTTTCTAATAGAAAGGGTGCTTCTTAAGACCCTTTCTAATAGAAAGGGTGCTTCTTAAGCACTTAAGACCCTTTCTATTCGAAAGGGTGCTTCTTAAGACCCTTTCTATTCGAAAGGGTGCTTCTTAAGACCCTTTCTATTCGAAAGAGTGCTTCTTAAGACCCTTTCTATTCGAAAGGGTGCTTCTTAAGACCCTTTCTATTCGGAAGGGTGCTTCTTAAGACCCTTTCTATTCGAAAGGGTGCTTCTTAAGACCCTTTCTATTCGAAAGGGTGCTTCTTAAGACCCTTTCTATTCGAAAGGGTGCTTCTTAAGACCCTTTCTATTCGAAAGGGTGCTTCTTAAGACCCTTTCTATTCGAAAGGGTGCTTCTTAAGACCCTTTCTATTCGAAAGGGTGCTTCTTAAGACCCTTTCTATTCGAAAGGGTGCTTCTTAAGACCCTTTCTATTCGAAAGGGTGCTTCTTAAGATCCTTTCTATTCGAAAGGGTGCTTCTTAAGACCCTTTCTATTCGAAAGGGTGCTTCTTAAGACCCTTTTCTATTCGAACGGGTGCTTCTTAAGACCCTTTCTACTCGAAAGGGTGCTTCTTAATACCCTTTCTATTCGAAAGGGTGCTTCTTAAGACCCTTTCTATTCGAAAGGTGCGTTTTAAGAGCTTTTCGAATAAAATGGGTGCTTCTTAAGACCCTTTCGAATAGAAAAGATGCGTTTTAAGACCTTTTCGAATAAAATGGGTGCTTCTTAAGACCATTTTGAATTGAAAGGGTGCTTCTTAAGACCATTTCGAATTGAAAGGGTGCTTCTTAAAACCCTTTCGTATAGAAGGGGTGCTTCTTAAAACCCGTTCGTATAGAAGGGGTGCTTATTAAGACCCTTTTGAATAGAAAGGGTGCTTCCTAAGATCCTGTCGAATAGAAAGGGTGCTTCCCAAGATCCTGTCGAATAGAAAGGGTGCCTCCTAAGACCCTGCCGAATAGAAAGGATGCTTCGTAAGACCGTTTCGAATAGAAAGGTTGCTTCGTAAGACCGTTTCGAATAGAAAGGTTGCTTCGTAAGACCCTTTCGAATAAAAAGTGTGTTTTTTAAGAACCTCCTAAGGGTCTTCTGTTTATAATTACTTTCAAGGGTATTTTTTTGTTAGAAGACCTCCTAAGGGTCTTCTATAGTTAATAGTCTTCCATAGGGCCTTCTATTAATAGAAGCCTCCTTAGAGTCTTATGGAGCTAGGTGACCTTCTAAGGGTCTTTTATTACTAGAAGACCCCTTAAGGGTCTGCTAAATCTGGTAGACCTCCTATGAGCATCCTATAGATAGAAGACATCCTACGGGCCTTCTGTTGATTTAAGACCTCCTTAGGGTCTTTTATTGCTAGAAGATATTCTGAGGGTCTCCATAAAGCCTTCTCTTGATAGAATACCTCCTAACCGTCTGCTACTGCTAGAATACCTCTTTAGGGATTTCTGTTGCTAGAACCTCCTAAGGACTTTCTATTGATGGAAGACCTCTTTAGAGTTTTCTATTGCTGAAAGACTTCGTAAGAGCTTTTAATACATGAATACCTCCTAAGGGTTTTCTATTGCTGGAAGGTCACCTAATTGGCTATTACTTCTAAAAGACCTCCTAGGGATCTTCTATTGCTGGAAGACATCCTAATGGTCTTCTATCGATAGAAGACTTCCTAAGGATCTTCTATTGCTGGGAGACATCATAAGGGTCGTCTATTGCTAGAAGACCGCCATAGGGTCATCTATTTCTGAATAACTTTCTAATGGTCTTCTATTGCTAGAATACCTCTAAGGGTCTTTTATCGTTAGAAGACGTCCTGAGGGTCTCCAATAGCTAGAAGACCTCCTAAGGACCTTCAGTAGATAGAAGACCTGCTAAAGGTCTTCTATTGATAGAAGACTTTCTAAGGGTCTTCACTTGTTAGAAGATCTCTGCTATAGCTAGAATACCTCCTATAGGGTCTTCTGTTAATAGAAGACCTTGTAAGGGCCTTCTATTGCTTGAAGACCTCATAAGGGTATTATATTGCTAGAAGATCTCCTAAGGGTCTGCTATAGCTAGAAGATTTCTCAAGGGTCTTCTGTTGCCTCCTAAGGGCCTTCTACTGACAGAAAACCTCATAAGAGTCTTCTGTTGGCAGAAGACATCCTAAGGATCTTCTGTTTCTGCAAGAACTCCCAAAGGTCTTCTACTGTAAAAAGTCCTTCTAAGGTGTTTTTATTGAAAGAAGACCTCATAAGGGTCTTCTGTTGATAGAAGACCAACTAAGAGTATTTTATTGCTAAACGACCTCCTAGGGACCTTCTTTTGCTAGAAAACCGCCTAAGTGCCTTTTACTGCAAGACCTCCTGAGGGTTTGTATTGGTAAAAGACCTCCTAAGGGTATTTTATTGCTAGAAGACCTCCTAACGGTCTTTTACTGCTAGAAGACATTTTCAGCGTCTGCATTGGTAAACAACCTTATAAAAGACTTTTATTACTAGAAGGCCTTATTAGGGTTGTCTATTGCTAGAAGACCTTCTGAGGGTCTTTGGTTATCAGAAGACCAGCTGATAGACTTCTATTGCAAAAAGATTTCCTAGGAGTCTACAATAGATAAATAAATTTCTAAGGGTATTTTTTGCTGGAAGACCTTTTAAAAGCAAAAACCACCTTCAATAGCAAAACCACCTCTCGTCAGACCAAACTTACACTCTACCAGACGTTGATACTACCCGTACTTATGTATGGATCTTAAGCATGGGTACTTTTGAAAACAGGTGAGGCAGAACTTGGCGTTTTGGAGAGAAAACTTCTTCGAAAGATTTATGGATCAATATGCATTGACGGTGAATACCGGCGTCGTAGGAACCACGCGCTGTACCAGCCAACCGACATCGATATAGTAAGACGTATCGAACTACAACGATTGCGTTGGCTGGGCCTCGTCAGCAGGATGGATAATGATGCCCCCGCCAGAAAGACATTTGAATACGTGCCACTCGACTGTATACGCCCCAAGGAATGGCCAAATCTCCGATGGAAAAACCAAGACCAAGTTGAAGAAGATATCACAAATCATGGCATCCAAAATTGGAGAAGTAAAGCAAAAGATCTATCTATTATTTCGGCTTATGTAACAAGACGTTCTGTTTAGTATAATAGCCATCTAAGTAAGTAGACCTTTTAATGGTCTTCTATTGCTAAAAGACCTCTTAAGGGTCTTCTATTTCTAGGAGATCTCCTAACTGCATTCTATAGGAGAATGCCTCCTAAGGGTATTCTATTGCTAGAAGGCCTCATAAGGGTTTACTATAGTTATAAGACCTCCTAAATGTCTTCTATGGGTAGGATACCTTCTGAAGGGGTTCTCTTGCAGAATACTTTCTAAGGGTCATCTGTAGTTTCCTGAAGGTCTTCTGTTGCTAGAAGACCTCCTGGGGGTCTTTGGTTATCAGGACACCAGCTGATGGTCTTCTATTGCAAGAAGACCTCCTAGGAGTCTACAATATATAAAATAACTTCGAAGGATATTTTTTGCTGGAAGACTTTTTAATAGCCTTATATTGCTAAAAGACCTCCTAAGGGTATTCTATAGCTAGAGGACACTTTACGTTGTTGATAGAAGACCTTCTTAGGGTATTTTATTGCAAAATACTTCCTGGGGATCTTCTGTTACTAGGAGACCTCCTTAGTGTCTTCGTTTTGGCTAGGGTGTTCAATTTCTAGAGACCTAATAAGATCTATTTTTGGAGGTCTCCGAAGGGTCTTTTAATGATAGAAATCCTCCCAAGGGTCTTCTAGTGATAGACGATTTCCTAAGGATATTCTATAGATAGAAGGTCTCGTTAGTATCCTCAATAGATAGAAAACATCTTCAGGGCCTTCTATAAAAAGAAGACCTCTGAGTGTCTTCTCTAAATAGAAGACCTTCTAAGGGTCAGCTTTAGAAAGAGAATCTGTGTCCTGTATATTTAAAACCTCACATAAATGAAGTTTAAATATTTTTGTTTGAATATTTATCAAACAAAATCCTCAGTAAATTGTACTATTCCAAAACTCTGTTCAAATATGTAAACTTTCATCATTGAAGGATATTTGTATCCGTGTATGTATGTTCGAATATTTATTCTTTCCATTCATCAATTTTGTTTAGTTTCAAATCTTTCCCTTTCCTCTCTCTCTCTCTTCCCTTGCCACTCTCTCTCTATGTACACTAATCAAGACAAATCCTTATTCATTTGTTTAAAATGTCAAAATTGTAAAGCTGTTAAGAATGGATGACAAGCTTTGGAAGAGGGCAATGAGAGGGTGAGAGCGATAGAGTCCATGAATTTGAATAAAGTCATGTCGGTGTTAGTAGGGATTTTGTAAGTGTGTGAACATTTCGAATTTGTGTCCTACATACGACGAAGGATAAATGCATCACAGCCTGTGATTTGGTGTTAATTGCTGTTGGGCTTTATGGCTTCATCGACGAAGCAAAGTTAGGCGGGTCTTAACTTATCAATGAAGGAAGAGTTTTTGTGAATGAGAGATGAAGCAGAGGAATTATGGGAATAGTGTTAGCGAGATTTAGAAATATGTTAGAATCACTTTTTTTTAAAATACACAAAACAATTAAAGCAACGCCTATTCTATGGAGGGGGAGGGGTGGCCATCACCATTACTCCTAAAACTAACTAAGTTTAAGCCTTTTCCTCCCCTCCCACAAGGCAATGTTTCATTGCACACAAAAAAGAAACTCTTGTTCCATTTGCATTGCATCGAAGCAGAAAATACCCAGATATGCTGCAGTTTTTGGCAAGCATTCATATCAAGGATCAAAAACTCAGCCATCTGGAAGGATATTAAATACGATAACAGTTGCTCAAATACACACACATACATGGTATTTATGTACGTACGTAAAAGAAAGAAAATAAGAAGAAGATTTCATTTTCATTGTAACACAGCAATATTCTGTGTCCCTCTAAGGACACCCACCCACCAATAACAACAACAACAAATGCAATGTTGATAATGTTGGTAAATACATAAAAAAACGACGAACATGAAAATCTTCACTTCATGGCCGAGATGACAAAAGTGGCAACATTGTTTGCCATCCATTCAGCAAGCAAGCCAACCATATAACATGTCCATCCGTTCGTCCGCCTGTCCATTCATCCATTCTGATAAGAAAGACGACGACGACGATGGCTGTAACGGCAGCAAAATACAATGTAATGAAACTAAGTGAGAAAACGATTAAACCATGTAATTTTTCGGGGTTTACAGCGAACAGGGGGGGGGGGGGTGAGATGGAATAAGAAGAAGACCTTTAAGACCAGAAGCTACCACACGTCAGCATTCCATGTTACATCTTTGGGCTATGGGTGGCGGGTGTGAAAAGTCATAAATTCTGGAAAATGCCAAAATAGCACTAAAAAAATATTCAACATTTTATTTCCTCAAAGTAATGAAATAATGTTCGGCCATAGAGCGCGGCGGCGTATTGTAAGCAGTTAAACGTGGAAGAGATGTTGATGAATGTAACGAGAGACTCTTGGGAGGCCATCTACAATAAAAGAACCTTAGAAGGTCTTCTATGAATTCAAGAACCTTAGGAGGATTCATATCAATAAAATAACCTTGAGAGGTTTTCGAATATATAGTAGACCCTTCAGAGGCCTCCCATCTAAAGAAGATCCGAAGGATGTCTTCTATATATAGAAAACCATTAGTAGGAGGCACCCCTTAGCAAGTCTCCTGGCAATAAAGGAGATCCTTCATAGGTCTTCCTCCTAAAAAAGATGCGAAGGAGATCTTCTTTATATACGCAAGGCCATTAGAAGGTCTTCCAGCAATTTAATACGCTTAGGAGGACCTCTATCAATAGAAGACCTTTAGGTGATATTTTTTCAACACATGAACCCTAGGAGGTCTTCTAACACAGAAAGAAGACCCTTCAGAGTTCTTCTCTCAATAAAAGACCCTATCTTAAAAATACCCACAGTAGGTCTTCTATATATAGTTTCATTATGAAGTCTTACAGAAAAAGAATACCCTTAGGAGTTTTTCTGGTTCTGGTAATAAAATAACCCTTCTATATCAAACCATTAGAAGGAGATATTTGTGCAATATCTAAAGAAGACCTTTAAGAGGACTTTTTAATGTAGACTATTGAGAGGACTTTGTAGGCTTTTTAGCAACAGAAGACCTCTAGGAAGTCTGCTATCAACAGAAGAACCTAAGAGAGTATACTAATAATTGAAGACCCTTAGTTAGTCTTCTATCAACAGAAGACCCTTAGGAGATCTTCAGTCCATAGAATAACCTTCGGATGTCTGCTATCAATAGAAAATCCTTAGGAAATCTGCTATCAATAGAAGACCCTTAGGGGTCTGCCATCAATAGATGATCCTTATGAGGTCCGCTGTCAATAGAGGACCCTTAGGTGGCCAGCTTTTAAGAGAATACCCTCTGGAGACCATCTATCAATAGAAGGTTCTTAGGAGGTCTTCTATCTATAGAATACCCTTAGGAAGCGTTCTATCAATAGAATACCTCTAAGAGGTCTTCTATCAATAGAAGACCCTCAGGAGGCCATCTATTAATAGAAGGTTCTTAGGAGGTCTGCTATTAACAGAAAATCCTTAAGGGGTCAGCCATCAATAGAAAACCATTAGGAGGTATTTTATGAATAGAAGACCCTAAGGAGGCCTGTTATTAATAGAAGACCCTCAGGAAGCCATCTATTAATAGAAGGTTCTTAGGAGCTCTGCTATCAATAGAAAACCCTTAGGGGGTCAGCCATTAATAGAATCTTCTTAAGCCGTCTATCAATTGAATACCCTTAGGAGGTATTTTATGAATAAAAGACCCCAAGGAAGTCTGTTATTAATAGAATAGCCTCAGGAGGCCATCTATCAATAGAAGGATCTTAGGAGCTCTGCTATCAATAGAAAACCCTTAAGGGGTCAGCCATCAATAGAAGATCCATAGGACATCTGCTATCAATAGAATACCCTTAGGAGGTATTTTATGAATAGAAGACCCTAAGGAAACCTGTTATTAATAAAATACCCCCAGGAGGCCATCTATCAATAGAAGGTTCGTAGGAGCTCTGCTATCAATAGAAACCCCCTTAGGGGGTCAGTCATCAATAGAAGATCCTTAGGAGGTCTGTTATCAATAGATGATGCTACTTCCGTTGATAGAATACCCTTAGTATGCCTGCTATCAATAGATGACCTTTAGAAGGTCTGCTACCTTTTGAGGACCCTTACGAGATATTCTTTCAATAGAAGACTCTTATTAGGTCTGGTGTCACTAAAGACCCTTCGAAAGTATTCTGTCAATAAAAAATCCCTAGAAGGTCTTCTTTCCTTAGCAGACGCTGAGCAAGTCTGTTATCAATATATGGCTCTAAGAAGGTCTTCTGGCAATATTTTTCATTTATTCATCCAAAAATGTGTTTACAAAAAGTAGTGGTATGAGTTTTATCTATAGATATTGCAGCATATAACTAATTTACAAAACAATTTAAATCCTTATAATTTTATAATATATGGTTTAAGGAAAAATGGGAAAACCTTATTTTAATATCTTAAATTATATATGGTCATACATTGGTAGAAAACAACATTATCTGTTAGAGAACTATTTATAAAATAACAACTGCACAGATAATAAGTTTTCTGTTTGGTAAATTTCAAATAAATACTATTGCAACTATATACTAATTCATATCTGTGCATTCTCTTATTATAGGATAATTCGAGATTAAAACGTTAGCAAAGAAATTTTCATTTTGTTTACTTATGAACTCTTGAAATGTTTCATATCCAGTCTCATCGTGTAATATATGTGTACGATACCGCCATGGTTTGTTATAAATAATTGTTAGGCATTTGTTTTGTATAATTTGGAGTTTCTTTAGATGACATTTAGCTGACGTGAACCACACTTGAGATGCGTATGACATAATTGGGCGTATAACAGATTTGTATAATAAGTTCTTATTTGTAATGTCTAAATACGAACTACGATTTAGAAGAGGCCAGAGTGATCTGATCGCTGTCGTTGCTTTTGAACACACAAAATCAATGTGTTTTTGAAATTTTAATTTTTGTCTAGGACAACACCAAGATATTTTACGTGATCTAATACCGGAATAGTTTCATTACCAATAGAAAGGCTACGACGGGGGATTCTTTTCGGCGAATTATTAAAGGGGAAAATTGCAGCTTGAGTTTTGCCGTGATTAATTATACCCTCAGCCTTTAGGCTAAGGAGGGTATATACACTTTGATACGACGAAAATGTGCCCCATCGAAATAATGGTTTTAGACCCCAAGTATGTTTGGACGAAATGTGTTTCAGACAATTTTGAGTCGATCTAGCCATGTCCGTCCGTCTGTCTGTCCTGCTGGCTGGAGCGCACGATATCTCTCGAACGGATGAACCGATTCGGTTCAAATTTTGGCTTTCGTAATATTTTGCCCAAACTTTGTTTAAGTTCGAAGATGACCTACATCGGTCCACTCCTTCCGGTACCTCCCCCACAAAATTTCGGAAATGTTCGGAAAGTTTGTGCGCACGATAACTCTTGAAGGGAGTGACCGATTTGGTCCACACTTTGTGTAGCGTAAACTTTCTACCAGAGTAATATGAGGTTCCAATATGGTCTCAATAGGTCCACTCCTTCGGGTACCTCCCACACAAAATTTCGTAAAAGTTCAGTTTAGGGCCATCTCTCGAATCGCCTTGATTTTTGTTTTAGCAAGTTGTATTCACTGCCCTCCATACGACGGTACAAGTTTCATCAGGGGCAAGTCCACACTTCCGCAGAAAATAACCTGAAAGTTGCAAAAAACCCCTATGACACAGTGTGAGGTGGTTGGAGCCAAAGATAACTCTCGAACGGATCTGCCGATTCGGTCCAAAATATGGCCTTAGTAATATTTTGTCCAAACATAGTTTAAGTTTGAAGATAAACCATATTGGTCCACTCCTTCAGGTACCTCCCCCACAAAAGTTCAAAAATGTTCGGAAAAATTGTTCGTACGGTATCTCTTGAAGGGAGTGGCCGAATTGGTCTATACTTTACACATCCTAATATATCTACCAGATATAGATCAGGTTCAAATATGGACTATATTTGTCCACTCCATCCGGTACCTCACACACAAAATTTCGGATAAGTTCACTTTATGACCTAATATCGAATCACTTTGATTTGTGCTGAAGCAACTTACATTCGCTGCCTCAATTACGATGGTAAAAGTTTTTTAGGGGCAAGTCCATACTTCTTGAGCAAACAGCCCGTATAGTGTAAAAACCCCCTATGGCACCATATGTTGTGGCTGGACATCCACTTCCATAACGGTCAATGTCGATCCATTCCTTTTAGTATCTCCTCCGCAAAACTTTTGATCTTTAATCCTAATCAACATTTTTGTCGGTTCAAATGGCCAAAATTTTTAAAACCCCCTAAATACATACGTATTTTGGAAAAAAAAAATTGTTTCAATATACACAGGCTGAGGGTATATCTATGTCGGCAAAGCCGACTGATACTTTTTTACTTGTGAAATATTTTGTACAAGTGTCCAAACTTCGTTCCATCTTCTTAAGTAAGGCACTCGTGAGTTTGCTAGTTGATATCAATGCAGTATCGTCTGCGTAGTACGCTACGCTTGTTAGACGTGGTACCTTAAAGTCTGATGTGTAGATTATGTAAAGTAAGGGGGAAAGAATTGAGCCCTGCGGCAAACCAGATGGGATATTTTTCGTGGAAGAGGAAACTTGGTTTACTGCCACTTTAAAAGATCTGTTGGACAGATAATCTGCTATAGTTTTGCATAAATATTTGGGAAATTTCATTTTGTGAAGTTTATATATAAGACCTGTATGCCATATAGTATCAAATGCCTTTTCGATATCTAATAGGACTATTCCAGTTGAAAGCTTGTTTCGTCGGTTTGTTATGATTTTGTTTTTAATTCTACAAATTTAGTGAATTGTGCTATGACCTTCTTTAAAGCCAAACTGTTCTTTTGCTATAATGTTATTTCTTGAAGCAAACTCATTGAGTCGAGTGTGAATAAGTTTCTCGTAAATATTACCAAGATTGCTTAAGAGACTAATAGGGCGATAGCTCTTGGGATCTTTCCTAGATTTATTTGGCTTTGCTACGGCTATAATTTTAGCTTCCTTAAAATTGTTTGGAAAATAATTGTGAATTAAACAGGAGTTAAAAATCAGTACAAGCTTTTTAATAGCATTTACAGGTAGATTTTTAATTAGAATATTTGGTATATTGTCGAAACCGGGGGATTTTGAAATTTTAAGTTTCGCTATTATCGAATTTATTTCACTATATGTTATAAGACTTATGTTTTCATTGCATGATGGGTCTGATTTTAGTTTTGAAACCACACTGTTTATTTTCTGTTCAGAGGGATGACGATAATTTATTGTTAGTTCATGAGATCTGGCAAAATTTTCTGCAAGAACTTCTGCTTTTTCAAGATCTGACAATAGCTTTTTATTTTCCACTTCTAGTGCAGGAATTTTATTAGATCCCTTGCCCCTTAAATTTCTGCTGAGCTTCCAAAATTGTTTGTCTCCTGGTTTCATTTTAGCAAGGAAGTAAGACCATTTCCTGTTTCTTTCCTCGTTTATTCTCTGATTTATCTTCTTACTTAGAAATTTACAACATTGCTTGTAAAATATCTTTTCGTTTAAATTGATTGATCTTTGCTGTTTCCTCTTGAATTTATTTCTTTCACCTATGTATTTTGCAATGTCTCGGGGAAGATCGTAATGAGAATTATGGGAAACTAAGGGACTTGCACAACTGGTGGCTGCTGTAATAGTGCTAATAAAGGAGCTTAATCCAGCGTCTAAATCAGACCTAGTACAGTAATTTTGCGTTTGTATATCTCCCAATTACAGTTTTTCAAATTAAATCTTTGTGTGTCGATTGTTTTTATTGATTGACATGCTATAGTACAAACTATGGGTCTGTGGTCTGAAGGGAACATATAACCTAACGTTTCTACTTCTATGTCTAGATTAGAATTACTTAGGACTAGGTCAACAATTGATGGATTTCTGTCCATTTGGTGGGGGTGCAGCGTGGAAAGATCTGGACTATAAATCATAAAATTACGTTGCATGCATAGATTATGCAGGGAGGTGCCTGCAGAATTGCTAGAAGAACATTTCCATAATGAATGCTTGGCATTTAGGTCAGCAAGAATTATAAAATCTGCACTGTCAGACGTAAGTTGTGTAATATCATTTGCAAAATAAGGAGTGTATCTGGGAGAGTAAGCAGAAGTAATTCTTAGCTTACGATTATTGACCATTATTTCTACAGACACATTTTCGATAAATTTTGTTGTGGTTATTGGTAATAATTTGTGTTGTACGGTACGATGAATCAGAAGAGCTACTCCGCCTCCTTTAGATGTCGTTCGATCATTACGATAAATATAATAATTTTTACAATATGTCTTATGATTATGATTTAAAAAAGTTTCGTTCAATGAAGCTACATTCGCTTTTTGATTTTCTAATATGTTTTCGAATTGTTTAAAAAGACTATAGTTTGAAATTCCGTTGGAATTCAAATGAATTATTTTCAAATCTCTTAAGTTATTTAAAACCATAGGCATGTTTTAGAAGAGACATAATAACATGCATTTGTTCTGATTTTGTTTTGCATTGACTCAACTCGTCAATGGCGTTAGTAAATATATCGAACAACTCATCTATATTAAAGAGGTTGTTGTTATTATTGTTGTTGATGTTGTTGTTGTTGTTGCTGCTCAGCTGAGAAGCATAGGTGAAGTTATTATTAAACCTACTGTTACTGTTGTTAGAGTTGGAGGGGCCAGCCTGAGGTATGTCACGTGTGTGGTGTGCTTGTTGGTAGGCACGTGTATGATTTGACGATTCTCTCACAATATTCACAGTGGAATGATTTACAACATTTCTCTCTTGGTTTTTGTTCGTAGCTCTTGATCTGATTTCCAGGTATTGAGCGCGCATTGGACAATTAATGACGTTTGCCGAATGATCCGTACGTTCTTTTCCGAAGTTCTTGCAATTAAAGCAAGAGAAAACAGCTGGTTTTTTGTCGTTTATTTTGATTGGGCACTTCTCAGTGTGATGATTATTTGCACATATCATACATGCTGGTTGTCTGAAACAATGTTCACCCCCGTGGCCGAACATTAAACAGTTCCAACATTGCGTTGGTCGATCGCCCTTTTTTGGTCTTTGTTTCTTCCAAGTAACATAAACATCTCTTATTAAATCGACTTCTTTAAGGTGATTCGGTGAAAACTGTTTACGTAGAAACTGTACCTTGTACACTGCGTCATGGGCTGAGCTGAACTTAGTTGGTACCTCAATTACATTGGTAGGAGAAAGATTGTATGACTTAAGGTCATCAATTATGTTTTGTGGGTCCATCTTTGGGAGACCATGAAGATACGTAGTGAATAAACGGTTTCCCTTCTGATTGAAGGAATGAAAATCAATTTTGGCTTCAATTAATGATTTCTTACAGAAATATTTTTCAAACGTGGATGGGAAGATTTTTGTCCCAATTGAATTGCGTTTATATTTACAGTCTTACCAAGAATGTGTTGGATTTCATTGAGGGGGATAGCTTTGTCAGCTATAAGTGGGGGTGGTTTTGGTTCATTATCTTCAGATGCCAATTGAGACTCTTCATTTGTTTCCATATCATTTAGTTCGGAAAGAACACTGAATCTATTGATTTGAGATGTTGACGGACGATTAGACGTCGTAGTGCCGCCAAAGTTGATTGACGGTTTCATCTTTTTAAAAGGTCCAGATTTACTCCTCCGTTGACGGAAAGAGTTGGGCCAAGGGCCCATATTTTTGTTTATTAAGCTTCTGTCTATTATGTGATATCACTCACTAGCTGCAGTTCAGTGAAGATAATGTGAAATCGAATAGAATGAATGAAATGAATTAATGTGTTTACAGACTAAGTATTCTACACCGTTACTCGTAATCAACACGAAACTAATGCTTGCGACCGTTCAGTAGGAATGCTAGGTAAGAACTGTTCTGGCAATATACGACCTTAGGATGTCTGCTACTAATAGAAGATCCTTATGTCGTAGTCATTCAATTATAGAAGACCTTCAGGAGATCTTCTATGAATATAAGATTCCTAGGAGGTCTTCTTCACATAAGAGGCTCCTAGGAGTCCGTTAAGATGTGTGATGGTGCTTCGTAAGTCTCTTTCCTAAGGAAAGGGTGCTTCGTAAGTCTCTTTCCTAAGGAAAGGGTGCTTCGTAAGTCTCTTTCCTAAGGAAAGGGTGCTTCGTAAGTCTCTTCCCTAAGGAAAGGTTGCTTCGTAAGATCCTTTCCAAACTACTTTCATAAGCAACATCTTCAGGCCAATATCTGGGGATTTTTTACGACCACCATCAGGCCAATGTGCTTCGTAAAACCCATTCCAATCGAATGGCTGCTTCGTAAAACCCTTTCCAAAGGAAAGGCTGCTTCAAGACTCTTTCCAAAGGAAAGAGTGCTTCGTAAGAACCTTTTCAACCAACATTCATAAGCAGCATCTTCAGGCCAATATTTGGGGATTTTTTACGACCACCGTCAGACCAATGTTTGTGGATATTTGAAAGCCATCTTCAGGCCATTGCTCGTGGATTTTTAAAGACCTCCACTTGGCTATTTCTCGTGGATTTTTTAAGACTTTCATAAGGCCATTGCTCGTGGATTTTAAATACCTTCATAAGGCCAATGACCGAGGAATTTTAGAGACCTTTATAAGGCCGAGGAGTTTTAAAGACCATCTTCAGGACAATATTTTTGGTTTTTTACAGACCATATTTAGGGCAATGTTTGGGGATTTTCAAGCACCCTCTCCCGGCCAATGTTTGGGGATTTTCAATGAACAACCTTCAGACCAATGTTTCGGTATTTTTAAAGACAATTTGCAGGCCAATGTTTGCGGATTTTTAAAAACCATCTTCAGACCAATGTTTGGAGATTCTTAAGGATCTTGTTTAGGGCTAGGTTTGGGAGTTTTTAAAGACCATCTTCACGCCAAGGCTCGTGGATTTTTAAAGTCCTTCATAAGGCCATTGCTCGTGGATTTTTAAAGTCTTTCATAAGGCCATTGCTCGTGAATTTTTAAAGACCTTAATAAGGCCATTGCTCGTGAATTTTTAAAGACCTTAATAAGGCCAATGGCCGAGGATTTGTGCAGACCTTAATAAGGCCAATGGCCGAGGAGTTGTACAGACCTTAATAAGGCCAATGGCCGAGGAGTTGTACAGACCTTAATAAGGCCAATGGCCGAGGAGTGTTTAAAGACCCTCTTCACAGCAATTTTTTAAGGCCATCTTCAGGCCAAGGTTTAGGGATTTTTAAAGACCATATTCTGGCAAATGTTTGTGGATGTTTAAAGACCATCTTGTGCTTTAAAAATTATACAATAACTCTGACAAACCTTCACAAATCACATGTCATTTCTTGTTTGTCAAGTTAATTAACAAAATGCTAAAATTTTTCGGTTTGGTATTTCCCTTCGAAAACAGTTGAGTGGCAGGCAAAGGACACTTATTTGCATAGAAATGACCTTGTTGTTGTCGTTGGTCGTTCTGTTTTAGTTGTTTTTTTGCTTTTTTTTACCAAAATTAAATTGTTTTCAGTAATTTTATGCTTCACATTCTTTAACAAGTTTTTTCTTTTCATTTCTCTTTTTTTTTTTTTTTACAGAAAGTTTCCTGCACCGCACCACAGCCAATCACATGAAAAAGGAATTGTAACATTTACAAGGATAACAACAACAAAGAAACTCAAGAAGAAGAAGAAGAAAAATACTATAAACAGAAAACAAGAACACCGATGTAGAAATTAAAACAAAAACAACAAGTTAACAAAAGTTGTCTAACAAAAAACGGCAACAACAACAACAACAAACAGCCACCAAGCAACCAACCAACCGAAACTAAAAACCAAATACCAGAGCAGCTACCAGAAAAAAAAGAAAAAGAAAACCAAGTTAAACAACAACAAAAACATATACAAATACAATCATAGCTAAACCCCGCAAGGGAAAGGAGAAAAAAACACCATAGAAGTAGGATTTTTAAAAATAAAATTTAAATAAATAAAAAAAGAACACCCACACAACCACCACAACCAAGGAAGAACATTTATTTCCAAGGATGAATGCAAAGCCGAAAAGCAAATTA
The DNA here is from genome assembly GCF_047663935.1 of Musca autumnalis. Classification (NCBI taxonomy): domain Eukaryota; kingdom Metazoa; phylum Arthropoda; class Insecta; order Diptera; family Muscidae; genus Musca; species Musca autumnalis. Next base: position 70,911,066 of record NW_027411644.1, read on the forward strand.
CAAAACAAGCCAATAAATTTTAAGCATCGATAAATCAAAGATTAAAATCTGATATTTGCATTTGCCTGCATCGAGCGAATTTAAAGCAAAAAAGCCAAACACCACCAACTAAAAACAACAACAACAACACCAAATCAAACCAAAACTAAAGCCGCCAAAAACTTTTGAAACTAAGCTTCCTTTTTTTACAAAACAAACCAACAACAAAACTAACTACAATCCCACGCACTATCATCAACCTACAGAGGCCAGCACACACACACACACCCATCCTCTCTATGAGTCCTACAAACACATTTTTCAACTAAAAAAATTGAAAAAAAATCCAAAGGCGGAAAACGGAAGTGGACTAAATAAACCACAAGCAGCAAACTGCAACCACCAACATTGAGCAGCTCTTCCCCCACTCTCCTTCTCACTCTTTCTCAAACACTGTTTGAAACTGCATCAGCCAACTAGCAAAAATGGCTTCACCACCCGAAAGTCCCATCGAGGAGATTGTCTACGAATTAGAACAAACACGAGTGCCTAAACCAATACCAGTTGCCCTGGAGGATTTGTGCCGTCAAACAAAATTTACAAAACAGGAAATACGTGTTATGTATCGAGGATTTAAAACGGTAAGTTGAGTGGACGAGGACGACGACGACAATGATATATGGTTAATAACCGGCAAGTACTCAGAATGTAATTGTAATACACTTACATCTTTATTAGGCTCTCTTATTTAGGAACAAACAACCGAAGAAGTTGGTGTGGTTTACACATAGAAGGACATTTAGGACAAACACTTGGAGGTCATAATAGAAGACGTATTTATAAACGACCATAAGGACGTCTTTATAGACCACCTTAAAGACGTCTTGAAGGACGTCTTTATAGACGACCTGGAGGACGTCTTTATACACGACCTGGAGGACGTCTTTATTGACGACCTCAAGGACGACTTTATAGACGATCTGGAAAAGGTCTTAGGAAGCAAACACTAGGAAGCACCCTTTCCTCTGGAAAGGGTCTTAGGAAGCACCCTTTCCTCTGGAAAGGCTTTTAGGAAGCACCCTTTCCTCTGGAAAGGCTTTTAGGAAGCACCCTTTCCTCTGGAAAGGGTCTTAGGAAGCACCCTTTCCTCTGGAAAGGGTCTTAGGGAGCACTCTTTCCTCTGGAAAGGGTCTTATGAAGCGCCCTTTCCTCTGGAAAGGGTGTTAGGAAGCACCCTTTCCTCTGGAAGGGGTCTTATGAAGCGCCCTTTCCTCTGGAAAGGGTGTTAGGAAGCACCCTTTCTTTTGTAAAGGGTGCTAGGAAGCGCTCTTTCTTTGCAAAGGGTGTTAAGAAGCACCCTTTCCTTAGTAAATGGTGTTAGCAAGCACCTTTCCTTTGTAGGGGTCTTAGGAAGCAACGTTTCCTTTGGAAAGGGTCTACAGAGGCAACCTTTCCTTTGGAAAGGGTCTACAGAGGCAACCTTTCCTTTGGAAAGGTTCAACAAAGGCAACCTTTCCCCTGGAAAGGGTCTTAGGAAGCACACTTTTCTCTGGAAAGGGTCTAAGCAAGCACCCTTTTCTCTGGAAAGGGTCTAAGGAAGCACCCTTTTCTCTGGAAAGGGTCTTAAGAAACACCCTTTCCTTTGGAAAGGGTTTTAGGAAGCACACTTTTCTCTGGAAAGTGTTTTAGGAAGCACCCTTTCCTTTTTAAAGGGTGTTAGGAAGCACCCTTTCCTTTTAAAAGGGTGTTAGGAAGCACCCTTTCCTTTTAAAAGGGTGTTAGGAAGCACCCTTTCCTTTTAAAAGGGTGTTAGGAAGCACCCTTTCCTTTTTAAAGGGTTCTAGGAAGCACCCTTTCCTTTGTAAAGGGCGTTAGGAAGCACCCTTTTCTCTGGAAAGGGTTTTAGGAAGCACACTTTCCTCTGCAAAGGGTTTAAGGAAACACCCTTTTCTCTGGAAAGGGTTTTAGGAAGCAGCCTTTTCTCTGGAAAGGGTATTAGGAAGCACCCTTTCCTCTGGAAAGGGTCTTAGGAAGCACCCTTTCCTTTGTAAAGGGTTTTAGGATGCACCTTTCCTTTGTGAAGGGTTTTAGGAAGCACCCTTTCCTTTGTAAAGGGTGTTAGGAAGCACCCTTTCCTTTGTAAAGCTTGTTAGGAAGCACCCTTTTCTCTGGAAAGGGTCATAGGTAGCACCCTTTCCTCTGGAAAGGGTTTTAGGAAGCCCCCTTCCCACTGGAAAGGGTATTAGGAAGCACCCTTTCCTCTGGAAAGGGTCTTAGGAAGCACCCTTTCCTTTGTAAAGGGTCTTAGGAAGCACCCTTTCCTTTGTAAAGGGTGTTAGGAAGCACCCTTTCTTTGTAAAGGGTGTTAGGAATCACCCTTTCCTTGGTAAATGGTGTTAGGAAGCACCTTTCCTTTGTGGGGGTCTTAGAAGGCAACCTTTCTTTTCTAAAGGTTCTTACGAAGCTTTGGAAAGGGTCTACAAAGCACCCTTTTCTTTGGAAAGGGTCTTAGGAAGCACCCTTTTCTCTGGAAAGTGTCTTAGGAAGCACCCTTTCCTTTGTAATGGGTGTTAGGAATCACCCTTTCTTTTGTTAAGGGTGTTAGGAAGCACCCTTTCTTTTGTAAAGGGTCTTAGGAAGCACCCTTTCTTTTGTAAAGGGTGTTAGGAAGCACCCTTTCTTTTGTAAAGGGTGCTAGGAAGCGCCCTTTCTTTCCAAAGGGTGTTAGGAAGTACCCTTGCCTTAGTAAATGGTGTTAGGAAGCACCTTTCCTTTGTGGGGGTCTTAGGAAGCAACCTTTCTTTTCTAAATGTTCTTACGAAGCTTTGGAAAGGGTCTACAGAGGCAACCTTTCCTTTGGAAAGGGTCTACAGAGGCAACCTTTCCTCTGGAAAGGTTCAACAAAGGAAAGGGTCTTAGAAAGCACCCTTTCCCTTGGAAAGGGTCTTAGGAAGCACACTTTCCCCTTGAAAGAGTCTTAGGAAGCACCCTTTCCCCAGGAAAGGGTCTTAGGAAGCACCCTTTCCTCTGAAAAGGGTCTTAGGAAGCAACCTTTACTTTGGAAAGGGCCTTTGTAAGCACCCTTTACTTTGGAAAGGGTCTTTGGAAGCACCCTTTACTTTGGAAAGGGTCTTTGGAAGCACCCTTTACTTTGTAAAGGGTCTTTGGAAGCACCCTTTACTTTGTAAAGGGTCTTTGGAAGCACCCTTTACTTTGGAAAGGGTCTTTGGAAGCACCCTTTACTTTGGAAAGGGTCTTTGGAAGCACCCTTTACTTTGGAAAGGGTCTTTGGAAGCACCCTTTACTTTGGAAAGGGTCTTTGGAAGCACCCTTTACTTTGGAAAGGGTCTTTGGAAGCACCCTTTACTTTGGAAAGGGTCTTTGGAAGCACCCTTTACTTTGGAAAGGGTCTTTGGAAGCACCCTTTACTTTGGAAAGGGTCTTTGGAAGCACCCTTTACTTTGGAAAGGGTCTTTGGAAGCACCCTTTACTTTGGAAAGGGTCTTTGGAAGCACCCTTTACTTTGGAAAGGGTCTTTGGAAGCACCCTTTACTTTGGAAAGGGTCTTTGGAAGCACCCTTTACTTTGGAAAGGGTCTTTGGAAGCACCCTTTACTTTGGAAAGGGTCTTTGGAAGCACCCTTTACTTTGGAAAGGGTCTTTGGAAGCACCCTTTACTTTGGAAAGGGTCTTTGGAAGCACCCTTTACTTTGGAAAGGGTCTTTGGAAGCACCCTTTACTTTGGAAAGGGTCTTTGGAAGCACCCTTTACTTTGGAAAGGGTCTTTGGAAGCACCCTTTACTTTGGAAAGGGTCTTTGGAAGCACCCTTTACTTTGGAAAGGGTCTTTAGAAGCACCCTTTACTTTGGAAAGGGTCTTTGGAAGCACCCTTTACTTTGGAAAGGGTCTTTGGAAGCACCCTTCACTTTGGAAATGGTCTGTGGAAGCACCCTTTACTTTGGAAAGGGTCTTTGGAAGCACCCTTTACTTTGGAAAGGGTCTTTGGAAGCACCCTTTACTTTGGAAAGGGTCTTTGGAAGCACCCTTTACTTTGGAAAGGGTCTCTGGAAGCACCCTTTACTTTGGAAAGGGTCTTTGGAAGCACCCTTTACTTTGGAAAGGGTCTTTGGAAGCACCCTTTACTTCGGAAAGGGTCTTTGGAAGCACCCTTTAGTTTGGAAAGGGTCTTTGAAAGCACCCATTACTTTGGAAAGGGTCTTTGGAAGCACCCTTTACTTTGGAAAGGGTCTTTGGAAGCACCCTTTACTTTGGAAAGGGTCTTAGGAAGCACCCTTTCTTCTGGAAAGGGTCATAGGAAGCACACTTTCTTCTGGAAAGGGTCATAGGAAGCACTCTTTCCTCTGGGACGGGTCATAGGAAGCACTCTTTCCTCTGGGAAGGGTCACAGGAAGCACCTTTTCCTCTGGAAAGGGTCATAGGAAGCACCCTTTCCTCTGGAAAGGGTGTTAGGAAGCACCCTTTCCTCAGGAAAGGGTCATAGGAAGCACCCTTTCCTCAGGAAAGGGTCATAGGAAGCACCCTTTCCTCTGGAAAGGGTGTTAGGAAGCACCCTTTCCTCTGGAAAGGGTCATAGGAAGCACCCTTTCCTCTGGAAAGCGTCATAGGAAGCACCCTTTCTTCTGGAATGGGTCACAGGAAACACCCTTTCCTCTGGAAAGGGTCATAGGAAGCACACTTTCCTCTGGAAAGGGTTATAGGAAGCACCCTTTCCTCTGGAAAGTGTCTTAGGAAGCACTCTTTCCTCTGGAAAGCGTCATAGGAAGCACCCCTTCCTCTGGAATGGGTCATAGGATGCACCCTTTTCTCTGGAAAGGGTCATAGGAAGCACCCTTTCCTCAGGAAAGGGTCATAGGAAGCACCCTTTCCTCAGGAAAGGGTCATAGGAAGCACCCTTTCCTCTGGAAAGGGTCATAGGAAGCACCCTTCCCTTTGTAAAGGGTGTTATGATGCACCCTTTCATTTGTATAGGGTGTTCATTTGTATAGGGTCCTTTGTGCAGGGTCTTAGGAAACACCCTTTCTTTTCTAAAGGTTCTTACGAAGCTTTGGAAAGGGTCCACAGAAGCAACCTTTCCTTTGGACAGGGTCATAGGAAGCACCTTTCCTTTATGGAGGGTCTTAGGAAGCACCCTTTCTTTTCTAAAGGTTCATACGAAGCTTTGGAAAGGGTCTACAGAAGCAACCTTTCCTTTGGAAAGGGTCTTAGGAAGCACCTTTTCTCTGGAAAGGGTCTTACGAAGCACCCTTTCTTTTCTAAAGGTTCATACGAAGCTTTGGAAAGGGTCTACAGAAGCAACCTTTCCTTTGGAAAGGGTCTACAGAAGCAACCTTTCCTTTGGAAAGGGTCTACAGAAGCAACCTTTCCTTTGGAAAGGGTCTACAGAAGCAACCTTTCCTTTGGAAAGGGTCTTAGGAAGCACCTTTTCTCTGGAAAGGGTCTTACGAAGCACCCTTTCTTTTCTAAAGGTTCATACGAAGCTTTGGAAAGGGTCTACAGAAGCAACCTTTCCTTTGGAAAGGGTCTTAGGAAGCACCTTTCCTTTGGAAAGGGTCTTAGGAAGCACCTTTCCTTTGGAAAGGGTCTTAGGAAGCACCCTTTCCTTTGGAAAGGGTCTTAGGAAGCACCCTTTTCTCTGGAAATGGTTTTAAGAAGCACCCTTTCCTTTGTAAAAGGGTTTAGGAAGCACCCTTTCCTGTGTAAAGGGTGTTAGGAAGCACTCTTTCCTGTGTAAAGGGTGTTAGGAAGCACCCTTCCCTTTGTAAAGGGTGTTAGGAAGCACCCTTCCCTTTGTAAAGGGTGTTATGATGCTCCCTTTCATTTGTATAGGGTGTTAGGAAGCACCGTTTCCTTTGTGCAGGGTCTTAGGAAGCACCCTATCTTTTCTAAAGGTTCATACGAAGCTTTGGAAAGGGTCTACAGAAGCAACCTTTCCTTTGGAAAGGGTCTTAGGAAGCAATCTTTCCTTTGGAAAGGGTCTTAGGAAGCAATCTTTCCTTTGGAAATGGTCTTAGGAAGCAATCTTTCCTTTGAAAAGGGTCTTATGAAGCACCCTTTTCTCTGGAAAGGGTCTTACGAAGCACCCTTTCCTTTGGAAAGGGTCTTAGGAAGCACCATTTTCTCTGGAAAGGGTCTTACGAAGCACCCTTTCCTTTGTAAAGGGTGTTAGGAAGCACGCTTTTCTCTGGAAAGGGTCTTAAGAAGCACCTTTTCCTTTGTTCAAGGTTTTAGGAAGCACCCTTTCCTATGTAAAGGGTGTTAGGAAGCACCCTTTCCTGTGTAAAGGGTGTTAGGTAGCACCCTTTCCTTTGAAAAGGGTGTTAGGAAGCACCTTTTCCCTTGTAAATGGTGTTATAAAGCACGTTTCCTTTGTGAAGGGTCTTAGGAAGCACCCTGTCTTTTCTAAAGGTTTTTTCGAAGCTTTGAAAAGGGTTTACAGAAGCATCCCTTCCTTTGGAAAGGGTCTTAGGAAGCACTCTTTCCGTTGTGAAGGGTCTTACAAAGCACACTTACCTCTGGAAATGGTCTACAGAAGCCAATGTTTGTGGATTTTAAAGTGCATTTCTGGACAATGGTTGGTTATTTGGGGATTTTTAGAGGCCATCTTCAGGTCACTGTTTGGGGATTTTTTGAGTCCATTTTTAGACCATTGCTTGTGTATTTTTATAGACCATTCTCAGGCTAATATTTCGAAATTTTTAAAGTCCGTCTTCATGCCATGTTCAGGCAATTTTTTGGGAATTTTAAAAGATCATCTTCAGGCCACTGCTTGCCTATTTTTAATTACCCTCCTCAGGCCAATAGTCTTGGAGTTTTAAAGACCATCCTGAGGCCAGTACTCGCGTATTTTTGAAAACAATCTTCAGCCCAACATTTGGAGATTCATACGTTTTAAAATTATATCGCTCCCTAATCTTTGGCTTGATACTGTCTTACCACCACAATAATCTACCAATCGAATTGAAATTCAAAGCTCTTCTGTTTTGTAATACCTTCACTTGCGCATACATTTGATTCATGTACGTGCATGCAGGAATAGTATTTGCATACCAACACTTAGCTGTCGCTGCTGCAGCTTGTGTTCGATATGCATATGCATGTCATGTCGCATAAATCGAAAGAAAAGAAATAAAAAGGACGATATGCGATATGTGAAAAGTTTCAAAATGAACACAAATACTCACATACATATGCACAGACACAAATAATCGCAAAAAAAGGAACAATTGTCAAAACTACTTGAATAAGTAAATGAAAACAATTGAAATTGTAGAAAAGTTTTTCTTGACATTTCTATGCGGAGCAGAAGAGTACCACCATGTCAAGGCAGTCAAATGTGACGAATTGCAAAAAAAAAAAAAAAAAAGAATAAAAACCCAACAAATGTTATAAGGAGGCGAGAAGGGTGGTGTTATGAGAGGGCGGAAAAATTATAAACAGATTAACCACAAATAGGTGAATTTTCTATCTCATAAAGTGTGTCGTAGAAACTATCAATGTTGATATTGATTAGAGGCATTATTCAAATTTAATTTAATTTAATTATACCCTCAGGCTTAAGGCTAGCGAGGGTATATAAACTTTGATACGATGAAAATGCGTGTCATCGAACAAATGTTTTTGGACCCCTAGTATGTTTGAAGGAAATCCGTTTCAAACTATTTTGGAGTAGATTTAGCCATGTCCGTCCGTCTGTCTTCCTGGCTGGCTGAGGAGCACGATAACTCTCGACGAATGTATCAACCGATTTGTTTCAAAATTTGGTTTTCATAGAACTTTGCCCGAACTTAGATTAACTTTGAAGATGAACCATATCATTCCATTCCCTTTGGTATATCCCCCATAAAAGCTGAATTTTTTTGGCTCAAATGATGCGCATGACAACTCTCTTGTGAATCAACCGATTTGGTCACAAACTTTGTGTCTCGTAATGTTTCCTCTTTACATATGTATATCTGCTTCGAATATGTACTATATCGGTCCCCTCCTTCGAGTAGCTACCTCACGAAAGTTAAATATTTTCGCTTACGTGGAGTTTAATGACACTTCGAGGATAGTTTTGAAATTATTAAGGAAGGTATTTTCGTTTCGTTGTTTTGTTTTTGGTTGCTCTAAATACTTCTAAAAAATTATAGGTTGACCAAATAAAACAAGTAAGAAAGTATCAGTCGGCTGTGCTGACGGAAGTATACCCTCACCCTATGACCAAAAAAGAATCAAACACAATAATTAAGCAGTATAAAAATATATTAATTTTGTATAACGAGCTTGCTTCAAAATACGTGAAACCCATACGTAAACCCATATACAAAAATATATACAAGGATTTGTGACATGGGCGTAGCCAGGAATGCTTTTTTTTTTTTGGTCGGGGAAAAAATCATCGAAAGACTCTGGCTACCTGGTTTATGATTTCGCCAGGTGTGCGAGACTTTAACACGCTAAAATAACCCCTTTACTCTGATCCACCATCCCTGCGGTACCGCCGTACAGGCATTTCGTCGCAGGGGGGAATGTTCTATAGAACACTTCTATTTGTTATTCTTCTTCGAATATCGTCTTGCCTCCGTAATTCCAATATTATTGTCTTTACGTACTAACATACATACTCCCAATTGCTTAGAGACGTCATCATAATTTCGATTATGTTTTCTACACATATCTCACTACCAACTTGCCGCTCTAAATTTGTCCTCTCTTCACTGAATCGCGGGCACAGAAAAAAACGTGGTATGGGTCTTCTACATGTTCTACGCAGCAGGGACAATCAGGGGAGCAGTCAAGTCCAAAACGGTATAAATAGGGCCTGAAACAGCCAAGTCCGGAGAGAAATTGGGTGAGATAGAAGTTTAGATCTCCATGTCGCCTGTTTGACCATGTGTCCACATTTCTTATCAGAGAATACGTCCATCTGCCTTTTGTAGATGCTGACCACCTACTTTGCCATTCGGTAATGCTACGTCTTCTTGCGACGTCAGATTCATTATCTGTTTCCAGTGAGCTTCTTGAATTGTATACATATTCTGATTCTCTTGCAAGAATATCTATGGGAATCATAGCTGCGATAACATAGGCTGCATCGTCAGAAACAGTCCTATATGCACAGCATAGACGTAATGCTGCCAGTCTGTATACTGTACCAATCTTTTCGTTAAAAGTGGCACACCTCAAGGATTTCGCCCATATTGTTACTGCATAAAGAATAATATTTTTGGTAACTCCTGCCAGAATTTTTCTCTTTAAGTATCTCGGACCTCTTGTGTTTGGCATTATACGGCACAGCGCTTTACAAGTGTTTCCGGCTTTCGCCTTTACGTAATTCAAATGCTCCTTAAAAGATAGACGATTGTCTATAATAACGCCGAGGTATTTCAGGCTTTCCGCTGTTGTGATTGTACATTCTCCGATTTGAATATTTATCCTTTCTACAGTTCTGCGGCTTGTAATTAAGACAGCTTCCGTTTTTTAATCGGCTAATGCTAGGCCTTGTGAACACAGCCACGATTTAACCAAATGTATGCTGACTTCTGAGACATTTTTTGCTTCTTCGGTTGTTTTTGCAACTATAACTAGCGTAATATCATCTGCAAATCCTATAATATTTGCTTTCTCTGGGAGTTTTAGCTTTAAGACACCATCATACATCACGTTCCACAGAAGAGGTCCAAGAACAGATCCTTGTGGTACTCCTCCTGATATTTGGTATTCTTTTATACCCTCCTCAGTTTGGTATATTAGTATTCTGTTGCGGAAGTAGTCCGGAGTATAGCCACAAGATATGCCGGGACGTTTAACCGTCTCAGAGCGTTTAGAATATTCTCCCAGTTAGCTGTGTTAAAGGCATTTTTAACATCTAGTGTTATGACAACACAATACTCTTTTTTCCAGCTTTGGCCATTTATTGCTTCCCTTGCGATATCTGTTGCCATTTTTATTGCATCGATCGTAGATCTTTTTTTTCTGAAACCAAATTGGCTTTCAGATAAGCCCTTTGCACGTTCTATGTACTCTTCAAGTTTGTCGCGGATAATGCTCTCAAGGAGTTTTCCGCATGTATCTATCATACATAGCGGGCGGTATGATGAAGGATTTTCCAAGGGCTTGCCGTTTTTGGGCAATAGACTAGTCTTTGCCTTTTCCATAACGATGGGAAGGATCCATATTCTAAGCAGGAGTTCAGTAATTTAAGCATTTGTTCTCCACAGCAACTTATAATCTCTTTTAGAACGTAGTTGGGAATTCCATCGAGACCAGGCGCTTTAGAGTCATCGAATTTAGAGACGGCAATATTTATCTCCGCTGGTGTAACCGGGGGGTAAGCAAAATGTCCCCCAGGGTCAAAAGTTGCCCATGATGTTACAGCTTGGTAAGGAAAAAGGTGATTCACAATGTTATCTAATGTTTTAGTATCCGTAGGTGTACTTGAGCCGAAGCATTTCAGTTTCTTAGCACAATCTTGTACGCGAGTCCAAACGGCTGGGATTCTACATCATCGCAAATAGCGAGAAAACACGATCTTTTGCTTGCATGAATGGCTTTTTGGAGGGCTTTCTTCTTCATCTTGAGAACCTGTCTATACGCTTCATTGTCTTCTCTATCACGAGTTCTTACAAAACGTCTTCTAGCACGAAGACACTCTTTACGTAGTTCAACTATTTCAGCGTTGCACCAATATACTGGGGCTTTGTTGACACCCCGCTTCCTTTTTTGCATCGATGCGTTGCATGCTTGTGTTGCTCGAAGAATAAGCTCTTCCGCCATATTTTCGGGGGTTCCCAGCAGTTCTGTGTCTTCCATACATAGCGCAAATATGTCTTTATGAAATGAACCTTTTTCCAACCAGATATTTCAGGCGTTCGAACCGATCTGCTTACTGTTGTCGCGTCCTTACGATTAATGATTATAGCCTGATGATCACTATAAGTGAACTTATCACTGATTTGCCAGTTAAACTGATTAAAGATGTTAGTACTGACAAACACAATGTCGATTATGGAACTCCCACCATTTCGACTGAATGTTGGACTACTCCCTGAATTCAAAATTTCCACATCTAATTGGGCAAAGGATTCTAACAATATTCGGCCCCTTTCATTTGTTCTAGGGCAACCCCACTCTGTGGCCCAGGTATTAAATTCGCCCGCTATCAAAATTAACCCTCTGGATGCGGCATCATTTGTTAAATCAGTTATAATTCTTCTGTAATCTTCAATATCATATCTTGGTGGTATGTAGCAACTGTAGACTGTTAATCCGGCGAAAGTAGCGCGGACAAAACCAGTTGCAGAATTCAAAGCATTTTGTATTGGTTTGTTTAAGGACCAGATCGAGGTTGTGCCGGACTTATCACATAACCAATTTGCTGAGCTTATGTTCTTGTAGGGCTCGCTGATAATTGCTAGATCGACCTCTAGTTCAGGTTTCAGCTGACCCTCCCTAGCTATTCCTGGCTACGCCCATGATTTGTGGTCTAAAAATCCCACCGAAATGGCTGAAATGTGGTATTAAGTCTTCGTTAGGGGTTCGAAGCTTTACACCTGAAATTTGTCCGCATGGGTCCACGTCTTCATATAGCCCCCATAGAACGGTACCTCCCGATTTCCAATCTTTTAAAGGTTGTGGCCTCAACATCAAACTTAAATGGCTGACATTTTGTATAAAGTCTTCGTTGGGAGTATAAAACTTTCCACCTGAAATTTGTCAGTATAGGTCCACGTCTTTATATAGCTCCCATAGAACGGTACCTTCCGATTTTCGATATTTTGAAAATTGTAGCCTCAACATCCCACCGAAATGACTGAAATTTGGTATTTAGTCTTCGTTGGCGATATAAAACTTTCCATCTGAAATTTCTCGGTATAGGTTCACGTCTTCCATATAGCCCCCATAGAACGGTACCTCCGGATTTCTAGTATTTTGAAGGTTGTGGCCTCAATATCCCTCCCAAATGGCTGAAATTTGGTATTAAGTCTTTCTTGCGAGTATAAAACTTTCCATCTGAAATTTGTCGGTATAGGTCCACGTCTTCATATAGCCCGCATAGAACGGTACCTCCGGATTTCTGGTATTTAGAAGGTTGTGGCCTCAATATCCCTCCCAAATGGCTGAAATTTGGTATTAACAGCCTGTCTGTCTGAATGTCGAAAGAAGAATGTATGCGAAAGAAACACGTCCAAACTCTTGTGTGTTTTTCAAATTTGTTTTTTGTTTTGAAGGTAAGGTAAAATTATTTCGAAAACTAAAGTTCGGGCGTGTTTCATTCGCACACATTCTTCTTTCGACATACAGAAACTGGCTGTAAGTCTTCCTTGGGGGTAAACAACTGTCCACCTAAAATTTGTTGGTTTAGGTCAGGCCTGCATATAGCTCCCGGTGAGCGTTGAACACACAACCCTCTGATTTGTAGTCGGACACACACGCTCTGTGCCACCGTACTCATAACTTAGTGAGGAGTAATATAAGTAGTTATTTTTGTTTACATTACTTTGTAATGGGTTACATAATGACTAACAGATCCGAATTTTTGCTGTGTAGGTATGGTAATGTCGGGCTATACCAAGTAATTGAAATTCACCAACAAACTTCTGATTCAGAAAGAACACGAAATATTAAATTACTTTAAATTAAGTTTAGAAGAAATTTTTGAAAATGTTGAGAGTTATCCTGCACACTATTCATTTTAATATGTGCAGGGAGGAGGGTTTCTGAGGCTTTTGGGCCATTATCTCAGGAAGTATGGACTTACAAAAAAAAAAAAACAAAATGTGCAGTTGTAATAGGGATCGTGAAAAACACCTTCTGCAAAAATTTTCAAATAGATCCGATACTAGTCCTCAAACTGCACTTTTCACACATTTTGTGCGGGATGTACCCTAAAGGAGGGACCGATATAGTCGATATTCCAACCTGATACATGAATGAATGAAGTAATACGATGTGCAAAAATTGGCCCAATCAGAAAGTCCCTGCAAGAGTTATCGTGTGGATTTTTCATTTTACTTGGAACCATCCGGGTTTCTTGGAATATCTCAGGAAGTATGGATTTGCGCAAGAAAAAAATTGTACCGTACCGTAAAGGGAAAATGTTTTGAAAATTTTTCAGAAAGATCCGAGAGGACCTCTTAAACTTCACTTTATCCGAATTTTGTGTGAGAGGTACCCGAAGGAGTGTACCGAAATAGTCTATATTCGAACCCGATCTATATCTGGAAGGAATAATACGATGTGCAAAGTTTGGACCAAATCGATTGCTCCCTTCGAGAGTTATCGTTCACACAATTTTAGAGAAAATTGTTGAACTTTTGTGGGGGAGGTACCCGAAGGAGTGGATCGATATGGACCATATTTGAACTTAAACTATATTTTGACAAAATATTACGATACCCAAAATTGGGTTCGTATCGGTTGATCCGTTCGTATGGTCTGTCAAAGGGTATAATGACTGTTGGGTACGAAAGGAATGACTGAAAGTGGCCCAACTTTTTTATTATTTCTATATTTCTCTCAAACTTGATTTTTTTGAAATTTTCATCGAAGGTAGTCCTTGTAATTCTGATTAAAACGATATATTTTTTCGCGGGTATGTCAATGCTTCCACACATAATGGTTCAAATGTTCGAAAAAGTCCCAAAGAATGACGGGTTGCCACGATAACTATGGAAAGGTATAATTCTCAGAGTTAAGTCGGTCCCGCCCTTAATTTACCTCCTCCGCACAGTGGTTCAGAAATCTAATTTCCTAGCCAAAACCCTCATTTTTTGTTGTCACCGATTGTTAATTTCTATATAGGATTCGATTATAAACAAATTGAAACTAAGGAAGCCAAAAAATTAGGTAAAAATATTGGAAGGGGTGGGCGTGCCGCGCTCCTTAAAAACGAAAAATGTTTCCCAATTTTGGGAAATACGTAATTTTGCAAATTTCTGGAGAACGAAACAGCTACTTCTCAGAAACTATAACAGATATTGTGTTCATTGTTTTTTTGTTACGTAGGTAGGGTTTACACGAACAAAATACCGTAGCGTTTACACGAAGTGAGCTATTTTATTTTTGCTCAGGTACAAAATTTTAGTGAAATTCCAAGTTTAGTGGACTAGAACTTTTAGGGAACAGCTTGGAACAAAATTCCCTTTCCACAGAATGATGCCCGAGAGTGTCCTCTTTCAGTCCATATATAGTTTTGTTCCCGACCGGTACCGTCCGTTTAACACTTTTTTAAATTTTTTGAAATTAATTGGGTAAAAATGTGTGTTTTTTCATATAAATTATAGCTTTTTGACACAAATGAAAATTATGAAAATATCTCTATCCGTTCAAAAGTTACGGAGTTTTTACCAGGAAAAAACGATTCTGAACCACTGTGTTCCGGTAATGTTGAGTACTTTTTATTTTTGCTACGAGGAACTGTTTCAAACACTCCTCGCAATAACTTGTTTACGAAGCCTTTGTGGCCACTGTTACAACGCTAGCATTTTATTCTTTACAAATCTCTTGATAACGGTCCGTCTTCTTCTTCACTTTCGCTTAACTCCCTGAGGAGCATAGGGCCTCAAGAAGTTTCTGAAACACTGTCTGAACTTGAAGTGCTCTCTTCCAGACAAGTGGAGCTTGCGCAGTTATGGGAGGATTTGGCATAAGCCTCTGACCTCCTTGGAGATTAAAATTTCTTTCCGTTCTTTCTTTCATGTGTTTGGTGACAACATTTGTGAGGATTTCTTCTTTGCTTGGAAGAGCTTAAACTTCTTTAAAGCCTGTGGGCCCCACCGTTGTCCTATATGGGCTCATCCGCTGCCATCCCTACTGCCGTATCCGCCATAAAAACGCAGATATCTGCAGACCCTATTCCCCAAGTACTTCGAGTTTGCTCTTACAGATATATTGGTAGCGCTGCAGGTATTTCTTCCATGTAGCGAGTTAGGGTTATACAAGAGTTATATCGTCAAAGCCTCGTTTGTGCGATCAGAAGACACCAAGTCCCAAGTAGACTAGTTAGACTGTTTTTGACTGGTTCTGTTAGGGCAACAGTGGACCTGTTTATGATACCTACCCCAGCATATTAAAATATACGCTGCATTATTCTATAGGATACTTTGCTATAACAAGTATGCTATATGGGACGCTTCATTATAAAAATAATGCTCCCTTTGTTGTAGAAAGGATGTTCTATAGAATAATTTGTTATGCCAAGGATTGTCTATGGACTCTTTGTTATACTGAGGAAGCCCTGAATGATATTTTGAACACCAAAAATGACCTATGGGAACCTTTGTTGTACTAAGGCCTATAGTACCCTTTGTTATATCTAAAGGACCCCTTATTGTACATAGGTTTTCCTATATGACTCTTTGTTGCTCTATAGAACCCTTTCATACACCACAGATGTTCTATAGGAACATTTGATATACTAAGGCCTCTTTGTTATATCAAGGAAGTCCTGAAGGCCCCTTTGGATGCTCTATAGGACACTTTGATATACCAAGGATGTTATACAGGACCATTTGTTATACCAAGAATGCAATAAATGTCCCTCTATTTGCCTTATTATTCAATGGGTATCCTATAGGACCATTTGTTATATCAAAAATGCTTTATAGGACCCTTCCATATACCAAGAATACCATTTAGGACCCTTTGTTATACCTTTGTTATGCCAAGGATGCCCTAAAGGACCCTTTGTTATACCAAGGAGCCCCTAGTTATACCAAGGATGTCCTAAAGGACCCTTTGTTATATATAAAATGGCCTTTAGGACAATTTGTTATACAAAGGATACCCTACAGGACAATCTGTTATCACAAGGATACACTCTAGGGTCCTATGTTATACCAAGGGATTTTTGTTATCACAAGGATTTTCTATAGGAATCATTGTTAAAAACAAGTAAAAAAGTATCAGTCAGCTTTGCTGACAGAGATATACCCTCAGCCTGTGTATATTGAAACAATGTTTTCCCAAAAACGTATGTATTTAGGGGGTTTAAAAATGTTGGATGTTTGAACCGACAAAAATGTTGATTAGGATTAAAGATCAAAACTTTTGCGGAGCAGATACTTAAAGGAATGGATCGACATTGACCGTTATGGAAGTGGATCTCCAGCCACAACATATGGTGTCATAGGGGGTTTTTACACTCTTCGGGCTGTTTGCTCAAGAAGTATGGACTTGCCCCTAAAAAACATTTAATATCGTAATTGAGGCAGCGAATGCAAGTTGCTTTAACAAAAATCAAAGTTAGTCGATATTAGGTCTTAAAGTGAACTTATCCAAAATTTTGTGTGGGAGGTACCGGATGGAGTGGACAAGAATAGTCCATATTTGAACCTGATCTATATCTGGTAGATATATTAAGATGTGTAAAGTATGGACCAATTCGGCCACTCCCTTCAAGAGTTACCGTACGAACAATTTTTCCGAACATTTTTGAACTTTTTGTGGGGAGGTACCTGAAGGAGTGGACCGATGTGGCTTATCTTCGAACTTAAACTATGTTTGGACAAAATATTACTAAGGCCAAATTTTGGATCGAATCGGCAAATCCGTTCGAGAGTTATCTGGCGCTCCAACCACCTCACACGGTGTCATAGGGGTTTTTTGCTACTTTCAGGCGATTTTCTCAGGAAGTATGGACTTGCCCCTGATGAAAGTTGAACCGTCGTATGGGGGGCAGTGAATACAAGTTGCTAAAATAAAAATCAAAGCAATTCGAGAGATGGCCCTAATCTGAACATTTCCGAAATTTTGTGTGGGAGGTACCCGAAGGAGTGGACCGATTGAGTCCTTATTGGAACCTCATCTAAGTCTGGTAGACATTTCACGAATTGCAAATTATGGACCGAATCGGTTACTTCCTTCAAGAGTTATCGTACGTACAAATTTTCCGAACATTTTCGAACTTTTGTGGGGGAGGTACCGGAAGGAGTGGACCGATATAGCCCATCTTCGAACTTAAACTAAGTTTGGGCAAAATATTACGAAAGCCAAAATTTGAACCGAATCGGTTCATCCGTTCGTGCGCTCCAGCCAGCCAGACAGACAGAGGGACGGACATTGCTCAATCGACTCCAAATTGTCTGAAACACATTTCGTCCAAACATACTTGGGGTTTAAAACCATTATTTCGATGAGGCACATTTTGCCCGTATGAAAGTGTATATACCCTCGTTTGCATAAATGCTGAGGGTATAAAAAATCTCACAAATAATGGCCTTCGCCCCTAAAAAGGCAAAAACTTAAAAATATAACTAACTGTAATTTGACATTTGAGGTTCTCAAGGGCCACGAAATTTCTCCACTAAAAATCGTCAATATAGGTCCATGTTTTGGTATATCCCCCATATAACGGTGCCTCCCGATTTTCGATACTTTGAGGATTTTAGTTACAATTTTTTACCGAACTATCTGTAATTTGACATTTAATGTTCTCAGTGGTAACGTAACTTCTCCACAAAAAAATCGTCAATATAGGTCCATGTTTTGGTATAGCCCTTATAACGGTGCCTCCCGTGTTTCGGTATTTTGAGAATTTTAGCTACAATTTTTAACCGAATTAGCTGTAATTTGACATTTGAAGTTCTCAGTGGTCACGAAACTTTTCCACAAAAATAGTCAACAGAGGTCCATGTTTTGGTACAGCCCACATATAACGGTACCTCCCGATTTTCGGTATTTTGAGAATTTTAGCTGCAATTTTTAACAGAACTAACTGTAATTTGACATTTGAAGTTCTCAATGATCACGAAACTTCTCCACCAAAAATCGTCAATATAGGTCCATGTTTTGGTATAGCCCCCACCATAGCGATACCTTCAGATTTTCGGTATTTTGAGGATTCTAGCTATAATTTTCAACCGAACTAGCTGTAATTTGGCATTTGAGGTTCTCAAGGGCCACGAAACTTCTCCACTAAAATCGTCAATATAGGTCCATATTTTGGTATAGCACCCATATAACGGTACCTCCCGATTTTCGGTATTTTTGAGAATTTTAGTTAAAACATTAAACCGAACTAGCTGTAATTTGACATTTGAGGTTCTCAAAGACCACGAAACTTCTTCACCAAAAATCGTCAATATAGATCCATGTTTTGGTATAGCACTCATATAAGGGTACATCCCGATTTTCGGTACTTTGAGGATTTTTCACGAAACTTCTCCACCAAATGTAATATGAAATTTGAGGTTCTCAGTCGTAACGAACTTCCTCCTGCAGTTACAGAACTGTTCCCCCCAAAAGTGTGAAGATAGGTCCACACTTTGATATAGCCCCATAGGTGGTACATTTCATCTGATTGCAAACATTTCTTAGATTAGATTAGATAATTTAGGCATTTGTGGTACCCGTGGTCGAACATTTTTTGCACCTAAAATTGCCGACAGGAAAGGAAACTAATTATTCCATTTTAATTAAGAATATTTTATGGTGGAGGGTATAATAAGTACGGCCCGGCCGAACTTAATGACTTTTTGCTTCTATTACGCTAATCGCCTTTTTATGCTAAGGATTCTCTTGACGACACATTGGTATACAAAGGATGCGCTGTAACATTATTTGTTATATGAAGGATGCCCCAAAAGGCCTTATAGTAAACAAATGGTACTCTAAAGGACCCTTTATTGAACAAAGGATGCCCTAAATGACCCTTTATTATACAATGGTATTCTATAGGACCACTTGTTATAACAAAAATGCTCTGTAGAAACCTTTGGTATACCAAGAATAACCTTATATAAATAATTCCCTATATGACCCTTTGTTATAACAAGCATGCCCTAAAGGACCCTTTTTTATACAACGCATATCCTATAAGACCCTCTTTATACCAAGGATGCCCTTTGACAAATACCCATTGTTGTTGTAATAAAAAACCAAAATTGCATTTGAAAGAAGAAAACTTCGATGACAGAGAAGCAACTTCACAACCGATATGTCTGATAAGCCGCTCTACCTACGGCGAAACATACATGTCACATAGTGGTGGTTGTGTGGGTTCGAATCTTCGGCTTTCCTTTTTCACTTGCAAAAATAAATGGTCATTACGCTCGATTCCAACGAGAAACTAATCAAAAATGCATCACGTTGTAACTCTAGAGTTCCACTCATGACAAACTTCTCTGCCTGGGTTTTTGATATACCAATCGCCCCCTCCCCCTTTCTATTTCAATTTCGTTTTACAGTTTTATTGGTCTCTTAGCTCACAACAAAACATGTCATCAAAAGTTTTTCGTTGTAACCCTTTTCAATTTCTCATACAACATGCAGACCTTTCACCTTCCCAACCTCACATTTGACCTCCTTAGTTGACTCAATGGCAGGATGGCTGGCTGGTTGCCTGGCTTGCCGTCTACCGTCCGTGTGATTATTATTTAATATGCTAAAGTTAAATACGTTAGGAAAACTTTAATGCATTTTTAGTGTTTCTCGGTTCGGTTCGGTTGTGTTGTGTTATGTCTTGTCTTGTTTGATTTCTCACGTTATATTTCCTCGCGTTCTTTCCGGTGTGGCATTTAGCCGCTTAACCTTTGACTTAGTAGACGATGGTGCCCAACAACATTTAAACAACAACACAACACACTACTATTCCTCTCTCTCTCACTCACTCCTAATTCGATTTCTATCTTTCTATTTCAGGAATGTCCTGAAGGTGTGGTACACGAAGACTGTTTCAAGGATATTTATGCAAAATTTTTTCCACATGGCAGTAAGTAAATCATCACCGAACAAAATAAAAAAAAAACGAAAGAAATATTAAAATGTATGACAATTTTATGGCTCTTTGCTCTTTTAGCCTTTTGTGGAAAGGACAAAAAGCGATTTGAACGATTTTTGCCAAAAGGAAAATGTGTCTCCCACTTGGAGCTACTTTTTATCTTTGTTTCTTTTGGCAATAGCTCTTTTTTTTTGGCAGGCTGTTGGCATTTTGAAGAACATCATCATTTTCATTGAGCCCCAACAGCCAGTCAAGTTGTAGTTCATGCTTTATCTCATTTTCAACATGTACAATATTTTTTCTATCTTGTTAATGGATTTTCTTTTTGTAATTTTCTTCTTTTTTCTCTTTGCAATACACCACCCACATCCACTTCCATCATGGCCATGTGTCTGGTTTACCACCCAAAAATATTTTATAGATTCAAGTTTATACGCTCATTATGTGTTCAAAGCATTCGATGTTAACTGCAATGGTGCCATAAGTTTTCGGGTAATATACAACAACCACAACAACAATATTTCACACATTGTTGTTGTTGTTTTTTCTTGCTTTCATTTATAATGCATAATTTTCTTGACATAAATTGTTTGTAATTTTTCTCTGCTTGTGCAGGATTTATTGGTTACGCTATCCACATTATTGAGGGGATCCGTTTATGAACGTCTACGCTGGACATTTAAGCTGTACGACTTAAATGGTGATGGACGCATCAGTCGTTCGGAATTAAGTGAAATTATTATGGCCATACACGAGCTGATGGGCCGGAGAGCGCATCAACCAGAAGATGACCGTAAAGCAAGAGATCAGGTGAGTGCAAACAACAACAAAAACCTTAGAATAATTTTATTTGGCGAAACCAAGGAAACTTTATGCCCTATAGGGACCTTTGATATACCAAGGATGGTCTATGTGATCCTTTCTTATATCACGGATGCTTTATAGGACCCCCTGTTATACAAAGTACGGTCTATAGGATACTTTTTTATACCAAGGCTGTCCTATAGGACCTTTTCTTACATCAATTGTGACCTACCGGACCCATTCTTATACCAAGAATGCTCTGAAGGAGCCTTTGTTATACACACGACGCCCTACAGGACTCCTTCTTATACAATGGATGCCCTAGAGGAACCTTTATCATACCAAGGATAAACAAGGAAGCAACATAGGGCACTTTGTTATACCAAGTATGACATATAGGATACTCTGTTATAAAAAGATGGCCTAAAAACCCTTTGTTATACCAAGGATCCTCTGAAGGACCCTTTGTTATACTCAAGATGCCCTAAAGGACTCATTTTTATGTATATAAATAAAGCCCTATAAGAATCATTGTTATAGCAAGGATGCTCTACTGGAACTCTTGCTATAACAAGGATGCCCAATAGGACCCTTTGTTATACCAAAGATACCTATAGGTTCCCTTGTTTTACCAAGAATGCCTCTCAGGGTCCCCTTTTATACCATATAGGATCCCTTGTTGCACTAAGGATGTCCTACAGGACCTGTTGGTTATACCAAAAATGCCCTAAAGGGCCTTTTGTTATCCGAAAGGACTCTTTCTTATACCAAAGATGCTCTACAGGACCCTTGTTGCACTAAGGATGTCCTACAGGAACTGTTGCTATAACAAGGATGCTTTATAATACCTCTTTTTACACCAGGGTGCCTTATAAGACCCTTTGTTATACCAAGGACTGAAAGTATGTCCGCCTTATAAGACCCTTTTTTATACCAAGGATGTCCTCTGAAGGACCCTTTGTTATACCAAAGATACCTATAGGTTCCTTTGTTCTACCAAGAATGCCTCTCAGGGTCCCCTTTTATACCATATAGGATCCCTTGTTGCACTAAGGATGTCCTACAGGACCTGTTGGTTATACCAAGAATGCCCTAAAGGGTCTTTTGTTATCCGAAAGGACTCTTTCTTATACCAAAGATGCTCTACAGGACCCTTGTTGTACCAAGGTGACCTACAGGAACTGTTGCTATAACAAGGATGCTTTATAGGACCTCTTTTTACACCAGGGTGCCTTATAAGACCCTTTGTTATACCAAGGACTGAAAGTATGTCCGCCTTATAAGACCCTTTTTTATACCAAGGATGTCCTCTGAAGGACCCTTTGTTATACTAAAGATACCTATAGGTTAATTTGTTTTACCAAGAATGCCTCTCAGGGTCCCCTTTTATACCATATAGGATCCCTTGTTGCACTAAGGATGTCCTACAGGAACTGTTGGTTATACCAAGAATGCCCTAAAGGGCCTTTTGTTATCCGAAAGGACTCTTTCTTATACCAAAGATGCTCTACACGACCCTTGTTGTACCAAGGTGACCTACAGGAACTGTTGCTATAACAAGGATGCTTTATAGGACCTCTTTTTACACCAGGGTGCCTTCTAAGACCCTTTGTTATACCAAGGACTGAAAGTATGCCCGCCTTATAAGACCCTTTTTTATACCAAGGATGTCCTCTGAAGGACCCTTTGTTATACGCAGGATACCCTACAGGACCCCTTGTTATACCAGGAATGTCCTATAGGATCCTTTGTTAAAGCATGGATCACCTATAGGACCCATCGTTATACCATGGATGCCCCGCAGTGATGCTATACCAAGGTTAACCTATACCAAGAATGCCCTAAAGGACGCCTTCTAATACCAGTCGCTTTATTATACCAAGGATGCCCTATAGGAGCCTCTGTTATACCATGATTGCCCTGTAGGTCTTTTTGTTATACCAAGGATGTCCTATTGGACTCTTTTTCATACCGAGAATGTCCTGAGAACGACCCCTTGTTATACCAAGCTTGCCCTATAAGACAACTTGTTATACCATAGATGCCCTATAAGAAACAAAGGACGTTCTATATGACTCTTTGCTATACCAAGGATATGCTATAGAAGCTTTTGCTATACCAATGGTGCCCTACAGGACCCCTTGTTATACCAAGAATACGCTGAAAGAACCATCTGATATACAAATGATGCCCTACAGGATTCCTTGTTATATAACGAATGTCCTACAGGACCCTTGTTATACTAAGGATGCGCCATAGGACACTTTGTTTTACCAAGGATGACCTATAGGGCTCTCTTTTATAAAAGGATGTCCTAAAAACCTCTTTGTTACACCAAGGATCCTCTGAAGGTCCCTTTGTTAAACACAGGATGGCCTACATGATCCTTCTTTATAAATAAATAATGTCCTATAAGATCCTTTGTTTACCAAGGATACTCTACAGGAACTCTTGCTATAATGCCCAATAAGACCCTTTGTTATACAAAACTAAACACACAAGAATGCCCCAAGGGGACCTTTTGTTATATCAACGATGTATTATAGGACCCCTTGTTATCCCAAAGTACCCTAAAGGACTCTTTGTTATACCAAAGATGCGCTATAAGACCCTTTGATATAACAAGGATGACCTATAGTACTTATTGTTATACCAAGGATCCTCAGAAGAACCCTTTGTTATACAAAGGACCTAATAGGACTTCTTGTTACACCAGATTACCTTATAGAACCCTTTTTTATACCAAGGGTGTCCCCTTGTTATGACAAGAACGTCCTATAGGACCCTTTGTTATGCCAAGAATGCCCTATAGGGCCCTTTGTAATACCAAGGCTACCCTACAGGACTCCTTGTATACCAAGAATGCCCTATAGGACCCTTTGTAATAGCAAGGCTACCCTACAGGACTCCTTGTTATACCAAGGATGCCCTATAGGACCCTTTCAATCCCACGGCAGCGGGTTCTTTCGTACCGGATTGACCCGGAACAACACAAAATCATCGTTCCGGCCAGGGGCTGCCACCTCAGTGTACATATTGTTACGGAATTAGATTTAACTAATCTCCGTGTAGACGTTGTTTTATTCCCCGATACGATTTGTACCAAATAA
The DNA here is from genome assembly GCF_047663935.1 of Musca autumnalis. Lineage (NCBI taxonomy): Eukaryota > Metazoa > Arthropoda > Insecta > Diptera > Muscidae > Musca > Musca autumnalis. The sequence continues at coordinate 70,934,681 of NW_027411644.1, forward strand.
AACAGGGTTCGATTTAGATTACGTTTCTACAATGCTTTATTTACTTTATTACACTTATTCGGAGCTGACTGTTATAGCTAAGTACACAGCTTTACTTTACTTCTTTACTAGTCGATGTTTACACTTCGGTATAAAATTCACAACTGCCCACTGTTTGCCCGGCAACTCAAATTTATATGCCCACATTTGTCGTTTGGAAGTATCTAGAGCATGCATCTGGCAACATCGAGAAGCCAACTAACAACAAACACACAGACGTACACTCGCACCTAGCGAACAACAACAACACACATATACGGGATACAAACACAGAATACAGACATGACGTAATGGACAAAGTAAAGTACAACAAAAACAAATACTGGGCGATAATTGAACGATTATGGCAAAACAAATGGAAACAAAGGCACATTAGTAACATGTAAAGAACTAGAATGATGAAGATAATTCTACATGGTAGTTGTTGTTGCTTAAATAAAGTAACTGCGTAATAAAACTTTACGTTACAATTCAAATTTTTAAATTAACGGAAATTAAACTAATTTAACATAAATCTATCAGTTACATTCGTAACAATATGTTTGTATTTGTTTCGTTTTTCTGTGTTGGGAGCAGCATATCCCGGAATGCCTGCTCCGAATTCTTTTGGTCCATGCCGGGACGGAGGAAAACCCAGGACCAATGTATCTGTGCTCAGTTTGTCACATCCGCATCTTCACAAACATCCAACCTTCGGTGAGATGCAATAGATGTCAAGAGTGGGTGCATCTAAGGGGTTGCTCTGGACTTGTCCAAGTGAGGGACTACGACAGGGACTATGTTTCTGCATGCTGCGTGAACACAGTCCCCAGTGAGTCGTCGTCGGATTACGAAACTCCCTCCCCGTCTGACTACGAAACTCCCCCGCAGTCCCCTCGACAACAACCGCACACACAGCCTTTAACACCAGCCGTTGTTGTCCCAATCCCAGAGAATGCATCCTTCTTGTAATTTAATTGCAATGGACTCCGTGGTAAGATCGAGGAAATAGTAGATTTCATGAGTCGGAAGAATATCAAGTTCGCTGCAGTGCAAGAAACCAAGCTCAACACCAACTGTAGCTTACAACATTGCCCGCTTTTGGAAGGTCATAATCGTCTGGTCCTGGGGGACTTAAATGCGAATCATGAGATTTTTCATGTTTGAGGACATTGAACAGACAACCCTCCGGCCAAGCTTGAAACGTTGGATAGTCAATTATTTGTGTGGACGCCAGTTGTACGTGGAATTCAGGAACAAGAAGTCCAAACCCCGTAGAGTGAAACAGGGAGTTCCCCAAGGTGGGGTGATATCTCCGGAACTGTTTAACCTCTACCTCTCCTGTATTCCGCCCCCTACAGACGGCATCGAGATCGTAACGTATGCGGATGATTGCACGATCCTGGCGTCAGGTACCTATCCTGATGACATCTGTGAGAGTCTGAACAACTATTTAACCGATCTTACCACCTTTTTCCCTTCGAGGAATATGCAGATTTCCGTCTTAAAATCTACAGCCACTCTGTTCACCACACGGACAGCGCAGTTTGGAAGAGAATTGAATGTCGTGGTCGACGGTATCAGAATTCCGACCACAAACAGCCCCAAAATTTTAGGGGTCACATTCGACACTACTTTCAAGTCGTGCGCCACGCCACTGCTATCTACGACAAACTGAAAAGTAGGAACAAGGTCCTCAAGTCCTAGCCGGCAGCACTTGGGGTGCAGATAAAGAAACCTTGTTGACCACATATAACGCGAAAGGTCGGTCTGTGGTAAGCTATGCGGCGCCAGTCTGGTCCCGAGATTATGTGATACGAATTGGAAAATGATTCAAACCTGCCAGAATTCCGCCCTGAGAACAGCAACAGGGTGCCTCCTCAAATCTTCAGTGGACCATCTACATGAGGAGGCAAAGATTCTTCCAATTAAAGCAACACAATGAGATGCTTTCGTTGCAGTACCTGCTAGGATGTTACCGTGTGAGCCATCCCAATCACCATCTTGTGGGTAGGCCCGACACATACAGGCAGATCAGGAAGGATATACATGCTCTAGAGGCAGAGGTCCAACGATACAGGAGAGAACCCCTAGATCAACAAGCGTATCAAGCAGGTTTAAATAGTATTCACACGGATGCAGTTGTCAAAGCCTTAAGCAATTATAGTGTGAATAAAGTCCTCGAAATACATCCCCCATTTATTGCAGCTGAGGAGCGTCAGCTGCCACGACAAACTAGAGTAGTTTTGGCTCAACTACGCTCGGGATATTGCAGTCGCCTAAATTCTTATTGGGCGGATATCGACCGCGCCGTGCAAGACATCTGACCAGTATGTGGCATGGGCCCGCATGACACAGAACACATTTTCAACTGCCCAGCCAAACCTACTCATCTATCTCCAGTGGATCTGTGGTTACATCTCATCGAAGCAGCAACTTTCCTGGAACTGCAGATAGACCCAGAGCCAGATTGAACAGAAGAACGAACATACAAACATAATAACAAACACTGTTACAACAACAACAACATAGGATCCTTTGTTATGCCAAGAATTCCCTATAGCACCCTCTGTTATACCATGTATGCCCTATAGGACCCTTTGCTATACTAAGGTTTTCCTATAGGGCTCCTTGTTATACCAAGGATGCCCAATAGGGCCCTTGTTATACCAAGGATGAACTATAAGACCCTTTGTTATACAAAGGATGCCCTAATGATCCCTTTGTTATTCTAAGGATGCTATAAAGGACCTTTTTTATCCCGATGATGCCGCAAAGGACCTTTGTTATCCCAAGGATGCCCTAAATGACCCTTTGTCATACTAAAGATGTCCTAAAGGATCCTTGGATATACAAAGGATGTCCTGTAGGACTATTTGTTATACAAAGGATGCCTTTGTTATACCAAGGACACCCTATGAGTCCTTTTGTTATACCAAGAATGTCTCGCAGTACCATTTATTACTCAAAAAATGCCTAAAGGACCCTTTGTTAACCCAATCATGCCCTAAAAGACCTTTATTATTTAAAGGAAGCTCGAAAGGACCCCTTGTTATACCAAGGATGCCATAAAGAATTCTTTGTTATACAAAGATTGCCTAAAAGGATCCCTTGTTATACCAAGGATGTCCTAAAAAACCCTTTTGTATCCCAAGGATGCCCCATAAAACGCATTGTTATACAAAGGATGTCATAAAGGAGCCTTTGTTATCCCAAGCATGACCTAAAGGGCTTTTTGTTACACCAAGGATACCCTAAAGGAATCTTTACTATTCCAGGGATGCCCTATAACTAAGGGTCCTTAGTTATACCAAGGATGCATTAAGATATCCTTTGATATACCGAGAAAAAATTGAAGGACCATGTTTCACACAAAGGATGCCCTAAAGGCAACATTGTTGTTCCAAGGATGCCCAAAACGACCCTTTTTTATTCAAAGGATGCCCTTAAGAAAACTTTGCTATCCCAAGGATATTTTTAAGGGTCCTTTTTTATCCCAAGGGTGCTATCCAAAGGATGTCCTAAAGGGTCTTTTTTTATCCCAAGGGTGCCCTAACGGATATCCTAAAGGAACCTTTTTTATACAAAGGAAACCCAAAACGATCCTTTCCCAGCAAAATAAATTGGAAGTAGTGCAATGTAGACTAGTTCTTTCACGGCATGTTTTTATGCAGTTCAAACGGAGTCGTGAAAAAGGCACTCCATTCCTCACATTTTAACCGCATTTGGATGCAATCCAAAGAATCACATCCATTTGTCACATTTTAACAACATCCGGAGTCAGTTCAACGGAGTCGTGAAAAAGGCACTCCAATTCCTCACAATTTAACAGCATCCGGATGCAGTGCAAACGGAGTTGTGAAAAAGGCACTCCGTTCACTACATTTTATTAGCAGTTGTTAGAGATCCCTACCTGTACATAAATCAGTTTGTACATCTCTACAGGCAGCGGAATACATTTCCAAAAAGAGATAATCGTGTTAACATTTCCAAACATTTGTTAATACAAACTAAATATTATTTTAAATAATAATATTTAATTTGTGAACATTTTTCCGGTAACTCACGAGAAGAAAATTTCCCAATGGAGTGCTGTTGGAGTACATGTCGAAATCTTAACTGGTGATGGGAAGACAATATCAAACCCATTTAGCAGATGAAGCAAAATCACTTAAGCTTGGATTAAATGAAGAGCGGCGGAAACACACATGTTTGCGATTGAATTCAATAGAGAATTTTCATAATTTGTGTTAATTTAATAAAGGTATTAATATTTTTGTTTTACACAAATAATAAATGCATTTTATTTTGTTATTCAAAACACGTGCTCTGGACTGCCTCCAATTCTACCCCAAAGGGTCAGTTAAAATGCAATGCCAAAGGGTCAGTTAAAATGCAGTGCCAAAGGTTCAGTTAAAATGCAATGCCAAAGGGTCAGTTAAAATGCGGTGCAATGGAGTGCCTCTTTCCGGGGTCACTCCCTTGTAAAAATCATGAGTGAAAATGCATAATTTGATGCACTTCCAAATCACTTGTACATATCATTTAACTGCCTCTTTGGAGGCAAACTTTTCGCTGGGTTGTTATACCAAGGATGAAATAAAGTACACTTTTTTATTCCAAGAAGACCCTAAAGGACCTCTTGTTATACAAAAGAAGGCAAAAAATGACCCTCTGCTACCCCAGGGATGTCCTTAAGGGTCTTTTGTAACACCAAGGATAACCTAATGGACCCTTCGTTATACAAGGATGCCCCAAAGGACCCGTTGTATCCCAAGGATGTCATAAAGGGTCCTTTGGTATACAAAGAATGCCATTAAGGACCTATAGTTATACGAATGATGCCTTAAAGGATCCTTTGTTATCCAATGGATGCCCTAAAGGACCCTTTGTTATACCAAGGGTGCCATAAATGACAATTTGAATCCCCTTAAGGACATTTGGTTACACCAAGGATGCCCCAAAGGACCCTTTGTTATACAAATTTTGCCTTAAATATCCCTTGTTATACAAAGAATGCCATAAAGGACCTTTAGTTATACCAAGGATGCCCTAAAAGACCCTTTGTTATGCTGGGTATATCATAAGGGAGCCTTTGTTGTCCGAAGGACCAAGGATGCCCCAAAGGACCCTTTGTTATACAAATATTGCCTAAATAACCCTTGTTATACAAAGAATGCCATAAAGGACCTTTAGTTATACCAAGGATGCCCTTAAAGACCCTTTGTTATGCTGGGGATATCATAATGGACCCTTTGTTGTCCGAAGAAAGTTATACATGGTCCTTTGTCATCCCAAGGATGCCTTAAAGGACCATTTGTATCCCAAGGAACCTTATATATCCAAAAGATGTCCTAAAGGACCCTTTGTTATTCCAAGGTTGCCCAAAGGTGTCCTTTGTTATCCCAAGCATGCCCTAAAGGATCCTCTGTTATACAAAGGAAACCCAAAACGACTCTTTGTTACACCAAGGATGTCCTAGCGGAACTTTTCTAAACCAAGAATGCCATAAAGGACCTTTAGTTATACCAAGGATGCGCTAAAAGACCCTTTGTTATGCTGGGGATATCATAATGGACCCTTTGTTGTCCGAAGGAAGGGTCTTTTGGCATCCCAATGATGCCTTAAAGGACCTTTTGTATCCCAAAGGATCCTTATATATCCAAAAGATGTCATAAAGGACCCTTTGTTATTCCAAGGATGCCCAAAGGGTTCTTTGTTATTCCAAGCATGCCCTAAAGAACCCTCTGTTATACAAAGGAAACCAAAACGACCCTTTGTTACACCAAGTATGTCCTAGCGGACCTTTTCTAAACCAAGAGTGCCTTATAAATAGAATGCCCTGAATCCTTTGTTATGCGAAAGTTGACCTAATGGATACTTCGTTATCCCATGGATGGTCTAGGTGACCCTTTTTTTACACCAAGGATGCTTTAGAAATAATATTGAAAGCTTCTCTCTGAAATGAGAGAAGTCTCCCTTGTGTGGAACAATGTTTTTTTTTTGTTTTTCTCTCTGAAAACCACGCAAAAATTAACTCTCTTTTTGCAGGTCGATCGAGTCTTCCGAAAATTGGATTTAAATCAGGATGGTATTATAACAATCGAAGAATTTCTGGAGGCTTGCCTTAAGGATGATCTGGTCACAAGATCGTTACAAATGTTCGATAATGACCTTTGATGACCGGCTGCTGCCGATTATGATATACGAAACAATCGCAATACCGTTTCTTTAATAGATCTTTAAGAAGAAAACAACAAAACAGAACTCAAATTTAGCAACAACAACAACAATTTATTAGAAATGAATTAATGAAAACCATTTAAAAAGAAGAAGAACAACAACAAAAGCAACTAATAATAATAATAACAAATCTTGTTACTTAAAGTAAGTAAAACCAAAACTAAGAATTGAAAATTTAGTAAAAAATCAATAACAAAAGAGAGCTCATACACGATTTAAACAATGAACAACAAATCAGATAATTTTAGTTTCCAATTTTTATTTTCAATTTTAGTTCGATATTTTAAAATGAATTATTTAGAAAGAAAAAAAAAACTAAAACCATTTTAAATTGTTATAAAATAGTATTAAAACCAAAATTGAAATCCTGCCATAAATTCTTAAATTGAAAGATGAAGACAAGAGAAACTATTTATCTACACCCCCACCCCTTGCTGCCCTCTAAGGAATTTTGGCTTATCAATACCCGTTAAAATGCAATTAGACAATGATTTATGATTTGATGATGATTTCGATTTAATGGGTGGGAGAGAGAGAGAGTGAACGAGTAATGTGTGAGCCCATAAATTACTTTTGATGATGTTATCGACATCATCTTTACCAACACACGGAGCAGCTAAACTTGAAAACAAAAACCACCAATTTAATACAACCACAACAAAAACAACAACAACAACAAGATAATCAAGAGTGAAATGATTGCAGAATTAGAAAGTAATAGAACAATAAAAAATAAAATGTTATTATTTTGAAATAGACAAATATTAGTTTTTACATTGATAAGGGAAATAAAATAGTAACATGAGAATGCTTAGGAGATCTTCCAGTAAGAGAAGACCCGTAGGGTTTTAGGAGGTTTTTGTAGCTATAGATGACCCTGAGGAGGTCTTCTATTAATAGAAGACCCCTTAGAGATCTTCTTTTAATAGAAAACCCGCCTATGGTTATGTTTCCATGAGTTAAAAAATTACGCCCAATGATTTTTAAATGGGTCCTTTTGCTCCTCAATCTGTTATTTCCCATATCGACGCCTCCAAACAATAGTATGCTAAGTCGACTTAGCATGTTTTCAAGTTCTTTACATTTTTACATTTTACGTCCTTTAACTTAAATTCTGTCAAATTTTGGTAATGAACGGTCAATCCGAACAGAAGTTATAAACAAAAGTTTACTCAGAATAGTAGTGAAGGCCAAAGAAAACTGTAAACTTTGAGAGCTTCTCCTGCAAAACTCACTTTTCAGACTTAGCATACTATTATTTGGAGGTGTCGATATATCGATCATTCCATTGGAATTGCAAGGTACATTAACACATTCCCAGTAAAAACAGGAATTAAATAAAGGAACATGGAATTACTTTATAAAATCAATAAATAATAATCTAAAAAGACAGAAACAACAACAACAATATACACTAAACAAAACATAGGATTAGACACAATTAATAAAAAAATCTATTTACCCTTTTTCTTCAAACTTAAAAGATATGGCAATAACAAAATTTCGAACATCTGTATTTTATATTCTTTTTTTTTTTTTTGTTTACTAAACGACAAACAAGATTTATCACCTGTCAATTAAGAACAACAAACCACACATATGAAGAAAAGAGCAAATACCAAAAGAATGTTTAAAAGAAATGCTTTAAGACAAAGGATGTCCTTCAAAGTAAGGCAAACAAAGGATTATGTGAATTAAAATAATTTCATTGCTTATTTTTATATACAGATATACAGATATGTATATGGAGATTTCTGTGTGAAATGGGTCACTTTTTCAAAATGAGGTTTTTGATTTCCTTTATTTTTTGCTGTGGTGATGCTGCTCATCACCAAAAAAAATCAGTATATTTTCAGATGTATTTTTACTAACGGTTCCAGAGATATGGCGCCTTGAAAAAGTCGAATTCAGTAAGAACTATATGCAACGAAATACTCATAACTTCTTTAATATTGGTCCAAATAGAATTTTTTTTTTATCAGCTATCTATAGACAGCGGAATTTTATGCAACCCCTATTTTTGATCCGATTAATGTAAAATTTTGGGACTGTGCATATTTTTGGCTCTTGATTAAATTACAATCGAAACATATCACATATGCATTTTACATATTTTCATATGCAACAAATATTTTATTTAAAAATATCTTAAAAATGTTTATGTGTATATTTTTTCTGCTTAAAATTCTCTTCAGATAAGTCAATAAAACAAAGAAATGTGTAACCACAGCCAAAACCTTAAAAATACCGAAAATCGGGAGGTATCGTTCTATGGGGGGCTATAAAAAGACGTGGACTTATAGCTACAAATTTCAGGTGGAAAGTTTTATATCCCCAAGAAGTAATACAATATTTTAGCCATTTCAGTTGGATATTCAGGCCACAACCTTCAAAATACCGGAAATCGGGAGGTATCGTTCTATGGGGGCTATATGAAGACTTGAACCTTTGCCAACAAATTTCAGGTGGAATGATTTATACCCTTAATGAAGACTTAATACAAAATTTCATCAATTTCGGTGGAATATTGGGCCACAACTTTCAAAATAGCGAAAATCAGGAGGTACCGTTCTATGGAGGCTATATGAAGATGTGGACCTTTGGCAAAAAATTTCAGGTGGAAAGTTTTATACCCCTTATGAAGACTTAATACAAAATTTCAGCCATTTCGGTGGAATATTGGGACCACAACCTTCAAAATACAGAAAATCGGGAGGTACCATGTTCCATGGGGTCTATATGAAAACGTGGACCTATAGCTACAAATTTCAGGTGGAATGTTTTATACCCCCAACGAAGACTTAATACCAAATTTCAACCATTTCAGTGGGATATTCAGGCCACAAATCCTTGCATATGGTTTTGCATATACTCATTTTATGCAAATATGCAAAATAAGTAAAATAGGCAAACATTTCTGGGCCTAATTCGTTATACCCTCAGCCTTTAGGTTAGAATGACCAGCAACGTGCCTCATCGAAGCAAAGGTCCACTCCTTCGGGTACCTCCCACACAAAATTCGAATAAAGTGAAGTTTAAGAGCTTCGCTCGGATCGTTTTGAAATTTTCTTCTGTAAGTTGTTCTAGCGGCCTCCTTTACAATGGTACCTTTTTCCGGAGTAAGTCTGAGAAAATGGCCCAAAATCTCCAAAACCCTATCGACACATAATAAAATGGCTATAGTGCAATATAACTCTAAAACTTCTGCAATTTTCGGGATTTAATATTAAAAATCAGTTTTCATCAAGGATTGTACTTTTCTATTTTCTTGAATTTTTTTTCTGTATTAAACTACGATTAATTACAAAAATGTTAAGTCTTATTTAGTAGTCGGATTCGAAAAATTACTATTATTTCTAAATTCTTTAAAATTTGTCAATAGAATCCTCTTGTGTGAAAAATTTGTCATTTTACCAAAAACAACAAAAAAAAAAAATAACATTTGTTTTATTGTTTTATTTAGGAATTTGTTTTTTACTTTTTTTATTTATTTTTTTGTAAAATAAAAAATTTGGACTGTGGTAACATACAAAAGGAAGCGAGATAGACCCATAGTTCCTTCTAGGCATATACATAGACTCACTTTCTGAGTCGATTTATGCATGTCCGTCCGCCGGTTCGCAACGTACAGGTCTCATTGACTATCCGATTCAGCTGAAAAATTAGGAATATAGTTTTTTTTTTTTATTTTGATAAAACTCTTCTTCTTTATTTGCCTATTCGATTTTCGAATGTTGGCGACCAAAATGCAAATATAAGAATATTATTACAATAGTTTTATATTATCATACTTAAATTATTAAATATTGTTTATAATATCGGCAAAAGTCTCTCTGTTTCTGGCTTCGTTTAGCAGATTTATGACATCACGTATGCCGGTCCATTCTTGGATGTTGTTGATCCATATTAGTTGTTTCCTCCCTCTAGTAGGCCTTCCTTCAATGTTTACACGGATAATACTTTGCAGCAGTTTGTATTTCGGATTTCTCATAATGTGGCCCAAGTATGCCGTTTTCCGTCTCTTTATGTTGTTCAGCAGTTCTTTTTCTTTATTAAATCTTCTTAGAACCTCATTATTTGATATGAATTGTGTCCATGATATCTTTAAGATGCGACGATATGTCCACATCTCAAATGCTTCCAGTTTTTTCATATCTACCGATTTTAAGGTCCATGTTTCCATGCCATACAATAGGACAGACCATACATATGTTTTCATATATCTTATTTTGGTTTTTAAGTTTACATATTATGGCTTGTGAAAACTTTTTTATATTTAAAGAATGTGTCTCTGGCCATTTCAATCCTGCAGGCTATTTCTTTAGAAATATCCCATTCGTCGTTGATTATCGCTCCAAGATATTTAAAGCTTTGGACTCTTTCCACATTTATTTCATTATTCCTTAATGGGGCCGCATTAGCATATGAATGATTTTACTGATGACCATGTATTTCGTTTTTTTTTGATGTTAATTTTAAGACCGTATTTTTCGCTGCAAGTGGTCAATCTGTTAACCAGTTCTTGAAGTGCTGTCATATTATCGGCTATGAGAGTGGTGTCATCGGCATACCTTATGTTGTTAATGAACGTTACATTTACATATATTCCTTTCCGGACACCATTTATTGATTCTTGGAATATTCGTTCAGCGTATATGTTGAATAATAGAGGGGACAGGACACAACCTTGTCTAACACCTCTGGAAATATTAATATTTTCGGTCAGTTCGTCATTGACGTTGACTTGCGCTGTTTGGTGCCAGTACAAGCTTTTTATGCATTCAACCTCCTTCTCGTCTACTCCAATGGACAATAAAATCTCGATCATTTTGTCATGTTGGACCGTGTCAAATGCTTTTTCATAATCAATAAAGCATAGGAACACGTCTTTCTGTGAATTTCGGCATTTTTGAACTAACGCTTGTAAAGCGAATAGAGCTACGCGGGTTCCCATCCCATCTTTAAACCCAAACTGGCTGGTCCCCATTGCCTTTTCACATTTCATGTAGATTCTGGAGTGAATAATCTTCAGAAATATTTTGAGTGCATGGCTCATTAGGCTAATTAATCGATAGTCATTACAGAATTTTGGACGACTTTTTTTAGGGATGGTTATAAAAGTTGATGTGAGCCAATCTTTGGGATATTTACTAGTTTCGTAAACGTAGTTAAAAAGTTTCGTAAGAAGATTTACGTTATCACCATCAATTAACTGCAACAATTCTGAAGGAATCTCGTCTGGACCGCATGCTTTTTTATCTTTTAATGCCTTAATGGCTGTTTCAACCTCTGTTCTTGTGATAGGTATCCCGGTTAATTGTTGGTCTACCCGTCTTTCATAGATTGGCCGATTTTCGTCAGTAAAAATTGTTTTTATGTAATTGCTCCATATATTTTTCTTTTCAGTGGTATCCAAGACGGCTTGATTATTTTCATTATATAATACTTTTGGTATTCCTCTGTAGTATATCCCAGCAGCTTCCTTAATTTTTTTGTGAAGATTGAAGTCGTCGTGTAATTGTTGCAGTCGCTCTATTTCCCTGCATTGGTCATTAAGGTATTCATTTTTGGCATGGCGTATGTTAATTTGTATTTCCCTGTTTATTTCGTAGTACAATTCGTAATTCGTGTTTTTATATTTTCGCCGTTCTTCCATTAAGTCCAGTATCTGTTTTGTCATCCAATCTTTTTTTTTTGTGGTTTTCCTGTGTAGGAAAGATTGTTGTCAGCAATTGTTTTAATGACACATTTTATGGATTCCCAAATATTTTCTCCATCTTCACTGCTTGCTGAGGTGAGTTCGTTTCTTAAAAGTTGCTTTACATTTGTTCGAACTGTTGGCTCCTGTAGTTTCTGTACATCAATCTTTTTCTTGTGGTTGGCCCGCTTAGTATGTGCAGAAAGTTTAATTCGTAATTTAGACATTAATAAGTTGTGATCCGATGGCACGTCGAAGTCTTTTTTACGCTTGAGCTGAAGCGTTTATTAATAAGAATATAATCAATCTGATTTCTAATAATATTGTCCTTTCTGTCCAGGGGTGATTTCCATGTATAGAGGCGTCTTGCAGGCAAGCTAAACAATGTGTTAGTTATAATCATTTTGTATTCTTGACAGAATTGTACAAGTCTGTCACCTCTTTCGTTTCTTGATCCTAAACCGTAGTGACCTGTAATTCCAGGGACCATATATTTGCCTACTTTGGCATTAAAATCACCTTGTATAATGGTAATTTCCTGAGGTTTTGTTAATTTTAGTAGGGCGTTAATCTCTTCATAGAAGTTTTCCATTTCATCTTTGCTTTTGTCAGCTGTGGGAGCATATATTTGAATTATATTTATTTTCACTGGTTTTGCATCGAGTTGTATAAGCATAGTTCGGTTCGATTTCGGTATGTAACCTGTTACACTTCTTGCTATACTTTCCTTCATGATTATTCCTACCCCATTCCTATGGTTTCTGTCTAGATTTCCAGAGTAATAGATTTTCATGTTTTGCGAGGTGAAATCTGCACTATCAGGCCACCAAGTTTCGCACACTCCTAGTATATCTAAATTCAGTTTCTTCATTTCAGATATCGTGTTTGCCAGTTTGCCAGATTCATAAAGACTTCGTATATTCCATGTTCCGATATTTAAAGTATTTTTTGTTTTACCTCCGGGGATTCTTAGCACCCTCGTTTGGCCGGAGACTGAGGGCCGTGTATTGTTGTTCGTATTCATAGATGCATGGATTGCAAGGGATTTTACTTCAGTGGTTTCCTCTTGCCTTCTGAAGGGTTTATAGTTTGATGAAACTAGCAATGTGTAACAGAATTCGGTCTAGAAATAAATGTGCCTAATTTGATCGAAATCGGTTTAGATTTGGATATAGCTCCCATATATATTTTCGGTCGATTTCACGTATTTGCTGCACAAAACACGCTATATATGTCTGATTTCGATGAAATTTGGAATGTGAGACTAAATTCAGTGTAGAAATAAATGTGCCCAATTTTATCGAAATCGGTTCAGATTTGGATATAGCTCCCATATATATTTTCGACCGATTTCATTTTTTTAATGAAACGTTTTTTAATAAAATTTTGAATGTGTGACTGAATTCGGTCTAGAAATAAATGTGCCAAATTATATCGAAATCGGTTCAGATCTGAATATAGCTCCCATATATATTTTCGGCTGATTTCACGTGTTTGCTGCACCAAACACGCTAATATATATTTTATTTGGTATGTGTGACTGATTTCGGTAGAAAAATAAATATGCCAAATTCTATCGAAATCGGTTCTGATCTGGATATAGCTCCCATATACAATATATTGTCGCCCGATTTCACGTGTTTGCTGCACCAAACTCCCTATATCTGTTCAATTTTGATGAAATTTGAGATGTGTAACTGAATTTGGTCTAGTAATAAGTGTACCATATTATATCGAAATACGTTCAAATTTATATATATCTCCGATATATATTTTACATATTCAAAGTGGTGTAGGGTATAATATTGTCCGACCCGCCTGACTTTGATCATTTCCTTACTGGTTTTTTATTAAATAGCTGATAAAACAACAAAAACAGCTATCGGACCTAACAAGGAAAACGCTAATATTTACCATCAAGAAAAGTTTTATTGTTTTCTTAAGAAGTCAAAGAGCATTGCTTATACGCTTTTTTATGCGCTCAATCCAATCGTTAAATCCCTTTTCCCACTCCTATTTAGACACCACAAAAACATGGTTTTTGAACGCATTTACAGCAACTTCTGGCTACGAAAATCGTTGACCACGCCTTTTTTCTTGATATTCTGGAATCAAATAAAGTTATTGGATCCCCAGTCAGGGCTCTACGTTTTGTCCGGTCAAACAGGTGGTGGTTAGAATCGATATGCGAGAGCTCGCATTGTCATGATGCAGAATGATTCTTCTTCTCTTGATTCCTCTTCTCAAATTGTAGTGTACCACTCAGAATTAACCGTCCTACATTTCTGAAGCCGTATAGGCGCCACACGGTGAGTTTTGCCGAAGAACCAGACGATCATTTGCTTCGAAGTGCTTCTTACATGAACAACTTACCTAAGACCTAAACGGTCGATTCCTGTTTCGTTTCGGGCTCCTAAGCATATGTCCAAGATTCGTCGTCTGTGACGATCTTATAAACGCCGTTTCAAGCACAACGATCGTTTTTATTCAAAATTTCTTTGCACCAATTCAAAAAAGCCTCTTTTTGAGCGATTATCCAATTTTTCTGGATCTAACGAGAATAATCCATCATGCGGCCAGGTGTTCATGCAATATGAAATGTCAGTTGGTGGAAGAAATGCCCAATGATGCCTCTATCTCACGGTATATAACATGGCAATCTTGCATTATCCGTTCACGCACGGCTTATTTTTTTTCTGGCACAACGGCCGATTTTGGGCGACCCTCACGACCCTCGTTTATTGGCTAGTGTCGGCCACGATTGAATTCATTAAACCAGTTTTTCATAGTGCTATAGGATGGCCCTTTATCGACATACAAAGATTTAATTTGATTGAAGCACTCTTGCGGTCATTATCAAACTTCGCAAAAAAATTTCAAATGGCGCCTGTCACCACGCGGTGTTGCCTAGGCCCTCGTACAGCCTTCGTGCAGCCCTCGTACATGACAATTTCAGGAAAATCAGTTCAGTAGTTTTTGTAGAAAAGATTAAAATTGAAAAAAGTGGGCGTGGTCAAATTTTCTTTGCATAAAAACCTAAGTGTAATTATGGTGAACATTTCAAAAAAAAATTATCCAAATCGGTCTAGCCGTCTCAACTGATGTCATTACCAACGAACGATAGACTTATCTTAAGCATCTTAAAAACTGCATCATTTTTCGATTTTGAAAATGGATTAGAAATTATTGTACCAGCTGGACAATAAACTATCTAAATTGATGATCAAATGACTGCAGCTTGGGAATTATATGGCTGGTCATCCGAGCGGAATAAACTATTGTTTTCTTCACAAGATGATTATTTAAATGCGAAAGAGGTTTTGAATTTGAAATATGCAATGGCTAAACTTATCGCGGGCACAAAAAACCATAATTCAGTAATACCCACTAATGCTTGTACAATATTTTTTTTTTTTTTGGTAAAATAACAATTTTTGCAGGAAAAACTTTATTGACAAATTAAAAAAATAGAAAAAATAGTATTTATTTGAATCCCTTTACCAAGTAGAACTTAAAATTTAACTTTTTTAAGAAAATCGAAAAGTACAGTCATTGATAAAAATTGATTTTAAATATTAAATCGCAAAAACTGCATCCAAGCCCACTGTGCAATTTTTTTCTATTTTTTTTATTAAATAGCTGCTGCTTAAGCCATCGTTTAGGGGCAACTCTCGGATCGGGCTGAAATTTTTACCACAGATAGTCCTAGGCACCCTGATCACAACTACATATAAATTTCCCCGGGGGTAGTCTATACTTCCCGAGAGATGGATCTTGACATTTCGGAAATGTCTAACTTTAACACCGTTGTTTTGTTTAGTGGCACCTCTCGGATCAGGCTAAAATTTTTACCACAGGTATTCCTATGAACCCTGATCACAACGACATATAAATTTCCCGGGGGAAGTCCATACTTCCCGAGATATGGGTCTTGACATTTCGGAAAAGTCTAACTTTAACACCGTTGTCTTGTTTAGGGGCACATCTCGGATCGGGCTAAAATTTTTACCACAGGTATTCCTATGAACCCTGATCACAACTACATATAAATTTCCCCGGGGTAGTCTATACTTCCCGAGAGATGGATCTTGACATTTCGGAAATGTCTAACATTAACACCGTTGTCTTGTTTAGGGGCACCTCTCGGATCAGGCTGAAATGTTTACCACAGGTAGTCCTTGGGACCCTAATCACAACTATATATAGCTTTCCCGGGGGAAGTCCATACTTCCCGAGATATGGGTCTTGATTATTCGGAAATGTCCTACTTTAAAACCGTTGACTTGTTTATGGGCACAACTCGATCAGACTGAAAATTGTATCATAGGTAGTCCTTGGGATCCTAATCACAACGATACATAGCCTTGCCGGGGGAACGCCATACTTCCAGAGATATGGGTCTTGACATTTCGGAAATGTCTAACTTTAACACCGTTGTCTTGTTTATGGGCACCTCTCGGATCAGGCTGAAAATTTTATCATAGGTAGTCCTTGGGACCCTAATCACAACGACATATTGCTTTCCCGGGGGAAGTTCACCGAGAGGTGGCCCTAAACGTGACATCTTCCGCTTTGCACATCATTTTTACAGAATTCGACTTTGTCAAGGCGCGATATCTCTGGAACCGTTATTCAAAAAAATCTGAAAATATACTGAAATATTTTGCTGATGAGCAGCATCAACACAGCAAGGGAAGTCTACCGAGAGGTGGCCCTAAACGTGACTTCTTCCGCTTTGCACATAATTTTTACAGAATTCAACTTTTTCAAGGCGCGATATCTCTGGAATCGTTAGTAAAATAAACAATCTGAAAATATACTGAAATATTTTGCTGATGAGCTGTACAACACAGCAAAAAATAAAGGAAATCAAAAATCACTTTTTGAAAAGTGTCCGATTCCACTCAGAAATCCCCATATATTGCTGTAAATATATTTTTAAAGAAAGATACAAAAATATGTCTGTTTCAGAACTGAAGGAATCTTCTTATTTTTACTATTCCTTCGTAGTAAAAATTAGTAGCTTTTTGTAGGTTCTGGAACAGATATAAAATTTCAAAATTTATTATTATTATTTTTTTTTAATTTTCCCTATTAAGATTTATTTTCTATTTAAGATTTATTTTTATAAAATCGAGTTGAACTGAGTGATTTAATATGTTTTTCCTTTATTTTTTTAATAACATTTATTTTATCTCAAGTTATGTTCTCTTATTTAACTGCCTCCTGTGTATGTATATTTATGTACATTATTAAATGAAAAAAAAAAAACAACAACACCATATAGCAATATATACTACATACCATCAATCCTGAAACAAAAATCGAAAATACTTTACAAAATACTACAATATTTATTTTATTAGTGGTTGTATGTGTTGTTGATGAAGTTACAAAACCTTTATGATATTGATTTTAATACTTAACAATAAGACAGACACTAACTATTTACAAAATACCTTTTTGTATATATTAATATAATTAGTATAATTTATTTATTATAATTTTATCATTAAAAACAGAGAAACAAAAATCTATGAAAAATGTTCCAATAATTAACACATGGATATTTTAAGACAAGATGTTAACTATATTACTATTTTTATATATGTATGTATGTATTGCTACAGGCCTTGGTCCGCGTTGCTGGCCGGTCGTTTTCTTTTTTAGTGTCATCTTTTTATGGGCTTTATTGTTTACGATTCAAAAATAGGTATTGTCGAGGATCATTGAGGATTTTAAGATAAATTTAACTGTGATCATCAGATATGATTTTAACTGTAATCATTCCTTTCTCTAACGGACTTTGTCGGATCTTTGATGCTCTTTAGGATTGATAATCGTCCCTGTTCCTTATCTTTATCATAATGCGATATTTTCATAAAAGATATACGCTTTTTGTACCGTTGAATTTCACCATTTAAGGCAATTTGTAAATATCTCATTTTATAAATAGCCGAGGTACTGTGCCACCTACAAAATTTATGTCTAGTGTACCACTCCAAATTCTAGAAAATTTCATAAAAATTAGTTAGTTTTCGAGATATAACATATTTAAAAAAGTGGCCGTGGAATTCTGGCCCAAACTAAGAATATTTGATTTAGAAAAAACACCGTTGTCTCCCAAATTAATTTTCTATCCGATGCTTTCATAAGTTTTACAAATATATCAATTTTAAAACAATAGGGCCATCCGAAATTCGCTGGAACTGTTCTAGCCTTCTCAATGTACACATATACAAACAGATGGATGGTTGTAAACAACTAATGGGACAGAGGTAATAAATAATAATGAGACAACTATATGGCACCCTACACTATCACGTTTCAATATAACTTGGCGAAGTTTTTTCAAGTTTCGTTAAACTTATCAAATTTCGTAAATATGTCGATCACCCCGATAGCGACCGTTATCCAAAGCGCTTGGACCTGACGGAATTTCAATGGTGATGCTAAAACAGCTAGATGACACGGGACTCGAGTATTTAAGAAAGGTCCTCAACTTATCGCTAGCCACCCTAATTGTTCCCGAAGCCTGGAAGATGGGCAGGGAAGCCAGCGAAGGCCGATTTCATTTCTATCGCCAGTAGCAAAGATACTCGAGGCGTTACTCCTCCCTAGCATCAGAACGTGTTATCCAGTTGCGGATCATCAACACGGGTTCCGGACTCAACCAGGACAAACCATGCCACAGAACAGTGATGGTAGCATTGGGTCTGACCAAAGCGTTTGATACGGTCAGCCATGCTATGCTGTTCGAGGATATCGAGAATACTTCTCTCCGGCCTTGTCTGAAAAGCTGGGTCATCAACTATTTGTGTGGTCCCCAGTCATATGTGGAATTCAGAGGCAGGAAGTCCAAACCCCGTAGAGTGAAGCAGGGAGTTCCCCAAGATTAGACAGTTCCGGAGATATCACCCCTCATATCTCCGGAAATGTTTAACCTCAACCTTTCTGCAAATTCACGCCCTTCCGACGGAATTGAGTTAATTACGTAAGCGGATGATTATACACTCATGGCGTCAGGTCCCAACATCGGTAACATTTGTGACAGGCTAAACGCCTATCTCATTGATCTTGTAGAGTTTTTCCACAAAGTCTACAGCCACACTGTTCACCACATGGACGGCGCAAATGAAGCTCCCACTGAATGTGCAGGTCGACGGTTCAACTATTCCGACCACAAACTACCCCAAAGTCCTGGGGGTTCGATAAGTTGAGAAACAGGAACAATGTGCTCAAGTCCATAGCCGGCAGCACTCGGGGATGCGGATAAAGAAAGCTTGTTAATCACATACAGCGCTATAGGTCGATCTGTGGTAAGCTATGCGGCACCAGTGTGGTTTGCTAACGTAAGTGATACGCAATGGGATAACTTTCAAATCTGCCAGAATGCTGCCCTGACAACAGCAACAGGGTGTCACCTCATGTATTCAGTGGACCGACACAACAGGATATGGACGATACAGAACTTGCTTGGATGCTATAGGCAAGACCACCCAAATCACCATCTGGTGGATATGCCCGAACCCCCCAGGCATATCAGGGAGGATTATCGAAAGAACACCTAGATAACCTGTCTTATCAGACAGGTTTGAGAGATATTCACACTGATGTGGTCGCTGAGGCTCTAGAAGCCTATAGTGCGAATATCGTCCTCGAATATCATCCACCACCCGTGGCAGCGGATGAGCAACAGCTGCCAAGGCAAACGAGAGTCGTGTTGGCACAACTAAGATCTGGTTGGTGCAGCCACCTCAATTCTTACTGAGCCAAGATTGACAGCACGCAGAATATCTCCCAGCATGCGGTACCGGTCCGCATACTACGCAGCACCTTTTTAACTGCCCAGCCAACCCGACAAACCTGACTCCACTGTCACTTTGGAAGGATCGTATTCAAGTGTCGTCCTTTCTGAACTTGGAGCTGGAGGCAGAACCGAATCAATAAAATGAAGACATACACATACATGTAGTAGCTTCTTCTGGCCTATATACCTATCGCAGTAATCCTGGGTGCGACTAAGACCAGAGCACCTTCGAAGTGCACCATGGAATGGGTGGATACGGATCTGGCAAACGGAACAGATCCATACTGGTCCAGGTTTCGTCTCTATCCCGGCACGGACCAAAAGAGCTGGGAGTAGGCATTCCGGAATAAATTGCAGCTCCCATGGTGAAAAAATACACTAACACAAACACATACTTGTTGAGGTGACGGCCCCTGGTCGAAGATTTCTGCGAGTCAATCGGGTGCATAGAACAGACCGCCATGGGATTGGTTGACCACTGGTTGTGAGTTTGGATTGGTCGACTGAGGACTAGACTGAAATAGTTGACGCCGTCACAGACCCATCATGCACTATGTCGGTTGGTTCCCTCTGTTCATTAACTGACTTACCTCTATCATATTTTTGCCGGGTTTTTGGAGTTGAGACACGCACGCTCACAAACAGTTAGAGTCTACACAAGTTGTGAGCCTGAGTAACTTTACGCTCAGGAGAGACCCACTGCCTTACTCTGTTTTAGAGTTCTGTGTCTTCTCAAAATGTTGTTATTATTAATCCATGTTTTAGTATAACCTTCTATAGCGGGTTTAGGTAGGCAAATTGTAGGCAAATTTTCCAAACCAATTACCTGCAATGTGGCATATCTATTGACAAAGGTTCAGATTTATACGGAACATCCACACTTGTCAAGATAATGGCCCAAACATATTCAAAGAGTGGTATATTTCTAAGCAAGAACAAGTAAGTAGGGCGTTAAGTTCGGCCAGGCCGAACTTGTTATACCCTCCACCATGATTTGTATTGAAGTAAAATGGAACAATTAGCTTCATTTCGTTTATGGAGAAGACTAAATACCAAATTTCAGCAAGTTCAGTAAAACAATGTGGCTAACCTTCAAATTACAGTAAGGCGTGGACCTGTACCGACAAGTTTCTGTGGGAAAATTGTATACTCCAAAACGAAGGCTAAATACCAAATTTAAGCAATTTCTGAGGAATATTGAGGCCACAACTTTCAAAATACCGAAAATCGGGGAGTACCGTTTTATGGGGGCTATATAAAGGCATGGGCCTATACCGACAAATTTCATATGGAAAGTTAGGTACCGCAAATGAAGACAAAATACCAAATTTCAGAGATTTCGCTGGAATATTGAGGCCACAACCTTCAAAATACCGAAAATCGGGAGGAACCGTTCTATGGGGGCTATATTAAGGCGTGGTCATATACCGACAAATTTCTGGGAGAAAGTTTTATACCACCAACAAAGCCTAAGTACCAAAATTCAGCCATTTCGATGTGATAATGAGGCTAAAACCTTAAAATACCGAAAATCGGGAGGTTCCGTTCTATGGGGCCTATATAAAGGCATGGACCTATACCGACAAATTTCATATGGAACGTTTAGTACCCCAAATGGAGACCAAATACCAAATTTCAGCCATTTCGCTGGAATATTGAGGTCACAACCTTCAAAATACCGGAAATAGGGAGGTACCGTTGTATGGGGGCTATAGTAAGGCGTGGACCTGGACCGACAAGTTTCTGTGGGAAAGTTTTATACCCCAAATGAAGACTAAATACCAAATTTCAGCCATTTCTGAGGAATATTGAAGCCACAACCTTCAAACCACCGAAAATCGGGAGGTACGTTCTATGGGGACTCTATGAAGGCGTGGACCTATACCGAAAAATTTCATATGGAACGTTTAATAACCCAAATGACGAGCAAATACCAAATTTCAGAGATTTCGCTGGAATATTGAGGCCACAACCTTCAAAACACCGAAAATCGGGAGGTTCCGTTCTATGGGGGCTATAGTAAGGCGTGGACCTATACCGACAAATTTCATATGAAACGTTTAGTACCCCAAATGAAGATCAAATACCAAATTTCAGCCATTTCGCTGGAATATTGAGGTCACAACCTTCAAAATACCGGAAATAGGGAGGTACCGTTCTATGGGGGCTATAGTAAGGCGTGGACCTGTACCGACAAGTTTCTGTGGAAAAGTTTTATACCCCAAACGAAGCCTAAATACCAAATTTCAGCCATTTCTGAGAAATATTGAGGCCACAACCTTCAAAACACCGAAAATTGTGAGGTACCGTTTTATGGGGGCTATATGAGGCGTGAACTTATACCGACAAATTTCTGGGGGAAAGTTTTGTACCCCAAATAAAGACTAAGTACCAAATGTCAGCCATTTCGGTATGATAATAAGGCTGAAAACTTCAAAATACCGAAAATCGGGTGGTACCGTTATATGGGGGCTATATCAAAACGAACAAAGGGCTATATCCAGTGTTAAAGGCAGTTCTCTATAAAGAGTGCGAACATTCCAGGTGCAGATTCGCAGATCATGGTCCTTAAAACGTTTGCGGGGTTCGTCAACTTTTGAGGGGTTTGTTTTTTCTTTTCTTTCGTTTTTTCATAGTAGGCTGTTTTTTTCTGGGGAAGGGTTACTAAACCGACGCCCAAACCCAACTTTTTAATGTTCTTATGGGTGAACGCGCGGCACATGTTAGCTCACTACCTTCAACGGGTGTTAAAGGCAGTTCCCCAGGTGACACCACGGGGAGGTCAGTGTCCACTTGAGATGAAAAAGGGGCCAAGATAAATCCAGAGCTTTGCCATGTTAAAACCGGTCAGGACCGTTCCTTGGTATGTTCCATCCCCTACGTCAATAGAAATTTCTATACCAAATTATAAAGCTTTATCTTAAAAATTGCAAGATGTATCTTGATTTCAATCCTGATCTAGAATATACATACTTTATAGGGTATCCGATGAATATTTCGATGTGTTACAAACGGAATGACGAATTTAATTATACCATCCATATTATGGTGGAGGGTATAAGAAGGACGATAAAATTCTGAAATCCTCCTAAATAAATATTGTTTTAAAAAATTATTTCGATTTTGTAGCCTTATTTTATAGACCAAATAGAAAATGTAATTTTAATTATTTTTTTAATTTTATTAAAAAATTATAAATGCTCGAAATTCTGAACTCAACATAAAACCAAAACACAATAAAACAGCTCTAATACTATTTGAAAATGATTTCTGCTAACCTCCTTTAATACAAACTTTTATATCATTTATTTCTATTTTTTGTTTTATTTGTCTTTTATGTACACTAAGGGGTCGATTATGGATAGCAACTCAACTGTAGTTGCATTGCCAGAAGAGAAAATGATGCAATTAAAATGAATAAAAACACGGAAACTTTTGTCAAAATCAATTAATATCAGTGTTTTGAACATTCAGCTATTAATTTATTTGTGAAAAAGGAATAAATTTTAATGCGGAAATAGAAAATTATATCACTAAACCTGCTGTGGGCAACGCAACTGGAGTTGGGTTGCCCTCCAAAATCGACCCCTAAATTAATTACCAAACCTTCTATTGAAGTTAGAAATAATTAAAAAAAACAACAACAAACTCCAAATTAAATTCAAAATTAAACTAACTAATTATTCTATAAGAATTCTGTTTTTTTATTAAATCAAAGAAAAATACTCTTAAACCAATTTCTAATTCTAATCGATATAAATCAAATTTATATTTAGTTTATTGTTTACAAAAAAATAAAATGAAAGTCCTTCCCATAAAATTAATAAATAAAAAATTGGCTAACTATAATTATTTATAAGAGATTTATGTATAGGTGACAAATCAACAAAAATATAATTTGATATAATTTTTTTTTAAATAAATTAAGATGTGTGTCTAAAGCCAAAAGTAAAAATAAATTAAAACAACAATACCAACAAAAAACACAACAAACGAAAGTTATCACATAAGAGGAAAGGCCTTCCAATAGGTTTAGTCATTAAAAAAATTAAAAATAAATAAAAAAATACATTTTATTTTTTAAGTAATAAAAATTGGTAAATAAAATACATTTTTAATTTTTAATAATTTTTTCTTGGGTGTATAGTTTATAATTTAGATGAATAAAATTAAAAACATAATAAATATTTATTTAAGTAAAATATTTATTAACGACAATTGAATAAAAAAATAATCCTTGAAACTCTTATGATTGGGCCAGACTTTCTTCCCCCCTTTGGTTAGTCACAAAAAGTCTATTTGAATATCAAAATTTAGTTTTTAAATTAAATAAATAGAAATAAATAAAGTGAATTGGAAATATATGACATTGAATAACAAATTACTTTAACAACAAAACAAACTTAACATAACAAATAACAACAACAAAAATAAACTTTATTAATGTGTAGGTTAGCTAAAATTGGTAATTTTGAAAAGTTAATAATAATTATAAAATAATAAAAAAAAAACAAACAAAAAAAAAACAACAAAAAATAATAATTGGTATGAAATCTAAAAATTTGTATAGAAATGGAATGGAAATCAATAAAAAAAAAAATTAACCACAAAGGTAAGGTTAGAATAACTGGGAAACCAGCAAAAATACTCCTTACAAAATCCCCTACTAACCCATTATTTTAACAAGGGCATGTCGCTCGAAATAAGTAGTGAAGCAATCCATATTTCAATAATTATACTTTCATGCCCTCTACATTACAATAGTAACAATTTTCATAGTTTTGTACCTTTGTCATTGTGAGTTGTAAATATTCCAATTTCCCATTGTGATTGATTCATTGTATTTTTAAGTTAACTGACAGAATGCAACTGTGTAAATAATTTATTCTACTACTCTTGTAAAACAACTCATTAATTACTACTTTCGATATACCATTTTATGCAACTGTAAACTATTACTAATATATTTACGCCCTACTATTTCTTCTCACGATTAGTACTTAAGCTAGAACAAAATTCAATAAAATCCCTCAGTTTGTGATCTACAATCTAACGAGTTACATAACCATCAGATAAGATCACAAGGGGTGATCTCCATTCTAACACGTTATGGTAACTATCAGATAAGATCACAATGAGACAATTTGTCCATCCGGCAGTCTACATCAATCCTCACTTGTGTTTTCCTGAACAATCTAAACCATATTGTTATAGTAGTTATTTTTGGCCATTTAAATAAGTAGTTACTAAAAGTCGTGACTACTTATATAAGTGGTGAAAAAATAACTACCTATTTTGTGCGATATGCCCTTATTAAAATAATGGGTTAGACGGGGGTTTTGTAATGAGTATTTTTCCTGGGAAAAATCTTCTTGGATATTGTTTAGTTTATTCTCCCTACTTTTCCAAGAAGACTTTGTCATTTCAATTGTGAATTCCAATGAATATCGGCAAATAAACGATGTGTTTGACCAAAACATTTAATTAAAGTGCCAGTGTAAATGAGGTTTAAGCTTTTTCAATTTATTCTAAACTTACTTTTGTGGTTAACTTTAAATACATTTATGCTCTGTTCCAGAACCTGCAAGAATCTACTATTTTTACTACGACAACAAATTGTTCCTTTATGTTATCGAAAAAAGTAGTAAAAATTAGTGGATTCTTGCAGTTCTGGAACAGACCAATTTATTATTATTTAAATTTCATTTTTTCATTTTTTTTTTCATTTCCAACAAAAATACTTAAACTGTGGTTAGTGATTTAAAAAAACAAATATATTTTTTAAACTATATTTTTCTATAACACTTAACACAAAAATTTTGTAAACATTTAAACTTATTTTTTTTTTTCAAACACTTATAAACCAACCACCACTACTCACAAACTAACAAAAGAAAGAACGACGAAGAAGAAGAAGAAGAAAATATGTACTATTTTTAAAGAAAACGCAAAACAACCACCGCCGCCACAACACTGGCCTACAAAAACAGCGCTTTTGGCATTCAATAAAAAAATACCTGATTTTTTCGAATTTTTCTATAATTAAGTAATTAATTATTTAGTGTTGTTTTTTAAGTTTCAAATTTTATTTAGTTTTTTTTAATAAAAACAAATTTAACTACAACCAAGATAAGCAAACAACAACAAAACACTCCGACTATAATGACTCTCGTATAGCAAAGAATAAATAAATAAAAATAACAATTAATAAAAAAATAATAAAAACAATCCCAAAAACCCAAAATTGAATTACGAGTAATGTACAATATTTGTTATAGAATTATTTTTTTCATAAATTACCATTAAAAAAAACCCAAAAATAAGAATAACAACAAAACAAAAACAATGAAAAAGACAAGTAATTGGTTATTGAAGAAAAATAAAAATTTAATAAAACGTAAATTGTAAAAAAAGGAAATAATAAATGTTTTCTAATTCAAAGGTTTTGAAAGGTAAGTATTTATTGGAAACTAGAAAAGTGCCCGCTACTTCGTATGCGAAAAGGATATAAAACAAGTAAAAAAGTGTCAGTCGGCTTTGCCGACAGAGGTATACCCTCAGCCAATGTGAATTGAAACATTTATCTACGGACAGATAGAATGTATTTATCGTCTCTTCAGAATTTTGTGGCCCTTTTTCAACATTTGAACTTGCCGACAAAAATGTGGTTTAGGAATTAACACAAATGTTGAACTTTTGTGCGGGAGGTACCCTTAGGGAGGACCGATATGGGCCATTTTAGAAGTTAAACTAAATTTTGACAATATATTAGGAGATCCAAAGTTTGGACCAAATTGGTTGCACCATTCAAGTGATATCGTCCTAACATTTTAGTGGCATTTTTTAAATATTGGGGAGAAGTACCGGAAGTTGGGGACCGGTATTGCCCCATGAAACTAAGTTTGGGTAAAATATGACGAAGACCAAATGCTGCACAAATCGGTAGAACAGTTCGAGAGCCACATATCGTGACATAGGGCTTTTTACACCTTTCGGGATGTTTTCCCAAGAAATATGGACCTGCTCCTGAAAAAACTTTTACCGTCGTAATGGAGGTAGCGAATGCAAATCGCTTCAACAAAAATTAAAGTGATTCGAGAGCAGGTCTTAAAGTGAACTTATCCGAAATTTTGTGTGGGAGGTACCCAAAGGAGTGCACAAAATAGTCCATATTCGAACCTGATCTATATCTGGATGTGCAGAGTATGGATTACATCAGTCACTCATTTCAAGAGTTATCGTGCGCATATTTTTTCCGAAGATTTTTGAGTTTTTGTGAGCGAGGTACCTGAAGGAGTGGACCGACATGGCTTATCTTCGAACTTAAACAATGTTTGGACAAAATATTACGAAGGCCAAATTTTGGACCGAATTGGCAGATCCGTTCGAGATTTATCTTGCGCTCCAACCATTACACACGGTGTCATAGGGGTTTTTTTTTGCAACTTTCAGACTATTTTCTCAGGAAGTATGGACTTGCCCCTTATGAAACTTGTACCGTCGTATGGGGGACAGCGAATACAAGTTGCTACCACAAAAATCAAAGCGATTCGAGAGCAGGTCCTAAACTGAACTTTTCCCAAATTTTGTGTGGGAGGTACCCGAATGAGTGAACCAATTGAGTCCATATTTAAACTTCATCTAAGTCTGGTAGAACTTTCACGATGTACAAAGTGTGGGCCAAATCGGTTACTTCCTTCAAGAGTTATCGTGCGCACAAATTTTCCGAACATTTTCGAACTTTTGTGGGGGAGGTACCGGAAGGAGTGGACCGATATAACCCATCTTCGAACTTAAACTAAGTTTGGGCAAAATGTTACGAAAGCCAAATTTTGAACCGAATCGGTTGCTCCATTCGAGAGTTATCGTGCGCACCAGCCAGACAGACGGACGGACCGAGATGGCTAAATCAACTCCAAATTGTCTGAAACACATTTCGTCCAAACATACTTGGGGTCTAAAACCATTATTTCGATGAGGCACATTTTGCCCGTATGAAAGTGTATATACCCTCGTTAGCATAAATGCTGAGGGTATAAAAACAAATAAACAATATATAATATGGAAAGACCATCTTCCAGCAATTGAGGAAATCGTCAACAATACAATATTAGATCACATAATGAATAGGATGATAAGCAATGGGGATAAATAAATGGGTGGTAGAGAGAGAGAGAGAGAGAGAGTGAAAGAGTAATGTGTGTGAGCCCATAAATTACTTTTGATGATGTTATCGACATCATCTTTACCAACACACGGAGCAGCTAAACTTGAAAACAAAAACCACCAATTTAATACAACCACAACAAAAACAACAACAACAAGATAATCAAGAGTGAAATGATTGCAGAATTAGAAAGTAATAGAACAATAAGAAACAATTAAAATGTTATTATTTTGAAATAGACAAATATTAGTTTTTACACTGATAAGGGAAATAAAATAGTAACTTGAAAATCCTTAGGAGATCTTTCAGTAAGAGAAGACCCTTAGGGTTTTAGGATTTTTTCTAGCTACAGATGACCCTGAGGAGGTCTTCTATTAATAAAAGACCCCTTAGAGATCTTCTTTCAATAGAAAACCCGGTGATTTTTTAAATGGGTCCTCAATATGTTATTTCCCTTATATCGATCATTCCATTGAAATTGCAAGGTACATTAACACATTCCCAGTAAAAACAGGAATTAAATAAAGGAACATGAAATTACTTTACAAAATCAATAAATAATAATCTAAAAAGGAACATAAACAACAACAACAATATACACATAACAAAACATAGGATTAGACACAATTAATAAAAAATCTACTTACCCTTTTTCTTCAAACTTTAAAGATATGGCAATAACAATTTTTCCAACATCTGTATTTTATATTCTTTTTTTTTTTTTTGTTTTTTTTTTTACGGAGCGGCAAAGAAGATGTATCACCTGTCAATTAAGAACAACAAACCACACATATGATGAAAAGAGCAAATACTAAAAGAAAGTTTAAATGAAAGGATGTCCTTCAAATTAAGGCAAACAAAGGATTATGTGAAATAAAATAATTTCATTGTTTATTTTTATATACAGATACACAGATATGTATATGGAGATTTCTGAGTGACATGGGCCAATTTTTCAAAATGAGGTTTTTGATTTCTTTTATTTTTTGCTGTGGTGATGCTGCTCATCAGCAAAAAATTGCAGTTTATTTTCAGATTTTTTATTAACGGTTCCAGAGATATGGCGCCTTGAAAAAGTCAAATTCAGTAAAAACTATATGCAAAGAAATACTCATAACTTCTTTAATATTGGTGCAAATAGAAACGATCTTTTTTGTGTTTTTATTAGTTATCTAATAAAAAAGAAAAAAATTGCACAGTCGGCTTAGATGCATTTTTCGCGATTTAATATTAGAAATCAATTTTCATTATTGATTGTACTCTTCGATTTTCTTGAAATTTTTCTGTATTAAACTACGATTAATTACAAAAGTGTTGAGTCCTATTTGGTAGTGGGATTCGAGAATTTACTATTATTTCTATTTTTTTAAATTTGCCAATACTATCTCTCCTTTGTAAAAGTGTGAAACATTTGTTATTTTACCAAAAAATAAAAAAATAAATTTTTTATGAATTGTTTTCTTGGTTTACGAGTATTTAGGAAATTATCTTAAGCATCATAAAAACTGCATGATTTTTCGATTTTGAAAATGGATTAGCAATTATTGTACCAGGTGGACAATAAACTAACTAAATTGATGATCAAATAACTACAGCTCGGGAATTATTTGACTGGGCATCCGAGCCAAATAATCTACCAAATATTAAAGTGATGTTTTCTTCAGAAAATGGTTATTTAAATACGAAAGAGGATTTGAATTTGAAACATTCAATGGCTAAAATTATCGCGTGCACAAAAAAAACTTAATTCAATAACCACTAGCGCTGGTACCATAATTGTTGAACCCTTCCTAAAATCACAAAATAAAGAAGTTTTAAGATAAATTCCTAAATAGAACAACAAAACATGTGTTAATAAATGTAATTTTTATTTTATTTTTTTTACAATTTTAGCACTGTGGTATATAGGAAAAATTTTATTGAACATTTTTTTAATAGAAAAACCAGTAAGGAAAGGATCAAAGTCGGGCGGGGCCGCCTATATGATACCCTACACCACTGTGAATATGTAAAATATAAATCGGAGCTATATCCAGATCTAAACCGATTTTGATATAATTTGGCACATTTATTTCCAGACCAAATTCAGTCACACATTCCAAATATCATTGAAATCCGACTTATATAGCGTCTTTGGAGCAGCAAATTCGCGAAATCGGCCGAAAATATATATGGGTGCTATATCCAAATCTGAACCGATTTCGATATAATTTGGCACATTTATTTCTAGACTGAATTCAGTTACACATTCCAAATTTCATCGAAATCGGAAATATATAGCGTGTTTGGTACAGAAAATACGTGAAATCGGCCGAAAATATATATGGGAGCTATATCCAAATCTGAACCGATTTCTATATAATTTGGCACACTTATTTCTATACCAAATTCAGTCAAACATTCCAAATTTCATTAAAATCGGACGTATATAGCGTGATTGGTACATCGCATACGTGAAATCGGGCGAACATATATATGGGAGCTATATCCAAATCTGAACCGATTTCGATATAATTTGGCACATTTATTTTTAGACAAAATTCAGTCATACATTCCAAATTTCATCGAAATCGGACATATATAGCGTGTGTGTTACAGAAAATACGTGAAATCGGCCGAAAATATATATGGGGGCTATACCAAAACTTGGACCGACTCGAACTTGATCTTCCGACGGCTAAAAAAATGGTATTCCCCAATTTTCAGCGAAATCGGTCAACAAATGCGACCTGTGTGTTGCGAACGGACGGACATGCATAAATCGACTCAGAAAGTGATTCTATGTATATCCCTAGAAGGAACTATGGGTCTATATCGCTTCCTTTTGTATGTTACATACAAATGCACTAACACATAATACCCCTTACCACATAGTGGTGTAGGGTATAAATAGTATTTATTTTAATTCCTTTATCAATTAGAACTTAAAATTTAAAATTTTTAAGAAAATCGAAGAGTACAGTCCTTGATACAAATTGATTTTAAATGTTAAATAGCGAAAATTGCATCCAAGCCCACTGTGCAATTTTTTCTAATTAAATAGCTGATGGCTTAAGTCTCGTTTAGGGG
The DNA here is from genome assembly GCF_047663935.1 of Musca autumnalis. Lineage (NCBI taxonomy): Eukaryota > Metazoa > Arthropoda > Insecta > Diptera > Muscidae > Musca > Musca autumnalis. The sequence goes on from NW_027411644.1 coordinate 70,965,686, forward strand.
CACCTCTTGGATCTGGCTGACATTTGGCCGACATGGCCGCTTAAGAAAACTTACAATTTTGAAGAAAGTTTTGTTCGCGTTGCCCACTTTTGCACCTGTCCATAGGAAAAAGTCTTAAATACCCGGTCGAAAACTTAAGAAAACTTAAAATTTTGAAGAAAGTTTTGTACGCCTAGCCAACTTTTGCAAATTAATGACGGCATTAGAAATTACTCTTCCTGAGCTTTAAAATGATACTCATATTGACCCATATCTCGGGAATTATTGACATCGAAAGCTATATATCGGTGTGATCAGGGTCCCAAGGATTACCTATGGTAAAATTTTCAGTCTGATCCAAGAGGTGCCCATAAACAAGTCAACGGTATTAAAGTAGGACATTTCCGAAATGTCAAGACCCATATCTCGGGAAGTATGGACTTCCCCCGGGAAAGCTATATAAAGTTGTGATCAAGGTCCCTAGGACTACCTATGGTAAAAATTTCAGCCCGATGCGAGAAGTGCCCCTAAACAAGACAACGGTGTAAAAGTTAAACATTTCCGAAATGTCAAAACCCATACCTCGGGAAGTATGGACTTCCCCCGGGAAAGCTATATATCATTGTGATCAGGGTCCCCAGGACTACCTATGGTACAAATTTCAGCCCGATCCAAGAGTTGCCCCCCAAACAAGACTTGTTCCGCTTTGTGCATACTTTTTCTGAATTCGACTTTGTCAGGGAGCGATATCTCTGGAACCGTTAGTAAAAAAAATCTGAAAATATACTGAAATGTTTTGCTGATGAGCAGTACGTACAACACAGCAAAAAATAAAGGAAATCAAAAACTACTTTTTGAAAAAGTGTCCGATTCCACTCAGAAATCCCCATATATTGCTGTAAATACATATATACAAAAAATATGTCTGTTTCAGAACTGAAAGTATCTTCTTATAGTAAATTCCTTCGATATTATAAAGAGAACCAGTAAGGAAAGGATCAAAGTCGCGCGGGGTCGACTATATGATACCCTACACCACTGTGAATAGGTAAAATATATAAGGGAGCTAAATCCAAATGTGAACAGATTACGATATAATTTGGCACATATATTTCTAGACCAAACACCTTCACACATTCCAAATTTCATCAAAATTAGACATACATAGCATCTTTGGTGCATCAAATACCTTAAATCGGGCGAAAATAAATATGGGAGCTATATCCAAATCTGAACCGATTTTGTAATAATTGGGCACACTTATTTCTAGACCAAATTCCGTAACACATTCCAAATTTCATTGACATCGGACATATACAACGTCTTTTGTGCACCAAATACCAAAAATCGGCCAAAAATTTATATGGAGCTATATCCAAATCTGAACCGATTTTTATATAATTGGGCACATTTATCTATAGACCTAATTCCGTAACACATTCCAAATTCCATTAAAATTGGACAGATACAGCGTGTTTGGTGCATCAAATACTTCAAATCGGCCGAAAATATATATGGGAGCTATATCCAAATCTGAACCGATTTCGATATAATTTAGCACATTTATCTATAGACCTAATTCCATCACACATTCCAAATTTCATCGAAATTGGACAGATACAGCGTGTTTGGTGCATCAAATACCTCAAATCGGCCGAAAATATATATGGGAGCTATATCCAAATCTCAACCGATTTTCACCAAAAGCAATAGCGTTCTTCATTAGGCTAAAAAATGATCTTCCCCAATTTTCAGCCAAATCGGACAAAAAATGCGACCTGTACGTTGCGAACGAACGGACGGACATGCATACATCAACTCAGAAAGTGATTCAATGCATATCCTTAGAAGGAACTATGGGTCTATCTATTTTCCTTAGGCATGTTACATACAAATGCACTAACACTTACCACAGGGTGGTGTAGGGTATAAAAATTGTATGGTAGTAAAAATTAGTAGTTTTTTGCAAGTTCTGGAACAGATATAAAATTTCAAAATTTATTATTATAATTTTGTTTAAATTTTCCCTATTAAGATTTATTTTCCCCATTAAGATTTATATTCTATTTAAGATTTATGTTTATTAAATCAAGTTGAGCTGAATGATCTAATAATAACAATTATTTTATCTTAAGTTATATCCTTTTATTTAACTCCCTCCTGTGTATGTATATTTATGTACATTATTAAATGAAAAAAAAATAACAACACCATATAGCAATATATACGACATACCATCAATACTGAAACAAAAATCGAAAATACTTTACAAAATACTACAATATTTATTTTATTGAAATAATTGAAGAGAAATATGAAAATATTAAAAAGCTTATTAAGTGGTTGTATGTGTTGATGAAGTTACAAAACCTTTATGATATTGATTTTAAAATACTAAACAATAAGACAAACACTAACTATTTACAAAATACATTTTTTGTATATATTTATGTAATTAGTATAATTTATTTATTATAATTTTATTATTACAAACAGAGAAACGAAAATCTATGACAAATGTTTAAATAATTAACACATGGATATTTTAAGACAAGATGTTAACTATATTACTATTTTTATATATGTATGTATTGCTAGCAGGCCCTGGTCGGCGTTGCTGGCCGGCCGTTTTGTTTTTATTGTCAATTTTTTTTTAGGGCTTTATAGTTTACGATTCAAAAATAGGTATTTTTCGAGGATCATTGAGGATTTTAAGATAAATTTAACTGTGATCATCAGAGCAGATTTTAACTGTAATCATTTCTTTCTCTAATGGACTTTGTCGGATATTTGATGCTCTTTAGGATTGATAATCGTCCCTGTTCCCTACCTTTATCATAATGCGATCTTTTCATAAAAGATATACGCTTCTTTTACCGTTGAATTTCAACATTTAAGGCAATTTGTAAATATCTCCTTTTATAAATAGCGGAGGTACAGTGCCACCCCCGAAATTTATGTCTAGTGTACCACTGCAAATTCCAGAAAAGTTCATAAAAATCGGTTCGTTAGTTTTCGAGATATAACATATTTAAAAAGTGGCCGTGGTCGGGACTTCTGTTCCCAACTAAGAATATTTGATTAGGAAAAAACACATTTGTCTCCCAAATTAATTTTCTATCCGATGCGTTCAATTTTAAAACAATAGGGCCCTCCGAAATTCTCTGAAACTGTTCTAGCCTCCTCAATGTACACACACAAACAGATGGATGGGTGTAAACAACTAATGGGACAGATGTAATAAATAAGAAGAAGGCGACTATATGATACCCTACACCATCACATTTCAATATCATTTAGCGAAATTTTTTCTAGACCAAGTTTCGTCAAATTTGCCAAATTCCGTAAACATGTCGAGAACTCCGATAGCGACCGTCATTCAAAGCGAATGGACCTGACGGAATTTCAATGGTGATGCTAAAACAGCTGGATGACCCGGGAGTCGAGTATTTAAGTAAGGTCCTCAACTTATCGTAGCCACCCTAATTGTTCCCGAAGCCTGGAAGATGGGCAGGTTGGTCCCAGCAAAGGTGAATCATACAGGCCGATTTCACTTCTATCGCCAGTAGCAAAGATACTCGAAGCGTTATTCCTCCCTAGCATCAGCAATTGTTATCCAGTTGCGGATCTTCAACACGGGTTCCAGACTCAACCTGGACCAAACATGCCACAGAACAGTAATGGTGGCATTGGATCTGACCAAAGCGTTTGATACGGTCAGCCATGCTAGGCTGTACGAGGATATCGAAAATACTACCCTCTGGCCATGTCTGAAGCGCTGGGTCATCAACTATTTGTGTGGTCGCCAGTCATACGTGGAATTCAGAGACAGGAAGTACAACCCCCGTAGAGTGAAGCAGGGAGTTCACGAAGGAGGGGTGATATCACCGGAAATGTTTAACCTTTCTGAAATTCCACGCCCTTCCGACGGCATTGAGTTAATTACATATCCGCGTTTGATACGGTCAGCCATGCTATGCTGTTCGAGGATATCGAGAATACTACTCTCCGGCCTTGTCTGAAAAGCTGGGTCATCAACTATTTGTGTGGTCCCCAGTCATACGTGGAATTCAGAGGCAGGAAGTCCAAACCACGTAGAGTGAAGCAGGGAGTTCCCCAGGTTAGATAGTTCCGGAGATATCACCCCTCATATCTCCGGAAATGTTTAACCTCAACCTTTCTGCAAATCCACGCCCTTCCGACGGCATTGAGTTAATTACGTACGCGGATGGTTGTACACTCATGGCATCAGGTCCTAACATCGGTAACATTTGTGACAGGCTAAACGCATATATCATTCATCTTGTAGAGTTTTCCACCACTAAGTCAACAGCCACACTGTTCACCACATGGACGGCGCAAATAAAGCTCCCACTGAATGTGCAGGTTGACGGTTCAATTATTCCGACCACAAACTACCCCAAAGTCCTGGGGATCACATTCGATAGAATGTATAGGTCGTCCGAATATGTTACAGTTATCTCCGATAAGTTGAGAAACAGGAACAAGGTCCTCAAGTTCCTAGCCGGCAGCACTTGGGGATGCGGATAAAGAAAGCTTGTTAATCACATACAACGCGATAGGTAGGTCTGTGGTAAGCTAAGCGGCGCCAGTGTGGTTTGCTAATGCCAGAATGCTGCCCTGACAACAGCAACAGGGTGTCACCTCATGTCTTGAGTGGACCGACACAACAGGATGTTGACGATGCAGAACTTGCTAGGATGCTATAGGGACAATACCACCCAAATCACCATATGGTGGATATGCCCAAACCCCCCAGTCAAGTCAGGGAGGATTATCGAGAGAACACCTAGATCAACGGTCTTATCAGGCAGGTTTGAATGATATTCACACTGATGCGGTCGCTGAGGCTCTAGAAGCCTATAGTGCGCATATCGTCCTCAAAGATCATCCACCACCCGTGGCAGCGGAAGAGCAACAGATGCCAAGGCAAACAAGAATTGTGTTGGCACAACTAAGATCTGGTTGGTACAGCCGCCTCAATTTTTACTGAGCCAAGATTGATGGCAACGCAGAATATCTACCCAGCATGCGGTATCGGTCCGCATAATACGCAGCACCTTTTTAACTGCCCAGCCAACCTGACTCCACTCTCACTTTGGACGGATCCTATTCAGGTGTGGTCCTTTCTGAACTTGAAGCTGGAGACAGAGCCGAATCAATAAAATGAAGACATACACATACATGTAGAAGCTGCTACAACACACTGTTAGATGTTCTGGCACAGCAACCTGCAATATACCTATGGCAGTAATCCTGAATGCGACTAAGACCAGAGCACCTTCGAAGTGCACCCATTCCCTACATTTGGTGGATGCGGATCTGGCAAACGGAACAGATCCAAACTGGTCCGGGTTTCGTCTTTATTCCGACACGGATCAAAGGAGCTCGGAATAGGCATTCCGGGATAAATTGCCGCTTCCATGGTGATAAAATACACTAACACAATCACATAATTGTTGAGGTGACGGTCTCTGGTCGAAGATTCCTGCAAGTCAATCCGGTGCATAGCACCGACCGATGTGGAATTGTTTGACCACTGGTTGTGAGTTTGGTTGGTCGACTGAGGACTAGATTGAAGTAGTTAACGCCGTCACAGACCCATCATGCACTATGTCGGTTGGTTCCCTCTGTTCATAAACTGACTTACCTCTATCATCTTTTTGCCGGCTTTTTGAAGTTAAAACACGCACCCTCATCATAAATTAGAGTCTACAGAAGTTGTGAGCCTGAGAAACTTTACGCTCAGGAGGGACCCATTCATTGCCCTACTCTGTTTTAGAGTTCTGTGTCTTCTCAATATATTTGTTGTTATTGGTCAATGTTTTAGTATAACCGTCTATAGCAGGTTTAGATGTAAAATGATTGTAGGCAAATTTTCCAAACGAATTACCTGCAATGTGGCATATCTATTGACAAAGGTTTAGATTTATAGGGAACATCCACACTTGGCTCAAAAATTTCCAAAGGGTGGTATATTTCTTAGCAAGAACAAGTAAGAACGGCTTTAAGTTCGGCCAGGCCGAACTTGTTAAACCCTCCACCACAATTTGTATTGAAGTAAAATGAAACAATTAGTTTCATTTCGTTTATGAAGAAGACTAAATAGCAAAAATCAGCAAGTTCGGTAAAACAATGTGGTTAACCTTCAAAATATCGAAATTCGGGAGGTATCGTTCCATGGGGGCTACATCAAAACGTCAATCTATAGACTCAAAGAATACCAAATACCAAATTTCCAATATTTCGGAAAAACCTTCAAAATACCGAAAATCAAGAAGTACGCTTCTATGGGGGATATAGGAATCCGAGGACCTATACCGATAATTCTCTTCTGGCATATTTTATAACCCCATGGAAGACTAAATAACAAATTTCAGTCTTTCGGCGGGATATTAACGTCACAAACCTCAAAATTACGAAAATCTGTCAGAAAGGCTTTTATCACCAACAAAGACTAAATACCAAATTTCAGCCATTTCTGAGACATATTGAAGTCACAACCTTTAAAACACCGAAAATCGGGAGGAACCGTTCTATGGGGGATATATAAAGGCATGGGCCTATACCGACAAATTTCATATGGAACGTTTAGTACCCCAAATGAAGACCAAATACCAAATTTCAGCCATTTCGCTGGAATATTGAGGTCACAACCTTCAAAATACCGGAAATAGGAAGGTACCATTCTATGGGGGCTATAGTAAGGCGTGGACCTATACCGACAAGTTTCATATGGAATGTTTAATACCAAAATGAAGACCAAACACCAAATTTCAGCCATTTCGCTGGAATATTGAGGTCACAACCTTCAAAATACCGGAAATAGGGAGGTACTGTTCTATGGGGGCTATAGTAAGGCGTGGACCTGTACCGACAAGTTTCCGGGGAAAGTTTTGAACCCCCAACGAGGACTAAGTACCACATTTCTGCCATTTGTGAGGAATATTGAGGCCACAACTTTCAAAATGCCGAAAATCGGGAGGTACCGTTGTATGGGGACTCTATGAAGAAGTGTACCTATACCGAAAAATTTCATATGGAATGTTTAATACCCCAAATGACAACAAAATACCAAATTTCAGTCATTTCGCAGGAATATTGAGGCCACAACCTTCAAAATACCGGAAATAGGGAGGTACTGTTCTATGGGGGCTATAGTAAGGCGTGGACCTGTACCGACAAGTTTCTATGGGATAGTTTTGTACTCCAAACGAAGACTAAATACTAAATTTCAGCCATTTCTGAGGAATATTGAGGCCACAACCTTCAAACCACCGAAAATCAGGAGGTACGGTTCTATGGGGGCTATATAAAGGCGTGGGCCTATACCGACAAATTTCATATGGAACGTTTAGTATCCCAAATGAAGACCAAATACCATGTTTCAGCCAATTCCGTGGATTATTGTGGCCACAACCTTCAAAATACCGGAAATAGCGAGGTACCGTTGTATGGGGGCTATATAAAAGCATGGGCCTATAACGTCAAATTTCATATGGAACGTTCAATACCCCAAATGCAGACCAAATACAAAATTTCAACCATTTCTGAGGAATATTAAAGCCACAACCTTCAAAACACCGAAAATCGGGAGTATCCGTTCTATGGGGGCTATAGTAAGGCATGGACCTGCACCGACAAGTTTCTGTGGGAAAGTTTTATACCCCAAACCAAGACTAAATACCAAATTTCAGCCATTTCTGAGGAATATTTAGGACACAACTTTCAAAATACCGAAAATCGGGAGGTACCGTTCTATGGGGGCTATATGAAAGCGTGAACTTATACCGACAAATTTCTGGGGGAAAGTTTTGTACCCCCAACAAAAACTAAGTACCAAATTTCAGCCATTTCTGAGGAATATTTAGGACACAACTTTCAAAATACCGAAAATCGGGAGGTACCGTTCTATGGGGGCTATATGAAAGCGTGAACTTATACCGACAAATTTCTGGGGGAAAGTTTTGTACCCCCAACAAAAACTAAGTACCAAATTTCAGCCATTTCGGTGTGATAATGAGGCTAAAATCTTCTAAATACCGAAAATCTGGTGGTACCGTTCTATGGGGACTATATCAAAACGTGGACCGATATAGTCCATTTCCAATACCAAGAGTAATAGAAACTTCTTACTTACTTAGCTGGCCCATTTATTCCATAGACCGAACTAAGGAAAGGTCTCCAATTCTCTCTGTTTAGTGCTTCGCTTTCTGGAATACCGCGCCATGTCATCTCTTCATGCACTTGTATGCGCCATCTATTCTTTGGCCTGCCAGTTCTGCGTGCACCGTCATGTGGCTCGAATTTATACGCCTTTTTAGCGGGTTCATCATCGCTCATTCTTATTATATGGCCTAGCCAACTGCATCTCGATACGTTTGTCTATACTGATGTCGTTGTATAGCAGATACATCTCGTGGTTCATACGACGTCGATATTCACCGTCAACGCAGATCGGTCCGTAGATCTTTCGAAGAATTTTTCTCTCAATCACGCCAAACACTGCCTTATCTGCTTGCGCAAGTACCAAGGCTTCGAAACCATACCTGAGCACGGGTAGTATCAGTGTTTTGTAAAGCGTTATTTTTGTTTGACGAGTTGTGGCTTTGTTTTTAAAGTGCTTACTTAAGCCAAACTAGCATCTGTTGGCCAATACAATTCTTCTTTTTATTTCACAACTGATGTCGTTTGTTGTGTTTACGGCGGTGTCGCGGTATACGAAGTCTTTTACTACCTCAAAATTATAGGAACCAACTTCAACAGTTGGTCCGATCTCAATGCGCGTCGACACCATCAGCTTGGTCTTCTCTCCGTTTACAGCCAGACCCACTTTAGCAGATTCTTCTTCGACCTTCATAAAGGTATCGGTTACTTCTTTTACTGATCGTCCCATGGTGTCTATATCATCAGCATAATCAAGTAGCATGTAGATATTGGTGTAGATTGTGCCACTTCTTTTGACGTTTGCCTCTCGTATAACCTTTTCTAGTAGGATGTTTAAAAGATCACACGAAAGGCTGTCTCCTTGCCTAAAACCTCTTTTGGTACAAAACTCTTCGGAGAGGTTCTTTCCTATTCCAACTGAAGATCTTGTGTCAGTTAGAGTCATTTTACAAAGCCGAATGAGCTTTGCGGGGATACCAAATTCAGACATGGCTTGGAATACTTCTGAACGTAGAGGGCTGTCGAAGGCTGCTTTATAATCGACAAAAAGGTGGAAGTTGTCGATCTGCATCTCTTGGGTCTTCTCCAGGATTTGCCGCAGGATAAATATCTGGTCAATGGTGGACTTGCCAGGTCTAAAGCCACATTGGTATGGTCCAATTATTTCGTTGACCATGGGCTTTATTCGTTCGCACAATATCACTTACACTATCTTGTAGGCGATATGGAGAAGACTTATGCCCCTATAGTTGGAGCATAAAGTCTTATCTCCTTTTTTATGGACGGGACACAGGATGCCAGATGGAGCCAACTAGCTGATGCATACACCTTATCGGCGTGTCGCCTCCGGTTTTAAACAGCTCGGCTGGTAGGCCATCAGCTCCTGCTGCCTTATTATTCTTCAGCCGGTTTATTGCTGTGTTTACCTCATCTTGGTCGGGTGGTATACATTCAATACCATTTTCTGGGATTGGATCTGTGGTATCTTCGTCGACTTCGCTACTATTGGATACCAACAGTTTGGAAAAATGCTCTTTCCATATCCTTAGCACACTATCTGTATCAGTTACCAGGTTACCTTGCTGGTCTCTACAGGAGGATGTGTTTGTACCAAAGCCATCTGTTTGATGTTTCACTCTTTGGTAGAATTTTCGGACTTCATTCTGGCTCCTGTACATCTCCATTTGTTCACACTCCCGCTTTTTCATCTCTCTCTTTTAACTGCGTAAAAGTCGCTTCTCCTCCCTCCTTTTCTCCCGATACCTCTCTCGTGCGCTACGCGTTGCTACTGATTGTAAAGTAGCCCTATATGCCGCATTTTTCTCGTCGGTAGCAGCACGACACTCCTGGTAATACCATGGATTCCTTGGTGGAGGTCTTTGGTATCCAAGTATGGAGTATGCAATGTTTTGCCATTGTCCTGATATATTATCGGGACGAGGAGTGCTTTGATTAACCGGGTGTGTACCTTTGCTGCAACAAAGTAGTGGTCCGAGTCTATGTTTACTCCTCGGAACGAACGCACATCCAACACGATCGATGCATGTCTTCCATCTATCACAACGTGATCAATATGATTTCTTGTTCTTTGATCTGGAGACAGCCAGGGGCCCTAATAAATATCGAGATTTTGAAATCTGGTGCTGCTAACTACCATGTTTTATGCAGCTGCAAAGTCTGTCAGCCTCATACCATTGTCAGATGTTTCACTGTGGAGACTAAATTTTCCGACTGTTGCGCCAAAGACATTTTCCTTTCCAATTTCGGTATTAAAATCGCTTAGAATAATTTTAATGGCATAGGTAGGACAACGGTCATATGTTTCTTCTAAGCGCTCATAAAATATATCTTTGGTCAGTTTGTCCTTGTTTTCAGTGGGAGCATGAGCGCAAATAAAGCTGATGTGGATGAATTTTGCTTTTATTCGAATTGCAGCGAGTCATTCATTCACTGGGGTGAAGCTGGAGACCAGATGTTTTAACCTCCGACCAACTACAAATCCGCAACCAAACTCATGCTTTGTGTCATGGCAGCTATAATACAGTGCGCCACCTTTAGGTGTTGTTGTGACGCCTTTCCCGTTCCATCGTATTTCCTGTATGACAGAATTGTCGGTCTGGTACTTTTCAAGTACATCTGCCAATGCGTAAACTGCACCTTCTCTATAAAGAGTGCGAACATTCCAGGTGCAGATTCGCAGATCATGGTCCTTAAAACTTTTGCGGGGTTCGTCAACTTTTGAGGGGTTTGTTTTTTCTTTTCTTTTGTTTTTTCATAGTAGGCTGTTTTTTCTTGGGGTTGGTTACTAACCCGACGCCCAAACTCCAGTTTTTAACGTTCTTATGGGTGAACGCGCGGCACATTTTAGCTCATTACCTTTAACGGGTGTTAAAGGTAGCTTCCCCAGGTGACACCACAGGGAAGTCAGTGTCCATTTTAGATGAAAAAGGGACCAAGATATATCCTGGACTTTGCCATGTTAAAGCTGGTCAGGACCGTTCCTTGGTATCTTCCATCCCCTACGTCACCTGAAGAAGACTAAATACCAAATTTCAGCAAGTTCGGTAAAACAATGTGGCTAACCTACAAAATACCGAAATTCGGTAGGTACCGTTCCATGGGGGCTATATCAAAACGTCAATCTATAGACTCAAAGAAGGCTAAATACCAAATTTCCGATATTTCGGTAAAACCTCGAAAATACCGAAAATCAAGAAGTACGCTTCTATGGGGGATATAGGAACCCGCGGACCTATACCGATAATACTCTTCTGGAATATTTTATAACCACATGGAAGACTAAATAAAAAATTACAGTCTTTCGGCGGGATATTGACGTCACAACCTTCAGAATTACGAAAAACACTTAGAAAGGCTTCAAAACGCTTTCAGCCATTTCTGAGGAAAATTGAGGACACAATCTTCAAAACACCTTTAAACCACCGAAAATCGGGAGGTACCGTCCTATGGGGGCTATAGTAAGGCGTGGACCTGTACCGACAAGTTTCTGTGGGAAAGTTTTATACTCCAATAGAAGCCTAAATACCAAATTTCAGCCATTTCTGAGAAATATTGAGGCCACAACCTTCAAAACACCGAATATCGGGAGGTATGTTCTATGGGGACTCTATGTAGGCGTGGACCTATGCCGACAAATTTCATATGGAACGTTGAGGACCCCAAATGAAGACCAAATACCAAATTTCAGCAATTTCTGTGGATTATTGTGGTCACAACCTTCAAAACACTGAAAATCGGGAGGATCCATTCTATGGGGGCTATAGTAAGGCGTGGACCTGTACCGACAAGTTTCTGTGGGAAAGTTTTATACCCCAAACGAAGACCAAATACCAAATTTCATCCATTTCTGAGGAATATTGAAGCCACAATATTCAAAACACCGAAAATCGGGAGGTACCGTTCTATGGGGCTATATAAAGGCATGGGCCTATACCGAACAATTTTATTATGGAACGTTTAGTACCACAAATGAAGACTAAATACCAAATTTCAGCCATGTCTGGATTATTGTGGCCACAACCTTCAAAATACCAATAATCGGGAGGTACCGTTCTAGGTACCGTTCTATGGGGGCTATAGTAAGGCATTGGCCTATACCGACAAATTGCATATGAAACGTTTAGTACCCCAAATGAAGACCAAATACCAAATTTTAGCCATTTCTGAGGAATATTGAGGCCACAACCTTCAAAACACTGAAAATCGGGAGGATCCATTCTATGGGGGCTAAAGTAAGGCGTAGACCCGCACCGATAAGTTTCTGTGGGAAAGTTTTATACCCCAAAGGAAGACCAAATACCAAAGTTCAGCCATTTCGCTGGAATATTGAGGCCACAACCTTCAAAATACCGAAAATCGGGATGTACCGTTCTATGGGGGCTATATGAAGGCGTGGACTTATACCGACAAATTTCTGGGGGAAAGTTTTATACCCCAAACGATGGCTAAATACAAAATTTCAGCCTTTTCTTTGTAATATTGAAGCCACAACTTTCAAAATACCGAAAATCGGGAGGTACCCTTCTATGGGGGATATATGAAGGCGTGAACTTATACCGACAAATTTCATATGGAACCTTAAATACCCAAAATGAAGACCAAATACCAAATTTCAGCCATTTCTGTGGATTATTGTGGCCACAACCTTCAAAATGGCGAAAATCGGGAGGTACCGTTCTATGGGGGTTATATGAAGGAGTGAACTTATACAGACAAATTTCATATGGAACGTTAAATACCACAAATGAAGACCAAATACCAAATTTCTGTGGATTATTGTTGCCACAATCTTCAAAATACCGAAAATCGGGAGGTAACGTTCTATGGAGGCTATATGAAGGCTTGAACTTATACCGACAAATTTCTGGGGTAAAGTTTTGTTCCCCCAACGAAGACTAAGTATCAAATTTCAGCCATTTCGGTGTGATAATGAGGCTAAAACCTTCAGAATACCGAAAATCGGTTGGTACCGTTCTATGGGGGCTATATCAAATATACCAAATTACAAAGCTCTATCTTAAAAAATTCGAGCTGTATATTGATTTGTCGACTTAGAATGTTAGCCTGATCACGAATATATCAGGATTTTTGAGTGAAATCGGACACTTTTTCTAGATGAGGTTTTTGATTTCCTTTTTTTATACCCTACACCACTATGTGGGGAGGGTATTATAAGTTGGTTTTGGCCAAAAAGTTTGTAACGCATCGAAATAATGGTCGTAGACCCATACTTATATATATCAAAATGAATGTCTCGACGAGCTGAGTCGATCTGGCTATGTGTGTCCGTCCGTCCGTCCGTCTGTCCATCTAAACCTTGTAATCACGCTACAGGTCGCAATTTTGATCGGATCGTCACGAAATTTTGGGTGATGATGGGGGTCCCGGAGGGGAAGAAGCCTATTGATTTTGGTGATGGTCGGATAATATTTAGGGGTCGGAATGGGCAAAAAACTTATGTGGATAAAAAGACAACGTTTTTTTCCAAAGCGAATATCTCAGCTTCTATATGGGGTATACCAATATAGAAAATATCACCTTTCTAATGATGTAAAGTAGGTTCTTGTAGGTGATCAAATAACGAAGATATCACAATAGTCGCAAATAAACCCCAAATTTTCATGCTTGCGATTTTAGTTATAATGACGAATATGACAGCTTCGGCTGGGGACTTTCCAAAAGCAAAGCCTGACTATGAAAGTAGAAGATTCCACCTTTGCAAAACCTGACAATGAAAGTAGAAAATACCACCTTTCTAACGATGTAAAGTAAGTTCTCGTGGGTGATCAAACAACGAAGATATCACAATAGTCGCAAATTAAACCCAAATTTTCATTTTTTCGATTTTAGTTGTAATGACGAATATCATAGCTTTGGTTGGATACTTTCCAAAAGCAAAGCCTTACTATGAAAGTAGAAGATCCCATCTTTACAATGATGCAAAATAGGTCGGCGTAGGTGACCAAATAACGGAGATATCGCAATATTCGGTAATACATCCCATTTTTCCATTTTTTTCGAAATCACGCTACTGGGCGCAATTTTGATCGGATCGTCACGCAATTTCGAGGCTTTATGAGGGTCTCACAGAGGAAGAAGCCTTTTGATTTTGATGATGGTCGGATAATATTTAGGGGCCGGAATGAGCAAAAACTTTATTTGCTGAAAAAGTCAACATTTTATTCCAAAGCAAATATCTCAGCGTCTCTAAGGGATCTACAAAAAGCAAAACCTGGCAATGAAAGTAGAAAATATCGCCTTTACAACGATGTAACGTAGGTTGTCGTAGGTGGTCAAACAACGAAGATATCGCAATAGTCGCTAATAACTTCTCATTTTTGCGATTTTAATAGTAATGACGGATATCACACCTTTGGTTGGGGACCTGCTAAAAGCAAAGCCTGACTAAGAAAGTAGAAAATCCCATATTTAAAATTATGCAAAGTAGGTTGGCGTATGTAGTCAAATAATAGAGATATCGCAGTAGTCGTTAATGTATCCCTTTTTCCACTTTTTCTGCAATCACACTACAGGTCGGAATTTTGATCGGATCATCACGAAATTTTCTCACAGAGATAGAAGCCTATTGATGTTGGTGATGTCGACAGTAGTCAAATATAAAATTAAATATTAATTATTTTGGTTCAGTTCGCCTTAAGTCATTTGGTATAAAAACCAGATAGGTGAAAACTTTCGTATCTTCATAAACGAAATGTTTTCGAGGGAAAAGATTATTCACAGAGGTAGTGGTGTAGGGTATCACATAGTCGCCCCCGTACCGACTATAGCCTTTTCTCACTTGTTTTTGGCTGTGGTGATGCTGCTCATCAGCAAAACATTTTAGTATATTTTCAGAATTTTTTGACTAACGGTTCCAGAGATATCGCGCCTTGAAAAAGTCAAATACTGTAAAAAACTATGTGCAAAGAAATACTCATAACTTCTTTAATTTTGGTCCAAATAGAAAAAAATCTTTATTTTGTATTTTTTTTTTGTTTTATCAGCTATCTAATAAAAAATAGAAAAAAATTGTGCACAATGGGCTTGGATGCAATTTTTGCGATTTAAAATTTAAGATCAATTTTTATCAATGATTGTACTCTTCGATTTTCTTGAAATTTTTTGTATTAAACTACGATTAATTACTAAAATGTTAAGACCTATTTGGTAGTGGGATTCGAATGATTACTATTTTTTCTTAATTTTTTAAAATTTGTCAATACAATTTTTTTGACGAAGTAGAAAATGTAATTTTGTTTTTTTCTTTTTGTTTTTGGATTTTTTTTTAAAAATTGCAAATACAAACGAGTTCGAAATTCTGATTTCAACAAACAACCAAAACAAATTAAAACAACTCTAATACTATTTGAAAATAATTTCTCTTTTAGTGCAAACTTTTATATAATTTTTTTCTCTTTTTTGTTTTATTTTTCTTTTTATGTACACTTTAAAATAATTACTAAATCTTCTATTGAAGTTAGAAATAATTAAAAAAACAACAACAAACTCCAAATTAAATTCAAAATTAAACTAACTAACTATTCTATAAGAATTCTGTTTTTTTATTAAATCAAAGAAAATTGCTCTTAAAACAATTTCTAATTCTAATCGCGATATAAATCAAATTTATATTTAGTTTATGGTTTACAAAAAATAAAATTAAAGTCCTTCCTATTATAAAATTATTAAATAAAAAATTGGCTAACTATAATTATTTATAAGAGATTTATGTATAGATGAAAAATCAACAAAAATATAATTTGATATAATTTTTTTTTAAATAAATTAAGATGTGTGTCTAAAGCCAAAAGTAAAAATAAATTAAAACAACAATACCAACAAAAAACACAACAAACGAAAGTTATCACATAAGAGGAAAGGCCTTCCAATAGGTTTAGTAATTAACAAAAAAAAAAAAAATTAAAAAATACAATTTATTTTTTAAGTAATAAAAATTGGTAAATAAAATACATTTTTAATTTTTAATAATTTTTCCTTGGGTGTATAGTTTATAATTTAGATTAAAATTAAAAAAAAAAAATAATAAATATTTATTTAAGTAAAATATTTATTAACGACAATTGAATAAAAAATAATCATTGAAACTCTTATGATTGGGCCAGACTTTCTTCCCCCCCTTTGGTTAGTCACAAAAAGTCTATTTGAATATCAAAATTTAGTTTTTAAATTAAATAAATAGAAATAAATAAAAAGTGAATTGGAAATATGACATGACATTGAATAACAAATTACTTTAACAACAAAACAAACTTAACATAACAAATAACAACAACAAAAATAAACTTTATTAATGTGTAGGTTAGCTAAAATTGGTAATTTTGAAAAAATTAATAATAATTATAAAATAATAAAAAATGACAAACAAACAAAAACAACAACAAATAATAATTAGTATGAAAACTAAAAATTTGTATAGAAATGGAATGGAAATCAATAAAAAAATTAACCACAAAAGTAAGGTTAGAATAAATGGGAACCCAGCAAAAATACTCCTTACAAAATTCCCTACTAACCCATTATTTTAACAAGGGCATGTCGCTCGAAAAAAGTTGATATTTTTGGCCACTTAAATATGTAGTTAAATAAGTAGTTACCAAAAGTCGTGACTAACTACTTATATCTTCTTCTTCTTCTTGGATGGCTTTTGTATTAAACAGAACGTCTTGTTCCATAAGCCGAACTAAGAATAGATTTCCAAACGCACCGATCTTTTACTTTACATATCCAATTTTGGATGCCATGTTCTGTGATATCTTCTTTAACTTGGTCCTTCCATCGGAGTTTTGGCCTTCCCTTGGGGCGTATACCGTCGAGTGGCTCGTATTCAAATGCCTTTTTGGCGGGGGCATCATTATTTATTCTGCTGACATGGCCAAGCCAACGCAATCGTTGTAGTTTGATACGTTTTACTATATCGATGTCGGTCGGCTGGTATAGCTCGTGGTTCATACGACGTCGGTATTCACCGTCAACGCATATTGGTCCATAAATCTTTCGAAGAATTTTTCTGTCAAACACACCAAGTCCTGCCTCATCTGCTTTTGCAAGTACCCATGCTTCAGATACATACATAAGTACGGGTAGTATCAGTGTCTGGTAGAGCGTAAGTTTTGTTTGACGAGAGGTGGTTTTACATATTTTTAAACTGTTTACTTAGACCAAAGTAGCATCTGTTGGCCAATATTATTCTTCTTTTGATTTCAAAACTGATGTTGTTCGTTTTATTTATGGCGGTGCCGAGGTAAATAAAGTCATTTACTACCTCAAAATCGTAGTTCTGAACATCAACAGTTGGTCCGAGTCTACTGGACGTCTTGCGTGTTGATATCATAAACATTATCTTATCGCCGTTGACTGCCAGACCCACTTTGGCAGACTCTTTTTCAATTTTCGCAAAGGTGGCTGTTGCGGATCGAGTTGATCGGCCTATTATATCAATATCGTCTGCGTAGGCCAGTAACATTATATCCTTATTGTATATAGTGCTATTTTTATACCCTCAGCATTTATGCTAACGAGGGTATATACACTTTCATACGGGCAAAATGTGCCTCATCGAAATAATGGTTTTAGACCCCAAGTATGTTTGGACGAAATGTGTTTCAGACAATTTGGAGTCGATTGAGCAATGTTCGTCCGTCTGTCTGTCCGTCTGTCTGTCCGTCCGTCTGTCTGGCTGGCTGGAGCGCACGATAACTCTCGAACGGATAAACCGATTCGGTTCAAATTTTGGCTTTCGTAATATTTTGTCCAAACTTAGTTTAAGTTCGAAGATGGGCTATATCGGTCCACTCCTTCTGGTACCTCCCACACAAAAGTTCGAAAATGTTCGGAAAATTTGTGCGCACGATAACTCATGAAGGGAGTAACCGATTTGGTCCATACTTTGCACATCCTGAAATGTGTACCAGACTTAGTTAGGGTTTCAATATGGACTCAATCGGTCCACTCCTTCGGGTATCTCCCACACAAAATTTCGGAAAAGTTCAGTTCAGGGCCATCTCTCGAATCGCTTTGATTTTTGTTTTAGCAACTTGTATTAACTGCCCCCCATACGACGGTACAAGTTTTATTTGGGGCAAGTCCATACTTCCTGAGAAAATAGCATAAAAGTTGCAAAAAACCCCTATGACACCTCGGGAGGTGGTTGGAGCGCAAGATAACTCTAGAACGGATCTGCCGATTCGGTCCAACATTTGGCCTTAGTAATATTTTGTCCAAACATAGTTTAAGTTTGAAGATAAGCCATATCGGTCCACTCCTTCAGGTACCTCCCCCACAAAAGTTCAAAAATGTTCGGAAAAATTGTTCGTACGGTAACCCTTGAAGGGATTTGCCGAATTGGTCCATACTTTACATATCCTAATATAACTACCAGATGTAGATCTGGTTCAAATATGGACTATATTTTTCCACTCCATCCGGTACCTCCCACACAACATTTCGGATAAGTTCACTTTAATACCTGCTGCATTCGCTGCCTCAATTACGATGGTAAAAGTTTTTTTCAGGGGCAAGTCCATACTTCTTGAGCAAACAGCTCGAAGGTTGTAAAAACCCCCTATGACACCATATGTAGTGGCTGGAGATCCACTTCCATAATGGTTTTAGTATTTCCTCCGCAAAACTTTTGATCTTTAATCCTAATCAACATTTTTCCGGTTCAAACGCTCAAAATTGTAAAAACCCCCTAAATACATACGTTTTTTGGGAAATAATTATTTCAATATACACAGGCTGAGGGTATATCTCGGTCGGCAAAGCTTTTTTACTTGTTATCTCTATCGGTATATACATTCGATTCTCGTATGACCTTTTCCAATAGAATGTTAAATAGGTCACACGATAGGCTGTCACCTTGCCTGAAACCTCGTTTCGTTTCAAAAGGTTCCGAGAGGTTCTTTCCTACTTTAACAGCTGATCTTGTATTAGCCAATGTCATCCTGCATAATCGTATAAGTTTTGCAGTTATACCAAACTCAGACATGGCTTGAAACACCTTTGATCGAATTGGCCTGTCGAAGGCGGCCTTACAGTCGACGAACAGATGGTATGTGTCGATCTGTCTTTCGTGGGTCTTCTTCAGTATTTGGCGCAGTGTGAAGATTTGGTCAATTGTCGATGTACCAGGTCTAAAACCGCATTGGTATGACCCAATTATGTTATTGACCATGGGTTTTAAACGTTCACACAGCACACTCGACAGCACTTTGTATGCGATTGGGAGCAGACTTATGCCTCTGTAGTTTGTACACACCGTCTTGTCTCGTTTCTTGTGTACGGGACATAGGAGGCTGAGGTTCCAATCGTTGGGTATGCTCTCTTCCTGCCAAATTTCGGTAATTAACTGATGCAAGGAGTATGCATCAACATTTCGCCACCAGTCTTGAACAGTTCGGCGGGTAGCCCATCAGCTCCTGCTGCTTTATTGTTTTTCAGCCGATTAATTGCTGACATGACCTCGCTTTGGCTAGGTGGAAGACATTAAACGTCGTCGTTTGCGATTGGTTCTGGTGTATCTTCATCGCCGCCCATATTCGATACTAAGAGCTTCATGAAATGCTCCTTCCAGATCCTCAGTACGCTATCTGTATCAGTTACCAGATTCCCTTCATGATCTTTGCAGGAGAATGTGCCTGCACCATACCCTTCAGTCTGGTGTTTTACACTCTGGTAAAATTTGCGGATTTCATTCTGATTCCTGGACATCTCGAGTTTCTCAGGCTCACGTTTTTCTTGCTCTTTCTTTTTTCTTCTGAAAATACGTTTCTCCTCTCTCCTCTTCTCCCGATATTTTTCTTTCGCGCTTCGTGTTGCTACTGAATGCAGGGTTGCTCTGTATGCCGCGTTCTTTTCTTCAGTAGCCTTACGGCACTCCTGATCGTACCATAGATTTTTAGGTGATGGTTTTTGGTACCCAATCACAGATTTTGCGGCAGTTTGAAGTGATTGGGCTATTCTTTGCCACCGCGCTTCCACATTATCGGGACAAGCAGTTCCGTCTTCCAGCATGTGAGTCAGTTGAGCGGAATAGGCTTGTGCTATCTGTTGTGTTTGCAGCTTCTCGACATCCAGCTTCCGTCCAGTGTTAGATCGCACTTTTGCCGCAACATTAAGGCGAGTGCGTACCTTTGCTGCTACAAGGAAATGGTCCGAATCGATGTTCGCTCCTCGAATCGATCGGACATTTAACACACTGGACTGGAGTGTCTTCCGTCTATCACAACATGATCAATCTGGTTTCTTGTTTTCCCATCTGGGGATATCCACGTGGCCTTGTGTATGTCGAGGTGTTGGAATCTGGTACTGCTCACTACCATGTTTTTTGCCGCTGCAAAATCGATCAGCCTCCTTCCGTTGTCGGATGTTACCTCATGGAGGCTGAAATTTCCGATCGTGGGACCAAAGATATTTTCTCTCCCAATTTTAGCATTAAAATCTCCTAGAACAATCTTAATGTCATGGCCAGGGCAGCGGTCATATGCTCTCTCTAGGCGCTCGTAGAATACATATATCCTTGGTCTGTTCATCTTTCTCTTCGGTCGGGGCATGGGCGCAGATGAGACTGATGTTAAAAAACTTTGCTTTTATTCGGATTGTGGCAATTCTATCATCAACAGGAGTGAAGCTGGAGACGAGATTTGTAAGCTCATGTTTCGTTTCATGGCAGCTATAATACAGTGCGTAATCGTTTGTTGTTTTTACGTCTGCCCGGTTCCATCGCACTTCCTGTAAGGCGATAATATCAGCATTGTACTTGTCAAGTACATCCGCCAGTGCGCAAATTGCACCTGCTCTGTAGAGAGTCCTGACATTCCAGGTGCAGATTCGCAGATCATGGTCCTTAAAACGTTTGCGGGGTTCGTCAACTTTAGAGGGGTTTGTTTTTCTTCTTTTTCTTTGTTTTTTCATAGTAGGCGGTGTTTTGTCGGGGTGAGTTACTAGCCCAACACCCAACCCAAGTTTTTAACGTTCTTATGGGTGAACGCGCGGCACATGTTAGCTCAACGGATGACCTCCACGGGGAGGTCAGTATCCACTTGAGATGAAAGAGGGACCAAGATAAATCCTGGGCTTTGCCATGTTAAAGCCGGTCAGGACCGTTCCTTGGTATTATTCATCCCCTACGTCATCCTACTTATATAAGCGGTCAAAAATAACTACTTATTTCGTGCGAGATGCCCTTGTTAAAATAATGGGTTGGTAGGGGATTTTGTGATGAGTATTTTTTTCTGGGAAAAATCCAAGAAGATTTCTGGGAAGAATCCAAGAAGATTGTTTAGTTTGTTCTCCTTACTTTTGTAAGAAGACTTTGTCATTTCAATTGTCAATTCCAATGAATATCGGCAAATAAATGGTGTACTTGACCAAAACATTTCATTAAGGTGCCAGTGTAAATGAGGTTTAAGCTTTTTCAATTTATTCTAAACTGACTTTTGTGGTTAACTTTAAATACATATTTGTTATTATTTAAATTTCATTTTTCCATTTTTTTTTTTCATTTCCAACAATAACAACAAAAATACTTAAACTGTGGTTAGTGATTTAAAAAACAAATATATTTTTTAAACTATATTTTTCTATAATACTTAACACAAAAATTTTGTAAACATTTAACATTTAAGTTTATTTTCCAACACTTATAAACCAACCACCACTACTCACAAACTAACAAAAGAAATAACGACGAAGAAGAAGAAAATATGTACTATTTTTAAAGAAAAAAAGCAAAACAACCACCGCTGCCACAACACTGGGCTACAAAAACAGCGCTTTTGGCATTCAATAAAAAATACCTGATTTTTTCGAATTTTTCTATTATTAAGTAATTAATTATTTAGTGTTGTTTTTTTAAGTTTCAACTTTTATTTACTTTTTTAATAACAAACAAACTTTAACTACAAACATGAGAAGCAAACAACAACAAAACACTCCAACTATAATGACTCTCGTATAGCAAAGAATAAATAACAAAATAAAATTTAATAACAAAAAAAAAATAAAAATAAAAAATTTACCAAAAACCCAAAATTGAATTACGAGTAATGTACAATATTTGTTATAGAATTATTTTTTTCATAAATTATCATAAAAAAACCCAAAAACAACAACAACAACAAAACAAAAACAATGAAAAAGACAAGTAATTGATATTATTGAAGAAAAATAAAAATTTAATAAAACGTAAATTGTAAAAAAATAAATAATAAATGTTGTATAATTCCAAGGTTTTGGAAGGTAAGTATTTATTGGAAATTGGGCTGGTTAATAAATAATAACAGGACTTTATTATTTATTAACCAGCCCTTAGAGAAAAAATTCCTACAAAAATTTCAAAAAAAATTTTGCAAAATTTCAGAAACTGGGCATGTCTTGGATCGCTCTGAATTTTTTGTCCTTGAGATGCCTATTACGACTGTACAATGGTCCATAGGCTCCTCTAGTGTAGAGTAGGTAGCCCATAGGTCCTCTACTGTAGAGTAGGTAGCCCATAGGGTCCTCTACTATAGAGTAGATGGCCCATAGGATCCTCTACTGTAGAGTAGATGGACCATAGGGTCGTCCACTGCAGAGTAGATGGACCATAGGGTCGTCTACTGTAGAGTAGTTGCCCTTATTGGTGTTATCAATTATAAAGTTCTTTTTTAAAGAATGCCGCCATGGTAACCCAATGTGTAGTTTGTAGGGTTCGTGGTGAGACCACTTATCCTAATATTTGGGGGTTTTGTCTTTTATTATAATTTATTTAAATTTTTAATATATTGCACAGGTGGATATAACGAAACAGACGTTTCCGTCCAATAACGTATTTATCCAATTTTTGTAAGGTAAATATGTATTTATTATCGTCCACACAATATTATTCAAATATCAAATAAAAGACAATGGTATTCTTGCGTTTGATACTTTATTTTCAAAAGTTATTACAAGAATGAATGACAAAATTCTAATTATGCGTCGTCTTATATAGACAACAAAATAGAGATCATAAAACATGATTACAAACAAAATTGAGAGTGATTGAGTTAAACGAAATAATCACAAAAACAAATATCACAAGTAAAAATAGTCAAGCATACAAGTTACTCAAAATAAGGCAAACAATAAAGTTCAGGGATGCCAACTATTCCGAGGTAAAAATCGCTACAGCCACATACGCACCATAGGTCTGTAGCGATTTTTACCTTGAAACAGTTGACATTCCTGCTAAAACAGTGGTTTTTGTACGCCAAAAATCACCACAAGTAGCGGGAAAACCACCAACTTGGCACCCCTGCAATAAAGTGGAGCTTTAAAATAAAGAGAGAGATCAATAATACACGCATTACAATTAATCTCAAAAATAACGTTATGCGAGAGCACACGTGATAATAATCTGCCACTCAAATATAAATATTGAAACTCATTACAAACATTATTCTCATTGATTCTCTTGAGTTACTGATTGAAAGTAATAAAGCAAAATATAAACACTCAAAAGAAAAAGTTAGCTCAAGTCATCATAAAATGATTCGATCTCACTAAAGATAATAACAATAACATAAAATCATTCAATAAATGTTAATAATAAAATAGCCGTCCGCTACAAGTTGTTGTTATGCGTGTGTGTACACTGTAGGTCTCTTGATGTCACACCAAATGTTCTGTGAATGGCTTAGAGCCATTACCGCAACTCTAACAATTGAGAAAAAATACTAAAAGCATTTCGAAATAGCCTTTCCAGCCTATATTTCGAGGTATTACACTAATTTTTAACCAAGGGTAGCACAAAAACTTAAAGGCCCCCGTACAGCATTGCAATTAGCATCAATTTAAAAAAATGGGAATCTCTGTTTCAAAACTTTTCTATCATGATTGCGGCGACATTTTGCAGCATAGAAGTAGATTTGGGCAATCTAGTTCACAGTTCACTGTTCTAGTTCGAAAAAAGTATGAGTAACGTCATACAAACTACCGTGCGAAATTACGCATACGCAGAGTTGTTTCATACGGAGTATATTGAATTAGATAGTGAACTAGGTCGTTCAACTAGATTGACACAACTCTACATTGAAGATAAATGTAGTTATTTACAAAAAACCACAAGAATAAAGGAAACCCACTTATGTATATGTTAGACAGTACGAGGGCGGTTCGGAAACTTCTTAGCCTATCAATGAAAGAGAATAGTTAGTTTTTCAAAAATATTTTTATTTTTCAATATAATCTCCTGAAACTTCAATACACTTAGTCCAACGCTTTTCTAGCAATTCTATCCCTTAAATAAAATAGTTTTCCTCAAGGTCTTCAAAATAGTGGTTTACAACTTCATTTGATGTAAAACGCTTGCCAGCAAGGATTTTTTTTAGATTTGGGAACAAGTAAAAGTCACTGGGAGCTAAATCAGGAGAATAAGGTGGGCGGTCAAGCAACTCGTACTTTAATTCGTTGATTTTAGCCATTGTTAAAACACTCTTGTGCGCTGGTGTGTTGTCTTAATGAAAAATTATTTTTTGTGTTGTAAGCCAGGACGTTTTTCTCGAATTTGTACATTTAATTGATCCAAAACGTTGCAATAGTACTCTGAATTTATTGTTTTACCCTTTTGCAGATAGTCAATCAATAAAATACCTTTGAAGTCCCAAAAAACCGTTGCCATAACCTTACCAGCCGATTGAATTGTTTTTGCCTTCTTTGGGGCACTTCCTCCAGCTTCAGTCCATTGTTTGGATTGTTCTTTTGTCTCTGGAGTATAGTGGTGGATCCATGCCTAATCAACAGTTATGAAACGACGCTTAAAATCCATTTTATTTCGCTTAAAACGATCCGAACAAGCTTGAGAAATGTTCATTCTTATGCGTTTTTGATCGACTGTTAACAAATGCGGCACCCATCTAGCTGAAAGCTTTTTCATCTGTAGTTCTTCATGCAAAATTAAATGGACTCGATCATTTGAGATGCCCATGATATTAGCAATTTCACGCACTTTCATTCGTCGATCATTTAATACCATATCATGCACTTTGGCTACAATTTCTGTTGTTGTTGCTGTTTTTGGACGTCCACTACGTGGTTCAACTTCAATGCTTGTACGACCACGTTTAAATTCAGCAACCCAATTTTTTACTGTTGCATATGAAGGAGCACTTTCACCTAACACATTCACCATATCATTATGAATTTCTTGTCCCGATAAACCTTTTTTATGTAAATATTTAATGACAGCACGCATTTCTAATTTTTCCGTTGTAAAAAAAGTGCGGATACGTCTTTTTTGAACGCCTGTTTCTATATGAAGGAGTTGCCAGATCGAAACAAAATTTAACATGTGTTCATAACAGAGATGAAAGTTTCCAAAACACTTAACTTTTTTCTGTTTATACCGCGCTTTTTGTGCTAGGCTAAGAAGTTTCCGAACTGGAGAGGTTAACAGTTGGTTTTCACGTTTCGTTTTCGTAATCTGCCGGACTTAAACTCTGGGATCCCTGTATATATACCATTTTGTAACTCTGTTATCTGACCACGTACATCAACATACTTGGCATGAATGGAAAGGTCAAGAGTTCCTCTTCTAAATACCATTTACGTGGGTGGAACATATCTGGTGGGAAACACACCTCCATTCAAAATTTCGTGACAATTGGTTCATAATTGCGGCCTGGAGTTTGATTGCAATTTTTAATGGACGGACGGATTGACATACATCTCAAAATCGCTTTATCTCGCCGAGATATGAATTTTGAATTAGGTGTCGTAAATTTTGTCCAAACTTAGTTTAAGTTCGAAGATGGACCATATCGGTCTACCCCCTCCGTTAAATACTCCCACAAAAGTTCCGAACCGACTTTTTCTCAACTAGGGATGTGGAAATGTTACTCCCATGCATATATCAGGTTAAAATATCGACTATATCGGCCCACTCGTTTGGAAAAAGTATAGTTTAACAGTTCTTCTCGAACCTTTTGAATTTGTTTGAAACATGTTCGCCTTGCGGTCCCTTTGGGCCCATTTACGAAGGTGCAATTTTTTATAGGGCAAGTCCAACCCTCGAAGGGAGAAACCTTTTTGGTCTTAATTTTGTAAATCGTATTATTTCTTAGAGACTTGGATTACGTCCGAATATGGACTACATCGGAACACTCATTCGGGTGTCTACCACATGGTCGGCCCTGTCCGACAATAACCCTCTCTTGCTATACCCTCAGCATTTATGCTAACGAGGGTATATACACTTTCATAGGGGCAAAATGTGCCTCATCGAAATAATGGTTTTAGACCCCAAGTATGTTTGGACGAAATGTGTTTCAGACACATTTGAGCACGATTGAGCAATGTCCGTCTGTCTGTCTTTCTGTCTGGCTGGCTGGTGCGCACGATAACTCTCGAACGGATCAACCGATTTGATCCAAAATGTAGCTTTCGTAATATTTTGTCCAAACTTAGTTTAAGTTCGAAGATGGGTTATACCGGTCCACTCCTTCCGGTACCTCCCCCACAAAAGTTCGAAAATGTTCGGAAAATTTGTACGTACGATAACTCTTGAAGGGAGTAACCGATTTGGTCAATACTTTGCAAATCGTGAAATGTCTACCAGACTTAGATGACGTTCCAATATGGTCTCAATAGGTCCACTCCTTCGGGTACCTCCCACACAAAAGTTGGGATAAGTTCAGTATAGGACCTGCTCGCGAATCGCTTTGATTTTTGTTTTAGCAACTTGTATTCACTGCTCCCCATACGACGGTACAAGTTTCATCAGAGGCAAGTCCACACTTCCAAAGAAAATAGCCTGAATGTTGGAAAAAACCCCTATGACACCGTGAGAGGTGGTTGGAGCGCAAGATAACTCTCGAACGGATCTGCCGATTCGGTCCAAAATGTAACCTTAGTAATAGTTTGTCCAAACATAGTTTAAGTTTGAAGATATGCCATATCGGTTCACTCCTTCAGGTACGTCCCCCACACAAGTTCAAAAATGTTCGAAAAATTGTTCGTTCGGTAACTCTTGAAGGAGTGGCCGAATTGGTCTATACTTTACAAATCCTAATATATCTAACAGATATAGATCAGGTTCAAATGTGGACTATATTTGTCCACTCCATCCGGTACCTCCCACACAAAATTTCGGATAAGTTCACTTTAAGACCTGATATCGAATCACTTTGATTTTTGTTGAAGCAACTTGCATTCGCTGCCTCAATTAGGATGGTAAAAGTTTTTTTAGGGGCAAGTCCATACATCTTGAGCAAACAGCCCGAAGAGTGTAAAATCCCCTATGGCACCATATGTTGTGGCTGGAGATCCACTTCCATAACGTCAATGTCGATCAATTCCTTTTAGTATCTCCTCCGCAAAACTTTTGATCTTTAATCCTAATCAACATTTTTGTCGGTTCAAACGCCCTATACACAGACTGAGGGTATATTTCTGTCGGCAAAGCCGACTGATACTTTTTTACTTGTTTTTTTTTTTTAATTTTGGTTCCTAATAAGGGTCCCAGAGAGGAAAAGCATATAGAGTTTGATACTTGTCGGATAATATTCCCTTAAAGAAATGTTTACCTTTGAAAAGCTTGTACACAACGGTAGTGGTGTAGGGTATCACATAGTCGGCCCCGTCCCGACTATAGTCTTTGCTCACTTATTTAATATAGCTTAGACAAAAAACGTAATTTTGAAAAAATGAAATATGTTTTTTCCCTTGTCAGCCTAGAAAATGTGAAATTTTTAAGAAACAATTTTAAAGCTTTCTGTCAATGTATCTTAGTGTGCAGCAAGGGATACCTAAAAATTGTTACTCGGTCGTGTTTATCTCTTCTGCATCTCCACTTAATATATGGACGATCCCTGGCAAATCTTTTACCATGATTCTTAAACTTCTTCGTCTCCCTAGGCTACTTAAAAAAACTCTACTTCGCTGTGGCTCAGTCATGCCTTGGAAAATAACACTGTGCAACAAAATTCATTTTTTTAAATGATGGGAAAAGCTGTTTAGGTTATGAAAGTCATTTTTTCTAAATATCCGACTTAAGATATCTTGGAATCCTTGCATTTTATACCCCGGTTACACTTAACCGGATTAATCAAGTGGGTTTGGATTTCAAATTGTCAATTCCATGGGTCATGAAAGGTGAATTTTTGTCCTTTTTTCGAAAATCTTTCAAAAACTCCTTTAAAATATGATCATATCAAATCCAAATATTCTACAAAATTGTTCTATAGGTCCCAGGTGACATTTACGGAAGTAACCCTAGAAATTTACATAAATAGCTGTATCATGAATGACCATAATCCACTTAGGATATAGCCATATATGAAAATTTCTAGGGTTATTCCGTACATGTCACCAAAGCAGGAGTTACTCCCATCATTGTATTATTTTGGACCACGCCAAATCGTCTATGTGAGAGCCATATGACACCTATATTTTCACTGGACCATTGTCGTAGACCTCCCACGTTTTTTCACATACAATAAAAGCAACCAAAGGCTTATCCTAGCTACGCAATATATGTTATGTTTACAGATTTCTTTTATTCAGAGACTCATAGTGAAATTTGATTTTCGAAACTGAAGGATTTTATTAGATTTTGATCCAGTATGGAATTATGTAAAATTAACAGTCCAAAATTAAAACAAATAATTTCATTCTAAAATATATAATTTTGTAATCTAATTTTCTTAAGAAAATAGTATACCTAGATATATGGTTTATTCTGAAACTTATAGTGAAATTTTGTGTAGATTTTTTTTGACACTTTTCACCTAGAACCATGTTTCATATTACTTTCATGTATCAACTCGAAAAAAGAAGGAAAAAAATTCATCAAAAACTTTGGAAATATTTTGATGTTTTTTTTCAGCAAAATTGATTCTGATATTTTCATGATATATAATGTAAATAGACATTTCATTTCTTTGGTGACCCATAATTGAAATTTGACGAAGAATATTTTTGTCTTTTACGTCATCTCTCTAGAATTATGTTTTGTGGGACAATTTTGAATAAACTCAGATGAAGTCCGACTTTAACCCTAAAATGTGTTTTTCATTTTAGAGATTCCTGTGCGATTAGATAAGATGTACAGATTTGATGTATTCCAAGACCTGTAGTAAAATGTTATAGCGAATAATTTTGTACAATATTTAGATTTGATATGAACACATTTTAAAGGAGTTTTTGAAAAAATTTCGAAAAAAGGACCAAAAAAACCCTTTGATGAACCGCATGAGGTTTAAAAATTTTAACAAAAATCTTTGCCACATCCTCCTCTGTAATGTTGCCAAAGACACTATATACCTAAAATGCAAGGATTCCAAGATATCTTAACTCGAATATTTCGAAAAAAAAAACTAGAAATGGGCGGAACTTGCCCCGCCTACTTTGGTTACTTTCCGATGTAAACTTTAAAATCGCCGATACACGTAACTCATATTTTAGCTCTACTTTCATAATCTACTCAGTTTTTACTTATCATTTTTTTTTTGTCGCACATTGTAATCTTTTTACAATCCATATTCGTCTTAGATTTTTTGATTCATTCCATTTTACCTATCTATGCCTTTCCTGTTTTCAAATAAACCCAACTTTTATTTATTTGGATTTTAAATTTATTTTCAATAAATTTAAAGAAGTTGTTTTTTATTCTCTGCATTGTTTTATTTTAGATTTATATTTTATTACTTTTGTTATTTTTTTATTTATTATAATGAATTACTTTTTAATGTTTTTTTCACTATAATATAATTTATATAATGAATTTTTATGAAGTTTTTTTGCGTTAAGATTCAGATTACCATTCACACAATTCAAATAGAACTGAATTGGTGTATTTATGTGTTTAAATGTAGGTTGTTTGTGGTTTCTGCGGTTCAAATATTTGTATGATTTATATTTCGACAATGACATTGAAACTACGTTAGATTTGAATCAATATGTTTTTTACTATGGGTTTTTTATTTTTATATTTTTTAATAATTTCTATTTTTCTTTCTTCTGTTGTGAATTGCCTATAAATATTGGATGCTTAATTTTTTTCAACTGTTCAGTACTCATACATTATTTATTTATAATTTCATTTTCATAATTATTTATTATTTATGTATGCAAATGTGTTGTGGTGGTGGAGAGTTTTTTGTGGTTTACATTTTTGTTTTAAATTGTAAAATGTTTGCTGAATTTAAATCGATTTTATTAATTTCATTTAGTTTTCCTTGTTTTTGTTTTGTGTTTGTATATTTTCTGTAAAATCTATGAACGACACTTATTATTGACTTTTTAAATGCTTTAAACATATGGAGGGACTCTGAACTATTTCACACAAGAAGCGTTTAAAGAAGATGTTTGGTAATGGCTAGACATCGGATTTTGCATATTTGCATATTTTTATTAATAAAGATACGAAAATTCTGATTGGACCAAAATTCGTTTTGAAGAAAACTGAATGCAATGGCAGGCTCATATTTTTTATTTTTTTGCATATTTGCATATTTTGCATATGCACAAAATATGCAAAAAATATGCAAAATATGCAAAATATGCAAGTAATTTTTTTGACAAAAATCATCAAATTAAATTTGGAAAGTCATCAAAAAGTGTTCTAAATTAAGTTTATTGCCGTTAAACGTCGATTTCTTAGCAGATTATCATGTTATTAATTATTATTCCGCCACAGCAATAAATATGGACTAAAAGACTTAGAAAATTTCCTATAACCCAGCCTTCTTATTACAACATAAGTTGCTTTCTAATACAAATTTGTTCAAAAACTCAATCAGAAATGTCAAAATGTATGTATGCAAATATGTTGATAGTTTCTGCTCGGCCAAAATTGTCTGACAGAATAACAAATGAGCTAGAAATTAAGACTAAGAAAATATTGAATATTACATAAAATCTTTCATATTTTATTAAAAACATATAACAAATATATACGGTGCCATCATAAATATATCCCTCTGAATTTTCCACACGGAAAATAATGTTTAAAAGTGAAATTCTTTTAAAATCAATATTTGTTAAAAGTTGAAAACTACTAGATTCGCTTCATTAAGGCGTATTCTAGTCGAATCGAAAAAAATATTCCCTTTTTGAGCATAAATACGGAAATAAAAAATTGTGAAATTGGGGAAAGAAAACAAATTCTTCACGGAATTTTTATTCATGATTGCACTGATAACTATATTTTAATACCCTAATTGTATTATGTCTTAGTGAATGAGTTTGCAACATGCAAAATGAAACGAAATAGACCCACAGTTCCTTTTGATGATCTGCATAGATTCGCACTTATCCATCTCGCCATATCTTTTTGAAAACAAAGCACAGGTCACATTTATAGACCACTTCGCATAAAAATTGAGGATTTTTTGGCCCTAGGGCGATCCCTATTTTGGTACGAATTGATTCAAATTTGGATATTGTTCCCATATATACAGTACATTCGCGATAATCCCTACACCACAGGTTTCGGCTGTGTCCGAATTATAAAATTGTTGGGATTAACTAATTGTAAGGAAAATAAATTATTTTATATGATTAAATCACTCGTGGAAGTTATATAATAATACTTTTTTAAATTGTAGTTGCTAATAACGAACACTTACATGAAAGTGCTCTACGTGTAAAAAATAGTGAGATTTTTCTACTCGACAATCCGAAAAAAGAAAAAGCCAATCAGATTGTGAAAGTAGTGCTAGAAATATGGAGTTTTTAAAGTTTACATCAGGATGTAAGCAAACCTAGAGACAGATGTGGAATTTCATCGTTTTGTAAATTAATATTCCTTAAAATCTTTGCCTTTTAGGTGTATAGTGCATTAGGCAACTTTAATGACAATATTGCGCGAATATTTTTCTTAATATATTTATTTATATCCTATACAACAAGACTAATGTGACATGAAAGGTTTGTCCTTGCACTCGATAATTTTTACTAAATGTTGCTGAAACAATTTGTTTACCAACTTCTCCATTAAACAACTGTCAAAATTCGAAGCATTGGTAATAATTGGTACAAATTATCGAGTACACGGACAGGTATAAATTAAACAATTGTGTATACAAAAGGGTTATGACTTTTCGACTGTGTTATCAAAATTGTTTTCCTGTAGCAGGAATGAATGAACTATATTCTTTAGCATTCCAAATACTTTTCTAGCAGAAATATGTGAGTGGTTTTGCCATTTTAAAGACAATTCCAAGGTGTTTGAGTTATTTTACCACAACCACTCTATTGTGTGGTTTTTCTAAGTGATGTCATTTTGCACTAATCATTGGACGTTCTTCATTTTTCTTATAATTCATCGTGGATGGGTATAACAATAATGAAGTGAACATTTTCCAAATCTGCATTAAGCGGTTGTATGCGTACAATATTGATCGATATTATAAAATTATGTATTTTTAGTGCATTAAACTAAAACCATGTCATCAATATTAAAGCGGTAGTTAGAGCATATTTCCAAAGAAGCTTTTTGACCATAAAGAACAAAAACTGCCAATTTATGTCTGTATATAAAGAACAAAGGACTAAACACTATAAAATATATTAAAATCTAATATGTGGATATTCAAAACGTATACTTCTAATTATAGTTATATTCCAGAACATGGAATCGTAAATGGTACTTTAGTACTTTTTACCATTTTGCGCTAAAAACTAACCCTTTTTCCAAAAACTAGAAAAAATTGCGCTTTTATCTAAACAAAAATAACGATGACTAACTCTAGCTCCTTTGTTTTTCTGCTAGACAATTTTAGCCGAATAGAGACTATCACGTTGATTTTGACATTTCTGATTGAGTTTTTGAAATTTTTCCATTATCTATTAAACACCTGCATGGATACAACTGAATATATCAGTTCCGACATTTTTCAACATTGAGTGAGTATGGATATGTAGAATGTAGTTTCAGTTACAAGTTGATACTGATACTTTTTCAAACAGGTATGATATGAGTTGGTATAGACAGAAAATAAGGAACATATTTGTTTATATCTGGTTTGTACAAACTGATATAAATGGATATTGGTGTGATACAATAAGTATTTATTGTATGTAGCCCAAACAAAATAGGAATTGAAATAGAAAAATTCCCACAGAGCTGAATTTTGGTGGAAATGTAGGATTTGTCATTACAAATGAGGTCCTAAAAATCTCTGTTGATCCCATGCGTGCAAAGAAACTTATTCATGGTCATAGGTCATATTTTTTGGGTTTTTTTATATATCTCAAAAACTGTGAGCCTTACCAAAAAGTGACAAAAGCAAAAGACAACGACCGTAAAATTCTCTATAAGATATCGCGTTCCTAAAAGTCACATAATAATGATATGCACATATAAAGCACCTATAACTTATTTGACCCGAAAGTCAGGATACAAAATCTGGTTAGACATGGTGCTACTGGACTGAGTACTACAAACAAAATCAAAAATGTGAATTTCGAATTTCTTCAGAATCATTCCATGGACCAATAACAAATTCTGCATTATGAAAACCATTAGGAATAACAAAATCGTTTAATTTGTTATGGAGGGTATATTATGTTTGTCATTCTGTTTGTAACTCCTCGAAATAATAATTTAAGATCATATAAAGTGTATATGTTCTTTATCAGCCTGCTTCTACACCGATATAGCCCCATGACTGTACTTCCGTGGAAATGACTTTAATGTCCGAAGTATGGATAATACTTCGGTAAATGTATTGTAGGTCCATTCAGCTTGGAACCACCCCTACCTTACAAAGTGACGCGTCGTTTTAAGGGCTTTTGAAGGTATTATTCTCTTAAGGTCAATCCCCGACCAGAACAACAACATTTTCGGCGGTTGTGGCCTGAGTATTTCAGCCATGAAAACTTATTTACAAGTTGTGTCGTAAGATACTCCGTTCGGACTCGGCGATAAAAGTAGGTCCCATATCATTGTGCCAAGATGAATCGCTGTGCACTCATTGATATGAAAGAAGTATGCCTTCTCCCTTCCGGGATGTTGTAGGCACATATAATATGTAAGTATTTGTTTAAACTAACCATAGGAAAGCAAATATATTACTCTCTCTATCTCCCTCTCTTTTTAATCAGTACCACACCAACTTAACACGTTCGCGGACGTGAAAGCTATAGCATTCATTTTCATGGTACGTAGGATGACGTGATTGCTATAGCATTCACTTCCAAAGTCAATTTTTAGTCATTTACTTGTATACAATCGAATGTTTTTGTGATTAATGTACATAATACGACTAATTTCATAAATATCCATAGTACAATAAATAAAAAATTATAATAATGTTAATAGTTAATTAATAAATACAAAAAGAAAACTAATTCGGAAAAAATTGGGTGTCATTTTTTGCACCTCACTGAGTTTTTTTGCGTCCTCGAACGTGTTAAAAATGTAACAAGCTAACACTTCCCTGCAAGAAATAAATTCGTTTAAAGGTATTTTAAACCTAGTTTTGAAATAACCACAAACAGCGCTTCAATATAACAAAACTATTTGCAATAAATATTTGGAATATAATAAAACTATTTTTGATAAATATTCGCGTTTTCATTATTAGGTCGGAAACTTTTCTAGTAGCCCTCGTACATTCCACTCACTGAAACCAGAAAAACATTCGAATTGATGCGTTCAGTTATAACAGTTCATGTCTTTAATATTTATTTATCCCCTAAATAATAAAAATGTTTAAAAATGTTATTTTTTGTGAAATTTTCCTTAGAAGTTATTCACACAAGCCTGTTACACCTATAGTATCTGTTGGTATCTGTAGTATTTGAAAAATATCTGTTGTACAACAGATACTTGAGAACGAAAAAACAAATAAAGTTCTCACTCGTTCATATACAACACAGAACTGTTTCTAACAGTTATGTTATTGTGAGTATACACAACCCAAACAATATCATAACTGTTACACTCATTCCCACATTTATATCATATTATATCTGTTATGTATATGATATATCTGTTTTGTTGATATAAACAGTTATACCATTGCACGTGTTTATTATCTATCTACATTTGTATAGAAGCAAATTATGTTGTAATAGGAATGCTGGGTTATTTGACTTGTTCTTACCTTGTGAAAACTGATTTAAGTCTTGTTAGTCTAGATTTATTGCTGTGGCGGAATATCTGGAGAGTCTCAATAACTTAATAATCTGCAAAAAACTATGTTAAACGGCAAAAAACTTAATTTAGAATGCTTTTTTGATGATTTTCCAAATTTAATTGACGATTTTTGTTAAAAAAACACTTGCATATTTAGCATATTTTTTGCATATTTTGCATATTTTTTGCATATATTTTGCATATTTTTTGCATATATTTTGCATATTTTTTGCATATTTTTTGCATGTTTTTGATATGACCCCAAATATCGAAAAATTGACCCTCAAAACGCCTAGATCCAAAATGTGAGTCCAATCGGATAAGAAATAAAAAACATGCTAAAATCCGATGTCTAGTAATGGCTATATCACACCATACGCTTTTTCACATGTACATATGTTTTCACTTTGGTTATACTAATATACAGACCAGTTGATGTCACACATGTGAAAAAGCATATGGTGTGATATAGCTATAAACAAGTACCGTTGAATTTCTTAATGAGAGTGTTTTTTTTTAAGAACACTTATCTATTCGAACGAACTATTGACGATTGGGAATAATTTTTTTTTTTTTTGTTAAATAAATTTGAAATATAAATTCGGCGAAGCATATCCGCAAACAATTGGGATCTGTGGTATTTATGAATATACATATATGGCGAGATAGCCTAACTCCTTGGTAAACAATGCCAATAATAATCCAGCAAAAATTTGGAAGCCACATAAACCGATTAACCCAACTTCTAGTGGTCATAGAATAACTATTTATAAAGTGCAACACGCCCTTGTTAAAATAATGGCTTAGTCGGGTCTTTTGTAAATAGTTGCGACTACCAAAAAGTACTATAAACACCCGTTATTTAATAATGATTTTTTGGTGGGTAATATTAGGCAGCTAAATACCCGCAGCCTATAACTGTACAAAAAAAAACAATACCAGGAGTGGTGAATCAACATTTACTGAAAATATCCCTCCTTTGTCGTGCAGACAAAGAAACCTTGTTGACCTCTTACAAAGCAATATGCCTGTCATCTGTGGTAAGCTATGCGGCGCCAGTGTGGTATGAAAATGTTAGCGCTACGTAGTGGTACAGTATTCAAACCTGTCAGAAAGCACTAGGACCGGGTACCTACTCATGACGTCATTGGACCACCTTTATGGTTAAACTACGTTCAGATTTACGATATCCACTCGATTTAAAATTTAACAAAGATGCCCAATAATAAATCTTGGTATAACAAGAATGCTGAATAGGGCCCTTTGTTACACAAAGAATTCTCTATAGCCAATTTGTATACCACGGATGCTCTTTTGGAGCCTTTGTGATGACAAGATGCTCCATAGGTCCATTTCATAAACCAAGGATGCCATAAAGGACAATTTGTAATACCAAAGATGTCCTAAAGGACCCTTTTTTATTATGCCAAGGATACCCTAAGGGTCCTTTAAAGAATCCCAAGGATGTTGTATAGGACCCTCTGCTATCCCAAGGATGTCCTGAAGGACTCTTTGTTTTACCAAAAATGCTCTAAAGGACCTTTTGTTATACAAAGGATGCTCTATTGGATACTTTCTTATACCAAGGATACCCTAAAGAACTTTTTGTTATCACACGAAATGCCCTGACCAAGGATGCCCCACAGGACATATTATTATACCATGGATGCCCTATAGGACAATCTGTTACACCAATGATAACCTAAAGGATCATTTGTTATTCCGAGAATGCCCTAAAGAACCTTATGTTTTACGAAGGATAACCTATAAGAGCCATTATTATACCAAAGATGACTTAAAGGACCCTTTGTCATGCATGCGTAAATGACCCTTTTTACACCAATTATGTCCTATAGAACCCTTAGTTACACCTCCTTGGTATACAGAGGATTCCCAATAGGACCCTCTGTTGTACATACCAAGGATGCCCTAAAGGACCATTTGATATACCAAGGATACCCTAAAGGACACTTTATTATCTCAAGGATGTTGCATAGGTTTCTCTGTTATCCCAAGGATGCCCTATTGGACCCTTTGTAATAAAAAGGATGTCATACAGGACATTTTATTATCACAAGGATATTGTATAGGACCCTGTGTTTTCCCAAGAATGCCATAAAAGAACCATTTGATATACCAAGGATGCTCTAAATGGCACTTTATTATCCCATGGATGCCCTAAAGGACCTTTTGGTATGACAAGGATGCACTAAAGGGCCCTTTTTTATCGCAATGATTCACTAAATGTTATTCCAAGGATGTCCTATATGACCCGTTGTTATACACAGGTGCGCCAAAGGACGCTTTGTTATCCCAAGTATGTTGTATAGGACCCTCTGTAATCCCAAAGCATGCCCTAAAGAACCATTTGATATACCGAGGATGCCCTAAAGGACACTTTATCGTCACAAGGATGTTGCCAACGGTCCTCTGTTATCCCAAGGATGCCCTATAGAACCATTTGATATACCAAGGATGCTCTAAATTACACTTTATTATCACAAGTATGTTGTATTGGCCCTCTGTTATCCCAATAATGTCCTACAGGACTCTTTCTTATACCAAGGATACCCACAGGACACAAGACCCTTTATTATTCCAAGGATGTCCACAAAAAATCTTTCTTATCACAAGGATGTTGTATGGGATCCTCTATTATCACAACGATGCCAAAAGGTCCTTGACCTTTTGTTATACCAAGGATGCCCTAAAGGTGCCTTTGTTATCGCAAGGATACCTTAAAGGACACTTTATTATACAAAGGATGCTCTATTGGATACTTTGTTATACCAAATATGTCCATAGTACACTTTGTTATACCAAGGATATGCTAAAGGACGTTTTGTTATCTCAAGGATTCCCCATATTATTCCAAGGTTGCCCTATGGTACACTCTGTTAGACCAATGATGTCCTATAGGATCCTTTGCTATTCCGAGGATGTCCTAACGGTTCATTATTATACCAAGGATGCCCTAAAGGATCATTTTTTATGCAAAGCATGCCTAAAGGATCCTTTGTTAAACCAAGGATGTCCTACAGGAACCTTTGTTATATCAAGGATGCCCTATAGGATAATCTGGTCCAATGATGTCCTATATTACCCGTTGTCATACATAGGATGCCTTATAGGACACTTTGTTATACCAAGGAATCCCTGAAGGACCCATTGTTATACAAAGGATGCCTAGAGGACCCTTTGTTATACAAAGGATGCCTAAAGGACTCTATAGGACCCTTTGTTTCACACAGGATGTCCTAAAGGACCCATTGTTATGGCAAGGATGCCCTAAACGAACCTTTTGTTATGCAAAGGATGCCCTAAAGGACACTTTGTTATACAAAGGATGCCCTAATAGACCCTTTGTTTTACAAAGGATTCCTAAAGGACCCTATAGAACCCCTTGTTTCCCACAGGATGTCCTAAAAGACCCATTGTTATGGCAAGGACGCCCTAAAGGACACTTTGTTATACAAAGGTTGCCCTATAGGACCCTTTTGTTATACCAAGGATGCCCATAGGACCCTTTGCTATACAAAGGATGCCGTAAAAGACCCTTTGTTATACAAAGGATACCTAAAGGACCCTATAGGAGCCTCTGTTTCACACAGGATGGCCTAAAGGACCCATTGTTATGGCAAGGACGCCCTAAAGGACCCTTTTGTCATACAATGGATGCGCATAGGACCCTTTGCTATACAAAGGATGCCGTACAAGACCCTTTTTTATACAAAGGATGCCTAAAGGACCCTATAGGAGCCTTTGTTTGTGTTATGGCAAGGACGCCCTAAAGGACACTTTGTTATACAAAGGTTGCCCTAAAGGACCCTTTTGTTATACAAAGGATGCCCTAAACGACCCTTTGTTATACAAAGGATGCCTAAAGGACCGAATAGGAGCCTTTGTTTCGCACAGGATGTCCTAAAAGACCCATTGTTATGGCAAGGACGCCCTAAAGGACACTTTGTTATACAAAGGATGCCCTAAAGGACCCTTTTGTTATACAAAGGATGCCCATAGCACCCTTTGCTACACAAAGGATGCCCTAAAAGACCCTTTGTTATACAAAGGATGCCTAAAGGACCCTATAGGAGCCTTTGTTTCGCACAGGATGTCCTAAAAGACCCATTGTTATGGCAAGAAATCCCTAAAGGACACTTCGTTATACAAAGGATGCCCTAAAGGACCCTTTTGTTACACAAAGGATGCCCATAGGACCCTTTGCTATATAAAGGATGCCTAAAGAACCCTATAGGAGCCTTTGTTTCGCACAGGATGTCCTAAAAGACCCATTGTTATGGCAAGGACGCCCTAAAGGACACTTTGTCATCACAAGAATGCCTTAAAGGAACCCTTGTTATACAAAGGATGCCCTAATGGACCCTTTGTTGTACAAAGGATGAGCTATAAGACATTTCTTATACCAAGGATTCCCTATAGGACCCATTGTTATCCCGAAAATGTTTTTATAGGACCCTTTATTATCCCAAGGTTGTCCTAAATGATAATTTAATATACCAAGGATGCCTAAACGACACTTTGTTATCCCAAGAATGTGCCAAAGGGCCCTTTGTTATACAAAGGATGCCCTAAAGGACCCTTTGTTATACAAAGGATGCCACCAAAGGACCCTTTGCTATAAAAAGGATGCCTAGAGGACCCTATAGGACCCTTTGTTATACAAAGGATGCTCTAAAGGACCCTTTGCTATACAAAGGATGCCCTAAAGGACCCTTTGTTATACAATGGATGCCTAGAGGACCCTATAGGACACTTTTTTATGCAAAGGATGCCCTAAAAACCCTTTGTTTTACAAAGGATGCCTAGAGGACCCTTTGCTATGACAAAGAGGCCCTAAGGGACCCTTTGTTATACAAAGGATGCCTAGAGGACCCTATAAGACCCTTTGTTATACAAAGGATGCCCTAAAATACCCTTTGTTATACAAAGGATGCCTAGAGGACCCTATAGGACACTTTTTTATGCAAAGGATGCCCTAAAAGACCCTTTGTTATAAAAACGATGCCTAAAGGACCCTTTGCTATGACAAGGATGCCCTAAGGGACCGTTTGTTATACAAAGGATGCCTAGAGGACCCTATAGGACCCTTTGTTATACAAAGGATGTCCTAAAATACCCTTTGTTATACAATGGATGCCTAGAGGACCCTATAGGACACTTTTTTTATGCAAAGGATGCCCTAAAAAACCCTTTGTTTTACAAAGGATGCCTAGAGGACCCTTAGTTATACAAAGGGTGCCCTAAAAGACCCTTTGTTATATAAACGATGCCTAGAGGACCCTTTGCTATGACAAGGATGCCCTAAGGGACCCTTTGTCATACAAAGGATGCCCTAAAGGACCCTTTGCTATGCCAAGGATGCCTTGAGCACCCTATAGTATCCTTTGTTATGACGAGGATACCCAAAGATGACCTATAGGCCAATTTGGCATACAAAGGATTGCCTAAAGGACCCTTTGTTATACAAAGGATACTCTATTGGATAATTTGTTATACCAAGGATGCCCCATAGTACACTTTGCTGTACCAAGAATACCCTGAATAACTCTTTGTTATCCCACGGATAGCCTAAAGAACCCTTTCTTATATCAAGAATGTTCCATAGGACATTTTTTTATAGCAAGGATACCATAAAGGACCTATTGTTATCCCACGGATGCTCTAAAGGATCCTTTGTTATAGCAAGGATGCCCAGTAGAATACTCTGTTACACTCTGTTATTTTAATATTATGAATAAAAACATTTGAAATTTATAAAAATTCTTCATTTTTAAATAATTGGTCTGTTCCTTTACTTTTGAAAATAGTAAAACCGGCAAAAGTAGTAAAAATTGTAAACTACTCCCATATGAATTGTACGGTGTCTGAAGTTAATGAACGCTTTTCGAGTAAAAAGTGGTAAAACTTGAATATTCTTGCACGTAAAGGAACAGAGCTAATATTTTCCTTTGTGGAAATAACGTTCAGAGTCCCTTTTAGTTTATTTTATTATTCCGTTAAATCAATATGTATATTTTAGTTAAATTTTTTCGCTTGTCTTGTTTTTTTCTCTATTTCCTTTTATTGTGCATTAATTTTGTTTTATGTTTTTTCTTGTTGTTTTGTATCTGTAAAAAGTTCTTTTGTTTTTTTGTTGTAAGAATGTTGTATTAAAATTTCTGGTTGCGCTGTTGTTGCTTTTTCTTTGTTGTCGGTCTTTAAAGAGTTCATATAAAATGTTTAATTGTTGTTGTAATGTTTTGTTTTTGTTTTATTATTTGTTTAAATATTAAATTTCTATAAATTTTTCTTGTCTTCTGTATATGTAGGTATATTGTTTTGTCTATGAGTTTTCTTTTATTATGGGGTTTTCGATTTTCTATTTTTCTTCGCCTTATTTCAAAAGTCTAACAATTAAAGTAAATTTGTTTTTATTTATTTATTTATTTTTTTTTTTTTTGAATTTAGTTCTCTTAACAATTGCTTATTGAGGAAATTAAAATTAAAACAAACCAAAAAATATACATAAGAAAAGTATATATAATATATAAGCATGAAATATATATAAAATATATATTTAATTTAAAAAAAAAATATATATATAAATAAATAAAATAAAATAAAAAAGATAAGATATTAAAAAATAAGATAAATATAAAAATTGATGGCTGTTAACCTTTTTATTTAATAAATATATTTTTTTAATAAAATATTAAAGTATTATAGGCCACATATTACAAAACATAAAAAATATAAAAACATATTAAAGCCTCCTACTATTTTATCAGCTTTTTATTTGTTTTATTAATCATATATCCGGTTCTAAAGTAAAAAGGTTCTTAATTTATTTATTTTATTTAAAATAAAAACATTCAAGGTTTGGGATAATATCAGTTTATTTTGGTTAGTTTATTTGTAACAGAAATTTGAACAAAATTATTGGTGTAAACAGTTAATAACATTTTATTTTTCGTAAATAAATAATCCTCTTTATTTGTGAAAAATATAATTTTCTAATAATTAAATATTATATTTATATATTTAATCTATTTTCCTAGTAAAAAGTTTAAGACATAAAAATCTAAATGTTTTTGTTTTTAATATTCATATTTTTTTTTATATTTGTATTAATTAAAAATAAAGACAGGTTATCGTTTGATTTTTTTTTTTGTTTTTTGATTTAATCAACGGTGTAAATAAATTGTTCTTTTCTAAAAAAGCAGGTAAATAGTTACAAATTTAAGGTTATATTTATAAAAATCCACCGCCACACATGGCAACCTTGTTATGTTGGACAAAAAAGTTAAGTGTTGAGGCCACATAATAAATTAGAAAATGTCAAACATAGAAATATTTCTTGAAAAGACTGAGTTGTTTGGTATGAAGAGAGAGGAATGACATCTCTCATCACCACACTCTCAAAAAACAAAACAAAAAACATTCTGCATGAAAAATTTCTCTGTCTGACAAAATGAAAAAGAGAATGAATATACATATATTTTATATATATTTATTATATATATTTTATTTAATTTATAAATAAACCTTACAACGCAAAATAATCTCATGGGAACCATGAAAATATCTTTTGTGCTCTATTCATGGCGGAATAAAAAGGTGTTACATCGATAACAATAATCGGGCCATTTACCACACCAAACAGCTGATTATCACAGTAGTTGTCAAAATGCATTATTGTGAATAAAATTACATACAAAAGGTAAACAAGCCATTCACAGTAATGCGCTATTTTGACGTTTGGTGTGGTAAATGGCCCGATTATTGTTATCGATGTAAGGGGGTGAGTACATAAGCTGCCTTGCCTGCTTACCTTGCTTGCTTCTGATAAAAGAATAAAAAAGAAAAGGGCAACACAGTTGCCCTTGTACCTCTATTATTGTGCCACGGCTCTATTCAAATCTCACTCTCTTTCTGAAAACCCACTTAACAGATGTAGACTTAATTTCTTAAGCGGCCTGTCAACTTCACATGTTGCCTACATACATATGTATGTATGTATATCGAAATTGTCCAATGTGTGACTAGATTCTTCTTATGGGTTATTAAAGGTCTATTTGTGACATTTATTTATTTTTTATTAGGGATTTTTGTGTATAATTAAAATAAAATTCTTAAGTTCTGTTTTTTTTTTCTAAAGCCAATGGTTTTATATTTTTAAAAATAATTTTTGTTGTAAATAT
The DNA here is from genome assembly GCF_047663935.1 of Musca autumnalis. Taxonomy (NCBI): domain Eukaryota; kingdom Metazoa; phylum Arthropoda; class Insecta; order Diptera; family Muscidae; genus Musca; species Musca autumnalis. Next base: position 71,009,195 of record NW_027411644.1, read on the forward strand.
AATTAATTTATTTTTTTAATTTTCCTACATTCATTTCACAAGTCAAAATTATTTTCACCAATTACAAGTTTTTTTGTCTTTAATATTTGAGGGGGGTTCGATGTTTAGGTTAAATTACTTCATTTATTTATTTTTAGTGGACAACATATTTGTGTTTGAGTGTTTTTTATATTGTTTATTTGAGCTTTATATTTTTGAACTTGTGGAATGTGTATTTATTTTATAACTAAATTGCAAATTGTAAAAAATAAATTTGGCAAATTTTAATTGTATAAAATGTTAAAACAAAAAGGAAGACTTTTAACAAAAATTGGCAATAAATTTGTATATATATTTTTTTTAAGAAAAAAAAATATGTGTCACAATTTGCAACTCCGAGTATTTTAATAATCTGTAAACTTTAATGTATTGGGCAAATATTTGCCAAAAAGTATCAAATATTTATTTGCCACAACAGCTTCATTGAAGAACTAAAAAGTTTTTAAACATTTTGCACATTCTTCCCCAAAATGCGTTCCCGTACACAAAAAAGTTGCACTGAATAGCTGTCGGTCTGTTCCTTTACTTTTGAAAATGGTAAAACCGGTAAAAGTGGTAAAAGTTGTAAACTGCTCCCATATAAATTGTTGGTGTCTGAAGTAAAGGAACGCTTTTCGAGTAGAAAACGGTAAAACTTGAAGATCCTTGCACGTAAAGGAACAGAGCTTTTCTCTTTAGAAACTTTTACACGACAAATTTGGGAGACCATAAATGTGCAACATGTTTGCCGGCTTCTGCTTGGCTGACACGCCGACTTTGACATTTGTTCCAAATTTTAGACGTTTCTGTAATTTTCCGTTCGTCGAAGGTCACACTAGAGTGTTTCATTGAAACAATTTCATGAAAACAAGGGTTCCTAGGTCGAATTTCACAGTAGAGTGATATCATAAAATTGCTGTAGTGGGGAACTCGATCTATAAATAAAAAAAGGTTTAAATGAAACCACTCTAGTGTGACCTTCGACTTCCCGTACATTTTGGAAAAATGTGTATTAGGGTTGGGCAACCTAGTTCCCGGAGCGGATCGATCCTTCTAGTTCCTTTTCCCAAAAGGAACTAGTTCCTTAATATAGTTCATAGTTCCGAGACCGAAATAGTTCAAAGAATCTTCCTCTTTCGTCGTTCTTTTTGTTTCCTTTGTTCCAAAAAGTTCCGAGACCAAAATGTTTTCAAGGTTTCGTGGATGAATGACATAAAAATAAATAAATTGCAGCGAAAAGACAGCAAAGACCAATGATCGACGTAGGCTTTAAATTGAAGGAACGAGAAGAACGAAAGGAACTATATTAATGCAAGAGCCGGATATAGTTGCAATAGTTCCTTGTCTGGAATAGTTCTTTGGAACTAGTTCGTTCCGGAACTACACAACTCTAATTTGTATGTTGGTCTCTCGACAGTTTGCTCTTTTGACACATTTATCATTAAAAAAGTAAGAAAGACTTCAAGTTCGTCCGGGCCCTCTCCAGAAGTGGTTTTAAAGTAAAATGGAACAATTAGTTTCCTTTCGTTTATGAAAAAGACTTAATACCAAATTTCAGCAATTTCGGTAAAACAAATATCGCTAACCTTCAAAATACGGAAATTCAGGAGGTACCGTTCTATGGGGGCTATATCAAAACGTCGATCTATACCGACAAATTTCTGGCGTAAAGTTTTTAGACTCAAAGACGACTAAATACGAAATTTACTATATTTCAGTAGGATAATGTGGTTAAAACCTAAAAAATACCGTAAATTACGAGGAACACTTCTATGGGGGATATAGGAAGACCTGGACCTATATTGATTATTCTTTTCTGGAACATTTTATAACGCCATGAAAGACTAAATAACAAATTTCAGTCAGCTCGGTAGGATATTAACGTCACATCCTTCACAATTATGAAAATCGGGAAGTATCGTTCTATGGGGGCTATATCGAGAAGTGGACCTATACCGACGAAATTCAGTCGGAAAGGGTTTTACTTCCAACGTAAAGTAAATACCAAATCTCAAAAAAAGGAAAATTGGGAAGTACCGTTCTATGGGGGCTATATGAAGGCGCGGACCGATACCGACAAATTTCATATGGAAAGTTTTATAACTCAAATGAGGACTAAATACCACATTTCAGCAATATCGGAGAAATATTGAGCCTACAACCTTCAAAATACAGGAAATCGGGAGGTACCGTTCTTTGGAGCTATATGAAGGCTTGGACCCATACCAACAAAATTCTGGGGGAAAATTTTATATTCCCAAAATTTCAGCCATTTCGGTATGATAACGAAGCTGAAACCTTCAAAATACCGAAAATCGGGTGGTATCGTTCTATGGGCCTGTACCAAAAAATTTCTGTGTGAAAGTTGTATTACCCGAACGAAGACTAAATACCAAATTTCATCCACATTGGATGAATATTGAGGTCACAACCTTCAAAATACCGAAAATCGGGAGGTACCGTTCTATGGGCGCTATATGAAGGCGTGGATCTATACCGACAAATTTAGAGTGGAAAATTGAATACTCCTAACGAAAACTATATACCAAATTTCAGCCATTTCAATGGATTATTGTGGCCATAACCTTCAAAATACCGAAAATCGGAAGTACCGTTCTATGAGGGCTATACGAAGGCGTGGATCTGTACCGACAAATTTCTGAGGGAAAGTTTCGTACCACCAACGAAGAATAAATAACAAATTTCAGCCATTTCGGAGTAATATTGAGACCGCAACCTTCAAAATACCAAAATCGGGAGGTACCGTTCTATGGGGGCTATATGAATCGTCGTCGGAATACGAGACACTCCCGCAGTCTCCTCAACAACAACAAATGCAGAACCTTACCTTACAGAACACTTTAATGCTCATCATGAGTAGTGACATTCGGTCCTCGGAAACCGCTGGCTAAGAAGATAGATAGCTCTACGTCTTGCACGGTCAATGAAGACCACCCTACCACAATTATCGGATAGTGTCACAGTTCGCCAGACATGACCATCGTGTCACCTGGCAACCCGTCGTTTCTCTTGACTCAGGCCATCTTCCCATAATTTTCGTCATCAAAGGACCACCCGATTTCATCACCTCTGAACTCCACACTTTCATTAATCGTGGGAAAGCTAATTGACCGAGTTTCAGAGAGTTCACTAATCACCGCTTCATAGATCTGCCCAACCCTTCTGATGTTCAGATAGCAGAAAGGACATTCCGAGACATCATCACAGCTGCAGCCGCTTGCCATATACCTGATGGTCGAATACCCATAGTGAGACAAAATTTCCTAGTTTAGGAGACGCGATTAGCAAATGAGCGTGATAAGCTTCGTCGTACCAACCCTAGTGACTCCAGAGTCAGGAAGCTGTCACTGGAAGACTACAGATTGGTCGGGTTGAACAAGTGGTTAAATCATCTGAAGAGTTGCAACATTGGAGCAACTGCAATCATCTAAATTGTGGGCAACGGTTATGTCACTCTCTAACATTGGAAACAAGAAAGATAGGACCTCAGCCACATTTGGCGACGTTACGCTGAATGATTTCAAGAGTTGTGCAAGTTATTTCAATCGACAGACAGAGAATGAACCAGCACAGTTTACAGTGGATGATGTTGCGAATGTCATCAGGAACGCTAAATCATCCAAAGCGTTGGACCCTGATGGAATCTCCATAGTGATTCTGAAACAGCTTGATGAGCCGGGAGTGGAGTATCTCACAAAAGTTTTCAACCTGTCGCTAGCCAACCACATCGTTCCCGAAGTCTAGAAAATGGGCAGGGTGGTTCCGCAACTGAAGCCGGGCAAGGATGCCAGCAAAAGGGATTCGTACAGGCCGATTTCTCTTTTGTCGCCCGTAGCAAAGACCCTTGAGGCTTTAGTCCTCCCCAGCGTCAGAAATAGTTATCTAGTTGCCGATCATCAGCATGGAGTCCGTAAGCAGCACTGCACGACAACAACGCTGCACGTCGTCTTCGCACATATTTGTCGAGGGCTCAACCAGGATAAGCCGTGTGATAAACAGTGATGGGGGCGCTTGACTTATCAAAAGCCTTTAATACGGTTAGGCACTCCACGCTGTTTGAGCGGACTACCCTCCAGCCAAGTCTGAAACGTTGCATAATCAATTCTATGTGTGGACGCCAGTCGTACGTGGAATTCAGGAACAAGAACTCGAAACCCCGTAGAGTCAAACAGGGAGCTCCCCAAGGTGGGGGTAATATCTCCAGAACTGTTTAGTGCTCACCTTTGTAGTCATGGTCGATGATAGCAGAATTCCAACCGCCAACTACCCCAAGATTCTAGGGGTCCCATTCGACAGTATTTCCATGTCGTCCGCGCATGCTACAGCTATCTGCGACAAGCTGAGATGTAGGAACAAGGGCCTAGGTCATCAAGTTTTTTGCCGGCAGCCAGAATGTCGATCTGAGAATGCCACCATCCATGAGGTGAACACAAACACATTGAACCATCTGAATAAGCAGGCGAAGATTCGTCCAATACAGCAACACAATGACATGCTCTTGTTGCAGTACTTGCTCAGGTGTTACCCGAGAGAGTCATCCTAATTACCATATGGTGGATAGGATCCCCCACCCAGGCATATCAGGAGGGATCTTCATGACCTAGAAAGAGAGTCCAACGTTACATGAGAGAACACCTAGATCTGCAAGCGTATCAAACAGGTTTGAATAGCACTCACACAGACGTAGTCGCTAATGCACAACTGTCGTGCAATCCAACGGCAGAGGGTGCTTTGTACAGAATTGAACCGACACCAAAAGTATTTCGCCCAGCATCAAAACTTTGTCATGGTAATTATCGTAATAATCGTATCGTGACCGTGCAGGATGAATCTTCATGGTACAGAATATTCATGGTACAGAGAGGTACAATGTTGCAAGAGATAACCCCTTTATCATCAAGTCTACCAGGCAGGATTTAATAGCATTCACACAGATGTAGAGTCTGATGCCATAAACACTGTTATAATCCGGACACAAAGACCAACCAATAGCGATAAAAATTGCAACTCTATCCAAAAAGCGATATTAAACTGCATTTCACCCTAGAAGTATTAAACTTTTGTGTAGGAGGTGCCCAAATGAATGTAGTTTATCCTCCAACTTTATCTGGGTTTGAAATATAAAGTTTAATGATTTAAAACTGTAGTAACAATTTAGGATTTTGAGGTAAATTTCGGTTGCTGGCAATTTCTCCCCACGATTTCAGTTTAGGGGTGTGGTGTCAAAGAAATAAATGTTCAGCATGAAATTTTACTATGGGTCCCCAAGCAAAAGAAAGCGGTTAGCCTCACTGGTATCAATTTAAACTGCAATAAAAATTCCTGTCTTTGAGGTTAATTTCGATTGTTGGAACTTTCTTCTGAAGACTTCATGGTAGGGCTTTGATGTCAAAAAATAAATGTTCCACATCAAATTTTCCTCTAGGTCCCAAAGCATAATAAAGCTGTTAGCCTAACAGATATCAATTTAAACTACAGTATAATTTTTTAATTTTTTAGGTTAATTTCGGTTGTTGGTGTATTCTCCTCAAGACTTGATTTGAGAGCTTTGGTGTCAAAGGAATAAATGTTCAACATGAAATTTCACTATAAGTCCCCAAGTAAAAGAACGCTGTGAATCTAACAGATGTCGATTAAATTCTGTGTATCAAATTCGAGTTTTGAGGTTAATTCCGGATTTTGAATATTTTGCCCATAAGACATCATTTTAGCGGTTTAATGTTAGTGGAATAAGTTGTCTACATCAAATTTTATTCTAGGTCTCCGAACATAGTATGCTGTAAATCCAACAGATATCAATTAAAACTGCAGTAACAATTTGGGATTTTGAGGTTAATTTCGGTTGTATTCTCCTCAATACTTCATTTTAGGGTTTTGGTGTCAGAAGAATACATGTTCTACATGAAATTTTACTCTGGGTCCTCGAAGAAATTAATCTGGTAAACATAGCAGAAATCAATTAAAACTTCAGTACCATTTTTTATTTTTGAGGTTATTTTCGGTTGTTGGCAATTTCTCCTCAAAACGTTAGTTTAGAGTTTTGGTGTTAAAGGAATAAATGTTCTACATCAAATTTTATTCCAGGTCCCCAAGCAAAAGAAAGCTGTTAGCATAACAGATATCAATTTAATCTGCAGTAACAATTTGGGATTTTGAGGTTAATTTTGGTTGAAGTCATATTCTCCTCAGGACCTCATTTTAGGGGATTGGTGTCAAAGAAATAAATGTTCAGCATGAAATTTTACTATAGGTCCCCAAGCAAAAGAAAGCTGTTAGCCTTACTGATATCAATAAAAACTGCAATAACAATTCCTATCTTTGAGGTTAATTTCGATTGTTGGAACATTCGCCTCAAGACTTCATGTTAGGGTTTTGATGTCAAAGAAATAAATGTTCTACATCAAAATGTTCCTCTAGGTCCCCCAGCAAAAGAAAGCTGTTGGCCTAACAGTTATCAATTTAAACTGCAGTACTATTTTTTAATTTTGGAGGTTAATTTCGGTTGTTGGTATATTCTCCTCAAGACTTGATTTGAGGGCTTTGGTGTCAAAGGAATAAATGTTCAACATGAAATTTTACTATAAGTCCCCAAGTAAAGGGGTGACGTAGGGGATGGAAGATACGAAGCAACGGTCCTGACCGGTTTTAACATGGCAAAGCCCAGGATTTATCTTGGTCCCTCTTTCATCCCAAGTGGACACTGACCTCCCCGTGGTGTCACCTGGGGGAACTGCCTTTAACACCCGTTAAAGGTAGTGAGCTAACATGTTCCGCGCGTTCACCCATAAGAACGTTAAAAACTTGGGTTTGGGCGTCGGGTTAGTAACCCTCTCCTAGAAAAAACAGCCTACTATGAAAAAACGAAAGAAAAGAAAAAACAAACCCCTCTAAAGTTGACGAACCCCCGCAAACGTTTTAAGGACCATGATCTGCGAATCTGCACCTGGAATGTTCGCACTCTTTATAAAGAAGGTGCAGTCTTCGCATTGGCAGACGTACTTGAAAAGTACAAGGCCGATATTACTGCCATACAGGAAATACGATGGATTGGGAAAGGCGTCACAACAACACACAACAAGGTGACGCACTGTATTATAGTTGCCATGACGTAAAGCATGAGTTTGGTTGCGGATTCGTAGTTAGTCGGAGGCTAAAACATCTGGTATCAAGCTTCACCCCAGTGAATGAAAGACTTGCTGCAATTCGAATAAAAGCTAAATTCTTCAACATCAGCTTTATTTGTGCTCATGCTCCCACTGAAGAAAAGGACGAACAGACCAAAGATATATTTTTCGATCGCTTAGAAGAAACATATGCCCGTTGCCCTGCCCATGACATTAAAATCATTCTAGGCGATTTTAATGCCAAAATTGGAAAGGAGAATATCTTTGGCCCAACAGTCGGGAATTCAGTCTCCACAGTGAAAACATCTGACAATGGTATGAGGCTGATAGACTTTGCAGCTGCAAAAAACATGATAGTTAGCAGTACCAGATTTAATCATCTCGATATTCATAAGGGCACCTGGGTGTCGCCAGATCAAAGAACAACTGCTTAATCAAAGCACTCCCCGTCCCGATAACATATCAGGACAATGGCAAAACATTGCCCAATCCATGCAAACAGCCACAAAAATCAGTACTTGCATACCAGAGACCTCCACCAAGGAAACCATCATATGACCAGGAGTGTCGTGCTGCCACCGAAGAGAAAAATGCGGCATATAGGGCTACTTTACAATCCGTAGCAACGGGTAGCGCACGAGAGATATACAGGGAGAAAAGGAGAGAGGAGAAACGTCTTTTTCGCAGGAACAAGAGAGAGATGGAAAAGCGGAGTGTGAAAAAAATCGAGATCTACAGGAGCCAGAATGAAGTCCGAAAATTCTACCAAAGAGTCAAGCATCAAACTGATGGCTTTGGTACAGGCACATCCTACTGTAGTGCCCAGCAAGGTAATTTGGTAACTGATACAGATAGTGTACTCAGGAATATGGAAAGAACATTTTTCAAATCTATTGGTATCCAATAGCAGCGAAGACGACGAAGATACCACAGACCCAATCCCAGAAGATGGTATTGAATGTATACCGCCCAGCCAAGATGAGGTAAAGACAGCAATAAATCGGCTGAAGAATAATAAGGCTGCAGGAGCCGATGGCTTACCAGCCGAGCTGTTCAAAACCGGAGACGACACGCTGATAAGGTGTATTCATCAGCTAGTTAGCACCATCTGGCAGAAAGAACGAGTACCCGACGATTGGAACCTGAGCATCCTGTGTCCGGTCATAAGAAAGGAGATAAGACTTTATGCTCCAACTATAGGGGCATAAGTCTTCTCCCTATCGCCTACAAGATAGTATCAGGGATATTGTGCGAACGACTATAGCCCATGGTCAACGAAATAATTGGGCCCATACCAATGCGGTTTTAGACCCGGCAGGTCCACCATTGACCAGATATTTACCCTACGGCAAATCCTGGAGAAGACTCAAGAGATGCAGATCGACACCTACCACCTTTTTGTCGATTATAAAGCAGCCTTCGACAGCCCGCTACGTTCAAAGGTATTCCAAGCCATGTCTGAATTTGGTATCCCCGCAAAGCCCATTCGGCTTTGTAAAATGACTCTAACTGACACGAGGTCCACAGTTAAAATAGGAAAGAACCTATCCGAAGAGTTTTGTACTGTAACTGACACGAGGTTCACAGTTAAAATAGGAAAGAACCTATCTGAAGAGTTTTGTACCAAAAGAGGTTTCAGGCAAGGAGACAGCCTTTCGTGTGATCTTTTCAACATCCTGCTAGAAAAGGTTTTACGAGAAGCAAGCGTCAAAAGAAGTGGCACAATCTACACCATGGACAATCAGTAAAAGAAGTAACCAATATCCTTTATGAAGGTCGAAGGAGAATGTGCTAAAGTGGGTCTGGCGGTATATTGCGAGAAGATCATGCTGATGGCGTCGACGCTCAATGCGTCCATTGTTGAAGTTGGTTCCTATAATTTTGAGGTAGTAAAAGACTTCGTATACTCGGCACCGCCGTAAACACAACAAACGACATCAATTGTGAAATAAAAAGAGAATTGTATTGGCCAACAGATGCTACTTTGGCTTAAGTAAGCACTTTAAAAACAAAGCCACAACTCGTCAAACAAAAATAACGCTTTACAAAACACTGATACTACCCGTGCTGATGTATGGTTCCGAAGCCTGGGTACTTGCGCAGGCAGATAAGGCAGTGCTTGGCGTGTTTGAGAGAAAAAATCTTCGAAAGATCTACGGACCGATCGGCGTTGACGGTGAATATCGGCGTCGTATGAACCACGAGCTGTATCTGCTATACATCGACATCAATATATTTAACGTATCGAGATGCAGCGATTGCGTTGGCTAGGCCATATAATAAGAATGAGCGATGATGAACCCGCTAAAAAGGCGTATAAATTCGAGCCCACATGGCGGTGCACGCAGAATTGGCAGGCCAAAGAATAAATGGCGCAAACAAGTGGATGAAGAGATGACAAGGCGCGGTATTCCAAAAAGCGAAGCACTAAACAGAGAGAATTGGAGATTTTTTCTTAGTTCGGTCTATGGAACAAATGTTCTGTAATGGGCCAGCTAAGTAATTAAGTAATTCGGAGCACCAAAACTATTTTCGGCTAAAAAGATCAAAACAATCCTCGAACAGTCATTAAGCTGCACTTAAGCGAAATTCTTGTATTTTTTTAGGAAATACCCAGATTTGTTTTAAAGCGTTCGAGCCATTATCTCAAGAAGTATAGATTTGCCCATCAAAAAAGGACCATAAGAGCTATCTTCGGTGAAAATTCAAAACACTCCTTGAACTACCCTTAATGTGAACGTGTTTGAATTTTGTGGGGCAGGTACCAATTTAACCATAAGGTTGAGAGTATAAAAATGGTAAAATAATGGTACCAGAATGTATTTGCAGAGTACATCTATCACCATTTTATAAAAAAAAATCATACAAAAAATCAAAAAAGTAAGTTATGTGTAGTGTTTGTGTTTTATAAATATATTTGTTGGTTTTTATAATTTAATTTTAATAAATTTATTTAGTCCCTTAAATTACATTTGTTTTTTACTTTTTTTTGTTCATATTTTAATAACTAACAAAAAGATTCTTAATTTTTAAGAGTTTATGCGACAATTTTCTTGTTTGTGTGGTTGTTTCCTTTTTGCTATATATGGGAGTTTTTTCAGTTTCTGTTAGACATTACAATTTAATGCTATATGAAAATGGTATTATTTTTGTTGTTGTTTTTTAAGTAATGTGTGTTTTACGTTTTTAAGGTATTGGGTTTCATCTTGTTTGGAGTTTTAAATATTCGAAAAGTTGTTGTTAAGAGTTTTTTTTTGTTTATTTTTAAGTTTGAATTCTTTTTAGTTTTATACTTTTATACTTTTTGTTTTAGACTATATACAAAAAAATTAATAAAATACAATTTATATATAAATTAAAAAATAATATTTGTTTTGTGAATTGCTTTGTTTCAAAATTGTTTTAGTTTCATTATTTTTTAACATGTTCGAGAGACAGAGAGTAATAGAAAATACATGAGATTCCTTAGAGAAATACAAGTTTTGTTTCTTTGGATACAGAAGAGATGTGAAGGAAGATCAGATTATCCCTTCATTTGAGAGTCCTAGCAATTGGCTTTTATCTGTATGGCCTTCCTAAGAGATTTTCTTTCCTAAATATGTAATCATTTCCTTTACTTCTTAACAAACAGTTTTCAACAATTCTTTATTCCAATTATTATTATTTTTCTTTTCATCATTCCCATTTAGTTTTTGGTGTTTCTTTATCAATAAAAATGTTGTTGCGGCGGCGGCTCATGCTGTTGCACAACATACTGATGATGGTGATGCTGATGCTGGTGGCGATGATGTTGATAATGCTGTTCATATTGTTGTTGTTGTTGATGTTGCTGGTGATATTGTTGCAGTCGTTGTTGCTGTAGCTGCTGTTGTCTCTGCTGCAATTCATGTGGTTGCGAATGATGACGTTGACGCTGTTTTTCTTGTGACTGGTGATGATGATGATGCTGCTGATGTTGTTGCTGGTGCTGCTGCTGCCTTGTAGAATACGGTTAGTATTTTTCATCGTCTGATATTTCCCTATGGAATTCTGTAATTCTCAGGCCTTGTATTGCTGACTTCTCACGGCACAGCACAAGCTCAAGGACAAAGTCAAAGCCAACAATTCCAACAAGACAATGCCACCAGTAATGCCAAACAGCAATACCCAATTCTCATAGATGACTTCAATTAGTTTGTCCACACAGCCCTTGAAAAGAAGAGAGTAAATTAATATTTACTTGCGGAGAGAAAAATATTCACCACTTACCTGTTGATGTATGGCCGGATTGAGGGTACCACCGAATTTCAATTTCCTTGACATTTCACAAACATTCTCTTTCAATTCATCCTTACAGCAGGATTCGGGGAATGTTTATAGAATACATTCATGGAGGAGATCGCAATGTCAACGATATTTGTGCGATCCACATTGTTAAAGCGACTGGTAGCCCAATCGGCAGGACCATCAGCACCACAGCATTTGAGCTAAGGAATAAAAGAGAATGCAAAGAAAATGTTAGCAACAAGGAAGGAACAAAAACTCTTGGAAAAAATGATTTAAAAATCCACGACTGCGTAAAAGGTTGTTAAAAAATCCACGACATCAAGTTTTACCCTAGGTCCCCAAGCAAAAGAAAGCTGCTACCCTAACTGATATCAATTTAATCTGCAGTGACAATTTGGGAGTTTGAGGTTAATTTCGGTTGAAGTCATATTCTCCTCAGGACCTCATTTAAGGGGATTGGTGTCAAAGAAATAAATGTTCAGCAGAGGAGAATAAAAGAGAATGCAAAGAAAATGTTAGCAACAAGGAAGGAACAAAACTCTTGGAAAAAATGATTTAAAAATCCACGACTGCGTAAAAGTTGTTAAAAATCCACGACTGTAGAGAAATAGTTTAAAAAATCTCCGACTGTGGGAAATTTGTTACAAAAAATCCACGATTAAAATAACATCCACGATTGTTTAAAAATATTTTTAAAAAATCCACGATTGTTAAAAAAGTATTCTTAAAAAATCCACGATTGTTTAAAAAATTATTTTTAAAAAATCCACGATTTCTTAAAAATATTTTTAAAAAATCCAGGATTTCTTAAAAATATTTTTAAAAATCCACGATTGTTTAAAAAATATTTTTAAAAAATCCACGATTTCTTAAAAATATTTTTAAAAAATCCAGGATTTCTTAAAAATATTTTTAAAAAATCCACGATTGTTTAAAAAATATTTTAAAAAATCCACGATTGTTTAAAAAATATTTTTAAAAAATCCACGATTGTTTAAAAAATATTTTTAAAAAATCCACGATTGTTTAAAAAATATTTTAAAAAATCCACGATTGTTTAAAAAATATTCATTAAAAAATCCACGATTATTTAAAAAATATTTCTTAAAAAATCCACGATTGCTAAAAAAAAATTTTTAAAAAATCCACGATTATTTAAAAAATATTCATTAAAAAATCCACGATTATTTAAAAAATATTCATTAAAAAATCCACGATTATTTAGAAAATATTCATTAAAAAATCCACGATTATTTAAAAAATATTCATTAAAAATCCACGATTATTTAAAAAATATTCATTAAAAAAATCCACGATTATTTAAAAAAATATTCATTAAAAAATCCACGATTATTTAAAAAATATTCATTGAAAAATCCAACGATTATTTAAAAAATATTCATTAAAAAAATTCACGATTATTTAAAAAATATTCATTAAAAAATACACGATTATTTAAAAAATATTCATTAAAAAATCCACGATTATTTAAAAAATATTCATTCGATTCGATTATTTAAAAAAAATCCACGATTATTTAAAAAATATTCATTAAAAAATCCACGATTATTTAAAAAATATTCATTAAAAAATCCACGATTATTTAAAAAATATTCATTAAAAAATCCACGATTATTTAAAAAATATTCATTAAAAAATCCACGATTATTTAAAAAATATTCATTAAAAAATCCACGATTATTTAAAAAATATTCATTAAAAAATCCACGATTATTTAAAAAATATTCATTAAAAAATCCACGATTATTTAAAAAATATTCCATTAAAAAATCCACGATTATTTAAAAAATATTCATTAAAAAAATCCACGATTATTTAAAAAATATTCATTAAAAAATCCACGATTATTTAAAAAATATTCATTAAAAAATCCACGATTTATTTAAAAAATATTCATTAAAAAATCCACGATTATTTAAAAAATATTCATTAAAAAATCCACGATTATTTAAAAAATATTCATTAAAAAATCCACGATTATTTAAAAAATATTCATTAAAAATCCCACGATTATTTAAAAAATATTCATTAAAAAATCCACGATTATTTAAAAAATATTCATTAAAAAATCCACGATTATTTAAAAAATATTCATTAAAAAATCCACGATTGTTTAAAAAATATTTTTAAAAAATCCACGATTGTTTAAAAAATATTTTTAAAAAATCCACGATTGTTTAAAAAATATTTTTAAAAATCCACGATTGTTTAAAAAATATTTTTAAAAAAATCCACGATTGTTTAAAAAATATTCATTAAAAAATCCACGATTATTTAAAAAATAGTCATTAAAAAATCCACGATTATTTAAAAATATTCATTAAAAAATCCACGATTGTTTAAAAAATATTTTTAAAAAATCCACGATTGTTTAAAAAATATTTTTAAAAAAATCCCACGATTGTTTAAAAAATATTTTTAAAAAATCCACGATTGTTTAAAAAATATTTTTAAAAAATCCACGATTGTTTAAAAAATATTTTTAAAAAATCCACGATTATTTAAAAATATTCATTAAACAATCCACGATTATTTAAAAAATATTCATTAAACAATCCACGATTATTTAAAAAATATTCATTAAAAATCCACGATTATTTAAAAAATATTCATTAAAAAATCCACGATTATTTAAAAAATATTCATTAAAAAATCCACGATTATTTAAAAATATTCATTAAAAAATCCACGATTATTTAAAAAATATTCATTGAAAAATCCACGATTATTTAAAAAATATTCATTAAAAAATTCACGATTATTTAAAAAATATTCATTAAAAATCCACGATTATTTAAAAAATATTCATTAAAAAATTCACGATTATTTAAAAAATATTCATTAAAAAATCCACGATTATTTAAAAAATATTCATTAAAAAATCCACGATTATTTAAAAAATATTCATTCGATTCGATTATTTAAAAAAAATCCACGATTATTTAAAAAATATTCATTAAAAAATCCACGATTATTTAAAAAATATTCATTAAAAATCCACGATTATTTAAAAATATTCATTAAAAATCCACGTTTATTTAAAAAATATTCATTAAAAAATCCACGATTATTTAAAAAATATTCATTAAAAAATCCACGATTATTTAAAAAATATTCATTAAAAAATCTACGTTTATTTTAAAAAATATTCATTAAAAAATCCACGATTATTTAAAAAATATTCATTAAAAAATCCACGTTTATTTAAAAAATATTCATTAAAAAATCCACGATTATTTAAAAATATTCATTAAAAAATCCACGATTATTTAAAAAATATTCATTAAAAAATCCACGATTATTTAAAAAATATTCATTAAAAAATCCACGATTATTTAAAAAATATTCATTAAAAAATCCACGATTATTTAAAAAATATTCATTAAAAATCCACGATTATTTAAAAATATTCATTAAAAAATCCCACGATTATTTAAAAAATATTCATTAAAAAATCCACGATTATTTAAAAAATATTCATTAAAAAATCCACGATTATTTAAAAAATATTCATTAAAAAATCCACGATTATTTAAAAAATATTCATTAAAAAATCCACGATTATTTAAAAAATATTTTTAAAAAATCCACGATTGTTTAAAAAATATTTTTAAAAAATCCACGATTGTTTAAAAAATATTTTTAAAAAATCCACGATTGTTTAAAAAATATTTTTAAAAATCCACGATTGTTTAAAAAATATTTTTAAAAAATCCACGATTGTTTAAAAAATATTCATTAAAAAATCCACGATTATTTAAAAAATATTCATTAAAAAATCCACGATTATTTAAAAAATATTCATTAAAAAATCCACGATTGTTTAAAAAATATTTTTAAAAAATCCACGATTGTTTAAAAAATATTTTTAAAAAAATCCACGAGTGTTTAAAAAATATTTTAAAAAAATCCACGATTGTTTAAAAAATATTTTTAAAAATTCCACGATTGTTTAAAAAATATTTTTAAAAAAATCCACGATTGTTTAAAAAATATTTTTAAAAAATCCACGATTATTTAAAAAATATTCATTAAACAATCCACGATTATTTAAAAAATATTCATTAAACAATCCACGATTATTTAAAAAAATATTCATTAAAAAATCCACGATTATTTAAAAAATATTCATTAAAAAATCCACGATTATTTAAAAAATATTCATTAAAAAATCCACGATTATTTAAAAAATATTCATTAAAAAATCCACGATTATTTAAAAAATATTCATTGAAAAATCCACGATTATTTAAAAAATATCATTAAAAAATTCACGATTATTTAAAAAATATTCATTAAAAAATCCACGATTATTTAAAAAATATTCATTATAAAATTCACGATTATTTAAAAAATATTCATTAAAAAATCCACGATTATTTAAAAAATATTCATTAAAAAATCCACGATTATTTAAAAAATATTCATTCGATTCGATTATTTAAAAAAAATCCACGATTATTTAAAAAATATTCATTAAAAAATCCACGATTATTTAAAAAATATTCATTAAAAAATCCACGATTATTTAAAAAATATTCATTAAAAATCCACGTTTATTTAAAAAATATTCATTAAAAAATCCACGATTATTTAAAAAATATTCATTAAAAAATCCACGATTATTTAAAAAATATTCATTAAAAAATCTACGTTTATTTAAAAAATATTCATTAAAAAATCCACGATTATTTAAAAAATATTCATTAAAAAATCCACGTTTATTTAAAAAATATTCATTAAAAAATCCACGATTATTTAAAAAATATTCATTAAAAAATCCACGATTATTTAAAAAATATTCATTAAAAAATCCACGATTATTAAAAAATATTCATTAAAAAATCCACGATTATTTAAAAAATATTCATTAAAAAATCCATGATTATTTAAAAAATATTCATTAAAAAAATCCACGATTATTTAAAAAAATATTCATTAAAAAATCCACGATTATTTAAAAATTATTCATTAAAAAATTCATGATTATTTAAAAATATTCATTAAAAAATCCACGATTTTTTAAAAAAATATTCATTAAAAAATCCACGATTATTTAAAAAATATTCAATTAAAAAATCCACGATTATTTAAAAAATATTCATTAAAAAATCCACGATTATTTAAAAAATATTCATTAAAAAATCCACGATTATTTAAAAAATATTCATTAAAAATCCACGATTATTTAAAAAATATTCATTAAAAAATCACGATTATTTAAAAAATATTCATTAAAAAATCCACGATTATTTAAAAAATATTCATTAAAAAATTCACGATTATTTAAAAAATATTCATTAAAAAATCCACGATTATTTAAAAAATATTCATTAAAAAATCCACGATTATTTAAAAAATATTCATTAAAAAATTCACGATTATTTAAAAATATTCATTAAAAAATCCACGATTATTTAAAAAATATTCATTAAAAAATCCACGATTATTTAAAAAATATTCATTAAAAAATTCACGATTATTTAAAAAATATTCATTAAAAAATCCACGATTATTTAAAAAATATTCATTAAAAAATCCACGATTATTTAAAAAATATTCATTAAAAAATCCACGATTATTTAAAAAATATTCATTAAAAAATCCCACGATTATTTAAAAAATATTCATTAAAAAATCCACGATTATTTAAAAAATATTCATTAAAAAATCCACGATTATTTAAAAATATTCATTAAAAAATCCACGATTATTTAAAAAATATTCATTAAAAAATTCACGATTATTTAAAAATATTCATTAAAAAATCCACGATTATTTAAAAAATATTCATTAAAAAATCCACGATTATTTAAAAAATATTCATTAAAAAATTCACGATTATTTAAAAAATATTCATTAAAAAATCCACGATTATTTAAAAAATATTCATTAAAAAATCCACGATTATTTAAAAAATATACATTAAAAAATCCACGATTATTTACAAAATATTCATTAAAAAATCCACGATTATTTAAAAAATATTCATTAAAAAATCCACGATTATTTAAAAAATATTCATTAAAAAATCCACGATTATTTAAAAAATATTCATTAAAAAATCCACGATTATTAAAAAAATATTCATTAAAAAATCCACGATATTTAAAAAAATATTAATTAACAAATCCACGATCATCAAAAAAAATATTCATTAAAAAAATCCACGATTATTTAAAAATATTCATTAAAAAATCCACGATTATTTAAAAAAAACTATTCATTAAAAAATCCTCGACTATTTAAAAAATATTCATTAAAAAATCCACGATTATTTAAAAAATATTCATTAAAAAATCCACGATTTTTTAAAAAATATTCATTAAAAAATCCACGATTATTTAAAAAATATTCATTAAAAAATCCACGATTATTTAAAAAAATATTCATTAAAAAATCCACGATTATTTAAAAAATATTCATTAAAAAATCCACGATTATTTAAAAAATATTCATTAAAAAATCCACGATTATTTAAAAAATATTCATTAAAAAATCCACGATTATTTAAAAAATATTCCTTTAAAAAATCCACGATTATTTAAAAAATATTCATTAAAAATCAACGATTATTTAAAAAATATTCATTAAAAAATCCACGATTATTTAAAAAATATTCATTAAAAAATCCACGATTATTTAAAAAATATTCATTAAAAAATCCACGATTGTTTAAAAAATATTTTTAAAAAATCCACGATTGTTTAAAAAATATTTTTAAAAAATCCACGATTGTTTAAAAAATATTTTTAAAAATCCACGATTGTTTAAAAAATATTTTTAAAAAATCCACGATTATTTAAAAATATTCATTAAACAATCCACGATTATTTAAAAAATATTCATTAAACAATCCACGATTATTTAAAAAATATTCATTAAAAAATCCACGATTATTTAAAAAATATTCATTAAAAAATCCACGATTATTTAAAAAATATTCATTAAAAAATCCACGATTATTTAAAAAATATTCATTAAAAAATCCCCGATTATTTAAAAAATATTCATTGAAAAATCCACGATTATTTAAAAAATATTCATTAAAAAATTCACGATTATTTAAAAAATATTCATTAAAAAATCCACGATTATTTAAAAATATTCATTAAAAAATCCACGATTATTTAAAAAATATTCATTAAAAAATCCACGATTGTTTAAAAAATATTTTTAAAAAATCCACGATTGTTTAAAAAATATTTTTAAAAAATCCACGATTGTTTAAAAAATATTTTTAAAAAATCCACGATTGTTTAAAAATATTTTTAAAAAATCCACGATTGTTTAAAAATATTCATTAAAAAATCCACGATTATTTAAAAAATATTCATTAAAAATCCACGATTATTTAAAAAATATTCATTAAAAAATCCACGATTGTTTAAAAAATATTTTTAAAAAATCCACGATTGTTTAAAAAATATTTTTAAAAAATCCACGATTGTTTAAAAAATATTTTTAAAAAATCCACGATTGTTTAAAAAATATTTTTAAAAAATCCACGATTGTTTAAAAAATATTTTTAAAAAATCCACGATTGTTTAAAAAATATTTTTAAAAAATCCACGATTGTTTAAAAAATATTTTTAAAAAATCCACGATTGTTAAAAAATATTTTAAAAAAATCCACGATTGTTTAAAAAATATTTTTAAAAAATCCACGATTGTTTTAAAAATATTTTTAAAAAATCCACGATTATTTAAAAAATATTCATTAAACAATCCACGATTATTTAAAAAATATTCATTAAACAATCCACGATTATTTAAAAAATATTCATTAAAAAATCCACGATTATTTTAAAAATATTCATTAAAAAATCCACGATTATTTAAAAAATATTCATTAAAAATCCACGATTATTTAAAAAATATTCATTAAAAAATCCACGATTATTTAAAAAATATTCATTAAAAAATTCACGATTATTTAAAAATATTCATTAAAAATCCACGATTATTTAAAAAATATTCATTAAAAAATTCACGATTATTTAAAAAATATTCATTAAAAAATCCACGATTATTTAAAAAATATTCATTAAAAAATCCACGATTATTTAAAAAATATTCATTAAAAATCCACGATTATTTAAAAAATATTCCTTTAAAAAATCCACGATTATTTAAAAAAATATTCATTAAAAATCAACGATTATTTAAAAAATATTCATTAAAAAATCCACGATTATTTAAAAAATATTCATTAAAAAATCCACGATTATTTAAAAAATATTCATTAAAAAATCCACGATTATTTAAAAAATATTCATTAAAAAATCCACGATTATTTAAAAAATATTCATTAAAAAATCCATGATTATTTAAAAAATATTCATTAAAAAATCCACGATTATTTAAAAAATATTCATTAAAAAATCCATGATTATTTAAAAAATATTCATTAAAAAATCCACGATTATTTAAAAAATATTCATTAAAAAATCCACGATTATTTAAAAATTATTCATTAAAAAATTCACGATTATTAAAAAATATTCATTAAAAAATCCACGATTTTTTAAAAAATATTCATTAAAAAATCCACGATTATTTAAAAAATATTCATTAAAAAATCCACGATTATTTAAAAAATATTCATTAAAAAATCCACGATTATTTAAAATATATTCATTAAAAAATCCACGATTATTTAAAATATATTCATTAAAAAATCCACGATTATTTAAAAATATTCATTAAAAAATCCACGATTATTTAAAAAATATTCATTAAAAAATCCACGATTATTTAAAATATATTCATTAAAAAATCCACGATTATTTAAAAAATATTCATTAAAAAATCCACGATTATTTAAAAAATATTCATTAAAAAATCCACGATTATTTAAAAAATATTCATTAAAAATCCACGATTATCTAAAAAAATATACATTAAAAAATCCACGATTATTTAAAAAATATTCATTAAAAAATCCACGATTATTTAAAAAATATTCATTAAAAAATCCACGATTATTTAAAAAATATTCATTAAAAAATCACGATTATTTAAAAAATATTCATTAAAAAATCCACGATTATTAAAAAAATATTCATTAAAAAATCCACGATTATTTACAAAAATATTAATTAACAAATCCACGATCATCAAAAAAAATATTCATTAAAAAAATCCACGATTATTTAAAAAATATTCATTAAAAAATCCACGATTATTTAAAAAAAACTATTCATTAAAAAATCCTCGACTATTTAAAAAATATTCATTAAAAAATCCACGATTATTTAAAAAATATTCATTAAAAAATCCACGATTTTTTAAAAAATATTCATTAAAAAATCTACGATTTTTTAAAAAATATTCATTAAAAAATCCACGATTATTTAAAAAATATTCATTAAAAAATCCACGATTATTTAAAAAATATTCATTAAAAAATCCACGATTATTTAAAAAATATTCATTAAAAAATCCACGATTATTTAAAAAATATTCATTAAAAAATCCACGATTATTTAAAAAATATTCATTAAAAAATCCACGATTATTTAAAAATATTCATTAAAAAATCCACGATTATTTAAAAAATATTCTTTAAAAAATCCACGATTATTTAAAAAATATTCATTAAAAAATCCACGATTATTTAAAAAATATTCATTAAAAAATCCACGATCATCAAAAAAAATATTCATTAAAAAATCCACGATATTTAAAAAATATTCATTAAAAAATCCACGATTATTTAAAAAATATTCTTTAAAAAATCCACGATTATTTAAAAAATATTCATTAAAAAATCCACGATTATTTAAAAAATATTCTTTAAAAAATCCACGATTATTTAAAAAATATTCATTAAAAAATCCACGATTATTTAAAAAATATTCATTAAAAAATCCACGATTATTAAAAAAATATTCATTAAAAAATCCACGATTATTTAAAAAATATTAATTAACAAATCCACGATCATCAAAAAAAATATTCATTAAAAAATCCACGATTTTTAAAAAATATTCATTAAAAAATCCACGATTATTTAAAAAAATATTAATTAACAAATCCACGATCATCAAAAAAAATATTCATTAAAAAATCCACGATTTTTTAAAAAATATTCATTAAAAAATCCACGATTTTTTAAAAAATATTCATTAAAAAATCCACGATTATTTAAAAAATATTCATTAAAAAATCCTCGACTATTTAAAAAATATTCATCAAAAAATCCACGATTATTTAAAAAATATTCATTAAAAAATCCACGATTATTTAAAAAATATTCATTAAAAAATCCACGATTATTTAAAAAATATTCATTAAAAAATCCACGATTATTTAAAAAATATTCATTAAAAAATCCACGATTATTTAAAAAATATTCATTAAAAAATCCACGATTATTTAAAAAATATTCATTAAAAAATCCACGATTATTTAAAAAATATTCATTAAAAAATCCACGATTATTTAAAAAATATTCATTAAAAAATCCACGATTATTTAAAAAATATTCATTAAAAAATCCACGATTATTTAAAAAATATTCATTAAAAAATCCACGATTATTTAAAAAATATTCATTAAAAAATCCACGATTATTTAAAAAATATTCATTAAAAAATCCACGATTATTTAAAAAATATTCATTAAAAAATCCACGATTATTTAAAAAATATTCATTAAAAAATCCACGATTATTTAAAAAATATTCATTAAAAAATCCACGATTATTTAAAAAATATTCATTAAAAAATCCACGATTATTTAAAAAATATTCATTAAAAAATCCACGATTATTTAAAAAATATTCATTAAAAAATCCACGATTATTTAAAAAATATTCATTAAAAAATCCACGATTATTTAAAAAATATTCATTAAAAAATCCACGATTATTTAAAAAATATTCATTAAAAAATCCACGATTATTTAAAAAATATTCATTAAAAAATCCACGATTATTTAAAAAATATTCATTAAAAAATCCACGATTATTTAAAAAATATTCATTAAAAAATCCACGATTATTTAAAAAATATTCATTAAAAAATCCACGATTATTTAAAAAATATTCATTAAAAAATCCACGATTATTTAAAAAATATTCATTAAAAAATCCACGATTATTTAAAAAATATTCATTAAAAAATCCACGATTATTTAAAAAATATTCATTAAAAAATCCACGATTATTTAAAAAATATTCATTAAAAAATCCACGATTATTTAAAAAATATTCATTAAAAAATCCACGATTATTTAAAAAATATTCATTAAAAAATCCACGATTATTTAAAAAATATTCATTAAAAAATCCACGATTATTTAAAAAATATTCATTAAAAAATCCACGATTATTTAAAAAATATTCATTAAAAAATCCACGATTATTTAAAAAATATTCATTAAAAAATCCACGATTATTTAAAAAATATTCATTAAAAAATCCACGATTATTTAAAAAATATTCATTAAAAATCCACGATTATTTAAAAAATATTCATTAAAAAATCCACGATTATTTAAAAAATATTCATTAAAAAATCCACGATTATTTAAAAAATATTCATTAAAAAATCCACGATTATTTAAAAAATATTCATTAAAAAATCCACGATTATTTAAAAAATATTCATTAAAAAATCCACGATTATTTAAAAAATATTCATTAAAAAATCCACGATTATTTAAAAAATATTCATTAAAAAATCCACGATTATTTAAAAAATATTCATTAAAAAATCCACGATTATTTAAAAAATATTCATTAAAAAATCCACGATTATTTAAAAAATATTCATTAAAAAATCCACGATTATTTAAAAAATATTCATTAAAAAATCCACGATTATTTAAAAAATATTCATTAAAAAATCCACGATTATTTAAAAAAATATACATTAAAAAATCCACGATTATTTAAAAAATATTCATTAAAAAATCCACGATTATTTAAAAAATATTCATTAAAAAATCCACGATTATTTAAAAAATATTCATTAATAAATCCACGATTATTTAAAAAATATTCATTAAAAAATCCACGATTATTAAAAAAATATTCATTAAAAAATCCACGATTATTTAAAAAAATATTAATTAACAAATCCACGATCATCAAAAAAAATATTCATTAAAAAATCCACGATTATTTAAAAAATATTCATTAAAAAATCCACGATTATTTAAAAAAAAACTATTCATTAAAAAATCCTCGACTATTTAAAAAATATTCATTAAAAAATCCACGATTATTTAAAAAATATTCATTAAAAAATCCACGATTTTTTAAAAAATATTCATTAAAAAATCCACGATTTTTTAAAAAATATTCATTAAAAAATCCACGATTATTTAAAAAATATTCATTAAAAAATCCACGATTATTTAAAAAATATTCATTAAAAAATCCACGATTATTTAAAAAATATTCATTAAAAAATCCACGATTATTTAAAAAATATTCATTAAAAAATCCACGATTATTTAAAAAATATTCCTTTAAAAAATCCACGATTATTTAAAAAATATTCATTAAAAATCAACGATTATTTAAAAAATATTCATTAAAAAATCAACGATTATTTAAAAAATATTCATTAAAAAATCCACGATTATTTAAAAAATATTCATTAAAAAATCCACGATTATTTAAAAAATATTCATTAAAAAATCCACGATTATTTAAAAAATATTCATTAAAAAATCCATGATTATTTAAAAAATATTCATTAAAAAATCCACGATTATTTAAAAAATATTCATTAAAAAATCCATGATTATTTAAAAAATATTCATTAAAAAATCCACGATTATTTAAAAAATATTCATTAAAAAATCCACGATTATTTAAAAAATATTCATTAAAAAATCCACGATTATTTAAAAAATATTCATTAAAAAATCCACGATTATTTAAAAATTATTCATTAAAAAATTCACGATTATTTAAAAAATATTCATTAAAAAATCCACGATTATTTAAAAAATATTCATTAAAAAATCCACGATTATTTAAAATATATTCATTAAAAAATCCACGATTATTTAAAAAATATTCATTAAAAAATCCACGATTATTTAAAAAATATTCATTAAAAAATCCACGATTATTTAAAATATATTCATTAAAAAATCCACGATTATTTAAAATATATTCATTAAAAAATCCACGATTATTTAAAAAATATTCATTAAAAAATCCACGATTATTTAAAAAATATTCATTAAAAAATCCACGATTATTTAAAAAATATTCATTAAAAAATCCACGATTATCTAAAAAAATATACATTAAAAAATCCACGATTATTTAAAAAATATTCATTAAAAAATCCACGATTATTTAAAAAATATTCATTAAAAAATCCACGATTATTTAAAAAATATTCATTAAAAAATCCACGATTATTTAAAAAATATTCATTAAAAAATCCACGATTATTAAAAAAATATTCATTAAAAAATCCACGATTATTTACAAAAATATTAATTAACAAATCCACGATCATCAAAAAAAATATTCATTAAAAAATCCACGATTATTTAAAAAATATTCATTAAAAAATCCACGATTATTTAAAAAAAACTATTCATTAAAAAATCCTCGACTATTTAAAAAATATTCATTAAAAAATCCACGATTATTTAAAAAATATTCATTAAAAAATCCACGATTTTTTAAAAAATATTCATTAAAAAATCCACGATTATTTAAAAAATATTCATTAAAAAATCCACGATTATTTAAAAAATATTCATTAAAAAATCCACGATTATTTAAAAAATATTCATTAAAAAATCCACGATTATTTAAAAAATATTCATTAAAAAATCCACGATTATTTAAAAAATATTCATTAAAAAATCCACGATTATTTAAAAAATATTCATTAAAAAATCCACGATTATTTAAAAAATATTCTTTAAAAAATCCACGATTATTTAAAAAATATTCATTAAAAAATCCACGATTATTTAAAAAATATTCATTAAAAAATCCACGATCATCAAAAAAAATATTCATTAAAAAATCCACGATTATTTAAAAAATATTCATTAAAAAATCCACGATTATTTAAAAAATATTCTTTAAAAAATCCACGATTATTTAAAAAATATTCATTAAAAAATCCACGATTATTTAAAAAATATTCTTTAAAAAATCCACGATTATTTAAAAAATATTCATTAAAAAATCCACGATTATTTAAAAAATATTCATTAAAAAATCCACGATTATTAAAAAAATATTCATTAAAAAATCCACGATTATTTAAAAAAATATTAATTAACAAATCCACGATCATCAAAAAAAATATTCATTAAAAAATCCACGATTTTTAAAAAATATTCATTAAAAAATCCACGATTATTTAAAAAAATATTAATTAACAAATCCACGATCATCAAAAAAAATATTCATTAAAAAATCCACGATTTTTTAAAAAATATTCATTAAAAAATCCACGATTTTTTAAAAAATATTCATTAAAAAATCCACGATTATTTAAAAAATATTCATTAAAAAATCCTCGACTATTTAAAAAATATTCATCAAAAAATCCACGATTATTTAAAAAATATTCATTAAAAAATCCACGATTATTTAAAAAATATTCATTAAAAAATCCACGATTATTTAAAAAATATTCATTAAAAAATCCACGATTATTTAAAAAATATTCATTAAAAAATCCACGATTATTTAAAAAATATTCATTAAAAAATCCACGATTATTTAAAAAATATTCATTAAAAAATCCACGATTATTTAAAAAATATTCATTAAAAAATCCACGATTATTTAAAAAATATTCATTAAAAAATCCACGATTATTTAAAAAATGTTCATTAAAAAATCCACGATTATTTAAAAAATATTCATTAAAAAATCCACGATTATTTAAAAAATATTCATTAAAAAATCCACGATTATTTAAAAAATATTCATTAAAAATCCACGATTATTTAAAAAATATTCATTAAAAAATCCACGATTATTTAAAAAATATTCATTAAAAAATCCACGATTATTTAAAAAATATTCATTAAAAAATCCACGATTATTTAAAAAATATTCATTAAAAAATCCACGATTATTTAAAAAATATTCATTAAAAAATCCACGATTATTTAAAAAATATTCATTAAAAAATCCACGATTATTTAAAAAATATTCATTAAAAAATCCACGATTATTTAAAAAAATATTCATTAAAAAATCCAAGATTATTTAAAAAATATTCATTAAAAAATCCACGATTATTTAAAAAATATTCATTAAAAAATCCACGATTATTTAAAAAATATTCATTAAAAAATCCACGATTATTTAAAAAAAATATTCATTAAAAAATCCACGATTATTTAAAAAATATTCATTAAAAAATCCACGATTATTTAAAAAATATTCATTAAAAAATCCACGATTATTTAAAAAATATTCATTAAAAAATCCACGATTATTTAAAAAATATTCATTAAAAAATCCACGATTATTTAAAAAATATTCATTAAAAAATCCACGATTATTTAAAAAATATTCATTAAAAAATCCACGATTATTTAAAAAATATTCATTAAAAAATCCACGATTATTTAAAAAATATTCATTAAAAAATCCACGATTATTTAAAAAATATTCATTAAAAAATCCACGATTATTTAAAAAATATTCATTAAAAAATCCACGATTATTTAAAAAATATTCATTAAAAAATCCACGATTATTTAAAAAATATTCATTAAAAAATCCACGATTATTTAAAAAATATTCATTAAAAAATCCACGATTATTTAAAAAATATTCATTAAAAATCCACGATTATTTAAAAAATATTCATTAAAAAATCCACGATTATTTAAAAAATATTCATTAAAAAATCCACGATTATTTAAAAAATATTCATTAAAAAATCCACGATTATTTAAAAAATATTCATTAAAAAATCCACGATTATTTAAAAAATATTCATTAAAAAATCCACGATTATTTAAAAAATATTCATTAAAAAATCCACGATTATTTAAAAAATATTCATTAAAAAATCCACGATTATTTAAAAAATATTCATTAAAAAATCCACGATTATTTAAAAAATATTCATTAAAAAATCCACGATTATTTAAAAAATATTCATTAAAAAATCCACGATTATTTAAAAAATATTCATTAAAAAATCCACGATTATTTAAAAAATATTCATTAAAAAATCCACGATTATTTAAAAAATATTCATTAAAAAATCCACGATTATTTAAAAAATATTCATTAAAAAATCCACGATTATTTAAAAAATATTCATTAAAAAATCCACGATTATTTAAAAAATATTCATTAAAAAATCCACGATTATTTAAAAAATATTCATTAAAAAATCCACGATTATTTAAAAAATATTCATTAAAAAATCCACGATTATTTAAAAAATATTCATTAAAAAATCCACGATTATTTAAAAAATATTCATTAAAAAATCCACGATTATTTAAAAAATATTCATTAAAAAATCCACGATTATTTAAAAAATATTCATTAAAAAATCCACGATTATTTAAAAAATATTCATTAAAAAATCCACGATTATTTAAAAAATATTCATTAAAAAATCCACGATTATTTAAAAAATATTCATTAAAAAATCCACGATTATTTAAAAAATATTCATTAAAAAATCCACGATTATTTAAAAAATATTCATTAAAAAATCCACGATTATTTAAAAAATATTCATTAAAAAATCCACGATTATTTAAAAAATATTCATTAAAAAATCCACGATTATTTAAAAAATATTCATTAAAAAATCCACGATTATTTAAATAATATTCATTAAAAAATCCACGATTATTTAAAAAATATTCATTAAAAAATCCACGATTATTTAAAAAATATTCATTAAAAAATCCACGATTATTTAAAAAATATTCATTAAAAAATCCACGATTATTTAAAAAATATTCATTAAAAAATCCACGATTATTTAAAAAATATTCATTAAAAAATCCACGATTATTTAAAAAATATTCATTAAAAAATCCACGATTATTTAAAAAATATTCATTAAAAAATCCACGATTATTTAAAAAATATTCATTAAAAAATCCACGATTATTTAAAAAATATTCATTAAAAAATCCACGATTATTTAAAAAATATTCATTAAAAAATCCACGATTATTTAAAAAATATTCATTAAAAAATCCACGATTATTTAAAAAATATTCATTAAAAAATCCACGATTATTTAAAAAATATTCATTAAAAAATCCACGATTATTTAAAAAATATTCATTAAAAAATCCACGATTATTTAAAAAATATTCATTAAAAAATCCACGATTATTTAAAAAATATTCATTAAAAAATCCACGATTATTTAAAAAATATTCATTAAAAAATCCACGATTATTTAAAAAATATTCATTAAAAAATCCACGATTATTTAAAAAAAATATTCATTAAAAAATCCACGATTATTTAAAAAAAATATTCATTAAAAAATCCACGATTATTTAAAAAATATTCATTAAAAAATCCACGATTATTTAAAAAATATTCATTAAAAAATCCACGATTATTTAAAAAATATTCATTAAAAAAACCAAGATTATTAAAAAAATATTGTTTATAAAATCCACGATTACATAAAAATATTTTTTAAAAAATCCACGATTATTTAAAAGATATTCATTAAAAAATCCACGATTATTTAAAAAATATTCATTAAAAAATCCACGATTATTTAAAAAATATTCTTTAAAAAATCCACGATTATTTAAAAAATATTCATTAAAAATCCACGATTATTTAAAAAATATTCATTAAAAAATCCACGATTATTTAAAAAATATTCATTAAAAAATCCACGATTATTTAAAAAATATTCATTAAAAAATCCACGATTATTTAAAAAATATATTTTAAAAAATCCACGATTATTTAAAAATATATATTTTAAAAAATCCACGATTATTTAAAAAATATATTTTATAAAATCCACGATTATTTAAAAAATATATTTTAAAAAATCCACGATTATTTAAAAAATATATTTTAAAAAATCCACGATTATTTAAAAAATATATTTTAAAAAATCCACGATTATTTAAAAAATATATTTTAAAAAATCCACGATTATTTAAAAAATATATTTTAAAAAATCCACGATTATTTAAAAAATATATTTTAAAAAATCCACGATTATTTAAAAAATATATTTTAAAAAATCCACGATTATTTAAAAAATATATTTTAAAAAATCCACGATTATTTATAAAATATATTTTAAAAAATCCACGAT
This sequence comes from Musca autumnalis, assembly GCF_047663935.1. Classification (NCBI taxonomy): domain Eukaryota; kingdom Metazoa; phylum Arthropoda; class Insecta; order Diptera; family Muscidae; genus Musca; species Musca autumnalis. Next base: position 71,038,929 of record NW_027411644.1, read on the forward strand.
TATTTAAAAAATATATTTTAAAAAATCCACGATTATTTAAAAAATATTCCTTACAAAATTTATTTTTTATTTAATTATTCTTTTTTTATTTATTCATTTTTTATTTTATTATAAGACTTTTAATTTTACTTACATTCTTTTGTATGGTATCAAATGTGACAGTCCGCGAACTCATGCTCGATTGCCCATATTCCTCTTGTACGGAATATTTGACAGAGGCTCTCACAATATCATCAAGTTTTTCTTTGTTATGGAATGCCCAGGCACCGGCAGCTATTTGTGCCACCATCACCACCAATATCACACAGAAGAACTGGAAAAGAGAAAAAAAGGTCAGCAAGTCAGACAGATGATAAGACGATGGCAAAGGCACACAACAACGACAGCAACAAAACAAATTTAAAGAAAATTAATCAAGCCCAAATTATGACAAAAGACCGTAGAGTATTGCATGGGAGGGGTAGGCGGTATGGTATGCCACCATGATGTGCAGAATGGAAAGCGGATTAGGAAATCCATTCACACACAAGCACTAATCTTTTGTGTGTGTTTAGTACTGTTTCCAATATTTTTAATGAATGGCATCCATAATTGTGGGGGAGTATTGCAGTCTGTCTGGCCTACTACGCCAACAATAGTAAACATTAAGAAATTAATGACTCTACCACACCAAACAACCGGCCGGTCGTTTCTCCATCGCCATGCAACAGTTGCCTGGCATGCCAGTCATAAAAAATCAGTTAAAGTTCATTTTCCTATGCGGGCAACCAACCAACCTGTTGCTGGAGATTTGGTTTCGATTATTGTGTTTGGCCCAACAATGCCGCCGCCTCCATTTGTCACACCTACACCCCCACACCAAACAGATTAAGTCTTAAGACATTTTTTTGGAAAATATTTACACACTCAAAATTAGTTGTTGGAATTTCTTAATTATTAAATTTTAATGCTGAGGAATGTCAATGGCAATATTTGTTTGTGTTTTACTTACCGACACCAGCAAACATTGCGATTCTTTGAGGACACCACAGCAACCGAAGAAAGCACCAATGGTAATTAGAATACCAATACCCAGGAACACATAGAGTGCAATGTAATAATGATTATAGGATTGTGTCATTGACAGAACAAATGTGGGATCTGTCAGCAGCCATGCCGAGGCTATAACAATGGCCAAACCAATTACCTGTAATGAGAAGAAAAAAGGAAACAAATTAAGTTAGGTCGGATAAAATGAGTACTATTGAGACTATGGATTGATGGTGAAAAAACAATGATCCGTTAGGAGGCTACTAATATTTAAAGATCTCTTTAAATTGTTTATTTACTGAGGTAACTGAAAAACTCTTCAGTGAAGAAGTATTTGACAATTAAACTCTTCTATGAAGTGGAGTTTGAGACTCAAGCTCTGCTATGAAGAAGAGTATGACACTTAAACTCTTCTATGAAGAAGAGTTTGACACTCAAACTCTTCTATTAAGAAGAGTTTAACACTCAACCTCTTCTTTGGAGAAGAGTTGGACACTCAAACTTTTCTATGAATAAGAGTTTGACACTCAAACTTTTCTCTGAAGAAGAGTTTGACACTCAAACTCTTCTATGAAGAAGAGTTTGACTCTTCCATGAAGAAGTGTTCGACACTTAAACTCTTCTATGAAGAAGTGTTCGACACTCAAACTCTTCTATGAAGAAGAGTTTGACACTCAAACTCTTCTATGAAGAAGAGTTTGACACTCAAACTCTTCTATGAAGAAGAGTTTGACACTCAAACTCTTCTATGAAGAAGAGTTTGACACTCAAACTCTTCTATGAAGAAGAGTTCGACACTCAAACTCCTTTATGAAGAAGAGTTCGACACTCAAACTCTTCTGTGAAGAAGAGTTCGACACTCTAACTCTTCTATGAAGAAGAGTTCGACACTCAAACTCTTCTATGAAGAAGAGTTTGACACTCAAACTCTTCTATGAAGAAGAGTTTGACTCTTCTATGAAGAAGAGTTTGGCATTCAAACTCTTCCATGAAGAAGTGTTCGACACTCAAACTCTTCTATGAAGAAGAGTTTGACACTCAAATTCTTCTATGAAGAAGAGTTCGACACTCAAACTCTTCTATGAAGAAGAGTTTGGCACTCAAACGTTTCTATGAAGAAGAGTTCGACACTCAAACTCTTCTATGAAGAAGAGTTCGACACTCAAACTCTTCTATGAAGAAGAGTTCGACACTCAAACTTTTCTATGAAGAAGAGTTTGACTCTTCCATGAAGAAGTGTTCGATACTCAAACTCTTCTATGAAGAAGAGTTTGGCACTCAAACGTTTCTATGAAGAAGAGTTCGACACTCAAACTCTTCTATGAAGAAGAGTTCGAGACTCAAACTCTTCTATGAAGAAGAGTTCGACACCCAAACTCTTCTATGAAGAAGAGTTCGACACTCAAACTCTTCTATGAAGAAGAGTTCGACACTCAAATTCTTCTATGAAGAAGAGTTCGACACTCAAACTCTTCTATGAAGAAGAGTTCGACACTCAAACTCTTCTATGAAGAAAAGTTTGACACTGAAACTCTTCTATGAAGAAGAGTTTGACACTCATATGTTTCTATGAAGAAGAGTTTGACACTCAAATTCTTGTATGGAGAAGAGTTTGACACTCAAACTCTTCTATGAAGAAGAGTTCGACACTCAAACTCTTCTATGAAGAAGAGTTCGACACTCAAACTCTTCTATGAAGAAGAGTTCGACACTCAAACTCTTCTATGAAGAAGAGTTCGACACTCAAACTCTTCTATGAAGAAGAGTTCGACACTCAAACTCTTCTATGAAGAAGAGTTTGACACTGAAACTCTTCTATGAAGAAGAGTTTGACACTGAAACTCTTCTATGAAGAAGAGTTTGACACTCAAACGTTTCTATGAAGAAGAGTTTGACACTCAAACGTTTCTATGCAGAAGAGTTTGACACTCAAACTCTTCTATGAAGAAGAGTTCGACACTCAAACTCTTCTATGAAGAAGAGTTCGGCACTCAAACTCTTCTATGAAGAAGAGTTTGACACTCAAACTCTTCTATGAAGAAGAGTTTGACACTCAAACTCTTCTATGAAGAAGAGTTTGACACTCAAACTCTTCTATGAAGAAGAGTTTGACACTCAAACTCTTCTATGAAGAAGAGTTTGACACTCAAACTCTTCTATGAAGAAGAGTTTGACACTCAAACTCTTCTATGAAGAAGAGTTTGACACTCAAACTCTTCTATGAAGAAGAGTTTGACTCTTCCATGAAGAAGTGTTCGACACTCAAACTCTTCTATGAAGAAGAGTTTGACACTCAAAAGTTTCTATGAAGAAGAGTTCGACACTCAAAGTCTTCTATGAAGAAGAGTTCGACACTCAAACTCTTCTATGAAGAATAGTTTGACACTCAAACTCTTCTACGAAGAAGAGTTTGACACTCAAACTCTTCTATGAAGAAGAGTTCGACACTCAAACTCTTCTATGAAGAAGAGTTCGACACTCAAACTCTTCTATGAAGAAGAGTTCGACACTCAAACTCTTCTATGAAGAAGAGTTTGACTCTTCAATGAAGAAGATTTTTGCATTCAAACTCTTCCATGAAGAAGTGTTCGACACTCAAACTCTTCTATGAAGAAGAGTTTGACACTCAAACTCTTCTATGAAGAAGAGTTTGACACTCAAACTCTTCTATGAAGAAGAGTTTGACTCTTCCATGAAGAAGTGTTCGACACTCAAACTCTTCTATGAAGAAGTGTTCGACACTCAAACTCTTCTATGAAGAAGAGTTTGACACTCAAACGTTTCTATGAAGAAGAGTTCGACACTCAAACTCTTCTATGAAGAAGAGTTCGACACTCAAACTCTTCTATGAAGAAGAGTTCGACACTCAAACTCTTCTATGAAGAAGAGTTCGACACTCAAACTCTTCTATGAAGAATAGATTGACTCTTCCATGAAGAAGTGTTCGACACTCAAACTCTTCTATGAAGAAGAGTTTGACACTCAAACGTTTCTATGAAGAAGAGTTCGACACTCAAACTCTTCTATGAAGAAGAGTTTGACACTCAAACTCTTCTATGAAGAAGAGTTTGACACTCAAACTCTTCTATGAAGAAGAGTTTGACACTCAAAAGTTTCTATGAAGAAGAGTTCGACACTCAAACTCTTCTATGAAGAAGAGTTCGACACTCAAACTCTTCTATGAAGAAGAGTTCGACACTCAAACTCTTCTATGAAGAAGAGTTTGACACTCAAACGTTTCTATGAAGAAGAGTTCGACACTCAAACTCTTCTATGAAGAAGAGTTCGACACTCAAACTCTTCTATGAAGAAGAGTTCGACACTCAAACTCTTCTATGAAGAAGAGTTCGACACTCAAACTCTTCTATGAAGAATAGATTGACTCTTCCATGAAGAAGTGTTCGACACTCAAACTCTTCTATGAAGAAGAGTTTGACACTCAAACGTTTCTATGAAGAAGAGTTCGACACTCAAACTCTTCTATGAAGAAGAGTTTGACACTCAAACTCTTCTATGAAGAAGAGTTTGACACTCAAACTCTTCTATGAAGAAGAGTTTGACACTCAAAAGTTTCTATGAAGAAGAGTTCGACACTCAAACTCTTCTATGAAGAAGAGTTCGACACTCAAACTCTTCTATGAAGAAGAGTTCGACACTCAAACTCTTCTATGAAGAAGAGTTCGACACTCAAACTCTAACTCTTTTTCGAAGAAATCCACATTTCTTACTTTTTATGTTGCGGCGGAAAATAAGAAAACCTCCATCTATTCTATTTCCAGCACTTATTTTGTTTTTATTAGCACTTATTTATCTTAGCACTTATCTCGGCTACCTCACATTTCCTTGATTCGTAAATTGGGTTATCACAAATTTAAGTATTTCCTAAACAGTTTCAAATTTTCCTCTGATGTCAAGCGATAACCCTAAACAAAGACCCGACGTTACAGAGGGTAAACAAAACGCAACAAAAGATGCGGAATGCCAGGACGGCAGTCGCATTTACAAAGCATTAAAAAACACATAGAGGCTGCACAATTTGTGTGTTTACAACTCAAATTAATTACCATTTAGAATAATAAAAACAAAAACAACAACGACAAGAAAGAAATTTGGGCCACACATAAAAAACCCCTAAACAAATTTTTTTGGAGGAATAAAAGCAAGAAAGAAAGACAAAAACCTCAGAGAAAAATTAGGTCTGTAACTGAATGAGAATGAAAAAAAATTAACAAAGATTTCAGAATCTTGAAAAAGAAAACAAAACAAAAGAATGAAAAGGGAAGGTAAGGTAAGAAAAAAAAAACACAGAAAATAAACTGCAGAGATATTCCAAAAATAAATTGCCTGGCTTTTGTTTTAAAGGCTCATCATCACTCCCCCAACAAACAGAAAATGTTTTCATTAGGAAAGAACTAAATTTCCATTTCTAGCTCTCTTCCCATTTTTCGCTGGGTCTTCATGAAGCGTCAAACTAATTAAGCATGAAAAATGTAAAAAACAAAATCCGGACACTGGGAAAAAATTCACAAATGCAACAAAGCCATGGAACGTTAAGGGAAATTCTAAAACATCCAACAACAAAAAGAAACAAAACGAAACTGATACACGGTTGTGTGTGAATAAAAACAAACTTTGATGATGTGAAAAACAACAGCAGCAACAACAAACACATTCAACATCTTTCGTCAATTGAGACGTTTCGAATGAGCTTTGGCGGTGAATTGTTAATTGAATGTCTAGAAATGCCTGAAGTAGTGGGAGGGGAAGAGGAAAACGGGAGAATTATGATGTTCCATAAATAGAATTGTATATTCTAAGGGTATTGTTTGTTTCCACAAAATGTTGAAAACCTTTTGCAGAATGCACCATCGATTGGTGGGAGAGAGTTTCCTCGCTTTTCTTTTTGTATTTTTGGAATGGCATGAACATGAGGTTTTTTTATGAATTCATAAATAACATAATTTAGTTTTGAAAATCCCATGAATTATGCTGTTATTAGCCAGATGATTTATGGGGATTTTAACACTATGGTACCACATAATATTCAAAGGTTAACAACCAATAAAAATTATATTATTAGGAAATCTATGGGAAAATTTGCCCTATGAAAATATTTTGAGAGTCAACCTCCTCTATGACCATCAGTTTCCAATTCTAATCCGATAACAATTTTTGGCCACAAAAAATAATTTCTTCTTCGAACTTGTCTATGAAGAAGTATTTGACTCTCAAACTCTTCTGTGAAGAAGTGGTTTACACTCAAAGTCTTCCATGAAGAAGTGTTTGACACTCAAGTTCTTCTCTTGAGAAGTGTTTGACACTCCAAGTCTTCTATGAAGAAGTGTTTGATACTCAAACAATTCTATGAAGAAGTATTTGACACTAAACTTTTCTCTGGAGAAGTGTTTGACACTTCAAGTCTTCTATGAAGAAGTGTTTGATAATCAAACTCTTCTATAGAGAAGTATTTGATACTCAAACTCTTCCATGAAAAAGTATTTGACCCTCAAACTCTACTATGAATAAGTGTTTGACCCTCGAACTCCTCTGTGAAGAAGTGTTTGATACTTAAATTCTTCTATGAAGAAGTGTTTGTCACTCAACTTTTCTATGAGAAGTGTTTGATACTAAAACTCTTATATCAAGAAGTGTTTGACTCTCAAACTCTTCTACAAAGAAGTGTTTGACCCACTAACTCTTCTATAAAGAAGTGTTTGACCCTCAAACTCTTCTATAAAGAAGTGTGTGACCCTCAAACTTTTCTACAAAGAAGTGTTTGACCCTCAAACTCTTCTACAAAGAAGTGTTTGACCCTCAAACTCTTCTATGAAGAAGTGTTTGATGCTCAAACTCATCTATGAAAAAGTGCTGGACCCTCAAACTCTTCTACAAAGAAGTGTTTGACCCACTAACTCTTCTATAAAGAAGTGTTTGACCCTCAAACTCTTCTATAAAGAAGTGTGTGACCCTCAAACTCTTCTACAAAGAAGTGTTTGACCCTCAAACTCTTCTACAAAGAAGTGTTTGACCCTCAAACTCTTCCATGAAAAAGTATTTGACCCTCAAACTCTACTATGAATAAGTGTTTGACCCTCGAACTCCTCTGTGAAGAAGTGTTTGATACTTAAATTCTTCTATGAAGAAGTGTTTGTCACTCAACTTTTCTATGAGAAGTGTTTGATACTCAAACTCTTATATCAAGAAGTGTTTGACTCTCAAACTCTTCTACAAAGAAGTGTTTGACCCACTAACTCTTCTATAAAGAAGTGTTTGACCCCCAAACTCTTCTATAAAGAAGTGTGTGACCCTCAAACTCTTCTACAAAGAAGTGTTTGACCCTCAAACTCTTTTATGAAGAAGTGTTTGACCCTCAAACTCTTCTCTGAAGAAGTGTTTGACCCTCAAACTCTTCTCTGAAGAAGTGTTTGCCGCTCAAACTCTTCTATGAAGAAGTGTTTGACCATCAAACTCTTCTATGAAGAAGTGTTTGACCTTCAAACTCTACTACAACGAAGTGTTTGATGCTCAAACTCTTCTATGAAGAAGTGTTTGACCCTCAAACTCATCTTTGACGGAATGCTGGACCCTCAAACTCTTCTATGAAGAAGTGTTTGACCCTCAAACTCTTTTATGAAGAAGTGTTTGACCCTCAAACTCTTCTCTGAAGAAGTGTTTGACCCTCAAACTCTTTTATGAAGAAGTGTTTGAGCCTCAAACTCTTTTATGAAGAAGTGTTTGACGCTCAAACTCTTCTATGAAGAAGTGTTTGACCCTCAAACTCTTCTATGAAGAAGTGTTTGACCCTCAAGCTCTTCTATGAAGAAGTGTTTGACCTTCAAACTCTACTACAGCGAAGAAGTGTTTGACCTTCAAACTCTACTACAACGAAGTGTTTGATGCTCAAACTCTTCTATGAAGAAGTGTTTGACCCTCAAACTCTTCTCTGAAGAAGTGTTTGACGCTCAAACTCTTCTATGAAGAAGTGTTTGACCTTAAAACTTTTCTCTGAAGAAGTGTTTGACGCTCAAACTCTTCTATGAAGAAGTGTTTGACCCTCAAACTCTTCTATGAAGAAGTGTTTGACCTTCAAACTCTACTACAGCGAAGTGTTTGATGCTCAAACTCTTTTATGAAGAAGTGCTTGACCTTCAAACTCTACTACAACGAAGTGTTTGATGCTCAAACTCTTCTATGAAGAAGTGTTTGACCCTCAAACTCATCTATGAAGAAGTGCTAGACCCTCAAACTCTTCTATGAAGAAGTGCTGGACCCTCAAACTCTTCTATGAAGAAGTGTTTGACCCTCAAACTCTTCTATGAAGAAGTGTTTGACCTTCAAACTCTACTACAACGAAGTGTTTGATGCTCAAACTCTTCTATGAAGAAGTGCTGGACCCGCAAACTCTTCTATGAAGAAGTATTTGACCCTCAAACTCTTCTATGAAGAAGTGTTTGACCCTCAAACTCTTCTCTTCTATGAAGAAGTGTTTGACCCTCAAACTCATCTATGAAGAAGTGCTGGACCCTCAAACTCTTCTATGAAGAAGTGTTTGACCCTCAAACTCTTCTATGAAGAAGTGTTTGACCCTCAAACTCTTCTATGAAGAAGTGTTTGACCTTCAAACTATACTACAACGAAGTGTTTGATGCTCAAACTCTTCTATGAAGAAGTGCTGGAACCTCAAACTCTTCTATGAAGAACCCTTTTATGAAGAAGTGTTTGACCCTCAAACTCTTCTCTGAAGAAGTGTTTTACGCTCAAACTCTTCTCTGAAGAAGTGTTTTACGCTCAAACTCTTCTATGAAGAAGTGTTTGACCCTCAAACTCTTCTATGAAGAAGTATTTGACCCTCAAACTCTTCTATGAAGAAGTGTTTGACCTTCAGACTCTACTACAACGAAGTGTTTGATGCTCAAACTCTTCTAAGAAGATGTGCTTGACCCTCAAACTCTTCTAAGAAGAAGTGTTTGACCCTCAAACTCTTCTATGAAGAAGTATTTGACCCTCAAACTCTTCTATGAAGAAGTGTTTGACGCTCAAACTCTTTTATGAAGAAGTGTTTGACCCTCCAACTCTTCTCTGAAGATGTGTTTGACCCTCAAGTTCTTCTATGAAGAAGTGTTTGACCCTCAAACTGTTCTATGAATAAGTGTTTGCCCTTAAACTCTTCTGTGAAGCAGTTTTTTGACTTTCAAACTCTTTTATGGAGAACTGTTGGACCCTCAAACTGTTCTATGAGGGAGTGTTTGACTCCCAGACTCTTCTAAGAAGAAGTGTTCGACACTCAACTTTTCTTCGCAGAAGTGTTTGACACTCAAACTCTTCTATGAAGAAGTTTTTGACACTTAAACTCTTTTATGAAGAAGTGTTTGACCCTCAAACTCTTCTATGAAGAAGTGTTTAGCTATCAAACTATTCTATGAAGAAGTGTTTGGTCCTCAAACTCTTCTTTGAATATGTGTTCGAACTCCAAACTTTTCTTTGGAGAAGTGTTTGACGCTCAAACTCTTCTATGAAGAAGTGCTTGAACCTGTGACTCTTCTATGAAGAAGTTTTTGACACTTATACTCTTTTATGAAAAAGTGTTTGATCCTCAAACTCTTCTACGAAGAAGTGTATGACACTCAAACTCTTCTTTGAAGAAATATTTGACCCTCCACTTCTTCAATGAATAAGTGTTCTACCCTCAAAGTCTTCTATAAAGAAGTGATTGGCCCTCAACCTCTTCTACGAAGAAGAGTTTGGCCCTCAAAAATTTCTATACAAAACATTTAAAAATAAAATTCCAGATTAGTTTGAATGTTAAACTTTGGAATTTATATCAGAATAGTGACGCCTATCAACTGATTTTAGGATCTGTATTCATTGTTTTCCATATGAATTTTGTCTGCGTACTATATTTATATTCCATGCTTGACTCATTTAATGACAGAATATTAAAAATATTTAAAATTCTATATTATGGACTTATTATTACATCATACCGCTCATTATAAATAATTCGACGTGTAATTCAAACGAAACGTGAAAATTTTACTCAGTCATCTCCTCTCTGTGTGTATTAGGTGGAAGAAGAAGAAAGCAAATCAACGCTGGCTGTCCATTAATGGCAGACAACTGATGAAACTGATGAATATTAAATATGCATCCCATGCAATGGGCATTCGTCGATCGATCGAACAATATGTAGCTGCAATGACCAAAACACACGGCAACACACAATTTGAATGCATAATCAGAACACCTATGGAGGCCAACTACCAAACTAAAAGTTCTATAAAGAGAAATGTAGGACAAAAATTCCCCACCCTACGCATTTCAGAAGGTTAATAATAAATGTATTGAAATTACCACGAAATCATTCTTCCATATACAGCAATCAGATTTCTTACATATGTACATGGTGGAATATTCTAATTATATTTATTTATTGTGAGATTGTTTAGAATTCCCATTTTTAAAAATTGCATCATGACTAATGGACCCCGCCATCGTCAGCATCGACATCTGTATCGTCAGCATCACCATCAGTTTTATTTTGATGATGCAGTGATTTTATTTCATTTTGTATTTTTTTATTATAAAATGATGATCTAAAATAATAACCACATACTAGCACAACAACAAGAACAATAGCAAAGACAACAACAACACTGTTGACCAAAACATCCTTGATAAATACTTAGCAGTGACCGTAGACAACCATGAAAATATCTTTTCAATTTTATACATTTTCTGTCATCATAAATAACATTTCAAATATGCCACAATTTAGTGTTGATAATTTCTTTTTGTTTTTGCCAACAATCTTCATGTTCTCTACGTTTTTGTTTGATTCTTTTTATAGAACATGGAAAGAATATCACACGCACTTTAGTTTTATGAAAACAATTTCTATTTATAGAAGAATTTTTTATGAACATAATTTATATTTAGAATTAACATTTTTACGAAGGTCAAATGCATGGAGCAATGGATTACCAAGTTCAATTTTAATTTTTTGTGATCAAAGTTTTCATAACTTTATGAAAAATTGTTCTATGAAGAAGAGTTTAAGCATCAAACTCCTCTATAAAGACGATTTTGATCATCAAACTGTTGTATAAAGAAGAGTTTAAGCATCAAACTCCTCTATAAAGACAAGTTTGACCATCAAATTGATCTATAAAGACAAGTTTGAGCATCAAACTCCTCTATGAGTTTGAGCATCAAACTGTTCTATGAAGAAGAGTTTAAGCATCAAAATCCTCTATAAAGATGAGTTTGGGCATCAAATTGTCGTATGAAGCAGGGTCTAAGCATCCAACTCCTCTATTAAGACGAGTTTGAGCATCAAACTCCTTTATGTAGACGAGTTTGAGAATCAAACACCTATGGGTTTGAGCATCAAACTCCGCTATGGAGACGAGTTTGAGCATCAAACTCCGCTATGAACACGAGTTTGAGTATCAAACTACATTATGTGGACGAGTTAGAGTATCAAACTACTTTATGTAGACGAGTTTGAGCATCAAACCCCTCTACGAAGACGAGTCTGAGCATCAATACTCTATGAAAACGAGTTTGAGCATCAAACTCCTGAATCAAGACCAGTTTGAGCATCAAACTCCTGAATGAAGACCTCTATAGCGACGAGTTTGAGCATCAAACTCCTTTATGTAGACGAGTTTTAACATCAAACTTCTCTATGTAGGCGAGTTTGAGCAACAAACTCCTTTATTTAAACGAGTTTGAGCACCAAAAACCTCTATAAAGACGAGTTTGAGCATCATACTCCTCTATGAAGATGAGTTTGAGCATCAAACTCCTCTATGAAGACGAGTTTGAGCATCAAACTCCTCTATTAAGACGAGTTTGAGCATCAAACTCCTCTATGAAGACGAGTTTGAGCATCAAACTCCTCTATGAAGACGAGTTTGAGCATCAAACCCCTCTATGAAGACGAGTTTGAGCATCAAACCCCTCTATGAAGACGAGTTTGAGCATCAAACTCCTCTATGAAGACGAGTTTGACCATCAAACCCCTCTATGAAGACGAGTTTGAGCATCAAACCCCTCTATATAGACGAGTTTGAGCAGCAAACTGTTCTACGAAGAAGAGTCTAAGCTCCAAACTCCTCTATAGCGACGAGTTTGAGCATCAAACTCCTTTATGTAGACGAGTTTTAACATCAAACTCCTTTATTTAAACGAGTTTGAGCACTAAAAACCTCTATAAAGACGAGTTTGAGCATCATACTCCTCTATGTAGACGAGTTTTAGCATCATATCCCTCTATGTGGACGAGTTTAAGCATCAAACTCCTCTATGTAGACGAGTTTTAACATCAAACTCCTCTATGAAGATGAGTTTGACCATCAAACTCCTCTATGAAGATGAGTTTGACCATCAAACTCCTCTATGAAGATGAGATTGACCATCAAACTCCTCTATGAAGATGAGTTTGAGCATCAAACTCCTCTATGCTAACGAGTTTTAGCATCAAACTCCTCTATGAAGACGAGTTTGAGCATCAAACCCTTCTATGAAGACGAGTTTGAGCATCAAACCCCTCTATATAGACGAGTTTGAGCAGCAAACTGTTCTACGAATAAGAGTCTAAGCTCCAAACTCCTCTATAGCGACGAGTTTGAGCATCAAACTCCTTTATGTAGACGAGTTTTAACATCAAACTCCTTTATTTAAACGAGTTTGAGCACTAAAAACCTCTATAAAGACGAGTTTGAGCATCATACTCCTCTATGTAGACGAGTTTCAGCATCATACTCCTTTATATAGACGAGTTTTAACAACAAACTTCTCTGTGTAGGCGAGTTTGAACATCAAACTCCTTTATTTAAACGAGTTTGAGCACCAAAAACCTCTATAAAGACGAGTTTGAGCATCATACTCCTCTATGTAGACGAGTTTGAACATAAAACTCCTCTATGAAGATGAGTTTGACCATCAAACTCCTCTATGAAGATGAGTTTGAGCATCAAACTCCTCTATGAAAATTAGATTGAGTATTAAACTCCTCTATGAAAACGAGTTTGAGCATCAAACTTCTCTATGAAGACGAGTTGGAGCATCAAACTCCTCTATGAGAACGAGTTTGAGCATCAAACTCATTTATGTAGACGAGTATGAGCATCAAACTCCTCTATGAAGATGAGTTTGACCATCAAACTCCTCTATGAAGATGAGTTTGAGCATCAAACTCCTCTATGAAGACGAGTTTGAGCATCAAACTCCTCTATGAAGATAAGGACGACTTTGATCATTAAACTTCTCTCTGACTCCCTATAAGGACGTGTTTGAGCTTCAAACTCCTTTATGGAGATGAATTTGATCATCAAACTCCTCTCAAAGACGAGTTTAAGCATCAAACTGCTATATGAAGATGAGTTTTAGCATCAAACTCCTCTATGAAGACGAGTTTGAACATCGAAATCTTCAATGAAGAGGAGTTTGAAGATCAAACCCTTCAATGAAGTCGAGTTTTAGCGTCAAACGACTCTATGAAGACGAGTTTGAGCATCAAACTCCTCTATGAAGACTAGTATGAGCATCAAACTTCTCTATGAAGACTAGTTTGAGCATCAAACTCCTCTATGAAGACTAGTTTGAGCATCATACTCCTCTATGTAGACGAGTTTGAACATAAAACTCCTCTATGAAGATGAGTTTGACCATCAAACTCCTCTATGAAGATGAGTTTGAGCATCAAACTCCTCTATGAAAATTAGATTGAGTATTAAACTCCTCTATGAAAACGAGTTTGAGCATCAAACTTCTCTATGAAGACGAGTTGGAGCATCAAACTCCTCTATGAGAACGAGTTTGAGCATCAAACTCCTTTATGTAGACGAGTGTGAGCATCAATATCCTCTATGAAGACGAGTGTGAGTGTCAAACTCCGCTATGAAGCCGAGTTAGAGCATCAAACTACTTTATGTAGACGAGTTAGAGCATCAAACTCCTCTATAAAGATAAGGACGACTTTGATCATTAAACTTCTCTCTGAGGACGAGTTGGACCATCAAACTCCCCTATAAGGACGTGTTTGAGCTTCAAACTCCTTTATGGAGATGAATTTGATCATCAAACTCCTCTCAAAGACGAGTTTAAGCATCAAACTGCTATATGAAGATGAGTTTTAGCATCAAACTCCTCTATGAAGACGAGTTTGAACATCGAAATCTTCAATGAAGAGGAGTTTGAAGTCGAGTTTTAGCGTCAAACGACTCTATGAAGACGAGTTTGAGCATCAAACTCCTCTATGAAGACTAGTATGAGCATCAAACTTCTCTATGAAGACTAGTTTGAGCATCAAACTCCTCTATGAAGACTAGTTTGAGTATCAAGCTGTTCAATTTTGAAAAGCTTAAGCATCAAACTCTTCTGCTAAGTCGAGTTTGACCATCGAACTCCTCTATGAAGACCAGTTTGAAAATCAAACTCTTCTACCAAGACGGTAGAGTTTGAACATTAAACTCTTCAATAAAGATGAGTTTGAGCATCAAACTCCCCTATGTAGACATGTTTTGACATCAAACTCCAATATGAAAACGAGTTTGATCATCAAACACATCTAATAAAACGAGTTCTACGAGTTTAAGAATCAAACTCCTCTATGAAGACGAGTTTGGTCATCGAATTCCCTATAAGACCATCGAATTGTTCTATGAAGTCTGACTGAACATAAAATTCCTCTATGAAGACGAGGCTGAGCATCAAACTCCATGAAGACGAGTTTCATCATATCAAACTTATGTACGAAGAGTAGTTTGATCATCGAAGTCCTCTATGAAGACGACTTTGAGCATTAAACACCCTACAAGGTAAAGTTTAAACATCAATCCTTTCAATGAAGAAGAGTTTGACCATCAAAGTATTTTTCGGCGAAGAGTAGGCCGACCGAACTGTCCTATATGATAGATTATGACTATCAAACACAGGATAACTCCTTTTTCGATCAATTATGGCAACAACTTGCTTTTATCAAAGCCTGAAAACATCGACAGATTCATGTTTTCCAATAATGCACATTTGTTGTGGCCTACTTGTTAACTTGTAAAATGTTTTTGTTTTTTCTTTTGTTTGTTTCTAGCCTTGCTTCCTTCCGGCATGCCTGAACTGGCAACAATCATAATAGGAAAAGTTCTCTGAACCGGCAAGTGTTAAAAGTTTTATTTGGAGTAAATAAAAAAGCCGAACGAACGACCATCAAACCAACAACCGCGACAACGACAATCATCATCAATTAGAAACATGACAGCAGGCATTTAAACTACTCCGATTTGGGCCAACACCATTGTCACACACAGACGGCTAACCAAACGACCAACCAACAGTCCTTAAATCACATTTAATGCTAGTAGCTACTTTGTAGGCCAGTGTAATGACAAGCTAAAGCTAGATGATGGAAAAAAGAAGAAGCAGAATAAAAACGAATGCAGAAACCTAAATGAAAATCCCTTCGTTTACCACACACACACAATAACAAATGGTAATGTGAATCTGCTTGTATGTGTGAGGGGTATGCATGTGTTTTGTTGCAGTTATTTTCCTCCATTTTTTGTGTTGCTTCATTTGGGAGGTAGGCAGCAGTTTTGTTAGCGAAAGTATCCATGTCTGTTGGCTGTAGTTTTTGTTGCCATTGTTGGCAAGAAGGTGTGTCGTTTGACCGCTTAACACAGATACGATACGGCATTTTTACACTTTGACAGGGTTTTGCCATTATTGTTGTACATTTTTTTTCCTTTATACTATTCGCTTTGATGCTTCCTCTTCTAGGTATGCCGGTATACCGAGGTAGTTGGGTTTGCTATGGCAAAGGATTTGTTGATTTGGGTTGCAATGTGTTTTACAATCGGCGAACAACATGTTCATATGATTTTTCAACTTCTTTTAATGGCTCAACCCTTCATAAAGGGGTCGGCCATATAGGCAAGTATGATGAAACACTTGTCCGATGAACACTGATGAGTTTTTCAATTCTTTTTCATAGAAGAGTTTGATGTTGAAACTCGTCTTCTTAGAGAAGTTTGATGTTTAAACATTTTTAGATTAAAAGAGTTTTATGTTCGAAATCATGTTAACAGATGAGTATGATATTCAAACCCGTCTTTATGAAGAAGCTTGATGTTCAAACTCCTACTCATAGACGAGTTTGTTCGAAATCAAGTTAACAGATGATTATGATATTCACACTCGTTATTATGTAGAAGCTTGATGTTCAAACTCATACTCATAGACGAGTTTGATGCTGAATTTCGCCTTCAAAAAGGGGTTTGATGGTCAAATTCGTCTTCACAGAGGAGTTTAATGGCCAAACTCGTCTTCATAGAGGAGATTGATGGTCAAACTCGTCTTAATAGAGGAGTTTGATGATCAAACTCGTCTTCTCAGATGAGTTTGATTGTCAAACTAGTTTACACAAAGGAATTTGATGGTCAAACTTGTCTTCACAGAGGAGTTTGATGGTCAGACTCGTCTTCGTAGAGGAGTTTGATGGTCAAACTCGCTTACACAGAGGAGTTTGATGATGAAACTCGTCTTTTTGGAGGAGTTTGATTGTCAAACTCTTCTTCGTAGAGGAGTTTAGCTCACACTCGTCTTGATAGAGGAGTTTGATGGTCAAATTCGTCTTAATAGAGGAGTTTGATGGTTACACTCGTCTTAATAGAGGAGTTTGATGATCAGACTCGTCTACACAGAGGAGTTTGATGGTCAAACTCGTCTTCTCAGAGGAGTTTGATGGTCACACTAGTTTTCACAAAGGAATTTGATGGTCAGACTCGTCTTCACAGTGGAGTTTGATGGTCAGACTCGTCTTCGTAGAGGAGTTTGATGGCCAAACTCGTCTACATAGAGGAGTTTAATGGCCAAACTCGTCTTCATAGAGGAGTTTGATGATCAAATTCATCTTCATAGATGAGTTTAATGGTCAAAATCTTCTTCAGAGACGAGTTTGATGGTCAAATTCGTCTTCATAGAGGAGTTTAATGGCCAAAATCGTCTTCATAGAGGAGTTTGATGGTCACACTCGTCTTCACAGACGAGTTTGATGGTCAGGCTCGTCTACACAGAGGAGTTTGGTTCACAGACGAGTTTGATGGTCAGGCTCGTCTTCACAGACTATTTTGATAGTCAGACTCGTCTACACAGAGGAGTTTGATGGTCAAACTCGTCTTCTTAGAGGAGTTTGATGGTCACACTAGTTTACACAAAGGAATTTGATGGTCAAGCTTGTCTTCACAGAGGAGTTTGATGGTCAAACTCGACTTCATAGAGGAATTTCACAGACGAGTTTGATGGTCAGGCTCGTCTACACAGAGGAGTTTGGTGATCAGACTTGTCTAACAGAGGAATTCGGTGGTCAAACTTGTCTTCACAGAGGATTTTGATGGTCAAACTCGTCTTCTCAGAGGAGTTTGATGGTCACACTAGTTTACACAAAGGAATTTGAAGGTCAAGCTTGTCTTCACAGAGGAATTTGATGGTCAAACTCGTCTTCATAGAGGAGTTTGATGGTCACACTTGTCTTCACAGACGTGTTTGATGGTCAGGCTCGTCTACACAGAGGAGTTTGATAGTCAGACTCGCCTACACAGAGCAGTTTGGTAATCAGGCTTGTCTACACAGAGGAATTCGGTGGTCAAACTTGTCTTCACAGAGGAGTTTGATGGCCAAACTCGTCTTCATAGAGGAGTTTGATTGTCAAACTCGCCGTCAAAGAGGAAGTTGATGGTCAAACTCGTCTTCATAGAGGAGTTTGATGGTCACACTCGTCTTTTTAGAGAAATGTTATGATCAAACTCGTCTTGATAGAGGAGTTTGATGATGAATCTCGTCTTTATATAGGAGTTTGATGATGAATCTCGTCTTTATAGAGGAGTTTGATGGTCAAACTCTTCTTCGTAGATGAGTTTGATGGCCAAACTAGTCTACACAGCGAGTTTGATTATGAAACTCGTATTTATGGAGTAGTTTGATGATGAACCTCGTCTTTATAGATGAGTTTGGTGGTCAAGCTCGTCTTCATAGATGAGTTTGATGGCCAAACTCGTCTACACAGAGAGTTTGATGATGAAACTCGTATTTATGGAGTAGTTTGATTTTCAAACTCGTCTTAATAGAGGAGTTGGATGATCCACTTCGTCTTCATAGTTGAATTTGATAATCCAACTCGGCTTCGTAGAGGATTTTGTGGTCAAGCTCGTCTTTACAAAGGAGTTTGATGAGCCACCCCGCCTTCGTAGAGGAGTTTGATGATCCAATTTGCCTTCATAGAGGAGTTTAATGGTCTAACTCGTCTTTATAAAGGAGTTTGATGATCCAACTCGCCTTCATAGAGGAGTTTGATGATCAAACTCGAGTTTATATAGGAGTTTGATGGACAAGCTCGTCTTTATAAAGAAGTTTGAGGATCCAACTCGTGTTCATAGATGAGTTTGATGTTCCAACTTGTCTTTGATGATCCAACTCCCTTCATAGAGAAGTTTGTTAATCAAACGCGTCTTCACAGAGGAGTTTATGTTTCTACTCATCTTCATAAAGAAGTTCGCTTATCTAACTCGTCTTTATAGAGGAGTTTGATGATCCAAATCCCTTCATAAAGGAGTTTGATGATCAATCTCGTCTTCATAGAGGACTTTGATGATCAAATTTTTCACCATAGAGGAGTTTGATGATCAAACTCATCTTCGTAGAGAAGTTTGATGATCCAACTCGTCTTCATAGAGGAGTTTGATGATACAACTCGTCTTCTTAAGGAAGTTTATGGTTCATACTGGTCTTGATGGAGGAGTCTTATGTTCAAACTGTCGAGTTTGGTGTTGGAACTCGTCTTCATAGATGAGTTAATGTTCAAACTTTCCTTCACAGAATTGTTTGATTTTCACTTCGTTCTGATAGAGGCGTTTGATGGAGATCCAGATTAATTAGAATATCTAAATCTTATCCACAGCAGATTTTTATGACCAAACTCATTAGACTATAACATTTAACAATTCTAAGAATTCAATTACTTTTAAAACACTGTCAGTTGGGAACAGAACACAACAACAAATTATCATAGCAAAGTGCAATTTTAGTTGTAGTTGTGATTATTGTTGTAACTTGTATTGTTTGAGTTGAAACGGATACAAAGATATGGAGACAATGCAAACAAGAAGAACAAGCAACTGAAACCATTACAATTACACAAAACTCGCACACACACACAGTCAATGAAATTGCAGAGAGTACGAGTATAACATACACTGAACACGTCCTGCTTGGCAACCATAATAGGGACAAGAAAGAAAGAGAGAAATTGGAGAAAGAAAGAGAGAGAGGCTCTTGAATATTGGCATGCGTTATAAAAAGTTGGCATACTTTTAGTCCTTTAAACCGGATATAATCTCTGTCCACAAATCCACAAACATACCAAAAGCATTTTTTCCAACAAATAAGGGCACAAAAGGAACAACAATAATAATAACAAAAGCAATAATAAAAACAATAACAAATGAAATTGAAAAAATATATTGTATGTCGAATCATTTGTAACACAATGAAAATACAACATAAATATACAAATAATCTCAATGAATTGCTTTTATTGTTTTTTCCTCGCTCCTGCTACTCCTCTTCCCCATACTACTCCTCTTCCATCATTTCGTGATGCCGACATACCATACCAATCATTTACAACATTCGTTTCATTCATATTCATGTTATAAGCTGAGATTTTTTTGCTTGGCATGGCAATGTTTGGTAGCTGGTAAACATATTTGACATACTTTCAAGCATCCAACCAACCATCCATCCATCCGACCACTTGTCATTACGACAATTATTTCGAGCGAAATTCATTTTTTGTTTTGCACAAAAATTGTGGGATTTTTCTCATAAATATGGAGGCTGCTGCTTACCGAGAGTGTGGGTTCGTGGTAAGCCCCGCATAAATTGTTAAGAGAGGTTTTTCTTCGTTTTGGTTTTGTGGAAAATTCAGAAAAAAAAACGAAAAAAAACTATTTTAGGCATTAAAGATATGACGACGGCTACAGCTGTTTGCCAAAGGCACATGGCTGGGACAACCATTTTTTCAGTTATACATTCACACATACATACTTATGATGGAATATACACATGTGTATGTAGGTAGATGGGTTTGTCTCCATACAATTTACATAGCTGGCCGAGTGTATCTGGTATTTAATCTGCTGAGCTCTATAATCAAGCTTGTGCCGGAATATTATATTCTTGTCTATGAAAATTTATGCTTGCAAAAGATAAGTAAACTGATTTTTGAGTTAAGATAAAATTGAATTAAACGAAAAAAGGGCAATTAAATGAAATGGGTAAGGGGGTTGTAGTTCAAATACAAATACGAAAAGATAAACTAGATGTGAAATTATTGCTTAGGTCAAAATAACGAAATATTTTTAAATTGGAATATTTAAATTGTTATCACTCTGAGAGTTTAAGATGTTGATTACTAGTTTCTTACTCAAATACATACGTCTTCATAGCGGAATTTAATGTTTAAACTTGTCTTCATAGAGGAGCTTGATGTTATAACTATTTTTATATAGAAATTTGATTCCCAAATTCGTCTCCTAAGAGTAGTTTGATGTTCGAACTCGTCTCAATGGAAGAGTACGATGATCAAAATAATCTTCATAAAGGATTTTGACTATCAAATTCGACTTCATAGAGGAGTTTGACAGTCAAACTCATCCTCATCAAGGTGTTTGATCCTCACACTCGTCTTCACAGACGGATTTGATAATCAATCTCATCTTCATAGAGGAGTTTGGTGGTCAATCTCGACTACATGGAGAAGTTTGATGTTCAACCTGTTCCTTATAGAGGAGTTTGATGCTCGGACTCCTCACTATATGTGAGTTTGATGCTCAAACTCGTCTTCATAGAAAAGTTTGATGCGCAAATTCGTCTTGATAGAGAGGTTTGATGCTCGAACTCGTCTTCATAGAAACTCGTCTTCTTAGAGAAGTTTGATCGTCGTCTTCATAGAGGAGTTTGATGCTCGGACTCGTCTTTATTGGTGAGTTTGATGCTCAAACGCGTCTTTATATGTGAGTTTGATGCTCAAACTCGTCTTAATTGAGGAGTTTGATGCTCAAACTCGTCTTCATAGAAAAGTTTGATGCTCAAACTCGTCTTCACAGAGAAGTTTGATGCTTAAATGCGTCTTTGTAGGTGAGTTTGATTCTCAAACTTCACTTCATAAATGAGTGTTGAGCATCACACGTTTCCATAGAGTAGTTTGTGCTCAAACGCGTCTCCATAAGGAGTTTAATGCTCACACATGCTTCCATGGAGGAGTTTGATGCTCAAGCACGTCTTTATAGAGGAGTTTGATGCTCAAACTCGTCTCCATAGAGGAGTTTGATGTTTAAACTTCAAACTCCACAGAGGAGTTTAATCGTCAAACAGATCTCCATAGAGGAGTTTGATGCTCAAACTCGTCTTCATAGAAAAGTTTGTCTTCAGAGAGGAGTTTGATGCCAAGACTCGTCTTTATAGGTGAGTTCGATGCTCAAACGCGTCTTCATAGTGGAGTTTTATGCTCAAACTCGCCTCCATAGAGGAGATTGCTGCTCAAATTCGCTTCCATAGAGATGTTCGATGCTCACACTCGCCTTCATAGAGGAGTTTGATGCCGAAACACAACTCCAAATAGGAGTTTGATGCACAAAATCGCCTCCATAGAGATGTTCGATGATCAAACTCGCTTCCATAGATTAGTTCGAGCTCAAACATGTCTCCATAGAGGAGTTTGATGCTGAAACTGGTCTCCATAGAGATGATTGGTGCTCAAACACGTCTCCATAGACGAGTTTAATGCTCAAACTCGCCTCCATAGGGGAGTTTGATGCTCAAACTTGCCTCCAAAAAGGTGTTTGATGTTCAAACTCGCCTCTGTAGAGCAGTTTGATGTTCAAACTCACCTCCATAGAGGAATTTGATGCTCAAACTCGCTTCCATACAGATGTTCGATGCTCAAACTCGCCTCCATAGAGGAGTTTGATGCTCAAACTCGCATTAGTAGAGGAGTTTCATGTTCAAACGCGCTACCATAGAGATGTTCGATGCTCAAACTCGCCTCCATAAAGGAGTTTTATGCTCAAACTCGTCTCAATAGAGGAGTTTGATGCTCCAACTCGCTTCCATAGAGATGTACCATGCTCAAACTCGCCTTCATAGAGGAGTTTGATGCTGAAACACATCTCCAAATAGGAGTTTGATGCTCAAAATCGCCTTCATAGAGATGTTTGATGCTCAAACTTGCTTCCATAGAGCAGTTTGATGCTCAAACACGTCTTTATAGAGAAGTTTGATGCTCAAACTCGTCTTCATAGAAAAGTTTGATGCGCAAATTCGTCTTGATAGAGAAGTTTGATGCTCGAACTCGTTCTCGTTCATTGAGCGGATCGATCTTTTTCATTCCGTTCACCAAAAAGATCCGGGTCGTTTACTTCGTTCGTTGGCTCTTTTTCGTTCAACAATACATTTGACTGTATTATTTTCTTTTGAAGTCGTTCGTTCTCTGCTGCATATGACTCTGTAGTTCTTTTCACCGAATCGTTCTTTTGAAAATGTTCGTTCACGAATGACACATTGTGTGCTAATGGGGGTGGTTTTGTTTCTGAAAGTAGTGGTGGTGGTTTTGATATGAAAGAACCAGATGAACGAATGATGCAAAAGAAAGATATGACCGAGATGTGCTAGTGAATGAGGTGAGTTACTGAGCGAGAGTAGCTCTCTGAATCATTGTTTGTTTTGTGTGGAAATTTGTGCTGTTTGCGCTAACGCAGCGTTTGTTTAGAGTTTGACTGCAAAACCAATGCTGCTAATTTTGTAAGCAGCAATGACTCGTCCATCGGGGATCTAAATGAACGATATAAAAGAATGGGCTGGATACGGATCCGTTCGTTCATGAACGACGCAACTCTAGTCTTTATACGTGAGTTTGATGCTTAAACTCGTCTTCATAGAGAAGTTTGATCGTCGTCTTCATAGAGGAGTTAGATGCTCAAACTCGTCTTAATTGAGGAGCTTGATGCTCAAACTCGTCTTCATAGAAAAGTTTGATGCTCAAACTCGTCTTCACAGAGAAGTTTGATGCTTAAATGCGGATTTGTAGGTGAGTTTGATTCTCAAACTTCACTTCATAAATGAGTGTGATGCTCAAACACGTTTCCATAGAGTAGTTTGTGCTCAAACGCGTCTCCATAAGGAGTTTAATGCTCACACATGATTCCATGGAGGATTTTGATTCTGAAGCACGTCTTTATAGAGGAGTTTGATGCTCAAACTCGTCTCCATAGAGGAGTTTGATGCTCAAACTCGTCTCCATAGAGGAGTTTAATCGTCAAACAGATTTCCATAGAGGAGTTTGATGCTCAAACTCGTCTTCATAGAAAAGTTTGTCTTCATAGAGGAGTTTGATGCCAAGACTCGTCTTTATAGGTGAGTTCGATGCTCAAACGCGTCTTTATATGTGAGTTTGATGCTCAAACTCGTCTTAATTGAGGAGTTTGATGCTGAAACTGGTCTCCGTATAGGAGTTTGATACCCAAACTCGTCTCCATAGAGGAGTTTTATGCTCAAACTCGCCTCCATAGAGGAGATTGATGCTCAAATTCGATTCCATAGAGCTGTTCGATGCTCAAACTCGCCTTCATAGAGGATGTTTGATGCTGAAACACAACTCCAAATAGGAGTTTGATTCACAAAATCGCCTCCATAGAGATGTTCGATGATCAAACTCGCCTCCATAGATTAGTTTGATGCTCAAACATGTCTCCATAGAGGAGTTTGATGCTGAAACTAGTCTCCATAGAGATGATTGGTGCTCAAACACGTCTCCATAGACAAGTTTAATGCTCAAACTCGCCTCCATAGGGGAGTTTGATGCTCAACCTTGCCTCCATAAAGGTGTTTGATGTTCAAACTCCCTCTGTAGAGCAGTTTGATGTCCAAACTGAACTCCATAGAGGAGTTTGATGCTCAAACTCCCTTTCGTAGGGGAGTTTGATGTTCAAACTCGATTCCATAGAGATGTTCGATGCTCAAACTCGCCCCCATAGATGAGTTTGATGCTCAAACTCGCCTTCATAGAGGAGTTTCATGTTCAAACGCGCTTCCATAGAGATGTTTGATGCTCAAACTCGCCTCCATAAAGGAGTTTTATGCTCAAACTCGTCTCAATAGAGGAGTTTGATGCTCAAACTCGCTTCCATAGAGATGTACCATGCTCAAACTCGCCTTCATAGAGGAGTTTGATGCTCCAAATAGGAGGTTGATGCTCAAAATCGCCTCCATAGAGATGTTTGATGCTCAAACTTGCTTCCATAGAGCAAACTCGCCTCTATAGAGCAGTTTGAAGTCCAAACTCGCCTCCATAGAAGAGTTTGATGCTCAAACTCGCCTCCATCGAGGAGTTTGATGCTCAAACTCACTTCCATAGATATGTTCGATCCTCAAACTCGCCCCCCCCCCCCCCAAAAAAAATGTTTGATGCTCAAACTCGCTTCAATAGAGCAGTTTGATGCTAAAACACATCTCCATATAGGAGTTCGATGCTGCAACTGGTCTCCGTATAGGAGTCTGATACAAAAACTCGCCTCCATAGAGGGGTTTTATGCTCAAACTCACCTCCATAGAGGAGTTTGATTTTCAAACTCGCCTCCATAGAGTTGTTTGATGCTCAGACTTGCCTCAATAGAGCAGTTTGATGCTCAAACACGTCTCCGTAGAGGAGTTTGATGTTCAAACTCACCTCGATAGATGAATTTGATGCACAAACTCGCATTCATAGAGGAGTTTATTGCTCAAATACGTCTTCATAGATGAGTTTGAGGCTCAAACTCGCCTCCATAGATTAGTTTGATGCTCAAACACGTCTCCATAGAGGAGTTTGATGCTGAAACTGGTCTCTGTATAGGAGTCTGACACACAAACTCGCCTCCATAGAGGAGTTTTATGCTCAAACTCACCTCCATAGAGGAGTTTGATGTTCAAACTCGCCTCAATAGAGCAGTTTGATGCTCAAACACGCCTCCATAGAGGATTTTGATGCTCAAACTCGCCTCCATAGTGGAGTTCAATGCTCAAACTCGCCTCTATTGAGAAGTTAGGTGCTCAAACTCGCCTCTATAGAGATGTTTGATGCTCAAACTAGCCTTCATAGAGTTTGATGCTGAAACACATCTCCAAATAGGAGTTTGATGCTGAAACTCTTCTCCATATAGGAGTTTGATACTCAAACTCGCCTCCATAGATTAAGTTCATGCTCAAACACTTCTCCATAGAGGAGTTTGATGCTCAAACCTGTCTCCATAGAAGAGTTTGATTTTCAAACTCACCTCCATAGAGGAATTTGATGCACAAATTCGTCTCCATGGAGGTGTTTGATGCTTAAACTCACATCTATAAAGGATTTAGATGCTCAAACTCGTCTTCATCGAGAAATTTGATGCTAAATCTCGTCTTCATAAAACATTTCAATGCTCACACTCCTCTATGAAGAGCAGCATAGAGAAGTGTGATTCTAAAATTCGTCTTCAAAGTGTAGTTTGATTATAAAAAGAAGTTTGATGCTCAAACACGTCTCCATAGAGCAGTTTGATGTTCAAACGCGTCTCCCTTGAGGGGTTTGATGTTCAAAAACGTCTCTTAAGAGGAGTTTGATGCCCAAACTCGGCTCCACAGAGGAGTTTGATGCTGAAACTCTTCCTCATAATTCCCATTGTCAATTTTATTGCTATTGGAGTCCTTTTCAATAGATTTTTTACTTAAATTTATTATCGATTCCACTTTGTATTCCCAAAATTTTGTTGTCTAAATGCGTTTTTATGAGTCACAAAAGCATTTTTAAAACATTTCAAATAAAAAAATATTTATTTATTGACAAATATGTTTTTTAATTGTTTGGATAGTTTCCAATTTTTTGTCATCGCAGAATAGAATTTACTTTTTTTATTGAATTTTCTACACTT
Organism: Musca autumnalis; assembly: GCF_047663935.1. Lineage (NCBI taxonomy): Eukaryota > Metazoa > Arthropoda > Insecta > Diptera > Muscidae > Musca > Musca autumnalis. The sequence goes on from NW_027411644.1 coordinate 71,064,956, forward strand.
GAAATACGTTGTCAGTACACGGACAAGTGCGGACATTGATCGAGTGAATATGAAGCAACGACATATATTTAGTTTTGAAAATTATTTTTAGAAAAAAATATTGTTTGTGTTTTTTTTTTCGAACCTTTTATACGGGAATGCTAAAGAGATGGTTATAAGGAAATGAGGAAGTATGCGAAATAATTTTTGTTGAAAATTCAAGTGCGGTCTTCAGGGAATTAGAATTGCGATTTCAGGAATTTCTTTAAATAGAAGACCTATCTTATAAGTATATAAGATCTATAAGAGGACTTGTAGAAGATCTTATATGTGTAGAAGACCTATAGAAGGGATTGTAAGTGTAGAACACCTTCTGAAGGTAGGACACTATAGAAGCTCTTCTGAGGATAGATGACCTGTAGAATATCTTTTGTCGGTAGAAGACGTATAAAAGCTCTTAAAAAGCCGTATCAGAATGCCTATTGAAGGTTTTCGGTGCCTACTATTAATGGAACAAACATAAATTAGACCTTATTTCATATTTTAATATAACTTCCCACAACGCAGGGTTCAATGTCTCATCAAATTGTCTGGGTAAAGAGACTTTGTCAGCAGAACTACTACCATTCAAACACACACATAAAAACCAACAACTACTACTACTACTACCGACAACAACAGCCTTACACATTCATACACACACATCAAAAACATTTTATTTATTCCAGGCAATAGTGAAGCAACAAACCTCCATCCAACCATACCATCCATGTCCTACTGCGAAATCTCTCAACAAAATTAAAAAGCATTACACCACTCTAGCCCAACACTGGCACTTTATTCCTATACCCCCACCCACCCCCTGCAGCTGCTTAACTTTAGCAATACCATCTGTTTGTAAAGTTGACCCAGTTTTCAAAGCTCAAGGCAGCAAACTGTTCTGTGTCTGTGAAATGTTACTCCAAATTGCTGTTCTCCACCACTACAATAGTGTCGCTCGCTGTTCCTTTGCTCTCAAGTGGCAAATGTAACGCGCTATCGATCCAGAGGAAAAATGGTCACTCAATAAACGATGACGACGACAACGACGGAGACGATGGCATCGTACGTTCAGTTTGTAAATTATTTTAAAAAGTCGTCTGCAAAAAGGCTCCGTCGTCCATTACATAAACAAATAGTTTTTGTACTCTCAGTGTTGTAATTGCAGAACTAACAAATTTTTATTTACTTTGACTGGAGAATAGCTAACGAAGCAAAAATTATATTTTTTGGGAAAGAAATAAAAAAACAAAAACACACAACCACTTCAATTCTTTTGGGAGTACAAACAACAATAAAATTTACAAGTACATAGTACATATTTCCAAATTTAATTAATGTTTGTTTAAAGCGGACAGGGAATCGTAAAATGGAAAGAAAAATTTGTGAGAAACACACTTTTTCCTCTACAAAAATTTACTAAAACACACTTACTTCTATAGAAAAAACTTGTGGAAGAAAATTGCTATCGTCTTCTTCAATCTTTGATATTGAAAATAGAAGTTTGATGGTCAAACTCGTCCTCATAAAAAAGTTTGATGCTCAATCTTGAATTCATAGATAAGTTTGATGCTTAAACAAGTCGCCATAGAAGAGGTTGATGTTCAAACTTGTCCTCATAGAAAAGTTTGATGCTCAAACTTGCCTTCATAGATGAGTTTGATGTTCAAACCCATCTTAATTAAGGAGTTTGATGATCAACTACGTCTTCATACAAAAGATTGATGCTCAAAATCGCCTTCAAAGAAAAGTTTAGTGCTCGAACTCGTCTTCATAGAGGAGTTTGATGCTAAAACTCGTCTTCGTAGTAGTGGTTGCTGCTCAAATTCGTCTTAATAGGGGAGTTTATTGCTCAAACGCGACTTCATAAAGAATTTTGATGTTCAAACTCATCATCATAGAGAGGTTGATGATTAAACTCGTCTTCATAAAGGAGTTTGATGATTAAACTCGTCCTCATAGAGGGGTTTGATGCTAAATCACTTCTTCATAGAAGAGATTGATGTTCAAACTTGTCTTTATAGAGGAGTTTGATATTCAAACTCGCCTTCATAGAAGAGTTTGTTGATCAACCTCGTCTTCATGGAGAAGTTTGGTATTCCAACTCGCCTTCATAAAATAGTTTGATGTTCAAAATCATATTCGTAGAGGAACTTAATGATAAAAACCGTCTACATAGAACAGTTTGATGTTCAAACTCGTCTCAATAGAGAAGTTTGATGCTAAAGCTCGTCTTCATAGAGAAGTTTGACGCTCACACACGTTTTAATATAGAAGTTTGATGCTCAAACTCGTCTTAATAGAGGAGTTCGATGGTCAAACTTCATAAAAGATATTGAACTTCAAACTTGTCTTCATAGCGGAGTTTGACATTCAAACTTGTTTTCATAGAGGAGTTTGATGCTCAAACTTGTCTTAATAGAGGAGTTTAATACTCAAACTCGCATTCATAGGGGAGTTTGATGCTCAAACTCGCCTTCATAGAGAAGTTTGATGCTCAAACCCGTTTTAATATAGAAGTTTGATCCTCAAACTCGTCTTAATAGAGGAATTCGATTGTCTAACTCGGCTTCATAAAAGAGAATGAACTTTAAACTTGTCTTCATTGAGCAGTTTGACATTCAAACTCGTTTTCATAGAGGAGTTTGATGCTCCAACCCGTCCTTATAGAGGAGTTCGATGGTCAAACACGTCTTCATAGAGAAGTTTGATGGTCAAACTCGTCATAATAGAGAAGTGTGATATTCAAACTCATCTTCACAAAAGAGTTTGATGTCGTGGAATACAACCTTGTCTATATAAAAAATGTTGTTTAATACAACTTTTTATATACAAAATGTTGTGCAACCAAACTTTGTCTATAGAAAATGCTGTGGAACCCAACTTTTTCTATAGAAAATGTTGTGGAACATAACTTTTTCTTTAGAAAATGTTGTGGAACATAACTTTCTCTATAGAAAATGTTGTGAAAGCCAACTTTTTCTATAGAAACTGTTGTGGAACATAACTTTGAGTATAGAAAATGTTTTGGAACCCAACTTTTTCTATAGAAAATGTTGTGGAACCCAACTTTTTCTATAGAAAATGTTGTGGAACCCAACTTTTTCTATAGAAAATGTTGTGGAACCCAACATTTGCTATAGAAAATGTTGTGGAAACCAACTTTTTCTATAGAAAATGTTGTGGAAACCAACTTTTTCTATACAAAATGTTGTGGAAACCAACTTTTTCTATAGAAAATGTTGTGGAACCCAACTTTTTCTATATAGAAAATGTTGTGGAACCCAACTTTTTCTATATAGAAAATGTTGTGGAACCCAAGTTTTTCTATATAGAAAATGTTGTGGAACCCAAGTTTTTCTATATAGAAAATGTTGTGAAACTCAACTTTTTCTATAGAAAATGTTGTGGAACCGAACTTTTTCTATAGAAAATGTTGTGGAACATAACTTTTTCTGTAGAAAATTTTGTCGAACATAACATTTGCTATAGAAAATTGTTGTGGAACCCAACTTTTTCTATTAAAAATGTTGTGGAACATAACTTTTTCTATTAAAAATGTTGTGGAACATAACTTTGTCTATAGAAAATGCTGTGAAAACCAACTTTTTCTATAGAAAATGTTGTGGAACCCAACCTTTTCTATAGAAAATGTTGTGGAACCCAACCTTTTCTATAGAAAATGTTGTGGAACCCAACCTTTTCTATAGAAAATGTTGTGGAACCCAACCTTTTCTATAGAAAATGTTGTGGAACCCAACCTTTTCTATAGAAAATGTTGTGGAACCCAACCTTTTCTATAGAAAATATTGTGGAACAGAACCTTTTCTATTGAAAATGGTGTGGAACACAAAGTTTTCTATAGAAAATGTTGTGGAACATAACCTTTTCTATAGAAAATGTTATGGACCACAACTTTTTTGTAGAAAATGTTGTGGAACATAACATTTTCTGTAGAAAATTTTGTCGAACATAACATTTGCTATAGAAAATTGTTGTGGAACCCAACTTTTTCTATTAAAAATGTTGTGGAACATAACTTTGTCTATAGAAAATGTTGTGGAACATAACTTTGTCTATAGAAAATGTTGTGGAACCCAACTTTGTCTATAGAAAATGTTGTGGAACATAACTTTGTCTATAGAAAATGTTGTGGAACCCAACTTTTTCTATAAAAATGTTGTGGAACATAACTTTGTCTATAGAAAATGTTGTGGAACTCAACTTTTTCTATAGAAAATGTTGTGGAAACCAACTTTTTCTATAGAAAATGTTGTGGAACCCAACTTTTTCTATAGAAAATGTTGTGGAACCCAACTTTTTCTATAGAAAATGTTGTGGAACCCAACTTTTTCTATAGAAAATGTTGTGGAACCCAACTTTTTCTATAGAAAATGTTGTGGAACCCAACTTTTTCTATAGAAAATGTTGTGGAACCCAACTTTTCTATAGAAAATGTTGTGGAACCCAACTTTTTCTATAGAAAATGTTGTGGAACCCAACTTTTTCTATAGAAAATGTTGTGGAACCCAACTTTTTCTATAGAAAATGTTGTGGAACCCAACTTTTTCTATAGAAAATGTTGTGGAACCCAACTTTTTCTATAGAAAATGTTGTGGAACCCAACTTTTTCTATAGAAAATGTTGTGGAACCCAACTTTTTCTATAGAAAATGTTGTGGAACCCAACTTTTTCTATAGAAAATGTTGTGGAACCCAACTTTTTCTATAGAAAATGTTGTGGATCCCAACTTTTTCTATAGAAAATGTTGTGGAACCCAATTTTTTCTATAGAAAATGTTTTGGAACCCAAATTTTTCTATAGAAAATGTTGTGGAACATAACTTTTTCTATAGAAATTGTTGTGGAACATAACTTTTTTTATAGAAAATGTTGTGGAACCCAACTTTTTCTATAAAAAATTGTCTTGAACCCAACTTTTATCTATAGAAAATCTTGTAGATAAATATTTTTGAAATTGTTTAAACAAAAAATTATTTTTTATCGCATAACCATCGACACCCCTCCCCCCTCTTCAATATTTTTGAAACATTTTTTAATAGTTTTCAATTTTTCATTTCAACAACAATTTGTTCAGAAATTTTTACGTAATACCCACAAGAAGCTCATCAATGTAAACAATTGAATAATGTTTTATTGTTGTTATTTTTATTCTTGTTGTTGTTGCCGTATTTAATATTCTGATGGCTTGTGTCAAAAGTATTTTAGCAAGTCGATGAAATGGTTGTTTCTTGACTAAATCGGTGATTTTCATAGCGCCAATAATTAAGTTTTTTTGTTTTCATTGCTTTCCTACAACCAAAAAAGAAAACTTTTATGTACCATGTATGTATGTACATACATGTGTATGTATGTAAGCTCGTCTGTATTTATGATATTCAATGAAATATTTATAAATTTAAACATGAACGCACATTTACACTTAGGTTGGATCACGCACAACTGCGGAGGGAAACTAAAAAAGGCAAACAAATTAGCAATATGGCATGTCAGACAGACATACAAATTACTACCAACTATACAGTGGAACCTTTTAGAGGTGAACATCAATGATGATATGCAAATAAGCTCCCCAAAACTTTTAATACTTTTTTAAACTGAATGATCACCTACGAAGTTCTCAAGTAATAAGAGGTTTGACTGTCCCTTCATGAAGACAATCCACTACAAGGGTGATATAGAGCTTCCTAAACAAATTTTTAATAGCTCTCAATGTAAGGAAATATTTTATACTTTCCGGTAATTTATAGGAAAAACTTAAAATTCTTGAAATCGCCAACCCATAACAATTAGTCCCCATATTCAGTTTGTCATTTTGCCAATGGAATGACTCATATATAAATTTATAATCAAACGTTGATATTGTCGAACACACACTCACATTCATCCATACTCATCGAGGAGATAATTTCATTGATATGACTGACGATGCTGATGATGATGCTTTTTATTTAAGCGTCATTTTTTTCATAATTTGTGAATGTTTATTAAAAATATAACAACAAAAACAACAACACAGCAAGCACTCATCATACATATCAGCAAACAAATTTGCCAAAGTTATATAACAACAAAACTATACGGATCCATATATCCATCCATGTGAGTTGTTGTTTGTGTTTGGCCAAAGGATAAACAATTTGTTGTTGACTGATACCGGATAAATGACGTTGAAAATCGACTGCAGTGCACAGCGGCAATGTGAATGCCAAAATAAATAAAAAAATTACCAATTTGTGAATATGAGAAAATATAAACACAGATTTGTTTTTCTTTTCTCAATAAACATATATACAGACATATGTATGTATGAAGAAAGTACATATAGACACAATGTAGACTATTTTTGCACAAACATCTGCCACAGTAGCTGGAGGAACATATTCATGATTTTGTAAATAAACATGACGAGAGTTTTTGAAAATAATATAAAAAAGACAATTTTTTACTATGTGTTCTACAAACGTTTCTATGGAAAAATTTATTATACATACTTTTCTATAGAAAAAACTGTGGCCCACAATACCTCTTGAGGAAAATTCCACAGAATTTTCATGATCAAATATCTTTATATGGGAATTTTATGATCGAACTCGCCTTCATAGAGGAGTTTGATGCTTAAACTGGTCTTTATAGAGTCGTTTGATGATCAAACTTAACTTCATAGAGGAGTCTGATGATCACTCGTTCTCATAGAGGAGTTTCATGATCAAACTCGCCTTCATAGTTGACTTTAATGCTCAAACACGTCTTCATAGAGAAGTTAGATGGTCAAAATCTTCTTCTTAGAAGAGTTTGATGGTCAAACTCGTCTTTATAGAGAATTCTTAATAGAGGAATTAGATGGCTAAACTCGTCTTTATAGAGGAGTCTGATGATAAACTCTTCTTTATAGAGTAGCTTGATGACCAAAACCGCCTTCATAGACGACTTTGATGTTCAAACACGTCTTCATAAATGAGTTTGATGGTCAAACTCGTCTTTATAGAGGAGCTTGATGATCAATCTCACCTTTATAGAAGACGTTGATGACGGGGTCTAAATAGAGAAGTATGATGATCAAACTCGCCCTCATAGAGGAATTTGATGCTCAAACACGTCTTCTTAGAGGAGCTTGATGATCAAGCTTGCCTTCAAAGACGACGTTGATGGTCAAACTCGTCTTCATACAGAAGTTTGATGCTCAAACTGGCCTTAGTAGAGGAGTTTGATGGCCGAACTCTTCTTTATAGAGGACTTTGAAGCTCAAACTCGTGTCCATAGACGAGTTTGTTGATCATACTTCTCCTCTAGGGGATATTGATGGTGAAACTCGTCCCTTACTGGAAGTTTGATGGTCAATCTCATACAGGAGTTTGATGCTCAAACTGGTCTTAGTGGAGGAGTCTGATGGCCAAACTCTTCTCTAAAGAGTAGCTTGATGATCAATAGAGGTCCATAGAAGAGTTGGATGATCATACTCGTCCCCTAGGGGGGTTTGATGGTCAAACTCGTATCCAAGGGGGGAGTTTGATGGTCAATCTCGGCTTTATAGAGAAGATTGATGATAAAACTCACATTCATAGAGGAGTTTGATGATGAAGTCTTCATAGAGGAGTTTGATGGTCAAACTCGTCTTCATACAGGAGTTTGATGTTCAAACTGGTTTTAGTAGAGGAGTTTGATGCTCAAACTGGTTTTAGTAGAGAAGTTTGATGGCCAAATTCTTCTTTATAGAGGAGGTTGATGATGAAACTCGCCTTCATAGAGGACTTCAATGATCAAACTCGTCTCCATAGAAGAGTTTGATGATCAAACTCGTCCCCTAGAGGGAGTTTGATGGTCAAACTCGTATTCTTAGATGAGTTTGATGATCAAACTCGCCTTCCTATGGGAATTTGATGATCAAACTTGCTTCGTTTGGGAATTTGATGATCAAACTCACCTTCATAGTTGACTTCAATTATCAAAAACGTCTTCATAGAGATGTTATATGGTCAAACTCTTCTTCATAGAGGAGTTTGATGGTCAAACTCGTCTTTATAGAGAAGCTTGATGACTAAACTCACCTCCATAGACGACATTGATATTCAAACACGTCTTCATAAATAAGTTTGATGGTCAAACTCGTCTTTTTAGAGAAGTTTGATGATGTATCTCACCTTCATAGTGGACTTTAATGATCGAACTCGCCCACATAGAGGAATTGATGCCCAAACGAGTCGTAGTAGAGGATCAAACTCGCCCTTATAGAGGACTTTGATGCTCAAACACGTCTTAATAGAGGAGGACGCTCGCCTTCATAGAGGAGCTTAATGATCAACTTGCCTTCATAGACGACTTTGATGGTCAAACTCGTCTTCATACAGGAGTTTGATGCTCAAACTGGTCTTAGTAGAGGAGTTTGATGGCCGAACTCTTCTTTATAGAGGACTTTAATGCTCATACTCGTGTCCATAGACGAGTTTGATGATCATACTTCTCCTCTGGGGGGATTTTGATGGTGAAACTCGTCCCTTACCGGAAATTTGATGGTCAATCTTGTCTTTAGAGAAGAGTTTGATGGTCAAACTTGTCTTCATACGGGAGTTTGGTGCTCAAACTGGTCTTAGTGGAGGAGTCTGATGGTCAAACTTTTCTCTAAAGAGTAGCTTGATGATCAAACTCGCCTTCATAGAGGGCTTTAATGAACAAACACGTGTCCATAGAGAAGTTGGATGAACATACTCGTCCCCTAGGGGGGGTTTGACGGTCAACTCCTCTCCAAGGGTGGTTTGATGGTCAATCTCGGCTTTATAGAGAAGCTTCATGATAAAACTCGCCTTCATAGAAGAGTTTGATGCTCAAACACGTCTTCATAGAGGAGTTTGATGGTCAAACTCGCCTTCATACAGGAGTTTGATGCTCAAACTGGTTTTAGTAGAGGAACTTGATGATGAAACTCGCCTTCATAGAAGACTTCAACGATCAAACTCGTCTCCATAGAAGAGTTTGATGATCAAACTCGTCCCCTAGAGGGAGTTTGATAGTCAAACTCGTTTTCTTAGATGAGTTTGATAATCAAACTCGCCTTCCTATGGGTGATCAAACTTGCTTTCGTTTGGGAATTTGATTATCAAACTCGCCTTCATAGTTGACTTTAATGTTCAAACACGTCTTCATAGAGAAGTTATATGGTCAAATTCTTCTTCTTAGAGGAGTCTTTATAGAGTAGCTCGATGACCAAACTCACCTTCATAGACGACTTTGATGTTCAAAAACGTCTTCATAAAAGAGTTTGATGGTAAAACTCGTCTTTATAGAGGAGCTTGATGATCAATCTCACCTTCATACAGCACTTTGATGATCGAACTCACCCTTACAGAGGAATTGATGCCCAAACGAGTCTTAGTTGAGGAGCTTGATGATCAAACACGCCCTCATAGAGGACTTTGATGCTCAAACACGTCTTAATAGAGGAGTTTGATGATCAAAATGGTCTTAGTAGGGGAGTTTGATGATCACGCTCGCCTTCATAGATGAGCTTGATGATCAAGCTTGCCTTTATAGACGACTTTGATAGTCAAACTCGTCATCATGCAGGAGTTTGATGCTCAAACTGGTCTTAGTAGAGGAGTTTGATGGCCGAACTCTTCTTTATAGAGGACTTTAATGCTCAAACTCGTGTCCATAGAGTTTGATGATCACACTTCTCCTCTGGGGGGATTTTGATGGTGAAACTCGTCCCTTACTAGAAGTTTGATGGTCAATCTCGTCTTTAGAGAAAAGTTTGATGGTCAAACTCGTCTTCATAAAGGAGTTTGATGCTCAAACTGGTCTTAGTGGAGGAGTCAGATGGCCAAACTCTTCTCTAAAGAGTAGCTTGATGATCAAACTCGCCTTCATAGAGGACTTTAATGAACAAACTCGTGTTCATAGAGAAGTTTGATGGTCAAACTCGGCTCCAAGGGGAGGGGGGGGGGGGCGGTTTGATGCTCAATCTCGGCTTTATAGAGAAGCTTGATGATAAAACTCGCCTTCATAGAGGAGTTTGAACATCAAGCACGTCTTCATAGAGCAGTTTGATAGTCAAACTCGTCTTCATACAGGAGTGTGATGCTCAAACTGGGTTTAGTAGAGGAGTTTGATGGCCAAACTCTTCTTTATAGAGGAGCTTCATGATGAAACTCGCCTTCATAGAGGACTTCAATGATCAAACTCGTCTCCATAGAGGAGTTTGATGATCAAACTCGTCCCCTATAGGGAGTTTGATGATCAAACTCGCTTTCTTTGATGAGATTGATGATCAAACTCGCCTTCCTAGGGAATTTGATGATCAAACTTGCCTTCGTTTGGAAATTTGATGATCAAACTCGCCTTCATAGTTGACTTTAATGCTCAAACACGTCTTCATAGAGAAGTTATATGGTCAAACTCTTCTTCGTAGAGGAGTTTGATGGTCAAATTCGTCTTTATAGAGAAGCTTGATGATCAAACTCGCCTTCATAGACAACTTTGATGTTCAAACACGTCTTCATAAATGAGTTTGATGGTCATACTCGTCTTTATAGAGGAGCTTCATGCAGAACTTTGATGATTGAACTCGCCCTCATAGAGGAATTGATGGTCAAACGGGTCTTAGTAGAAGAGCTTGATGATCAAACTCACCCTCATAAAGGACTTTGATGATCAAACACGCCTTCATAGAGGAGTTTGATGATCAAAATGGTCTTAGTAGGGGAGTTTGATGATCACGCTCACCTTCATAGAGGAGCTTGATGATCAAGCTTGCCTTCATAGAATCAAACTCGTCTTCATACAGGAGTTTGATGCTCAAACTGGTCTTAGTACAGGAGTTTGATAGCCGAACACTTCTTTATAGAGGATTTTAATGCTCAAACTCGTATGATGTATTTTGATGGTAAAACTCGTCCCTTACTGGGAGTTTGATGGTCAATCTCGTCTTTAGAGAGAAACTTGATGATAAAGCTTGCCTTCATAGAGGAATTTGATGCTCAAAGACGTCTTCATAGAGGAGTTTGATGGTCAAACTCGTCTTCATACAGGAGTTTGATGCTCAAACTTGTTTTAGTAAAGGAGTTTGATGGCCAAACTCTTCTTTATAGAGGAGCTTGATTATGAAACTCGACTTCATAGAGGACTTCAATGATTAAACTCGTTTCCAAGGAGGGGTTTGATGGTCAATCTCGGCTTTATAGAAAAGCGTGATGATAAAATCGTTCTAGTATCGTTTTAGTAGAGGAGTTTGATGGCCAAACTGTTCTATTTAGAGGAGCTTGATGATGAAGCTCGACTTCAATGATCAAACTCGTCTCCATAGAGGAGTTTGATAATCAAACTCGCTTTCATAGAGGAGATTGGTGAGCAAAGTCGTCTTTAAAGTGTAGCTTGATTATCAAACTCGCCTTCATAGAAAACTGTGATGCTCAAACACGTCTTCTTAGAGGAGATTGATAATCAAACTCGCCTTCAAAAATGAGTTTGATGGTCAAACTCGTTCTCATACGTTCTGATAGAGGAGTTTGATGATCACATTCGACTTCATATTAATGGAAAATTGTGAATATTCACCAGATTTTTTAACAAAAACTTGTTTCTCTGCCAGATTTCCTTAGGAAATTTTATTATCAAGAAGGTTTCCCACAGGAAACTAAATTATAAAGATTTTCGGTAGAAGAATAAGTTATCGACAACATTTTCTATATAACAGTTTCTTGTCGATACAACTTTCTGCAAAAAAATTGATAATCGAAGAGATCATCTATGAAAATCTTAGTTATTGGCAGGATTTGCTTTGTTTTAATCTTTGTTTTAGTTTCCTATAAAAAGCTTACTTTTCTAAAAAAAAAACTTGGTTATCGACAAAATTAAAAAAACATATTGGTTATCGATATACATTTTTATTGATCGTATTGGTTATAGAAATGATTTTCCTTGAAAAATCGGTTATCGACAATATTTTCTCTAGCCATCTTCTACAAGGTTTTCTAGAAAAATTTTGCCTATCAACAAAATTTTCGATAGCGATCTTGGTAATCGACAAGTTGTTTTTTTATTTGGTCTGTTCCAGTACTGCAAGAATCTACTAATTTTTAATATTTTTTTCGATAACATAAAGGAAAAAATGTTATCATAGTAAAAAGTAGTAGCTTCTTGCTGGTTCTGGAACAGAGCAATTATTCTACAAGTTTCTACAAGTTTGTCTCCAAAAATGTTATAAATACGGAAATCTCCGTTATCGACAAGATTATTTATATAAATCTTAATTACCGACAAGATTTTTTATAGAAATCATGACTAAGGAAAGGATTTCCCCCAAAAATCTCGGTTATAGACAATATTTTCTACAAAAAATCTTGTTTATCGACAATATTTTCTATGGGAATCTCGGTTATCGATAAGATTTTCTCTACAAAATTTGATTATCGACAACTTTCTTTAAAGAAAAATTGTTTGTCGAATAAAGTCGTGTAGAAAAAATAACTATCTACAATCTCATCTTTCTATAGAAAACTTAACGTCAACACATTCGTTTTGCTTGACGAATTGATTCAGCGTTAAAAACCCGTTGATAAATGATATAATAATAAAATGTTGGCTTCGGGTTCATCTCTCAATTTTCTCACCTCTCTGTCTATCCAGTGATCTCGACTTTTCCAAATTAATACCACCACTTTGTGTTTTTCTTAGTTTATTTGTATTCCCATCCCACACTCTACGCTCTTCTTGTCAACCATCCACTTGTTTCTTTTTTTTTTTTTGACCATTCTTTGTACAAATTCACACATAGCAAATGACACTCTGGAAAATGATTTCTTCTATCCACGGAAGTTTTATCAACGATAAAATCACCGTCAAATGTTGCTGCTGCTGATGTGCTTCTTCTGGTTGGTGACGTTGTCGCCAATGTGGTGATGGCTGTCGCGTTGTTGTCTTCAAAATCTAAGCAGCAACTTTAACGATATCGTAAACTACTCATCCATCCATCCGTTTATCCATATATCCAGCCAACCATCCATCCGCCCGTCTGTCTGTCCATGCAACCATCCGGATACTTGCCACTTCTATGTTTGGTAAGGTTTTTTTTTGCTTTTTTTCCCGCTTGCTTGACGTCGTCTTGCCTTCTTCAAAATACGACAAGGAGAAGAAGTAGAGGAACAACAACAACAAAACAACTTTGCAAAAAAAAAAAAACACATACATTTCAGAATTTCTCATAACAAGGAAGAATTGTTGCCTGCCTGCCTGACTATTTTGTGCTACCTATTGTCTTTGGCTGGTTTGGTTTTGTTCCCAGTGCTTTTTTATGTTTAGCTCTGCCTACGTTTTCATGCCAAGCACTGCTTGCTGTTCGTGGCAGCAGCACTTTTTTTACGACGTTGAGCAGTAAGCTTGGAAGTTTGCCCTGTTTACAGGAAACCTAAAACAATAACAATAGGGCATTAACTTACTCCAACACTCCATCAACGTTTTGATGCCTGAGACTAACAATTCATCGACCGCCCTCCGCCGCTCCATATTCCATGAATATCCTCAACGTTTTTGGTTATTGTTTTCCCAGCTCCCATAAAATTTGCGTGTTCTTTAAATGTGGATGGGAGGGGGGAAATAAAATGTTGTAAATTTATTTAGAATTTTCCCTTTAAACTATTTAACGATTCATTTGAATGGTAGGATGAACTTTACAATTTTTGTGGTGATTTTGATAAGATTTTCTATAGAAAACTTTGTTGAATTAGCTTTTCTACAGGAAATCGTAGTAAGCAATAGGATTTGTCATAGAGAATGGTTGTTGACAAGATTTAAAGTAGAACTCTTGATTATCGATAAGATTTTCTTAAGAAATCTTGGTTATCGACAAGACATTCTACAAAAAAAAAAAACTTGGTTACCGACAAAATCTTCTTTAGAAAACTTGGTTATTGAAAAAAATTATATAAAAATCTTGGTTATCGATACGATTTTCTACACAAATCATTGTTATCTATAATTTTTCTATAAAATTCGGGGTTAATATTAAGCACGGATACACACGTTTTGACTGTCGATTTTTCTGAAATATCGATAAATGTCAAACTGTCCAGCAACCACAACATATTTTGTGGCTGCCTAATGATTGGCAAAAATTAACGGCCACACATCGATTATTTCAGCAAAACTGACAGTCAAAAATTATCGTGTGTACCCCACTTAAGATTTTCTACATAAATCTGATTATCGATAAGATTTTCTAAATAAACCTTGGTTATCGACAAAATATTCTATAGAAATCTGTGATATTGACAAGATATTTCATACAAACCTCCGTTATGGAAAAGATTTTCTGCAGAAATCATGGTTATTTAACGATTTTCCATAGAATTTATATAGAAACGTTGTTTACCGACAAGATTTTTTACAGTCATTTTTATTATCGACAAAATTTTCTTTCGAAAACTTAGTTATCGAAAAAATTTTGTATAGAAATCATAGTTATCGATACGATTTTCTATACAAATCTTGGTTATCGATAATGTTTTCTATATAATGTATGGTTAGCTATAAGATTCTCTACATAAATCTTGATTATCGATAACAATTTCTATAGAAATCTAGGTAATAGAACATATTTTTTTTTTGTATAGAAATATTGATTATCGGTATGATTTTCTGTGAAAACATTGGTTATCAGTATGAATGTCTATAAATATTGTTGTTATCGACAAGATTTCACTAAGAAGTCTTGATAATCGAAAAAAAATTATAAAAATCTTGGTTATTGATAAAATGTTCCTAATCGACAAGATTTCCATTAGATATGTTCGATTTCGACAAAATTTTGATAGAAATTTCGATTTTCGTCAAGTTTTTCTATGGAAATCGGCATTAATTTTTATAAGAATATTGTTTATCGAAAACAATTTTTTAAAGAAATCTCCGCTAGCGTAAAGTATAGTACACATTGACAAGCAAAACTGACAGTCATCGAGGTCTATTTCGTGAATATCAAAGCCTAACTGAAAAATTTCTTTTGTAATATCTAAATAATACCGTATATATTGTATTTAAAAGGTTTTTCGCTAAATAAAAGTTGTTATTTGCCGGAAAATTGTCCTAAAAGTACGTTGGCTGTCATTTTTGATTGATAATGTGTACTCCCCTTAAAGATTTTATATAGAAATCTTTGTTATAAATTTCAACAGAATTCTTGATTATTGACAAAATATTCTGTAGAAATCTTGGTTATGAACACAATTTTTCATGGAAATCCTGGTTATAGACAGTTCGTGAAAATGTCTATAGAAATCTCTGTCATCGACAAGATTGCTATTTTATTCTCTATTCTACTTTAAAGAAATCGTTGTTATCGAAAATTACTTCTATAGAAATCTAGTATATCGACATTATTTTCTGTAGAAATCGTGGTTATCGACCAGTTTTTCTACGAAAATCCTAATTATCGACAAGATTTTATTTAGAAATCTTTATTATCGACATAAATCTTTATTAAATGTAGGTTATCGATAACATGATAAAATGTCTATAGAAATCTCTGTCATCGACAAGATTGCTATTTTATTTTCTATTCTACTTTAAAGAAATCGTTGTTATCGAAAATTACTTCTATAGAAATCTAGTATATCGACATTATTTTCTCTAGAAATTGTGGTTATCGACCAGATTTTCTACGAAAATCCTAATTATCGGCAAGATTTTATTTAGAAATCTTCATTATCGACATAAATCTTTATTAAATGTAGGTTATCGATAACATATATTATAGAAAGCATGGTTGTCAACAAGACTTTCTATAGAAATCTTGGTTATCGATACGATTTTCTATAGAAGTCTTAATTATGGATTAGATTTTCTATAGAAATTCTGGTTATCGAAAAGACAAGATTATCTATAGAAATATTCGTTATCGACAAGATTTTCTATAGAGATTTTTGTTATCGACACGTTTGTTTAAAGGAATCTTGGTTGTCGACCAGATTTTTTTATGGAAATTTTGATTATCGATAAATTTTTTTATAATTCTTTATTATCGACATAAATTTCTATAGGAATCTTGATTATCGACAAAATTTTCTGTACTTATCTCAGTTGTCGGCAAGATTATATATAGAAATCTAGGTTATCGACAAGATTTTCTAAATAAACCATTGATATCGACAAGATTATCTATAGAAATCTTGGTTATCGACCAGATTTTGTTATGGAAATCTTGATTAACGATAAAATTTTCTATAGAAATATTTATTATTGACATCCACTTCTGTAGCAATCTTGGTTATCGACAAGTTTTTCTGCAATAATCTTAGTTATCGACAAGATTTTCTATAAAAGTTTTTTGTTTTTGGCACTTTTGTTAAGAAAAACATTTGCTATCGAAATGATTTTCTGAAGACATCTTGTTTATTGACAGAATATTTTATGGAAATCATGGTTAACGACAAGATTTTCTGTAGAAATTTTAGTTATCGACACGTTTGTTTAAAGAAATCTTTGTTATCGAAAATATTTTCTGTAGAAATTTTGATTATCGACAGGATTTCTTATAAAAATCTTGGTTATCGACCAGATCTTCTATGGAAATCTTGATTATCGATAAGATTTTCTGTAGAAATCTTTATTAACGACGTGAATTTCTAGATTTTCTATACTAATCTTAGTTATCGACAAGATTTTGCATAGAATTTTTTTTATCGACACGTTTGTTAAGAGAAACATTTGTTATCGAAAAGATTTCTGTAGAAATCTTGTTTATCGACAGGATATTTTATAGATATCATGGTTATCGACCAGCTATTCTATAGAAATCTTGTTTGTCGTCCAGATTTTTTTGGAAATCTGGATTATCGACATGAATCTTTAAAGGAATCTTGGTTATCGACATGATTTTCTGTTCAACTCATAGTTATCGAAAAGATTTTCTATAGAAATTTTAGTTATCGACACATTTGTTTAAAGAAATCTTTGTTATTGAAAATTTTTTCTGTACAAATTATGTTTATCGACAGGATTTCTTATAAAAAGCTTTGTTATCAACCAGATCTTCTATGGAAATCTTGATTATCGATAATATTTTCTAAAGAAATTTCTATAGGAATATTGGTTATCGACAATATTTTCTATAGAATTTTTTGTTATCGACACATTTGTTAAGAGAAACATTTACTCTCGAAAAGATTTTCTGTAGAAATCTTGTTTATCGAAAGGATATTTTATAAAAATTATGGTTATCCACAGATTTTTCTATGGAAATCTGGATTATCTACATGAATTTTGAAAAGAATCTTGGTTATCGACAAGATTTTCTGTTCATATCATAGTTATCGACAAGATTTTCTATAGAAATTTTACTTATCGACACGTTTGTTTAAAGAAATCTTTGTTATCGAAAATATTTTCTGCACAAATTTTGTCTATCGACAGGATTTCTTATAAAAATCTTGGTTATCGACCAGATCTTCTATGGAAATCTTGATAATCGGTAAGATTTCCTATAGAAATCTTTTTATCGACTAGATTTTCCGTACTAATTTTAGTTATCGACAAGATTTGTTGTAGAAATTTTAGTTATCGACACGTTTTTTTAAAGAAATCATTGTTATCGAAAAGATTTTCTATAGATATCATTATTTTATAGAAATCATGGTTATCCACCAGCTTTTCTATAAAAATCTTGCTTATAGTCCAGGTTTGGTCCACAGATGGAAATCTGGATTATCTACATGAATTTTGAAAAGAATCTTGGTTATCGACAAGATTTTCTGTTCAAATCATAGTTATCGACACAATTTTCTATAGAAATTTTAGTTATCGACACGTTTAGTTATCTTTGTTATCGAAAATATTTTCTGTACAAATTTGTGTTTATCGACAAGGCTTCTTAAACAATTTTGTTATCGACCAGATCTTCTATGGAAATCTTGATTATCGGTTAGATTTTCTATAGAAATCTTTATTATCGACACGAATTTCTATAGGAATATTGTTTATCGACTAGATTTTCTTTACCAATCTTAGTTATCGACAAGATTTTTTACAGAAGTTTTTTGTTATTGGCACTTTTGTTAAGAGAAACATTTGTTATCGAAAAGATTTTCTGTAGACATCTTGTTTATTGACAGAATATTTTATGGAAATCATGGTAATCGACAAGATTTTCTGTAGAAATTTTAGTTATCGACACGTTTGTTTAAAGAAATATTTGTTATCGAAAATATTTTCTGTAGAAATTTTGATTATCGACAGGATTTCTTATAAAAATCTTGGTTATCGACCAGATCTTCTATGGAAATCTTGATTATCGATAAGATTTTCTATAGAAATCTTTATTAACGACGTGAATTTCTAGATTTTCTGTACTAATCTTATTTATCGACAGATTTTCTGTAGAAATTTTTGTTATCGAAAAGTCTGTTAAGAGAAACATTTGTTATCGAAAAGATTTTCTGTAGAAATCTTGTTTAACGACAAGATATTTTATAGAAAGCATTGTTATCGACCAGATTTTCTATAGAAATCATGTTGTCGACTAGATTTTCTATGGAAATCTGGATTATCGACATGAATCTTTAAAGGAATCTTGGTTAACGACATGATTTTATGTTCAACTCATAGTTATCGACAAGATTTTCTATAGAAAGTTTAGTTATCGACACATTTGTTTAAAGAAATGTTTGTTATCGAAAAATTTTTCTTTACAAATTATGTTTATCGACAGGATTTCTTATAAAAAACTTTGTTATCAAACAGATCTTCTATGGAAATCTTGATTATCGATAATATTTTCTATAGAAATTTCTATAGGAATATTGGTTATCGACAAGATTTTCTATAGAATTTCTTGTTATCGACACGTTTGTTAAGAGAAACATTTGTTATCGAAAAGATTTTCTATAGAAATCTTGTTTATCGACAGGTTATTTTATAGAAATAATGGTTTTTTATAGAAATCTTGGTTATCGTCCAGATTTTCTATGGAAATCTGGATTATCTACATGAATTTTGAAAAGAATCTTGGTTATCGACAAGATTTTCTGTTCAAATCATAGTTATCGCAATGATTTTCTATAGGGATTTAAGTTATCGACAAGTTTGTTTATAGAAATCTTTGTTATTGAAAATATTTTCTGTACAAATTTTGTTTATCGACAAGATTTCTTATAAAAATCTTGATTATCGACCAGATCTTCCATGGAAATCTTGATAATCGGTAAGATTTTCTATAGAAATCTTTTATCGACTAATTTTAGTTATAGACAAGATTTTTGAAAAATTGTAGTTATCGACACGTTTTTTTTTTAAAGAAATCATTGTAATCGATAAGATTTTATATAGAAAATTTTTTATCGACAGGATATTTAAATAATACCTTTGTTATCGAACAGATTTTCTATAGAAAGTGTGGTTATCGACAGGTTTTACTATAATACTCTCAGTTATCTATAAGATTTTTTACAAAAATCTAAGTTATCGACATGATTTCCTATAGAAATCTTGGTTATCGACAAAATTGTCCATTAAAATTTTGGTTATCGAAAAGATTTTTGTAGATATCTTTTTTATTGACAATATTTTTGTTAGAAATCTTGGTTACCGACAAGCAGTAAAGAAGTCTTAAAATTTCCTATAAAAATCTTGGTTATCGAAACTATTTTCTATAGAAAACTGATTATCGATATGTTCTTATTTGACAAAAAATTCTCCATATTTCACGAAAAATATTAATTTCTTATGAAAATATTGAAGTTAGGCATGGTTCTAACTTCAATATTTTTGGTCTATTCCAGAACAGCAAGGATCTACTAATTTTTACTATTTTTTCCGATAACATAAAGAAAAAATTGTTATCGTATTAAAAATTAAAAGATTCTTGCAGGTTCTGGAACAGAGTATTTATTACACTGTGCCACAAGGTTTCTGTGCGGTGGAAAATTCCTTTTGGAGATGAAAGCCCTTAGTGAGTATATTAAGAACCCAAAAGGAAATTTTCCCCATAGGTCAAGTTTCTGAGATATCGCGCGATAAATTTTTTGAATTTTCGCCTGTGATGCTTGAGAAAATAGCTTTATATCTCTGTTTGCCGTTATTGTAGCTTCATTTTGAGATTACATGTCTTCAGTCAAATCGAATGGCGAATCTTTTTGTAGAACATTTCATTCTTCTAACTCAATTCCTTTCATGTCCTTTTCGTCCTTTCTTTCTTGAACCGTAGTAAAAGTACCACAAGATGAGATTTTACAGCATACAAATATTCCACAAAAATGTTGCTCAGAGAATTTTAGGTATGGTCCTCATTGACAACTAATCGATATTGTCACGTTTTCATTGTCTTTTTTGACATTTGCCCGGTTTTTGTTCAGAAAAAACCTATGTTTTGTTTTTCTGTATATTCGTTATTTGTTATGTATTGGTAGGTAGACATACCCATTGGTTATCGCTTATATTGACATCTGGGATGTATCTGAAATATTTACCATATATAGCTCCCGATATGCTGAATACGTTAATGACAAATTTTCTTGGAACATAGATCCGGTTATATAATATTTTGATCCGGATATAGCGATATAAAACCCGGATTTTGTACCGATTTTAAGTAACCGATTAAGCTTATATGTATACCATTAGAAAGCTAATAAAATTGCCAAGCAGGGAAAATAAATTTTTTGACTGCATCTTACCTGAGTTTGGTGCTAAAACAAAAAACCCGTATTCTTGAACCGTTTTTAAGTAAAAATATCACTGCGCGTAAATATGAAGATAAAAGTTTGGTGGGTGAAATATTCTTTTTGCCGATGAAAGTCGATGAAGTTAATATTATGAACCCGGAAGGACAGTTATGCCATAGGTCAAACTTCGGAGTTATAGCGAAATGGAATTTATGTTACCGGTTTATTGTCGTGCTCTTAAAGTTCATCTAGAATGTATGCATCACGCCATAACTCAGAAGTTTGACCTATGGCATAACTGTCCTTTCGGGTTCATAATATTAACTTCATCGACTTTCATCGGCAAAAAGAATATTTCACCCACCAAGCTTTTATCTTCATATTTACGCCCAGTGATATTTTTCCATAAAAACGGTTCAAGAATACGGGTTTTTTGTTTTAGCACCAAACTCAGGTAAGATGCTGTCAAAAAATTTATTTTCCCTGCTTGGCAAATTTATTAGCTTTCTAATGGTATACATATAAGCTTAATCGGTTACTTAAAATCGGTACAAAATCCGGGTTTTATATCGCTATATCCGGATCAAAATATTAGATAACCGGATCTATTTTCCAAGAAAATTTGTCATTAACGTGTTCAGCATATTGGGAGCTATATATGGTAAACATTTCAGATACATCCCAGATGTCAATATAAACGATAACCAATGGGTATGTCTACCTACCAATACATAACAAATAACGAATATACAGAAAAACAAAACATAGGTCTTTTCTGAACAAAAATCGGGTAAATGTCAAAAAAGACAATGAAAACGTGACAATATCGATTAGTTGTCAATGAGGACCATACCTAAAATTCTCTGAGCAACATTTTTGTGGAATATTTGTATGCTGTAAAATCTCATCTTGTGGTACTTTTACTACGGGTTAAGAAAGAAAGGACGAAAAGGACATGAAAGGAATTGAGTTAGAAGAATGAAATGTTCTACAAAAAGATTCGCCATTCGATTTGACTGAAGACATGTAATCTCAAAATGAAGCTACAATAACGGCAAACAGAGATATAAAGCTATTTTCTCAAGCACCACAGGCGAAAATTCAAAAAATTCATCGCGCGATATCTCAGAAACTTGACCTATGGGGAAAATTTCCTTTTGGGTTCTTAATATACTCACTAAGGGCTTTCATCTCCAAAAGGAATTTTCCACCGCACAGACCTTGAGTTCCAATTTGTGGCACAGTGTTATTTACCATCAAAAGGAATTCACAATGTAAATTTATTGATTTCCCCTCATCCCACCAAAAAATTCCAATTAATTTTAATAAAATGCTAAAAATATTCATGTCTTTTGTTATGCCACACACACACCTAAAATAGCACACGCGAAACTAAAACTGTGAATTTTATTCCTTTATGGCTGACAGGAAACATAAAAACGGGAACAGACTCTTGTAAATGGGACAAACAAAAGTATTTAATAACCATGGTTTTGTAGGATAGGTTATGTTATGTTTCGGAATTATAAATGAGCGCGAATAATAAATAGCTATGAGGTAGGTGCGGGATGGGAGATGAGTTCATCGAAACCAGAAAGCAGATATAAAATATTACAAAAGTAATGACTTTGTGTGAATTATGGAATTTAATTAATTATAGAATGGCTCCTGTGGCGGCGAATAAATGGATGACTATAAAGGGTGTGATGTTATTTTGCAGGAGCAGGAACCCATAGCCCACAAGGACTCGTAAAAAATATAAATTAAAATTGCTTTTTATAACAATTAGTCAAGCCAAGACAAGCAGGTAAATTGCAGAGTTACTATGAAAAATTCCAATATGTGTTCCATGGAAAAATAATCTTCAGAGACGGCATTATTCCCAAAGATTAAATAGCAGATTCAATAAATGTGAGGGATTGTCGTGAGTTACTAAAATTCCACAGGTTCCTCTATGGTGGCTTTATGGTGGTTTATTCCTATACAAATATTAGTTCTTAATGTAGATTTGTCTTTCCAAAAGGAAAAAAAAATCCCACATTCACACCAATCCGAAGGAGTTTCCCACAAGAAACTCCTTACTTATTTCAAATGGTTTTTCCCAATTGTGTCCTAAGTACCAAAAATTGTCCTACAATTTTCCCCCTTGCAACTGCTACATTAAAGACATACCAAATATTTACCTAAAGATGTAAATATGTATGTATGTGTGTGGTTTGTAGTTATTATTCCTTTTTTATGTTGCCACCAAAACTAATCATCTAATGAGCCAACGAGCCAACATATAAAAACTCGACTTGGTCCACACACAATCCACACAAAAACCCACAAAAAAGTAATGAAACCGTTTTTTACTTCCTTTTGCATTCTCGCGGGATTCTAAAATTAAAGAAATGGGATATTTTATATGTGGCTCATAATTCTGGTTGGTAATCTTCTTTCGACTGAGCCACCTAGTCACCCACCAACCAGGAGCAAAGCAAAGAAGAAGAAAAATAACACAATAACAGGACATTTTATTAAATGAGAAGTGTGAGAGAAGTAGCAGTGAGAGAATTGTATTGTGGTAGAGATTTTTTTCAAACTTCATTATGAGATGCGATGCTCCATCTATGTGTGCCTCTGTTTGTGTTATTCAGGTTGTTAATAAAAGGGTGGCCAACGTTATTGAAGTTATATTATTTAAGGACCAAAATGAATGCAGTCGAATTTCCCGGTAATGAAACTTTTTTTTTTAAAATTCGTAACATTTTCTAAACAAAATTTGGTTATCGACAAGATTTTCTATGGAAAACGTGGTTATCGACAAGATTATCTACAGAAATTTTAGTTATCGAGGACATTATCTATGGAAATCTTGGTTACCGACAATATTTTCCATAGAAACCTCTTTTATCGATAAGATTTCTATAGAAAACATGGTTATCGACACGATTTTCTATAGAATCTTAGTTATCGAGAAGATGTTCTATTGAAATTTTGATTGTCGACAGTATTTTCTATAGAAACCTTGGTAATAGGAAAGATTTTCTATGAAAATCTAGGTTAGCGACAATATTTTCTATAGAAAACGCGGTTATCGACAAGATTATCTACAGAAATTTTAGTTATCGAGAACATTATCTATGGAAATCCTGATTATCGACAATATTTTCTATAGAAACTTCTTTTATCGATAAATTTCTATAGAAAATGTGGTTATCGACACTATTTTCTATAGAATCTTAGTTATCGAGAAGATGTTCTATTGAAATTTTGATTGTCGACAGTATTTTCTATAGAAACCTTGGTAATAGGAAAGATTTTCTATGAAAATCTAGGTTAGCGACAATATTTTCTATAGAAAACGCGGTTATCGACAAGATTATCTACAGAAATTTTAGTTATCGAGAACATTATCTATGGAAATCTTAGTTGTCGGCAAGGTATTCCAAAGAAATTTTGTTTATGGGCATGATTTTCTATGGACACATTCGGTACTGATAAGATTTTCTATAGAAAACTTGGTTATCGTCAATATTTTCTATAGAAAACGTGGTTATCGACAAGATTATCTACAGAAATTTAAGTTATCGAGAAAATTTTCTATGGTAATCCTGATTATCGACAATATTTTCTATAGAAACTTCTTTTATCGATAAATTTCTATAGAAAATGTGGTTATCGACACTACTTTCTATAGAATCTTAGTTATCGACAAGATGTTCTATTGAAATCTTAATTGTCGACAGTATTTTCTATAAGAAATATTGGTTATAAGAAATATTTTCTATGGAAATCTTGGTTAGCGACAATATTTTCTATAGCTAACATGGTTATCGACAAGATTATCTACAAACATTTTAGTTATCGAGAACATTATCTATGGAAATCGTAGTTGTCGACAAGGGATTCCAAAGAAATGTTGTTTATGGGCATGATTTTCTTTGGATACATTCGGTACTGATAAGATTTTCTAAAGAAAACTTGGTTATCGTCAATATTTTCTATAGAAAACGTGGTTATCGACAAGATTATCTACAGAAATTTTAGTTATCGAAAACATTCTCTATTCTTGGTTGTCGACAATATTTTTATAGAATCTTTGGTTATCGATAATATTTTCTATAATAATATTGGTTATCGATAAGATTTTACATAGAAAATTTGGTTATCGTCAGGATTTTCTATAGAATCTAAGTTATCGGGAACATGTTTTATTGAAATCTTGGTTGTCGACTGTAACCTTGGTAATAGGAACGATTATCTATGGATATCTTGGTTAGCGAAAATAGTTTCTATAAAAACGGTAATTATCGATACGATTTTGTATAGAAAACTTAATCATCCACAAGATCTTCTATATAAAAGTTGGTTATCGACAAGATTTTCTATGAAAAACTTAGTTATCGAGAATATTTTCTATGCAAATCTAGTTATCGAGAAGTTTTTCTACGGAAATCTTGTCTATCACCAATATTTTCTACAGAATCCTTGGTTATCGATATGTTCTATAATAATGTTGGTTATCAATAAGATTTTACACAGAAAACTTGGTTATCGTCAGAATTTTCTATGCAATTATTGTTATCGACAAGATTTTCTATGAAAATCTTAGTTATCAATTCTTTTTAAAACCCTTGACAATCGACAAGATTTTCCGTAAAAATCTTGGTTATCGAAAATATTTTCTATAGAAAACTTGATCATCGACAAGATTTCTATAGAAAACTTAGTTATCGACAAGATTTTCGATAGCAAACTTGATTATCGACAAAATTTTCTATAAAAAACTTGGTTATCGACAAAACTCTGTATAAAAACTTTGGTTACCGAGAAGTTTTTTATAAAAAACTTGATTATCGACAAAATTTTC
The DNA here is from genome assembly GCF_047663935.1 of Musca autumnalis. Taxonomy (NCBI): domain Eukaryota; kingdom Metazoa; phylum Arthropoda; class Insecta; order Diptera; family Muscidae; genus Musca; species Musca autumnalis. The sequence continues at coordinate 71,090,491 of NW_027411644.1, forward strand.
TATAGGAAAATTGGTTATTGATTAGATTTTTTTGTAGGAAACTCGTTAAGCGACGATATTTTCTACGCAAATCTGGGTTATCGACAAAATTTTCTATAGAAAACTTGGTTATCGTCGCGATTTTCTATAGAATCTTAGTTATCGTGAAGATATTCTATTGAAATCTTGGTTGCCTACAGTATTTTCTATAGAAACTTTGATTAGCGAAAATAGTTTCTATAAAAACCGTAATTATCGATACGATTTTGTAGAGAAAACTTAATTATCGACAAATTCTTCAAAAGAAAAGTTGGTTATCGACAAGATTTTCTATGAAAAACTCAGTTATCGAGAATATTTTCTATGCAAACCTACATAGTTATCGAGAAGTTTTTCTATGGAAATCATGGTTATCAACAATATTTTCTATAGAATCCTTGGTTATCGATAATATTTTCTATAATAATAGTGGTTATCGATAAGATTTTACGTAGAAAACATGGTTATCGTCAGGATTTTCTATATAATCATAGTTATCGACAATCTTACTTATCGATTTTCTTTAAAAATCTTGACAATCGACATGATTTTCTATAAAAACCGTATTTATCAAATGGATTTTCTATGGACAACTTGGTTATCGACAAGATTGTCCGTAAAAATCTTGGTTATCGAAAATATTTTCTATAGAAAACTTAATTGTCGGCAATATTTATTTTCTATAGAAAACTTGGTCATTGACAAGATTTCGATAGAAAACTTTGTTATCAACATGATTTTTTATAAGAAACTTGTAAAGATTTTCTATAAAATCTTGGTTATCGATAAGATTTTGTATAAAAACTTTGGTTGGTTCTATAGAAGAAACTTTATCAACAAGATTTTCTATAGAAAAGTTTGTTATCGACAATATGTTCTATGCAAATCTGGGTTATCGACAACATTTTCTTAAGAAACCTTGGTTATCGATAAGATTTTCTATAGAAAACTTGGTTATCGACAAAATTTTATATAGAAAACCAGGTTATCGATAAAATTTTCTGTAGGAAACATGGTTATCGACAATATTTTCTTTGCAAAACTGGGTTATCGACAAAATTTTCTATAGAAACATTGGTTATCGATAAGATTTTCTATAGAAAACTTGGCAATTTAAAAGGTTTTCTACAGAAAACTTGTTTACCGACTGCTTTTCTATGAAAATGTTAGTTATACAGGTTATCAGCAAAGTTTTCTATAGAAACATTGGTTAGCGATAAGATTTTGTATAAAAATCTTGGTTATCGGCAAGATTTTCTATAGAAAACTTGGGCAGCAATATGATTTTCTATACTAAAGTTGGTTATTGACAATATTTTCTATGCAAATCTGGGTTATCGACCAAATTTTCTATAGAAACTTTGGTTATCGATAATATTTTCTATACCGACTAAATGTTATGTAGAATCATAGTTATCGACATGATTTTCTATGAAAATCTAAGTTTTAGAGAAGATTTTCCTGAGAAGACTTGGTTATAGACAATCTTTTCTACAGAAAATTTGGTTATCGATAAGATTTTTTGTGGAAGTTCTTGGTTATCGACAATATTTTCTGTAGAAAACTTGGTAATAAATAAGATTTTCGTGTTGTGTATTTATTTCAGTTAAAGTCCATATTTGCTGTGTTCCAGAACCTGCAAGAAGCTACTATTTTTTACTACGATAACATTTTTTCCTTTATGTTATCGGAAAAAATAGTAAGAATTAGTAGATTCTTGCAGTACTGGAACAGACCAATTTTGTTGCTTCAATATTTGAAGAAACAAACAGTCGGAGACTTCTACAGCCGGAGACTTCTACAGTCGGAGACTTCTACAGTCGGAGACTTCTATAGCCGGAGACCTCTACTATCTAAGTTCAAGAAGACAAGGTAAAAGGGGTTAGAAAATCTATACTTATTTCGGTTTATGAGCCAAATAATCTGTTCATAGAAGAAAGTCATACTTTAAACGCCGGAATTTCGAAAAGTCAGGATTTCCAAAAAAAAAAATCAGATCAATCCAATAGGCAACCCTAAGCTATATTTGGTTCCAGAAGAAGGTCTTTAAATTGTTATGGAGATTTTTTTATTTTTTTCACAACTTTTGGTCATTTTTGGACATTAACGAATTTCAAACGGCAACATTGCCCCAAACTAAATAACAAAAGATGAGCAGGTCCTATTCGCAATCAACTGAGAGAATAATAAAGTTGGAGTGAGAGCAATATAAATAAGAGATTTTAAGGTGGGGGAGTTTTACACAATACAAGCAAGCTGTAAAAAAAACAAGGAGCATATACAGAGCCTTAACTCACCACCCCACCCCCCACTCTTCAATCACATACCCATACCCAACAAAGTTTAGAAAAAAGGGTCAATATGGATTTCATTAGGATATATTCCAATGAAATTGTTTCCCCATTTATCTCGAGGCTTTGAGGGATGTTGTTGTTGTTTGAGGGATGATGATGATGATGATATTCATCCGTGGATGAATAGATGGCCCCAAGTGATGGATGGGTATATGAGAAATTATGATACATGAATGGTTTGAGGAATTAAAAACAAAATATAAGGCAGGACAAAAAAAAAAGTATGGTTAACTTTTTGTTCGGAAAGTTGTTTGTGGTACTTACCCAAAATAAAATATTAAATAGGACCATTAAAAATTTCACACATGAACAGCAACCGTTGAGACCCATTTTGGCGGCGGATGATTGACTTATAGATGTTAAATGAAATGTTGTTTCAGCTTCCGTTTAGTGGAGATAAATTTTTGCAATTATTTTAAATTGTTGGTTATTCTTTTAACACTTTTTTTGTTATTTACTTTGATGCTTTAATATAGAAAAAAAAAATAATTTGATATTTTTTAATAAAAACACACAATTTTTTCTTTAAATAAAAAGTAAAAATCAAAAAAACGGACAACAAATTAATGTTATGATAGATACAATGATGTCGACGTCAACGTTGGCAGAATAAACTCTAAAACGCGTTTGAGTTGTCTATTAGAAAAAACAACGGCAGTCAGCCCATAGGCAATTTTCCAACATACACAAACACACAACGCAAAATTTAACGCACCCAACCAACAATAACAAGTAATAACAACAACAAGAGCAACAACAATATCAAACAACTTCACTTTTCAAAAAATTTCCCAACTCCCCTTAACAGAGTTTTCCATTTAAACAACACATCTGTTTAACATGCACACCGTGGATTTGAGTTTTGTTTTTGCTACCTCCTCCTCACTGGGGCGGTGTTGTTGTTTTAGTTATTGTTGTTATTATTATTGGGATTACTTTGTTATTGTTGCACTTTGTTTTTGTTTGCCAAATGTACTCTCACTTCCCCTCCTAGTTAAGAGATGTTTGATTTCCTTTCATTTGCCAACTGCAATTTCTAGTATCTGTGTGTCGTTGCTGCGTATGTATGGGTATTTATGATAAACTATATTCCTTTTTCTGCTGCACTTTGTTTTTGTTTGGTTGTTTTTTTGCCTCTTCTTCCTTTGACCTCTTTTTCTTTAATGAGCAGCATACGAAATATTAGCAGAAGATTCTTATTTTCTTCGTTTCCTTTGCAAAGTAGCACACAACGTACACACACAACACAATCACAATGCCAACTTTATTTATTTTCTGCAAAGTCCTTTTTAAGGATTCCCAAATTAACACACTCAACGCACTCACTTATAACAAAACACTTTATTCCATTACTTTGTTTTTCGTATAATTTTTTTATTTATTTTTTTTTTCTTCTTTCACGCTCGTATTAACATCCTCGCTCGTTTGCTATTTTTCTTTTTGTATCTTATCGAACCGTTGCTCCCGTCCACTCAGTCGTTTTGTATTTGAAAAATCTATCCGTATTTTTTAAAATCTATCCGTTCAGTTCGTTCTGTTTCTTCTTTCTATCTGTATCTGCGGAATCGCGATTCGTTTCTGTGTCTGACGTTTGCTTCGAAATAAAATAAACAAATCACGAATGAAGTTTAAAAGGGAAACTAAGAGCATATGAGGCACCCTGTTGCAATGTGATTAATTTCATGTAAAATACAACAGATGTCGCTCTTCAATGACAAATGGGATATTTTTATTTTCCCTTAAAAAAGGGTTGCCAATTTGTAGTGTTTTGTTTTACTGCTGAGGGGAATTTGTTAGTTCTAATAAGAAAAATTGTACAAAGTCTGTAGTGGAATTCTGTAGCTAATTTTCGACAAAAATCGGTAAAATTAAAACGCTAAATTATTAATGAAGAGTATCAATACATTTTGACAACATTGTTTCTATCGGTATAATGGCTATATCACACCATATGCTTTTTCACATGTATGTTGTCACTTATGCTAAGTTTACATTTACGAAATCCACTCGATTTCAACTGTCAATTCCATAGCTCAAACGTCAAATAAAAATCTCATCTGGATTTCATTTGACGTTGAACCTATGGATTTGACAGTTGAAATCGAGTGGATTTTTGTAAATGTTAACCAAGAATTAGGGTATACTCAGGGTTTAAAAGCCAGCATCTAAAAACATTAGCATTAGCTGTACACATCAACTGCTACACAATATTGACACACACGGCTAAATAAGAAACGGAACGCATATTTATTTTTGTACATTTTTGCTTATTTCGTTTTTTACGCCTAATCTTTTTTTCGTTAGGTATAATCGACAACCACGCTACATATTTAGCAGTCGGCTGACCATTCGTAATGGCCCCGGCACATACGGTCCGTTGTGCGTCGCGTCACGCGTTAATAACAACAACCACATGGTAGAATAAAGTAAAGGTAGGCCACAGCTAACAGCTGATTACAATTTTTTTCTTTTTATGGCTTAATCTGTCAAAAGCAGGGTTGACATTTTGTACTGTTTTTGACATTATGCAATCATAAAGGTAGATGCATCGCTGAATTGTTCCAACAAAAAACTTCTGCTGTAACACTATTATTCTGTTCCAGAACTGCAAGAATCTACTAATTTTTACTATTTTTTCCGATAACATAAAGGAAAAAATGCTATCGTAGTAAAAAATAGTAGCTTCTTGCAGGTTCTGGAACAGAGCATATATCTTAAAATTGAAAACAAGTACAAAAAATGTGTATTCGCGTGGCAAAATAAAATTGTTGATTTTTTTTTAGCAAAACTTACGAATGAACATTGGATGCCAGCAATCACGATGTCAGATTACCCAAACTTGTCAAGTAGAAAATAAGTGAATGACATTTTTTCACTGTCAAAAGTTTGGGAAGAACTTTTGCTATTTTTGGAACACTTTTCCAACAAGAATATTCTGGAGCCTAGGTAAAGAAATTTTTTTACACTATATGGCACTTTTAACATATAAAAAATGAAGCTCTAAGTTCCATATGGTTTTGTAATACGGGATAGCTATGCAGGTACATCTACCATTTCTCAGTGATTTTCATACCATGAACAACCACATGAAAAAAGTGTAAGTGATGCCAAGTTTGTTCTTGAAGTTTATCATGTGGTTGTTTTAACGCGACGCTCAACGGACCGTATGTACCGCGGCCTTAAGAACGAATTAACATCCGAGGGTGGTTTTTTATTAGAGTTGCCAACGCAGTAATAAAAAAGGTGTCATTTAATGTCAAAATGCCTCCATCATATGGCATGATAGAATAAGAAAAGGTAGCAGCAATACACAGCTGACTGAACTGGGTTGTAACGTTAGTGTCAAATTTCATATGACATTTTATACATTTATTTCTATTTCGATGTACATTAGGGACATATATTTTTTGAGAAAAAAAATATATCATTCGGAAAAAACAACTTCCCAGAAAGACTTCTTCATATCAATTATATGTAACCTCCTCCAAGTTCGAACGATAAGCCGCGCAGTAAATCCCCGCTTGTAGAGGCGATACAACGCATGTTAATATGTGAGGTATTTTGTTAAAATTTAAAAAAAATAAAGCCCTAATAAACATGTGCTTCTTTGATTTCTAAAACAAAACATTGAAACACCTTCTCCTTTTTCTATGAATTTCCAGCGGCCCCAAACTTTTCTGAAAGAATTCTACTTTCTGCGAGAATTTATGCATTTAGTGGAATGATGTGGAAACATAAAAATTGAAAATGTAACGAATTTTCATTCATGTTTTCCAAAATATTCAACCAAATGTGAAAAATTATTAGTTTTTTAAATTGCAATAATTTATAGACATTTCCTTGTTTTGTTTACAAATATGTACAACTGGCAGTAACGTTACAAAAAAAAAAAAAACAAATTCCTTTGTGGTTGTTGTTCGGGTTGTATTTGTTGTAGTATTAACTTTACCTTATATTTGTTCTACCATGATCATATGGTAGAACCTAAAGAATACTAAAGGCCTGCGTACATAAGCTGCCTTGCCTGATTGCCTTGCTTTCCTGCTTCATTTCTGACATAATAAAAATAAAAGAATAATGAGGGCCGAGCAAATTTCGAACTGGGTTGCCCTTTTCTTTTTTATTCTTTTATCAGAAGCAAGCAAGGCAACCAGGCGAGGCAGCTTATGTACGTAGGCCTTGACCCATTTGGCCTATAATTTGCAACTCGTGAAACGTCTACCAGACTTAGATTAGGTTCCAATATGGACTTAATCGGTCCACTCCTTCGGGTACCTCCCACACAAAATTTCGGATAAGTTCAGTTTAGGACCTGCTCTGGAATCGCTTTGATTTTTGTTTTAGCAACTTGTATTCACTGCCCCCATACGACGGTACAAGTTTCATCAGGGGCAAATTCATACTTCCTGAGCAAATAGCCTGAAAGTTGCACAAAACCCCTATGACACCGTGCCGACATCTGCCGATTGGGTTCAAAATTTAGCCTTAGTAATATTTTGTTCATAGTTTAAGTTCGAACAACTTTCAAAAATGTTCGGAAAAATTGTTCGTACTTTAACTTTTGAAGGGAGTGGCCGAATTGGTCCATACTTTACACATCCTAATATATCTACCAGATATAGATCAGGTTCAAATATGGACTATATTTGTCCACTTCATCCAGTACCTCCAAAACAAAATTTCGGATAAGTTCACTTTAAGACCTGCTATCAAATCACTTTGATTTTTGTTGAAGCATCTTGCATTCGCTGCCTCAATTACGAAGATAAAAGTTTTTCAGGGGCAAATCCACACTTCCTGAGCAAACAGCCCGAAGGGTGTAAAAACCCCCTATGGCACCATATGTAGTGGCTGGAATTCCACTTTCATAATGGTCAATGTCGATCCATTCCTTTAATTATTTCCTCACGCCCAAAATTTTTAAAACCCTCAAAATACATACGTTTTTTGGGAAAACATTTTTACAATATATCTCTGTCGGCCAATTTGTAAAGTGTCATAAGCTTCCTATCACTTATGGGTACTTAACACGATATGTAATTTACATATGGGTTGTCACTTTTTATATACAAAATGTATACGCAAAGTGACAACCCATATGTAAAATACATATCATGTAAAGTACCCATTACAGCCAGTTTCTGTATGTCGAAAGAAGAATGGGTGCGAATGAAACACGTCCAAACTCTTGTGTGTTTTTCAAATTTGTTTTTTGTTTTGAAGCAAAAGCATAGGTAAAATTATTTCGAAGACTAAAGTTTGGACGTGTTTCATTCGCACACATTCTTCTTTCGACATACAGAAACAGGCTGTTAGATCGAAAGGATTCTCCATATGTCGCAGAATTTTCTTTTTTATGTGTAAAAAATATAATTTTGTTTTTTTTTTTTTCAAAATAGTCTGGCTTAATCTCATTTTTGTTGTTTTATTATTTTAAAAAAGTATTGTTCGCCAAGGGGTAAGGCAGGAAGACTAATTTTGATCCACGCCACTGGAACTGATGAGATCCACAAATTTATATGTATTTCTAAAACTTCTTTATTTGAATTGTGTCAACAATTGGTCTGTTCCAGTACTGCAAGAATCTACTAAATTTTACTATTATTTTCGATAACATAAAGGAAAAAATGTTATCGTAGTAAAAAATAGTAGCTTCTTGCAGGTTCTGGAACATAGCAAATATTTCGTGATTAAGGCTTGAATTTGCTTTCTGGGGCTAATAGCCTCTTTATATTATAGTTTTTGTCGGGTTAAACTTTTTTATAGGGATTTTATTGACATATACGCAATTGATTTGACATTTGATTATTAAATCCATATGTATATGTACATATGTGCTATAATAAATAAAGGGTGTTTTTTTAAGCTAGATAGAACTTTAAATTGTAGAAAGTAACACAAAAAATTAAATTTTGATAAAACTTTTTTTTATTTCTTTCAGTATACGCTGACAAATCATCATGAATAGACTCACGCTTGAACAACGCTACGAAATTATCCAAATTTACTTTGAAAATCAGTCGTCGAGCAGTTGGCAAATGACCCGTTGTTTTATCGCAAAATTGTGTTCAGAGATGAGGCGCATTTTTGGCTTAACGGGTTTGTTAATAAGCAAAATTGCCGCATATGGAGTGAGACCAATCCACAAGAGACCCTACAGACTCCATTACATCCAGAAAAATGCACCGTATGGTGCGGTTTTCACGCTGGTGGCATCATCGGACCTTATTTCTTCAAAAATGAGGCCGGAGCTCGCGTTACGGTCAATGGAGATCGTTACCGCACCATGATCAATGATTTTTTGTTTGAATATATGGATGACATTGATCCGGAGGAGATGTGGTTTCAACAGGATGGCGCTACGTGCCATACGGCGAACGCAACCATTGACTTATTGAAATCAAAATTAAGTTGATTTCGAGAAGTGGACCTGTCAATTGGCCTCCAAGGTCGTGCGATTTCACACCTCTCGATTATTTCCTGTGGGGCTACGTGAAGTCACTGGTTTATGCTGATAAACCAGCAACAATTGATGCCTTGGAGGCCAGCATTGTTCGTGTTATTCGTGACATACGGCCAGCAGTGCTCGAAAAAGTGGTCAAAAATTGGACGTCCAGAATGCACTTCGTCAAGAACAGCCGCGGTGCCCATATGCCCGAAATCATTTTCAAATGTTAATGTCACGTATTGATCTTTCGAATAAAAAAAATTTTGATTTCAATTTAATTTATTGGTCTGTTCCAGTACTGCAAGAATCTACTAATTTTTACTATTTTTTCCGATAACATAAAGGAAAAAATGTTATCGTAGTAAAAAATAGTAGCTTCTTGCAGGTTCTGGAACACAGCATATATGTAACGTATTATAAGGCCATGTTTATGCGTGGTTAACCTTCTCTATGAGGATTTATTTGAAATATAAGTCCCGGTCCACACTAGCGTGAATTTCATTAAAAAAATTCATGAAATTAGGTGTTCTTAAATCGAATTCCCCACTACAGCAATTTTGTGATTTTACTCTACCATGGAGGTCGATCTAGAGACGCATAATTTCATGCAATTTTATCAATGAAATCATTCTAGTGTGGACCGGGACTAAGCAATGGAATTGACATATGAAACCCAGTGGGTTTGTTAAATCCTTGGTCTGTTCCAGTACTGCAAGAATTTACTAATTTTTACAATTTTTTTCGATAACATAAAGGAAAAAGTGTTATCGTAGTAAAAAGTAGTAGCTTCTTGCAGGTTCTGGAACAGAGCACCTGTTATATATAAACGTACTATAATTGGTATGTTCCAGAACCTGCAAGAAGCTACTATTTTTTCCTTTATGTTATCGGAAAAAATAGTAAAAATTAGCAGATTCTTGCAGTTCTGGAACAGAACAAATAATATAAAATAGCGACCATTTTTGAATGACAGCTTTGCTCAAATAATCCGTTGCTTGCCAGTGTGACCGTTCAATTTTGTCATTCATCATGCAACCACAAAAAAATTTGTGGTTGTTGGACAGTCAGGTGTTGGTTGTATGATGGTATGATAGTTGCTCTGTTCCAGAACCTGAAAGAAGCTACTATTTTGTACTACGATATCATTTTTTCATTTATGTTATCGAAATAAACAGTAAAAATTAGTAGATTCTTGCAGTACTGGAACAGACCAATAGTGAACCAAAAATGTCATTCGAAATAAAAATGAAGAATTCGTGTGTTTTTATTAAATTTGGAGAATTACTATTGGAATTAACGATACACGTGCTCATAACAAAGGAAATTTGACGATGCAGTGAATGGAATAACAAGGAAAAAAAGCAAATGGGCAAATGGTTCTGTGGATGACGACAAAACAAAAAGGAAAAAAATAAATTTGTGCATTGTGCTGTTGGAAAAATATAAAAATCTCCCGGAGTTTGAATTGTATGTGTGCGGTACTAATAAATATGGAAAAAGCTATACATAAAACCAAATTGTGAAAGGAGTGAATACAATAAAAGGAAAAACGAGATGGTTCTGTGGATGACGCAAAAAGAAACAAACAAATTCGTGTATTGTGCCAATGGAAAAATGTGCTTAATATCTTCCAGTGTCTAAATTGAAAGTGCTATACTAATAAATGTGCTGTATTAATAAATAAATACTTGTAGTTTTCCAAATTCATTATATGTGTATTTTTCATATTAATGGGAAGTCATGGGTTGCTGAGTAGGGATTTTCATGTACAACATTCCCAAGTTATTATATTCACAGCCATATATTTATTAATATGCATCATTTAATTGTTTTTTATTTACTTGTGGTTGCCAGCACCCATATTTATTGAGCAAATTTTATAATTTGACTGACGGTTTGGCATCCAACATGAATGATAGTGTGACCGCTCCGTAAAACCTAAGTCCGTGTTTACACACACGGGAAAGTAAATTCAGTTTTTAGGCAATAGGGGGTAGGAAAGAGTATTGAGGAGCTCTTTCCTCTCCGCTCTCTCCCAAAAACTCAATTTACTTTCCCGAGAAATTTGTGTGTCTAAACACAGACTAACAAAACTGAAGCAATCGATATTTGCGAAAAATCGTCAGTCAAAACTGACAATGTCAGTCAAAACTGACAAGTCTGTACGATAACTTTCCCAGCAATAAATATGGTCTCTTCCAGTACTGCAAGAATCTACTAATTTTTACTATTTTTTCGATAACATAAAGGAAAAAATGTTATCGTAATAAAATGTAGTAGCTTCTTGCAATATGCCAAACAATTTTAAAAACAATCGAATTCAATGATTTTTAAAATTGTTTTTAGACCATTTGTATGGAAGAAATTGGTGAGATTTGCATTGAAACAATCAGTTTATCATATTCACAACTCGATTATGTGGAGAAAACTTAACTCTTCATTCATTTTTCGCGTTTTTTATAAAATTCTCAAAAAATGCATTGTGAACAAACCCACTTGTTGCTTTTATTTTAAAGTTTTAGGAATTCAAGAAAAACAAGGGTTATATAGATTTTTTTCATTTAAACCTACCTCTTTACTTATACCATGTTTAATTTAGTTTTGTCAGCTTTCGACTTTTTCTTCTGTATTTCGTCCAGTCGAAAAATCAGTTCTGCCATTTTTTACCTGCAGAAATTTTGCTGGTAGCCTGTGGTAGAAGAGAAAGCCATTTTCGTTCTCTCTCTACTCTCACTCTCTTAAAAATTGCTTCCAGTTTTGCCACTTTTCGGGGTTAATATGCTGTTTATATTAGAGCTTTTTGGGAGGTTAACCTTCATTATCAGGATTTGTTTGACGTATGTGTAATGGTAACCTCAGGTAAGTAAAGGAACACAGCTGTTTTTAACGGTTTTCAATAGAGCTGGCAAACCATCGATATTCCCAACATTAGATATTTTCGATATACTGTTTTAAAATATCGATTGCTATCGATATTATCGTTAAGTTGTCATCGCCATTAATTTGGAGATGAAAAATGGCGGAAATGTCAATGATTTTCTTGATTATGCAAAAGTAGTTCACAGAAATGTAAAGGAGAATAAACAACTGGTTTTATTTTATAAAAATGTAAAAAATACATTTTATTTTACCGAAAAATGTGTATGTGTGACTACGGACTTACTTTCTTACACACAAATAACTGAAAAGCAGCGACATTTCTATTTATTTCAATGGATTTCAGGTTAGGGGTTTTTATTCCGATAATATCGATAGGCAAAACTATCTATCGATATTGAATTTTTAAATAATAATCGATATTATCGATAGTGCCATCGATTTTTTGCCAGCTCTAGTTTTCATTACAGTCATTACAGTAATCGATATTTACTGAACAAATTCGATAAATCGATTACACCACTTATCTATCTACAGAACCCTAACACTTGTCAAAATGTTATAACGTTATCGCACTGAAGACGGATGGCAAAAAACAGCAACATAAGTGATTAGAAAAAGATTAAAGATTAAACGTACGTTCGCGTACAAAAATAAAAGTTCTTATTGCATAGAAGTGATGAAGATTATATGATTAAAAATAAAAAAAAGGTGAAAATAGATCTCACAAGTGAAGTGTGTGGAAAAAAAAAGAAAGGCCAGCACTCCCCCCACAATCAAATGTCAAAAGTGTCGTGAGAGGAGAAGCAAAAATTCAAGTGTCTTGCTTGTTGCCTCCTCCTCTTAATTGATTTCATTCTTTCGTCTGCCTTTGATTGAATTTGGGAATTGGAAATTTTGAACGGGTAAATTAAAAACGAAAAAGCGAAAAAGTAGTTAAGAAAAATAAAACGGAAAGTGCAACAACAACACCACTACTATATAAACAAAAACAACAACACAGTGCACAAAGATAATCAAAATAAAAATAATAGCGCAAATCGTCGAATTGAATTCGTTGTCGTCGCGTCGCGTACAGATCAAACCAATGAACCAAACCTCTTAACGTAATAAGGCAAAGATAAACGGGAAAAAAACACAGCAGAAGATATACATAAGTAGCTGACACAACAACAACAAGTAAAAAAACATAAATACACACAGAATTATGGCTAGCAATGCTGTTGTTGTTGCTAAACCACAGCAACAACAAATCCAACAACAACTACAACAACAGCAGCAGCAACAACAACAGCCAACACAATGGACAACCCAACAACAACAGTTGAGTGTTGTCTGTGTTATAGACACACAATTAGGGGATAGTCTCAAAGATCGAGAATGTGCCCTGGAAGAAATAAAACAAGCTGTACAATCTGTTGGTGCAAATTTTCAACGTGTCCTGGTAAATATGTTAATTTATTAATGTGTTTTAAAGATTGATTATTGCTTTTTATTCCTTATTTTGCTTATGTTGCGCAGTGGGACTGCTTTGTTTGATTTTAAAATTTTATCACAAGTAGTCTTTGTTATGCTGATCAAAACTTTAGATTTTCCGGCAGAAACTAAACTACATTCTTTTCTAAATATAGGTAGGTCTTGAAATTTTAAGAAAGGAAATGCTTTGCAACGCTATCCTGGCCAATATGGGTATTTTAAAAAGCTTATGGAGAGTATTTTCCGTATGTACCGGGGCAAAGATTAGCAAACATTTCTTTTAAATTGTAAGCTCTGTTTTTAAGCGATGAAATCAACAAGGATAATCTGTATCGATACTAGTGGTGCCTCTAAACGACATTTAAGTCTAAATTATTTTAGATTCCAAGAACATATTCTATATACAACCAGAAGCATGTGATTATTTAAAGGCACTTATTATAAAGCAAACGAAGAAAGACTTATTTACTTAGTTGACCTTCTACTACCTTCTTCTATGTATAGGCCGAACTAAGAAAAGATTATCATTTCTTCAATTTGGAATACCGCGCTTTTCGATCACGTCTTCCACTTGTTTACTCCATCGCAGCATTTGCCTTCCAGTTCTGCGTGCATCTCCCAAAGAAAGGCTATGCCTCTATGGAAGTTCAGAAGTGAACATCTTTGTTGAGTCAAGCCTTATTAAGTCTTTGGCCCAACCTCGGGACTTTGTCATCACTATTGATCCTATAGATATCTAAAACCGAATTGTCTGGTTTCAGTTATGTCGTTGTCCCCGTGGTCAAATCCCAATCCCACAACGACGGGTTCTTCGATACCAGATTGACCCGGAACCACAAAACATCAGCGTACATATGTTTGTATTTGTTTCGTTTTTGTGTGTTGGAAGTAGCATATCCCCGAGCGCCTGCTCCGGATTCTTTTGGACCGTGTCGGGACGGAGGAAAATCCGGGACCAATATATTGGTGCTCGGTTTGTCACATCCGCATCTTCACCTAAATCCTATCTTCGGTGAGATGCAATAGATGTCGTAAGTGGGTGCACTTAAGGGGTTGAAAGGAGGGACTATGTTGCTGAATTCTGCGTGAACGCAGTCCCCCAACAGCAGCCGCACACACATCAACTTAACACCAGCCATTGTTGTTCCAATCCCTGAAAATTCATCATTTTTGCAATATAATTGCATTGGACTCCGAGGTAAGATCGAGGAAATAGTGAATTTCATGAGTCGGAAGAATATCAAGATCGCTGCGGTGCAAGAAACCAAGCTCAGCAACAACTGCAGCTTACAGCGTTGTGATGGTTACAACATATTAAGGAAAGATCGCACGGGAAGTGGAGGGGGGAGGGGTTTAGTTTTCCTATTGCACCAGTCTGTTGAATACAGACTTATCTCGCTTGAGCCTGTCTCTAATGACGCATACATGGAATGTATGGGGGTAGCAGTAAGGTGTGAAACTGCCGAGATAGAGTTGCTGAACGTATACATCCGCTCCCGCTCTTAAAAGCTCATAACCGTCTGGTCTTGGGGGACTTTAATGCACATTATGAGATGCGGCATTTGGTCCTCGCAAACGACCAGAGGTGTATAGTGCTGGCTGAGCAGATTGATAGCTCTATGTTTTACACGGCCAATGAGGACGTCCCTACCAGAATTAGCGGAGAATGTCACAGTTCGCCAGACATAACCATCATGTCACCTGGTCATGATAAATGACGTCACCTGGCAAGCCGTCGTTTCCCTTGCATCAGGTCATCTCCCCGTAATTGTCTTTATCAGCAGACAGCCCGGTTTTATCACCTCTGAACACCGCACTTTCATCAATCATGGGAAAGCTAATTGGCCTAGTTTCAGGGGGTTCACTAATCACGACTTCGGAAATCTGTCCAACTCTTCTGCTATTCGGATAGCAGAAAGGACGTTTCCGTGAGTCCAAACTTCCCAGCAGAGGCTACGAGATTAGCAATTGAGCGTGATAAGTTTCGTCGCGAGTCGAGTATCTCACCAAAGTTCTTAACCTGTCGATAGTCACCCACATCTTTCCCTAAGTCTGAAATATGGGCAGGTTGGTTCCGCTTAGATCTCTTCCTACCAAGGATGAAGCACCACAACTTACATTTCATCAGGAACGCTAAATCATCCAAAACGTCGGGCCCTGCTGGACTCTCCATGGTAAAACATTGGCTAAACAGTTGGTTGGATATGTCGCGAGTCGAGTATCTCACCAAAGTTCTCAACCTGTCGATAGTCACCCACATCTTTTCCGAAGCCTGAAAATGGGCAGGCAGGTCCCGCTTCTGAAGCCAAGCAAGGATGCCATCAATCGATTTCGTTTTTGTCGCCCGTAGCAAAGACCCTTGAGGCCTTACTCTTCTTCCCAGCGTCAGAAATAGCTTTCCAGTTTCCGATTATCGGCATGGGTTCCGTAAGCAGCACATCATGACAATAGTAATCTCCACACATATTCGTCGAGGACACAACCAGAGAAAGCCGTGTGACAAAACAGTGATGGTGGCGCTTGATTTATCAATAGCCTTCGATAAAGTCAAGCAATCTATGCTGTTAGTAACGTTGGATAATCAATTATATGTGTGGACGCCAGTCGTACGTGGACTTCAGGCACAAGAAGTCCAAACCTCGTAGTGTGAAACAGGGAGTTCCTCAAGGCAGGTTTATATCTTCGGAACTATTTAAGCTCTACCTCTCCTGTATTACACCCCCTCTAAACGGCATTGAGATCTCAACGTATGCGGATGATTGTATGTTCTTGGCGTCAGGTACCATCACCTGCTGACATTTGTGAAAGGCTGAACTCCTATTTGACAGATCTTAAAAACTTTGTCTACACGAGGAATATGCAAATAACCGCCACTAAATCTACGGCCACTCTGATTACCACATGGACGACAGGGCTCAAAACAGAGTTGAATGTCATGGTCAATGGTCGCAGAATTCCGACCCCAAATTACCCCAAAAATCGTCGTCCGCGCTATCAGCGATAAGCTTAGATGTAGGAACAAGGCCCACAAGTCCCTAGTCGGCAGTACTTTGGGTGCAGATAAATAAACCTTGTTGACCACATATAACGCGATAGGTCGGTCGACACCAGTATGGTTCGCGAATATAAGTGCAACGCGATGGAAAAGTATTCAAACCTGTCAGAATGTTCTCTGAGAACTGCAACAGGGTGCCTTCTCATGTCTTCAGCGGACTATCTACATGAGGAACAAAGATTCTTCCAGTACAGCAATACAATGACATGCTTTCGTTGTAGTTGCTTGCTCGGGTGTTACCGTGAAACCATCCTAATCACCGTATGGTGGATAAGCCCCCCCTACCCAGGCATGTCAGGAGGTATCTTCATGATGCAGTCGCAAATTCCATAAAAAACTATCATGTTCTCCTCGGAGAACATCCCCCCATCTATCACAGCTGAAGAGCATCAGCAGTCACGACAAACCAGAGTAGTTTTGGCTCAACTGCTCTCGCAATGGTGCAGCCGTCTAAATTCTTATAGGTCAAGGATTGATGAGTCTTGTAAACATCTGCCCAGCATGCAGAACAGTCCAGCACGACACACTGCACCATTTCAACTGCCCTGCCAAACCTACTCAACTAACTCCAGTACATTTGTGGTTGTATCCCACCAAAGCAACCACATTCCTAGAACTGGAGATAGACCCAGAGCCACATTCTTAGAACTGGAGATAGACCCATAGCCAGACTAAGCAGGAAAACGAACTTACAAACATGTCATATGCAACAACAACAACTTCATCCTCACAGCTATTTATTGCATGGGATTTTTGGGATCCTTTGAGGCGCATAAATTGACTCTCTAACAGCCTTGGATTTGCAGTTAATATTTGCCTTCTTTTCCAAATAGCAGAACCTTTCAAATAGCAGAATTATATAACCTCGCCATCAAAGGGACATTACCAACACATTTCTGTGACTTCGCTTTGGTTGATAGGTTTGCAAACGTAGGATTGAATAGCCTCATCTTCTTGGCTGCTAAATCCTTGGACGACTGAAATAAGGTTTCCACTGAAGATATTGATCGATGGTGTCCTTTGCCAAAGTTATTTGCGATAAGATCAGAAGTAGTAACAATGACCTCAAGTCGCTGGCCGACAGCACAAAGAAACCATGTTGACCTCTTATAAAGCAATAGGCCGGTCTGAGGTAAGCTATGCGGTGCTAAAGGTACATCAAGTTCCAAGAAGTTCTATAGATCAGAACAGATCGTGAAATTTCTATCAGACTTAGATGAGGTTCCAATATAGACTCAATCGGTCCACTCCTTCGGGTACCTCCCACACAAAATTTCGGAAAAGTTCGGTTTAGGACCTGTTCACGAATCGCTTTGATTTTTGTTGTAGCAACTTGTATTCACTGCCCCTCAGATAACGGTATAAGTTTCATCAGGGGCAGGGCCAAACTTCCTGAGAAAATAGGCTGAAAGGTACAAAAAAAAACCGTATGACACCGTGTGTATTGGTTGGAGCGCAAGATAACCCTCGAACGGATATGCCGATTCGGTCCACAATTTGGTCTTCGTAATCTTTTGTGCAGACTTAGTTTAAGTTCGAAGATAAGCCATATCGGTCCACTCCTTCAGGTACCTCCCCCACAAAAGTTCCATACTTTGCACATCGTAAAATTTCTACCAGACTTAGATGAGGTTCCAATATGGCCTCTATCGATCCACATTTTCTGGTACCTCCCACACAAAATTTCGGAAAAGTTCAGTTTAGGACCTGTTCTCGAATCGCTTCGATTTTTGTTGCAACCACTTGTATTCACTGCCCTCCATACGACGGTATAAGTTTTATCAGGGGCAAGTCCATACATCCTGAGAAAATAGCCTGAAAGTTGCAAAAAGACCCTGTGACACCGTGTGTAGTGGTTTGAGCGCAAGGTGACTCTCGAACGGATCTTAAACTTAGATTAAGTTCGAAGATAAGCTATATCGGTCCACTCCTTCAAGTACCTCCCCCACGAAAGTTCAGAAATATTCGGAAAAATTGTGCGCACGATAACTATTGAAGGGAGTGACCGATTTGCTCCATACTTTACACATCCGGATGACCTGCTCTCGAATCACTTTGATTTTTGTTGAATCAATTTGCATTCGCTGCTTCAAATGCGACGGTAAAAGTTTTTTTCAGGGGCAAGTCCATACTTCTTGAGACAACAGCCCGAAAGGTGTTGAAACCCCCTATGTCACCGTATATAGTGGCTGGAGAGCACAAAAACTCTAGAACTGATCAACGGATTTGGTCCAAAATTTGACCTTCGTCATATTTGGTCCAACCATAGTTTCAGTTCAAAGATGGGCAATACCGGTTCCCAACTTCCGGTGCTTCCCCCCAATATTTAAAAATGTCACTAAAATGGTATGCACAATATCTATTGAACGGGACAACCAATTTACCTTCTGACCCATATCGATCCTCTCTTTAAGTACCTCCCCCACAAAAGTTCAACATTTGTGTCTAAGTGTTCGAAGGTCCTTTGGAAATGTATACCGATGCTGCTCGTTGTGGTCCTGTTTACAGCGATATTATGTTTTCCGTGGACAAGTCTGTGCTTCCTGGCATACTGGTCAAAACTGAAATGACTATCGAAAAGATATGACTTCCAAAATAAGATCCACTTCCATAATGGACTATGTCGGTCCATTTCTTTAAGTACCTCCTCCGCAACACTTTTGAACTATAATCCTAATTCACAAAATTTTGAAAACCCCCTAAATACATAAGTTTTTTGAGAACAAGTAAAAAAGTATAA
This sequence comes from Musca autumnalis, assembly GCF_047663935.1. NCBI lineage: Eukaryota > Metazoa > Arthropoda > Insecta > Diptera > Muscidae > Musca > Musca autumnalis. Next base: position 71,109,459 of record NW_027411644.1, read on the forward strand.
GTCGGCTTTGCCGACAGAGATATACCCTCAGCCTGTGTATATTGAAACCAAATTTTGGGCGTTTGAACCGACAAAAATGTTGATTAGGATTAAAGATCAAAAGTTTTGCGGAGAAGATACTAAAAGGAATGGATCGACATTGACCATTATGGAAGTGGATCTTATTTTGGAAGTCATATCTTTTCGATAGATAGTTATTTCGATGAGGCACATTTTGCCCGTATGAAGGTGTATATACCCTCGTTAGCATAAATGCTGAGGGTATAAAAAGGTGTTTCAGTTTATATAGGCTGAGGGTATATCTCTACTACTTTTTACTTGATTACTTAAGGTACATATCTTTCGTATGCACATCCGCCTTGCGCACTGAAGGTAATGGATACGATTTCCCGACCAGGCAACATCAAATGTTTAACGGTGGCAAAATACCCCTCAGTAATGTTGTCGACATTTCTTGAATATTTCAGCCAAGTAAAACTTCTCAACAAGTGGTGCCTTAAGACATGCCGTTCGGACTCGGCGATAAACAGTAGGTCCCATATCATTGAGCTAATGTGAATCGGCGTGCACTCATTGATATGAGAGAAGTCTCCCTTGTCCCTTCTGGGATGTAGGTGGAACAATTATATAATTATTGTATATGTATATTGATGTTAGTGGAAGCCTCGAATCCGACTGATTCTTTTTTTACTTAATGGACTTTAAACCACAAATGCATAAATTTTACATTGAAAATCCATTTGATTTATGTAAATCAAATGTAACAATAATTTAAATTGCAAATCAACTGCATGGTCTATTTCCATTGACCGGCAGGCAGACAGGCAGATATTTACAAAACCCAACCATATTCAATTACACTGTCAATTTTAATTTACAAAAGATAAAATTGCATTGAATGCAAGCAAGCAGTGAACTAGCCTATTGATACACTGAACACAAGAACATAACAATTTATTGTATATTTTGCGGCTAGCTGCGGATCGCATCTACCTCATATTTTCAACAGAAAACATTCAGAAAAAAACAAAATTACACTTTGTAATAATGTACAGTTTAAATGTTGCTCAGGAAATGCTACATTTCAAATTCAATTTCCCGCGATTTAGATCAATTCTAAGAAATCAAGTTATTTGAGGGTGTGTTCGGTCTTATTTTCAACTTTGTTTTTTTTTTTCGCTGTAACAAACACAAGGAATTTACATTTTACTTTAGAAACGTTTTATTGGTAATAATTTTTTTGTAAATAAATTTTGAATAATTTAAGCTTAGACATGGTTGGAGGTACATATTGAAATATTTGTTTGTACTAAAAAGTAAATGTCCAGTATAACAAATTAAAAAAGTGTTCATGGTTTAATTGTTTATCGCCGCCCTTCTACCGCAAATTTTCCTATTCTGTCAATTTTAATTTATGAACAAATTTTGTATAGATTCGTTCAAGTCAGTAAATAAATTTAAAATAAATAAAAGTAAATTTTGCATCATAAAATAAATAAGTTTAGGAAACGTTAGGCAGATATTGCACTATGGACAAATAAAATTTTGTAAAACTTGGTTCTTGTGATAATCGGACATATGCCAAAGAGATTTCATATCACATAGAAACAACGAATTTTGCAGAATGGGTAAAACGATGTTAAAAAAGCAGAAAAAGTATCAGTCGGCTTTGCCGACAGAGATATGGTAATAGTCAAAAAAGTTTTACAATCGTTGAAGTTTGAAATTTATCATTTAGTAAATCGCGAACTGTAAATATATTTTATACAATATGAATATATAGCCAGGATTTCATTATATGGACCATATAAAATAATTTAGGTGGAAGCTGTGTTGTTGGTATACCTACAAAAAATGGGTAAAAATGTGTTGAAGTAATCAGGGTTTTTTGTGTTCTTTCTTGGCCCCCTTGAGCAACATGTTTCTAATGTATAATTTTTCGATATATACACTGCATCACAAAAAAATCGACGCTGACATTTTGAAGTTTTGATTTTGGCGTTCTTTGATATTTGTTTTGAAGAAGGTACCTGACGGAATGGTCCGACATGGTCATTTCTTTCCAATAGACATCGCGCGTCGTCATTTAGTCACCATATAAGCATGGACATAATACACATATAATATCACTGTATACAGGATCACAAGGAGTATCTTCGGTAAAAATTTCCAAAGGATCCTTGAACAATCCTAAAACTGCACTTAAACAAAAATTATGAACTTTTGTGAGGGACGAGACATACTAAGGAGTGGACCAATATAGACCATTTTCGAAGCTAAATTACATTGGGAAAAGATATTAGGAGATCGAAAGTTTGGATCAAATTTGTTGATCCGTTCAAGGAATATCGTGTGTACCATTTCAGCAAAAAAATTGAACTCTTGTAAGGGATGTACCGAGAGGGGTTGGCCGAAAGGCGCCATGTTCGAATTTTATCTAAGATTCCCTGAACTTTTAGGATTTGCAAAGTTTGGAACAACTTAGTATCCAGTTCGAAAGTTCACGTGCGCATCAGTCGCTACACATGGTGGCCGTAGAGGGTTCTTAAAGCCTTCGGGCCCTTAAAAGACTTGTACCGTCTTAATGGGGGTAGCGAGTGCAAAGTGTTACTAAAAGAAATCAAAGCGATTCGAAAACACGTCTTAAACTGCACGTTTCCGAAGTTCTGTTGTTGTTTTCATAGAATTTATATGTTCGTTTTTCTGCTCAATCTGGCTCCGGGAACGCAACCACACATCTACTGGGAAGTTGAAAAGGTCCAGTGTATAGTGTGGGCCTGTGCCACATGCTGGGCAGATATTTAGGACGATGTTATCCATCCTTGACCCATAGGAATCACCCATCATCCCGAGCGTGGTTGGTTTTTCGTGGCACCTGCGCTCCTCGGCTGCAATAGGTTGTTGTTGTAGCAGCTGATGATGTTGGGTTGGCAGTAGCCGGTGGCCGAAACACTTTTGGTTTAGGGTGAATCCGGGGTTGTTCTGTGAGGACCGCATTCACTTACTTACTTACTTAGCTGGCCCATTACAGAACGTTTGTTCTATAGGCCGAACTAAGAAGAGATCTCCATTCCTCTCTATTTGTTGCTTTGCTCTCTGGAATACCGCGCCTTTTCATCTCATCATCCACTTGTTTGCGCCATCTATTCCTTGGCCTGCCAATTCTGCGTGCACCGCCAAGCGGTCCGTATTTATACGCATTTTTAGCGGGTTCATCATCGCTCATTCTTATGATATGGCCTAGCCAACGCAATCGCTGCATCTCGATACGTTTAACAATATAGATGTCGTTGTACAGCAGATACAACTCGTGGTTCAAGCGACGTCGATATTCACCGTCAACGCAGATTGGTCCGTAGATCTTTCGAAGAATTTTTCTCTCAAACACACCAAGCACTGTCATGTCTGCTTGCGCAAGTACCCAGGCTTCGGAGCCATACATCAGCACGGGTAGTATCAGTGTTTTGTAGGGCGTTATTTTTGTTTGACGAGATGTGGCTTTGTTTTTAAACTGCTTACTTAAACCAAAGTAGCATCTGTTGGCCAATACAATTCTTCTTTTTATTTCACAACTTATGTCGTTTGTTGTGTTTACGGAGGTGCCGAGGTAGACGAAGTCTTTTACTACCTCAATATTATAGGAACCAACTTCCACAGTCGGTCCGAGCTCAATGGACGCATTGCGCGTCGACACTAGGTCTTCTCACCGTTTACCGCCAGACCCACTTTAGCAGATTTTCCTTCGACCTTTATAAAGGTATCAGTTACTTCTTTTACTGATCGGCCCATGATGTCTATATCGTCAGCATAAGCAAGTAACATGTGACTATTGGTGTAGATTGTGCCACTTCTTTTGACGTTTGCCTGTCGTATAACCTTTTCTAGCAGGATGTTGAAGAGGTCACACGAAAGGCTGTCTCCTTGTCTGAAACCTCTATTTTAACTGAGGACCTCGTGTCAGTTAAAGTCATTTTACATAGGCGGATAAGCTTTGCGGGGATACCAAATTCAGACATTGCATGGAATACCTTTGATCGGAGGGGACTGTCGAATGCTGCTTTATAATCAACAAAAAGGTGATATGTGTCGATCTGCATCTCTTGGGTCTTCCCTAGGATTTGCCGCAGGGTAAATATCTTGTCAATGGTGGACTTGCCAGGTCTAAAGCCGCATTGGTATGGTCCAATTATCTCGTTGACCATAGGCTTTAGTTGTTCGCACAATATCCCTGACACGATTTTGTAGGCAATAGGGAGTAGACTTATGCCCCTATAGTTAGAGCATACAGTCTTATCTCCCTTCTTGTGGACGGGCACAGGATACTCAGGTTCCAATCGTCGGGTACTCGTTCTTCCTGCCAGATGGTGCTAACTAGCTGATGAATACACCTTATCAGCGTGTCGCCTCCGGTTTTGAACAGCTCGGCTGGTAAGCCATCGGCCCCTGCTGCCTCATTATTCTTCAGCCGATTTATTGCTATCTTTACCTCATCTTGGCTGGGCGGTATACATTCAATACCATCTTCTGGGACTGGGACTGGGACTGTGGTATCTTCGTCGTCTTCGCTGCTATTGGATACCAACAGATTTGAAAAATGTTCTTTCCATATCCTGAGTACACTGTATCAGTTACCAAATTACCTTGCTGGTCTCTACAGGAGGATGTGCCTGTACCAAAGCCATCAGTTTCTCCTCTCTCCTTTTCTCCCTGTATCTCTCTCGTGCGCTACGCGTTGCTACGGATTGTAAAGTAGCCCTATATGCCGCATTTTTCTCTTCGGTGGCAGCACGACACTCCTGATCATACCATGGATTCCTTGGTGGAGGTCTCTGGTATACAACTATGGATTTTGCGGCTGTTTGCATGGAGTGGGCAATGCTTTGCCATTGCGCTGATATGTTATCGGGATGAGGAGTGCTTTGATTAAGCAATTGGGCTAGTTGAGTGGAATATGCTGTGGCTATCTGTTGTGATTGCAGCTTACCGATGTCTAACTTTCGTGTTGTGTCTGTTCGTACTTTGTTTGCTACGTTTAAGCGGGTGCGTACCTTTGCTGCAACAAGGTAGTGGTCCGAATCAATGTTTGCGCCTCGGAACTATCGTACATCCAACACGCTCGATGAATGTCTTCCATCTATCACAACATGATCAATTTGGTTTCTTGTTTTCTGATCTGGAGACAGCCAGGTGCTCTTATGAATATCGAGATGATTAAATCTGGTACTGCTCACTACCATGTTTTTTGCAGCTGCAAAGTCTATCAGCCTCATACCATTGTCAGATGTTTCACTGTGGAGACTGAATTTCCCGACTGTTGGGCCAAAGATATTTTCCTTTCCAATTTTGGCATTAAAATCGCCTATATCAGGGATTTAATCTTTAAAAAGAACAAATTACATTTTTATATAAAAACATTAACAAAGAATTTGTTTTAATCACAATAATTACATTTGTTTTATTTTGTAATCACTGAAAAAATATTTCCTCATCTTTTCACAAATACTTTCCAACTAAAGTTTTTGATGTTTTTCTATCAAGTTTCTGTAGATTTGCGCACAGTGGTCTGTGTCTGTCTTGTAATTCATCCGATTTTCTGCCGGAACATTTATTATGTGGAGCATTTCTAGCATAAATCTTCGCTTGTAGTTATTTTCTTGCGTTAAAATGTCCACATTTTTGAATTAGGAGTGTGTCCTGTAATAGCACAATGGGCGGCAAGTGCAGTTTTTTGTTCCATAGGTCTGTTTTTTGTTTTCTGGTCCGACTTATGTGCACTTAACCTAGTTTTAAGCTTTGATTTTGTTGTCCCTACATATACCTTATGGCATATGTCGGACCCGTCACCATTGCATTTCACTTTGTAAACGACGTTAGACTTGTCTTCTGGTGGAACTTTGGACTTCGTACGACTAAAAAAGTTGTTATTCGTATTTGTACTTTTTAGTGCCAGCTGAAGGTGTTCTTTGTTATAAAGATTAGAGCGAGAGAATCTTTCTGAAAAACCTGGAACATATGTCGCGCGTTTATATATCTTAGGGGGTTTTTGCTCTTTATTATCCTTTTTGAATCGAACTTGGTTCATAAGATCTTTCACTGTTTTATTGGGGAAATCATTCATTTTTAAAATATTCATTTTTAAAATAGACTGGTATCAAAAACCCACATCGTCGGGAAGATTAATCAACTTCAACTCCAAACATCCACGGGGAATTAAAATAAATACTGCAACCAACTTTATCCACAGAGTGTTAAACATTAGCGACAAACAATTTCATACCGAAAATATAACTAAAATCAGAAATATTTTAAATAATATTTTAAATAATAATATTAAAACCGGTCAGGACCGTTGCTTCGTATCTTCCATCCCCTACGTCACCCGGACCGCATTCACACGATAGTTATTTATGGCATCTGTGACTGCATCAGTGTGAATGCTATTTAAGACTGCTTGATAGGCTTGTCACTGAAGATACCCTGTTGCAGTTCTCAGGTCGGCATTCTGACAGGTTTGACGCCGCATAGCTTACCACAGACCGGCCTATCGCGTTATATGTGGTCAACCAGGTTTCTTTCTCTGCACCCCAAGTTCTGCTGGCTAGAGACTTAAGGCCATTTTTCCTACATTTCAGCTTATCGCAGATAGCTGTGGCCCGCGCGGACGACGTGAGCGTGCAGTCGAATGTGACCCCTTGAATCTTGGGCCGGAATTCTGCTACAACTCAGTGCTCACCTCTGCAGTTAATGTGGTGAACCGATTGGCCGCAGATTTAGGAGTTCAGCCTTTCACAAATGATATCAGGGACGCCGCGATCGTACAATCATCCGCATACGTTACGATCTTAATGCCGTCTGGAGGGGCGGAATACTAAAGAGGCAGATGTTAAACAGTTCTGGAGGTATCACGCCACCTTGGGAAACTCCCTGTTTTGTTTTACGGGGCTTGGACTTCTTGTTCGTGAACTCTCTGAAACACCCAAGTACGGCGTTCAGATGTGATGAAATCGGGCGATCTGCTGATGGAAACAATTATGGGAAGATGGTTCGACCCTAGAGAAACGACGGTTTGCCTGGTGACGTAATTTCTCAGACCAGATGACACGATGGTCATGTCTGGCAAACTGTGACACTCTCCTCTAATTCTGGTAGGGGTGTCCTCATCGACCATGAGAAACGTAGAGCTATCAACCTGCTCAGTTAGCTTGCTCAGTCTCTGGTCGTTTTCGAGGACCGAATGCTACAACTCATGTTGAGCATAAAAGTTCCCCACCGCCGGGGATAACAATCTTGGCGCGATGCTGGTGCTAGACGTCACAATCCTCTCATTTAACTTCTTGTAGTGTTGAACTGGGAGACTGTGATCGACCAAAGGTTATCCACTCTCTGTCACGCACCAACACAGTGCACTAGAAACTCATAGTGCATCTCTGGACTGAGTGACACATATTTGGTAGCGATCTCCTACTAAAGTAATGGTGAGATCCCCTAACACCGGGGTGTTATGCGACCTCGTGCCTATCGGTGTTCCAAGGTTTGCAGTTAGGGTACCAACTGTATTCGAACGGAGCCTCGCTGATACCTGGGCACCTCAGCGAGTAGTTTGCCCTAGTCATGGTAGTGGAGGGCTATGCCATGGCTGTCCTCAGCTCCCCCATAAACCCCTTTTCTCATGGAAAATCAATTTAAAAACTCAAAAAATCTTAAAACCCCCAATTCTGATCTACCCTCGTTATCGACCACTGCTATGAACAGGACCCTATAAAGTAGGATAAAATTCTGTAGTGCGATTCTCTGACTCATTTTTTAAGTTACCGACAAATGTCGGTAAAATTAAAATCCTTATAAATTCTGTAATTAACGATATTTTTCGGTAAGTTAGCGACCAAAGGAAAGTAGTCGTAAAGTTCTACCGATAGCAACAGTGTCGTCAACTATTATTTGAACTTTTTATTCATAATTTTGCGTTTTAATTTCACCGACATTTGTCGGTAACTCAAAAAATGAGTTAGAGAATCGCACTACTGAGTCGATCCAACAACGACCGTATGTCCGTCTGCTGTAATCACTCTAGCGTCCGCAAAAATTGACATAGAGCGCTAGATTTTTGCACCCGAGTATCTTTTTACCATAGGCAGGTCAAGTTCGCAGATGGGCTATTTCGGTCCATGTTTTAGTATAGCTCCGCAAAAATTGACCTACACCGCTAGATTTTTGCACCCGAGTATCTTTTTTTTCATAGGCTGGTCAGTTCGCAGATGGGCTATATCGGTCCATGTTTTAGTATAGCTCCCATATAACGATACCTCCCGATTTTCGGTATTTTAACTGTTTTAGCTACAGTTTTTAAACGAACTAGCTGTAATATGGCATTTAGAGATCTTAGGAGTCACAACACTGCTCCACCAAAAACTGTCAACATAGGTCCATGTATAGGTATAGCCCCCATATAACCGTGCCTACCGATTTTCGGTATTTTGAGGCTTTTAGCTACAATTTTACCCGAACTAACTGCAATTTGACATTTGAGGTTCCCAGTGGTCACGAAACTTCTAAACGAAATGATCACTGAACTTCTCCACCATAAATTGTCAAGATATGTCCATGTTTTGCTATAGCCCCCATATAACAATGCCACCTGATTTTCGGTATTTTGAGGAATTTATCTACATTTTTGGACCGAACTACCTGTAAATTGATATTTGAGGTCCCCAGTAGTCACAAAACACCATCATAAAAAAATTGTCAACATAGATCCATGTTTTGGTATTGCCCCCATTTAACGGTAAATCGGGATTTTCGGTATTTTGAGGATGTTAGCTACTTGCCATTTTAGGTTCCTAGCGGTCACGACACTTTTCCACTGAAAATTTTCAACGCAGATCCATGTTTTGGTATAGTTCCCATATAACGGTTCCTCAGGATTTTCGGCAGTTTGAGGATTTTACCTGCATTTATGGCCGACTTACCTGTAATTTAACATTTGAGGTTCCTAGCGGTCACGAAACTTCTCCACCAACAATTGTCAATACAGGTCCATGATTTGGTATAGCCCCCATATAACGGTACCTCCCGGTTTTAGGTGTTTTGATGAGTTCAGCTACATTTGTTGAGAGAACTATCTGTAATTTGACATTTGAGGTTCCCAGTGGTCACAAAACTTTTCCATCAAAAACTGCCAATATAGCCCCCAAAGAACACATTTTTAGAAACATTTTCTGATCTAATTTATGCATTTGGGGTATCCGTGGTCACAAAATATCTCCACCTAATGTTGTGGACATGAAAATTATAGGGAGGGTATAAAAAGTTTGGTCCGGCCGAACAAAACGCTTTTTTACTTGTTTTTTTTTACTTTATTTCAATTTATTTTAATTAAAATATTTATTTAATGCTCTTCCCCTTCCTCTTCCTTTCAGTTCGACAAATTGGATTTTGGTGAAACGAAAAAGCTGGAAACATTTTACAATGCCGATGTGGCTGTTATTGATTTAAGTATTCAATCGCATCAAAGATCGCTGTCCTATCATTTGGGCGTACGTGAATCGTTCAATATGAAAGAGAATATATTAATCTACAATGATGTTAACTCTAAACAAACGTTAAGCTTAAAGGTAAGTTCCAAAATACGAAAAATCAAAGGAAAATTCCGACAAATAGCTTAAACTTAAATCCATGTAAAGGCAAAAAAGTTTTACAACATCAATGGCGTTTAAATATTTCCGTTTTGGATTAGTTTGAAAATAAGCGCTAAACAAAAACATCAACTTGTTTAGACATTTTTAAAAACGCATTTTTTGTTACCTTTGCTGGGGGTCTCAAAAAATAAAATTACGTAGACAATCTCTCCCACACAGTTTTGTTATTGAAACTGAAAATTTATAGCTTATTTTGTTGTTGTTGTTTTTTGTAGTTGTTGTTGAGATTTACACCTTTCGATTATCACCTATTTATCAAATTTCGAGCATCACAACTAGCAGTGAACAAAGCGACGACCATGGCAAGTAGTGGAAACCATACTAAACAAGCAAACACGAGCCAGCCAGCATCTCTGTCTTTACATCCATTGGCGGGCGACATTGGCGTTTGTCCGAACCACTTAATTATAGAAATAACCCCACCAGCATTGATTTGTCTGTCGGCTTGTGTTGGCATTTTTTCATTCATTCATTGAATCTTTCTTTGGCTGTTACGACGACAACAACAGCGACCGACCCATATCTAGAAGAGTTCATCACCATCATCTTGCCCATTCACAAACTGTCGAATAGTTGAATGGGCGAAATGTGAGAGTGTTGGTTTCTTTATTCTGTTTTTTTTTTCTTGAGAAAACTATTAATAGTTATGATTGAAAACAAAAACCGGTTATTCGGATCAAAATGATTCTCAAAAATGTTATATTCTGTGATTTAAAGACAAAAAACGGTTTTTAAAGGGCTTCTTCGTGTAGATTACCGTTTGCTTTTCTTCTTAGAAAATAGACATTAACAGGTCACCAGTAAGCAGAAAAGCTTGAAGAGACCTCCCCAAAGCAGAATTTATTATATGTTTGTAAGTTCCCTTTTCAGCTTAATATATCTAATGCAACGTAGTACTCTTCCCTTCGCTCTATCGCTCTAGACAAACTGTCGATTAAAATGATTTGTGCACCTCCTCCGATCAGTCAGCGTAACGTCGCCAAAGGTGACTGAGGTCCCATCTTCCTACTTTCCAGGTTTCGAGAGTGGCTTTACTTTTACTTACCGCCAACCTGTTAACTTCCAATGTTAGTTCCCTGACTCTGGGGGTCACTGGGGTTGGCACGACGAAGCTCATCACGCTCATTTGCTAATCCCGTCGCCTCTGCTGGGAAATTTGGTCTCACTTCGGGTGTTTGCTGATCAAACTCATTTTCATAGAGGAGTTTTATGTTAAGTTGAGCCTTCATAGAGGAGGTTGATGCTCAAATTCGTCTTTTAAGAGGTGTTTGATGTTCGAACTGGTCTTCAGGGAGGAGTTTGATGCTCAAACTTGTATTTATTGGGGTGTCTGATGTTCAAACTTGTTTTCTTAGAAGAGTTTGATGCTCAAATGGGTCTTCATAGAGATGTTTAACGCTCAAACTTGTCTTTATGGATGTGTTTGATGCTCAAACTCGTCTTTATATAGGAGTTTGCTGTTCGAACACGTCTTCATGGAGGAGTTTGATGTTTGAACTCGTCTACAGGGAGTAGTTTGATGTTAGAACTCGTCTTCAGGGAGGAGTTTGATGCTCAAACTTGACTTTATTGGGGTGTCTGATGTTCAAACTCGTTTTCTTAGAAGAGTTTGATGCTCAAATGCGTCTTCATAGAGATGTTTAACACTCAAACTTGTCTTTATGGATGTGTTTGATGCTCAAACTCTTTCTTTATATATTGATATATTGATGTTCGAACTCGTCTTCATGGAGGAGTTTGATGTTCGAACTCGTCTTCATAGAGGAATTTGATGCTCAGATTCGTATTCATAGAGGACTGTGATGTTCAAACTTGTCTTAATGTTGTTGTTGTAACAGTATGTTTTGTTTTTCTGCTTAATCTGGTTGTGGGTCTATCTACAGTTCTAGAAAAGTGGTTGCTTAAATGATTTGAAGCCACAAAGCTACTGAGTTGAGTATGTTTGGCAGGGTGGTTGAAAAAGTGCAGTGTCACATGCTGGGCAGATGTTTTGCACGGTGTCATCGATCCTTGCCATATAGCAATTCAGACAGCTGCACCATCCCGAGCGTAGTAGAGCCAAAACTACTCTCGCAGCTGACGCTCCTTAGTTGCGATAGATGGGGAATGTTTTCCGAGGAAATTTTCCGCGACTGTATCTTAAACCTACTTGATAGGCTGGTTGATCTAGGGGTTCTCTCTTGTAACGCCGAACCTCTCTTTCTAGATCATGAAGATCCCTTGAGGCATGCCTGTGGTGGTGGGGGGTCCTATCATCCATAATCGGATAGGTAACACCTGAGCAAGTACTGCAACGAAAGCATGTTGCTGTACCGAAAGAATCTTTGTCGCCTCAAGCAGATGGTCCACTGAAGATATGAAGAGGCACCCTACTGCTGTTCTCAGGGCGGCATTCTGGCTGGTTTGAATATTTTGCCATCGCGTTGCACTAATATTCGCGGACCACACTGGCACCGCATAGCTTATCACAGACCGAGCTATCGCGTTATATGTGGTCAACAAGGTTTCTTTATCTGTACCCCATGTACTGCCGGCTCGGGACTTGATGGGTATATTGTTGCTACATCTAAGCTTGTGGCAAAAAGCTGTGGTATGCGTAAACGACTTGGACATGCTGTCGAATGTGACCCCTAAAATTTTGTGGTATTTTGTGGTTGGAATTTTGCTACCATCGACCATGACATTAAAGTGAGTGTGGCCGTAGATTTAGTGGCGCATTTTTGCATATTCCTCGCGTGGAAAAGGGTCGTAAAATCAGTCAAATAGGAGTTCAGCCGATTGTGCCAAGATTGCACAATCATCATTGTAAAATGTATCGCGCCACCTCTGGTAACTCCCTGTTTTCACTTATTCCAGCTCTAATGTTGCAACTCTATAGATAATTTAACCACTTGTTCCGTTTATGCTCACCGACCAACCTGTTAACTTCTCGGAACGTCCTTTCTGCTACCCGAACATCAGAAGGGTTCGGCAGATCTCTGAAGCGGTGATTAGTAAACTCTCTGAAACTCGGCCAATTAGCTTTCCCACGATTGATGAAAGTGTGGAGTTCAGAGGTGATCTTTTGATGAAGTCAATTATGGGAAGATGGCCTGAGCCAAGGGAAACGACTGGTTGCCAGGTGACACGATGATTATGCCTGGCGAACTGTGACATTCTCCGCTAATTCTGGTAGGGGCGTCCTCATTGACCGGGCAAAAACTAGAGCTATCTATCTGCTCAGTCAGCGCTATACCCCTCTGGTCGTTTCCTAGGACCGAATGCCACAACTCATCATGAGCATTAAAGTCCACCAAGACCAGACGCTTATGACCTTCCAAAAGCGGGCTAATGTTGTGCCTATAATCTGGTGTACAGCAATTTATCGGCAAGATGTATAAGTTGAGCAGCTCCACATCGGTAGTTCCACACATGACTGCTACCCACATTCATTCCATGTACGGTTCATTAGATATGATTGTATTGAACAGACTGGCACAACGGGAAAGCTAGGAACTTGGGAACTGACGACGACAGTGAGTCGGGGCCGTGTTCACGCAGCATGCAGCGACTATGTTGTAGTCCCTCACATGGATGAGTCCAGAACAGCCCCGAAGTTTGTGTGTGGTGGACGCGGATGTGAGAACTTAAGCACATCCATATTGGTCCTGGGTTTTCCTGCGTCTCTGCAGGCACCAAAAGAATGCGGAGAAAACATTCCGGAATATGCTTCTCCCAACACTGAAAACGATACAAATACAAATTAACACTGAGGAGGCAGCCGCTGACCGGAACACGAGTGTTGTGTGGTTCCCGGACAATCCCGTATCGAAGAACCCAACACCGTGAGATTGGCGATGAGTAGTTGTGCCCTGTGCTATATGACTGATGTCAGTTCACTTTTGCCGCGCATTAACCGTCTGGTGCTAAGAGATTTCAATGCTAATAATGAGCTTTACCAATCAGTCCTGGGCAAAAAAATTGACAGCTCCACGGTTTGCACGGTGAATGAAGTTGCACCAACGAGTATAAGAGGAAATGGCACAGCTCGCCAGATATCACCATTGTGAAACCAGCTCAGATAAATGAGGCATTTTGACACTCGTCTCCGTAAATGGGTGGTCTATGAACGCTACATTTCTGAATAATGGGAAAGCTGATTGGCAAGGGTTCAGAAAGTTTACCAATCACCGCTGCAAATAGTTGTCTAGCCCTCCGGTACATGAGAGAATTTTCCTGACATCATCACTGCTGCAGCCGATCGCTATGTACCTGTAGGGTGAATAAGCCAAATACGACCAAATTTCCCTGCAGAGACGACGCGGCAAATGTCGAGTTTCGTCGTACTAACTCTGAAGACTAATGAGTTATGGAAATTACTTCTGAAGTCAACAGGCTAGTAGTCCAGCACAGGCGAGGCAATGCAACATTGCCTACAGAATTGAGTAGTGCTACTAAAGATGCCAGCAAAGGAGAATCTTCCAGGTTGATATTCTTCCAAAGCCTTCAGGCTGATAAAGAGATAATTGATAGAAATATCTTTTTTTCTATAAACAACATCTCATTACTCGAGCTGACGAACAAGTCTTTTATAAAATGTGGTCGGGGTAATACTGAATTGTTCTAATTCATTTGGCAGAACGTTTAACAAATGCGCAACACGAACTACAAATGAGTCGTTCAAGAGATGGATGGTAAACTATGGGAATTTACAGTATACACAGCAAATTCTCTTAAAAGAAAAGAAGGGGCATTGATTTGAAAAATCTAAGTAACAATCGAGTGTCTACAAACGATCTGAAAGAACGACCGTAACATTCAAGTAGATATGGTGTGATATGAACACGGGCATTCAATCTAAAAACAAAATGAATAATTCGGTTAAATGACAATCGAATAAGATTCTTATTACTCGAACTGTATTCGGAATAAACTTCTATGTAGTATTGATCTTTGGCAATATCAATGCCATGGCAGCCACTCGGGGCAATCATTGATACCGGATGGACCTGGAACCAGAGAACATCTGTGTTCCGTTTCTGTGTCGGCAGCAGCATATCCCGAAATGTCTGCTATGGATTTTTTTTTGGTCCGTGCCGGGATGGAGGAAAAACCCAGGACCAATATATCTGTGTTCGGTTTGCCGCATCTTCACTCAAATCCAATCTTCGGTGAGATACAATAGATGTCGAAAGTGGGTGCATCTAAGTGGTTGTTCTGGACTTGTCCTGGCGAGGGACTATGTTAATGAATTCTGCGTGAACGCAGTCCCCCACCAGCAGCCGCACACACAGCATCTTAGCACCAGACATTGCTGTTCCAAACCCTGAAAATGCATCCTTTTGCAATTTAATTGCAATGGACTCCGAGGTATGATCGAGGAAATAAATAATGGACTTCACGAGTCGGAAGATTATCATAATCGCGGTGTTGCAGGATTAGGGATTAGCTTTCCTATTGCACCAGTCTCTTCAATACAGACCTTTCTCGCTTGAGCCTGGCTCTAATGAACTGTACATGGAATGTATGGGGGTAGCTGTCAGGTGTTTAACTTCCGAGGTAGAGTTGCTGAACGTATACATTCCGCCGATAAATAGCTGTACTCCAGGTCACAAGCCTAATATTAGCCCGCTTTTGGTAGGTCATAACCATCCTTACATGGAATGTATGGAGTTAGCAGTCAGGTGTGGAACTGCCGAGGTAGCGTTGCTGAACGCTTACATACCGCCGATAAATAGCTGTACTCCAGGTTATAGGTTCAACATTAGCCCGCTTTTGGAGGGACGGTAATGGCCTTGGGGGACTTCAATGCTCATCATGAATGGTGGCATTCGGACCTGGCTGAAAAGATCTCTTGGATCAGACCATCTCTCCATTATTGTCTTCATCAGCAGACCGCCCGACCTCATCACCTCTGAACGCTGCACTGCGTGATGAGTTTTGTCGTGCCAACCCCAGTGACCCCAGGGTCAGGGAGCTGACACTGGAAGTTAACAGATAGGTTGAAACATCTGGGTGTCGATTATCTCACTTAAGTTCTCAACCTGTCGCTAGCGTACCACATCGTGTCCGAATTCTGGAAAATTGGCAGGGTGGTGGTGTTTCTATGTAGGTTTCTATGCTGCTATAATAACTTTTGACGCTTTAATCCTCCACAGCGACAGAACTAACTATCCAGTTACCGATCATCAGCATAGGTTCCGGAAGCACTACAACAGCGCTGCACGCCATCTCCACACATATTAGTCGAGAACTCAACCAGAGTAAGAGGTGTGATAAAACAGTGATGGTGGCTCGTGACTTATCAAATGCCTTTGATACAGTGAGGCACTCCATACTATTTGAGGATAATCAATTATATGTGTGGACGCCAGTTGTACTTGGAATTCAGAAACAAGAAGTCGAAGCCTCGTAGAGTGAAACAGGGAGTTCCTTAAGATGGGGTGATGTCTCCGGAACTGTTTAACATCTACCTTTCCGGTATTCCACCCTATCAGACGGCATTGAGATCGTAACGTATGCGGATGATTGTACGATCTTGGCGTCAGATACCTTCCCTGATGACATTTGTGAAAGACTAAACTCCCATTTGACTGATCTTACCACCTTGCAAGAATTTATTCACGGACGGCAGAGGTGAGTACTAAGTTGAATGTCATGGTCTATGGCAGCAGAATTCCGACCACCAACTACCCCAAGATTCTAGGGGCCACATAGAACAGAATGTTCCGCTCATACCACAGCTATCTGCGCCAAGCTGAGATGTAGGAACAAGGTCCTCAAGTCCTTAGCCGGCAGCACTTGGGGCGCAGACAAAGAAACCTTGATGACTGTGGTAAGCTATGCGGCGCCAGTATGGTCTGCGAATATAAGTGCAAGGCGATTGAAAAAGTATTCAAATTTGTCAGAATGCCGTCCTGAAAATTTCAACAGGGTTTCTCCTCATGTCTTCAGTGGGCCATCTACATGAGGAGACAAAGATTCTTCCAGTACAGCAACACATTGCATGCTTTCATTGCAGTACTTGCCCGGATGTTATCGTGACAGCCATCCTAATCACCATGTGGTGATAGGATCTCCCACCCAGGCATGTCAGAGGGATCTTCATGATCTAGAATGAGAGGTCCAACGTTACAATAGAGAACCCGTAGATCGACAAGCCTATATAGAAGGTTTAAATAACATTCACACGGGTGCATTGGCTGGTACCATAAACGACTATAGTATGAATGCGGTCCTCGGAGAACATTCCTCATCTATAGCAGCTGAGAACCGTCAACTGCCACGACAAACCAGTGTAGTTTTGGCTCAACTACGTTCGGGATGGTGCAGCTGTCTGAAGCCGAATCTTTTGCAATCAAAAAAACTACATATGAAAAGTGACAGAGTTGGACCGGACCGGTGTCTTAAATGGCCAAGCGTTTTGAACTGCAGAATGCCTTAGAGGTCCTAAAATTTTATTTATTTATTTATTTATTATTTTCAAAACTTGTTACCAGGCTTATGTGCCCATTTATTTAGGTTACAAGCAATCTGCAATTCTTAAAGACATACAAACATAATATAATCTAATTCGTAAGAAAACATAAAACTAAAAATATAATTAAAAATAATATAAATTTATGGCAAAAAAATTGAATTAAAATGGAAAAATAAAAATAAAATAATAAAATCCCAATTAGTTATTAACAACACAATAACAAATACAAAACAAGAAGTAACCAGTAACATAGCTTGTATAGTATTCAATGCAATCTGGCCAATCTTTTTCAAGCGAAGAACTATATCTCTGTTTTCCATAAAGAAATCCGACCTGAAACTAACCGTAAGCATAATTACGGGTAGCTGCAGAATAAGAACAAGACATTGAAAGATATGAATTTTCCGACTACTGCAGATTATGCGAAGATGAAGAGGAAACAGTGACAATCGAACACTTATTATGTCGCTGTCCAACGCTTAACGTGTTTGCTTCTGTTCATGTCTGCGTGTAACCTCAGCCTGTTGAAAATGTGCCTCATCAAATTAAAAGTTTTAGACCCCAAGTATGTTTGTACGAAATCCGTTTCAGACAATTTGGAGCCGATTTAGCCATATCCGGCTGATTCGGAGCACACGATAACTCTCGAACGGATCAGCCAATTTGGTCCAAAAATTGATTCTCTTAACATTTTGTCCAAACTTAGATCGAGTTCGAAGATGGTCACATCGGTTCACTCCTTTGGGCACCTCACCCATCAGTCGTATGCTAGACATACACAAAACTTGAGATCTCTAGTTTATAATTCTCAGATTGAATTCCTCCTACCTACTTCTATCATTCTCCAGTTACCACCAATGATTGATTGATTTGTTTGTTAGCATTGATTCCATCGTTTGGCTCCATGCGTTGACCTATTGATTTTGTAAATTGTTGGCGCTGTCGTATATAACACATTATTGCTGTTGTTGTCGTTATTGTTATTGTAATTTGTATACTTCGCCTGTCAATTCCACAGTTGTTTGTTCTTGTTGTTGTTTTATTTTTTATTCCATCCGGTAATCAAAAAAATGTGGGTTGCAAATTGTTTTTCGTTTTTATTGAATTCTGATGTTGTTGTTTATTTCGTTTTCGATTCGTTATCATTATGCCTCCATCCATCTGTTGTAACCCAACCTGGTGTTGTTTACTTTAATATCTGCTGCGGCGGCAGCACATATTGCGGCTGGCGCTGCTTCCAAAACGGGTTTTCCTCCTCTTCTCATGTTTGTTTATATCGTGGTTTATTATTATTTCTACCGCTTCTCCTTCTTCTGCTTCAGTTGTTGCGATTTGTTTTTATTTACATTTTGGTTTATTTCTGCTCTTCTGTGTGTTTACTTTTTTTTAGATTTATTATTACGGTTTTTTGTTTTGCTCAACTTATTTGTTTTTGTTTACAATTGTGAGCGGCAGAGTTGGTTGGGTTCATCATTATTTACTTTTTTTGTTGAGTTCAAAAGTTTGTTAAAAGTCGCTGGTCATTTCTTTGTTGTTGCTTTTGATGACGATCATTACTTTTTTGTTTATTCGAGTTTCAATTTTCTTTTTTTTTCAATTTATTAATATAAACGGAAGCTAAAGAATAGGCTGCTTACGATCGTAATAAAAGTCATTACTTTTGCTGGCGGTAAATTCGTATTTATGGATCTTCAGCTGAGGATATTATGGATTTTTTCTTTGTTGAAGTTCATTGCTTTGGCATATTGGAAAATTTATTCCGGTGGCCAGTTCTTTGAAAAATTGTTTAATAGTATAGGGTTCCTTTTTAAATGAAACTCAATGCTTTTGTCTAGGGTTAATTAATATAATTTTTAGCTCAAGTTTATTAAAATGAAATTGTAATTAAAACAAAGGAAAGTTAAAATAAAAGAAACATGAATAATGATCGTCGTTAATCGTCGTTTATGCGAGCCGTCTTGAGAACGTCTTTATTTGTTCGCGTCGTAAATGCAACTCATTTTTATAATTGTAGCGGGACATCATCATAGCTAAACATCAATGCTCTCTCTCTCTAAACTTCACTCAAACTTCTGTTCCCACAACTCGGCCATCCTGCGAAAGTAATTCATCATCGTCTTCTCCTACAGGCCAAGGCTTCATAAACTCTGCGCAAGTTGTTGTCTGCTTAGGACCTTCATTATCTCCGCATTTCATGACATCATAGATATCATTAGGCTTGATTTTTGTGATACGATATGGACCCAAATACTTCGGTTTTAATTTAAGACCTCCTCCAAGCTGAGTTCTTTTAATCGCCACTAAGTCACCAATCTTGTATTTTCTAGCAGCTTTACGTCGAAGATTATACGTTTTCTTATTTTCAGCTTGAACTTCCAATATTTGTTGTTTTGCTTTTTGTCGTAGTTCATTTCGTTCTTCGTCATATGCCATCATAAATTCTTCTTCGATTAGCTCCTTAATTTTGACGTCTTCTTTTGTTCTCATCTTCGCGCCTACCAACAGCTCAAATGGAGTGCTTTTAATGCTACGGTGATAAGTTGAGTTTATTATTCGTTGTACGTCTCCAACATACTTGTACCACTTCGTAGGATCTGAAATACTAAGTTCAGATAAAACAGAAATAATTACAGAATTAAGTCGTTCAATTTGTCCATTTGCTCTGGGAAGACCTGTTGTAATTTTCATGTGATTAATATTCTCCGATTCACAATAGTTCCTAAAGTCTTCGCTGGTGAAAGCTGAACCACGGTCTGATATTATATTGACTGGATTTCCAAACGTTAAACTTTGTAGTTGCAATTTAGATATAACTTCTCGTGCTGATGTTGTTTTAGTAGGATAGAGCCAGCAAAATTTAGTGAATGCGTCGATTACAGCGAAAATATGGTTATACATTTTACTCGTTGACTCTAACGGTCCTAAGTGGTCGATGTGATACGTATGCAATGGTATTTCTCCTTTTGGTATTGTGTGTAATTCTCCTTCTTGTTTACCTTTCTTCTTATTCGTTATTATACAAGGAATACAGTTTGATATCTGTTTTTGAATCTTTTCTTCCAACTTCGGAATGAAATAATCTTTTGATAACAGTTCTTTTGTTTTCTTTACAGAAAAATGACCTCTTTCGTGAGCCTTTCTAATTATTTCATTTTGCATTCCTTTTGGTACACACAGCAATTCCAAATCATTTACCAATTTGTATAAAACACCACCTTTCATGAAATATCCATCGTAATCCATCTGATCGTTGAGAATGTGCCGTATTGCTTTCAGGTCGTCATCGTGTTGTTGTAGTTGTTTTATTCTCGTCGTCAAACTATCTTCGCGAATAAACAACACAGGGTGTCGGCTTAAGGCATCAACGTGTCGCATCTGATTACCAGGGCGATGCTCCACATAAAAATCATACTCTTGCAGCAACATTATCCATCGGGCTACTCTTGTTGGTATGTCTTTCTTCTCAATTGTTTTGGTAAACGCGTTACAGTCCGTAACCAACTTAAACTTCAATCCAATTAGATAAACACGAAATTTTCTTAACGCCTCCACGATTGCCAAAACTTCTAGTTCGTAGCTCGAATACTTTCTCTCTTGCTCAGTAGTCTTTCGACTCATAAAATAAACTGGGTGCAATAAACCATCATCAGGAGATTTCTGCAGCAACACTGCTCCATAACCATCAATCGATGCATCCGTGTGAAGTTCCGTCTCGTACTTTTGATTGAATATATTCAGAACTGGTTGACTCGCCATCATTTCCTTTAATTTGTTAAAAGATTTCATTTGTTCTGGACCAAAATAAAAAGACACTTTACTTGATTTTAAATCAGATATTAATGAGAATTGTGGAATAAATTTCCTAAAATACCCCGCAAGTCCCAAAAAACTTTCAACTTCTTTCAAATTCTTGGGTGCTGGATACTTGATCATGGCTTCAGTTTTTTCTGGTGACGGGTAAATCTTCTTATCCTCAATTACATGACCAAGAAATTGTATACGCTTCTTCAGAAAATGACATTTCTTCAAATTAATCTCAAGTCCATATTCTTTGCATGTTGTCAAAACTCGTTCAAGATTTCTTACCGCATCTTCCTCGTCGCTAGCTGGGATGATAATATCGTCGACGTAGGGTAAGGCAATACCTTCTCTGTTCAAATTTCTAAAAATCGCGTTAACATGTCGCTGGAACACTGCTGGTGAATTTGTAAGTCCAAATGGTACCTTCTTAAACTGGTATTGACCATTGTGTGTTACAAACGATGTGTACTTACGGCTTTCCTCATTTACAGGCACGTGAAAGAAACCATTTCGCAAATCAATTGTGCTAAAAACCGTCGCATCTTGTAACCGATCCAGCTGATCTTCAATTAAGGGTAATGGAAAATGGTCCTTTACGATTACCTTATTTATTTTTCTGTAATCTATACACAATCTATGCGTTCCATCACGTTTCTTCGTTAAAACTACGGGACTACAAAATTCAGAATTTGAAACTTCTATTACGTCTTCCGCCATCCACTTATCTATCTGGTCATCGACAATATATCTCTCAGTTAAAGGAAGTCGCCGTGGGTTGCAAAATATTGGATCTTCCTGACTTAATGTTATTCTCATTTCCACATTCGTTCCTTTGGTCTTTTCCGGTCTATAGTTGTTAATCATATCCAAAACTTTTTCTTTAGCGTCATCACTTGCCGTTTCTCCAATATCAATATCCGTGTCATTTGCGCCGTTCCAAATATCCAAAGCCATCATACTGTAAACATCTTCGGATTCATCGTCTTTCACTTTTCTAAACTGTATTCGTTCCGGTGTTATGTTCACTTCAGCGTAAGAGCAAAATTCCTTTCCAATAATTACGTCGACATCTATACACGTAGCTGGTACAACTTGAAAACATAACCTGTATTTCTCACCATCAATTTCAACCTCATGCTCAAAACATCCCATTGGCTTTATTTTATTGTTTCCAAATCCGACAAGATAAAAGTTTGTTTTTGTTAGTTCAGGCTTATTCAGAACCTTGTAGACATTTTCAGTCACTATGTTGAACTTACTTCCAGTATCGAATAAGGCAAACCAATTCTCCTCTTTGAACTTTACGTTTATCATCATGTCTTTGTCTGAATTTATTCGTCGAACCTTTTCGTTTTGTTTTGATGGGCAGTCTTTTGAAATATGACCGTAGTTGTTGCAATTGAAACATTTTAAACCTTTTCCAGCATTTGGACATTTTTTGGAGGTGTGACCCTTAGCTCCACAATTATAACATTTCATTTCAGTCTTTTCAGTTTTGTTGGGCATTTTTGCTTGCACCGGCGTAACATATTCTTTCTTTACTGTTGACGACTGCATCATTTCATAACATCGAAGTTTCTTTTTAAATTCATTTATATTTTCGGCTCCAAAAAGTATGGCTTTATTCACCGTCGAATCTTTAATACCTTCTATTACATATTGCATGAGCGCCTTGTCTTCAATAGAACCTCTTGATGCAATCTCTCTCATGTGCAAAAAATATTCTTGAATGCTCTCATTTTTTAAAATTTTTCTTTCCATGAGCATTTTATGTAGTTGGCAACTATTTACCACAGTATCAAACTCGTCCAACAAAGCCCTCTTTAATTGATTGTATGACGTAATACCCCTTTCACTCGATATGAACAATTTCGCTAAACCCTTCAGTGACCGTTTTGCAAAAATAAACATTTGAAACTGATCCCAACACATTACTCTGGCATTGTCCTCAAACTCATCCAACCAAGAGCGAATTGACAAGTTTTTGCTTCCATCGAAATTTCTTATTGTGTCCTCTATGTCTCTGAAATTCATCGCAAATTTTGGTACATGGAGTGACAGGTTATATTGCTCAGAAGTCGCAATATTCTCTTTATTATTCTCGTAGTCCTCGCTATGCACTTTATTCGTTGATTGTTGTTTTAAAATATGTTGTCTCCCTTCTTTGTTGCCATTAGAAAAGTTGTTGTTCTCCATACGGACTCTGCTTTGCAAATTTTGACTAACGGTGTTTACATCATTATCATCTATTTTTCTCGGTACCATGGTTAAATCATTGTCATTTGTCGATCCCGGTTCATCATCATTTGTTAGACTCTCCGCGTCGTCTACTTCATTCTCTGCTTCGTCATCATCTGCTTGACTCTCAACGTCGACGTCATTTGTTAACAGCATATCCTTCTTCAAATTTGAGAATATGTGAGCACATAAATCCTCAACGTCATAACTCAAACATAATAAATTGCAAATTGAGACCAAATCGGATGTTGACAAGTTCTGTTTGATGTACTTCACTTTCTCTTCATACTCAGCACTGTCCTCTGCATACTCAAACCCTTCAAAATTGCGTAATCGTTTTCTGTTTGATCGATCTCCTTCTTCGCCAAAGATAAATTTATGCAGTGCCGTTGTTATTGTTCTTTTGGACGTAGATAAATTGTTGCGTATGACGTCATAATCTCCGAGAATCGGCATTGTTGTAATTCGCTTCAAACTTTTTGCAAATGCGTTTTTTCTAACTCAAGGTTAAATTGGTTTCAAGGTTAAATCAAAGTTAGGAGTATTTTTGTTGTTTCATACATAGAATTTTATTTCGAAACGAACCGAGCCGTACCGTCGTTTAAAACATTTGTACATACATTAATATTGTTTGAACGTATTAATTTTTACAAGACATAAAACTTCTCCAGAATATTGTTTAAAATAATCTGTGGAGATTTAAATACATCAGGTTTCATGTATTTAATGATTGTTAACAATTACACGACTTAATCGAATGGTTTAGATAACCTCTACGTTTTTAACACGTTTGTTACACAATTTACACGTTACGTAACACTACAGAAATTGAGTTGGCATATTTAATTAATATTTCTTTCTCGCGGTTGAGTTCTCAAATATATTTCTTTTCATATCGGCGTCTTCAAATTTATTTGTTTTTCCTTATCCCGGTTGAGCCCCCAAATTTATAGGGTTCCTTTTTAAATGAAACTCAATGCTTTTGTCTAGGGTTAATTAATATAATTTTTAGCTCAAGTTTATTAAAATGAAATTGTAATTAAAACAAAGGAAAGTTAAAATAAAAGAAACATGAATAATGATCGTCGTTAATCGTCGTTTATGCGAGCCGTCTTGAGAACGTCTTTATTTGTTCGCGTCGTAAATGCAACTCATTTTTATAATTGTAGCGGGACATCATCATAGCTAAACATCATTGCTCTCTCTCTCTAAACTTCACTCAAACTTCTGTTCCCACAATAGTACGGTTACACTAGAGTTTTTGCCGGGTTAACCCACCTCTAGACGGTATAGAGATCTATACTGACGGCTCTAAGATGGGAACAGGCACAGGAGCAGGTGTCTATAGCAATTCCCTTGATCTACGAATTTCATGCAAGTTGAGCGAATATTCTAGTGTCTTCCAAGCCGAAGTTTTTGCGATCAGAAAGGCCGCGGAACTGATAAACAACATGAGGGATGACATAGTTCGACCGGTGACTATTTATGTTGATAGTCAAGCGGCCCTAAAATCACTCAGGTCCCATTATATCAAGTCCGCGGCTGTTCTGGACTGCAAACACGCCTTGGAGGCACTAAAATCAATCGTCACCTTGTGTTGGGTCTCAGGGCATTGCAACATCGAGGGAAACGAGGCAGCCGACGAACTGGCACGCTGCGGATCGGAGTCACAAAACATTGACATCGACAACTTCATCAAGCCACCACTTTGCCACTTCAGGAGAAAAATAGAAGACAAATGTCGGGATAAATTCTGCCAACAATGTCAAAATACGTCAAACTGCAGAATATCAAGGGCGATTTGGCCAATTCCGTCCAAGTCAAGAACCGCCTCACTGCTCACCATGAAGAAATCCGATCTGAAACTAGCAGTGGGGATCATCACGGGTCATTGCAGAATAATATCAATGACGTGCAAATGTACTGCAGGCTGTGCGAGAATGAGGAAGAAATAGAGACGATCGAGCATCTACTATGTCGCTGTCCTATGCTCACTTCAAGAAGACTGCGCATCGTGGACGTACTTACTTACTTACTTAGCTGGCCCATTACAGAACATTTGTTCTATAGGCCGAAAAGAAAAGAATCTCCAATTCTCTCTATTTGTTGCTTCGCTTTCTGGAATACTGCGCCTTTTCATCTCATCATCCACTTGTTTGCGCCATCTATTCCTTGGCCTGCCAATTCTGCGTGCACCGCCAAGCGGTCCGTGTTTATACACCTTTTTAGCGGGGTCATCATCGCTCATTCTTATGATATGGCCTAGCCAACGCAATCGCTGCATCTCGACACGTTTAACAATATTGATGTCGTTGTACAGCAGATACAGCTCGTGGTTCATGCGATGTCGATATTCACCGTCAACGCAGATTGGTCCGTAGATCTTTCGAAGAATTTTTCTCTCAAACACACCAAGCACTGCCATGTCTGCTTGCGCAAGTACCCAGGCTTCGGAGCCATACATCAGCACGGGTAGTATCAGTGTTTTGTAGAGCGTTATTTTTGTTTGACGAGATGTGGCTTTGTTTTTGAACTGCTTACTTAAACCAAAGTAGCATCTGTTGTCGTTTGTTGTGTTTACGGAGGTGCCGAGGTAGAGGAAGTCTTTTACTACCTCAATATTATAGGAACCAACTTCCACAGTCGGTCCGAGCTCAATGGACGCATTGCGCGTCGACACCATCAACTTGGTCTTCTCACCGTTTACCGCCAGACCCACTTTAGCAGATTCTCCTACTTTTACTGATCGGCCTATGATGTCTATATCATCAGCATAAGCAAGTAACATGTGACTATTGGTGTAGATTGTGGCACTTCTTTTGACGTTTGCCTCCGTATAATCTTTTCCAGCAGGATGTTAAAGAGATCACACGAAAGGCTGTCTCCTTGTCTGAAACCTCTTTTGGTACCAAACTCTTCGGAGAGGTTCTTTCCTATTTTAACTGAGGACCTCGTGTCAGTTAAAGTCATTTTGCAAAGACGGATGAGCTTTGCGGGGATACCAAATTCAGACATGGCTTGGAATACCTTCGAACGCAGCGGGCTGTCGAAGGCTGCTTTATAATCGACAAAAAGGTGGTAGGTGTCGATCTGCATCTCTTGGGTCTTCTCCAGGATTTGCCGCAGGGTAAATATCTGGTCAATGGTGGACTTGCCAGGTCTAAAGCCGCATTGGTATGGTCCAATTACCTCGTTGACCATAGGCTTTAGTCGTTCGCACAATATCCCTGACACGATCTTATAGGCAATCTGGAGTAGACTTATGCCCCTATAGTTAGAGCATACAGTCTTATCTCCTTTCTTGTGGACAGGGCACAGGATGCTCAGGTTCCAATCGTCGGGTACTCGTTCTTCCTGCCAGATGGTGCTAACTAACTGATGAATACACCTTATCAGCGTGTCGCCTCCGGTTTTGAACAGCTCGGCTGGTAGGCCATCAGCTCCTGCTGCCTTATGATTCTTCAGCCGGTTTATTGCTGTCTTTACCTCATCTTGGCTGGGCGGTATACATTCAATACCATCTTCTGGGATTGGGACTGTGGTATCTTCGTCGTCTTCGCTGCTATTGGATACCAACAGTTTTGAAAAATGTTCTTTCCATATCCTGAGTACACTATCTGTATCAGTTACCAAATTACCTTGCTGGTCTCTACAGGAGGATGTGCCTGTACCAAAGCCATCAGTTTGATGCTTGACTCTTTGGTAGAATTTTCGGACTTCATTCTGGCTCCTGTACATCTCGATTTTTTCAGCCTCCCGCTTTTCCATCTCTCTCTTTTTCCTGCGGAAAAGACTTTTCTCCTCTCTCCTTTTCTCCCTGTATCTCTCTCGTGCGCTACGCGTTGCTACGGATTGTAAAGTAGCCCTATATGCCGCATTTTTCTCTTCGGTGGCAGCACGACACTTCTGATCATACCATGAATTCCTTGGCTGAGGTCTTTGGTATCCAAGTATGGATTTTGCTGCTGTTTGCATGGAGTGGGCAATGCTTTGCCATTGCGCTGATATGTTATCGGGATGAGGAGTGCTTTGATTAAGAAATTGGGCTAGTTGAGTGGAATACGCTGTGGATTGCAGCTTACCGATGTCTAACTTTCGTGTTGTGTCTGTTCGTACTTTGTTTGCTACGTTTAACCGGGTACGTATCTTTGCTGCAACTAGGTAGTGGTCCGAGTCTATGTTTGCTCCTCGGAACGAGCGCACATCCAACACGCAACATCTATCACAACGTGATCAATTTGATTTCTTGTTTTCTGATCTGGAGACAGCCAGGTGCCCTTATGGATATCGATATGTTTAAATCTGGTCCTGCTAACTACCATGTTTTTTGCCTCTGCGAAGTCTAACAGCCTCATGCCATTGTCAGATATTTCATTGTGGAGACTAAATTTTCCGACTGTTGGGCCAAATATATTTTCCTTTCCAATTTTGGCATTAAAATCGCCTAGAATAATTTTAATGTCATGGGCAGGACAACGGTCATATGTTTCTTCTAAGCGCTCATAAAATATATCTTTGGTCTGTTCGTCCTTGTCTTCAGTGGGAGCATGAGCGCAAACAAACCTGATGTCGAAGAATTTTGCTTTTATTCGAATTGTAGCAAGTCTTTCATTCACGGATGTGAAGCTGTAGACCAGGTGTTTTAACCTCCGACCAACTACAAATCCGCAACCAACCTCATGCTTTATGTCATGGCAACTATAATACAGTGCGTCACCTTTAGGTGTTGTTGTGACGCCTTTCCCATTCCATCGTATTTCCTGTATAACAGTAATGTCGGCCTTGTACTTTTCAAGTACATCTGCCAATGCGTAAACTGCACCTTCTCTATAAAGTTTGCGAACATTCCAGGTGTAGATTCGCAGATAGTGGTCCTTAAAACGTTTGCGGGTGTCGTCAACTTTAGAGGGATTTGTTTTGTCCCATATGTGTTACTAAATTTCTTATCTTTTCTTATACCCTATTACAGCTCTCATTTCCCAACTATACATTTTTATCGTACAAATTCAATCCGGAATATGGAGTGTGTAATTTAACAAATTTCAACAAAGAACTACCAGCCGATACAAAGATACCCACATTACAGGCGCGGCTTAAGCGTCTGCTGCAAGATGTGGAAATACAATCGAAGTAAGTAAACAATTCCTCCTTACACAAACTGTGTTTAACTCATCCAACCAACCAATTTCCTCCTTATTATCTGTTTTAGGGCTCACATGCGTGAGAAGTTTCTGACGGATTTGAGACAAGCCCGTGAAACATATGCCACCAATACAAAGAGACTACAAAGTATTTTGCATGAAATGCGTAAACGTTTAGATGATGGGCATGTGCTGTCCGGAGAAGTGGTACACAGTTTTATGTGTTCCCTGCGAGATGTCCAAGACTACGATGCCATGGTGTGTTTGGTGAATGATTTGAAAAATATACCCAACACCAGGAAATATGTGGAAACAGGCAACATGAGTTTCCTCTATGCCTTTGCCTTGAATCGACGCAACAAGAAGGGAGATCGCGAAAAGGCATTGGAATCTTCTCTTAAGGCCTTGGAAAAGAAAGAAAATGAATTTCCCGATATGTTATGCTTGTGCGGACGTATCTATAAGGATATATTTGTTGAATCGGATTATACCGACACCGTAAGCCTGAAAAATGCCATTAAATGGTATCGCCAAAGTTTTGAGGTACAACCAAATGAATATGCAGGCATTAATTTGGCCACCCTCTTGGTTATTGATGGCAAAGAGTTTTCCAATACGGAGGAGTTGCAACATATTGGTATGACTCTTAATAATTTGATAGGCAAAAAGGGTAGCCTATCTTCGCTAACAGAATACTGGGATGTGGCCACGTTCTTTGAGATCTCGGTGTTGGCTGAAGATTATGCCAAGGCCATAAAGGCGGCCGAGTGTATGTTCAAGCTGAAACCACCTGGGTGGTATTTAAAATCCACCATAGGCAATATAAGTCTTATACACAGATTTCGCAAGAAAGGTGATGATCATCAGCCCACCATTGAAGAACAAATCTTTCAATTTTGGATGGATTTCTTTTTGGATGCCACCGATAGCACTAAGATAAGTAATATACGCTTCCCCATATTGGTGAGTAACAGCTGTTATGGTATGGGCGATTGAAA
Source organism: Musca autumnalis (assembly GCF_047663935.1). Lineage (NCBI taxonomy): Eukaryota > Metazoa > Arthropoda > Insecta > Diptera > Muscidae > Musca > Musca autumnalis. The sequence goes on from NW_027411644.1 coordinate 71,138,791, forward strand.
ACAATAATTTTATTTTCTTCTCCCTTCCTTGTAGATCTTGGAACCCCAAAAAATCTATATGCCCAGTTATGTCAACATCAACATGGATGCCGAAGAGAAGTCCATACAAATCATCAACATTTGCCTGGCCCATGCAAAAAATGAGTGTAAAAAAGTCCATGACTTTGTGTTCACTGCCTCCCAAATTAAATCGGTCAGCTTGTATAAACGTGATGATCGTTGTGCCTATCTCTATGTCCATCATAATTCGGATGATTTTCAAATCTATTTTCCCTCACCGGAATGTCGTCAACGTTTTTATGATTTAATCTTGGAAATGGTATCCGATCAAGATGTCTTTGTCAATTTGAATGAAGAAGAAACGCCACAAATTGAATATGAATACGATTATGATGATCAAAACCGCAAGGTGGTCTTGGGTAAAGGTACCTATGGCACCGTTTATGCGGCACGTGATAAACACACCCAAGTGAGAATAGCAATAAAAGAAGTGCCCGAAAAGAATTCACAAGATGTCCAGCCATTGCATGAAGAGATTAAATTGCATTCACAGCTAAGGCATCGTAATATTGTGAGGGTAAGTTGGAAACAAATATATTGAATGTTGTTGTTGTATTTTTAAGTGGGAATGGTAATTTTCTAAAGAAATATTAGAAGGAAAGGAAACCAATGAAATAAGAGATGGAAATATTAATTATCTGTGTGTAAAGGATTGCTTCTGAAAGGCTACTAAAGACTTCCTAAGGGCCTTCTATAGATAGGGGAGCTCCTAAATCGGCTGGAGACTTAAGACTTTCTCCCATGGACAGGTGTAAAAGTGCGAACCAAATTTTCTTATAAATTATGTATAAGTTTGTGCCAATAGCCGGTCTTTTGACGGGGATTTAAAACTTGCACAGTTGTGAGATTTTTCGGATCTATAAATATATTTTTGTGTTCAGAACAATGACCTACCCTTGGTAAAAATGTCACAAGAATCGGGAGGTCGCGTGCATACCCGAATTAAGTCTACTGTGGATAGAAGACCTCCTTAAGGTCTTATATGGATAGAAGGTCTCCTTAAGGTCTTTTATGCATAGAGGATCTACTAAAGGAGTTCAATGGATAGAAGACCTACTAAAGGTCTTCTATGAAAGAGGACCTCTTAAAGTTCTATGAAAGAAGACCTCTTAAAGGTACTTGTATTGATGGAAGGTCACTTAAAGGCCTTCAGTGGAAACAAGAGGCCCTATAGACCTTCAGCGGAAAGAATACCTCCCAAATGTCTTCTAGGGATAGAATATCCCCTGAAGGTTTTCTATGAATAAAAGACCTGCTAAAGTTCTTCTATGGATAGAAAAACTTTAAAGGTCTTCTATATAATGAAGACCTCCTAAAAGTCTTCCTCCTAAAGACCTTCTAGGGATATAAAGACCTCCTAAAGTTCTTCTAGTATCCAGTCCACTGATCTTGTTGGCCTTCGAAAACGAACGATGTTGATTCTAAAATGCAATGACTGAAGGGTCTTCCCAAACCTCGTTATCTTCGCTAACCTTCATCGTTGTTGTTGTTGTAACCGCATATGATATGTTTGTATGTTTGTTTACCTTCCTGATCTGGCTCTATCTCCAGGTTTAGGAATTAAAACGGCTGCACCATCTCAAACGTGGTTGGGGCAAAATTATTCTGGTTCGTCGTGGCATTTGACGCTCCTCAGGTGCGATAGATGGGGGATGTTTTCCGAGGACCACATTCACGCGATAGTTTTTATGGCACCTTCGACTGCATGCGTGTGAATGCCATTTTAATGCTGGACCTCTCTTTCCAGATCATGAAGATCCCTCCTGACATGCCTGGGTGGGGGGTCCTATTCACTATATTATGGTGATTTGGATGGCAGTCACGGTAACATCCGAGCAAGTACTGCAACGAACGCATGCAAATGTGTATTGTTGTATTGGAAGAGTCTGTGTCTCCTCATGTGGATGGTTCACCTCATGGAAGACATGAGGCACCCTTTGCAGTTCTCATGGTGGCATTCTGACAGGTTTAACCTGTCGTGTTAAATGTAGTCAACAAGGTTTCCTTATATGCACCGTAAGTGCTGCCGGCTAGGTAATTGAGGACCTTGTTTCTACATCTCAGCTTGTGGCAAGCGCGGACGACATGAACATGCTGCCGAATGTGACCCCTAGAATCTTGCAGTTTGTGGTAGGAATTCTGTTACCATAGACCATGACATTCAACTCTGTTCTCACCTCGGCCGTCCATGTGGTCAACAGAGTGGTCGTAGACTTAGTGGCGGATATTTTTATATTCCTGACTCGGTAAAAGGTAGTAAGATCGTTTATATAGGAGTTCAGCTTTTCAAAAATGACATTAGGGAAGGTATCCGAAGCCAAGTTCGTACAATCAGCCGTATACGTAACGGATTTAATGCCGTCTGGAGGGATGGAATACAGAGAAGGTAGAGGTTAAGCAGTTCGTGAGATATTACTCCACCTTAGGGAACATTCTGTTTCATATTACGGGACTTCGACTTATTGTTCCTGAATTCGATGTTCGCCTGACGTCCTAACATATACTTGATTATCCAACGTTTCAAAATACGCAGTTCCAATGGCCCACATCATTTGTATGAACAAACTGCGTATACGTAATATCACACGTTAGATTTTATGAGTCCTCGATAGCGATAGCTCGTTGCGATAGCGCACAGCGGTGTTGTAGTGTTGTGATGCTTACTGCGGAACCCATGCTGATGATTGGCAATTTGATAGCCATTTCTGACGCTGGGAAGAACTAAAGCCTGGAGGGTCTTTGCTACGGGCGACGATTCACCTTTGCTGGCATCGTTGGCTGGCTTTAGTAGAAGGAACAACAATGCCCATTTTCCAGGCTATTCCGGGTGTTACAGGATTACCATGGAAATACCATTAGGGTTTTTCGCTTTGGATGATTTAGAGTTCCTGATGGCATTTGCCGGTGATCCCTCCACCGCAGAAAGAGATCTAATGCGTTGTAGTACTCTTCTCTTTGCCCTGCCACAACTTGCGCGCCTCTTCTGATCAGTCAGCTTAGGCCAATTAGCTTTCCCATGGTTAATGAAAGTGCGGCGTTCAGAGTGATGCCATCGGGCGGTCTGCTGATGGAGACACTTATGGAGTGGGAGTGGTCTGACCTAAGAGAAACGACGGGTTGCCAGATTGTGTCATTTGTCAGACCAGGTGACACTCTAAGCTAATTCTGGTAGGGGTCCTCATTGGCAAACTTAGAGCTATCAATCTGATCAGTCAGCACTATACCCCCGGTCATTGCCGATGACTAAATGCCACAACTCATGATGAGCATTAAAGTCCTCTAAGACCAGTCGATTATACACTTTCAAAGGCGGGCTAATGTTGAGAAATAATTACCAAAACCTCAAAAAATTCCTACGGTGACCAACTAAAATGGCCGGTGGCCACAATAACTATCGAAAGGAGTAACTTCATAATTTAATCGGGTTTTAAGTTGGATAATGTCGATCCATTCGTTCAACACTCAACATTCTTGCGCTTTAATCCAGTTTAACTTCTCGGAACACTTTTTCTATGAGAATCTCTAACATGTCGAATATCCCTTCTACTTCTCTTTTATCAAATTTCCAGTATCTTGGTTCACTCTCCGAAGACGGTTACTTCAAAATCTTTATGGAACAAGTACCTGGTGGTTCCCTCTCCGATTTGTTGGAAAAGAAATGGGGTCCACTCAAGGATAATGAATCCACCATGGCGTTTTATTCAAAACAAATTCTCGAAGGCCTTAAATATTTGCACGAACAAAAGATTGTACATCGTGATATAAAGGGTGATAATGTACTTGTGAATACGTACAGTGGTGTTGTGAAAATATCCGATTTTGGTACCTCAAAACGTTTGGCTGGCATCAATCCCATGGTATCAACATTTACTGGCACCCTGCAATATATGGCACCGGAAGTTATTGATTTAGGTTTTCGTGGTTATGGTCCAGCAGCTGATATCTGGTCATTTGGTTGTACAAATGTTGAAATGGCCACCGGGAAGAGACCATTTATTGAGCTGGGCTCACCACAGGCGGCCATGTTTAAGGTGGGTTTTTATAAAACCCATCCAACCATACCCGACGAATTGTCACAGGCTGCTAAAAATTTCATTCTTCGCTGTTTTACCATTCAAGAGAATGAGAGGCCAACGGCAGCCCAGCTATTGGAGGATCCTTTCTTGACAGAGTAAGTTTGCGATTCAAATATTTTTTTTAAAACGGTTCTTTATCTTCATTTCCTGTTTAGTAAACACCGCAAATTGAGGCTGGGACCACCATCTACAACAGATTTCAATCGCAGTATTTCTGTGCCAGCTGATCGCTTGGTTAGCAGCAGGCCCAAGTCTGGAAATACACCCACAACACCAGAAATAGAGTAAGTTCGGGAGAAGATATCTCTCGCTTACAGTGAAATTAATCTTCAATTTCTTCTTCTTATTTTCCAGAGGTTTCCACAGTACCTCCGTTGATATTGAAAATCTACCCAGCCACCAATCCCTTACCATGACAATGGAACGTCGCAACTCTTCCGGCACCTTACTGTCACCCGAAATTGAAGTATCCACACCATCGTTACGTACCGGTGCCGGTTCGGAGACCAGCGAAACCAATGATTTCTATCATCTCAAAAAGGAATCTCAACGTCGTACAACCCTATCGAAAGTCTTGACGACAGATGAGTCAAAGATATGCGATCTATGGTTGGAGAAGTTGAATGATGAACACAATAATATTGTGGCCATAACCAAAGCGGAGCTGCAAAAGCTCATACATGGCATTCGAGAGTACATTATGAATGAAAAAGAGAAGCAATTGGAGGCTTGCATTAATAGCCTAAAAGAAGAACTAAACTATGATGCCACCGCCTTGGATCATTTGCATTTGGCTTTGTATTCTTTTCAAGATGCCGTCATTTCTGTTCTAAGGTTACACTCCATAAAGCCCCATTGGATGTTTGCCTTGGATAATTTGGTAAAGCAGGCGGTGCAGGCTTGTGTTATGATTTTGTCGCCCGAATTGGGTGCCAATTTGCTGGGGAAGGATCCCTCCCTAATCGATGATGAAAGTGTTCACAATCAACAACACACTTCCACCGATAGTCAGGAGAAAATGATTGCGTACGAAGCAGTCCATGCCCAAAGTGCCACACCCGCAATGGATGAAGATAGCAGCAGTTTCTCTTCCACCGAATGCGTACGTTTACTGCGTGACATCAAAGAGTCTAATCGTAAATTTCATTATCAGCATTTGGAACATCAAAAACAGAGTCTTAAGGCATTGCAAAATATCAGCAAAGAATTGGCTCACTTTTATATGGGTCGCAAGCGAACAAGGACACGTTCGCGTTATAATTCAGCGGGCAGTAAGAAACCAAATCGCCAATATAAGAGACAATTTGCTCGTCGCTCTTTTAGTATTTACAATGGTGGCCTGCAGGAAGTCGATGAACAGCTGGAAGAGTGGTTGACCCGCAACGATGTCGATGAAATATCCAAAAACATCATCCTCAACGAGGGTTTCTCCTATGAAGATTTTATATATAATATGGAAAAATTGGATTTAATGCGTTTAGAACTGAGGTAAGTTTAAAAAAGCCTTTAATACAGACAAGGGAGACTTCTCTCATATCTATAAGTGCACCCCGATTCATATTAGCTCAATGATATGGGACCTACAGTTTATCGCCGAGTCCGAACGGCGTGCCCTACGACACCACTTGTAGAGAAGTTTTACATGGCTGAAAAACTCAGGAAATGTCGCCAAAATTACTGAGGGGTATTATGCCATCGTTGAATATTTGATGTTGCCCAGCCGGGAAATCGAACCCACGACCTTCTGCGTGCAAGGCGGGTGTGCATACCATTGCTCCACGGTGGCAGGAATAATAAGCAAAAATTTTGACGCTTTAAGAAAGTAATTTTGGATTGCCACATATACACTTAGTAGGAACAAATTATAGTCTTCTGCAGGAAGAAAAAATTGAATAAATAATGAGCTTCGTATAGTGGTCTTCTAATTCTTCTTGAAGAATTTAGTCAACACAAGATCCTCTACGGATATCTTTAAGAACACTTGTACTTTCTCTACATCACGATAATATAGATCATCCCTAGGTGAACCCTTTGTGCTTCTTCAGATAAATACGGCTTTTGTAGAATTTGGCCTTCTATGAAAATATCTTTGGGTAGACATTTTTGGTTTTCTTTGAGAAGATCTTTTAACCTTTTGGTCTTCTTCCAGATGAATTTATGGTTCCATATAAGACTTTTGAGAGTTTTCACTAAGAAAATCCTTCCCTAATAACGATAGCGTTGAGACGGTTTTATAGCGTTGAGACTATGTTGCAACACATTATCAGAATGTGAGTCCCCCTCCGCAATCTCATTCACAGCAACTACAGACACTAATGAATACCACGCGGCGGAAGCGGCTTTGTTTTAGACAATGAATTGATCCTGAACCACCCTATATCTGCTTTATCACCTCTGTAGTGGAGTTCTGTAACTAATCTCTTGAGTTACAAAAATCGCTAAAATTAAAATGACAGAACTTTATTATTATTACTTACTACATTAGATATCTTCCTGCCGAGAAGGAACCACCACAATTTACAATGGATGATGTTGCAAATGCCATTATGAAGGCCAAATCATCCAAATCGTTGTTGTTGTTGTAGCAGCATACAAACCTACGTAGAAGCATAAGTTTGACTCTGGGTAGGGCCTTGATGTTATCTCTTTGGTAATGCCGAAACAGCTGGATGAGGCGGAAGTTGAGTTTCTCACCAAAATTCTCAATCTGTCGCTAGTCATCCACATTGTGGCTGAAAAAAACTGACGACAGGCAAGGATGCCAGAAACGGTTAATCGTACAGACTTATTTCGCTTTTGTCGCCCGTTGCAAAACTCTTGAGGCTTTACTTTTCCCCAGAAAGCAGGAAATCTCAACAATATCGCACACCATCACCACACATATCAGCCGAGGACTTGGGGCTTGAACAGTCCACCATGCTGCACTGTTTGATGACATCGAACACTCTCCGGCCCAATTTCACAGGTTGGATAATCAATTGTATGTGTGGAATTCAGGAGCAATAAATCGCGGCTCCATATAGTGAAGTATGGAGTTCCACAAGAAGGGGTATAATCTCCGGAACTCTTTATCTTCTACCTTTCTTTTATTTTATTCTACCCTCTCCAGACGGCATAGAAATCGTTGCGTATTTGAATGGTTGGCGATCTTGGCCTCTTGTCAACTCCTATTTAATAGATGATAAAGCCTTCCGCTTTAAATCCTTCATACTTCAAAATCCTTGGGGGTGTGGGTGTGTTTAAGTCGTCCGTACATGTGACAGCTATCCGTGGCAGCTAAGAATTAGGAACAGCGTCTTTATGCCTATATTGACCACTTATGACACAATAGCTTTGTCTGCGATAAGCTATACGGCGCTCAACCCCTCGTCCTGACCACTTATATGGTGAAATCAGGATACTTCCTGATTCTGTGTGACCATTTATATGAAGAGATTAACATGCTTACTGTTGATTTTCCCAACAGAATCAGCGCTATTATTTACTGCCACTCGGAAGCTCGTCTGAAAACTTTGTTCATTTGAGATGAAATCTGGAGAACACCTTGTGGCTTTGGTTAGTTTGTGAAGCTGCCTTGGCAGTGGTATCATTTCGGATTCTCAGACTTGTTGATAGCAAACAGAAGAGGTAGAGGGTGTGGAGTTTTGACTCTGGTTGGGTCTCTTGGCCTTCCATGATGGAAGGTTTGATCTTGGAAGGTTTGATCTTGGTCGAATCCACAAGGCCAAGAGTCGAGGCCGGTGCTAAGTTAGCTATCTAAGACGTTTGTTAATCTTAGGGCTGATTCTTCCGCTTTGACGTGACGTACTTCAACTTCGAGAGGTAGGGTCTCTTGGGCCATCGGGTGTGGTTCCTCCGTTGGCCTTTACTTTTTTGGTGAAGAAGATTTGGTCTAGGCCGGCGCTAAGTCAGTCTTCCCAGCCCTCTGAGTACATGATTTATCTTGGTATTAGGGTAACCCTAGTACTACCACATAAAATGCAACAATCTGGCAGCATCATAGCAGTGTTGCATGCATCAGTAGTTTTAAGTTATTATCTCTCTCTACTCATTGTCAGTACACAGTCAGTTAGTTACTTCGCAACCACCAATTAATAGACATCTCATCTGTACATATTTCGTCATATTTCATTGTTCTTCATAATTAATACTTTATTTCAACTCATAAAACAACTTAAAGTTTTATTCAATAAATGAATTGATTGTTATGTTTAAACATCGTCTTTCATTCAATCGACCACCTCCGTAAGAACATAACAATTTGGCGACGAGGATTTTGGAACAATATGTATCATTCTCGCTAACAATTTGGCGACGAGGATTTTGGAACAAATATAAGTTTCAACAAGGCTGCGTAATAAGATCAAGACATCGCACACAATAAAAGTTGTGGCAGGAAGATTTTCAAGGAAAACATAAAAACGCACAGGCGCAAGTTCATCAGGAATATTCTAACAAGAATTTTCAAGAAATCTTCAGCGATCAACGCTCACACAAACAACAGTTTGCAGTCTCACATATACAGAAATTTTTTCAGCTCAACACACACACCACTACAACGTTGGGAATTTCATCATTTTTGCAGCGCACACATACAGACATACAACGGCAGCGTCTCTAACAAAATTGTAACGGCTGATAACACACAGACACTAGAACAATCTAGACATGTCGGAACAAGCGAATATTTTACAAATACTTGCGAATCAACAGGATTTGCTCATCAAACTCACACAAATCATCGCTGGACAACAAGGTGCAAACACAGTTTCATCATCAATTCCAGGTGAATCATCAGTGGCAAAAGCCCACCTCATGGAATCTTTAGCTAATTCCATGACGGATTTTCACTATGAGCCTGACAGTGGTTTATTATTTGAATCGTGGTACAATCGTTTTAAACACATCTTCGAAAGGGAAGCAAGTGCACTGGACGATGCAGACAAAGTAGGACTGTTGTGGAGAAAAATGTCCAATCACATTCATGAACGATTCAAGAATTTCGTGTTACCAAAACAACCTCAAGAACTTTCATTGGCAGACACAATCAAGCATCTTACAAGACTATTTGGCAGAACAGAAACACAAGTAAGTCTACGATACAAGTGTCTCCAAATCACAAAGATGGAAAATGAAGATTTTAAAGAATACGCTAGTCGTGTCAATCTTCAGTGTGAACTTTTTAAACTGGATGACTTAACTACAGACCAGTTCAAGTGTTTAATTTTCATACTTGGTCTTAAATCATCACAAGACAGTGACATCAGAATCCGTTTATTAAGGCATCTTAATGAAAGTAAGGAAGTAGTCAACTTAGAAAAGCTTGTTGATGAAACACAAAGCATTTTGGATTTGAAAAGTGACACAGCACTAATTGAGGGAAGCCAAAAACAGTGCAACAAAATTGGTAAGCCTCAACAAAAACAAAAGATACCAAAAACAGCATGTTGGTATTGTGGAGATATGCATTATGCAAAACATTGCCCCTACTCCAAGCACAAGTGTACCAAGTGTCAACAGATTGGTCACAAAGATGGTTTTTGCAACAGCATGCACAGGCAGAGCAAATCAAAACACAACAACGACAAACATCAACAAAGCAAAGCCAATCATGATCAAAACTCAGAACAGAACAATGTGAGTCATCAGAATTTTAACAACAACAAAACAAAATTCAGCACAAAAACAGTATCTACAACAGATCCAGTCAAAATCAAGCAGGCAAGAAAATATGCTACAGTGAGTATTAATTCAAAGCAAGTGAAACTACAGTTGGACACGGCATCAGACATTACCATAATTTCTAAATCAACGTGGAAAAGAATCGGAAAGCCGAATGCATTTGAAACCACAGACACCGCCGAAGATGCAGGTGGCAATAAACTAAAATTTTTTGCAAAACTTTTTCCAATAGAAGTGTCAGTTGCAGGAAAATCAAAAATTGTGGATTGTTACATTTCAAATTTGGAATCATTAAATGTCCTAGGCATAGATTGGATTGAGAAATTTAATCTATGGGATATTCCAATAGCAAAATGGTGTCATCAGATCAAGTTCACAGGAACAAAGTCATTGAACAATGTTTATCAAGTACTCAATGCTCACTTTCATCCCAGCCCAAATAGACAAGTCAAAACAGCACTCAAAAAAAGGGAAGAGGAAGAAGCGACCGCAAAAGCATCTTCAAGAAGAAAAACTCACAACGTATTCAACGTTCATAAAAATCTATGTTCATCAGTCATGGACAGAAATCAGAAAAAGGAAAGTCAGTATAATTCCAAACACGGAAGTCGCATCAAGGTACATGCAGATCAACTTCAAACAAAAATAGGCGATACTTCTGCTTCATCAAACAAATTATCACCTTTGGACATATTACTTCGAGAATTCAACATTAAATTGCCGTATACAGATTCTACAGCATATCAACCTGAATCATCCACAGAAGACAACCAGTTGAAGTAATATCCAGAACCCAGGTTCAAACTTAAAAGGGGAGATATTAGGGTAACCCTAGTACTACCACATAAAATGCAACAATCTGGCAGCATCATAGCAGTGTTGCATGCATCAGTAGTTTTAAGTTATTATCTCTCTCTACTCATTGTCAGTACACAGTCAGTTAGTTACTTCGCAACCACCAATTAATAGACATCTCATCTGTACATATTTCGTCATATTTCATTGTTCTTCATAATTAATACTTTATTTCAACTCATAAAACAACTTAAAGTTTTATTCAATAAATGAATTGATTGTTATGTTTAAACATCGTCTTTCATTCAATCGACCACCTCCGTAAGAACATAACACTTGGGACTGATTCTTCCATTTGACATCACATCCTTGAACTTCGAGAGCTTTACTGCCAGTGTGGTGGCATAGCCTTCCGTTGAAGAGGTTGTTGAGGTCACTAAGGTTAGAGTCCAAGGTCATCCTTCTGTAGATATCGGGATGAGACAAAGATTTTGTTGAGGTCTAGATTTATTTTGGGCAAGTGAAGGTATATACTTTCGAATTTGTCCATCAAATTGAGATAAGTCGTAATCAACTTCCATTATCTTGCCGAAGGTTCCCTATCGACGAACTACCTTCGTTCAAACTACGATAACACAGGTTTTCTTAGCCATCCGATTTACCACACTAGTTGGGACGGGGAAACATTCTCCACTAATTTATTTTTCGCGAATCTTCCTCAACTACATCCTGCCTCGAAAGTCAATTCAGTCGTATCTGTTTTTTTTTATAAATTTAATTTATTTAATTTTGTAAATGTTACTGGGGCCGAGGTCAGCTTATCGAAGACTAAATATTGTCTGCCTTCTTTAGCCAGACTATCCTTCCCCAAATCTACGTTGGGTTTATATGTCCGTCCCTCCTCTTACATACTGTCCCGTCCCTAGTTATATAATTTGCAGTGAGCGTTGCTGAAGTTTTAACTGGGTTGTTTTGGAAGTTGTTTTTTTTTTAATAATTTTTAAAATCTATGCTTCATTGTGTGAGGAAAGACGTTGAAGTACAAATTTCAATATTGTATTCATTTTCATCAAATATCAAAATCACTAATCCAGATATACATTTTTTTTAAATTAATTTCTCGTTTGGGTCGAGCAAAATGACCGGTGAAAAAGGAAAGCCGAAGATTCGAACCCACAAAACTACCACTATGTGACATGTTTCACCTTTGGTAAAGGCTCATCAGACATATCGGCTGTGAAGCGGCTTTGCTATTATCTAACTTTTCCTCTTTCAAATGCAATTTGTTTTTTTTACAACGATTAATATTTGTCCATTAATTTTTTTTTATTTTCAGATTGGGTATTGAAGTACGCCTGTGGTCATTAATAACGCAAATTCGTGCACAAACCGTGCCAATGAATATCGGCAATTTGTCCGAAGATCGGCAGTCGTCTAATTCACCATCCTATGTAAATAATGTTGCCTACAGCAATAATACTATGCTAAATAACTTAAATAACAACAGCACAACAACAACAATAACCAGCAATAACAACAATAATAATAATTCGGTGGCCTTAAATCACAAACAACCATTACGCAGCTCTTTAAGACGCAACAGTAGCAAACGTTGTGACAGTGAATATGATTCGTGTAGTGAATAAGTTGTACAAAAACAAAAAAAAAACAGATAACCTTAAAATTATTTTGTTACAAAAAAACTCTAGTTTTTCTTTAACCCCTAACCGCTACACCCACTACTTACGTTTTTGTATTTTTTCTTAACTCTACTTAAAAATACAAAAAAGAAAGAAAAACATTACAGTGCGCACACATTAAACAATTCTAGGTTTTCCTTTTTCAATTTTTTATGAAAAAGGCTATAACTTTGAATAACACTTATTTTGTTTTTGTTTTTATTGTTAAATTATTCTTACTATTATTATTTCTTTTCCTCCCCTCCCTACCCTTAACATTATAATTATATAATTTAATTTTATATTATTTTTAATGTTTATTTAATTTTTTTCTTTTTGTGAAAAAAAAAACTTATATATTTTTTTTAATATAACATTACTTTCATGCCCGCTTCCCCCCGCCCCGCCCATTTCAATGACTTTGTGCCTTGAACAACAGATGTTAAAGCTGAAACCCCCTGTTAAGTTTAAGTAAGAAAAATAACTAAAATATAAAACATAATTATGAGTTTTTGAAAATCAAGAACAACAAGAAAAAATTCAATGCAAATAAAATTGTGAAAATTCTATTAATTAACATTGTTACCTTTAAATAACAAAACTAGTAATGGCCTTAATTGTTATTAAATGTTTGTATTTTGTTTCTCACATATAAATTTGAACTTATTTACATTATCATTTTTTTAATTCCAGTTCCTAATGACAGAATGTACCATTTTTATGATGTGGCTTGAGGAATGAAGTCATATCCAAACATGACATACTTGCATTTAAAGTTATAAATTTATTGGATTCGGAATGTGTTCTCAAGATGTAAATAAGCTTTTGTAATTTCAATAATTTTATACCATCAATCTTATAGCCAGAGATTGTATATTCAATTTAAATACAACCGGAAAAAATTCTCATCGAATTAATGATGTTAGACCCCACATACATTGTTAGGGCTCCACTGTAAACAATCAGAAACTAGGCATCATTCCCTGTAGGAAGTGTGGGGTCATGTGTTGACATGTCGCCACTTTGTCTACTAATATGGTGACAAAGTCAACACTTTGTCACCAGGTTGTCAACTATTGATACCTTTACCTTAATAAGAAGAAGCATTGTGTATATTGACAGATGATAGCCGAACGAAGCATCCTTTTTTTAATTTTCTTAATTGTTTTACGTAAAACAATTTTTGCGGTTAGTGAAAAGTGTTTTTGTAAAAATTAATAAACTGTCGTGAAAACTTAAAGCATATAATTTCAATAACAAGTATGAGCATAAGAAAATATAAAAGACATGTGAAAAATAAACAATTATATTGCAAAGTACGAATTCTGAGGCGACTAGCAACATTTGTGGTGAAATTTGGACAATTAGACATTATGTGAAACCTTTAGAGAAAAATGTGGAGCCTGATGTATATATTGTCCCGTCTCGCTGGAAATGCTGAATGCAACTAAACATAATAATGAATTACAATGTTGAAGAATTATTTGGCAAAAATCGATTGTGAGATTTTTCCAATGTTATACAGCTGTAATAGGCAAGCAAATTTAAGGACATATTTTTTATTTATGTTTATTCATACATGTTTATTCTTTTCAATTCCTAGATGTTATATCAACATTCAGCGAATAGCCTGATAAAACGTTAAGTGCAACAGAAGAAGAACTATTTTAAGCAGACAAGTCATTGGTGCGACTTGGCCAAGAAAATAAAACGAAAACGTTTTTTATTATTTATATGTCAAAATGTTTAAGCAGCCTTGAAAACATTGTCTTTATTTACTAATTTTTACTTATGTGGAATCTTTGGAATCTTTGAAAAGTTCCAAATAAGCTAAAAAATTTAGTATTGAAAATCTGGTACTATTGACTCACTACCACCAATGTCTATACTGACTCACTACATCCATTGTCTATACTGACTTACTACCTCCAATGTCTATACTGACTCACTACCTCCAATGTCAACACATGGTTCCTCAGGAACTACTGACTTACTATTGACATACTAGTTCCATTGTCAGTACTGACTTTCGAATGACACGTTCATACAAAATGTCTATAGGAAATTACATTAGTTGTCTACAGTTTGTCAGTAGTACTGTTGACAATGTCAGTAGTAAGTCAGTATAGATTCACTATTGACATTTCCTACAGGGTTGTTATTATGCATGCACACATACATACACACACACACATGCAATCCTCATGCTATACTCTTTCTCACTCAGTCAGTCTCTTTCAGTCATTCAGACAACACAGTCATTGTATTACACCACAAGTAGTAACACGCACATCAACTCATTGTAACGTATTTTCAGTTTCCAGAATTAAACAGAATAAATCTTGCTTAATTTTGTTAATTTATCATTAAGTCTTTTATTTATAACATAAAAGCACAACTAAATCTTTTACTCAAACATAAGAGTACAACATACATGAAGACCCTATCTTCTTTAGATAAGTTGTAGTCGATATACCCTTGTCCGCCCGGCCATTCGTCAATAACACTGTTTCCTATAAAAGAGTTTCTATAAATTTTTATAGACCGTAGTAACCTATGAAAAATTGTATAGGCCACTGGGGCATATGAAGTACTTCCTGTAAAAATTTAAAGGCCACAATGGCTTATGAAACAATTTCTATAGCGTTTTGTTGGCCACTAGGCTTATGAACAATTTTCTATAAAATTGTAGAGGTTGCTGTGGCCCATGATAAATTTTATAGGCCACTGTTTCCTATGAAACATTTTATCGACCTATGAAATTGTTTATGGCCTATGAAATTGTTTTTATAATTTGTTATCGACCACAGTCGCCTATAAAAAAAGGTTGAAATTTAAACACGGATATAGAATAGATAAACTTACATTTATTTGCCTTATTTTTAGCATACTTTGTTAAGAAAATATTTGATATTTCGATAAAAAAAAACACGGATCAAAAGATCTACTATGAACATGTTTCTTTCCTCTAGATTAGTGAAGACATCCGCTTAATATGTTGTTTGCACTGTTTGTAAAGTTCTCCTCATGTAATTGGATATGAATTACCACACTAAACCTGCATATAGGCCAACTTAAACAAGAAGACAAATTTATGGGTCTATCTTGTATTGCCACTAAACTTGAGTTGCGTTGTCAGTTGTCTGCGCGACTGAGACGAAATGTTGTACCATTAATGTCAACTCAACTGGGTGGTCGATAAACATGTTATCGATCAGTGTTTTTTCAAACTTGTGACCTCTATTCGCAAAAAAAAAAATAAAAACATTTTAAAAATAATTGCGCTTTGGATAACTCTTTTGTGTATTCTGGACAATATTTTAATATTTTGGCTGAGTTTTCGAGCAAATTTGGAAAACAACCCAAGATTGGAATATAACCTGCCCATTGAATCTTCGGATCGTCAAGTTTTATTTGCTGTCCCAAAAAATGATAAGTTCGGTGGAATTATTTTTTGATGATGAAGAAAATGTACAGGACATTGCATCTATTAGAAGAAATTTGAGGGACAAGTCGAATCCATTGGAATTGCCATCTGCACTGTGTTGCGAGGCCCCCAACAAACCTAAGTCCGCCCATGGACTCAAAAAAAATTTTGACGTGGGGGTACCTTAGGGAGAGACCTTTTTGGCCGTGTGGGGGTCTCAAATCCACATTAAAAATTTATAGCTCACAATGATTATGGCTGGTGGAGCATGAAGGGAACTACATTTTATCACTGGAGCACTCTCTATGGGTAACTACACGTATGCGGGGTGTAGTCAGCCATGTTCCAGGTGATTGTGGCAAATTGTTGTTGTGGGTGGCAAAAGTGCTGGGGGCCACAAACATTTATTGTTGTGGGCCACAAGTATTTGGCGTGGCGATTTTTTTTTATTCTAGCCTCATTGGTGGGGAGGCGAATATTTATGTTTGTTTTGCCCACAAATGTTGATCTGGTGTTTGCAATGGCTGGGTATGCTAAGCCAGGTCATTGCAAACATTTCCTCGTGTGATGGGAATGCACAAGTTCCTTCCTCTACCGGTGGACTGGCATATTTTTCCAAGGAATCATATACCGATCCACCGAGAGTTTGGGTGGGCTCGTGCAGATCATCACACGAGAAAATCCTGAAAAGAAAAAAAAAATAGATTAGAAAATTGTAAAAGTAAAATTCAGGAACGATACAAACCACACGCCGTCTGTCTTTGTCAATAAAATGTCAGCTGATGATGAGAGTTCAAATAATTGCATTCACTTTGGACCATGGGACTAATGACAAACGAATAGGTGCTGCCAAGTTTAGATAATGTAGGGTACGGCAATACCGACAATGGGCAGTACCAATTCTCTTAAATAACACCGTGAGAAAAATGGGTCTCTTAATATCTTTGAGTGCAATTAATTGCAAAAAAATAGTTTAAGAAAGGGACAATTACTATATAAAAAAATAAAGAAGGATAGAATTAGTTACTCTATCAAGATGTCTACTAGTGGACAGTTACACCAAAGTTATAAAAGAGAGTAAATGTTAAGAGAAAAGGTTAGTTTGTTAACTGGTGCTGAACTAAACCTGTAGTGTCATAATAAATGGAAGTTAATTGTCAGAAAAAGGTTAAAAACTTTCAAAGTTTAAATATTTAAATCCGAAAATTGCAAATATTGAGATTTGACATTAGAGGTAATCTATTTAAACCGTGTAAATCGTGTGAGATAAGTGATTCTATAAAAGTTATTTCTAAAAATAGGTGACGAGTGGGAGAAATTAAGTCAGATATTACCCGTATAGCATTCCAAAAATTAAATAAGTCGACGGAAGGCCAAAAGGTAAATAGTTAAATGATGAAAATATCCTAATATTCAAAGAAAATTAATTATTTATCCTTCGTGGATAGGCAAGTCGAATCTGGGTGCACTGGCGTATCGACCAAAAAAGTGAAACAGTGATACCTGTTGGATTCTAGCTACACTATTTATGCTAGACACAACCCCGATCATCTCAAGGTAGGAAAGCTATATTTTCCAAAGATAATAGATAAATGTGTCCCACTGCCATCTGTTGGACACCACCAACAGTGTAACACTCGCCATCCCAGGTTCAGCACCAGTTTAATTTGTGTTAGTCTGACACACATACCCAACCGAACTGAATTCGCCTGTTTTGTTATAATCACAGTGGCTTGGATTTTAACAAAAAGACATCAAAACTGACATATTTTCAAGTCAGTCAAAGTTGGTTATTATGCCCATACGAGAACCAAAGGGCCCAAAAGAAGATTCTAATGAGATGCATTTATTGCCCTAGCGGTGAGGATTTGATCCGAAAGCAATTTATTACTAAACTACAAACTAAACTAAATTGAACTTTTTACTGGAAAATCCTTTGAACATGATATATTTATAATTTTTTTTTGCATGCCACTAAATTTTTATCAGATTCATAATTTTTTTTGATAACCTTTTATTTGACATATTTATTCATTTAGACATTAAGATATCTTTATATATGTATTATTTTAGTTTTTTTTGTCATAATTATTTATTTTTATCTTTCAGCGTTCTCAAAGTAGAGTGTTTAAGATTTATTAGTTTATTCCCTTCCCCTTTTATATTGTTAAGAAAAGAGCTCTTTTGTTAAGGATATTAGGTTGGGGTTTAGAACATATGGGAATTTAAAGTCGTATAAAAATCCTTTTTTTTAAGGTTTCAAATTCAAAATCACTTTGCGAATGCTGTGTTCAGTTTTGTGTATTAATTGTTTGTTAAAATCTATGGACATAGAGAAAGCCCTTTAGGCATAATTTTTTTGGTCTAAAGACCTATCGTTTAAAATTTTCAAATTGGCAAATAAGCCGTTACAGAGTCAAATTTTCTAACCAGGAGAAAAGTAAAAATAAAACTACCGATAATTTGTAATACCAATTATTTTATTGATTATTGATTACATCCTAGAAAAAATTAAGAAATTAAGAGTTAGTAATAGTATTGAAATTTTTGTTAGTATTAGGATTGTTTATTAAATAAATATGACTTAATGTATAGTCTGATAAGGAAAATGATTATGTGTTGAGAATTTAATAGGAGGACATATATGACGAGGTAAGTGTTGTGATGTGGCGGCGTGTGGGGTCACTGGGGTGAAGGAAAGGAATAAGTGACCATGGTTGGGAGGGCAGGATATTGGCCAGCAGGATATGGTTTGTATGGGCGATGATGCGTTTTGTAATATGGTAGTATATGTTTGTTTGAGAAATTCCTTTTAATTTACTGTTGCGTGCCAGGAGTGGGGACAAATAGGGTTGGGACCACACCCAAGAGAGGCGACCTGACTAGCCGGCGTCCTGAATGATACGCCCCGTAAGCGCACGTAACAATATGGCGCCCAAGAATATAATGAAATTTCGTATAGTGTAGGTCATCTAGGCACTAGGCAATAGCCCAGTACATTTAAAGCAATAGCCCGAAATCGCTAACTGAAGCTACAGTATACAGAAGGTATTGCTTCATATCCATTCTGGACAAGTGCTAGAATGTTGTATGAGGGATATATTCTGGAACATTGTGGATGATGTGAAACGATGACGACTTCAATTCAGAATATGACTTGGCCTACTGGCTAAACGAATATAGTGGTAGAAGCAGGTCGTATTCTGGTTAGACAGTTAAAAAAAAAAAGATAGTTTTTTTTAATATTTTTAATAGTGATCCTATTCAATAATTGGATAACCGCCCTAGTACATAACTAGGGTTCTGTTGTATCTATAGGTTGAGTAGCAAGGGATATGTTAGTGAAGAGGAAGATACATATCTTGTCACAGTAGTGTAAAAAAGTGTTAGTTAAATAATCCGTCCTACGCATCACCGTCAATCAGAACCATTATCTTAGGCCAAAATTTATATACCGCACACATCACATCCTTGTCATTAAGTCCTCCGTAATTATTAAATAATATAAAAAAAAATAATAATAATAATAAATTACTTTCGGTGAAGAACCATCTGTTAACATAGACTAGCTTCCATACGTAAAGCACTTCAGGGTGAGGTCAGAGATTGTAGGAGAATCTTTGGGTATGAGCAGCGGAACTCGATCACAGACCAGTAGAAAACGGGACAGACCTGAAAAGTTTGATGCAAACAGATCAGTAGTGATAGAGAATAAAAAGAAGAAAGATATAGAAGATAACACGAACCAAAACATGGCGGAGGATAATCCGAATGTCCAAGGTCAGATTAGGGACCTGTCCCACACCATAAATGTTGGCTCTCCGGTGACTAATTCGTTAGGACCAGTCCATCTTCAAGGTCAAATGGGAGGAGCACAACGACCAAGCACATCTGCCGGTGCGGTAGGAGGTAGCAATGTAACAGGGCCACCACAGCTTGATCTCCAAAATCTGAAAGTAGAGATGGAGGTAATGAAAAAATCTTTAATGGACCTAACCAAAGTTATAAAGGACGTAGCTAAATCTGTCTCCCAGCAGGGCGGGGCAGCAAACAGACCGACATCCTCTGAAGATAATAGGCAAAACTCAAATAACACCCCTCAGGGTCGAAATGAGACATTCGTGCCATCTGCAAATGATAACCCACCACTTCGTCCTATGGAGACACAGTCCAGTGGAAATAATTTCAATGGTACAGACCAAAACCAAGTAGCTAGGCGAGACCCAAGTGGTAGTTCAGCTCCCTTTGATCCGAAGTACAATATTAGGATAAATAAATTGGGACTGCATTTCGATGGAAATCCATCAGGGTTGGGAGTCGAGGAATTTGTGTACCGACTTGAATATTTTCAGTGGCAGTACAAAATACCATGGACTGAAATTATTAGAGACTTCCCATTACTACTCGGTGGCAAAGCGGAATCTTGGTATTGGCTTTTTCAGAAGACGAATAGATTCCACAATTGGGAAGATTTAAAGCACAGTCTGCTAAACCAGTACCAATCCTCTAAATCAAATTTCGAGATCATAACCGAATTAGCTCAAAGGAAGCAAATGCCTAATGAGTCCATAGACAATTACTTCCAAGCAATGGCACTAATTAGATCGAAGCTGTTCCAACCAATTGCAGAGATAGAAATGATAAAAATAATGAAGAAAAACATTAGGGAAAGCATAGGCCGTATAGTTTACCCGATTTCAGTGTCTTCGGTGGAACAGCTCAGGATCGAGTGTAATGAAGGGGAAAGAAATTTTCTAAGACGCGAGAACCGACCTTTCGTACCCCCTCCTCGCCCCAATAAACATGTTAACGAGATAGTTAACGACTCAGTCTATGAGTACGATACATTGCCTGAGCAGGAAACAACCGAAGAGATTGCAGCAGTTCAGACCGAAAGGCCCTACAATGCTAAACTGCTATGTTGGAACTGCAAAAGGTCTGGACATACGTTCCGTTATTGTGATGCCAGTACCAGATCCCTATTCTGCTATAGGTGCGGAAATCCAGGGACCAAAAGCCCCACTTGTAATATTTGTCAGGGAAACCGGAACCGGGGCGCGGAAATACAAGGGGGACCGCGTCCAACGGAAAACCCCTGAAGATTTTTCAAAATACGCAGATTCCTGCAATAAAAGACCATAATAACCAACAGATTAAAACATCTAATGGAAATCCAGAACCGTTTAGACCGGAGATGCGACATTATTTACCATTAGCAATAAGGGAACAAAATTATCAAGAGGTTAGGGAAAGGATAATGGGAAATAATGAACAAGAAAATATTAAACAGCCGAAAATACAGAAATTACGACAAAAATTTAAAAATAAGAAGAAAGAAATAAAGAAGGTGATAGATTCTGTTATGAAATATTCCGATAAGAATGATCCCCGAATTTTCGCCGAGGTAGAAATACAAGGTATGAATATGAGGGGGCTATTAGATACAGGAGCGTCGATTAGCATCTTGGGTAGAGGATGTAGAGAATTCTTAGAGCCCCTAGATGTAACTATAAGACCCATATTTTCAAACGTGAAAACAGCCGCCGGACAGAACCATAGGATAATCGGAAAGGTAAACCTAGAAACTAAATATAAGGATCTGATAAAGGATTTAGACTTCTACCTCTGTCCAGATTTAGAGCAAGGGTTGTACCTTGGCATAGATTTCTGGAAACTATATGATCTATTGCCCAAAGAATTAGTCGTCAGCGAGGTCAATATTGAAAAATTGCAAAAAGACATCTTAGATGATGCGGATTATAAGCTAAACCCACACAATTTGTCTCCCCAACAACAACAACAGTTAAATGATGCTATTAGCCAATTCGACACTTTTGAAGAGAAGGGATTAGGCAAGACCAGTTTGGAAAAACACACAATTAAATTAGTTGAAGGTGCAGAACCTGTGAAAGACCGGCACTATCCGTTATCTCCGGCAGTCCAAGCAATAGTCTACGAAGAGATAGATAATATGCTCCGCCTCCAAGTTATTGAAGAAAGCGAAAGCCCTTGGAGTAATCGTACGTCTGTTGTGAGGAAGCCGGGGAAGAACAGGTTCTACCTGGATGCAAGAAAGTTAAATAAATTAACGGTCAAAGACGCCTATCCCCTTCAAAACATTGAAGGCATATTAAGTAGGATAGATGAAACACATTTTATAAGTAGCGTCGATTTAAAATATGCCTTTTGGCAAATCGAGCTCGATGATGACAGTAAGGCGTGCACTGCGTTCACAGTCCCGGGTAGGCCATTATACCAATTTAGGGTAATGCCATTCGGGCTGTGTAACGCAGCGCAACGCTTATGTCGTCTTATGGATAAAGTCATCCCTCAAAATTTAAAAGATAACGTATTTATATACTTGGATGACTTACTTATAATATCGAGCGATTTTCAAGAACATTTGCGACTCCTCAAGGAAGTAGCAATGTGCTTAAAGAAAGCCAATTTGACCATTGGGATAAAAAAATCGCAATTTTGTTTTAGAGAGCTGAAATATTTAGGTTTTGTTATTGGTGAAGGCAAATTGAGAACCGACCCGGACAAAATAAAAGCGATTCTTAACATCAAGGTACCAAGAAACCCTCGGGAAGTCCGAAGCTTTCTTGGAACGGCTGGATGGTACCGCCGTTTCATCAAAGACTTCGCGACGATATCGGCCCCATTGACAGATACCCTCAAAAAGTCCAAGAAATTCGTGATGAGTGAAGAGGCAATAAACGCATTTGGGAAACTTAAAAAGGCCCTGACATCTGCCCCCGTTCTGCGTCACCCCGACTTCTCAAAACATTTTTATATACAATGTGATGCATCAGATTATGGTATAGGTGCGGTTCTGTATCAATTGAATGAAAAGCAAGAAGAACACCCTATAGCATTTTTTTCACAAAAACTCAATTCGTGTCAACGCAATTACAGCGTGACCGAAAAAGAATGTCTTGCTGCGGTGATGGCAATCAAAAAATTCAGGCCTTACGTCGAGATGATGCCATTCACGGTCATCACCGACCATGCATCATTAAAGTGGTTAATGTCCTTGAGAGATTTGAATGGTAGATTGGCAAGGTGGTCCCTGAACTTACAGGGATACAACTTTGAAATCCAACACCGAAAAGGGTCTGAGAATATAGTAGCCGATATGCTATCTAGAGCACCGACTGAAAACCACATTGATGAAATAATATTGCCCGAACTCTTAGATTACGACACCAAAGAATTCCAAAGTGAAGAATACACGGATTTAATGAAAACCATCACCAAAAACAATGAGAAATTGCCTGACTTAAAGGTACAGAATGGGATGATTTTAAAAAAATGTCTTCCAAACCCGGAAAGTGATGAAGAATTTCAATGGAAAGTATGGGTACCGAGTGGAATGACAAATGAAATCATAGAGAAAATGCATAATGTACCCACAGCCTGTCATGGGGGAATAACTAAAACATTAGAGCGGATAAGAAGATTTTTCTATTGGCCAAATATGACCATACAAGTCAGGGAATATATCAAGAAATGTCTAAAGTGCAAGGAATCCAAATCGTGTAATAAAAATTTAATGCCTCCTATAGGAAAGGAAGTCAAAACTGAAAGACCCTTTCAAAAATTATATATAGATTTTTTGGGGAAGTACCCCAGATCCAAAAAGGGAAACGCGTATATCTTTATAATAGTTGATCATTTCTCGAAGTTTACCATTCTGAAGGCCATGAAGGAAGCCACAGCGGTTAACGTGATAAAATTCCTCAAAGAGGAAGTTTTTCACAAGTTCGGGGTTCCCGAAATCATTCATAGTGATAACGGGGCCCAATTCATTTCAAAATCCTTTCAAGAAATGATCAATTCATATAAAATCACTCATATGAAAACCGCCGTTTACTCCCCACAGTCTAACGCCTCGGAGCGTGTAAATCAATCGGTGATCACCGCCATCAGGACTTACTTGGAGGAAGATCAAAGAGATTGGGACTTATACCTCTCTGAGATCGAATGCGCCCTACGCAACTCTGTGCACTCTGCAACAGGAGTAACTCCGTTTTTTGCCATCTTCGGTTTCCACATGTTTTCCAGCGGACATGATTATAAACTAGCTAGAAAACTCATGTCAATGACCGATCACGAGGTGACAGAGTTGCAGAGGCCAGAGAAATTGGAACTATTAAGGAAGCATATAAAAGAAAATCTGCACAAAGCCTATGAAAAGAGCTCCGAGAGGTATAATAAGAGAGCCCGCGTAGTCAAATTTCGTCCTGGGCAGGAGGTATACCGCAGGAATGTAGTCCAATCAGAATTCTCTAAGAATATAAATGCGAAATTCTGTAAAAAATTTCTAAAATGTCGCATACTGAGGCCCGTTGGGGACAATATGTATGAACTTGAAAATTTACAAGGTAACCCCATTGGGATATATCACGTTAAAGATATCAAAGTATAAGTGCAATGTAAACCGATCTGTGATACAAATAGGATTAAGCATACATGTTTGTTTTTTTGTCCTAATAGTATCTAGGTTAAGTTTACAGTGCAATATATTTTTATATCTGTGATAACCAAGTACCTGCAAATTTTCTGTCCGTGTTTGTCCCGATTATACATGCATTTATACACCTGCCTTATTTATACACCTGCATTTTAATTATACTCCTACTTCAATTATACACCTACCTTAGTTATACCCTAAACCAATTATACCCTTACCTTAATTATACAAAACCGAAATCTCATCCAACTCAAATTATATCCCCTATTTATAGATACAATAAACATTTACCCAACAACATAGATTACACATTCATTGACACTTACGTCAATCCATAAATGTAGCTATTCCAAAAAAAATCCGATATTCGGGACACAAATAAGGCGGGATTCCCTATAAAGAAAATGGTAACACCAAGTAAATATCCTTTTAATAGGAAATATTTGGGATACTTCCCTAAACTCATATGCCCGGCTTGTTTCAGGGTGTGGAGTTCCCCACGTTGGGTTCCCATCACATTCAACAAGTAGGCCCGTCGCACACCATCACTTCCGTCATGCTTTGGCAGTGCTGGAGTTTTGTTGCGAGGCCCCCAACAAACCTAAGTCCGCCCATGGACTCAAAAAAAATTTTGACGTGGGGGTACCTTAGGGAGAGACCTTTTTGGCCGTGTGGGGGTCTCAAATCCACATTAAAAATTTATAGCTCACAATGATTATGGCTGGTGGAGCATGAAGGGAACTACATTTTATCACTGGAGCACTCTCTATGGGTAACTACACGTATGCGGGGTGTAGTCAGCCATGTTCCAGGTGATTGTGGCAAATTGTTGTTGTGGGTGGCAAAAGTGCTGGGGGCCACAAACATTTATTGTTGTGGGCCACAAGTATTTGGCGTGGCGATTTTTTTTTATTCTAGCCTCATTGGTGGGGAGGCGAATATTTATGTTTGTTTTGCCCACAAATGTTGATCTGGTGTTTGCAATGGCTGGGTATGCTAATACCCTAGACAGACGGCAGAGTTAATTTGCATTAAAAATTTCCTAATTTGAATTAATTTTTTACCCTGACAGACGATAGTTTCTGCATTTATGAAACAGCTGTTTGTGTTGTTTGTTTGTACCCAGCAGACCATTTCATAAAGCTTTACAAAAGTTCGCCGAAATATGCGATACAAATACACTTTCTACCATTGACATTTTCACCACGATGTAGCAAAAATAAATTTAATTTATTCGCGATATTTTTGAGTCTTTTTAATATTATAAAAATATTGCAAAACTTTAAAAAACATTTGAGGAAGATATAATTTTCGATAGAATTGGTATGTTGGGTAATGGCATTTTTTGTGAAAATAAAAATTTGAAAAAGAAATTTGTTAAAAGGCGTGAAAAACGATTAGCTGCTATTCTACTCGCGAAAGACCACTACTTATTTTGAAGAAACGCGAAAATTGCTGATTTGCTTTCCCTTTTTATTTTCTTAAACATGGAAATTTGACAAAAGACAATTGATTTTCAACAGCATTGCCATATTGAAATTGCTTAATTCAGTTTAAATTTCCTTTGATTTTGTGCATTAAGAAAGGGGATAATGTTCAAATTAATTTGAATTAAGGCAGTTAATGCAAATTAACGCTGCCGTCTGTCTAGGGTATAAGCCAGGTCATTGCAAACATTTCCTCGTGTGATGGGAATGCACAAGTTCCTTCCTCTACCGGTGGACTGGCATATTTTTCCAAGGAATCATATACCGATCCACCGAGAGTTTGGGTGGGCTCGTGCAGATCATCACACGAGAAAATCCTGAAAAGAAAAGAAAAAAAATAGATTAGAAAATTGTAAAAGTAAAATTCAGGAACGATACAAACCACACGCCGTCTGTCTTTGTCAATAAAATGTCAGCTGATGATGAGAGTTCAAATCATTGCATTCACTTTGGACCATGGGACTAATGACAAACGAATAGGTGCTGCCAAGTTTAGATAATGTAGGGTACGGCAATACCGACAATGGGCAGTACCAATTCTCTTAAATAACACCGTGAGAAAAATGGGTCTCTTAATATCTTTGAGTGCAATTAATTGCAAAAAAATAGTTTAAGAAAGGGACAATTACTATATAAAAAAATAAAGAAGGATAGAATTAGTTACTCTATCAAGATGTCTACCAGTGGACAGTTACACCAAAGTTATAAAAGAGAGTAAATGTTAAGAGAAAAGGTTAGTTTGTTAACTGGTGCTGAACTAAACCTGTAGTGTCATAATAAATGGAAGTTAATTGTCAGAAAAAGGTTAAAAACTTTCAAAGTTTAAATATTTAAATCCGAAAATTGCAAATATTGAGATTTGACATTAGAGGTAATCTATTTAAACCGTGTAAATCGTGTGAGATAAGTGATTCTATAAAAGTTATTTCTAAAAATAGGTGACGAGTGGGAGAAATTAAGTCAGATATTACCCGTATAGCATTCCAAAAATTAAATAAGTCGACGGAAGGCCAAAAGGTAAATAGTTAAATGATGAAAATATCCTAATATTCAAAGAAAATTAATTATTTATCCTTCGTGGATAGGCAAGTCGAATCTGGGTGCACTGGCGTATCGACCAAAAAAGTGAAACAGTGATACCTGTTGGATTCTAGCTACACTATTTATGCTAGACACAACCCCGATCATCTCAAGGTAGGAAAGCTATATTTTCCAAAGATAATAGATAAATGTGTCCCACTGCCATCTGTTGGACACCACCAACAGTGTAACACTCGCCATCCCAGGTTCAGCACCAGTTTAATTTGTGTTAGTCTGACACACATACCCAACCGAACTGAATTCGCCTGTTTTGTTATAATCACAGTGGCTTGGATTTTAACAAAAAGACATCAAAACTGACATATTTTCAAGTCAGTCAAAGTTGGTTATTATGCCCATACGAGAACCAAAGGGCCCAAAAGAAGATTCTAATGAGATGCATTTATTGCCCTAGCGGTGAGGATTTGATCCGAAAGCAATTTATTACTAAACTACAAACTAAACTAAATTGAACTTTTTACTGGAAAATCCTTTGAACATGATATATTTATAATTTTTTTTTGCATGCCACTAAATTTTTATCAGATTCATAATTTTTTTTGATAACCTTTTATTTGACATATTTATTCATTTAGACATTAAGATATCTTTATATATGTATTATTTTAGTTTTTTTTGTCATAATTATTTATTTTTATCTTTCAGCGTTCTCAAAGTAGAGTGTTTAAGATTTATTAGTTTATTCCCTTCCCCTTTTATATTGTTAAGAAAAGAGCTCTTTTGTTAAGGATATTAGGTTGGGGTTTAGAACATATGGGAATTTAAAGTCGTATAAAAATCCTTTTTTTTAAGGTTTCAAATTCAAAATCACTTTGCGAATGCTGTGTTCAGTTTTGTGTATTAATTGTTTGTTAAAATCTATGGACATAGAGAAAGCCCTTTAGGCATAATTTTTTTGGTCTAAAGACCTATCGTTTAAAATTTTCAAATTGGCAAATAAGCCGTTACAGAGTCAAATTTTCTAACCAGGAGAAAAGTAAAAATAAAACTACCGATAATTTGTAATACCAATTATTTTATTGATTATTGATTACATCCTAGAAAAAATTAAGAAATTAAGAGTTAGTAATAGTATTGAAATTTTTGTTAGTATTAGGATTTTTTATTAAATAAATATGACTTAATGTATAGTCTGATAAGGAAAATGATTATGTGTTGAGAATTTAATAGGAGGACATATATGACGAGGTAAGTGTTGTGATGTGGCGGCGTGTGGGGTCACTGGGGTGAAGGAAAGGAATAAGTGACCATGGTTGGGAGGGCAGGATATTGGCCAGCAGGATATGGTTTGTATGGGCGATGATGCGTTTTGTAATATGGTAGTATATGTTTGTTTGAGAAATTCCTTTTAATTTACTGTTGCGTGCCAGGAGTGGGGACAAATAGGGTTGGGACCACACCCAAGAGAGGCGACCTGACTAGCCGGCGTCCTGAATGATACGCCCCGTAAGCGCACGTAACAACTGTAAGCTGATGATCATGTGGAAAGATCTGTATAATCAGTAAATTATTTCAGGTTTAAGGCGTATTTTCGATTGCCAAAGGATGCCGTAGTTTACGTTGTGGAAACGTTAAAGGATGACTTCAAAGTAAGTTACAGATCAACAGCAATACCCCCACTTTTAAAAGTGTGCGCAGCGTTGCGATCCTTGGAGGACGAAAGTTTCCAAAAGTCCCATGGCAATGATTTCAACAATTGCATGGCTCAATCTACATTCTCGAGAGTATTGAAGGAAGTTGTCCACTTGATAGAGGACAAATTGTGCCAAAATTGGATTGTTTCGAAGTTGACAGAGGAGGAAAAAGGCAAAATAAAACCCATTTTTATTCAAAAACGAAATTCCCTGGTGTAGTTGGCTATATAGATGGAGCTGCTGTCCGCTCCAAAGGCGATAAATTCACTTATTGTGATGGACCACCACCAGTGTCGTTGAAGTTTATTTTATTTTGAGGCTTTTTTTTCAACTTTGCTTTAAAGTGAATCCAGACTCTGCCACTCTTCAGGTGTTCGTGTTGGAGGTTCATGGCTGTTTAAACTGCCCGAAATGGACCTCCACGCTTCAGCCGCTGTGGCTTTGGTTTCACCAAAACTCCCGAACTCCTCGGGCTAAGTTTGGATTTTCACTCAGTTTATCAATTAATATTTCGAACTGCTGCTTTGTCGTTATTTTCACCATATTGATACACAAAATTAATTAATGATGCAAAGAATCAATAATTGTTAACAAAATGTTTATTTTTCCTTCTATTTTACTTCTTGTTTCTTCGAAAATGTTTACTGCAACTGAAAATTGGTGGTTTCTGAAAAACAGCCGCTTCGTCAACTGAGATTCGCAACTTCAGTTGAGAGTTGCCATACGTGGATATATGTTATCGATGATCGACCCCTTATTTTATTTGTTATTAATTTTTTTCGGCTTTTGCCATTCCCAAGACTAAAAAAGTGTTTTTTACTTCTATTTTTCTTCTTTTTTGTGGGAATTTAATGAAATTGAAACAACGTGGAATTGAAATTCGATGCGGATCCCATCACATCTAAAAACAATTCACTCGTTTTGGGCAAATCGTTTTCATTGCAAAACGATTCGAAATTCGTCACATACCTGTATGGTTAGGATGGTCGTAGAGAAAATCCGATTAGACAGAAACTCCTTCTATCACAAAATAAAATGAACTAGGGCCGGAAAATTTTGCATATCGTGCACATTTTGACATATTTGCATAAAATGAGCATATGCAAAAATATACAAGGATTTGTGGTCTAAATATCCCACCGAAATGGCTGAAATGTGGTATTTAGTCTTCGTTGGGGGTATGAAACATTACACCTGAAATTTGTCCGCATGGCTCCACGTCTTTATATAGCCCCCATAGAACGGTACCTCCCGATTTTCGGTATTTTGAAAGTTGTAGCCTCAATATCCCTCCGAAATGGGGGAAATTTGGTACTAAGTCTTCCTTGGGGGTATAAAACTTTCCACCTGAAATTTCTCGGTATAGGTTCACGTCTTCATATAGCCCCCATAAAACAGTACCTCCAGATTTCTGGTATTTTGAAGGTTGTGGCCTTAACATCCCTCCGAAATGGGTGAAATTTGGTATTAAGTCTTTCTTGGGGGTATAAAACTTTCCACCTGAAATTTGTCGGTATAGGTCCGCGTCTTCATATGCGGTACCTCCCGATTTCCGGTATTTTGAAGGTTGTGGCCTCAATATCCCGCCAAAACGGCAGAAATTTGGTACCAAGTCTTCCTTGGGGGTAGAAAACTTTCCACCTAAAATTTTTCGGTTTAGGTCAACGTCTTCATATAGACCCCATAGAAGGGTAGCTTCCGATTTCCGGTATTTTGAAGATTGTGGCCTCAATATCACGCCGAAATGGTTGAAAGTTGGTATTAAGTCTTCCTTGGGGGCAAAAAACGTTCCACCTAAAATTTGTCGGTTTAGGTTCAGGCCTTCATATAGCCCCCATAGAACGATACCTCCCGATTTTCGGTATTTTAAAGGTTGTGGCTGTGGTTATACATTTCTCTATTTTATTGACTTGTCTGAAGAGAATTTTAAACAGAAAAATTGTACACACAAACATTTTTGTACCTATTATTGAAATATTTTTTGCATATGCAAAATTTATGCATTTTACATAATTTTGCATATGTCATATGTTTCGATTGTAATTTAATCAGAAGCCAAAAATATGCCCAGTCCATATGACCAAAACAGGTTAAACTTATCTTCAATGCTTTCATTGGCAGCCTGTTTTGGTCATATGGAGCAATTAAGGTATGTCATGTGGCAAATACCGCCTTGGACCCTAAACACACAATTTCAACAGTAAAGCACAGAGGAGACTCTGTTGTGGTATGGCATTGCATGAGTGCTTCCGGTGTAGGAAATCGTGTCTTTATCGAAGGAATTAAGGATAAGATGTTTTATTTAAACATTCTGAAAGGATAATTTGAAATTTAGGCGCTGAAAAAATGGTATTTGGGACAACATTCTAATTTTATCAATATATGAGCCCGAGCACAAATCACATATTTTTCCAAAATGGATAACAAAGGATGTCATACCAAGTGCTAAATTCCTATGAAATCCTTTTGGTTTCATGAAACTTTTAGAGTGCATACTTTTCACTGTGAGGTAGAAATCGATGTTGTCTAACCATTTTTATTTTTTTTATCTAAATTTACATGAATTTCGTTAATTTTATTTTATAATATTTAAGTTAAGACGCTATGTAACAATATAAAAAAGAATGACATCGCTATCATTAACTAACTCTTAGAAATCGCAGTTTTAATGAAAGAAAGTGAAGTGGATACCTTTGACTGTGATTCACTGTATGTCAAACTGTCCTGGGTATGCTTAGGTTAAAACTGTCAAACTTTCTAAAAAATTTCGAATGGCGCCTGGCAACACAGAAAGTTTTCGTGCAGCCCTCGTATAGAACCGACAAAAGCCGGAGTAAACTGGAGACATCTTATTTTTATAAGTACTTGTCAGTAAAAATACGAATCTCATATCTTTGCTTATTCACATTTATATTTTATTACAAATTAACAAAAAATAAATAAAAAGTAATTTATAATAAAAATTATACAGAACACAAAAACCGAGCGAGCTTTGGTTATATTCAAGGCGAATTTACCAAGGTGACAAACAAGGCGAATTCTGGTATAAGTCTTTTCTTGTTGTCAAAAGTTATGTTACGACGTTAGGCATTTCCGGTGTCAGAAAAGATAAATGATTTGTAATTGCAAATATAACAGCAAATACAAACAATTGGTCTGTTCCTTTACTTCTGAAAATGGTAAAGCCGGCAAAAGTTTAAAACTGCTCCCATATGAATTGTATTGTGTCTGAAGTAAAGGAACGCTTTTCGAGTAAAAAGTTGTAAAACTTGAAGATTCTTGAACGTAAAGGAACAGAGCTAATTTGTTTTGACAGCAAGAGAAGTCCTCTGCTCAAGGACTTACTGTGTCACCTTGTTATTGTACCATGGTTATAACATTACGTTTACATACAACAAGTTGAAAATTCATTAAATACGGAAACTCGAATATCCGAAGTATCGGCTACGCATGTGAAATGTGGATATATACGACGCCACGGTCGTATTTCTTCAAGGAACATATTTTCTATAAATGTTATTGCGGCTATATTATCCTGTTTAGGACCTTGAAACTCAGGAAAATATTGTTTTAAGTCCGAGTAATTTAGTTTTTCTTTGACCACGTCAGTCTTGTTAAAAAATACTACAAGAGACATTTAACTTAACCATTTGCCATTGGAAATTTTTCGAAATAGAAGTATAGACATAAGAATTCTGTTGTTGATCTCCGTCTTGCAACACTTGGTCATATTCGGAAATCGCAGTAAAAAATATAATGCCATTTACGGATTCGAAACTACATCCGTCATTGGCAACACGACATTATCACCGCAAAAAAGTTATCAATCACCCTAGTTGTCCTGATTATATGTAGTATATCATCGTCGGTTGGCAGAAAAGATTCCGCCAAGAGTATTAGCTTTATTTTCGTTGGTTCCTCTCGGTCATCTCGGTGAATTTCTTTGTCAATCTTCTTGCTGTGAATAGCTGCTTCATAACTGTCGCTGTTGCGACAACACAACATTTTCCCTTAATATTCTTGAAATGTAGACTTTTAGATCCGTTAATATTGAAGATGAAGCTCTTCCGTTCCGTTCCGTTCCGATTGATTTGTTTTAATGTGAACGAAATCAGATTTTCTGCGTTATTATTGGAAACAACATCTGCGTGGAAATCTTGTGGTGATTGGTTATTTTCTTCTTATTTGCATTTAGTTCATTTGTAATTCAAAACCTTAGCATATTGTGGTTAAATCCATGTGTCACGGATATTATCTTTCTGGGTTCATTTGTTTGCTATTTCTGGCTTTGGGTCTATCTCAAGTTCTATAAATGTGGCCGCTTCGATGGGAAGTAACCACAAAGCTACTGGTTTGTACAATGGAAGACAGGCATATGTGGAATTCCGAGGTCGGAAGTCAAAAAATACCCAAATTTCAAATGGGCGAACCACAAGGTAAAGTTTTGTTACCTTCAATCTTTACCTTGCAAAGCTTCCTGCACCACCTCAAGGCATTATGATGGTCTCCTACGCATATGACTGCACAATCTTGCCATCTGTGGTAGATGTTGATGAAATCAGTGCTAGACTGAATGACTACCAACCACCATCTCAGCCTTCATAGACATCTCATCACCATCGAAATCTAGCCTTACACTATTCACATCCTGGACGCTTGAGTTAAGAACGGAAGAAGAAAACAATACCGACCGTTCAACGCCCGAAGGTCCTGGGCGTTGTGTTCGAAAATGTACTTAACGAAACATGCAAAGTCTAAATCAAAAACAAGGTGCTGAAAGCGCTGACAGTAAACACTAAGGGCAAATACAAGGCAAAGCTCACCACGACGTACAAGGCAATAAGTCGCTCAATCCTGAGGTATGGTACCCAAGTTTGGACATCGTTTATGAGTGACACCCAATGGCGTAATTTACAGGTAGTTCAAAACAGTGCTTTACGGATTGCTACCGGATGTGTTTTGATGTCGAGCGAGGATCATTTACATGAGGAGACGAAAGTACTGTCGGTACAGAATAATAACGTGTTGCTGTCATCTGCCTAGTCATTCCAACGATCACGTTTTGATGCAGAATCCACATCCACGACACATTCGGAAGGACATCAGGAGCTTCTCCCGGACATCCAAGACGTCATACCATTCGACCTCAACAGATCGTCAATAGCAGCAGGTCTGAAGCGACTACATACTCTGGCGGTCCAAGAGGCAAAGAAAGTCCTTTACCAACAAAAAAGCTACTGGAGTTAGTTGAGTAGCTTTGGCAATGCAGTCCACGGTGCGCCTTAACTAATTTTAAATGGAAGGTGCTTACACCTGGGAAGTTTTTGCAGATTCTGAAACTACAATTCTCATAGATGAGAAATATCAAGAAACAAAAAAATCGCCGGAGGGATTTTCAAATAAATCGCGATTTAAGTTCACATTTTTAGGGGTTCTTTAGGTTTTCACGATTTTGCTTGGAAACCGCGTGTCCTACGTAAATGGGCCTAAGGAAAGCATTGTAGCTGTGAAAATTATCCACAAGATTGACCTTTATGATATTTTCGTGGGTTTTACCGTTTTTGAGATATAGAAGTTCAAATTGAGAAAATGCACTGACTGTATCGCCTTTTTATAAAACAATGTCATTACTGCAATTTCCCAAATTAAACTTATATATTTTGAAAATGGTACAACATAGCAAAAAATAAATCATCCAATCTTGTATAGAATTTTCACAGCTTCAACATTTTCTTTAGTCGCATTTTGATATGACTTGCGGTTTCCAAGCAAAATCTTGAAGACTTAAGATAAAAACATAAAAATTTTAACTGAACCTCTATATCTCAAAAATGGTAAAACCTACGAAAAAATCTAAAGATCAGTCTTGTAGAGAATTTTCACAGCTACAACACTTTCTTTAGACTCATTTCGATACGACTTGCGGTTTCCAAGCAAAATCGCGAAAACCTAAAAAAACCCTAAAATTGTGAAGTTTGATCGGGATTTATTTAATAATCCCTTCGGCGATTTTTTCTGCTTTTTTAATTTTTCTTATCTATTAACATTGCTGTTTCAGAATCAGCGAAATCTTCCCATGTGTAAGCTATTTTCATCAAAAGTTAGTTAAGGCGCACTGAGCATGATATTGTTTTATAAGGAGGCGATACAGTCAGTGCATTGTCTCAATTTGAACTTCCATATCTCAAAAACGGTAAAACCTACCAAAATATCATAAAGGTCAATCCTGTGGAGAATTTTCACAGCTACAACATTTTCTTTAGGCCCATTTACATAGGACTCGCGGTTTCCAAGCAAAATCGTGAAAAACTAAAGAACCCGTAAAAATGTGAACTTAAATCGCGATTTATTTCAAAATCCCTCCGGCGATTTTTTTGTTTCTTGATATTTCTCATCTATGAGAATTTTAGTTTCAGAATCTTCAAAAACTTCCCAGGTGTAAGCACCTTCCATTTAAACTTGGTTAAGGCACACCGTGAGTCATCAATCCTTGCCCTATGGGAATTTGGACGGCTGCAAGATCCCAAGCGAAGCGGTTGGGAGTCATATTCACTATATGGTGATTAGGATGGCTCTCACGGTAATACCCGAGCAAGTACTGCAAAGCGAGCATGCCATTGTGTGGCCGTACTGGATGAATCATCGACTCCACATGCAGATGGTCTACTGTTGACATAAAGAAGCACCCCGTTACACTTCTAACAGGTTTGAATATTGTTCCGTCGAATCGCACTGGTGCCGCATAGCTTTTGGAAAGGGTCTTACGAAGCACCCATTGCTTTGGAAAGGGTCTTACGAAGCACCCATTGCTTTGGAAAGGGTCTTACGAAGCACCCATTGCTTTGGAAAGGGTCTTACGAAGCACTTATTGCTTTGGAAAGGGTCTTACGAAGCACCCATTGCTTTGGAAAGGGTCTTACGAAGCACCCTTTGCTTTGGAAAGGGTCTTACGAAGCACCCTTTGCTTTGGAAAGGGTCTTACGAAGCACCCTTTGCTTTGGAAAGGGTCTTACGAAGCACCCTTTGCTTTGGAAAGGGTCTTACGAAGCACCCTTTGCTTTGGAAAGGGTCTTACGAAGCACCCTTTGCTTTGGAAAGGGTCTTACGAAGCACCCTTTGCTTTGGAAAGGGTCTTACGAAGCACCCTTTGCTTTGGAAAGGGTCTTACGAAGCACCCTTTGCTTTGGAAAGGGTCTTACGAAGCACCCTTTGCTTTGGAAAGGGTCTTACGAAGCACCCTTTGCTTTGGAAAGGGTCTTACGAAGCACCCTTTGCTTTGGAAAGGGTCTTACGAAGCACCCTTTGCTTTGGAAAGGGTCTTACGAAGCACCCTTTGCTTTGGAAAGGGTCTTACGAAGCACCCTTTGCTTTGGAAAGGGTCTTACGAAGCACCCTTTGCTTTGGAAAGGGTCTTACGAAGCACCCTTTGCTTTGGAAAGGGTCTTACGAAGCACCCTTTGCTTTGGAAAGGGTCTTACGAAGCACCCTTTGCTTTGGAAAGGGTCTTACGAAGCACCCTTTGCTTTGGAAAGGGTCTTACGAAGCACCCTTTGCTTTGGAAAGGGTCTTACGAAGCACCCTTTGCTTTGGAAAGGGTCTTACGAAGCACCCTTTGCTTTGGAAAGGGTCTTACGAAGCACCCTTTGCTTTGGAAAGGGTCTTACGAAGCACCCTTTGCTTTGGAAAGGGTCTTACGAAGCACCCTTTGCTTTGGAAAGGGTCTAACGAAGCACCCTTTGCTTTGGAAAGGGTCTAACGAAGCACCCTTTGCTCTGGAAAGGGTCTTACCAAGCACACTTTGCTTTGGAAAGGGTCTTACGAAGCACCCTTTGCTTTGGAAAGGGTCTTACGAAGCACCCTTTGCTTTGGAAAGGGTCTAACGAAGCACCCTTTGCTTTGGAAAGGGTCTAACGAAGCACCCTTTGCTCTGGAAAGGGTCTTACCAAGCACACTTTGCTTTGGAAAGGGTCTTACGAAGCACCCTTTGCTTTGGAAAGGGTCTTACGAACCACCCTTTGCTTTGGAAAGGGTCTTACGAAGCACCCTTTGCTTTGGAAAGGGTCTTACGAAGCACCCTTTGCTTTGGAAAGGGTCTTACGAAGCACCCTTTGCTTTGGAAAGGGTCTTATGAAGCACACTTTGCTTTGGAAAGGGTCTTACGAAGCACCCTTTGCTTTGGAAAGGGTGTTACGAAGCACCCTTTGCTTTGGAAAGGGTCTTACGAAGCCCCCCTTGCTTTGGAAAGGGTCTTACGAAGCACCCTTTGCTTTGGAAAGGGTCTTACGAAGCACCCTTTGCTTTGGAAAGGGTCTTACGAAGCACCCTTTCCCTTGGGAACGGCCCTACGAAGCACCCTTTCCTTTGGGAAGCCCCGTACGAAGCACCCTTTCCTTTGGAAAGGGCCCTATTTAGCACCATTTCCTTTGGAAATGGTCTTACGAACCACCCTTTCCTTTGGAAATGGTATTACGAACCACCCTTTCCTTTGGAAATGGTATTACGAACCACCCTTTCCTTTGGAAATGGTATTACGAACCACCCTTTCCTTTGGAAATGGTATTACGAACCACCCTTTCCTTTGGAAATGGTATTACGAACCACCCTTTCCTTTGGAAATGGTATTACGAACCACCCTTTCCTTGGGAACGGGTCTTACGAAGCACCCTTTCTTTTGGAAAGGGTCTTACGAAGCACCCTTTCTTTAGGAATGGGTCTTACGAAGCACCCTTTCCTTAGGAATGGGTCTTACGAAGCATCCTTTCCATTGGAACGGGTCTTACGAAGCACCCTTTCATTTGGAAAAGGGTCTTACGAAGCATCTTTTTCATTGGAACGGGTCTTACAAAGCACCCTCTCCATTGGAATGGGTCTTAGGAAGCACCCTTTCCATTGGAATGGGTCTTACGAAGCACCATTTCTATTGGAACGGGTCTTACAAAACACCCTTTCCATTGGAACGGGTCTTACGAAGCATCCTTATTTTTGAAAAGGGTCTTAAGAAACACCCTTGCCTTTGGCAGGCTCTTAAGGAGTACCCTTTCGTTTGGAAAGGGTCTTAAGAAGCACCATTTCGTTTGGAAAGATTCTTTTCTCTGTGTTGTGATGCTCGGTATTTTGTTAGCTCAAGATATATGCGCCTTACGCTCTTTGGCCGGAGCCAAAAGAAGTAGCTTTCCGAGGTAGGACACTATTAAAGAAGTAACCTTGACCAAAGAATTCGCCGATATTGCTCTCACTATCTCAATCAGAGTCATTAATCGGTCGTCTAAAGAGAAGATGGAAGATATCCGGAAGATACCATTCGCTTTTGTTTAGCTTTTGGACTGCCTGCTCTCTCTCTTTAAACGAGATGAAGAGGGTTTTAATCGAGATGACGAGGTTTCCCTGCCTACGAATAATAGAGAGAGAGAGCAGACAGTCTAAAGATATCACTCCCAAGGTAGCCTCAAAAGCTAACCAAAAGCACAAGCTATGTTCCGGATATCCTCTCACGGGTGGCAGTGCTGCTGCTCTAATAAAATTATTTGCCAATCTTTGGAACTCTGGATGAAAAATACAAAAAATCTTAATTGTACTTCTAAATATGAAACGCAATTTATTTTATTTTTGGGTCCATTATTCAGATCGAATTATTTCTTTTTTTTTTTTTTTTGATTTTTGGTCTTTAATGACATTGCTGAAGATTAAAAATATGGAGTGTGTTTCACAATATCCAAAGTAAGGCAAACCGAACGATACTCCCGTTCGAACCTTTACTTTCGACTTTGTAAAACATCCCTTTAAAATAACTGCTCTGTTCCAGAACCTGCAAGAAGCTACCATTTTTTATTACGATAACAATTTTTCCTTTATGATATCGAAAAAAATAGTACAAATTAGTAGATTCTTGCAGTACTGGAACATACCAAACATTTGACTTAACATAATCCTGAGGGTTAGCCGAGAGGGTTCGCATAAATTATTTCCGGTCCAAAGTGTATTAAAGAGTTTATGCCCGGGTTTCTTCTTCTGTGGCCTGAGAAACATTGTCACTTATGATTGCCTTCTGATCATCCACCACCTTTCCAAAGATACAGCAGGGACATTTTTCCTTTAAGGCCAAACGATATTTTGGGTGGCTGAAATAAAGGAGAAAAAAATATTACCAAACTAAGCAACCTCCAGAGCCTATCACTTACCTTGTTGCATAAAC
The DNA here is from genome assembly GCF_047663935.1 of Musca autumnalis. Classification (NCBI taxonomy): domain Eukaryota; kingdom Metazoa; phylum Arthropoda; class Insecta; order Diptera; family Muscidae; genus Musca; species Musca autumnalis. Next base: position 71,177,400 of record NW_027411644.1, read on the forward strand.
AATGGGATTGTAAACAGCTGCCGATTTAGCAAAACAAGCACCCCAAACGGTATTCAATGGTGTTAGGCCCTCATAGCCAAACAGGCCAATGCAATTGATGATTGTATACGGTGTCCAGGCCATAAACCACAGAGAAATTGTAACCAATGCCACTTTGGCCAATTTCTCTTCAGCAGATTTTTCAGCATCTTCGCTCGAACGTAAAGATTTGACATTCATTTTCTTGGCCTGTTCGCGCATTGTTTTCTCATGGGCCGAAACAGCCTTTTAATGGAATTATTTTTTTAGTTTTCTGTGTTTGTAAGGTATTGCAAGGAACAACTTACCGCAATAATGTACCAATAAGAATAACAAATCAGAAAAAGTGGCAAGACATAGACGAAAATGGTGTAGGCTATTAGATAACTTACGGCATTAAGGCCATGATCCATGTAATCAATGCCACAGGATGTTAAGTTTCCTTCGGGAACATAGCTAAAATTGTAAAGTAGTTTTCTTAATGGCAGAGTTAATCGTTAATGGGACGAAAAAAATGCTTGTGAGACTGTACAATAAAGGAAAAAATGTCCCTAAATGAATGTTGCTAGCACAGATACAAACCACTTGCATTTTTAAGTAGGGGATTTCCCTTTTTCCATAGGAAACTCGGCTGGCTAACAGGCCCTCAAGACGTCTTCTGATATCTAATGAAGACTTCAGAAGACCTTGCCTAAAGAAGACATCGAGAGGTATTCTGACGTCTAATAACTACCTCAAGATGTCTTCTGCTGTCTACAGAAGACTTTAAGATGTCGTCTGCTGTGTATAGAAGAACCCAAGGAGTCGTCCCTTGTTTCTAGAAGGCCTCAAAAGGTCTTCTGTTATCAACAGAAGACTTTAAGAGGTCTTCCGTTGTCTTTGGAATACCTCAAAGGCCTTCTGTGGTCTAAAGAATACAATAAGAGGTATACTGTTGTCTACAGAAGACTTCGAGACGACTTCTGTTGCCTTTAGAAGACCTCAAGATGTTTTCTCTAGTCTCTAGAAGACCTCAAGAGGTCTTCCGTTGTCTACAGAAGACTTCAACTGGTCTTCTTCTGTCTAAAGAAGACCTCAAGAAGTCTTCTGTTGTTTCAAGAGGTCTTCTGTTGTCCCAAGAATACCTCAAAAGACCTTCTGTGGTCTAAATAATACCATAAGTGGTATTCTGTTGTCTACAGAAGACTTCAAGAGGACTTCTGTTGCCTTTAGAAGACCTCAATATGTCTTTTCTCGTCTCTAGAGGACCTCAAGAGAACTTCCGTTGTCTTTAGAATAACCTAAAAGGTCTTCTCTTGTCTCTAGAAGACCTAAAGGGGTCTTATGTTGTCTCTGGAATACCTCAAGAACTATTCTGTTGTCTCCAGAATACCTCAAGATGTCTTCTCTAGTCTCTAGAAGACCTCAAGAGGTTTTCTGTTGTCTACAGAAGACTTCAACTGGTCTTCTGCTGTCTAAAGAAGACCTCAAGAAGTCTTCTGTTGTTTCAAGAGGTCTTCTGTTGTCCCAAGAATACCTCAAAAGACCTTCTGTGGTCTAAAGAATACCATGAGAGGTTTTCCGTTGTCTACAGAAGACTTCAAGAGGTCTTCTGCTGTCTTAAGAAGACCTCAAGAAGTCTTCTGTTGTCCAAATAATACCTCAAGAGGTCTTCTGTTGTCTGCGGTAGACCGTTATCTTGAGGTCCGTTGTCTATAGAAGACCTCAAAAGGTCTTCTCCTGTCTCTAGAAGACCTGAGGAGGTTTTCTGTTGTGTCTAGAAGACCTCGAGAACTATTCTGTTGTCTCTAGAAGAATTAAAGACGTCTTCTGTTGTCTCTAGAAGGTGTCAAGAGGTCTTCTCTTATCTCTAGAACACATCAAGAGATCTGCTCTTGTTTCTAGAAGATTCCAAGAACCTTTTAGCTGTTTAAAGAAGATCTCAAGAGGTTTTTCTGTTGTCTATAAAAGTCCTCAAGATTCCCTATTTTGGCTGTAAAAGACCACAAGAGGTCTTCTGTTGTCTAAAAAACCTCTAGAAATATTATTTTGTCTCTAGAAGACCTCAAGAGGTCTCTGTTGTCTAAAGAATACTTCAAGAGTTCTTTTGTTGCCTGTAGAAGACCTCAGTAGATCTTCTGTTGCCTTTAGAAGACTTTAAGAGGATTCTGTTGCCTAAAGAAGACCTCAAGAAAACTTTCGTTGTCTTTAGAAGACCTCAAAAGGTCTTCTCTTGTATCTAGAAGACCTGAAGAGGTTAAGTGGATTTCTGTTGCTTACAGAAGACCGCATGTGGTCTTCAAGAGGTGTTCTGTTGCCCATGGAAGACCTTAAGAAGTCGCCTGTTACCTATAGAATATCTCAAGGGGACTTCTGTTGCCTATTGAAAACCTCAAGTGGTCTTCCGGTGCCTATAAACACTTCAAGAAGTGTTCTGTTGCCTTTAGAATATCTCAAGAGGTCTTCTGTTATCTACAGAAGATTTCAAGGGGTCTTCTGTTGTCTATAGAAGACCTCTAGTGGCCTTTTGTTGCCTATAGAAGACTTCAAGAGGCCCTTTGTTGCCTATAGAATGTCTCAAGAGTTCCTCCGTTGCCTATAAAATATCTTAAGGGGTCTTTTGTTGTCTATAGAACAATTCAACAAGGTCTTCTGTTGCCTATAGAATATCTAATGAGGTCTTCTGATGCCTATAGAATATCTCGAGGGGTCTTCTGTTACCGACAGAAAACCTCAAATGGTCTTCTGTTGCCTGTGGAACACTTCAAGAGATGTTCTGTTGCCTATAAAAAACCTTAGGAAGCCTTCTGTTGCCTTTAAAGACCTCGAAAGGTCTTCTGTTGCCTACAAAATATCGCATGTGGTCTTCTGTTGTCTCTAGAAAACCTTAAGATGTTTTCGGTTGCCTATACAAGACCACAAAAGGTGTTCTGTTGCCTATGGAAGACCTCATCTGGCCTTCTTTGTTCTATTGGAGACCTCAAGAGGTCTTCTCTTGCCTATAGAAGAACTCAAGAAGCCTTTTGTTGACCATGGAGGTCTTCTGTTGCCTGTGAAACACTTCAAGAGGTGTTCTGTTGCCTATAGAAAACCTTAAGAAGCCTTCTGTTGTCTTTAAAGACCTCAAGATGTCTTCTGTTGCCCACAGAATATCTCAAGTGGTCTTCTGTACCCTATAGATCACTTAAAGAGGTCTTCAGTTGCCTATAGAATATCTCAAGAGATCATCTGTTGCCTTTAGAAGACCTCAAGTGGTCTTCTGTTGTCTCTAGAAGAACTTAAGAGATCTTATGTTGCCCATGGAATATCTCTAGATATCTTCTGTTGCCTATAGAATATCACAAGGGGTCTTCTGTTGCCTATAGAAGACCTTAAGGTGTCTTCTGTTGCCTATAGAACACTTCAAGAGGTTTTCTGTTGCGTATGGACCTCAAGAGTTTTGTTGCCTGTCTAAAGAGTTTTGTTGCCTGCCTAAAGAGATTTTCTGTTGTCTTTATACGACCTTAAGAGGTCTTCTGTTGCATATAGACTATCTTAAAAGATCTTGTGTTGTCTCTGCAGGATCTCAAGAGGTCTTTTGTTGCCTGTAGAAGACGTCAAGAGGTTTTCTGTTGCCTATAGAAGACCTGTAGGGACCTTTTGTTTCCTGTATATGACCTCTTGTGTTGCCTGTAGAAGTCCGCAAGTGTCCTTTTGTTGCCTATAGAATATCACAAGTGGGTCTTCAAGTGGACTTCTGTTGCCTATAGACTATCTCAAGTGGTCTTCTGTTGTCTCTAGAAGACCTCAAGAGATCTTGTGTTGTCTTTAGGGGACCTCAAGAGTTATTCAGCTGCATATGGAAGGCATCAAGTGACCTCATGCCGCCTATAGAAGACGTAAACATTTGTTGTGTTTCCTATAGAAGACCTCAAGAGTCCTTTTGTTGCCTGTAGAAAACATCAAGGGGTTAGATATTATCTTCCTTCATCTAAAATTAATTGTCAAATGAATGTTGAGAAAATGGTCTTTAAAAAACAATTCTATTTTTTTTTATTACTCACCGGCCCCAACCCAATAACGGTGTAATTGTCCACAGAGCACTCATTAGCCATACAAAAATGATTTTATATATTGCCAAGCGTACGGTCATCGGTTGTCCAGCTATACCGCGCACAATGACATTATAACGATCCAAGGCAATCATACACATTGACCAAATTGAACAGCAACCAAATGCTGAAGCCAATGTGGCATAAATATCACACATCATTGGGCCCCATACCCAGGTTTCAAAATATAAATTTGCTGTCATTAGCGGGGTAATCAAAATCATTATACAAAAATCAGATACGGCTAAATTTATGACTAGCAAATTTGTCGGAGTTCGTAGTGATTTGGTGGTGGCGAAAATGTAGATGACGCTACCATTACCCAGCCATGCCAGCAGAGCGATAATGATCAGATAGGCGGTGAGAATTTTATTCCAAATTGGATCCATGGCGGGGAATTGACTCCAATACGAGCTGACCAGATGGACCATGTCTGGTGTTACCTGAAAAGATCATTGGATTAAAATCACGTCCGGAGGGAAGTTGAGTTGTGGAATTAATTTCATCATTGAACATAGAATTCATCGGACGATCTTGACAAAATTCTTTGCTTTAATTTCGAAAACAATTTCTTCATATAAAAATCACACATCATGATGTTTTACATACCTTATCCGTTACGGAGCCATTATACAAAGGTGTAAATCGTGGTCCAAAAGTTTGTTCGGCAAACCTTAAATGAGTTAAAATGTTTCGAATCGCTTTTTATAGTTTGTAGAGATTGTCTTTAGTCTAAGTATCCTTACATTTCGACCGTATTCCGCTCCAACTTAAACTAGCTATACATTTGGTCGGTTTTCCCGTGTACTGCTCCTTCCGGTGCACTTTGCTTGTATATAATTTGTTGTCTTATACTTGTAACAGTTACAATTATATTGATGACTATCTTTGTCGAATTCACAGGTTTTATATAGCTCCTCAAAGTGTTCAAACATTTGCTGTGATTGAAAATTAAATTAGGTCTTTCCGATACCATCACCTTTAAGGTTAATCTTTTGCTGTTGTCAGATTTGATTTCGATTAAACTATTAATTGTTGAATATTAAGGTGGGTTAAATCAAAAGGTATGCCATAGCGTATACATTGTAACAACAATCATACGCTCGCAGGTACAGTGAATGATTTCAATGAAATTTAATTTTGAAATCAATTGCCTGAGCTTAATATGCACAATTCCACCAAAGCTTAACCTTTGGTGGTTGAAGATTACCATTGATTTTCACACTGAGCTAAGAAGATTATCAAAAATTAATCCCTCTAACAATGGCAGTCCTACTTCTTCTTAATAGGCGACACAAGAAGAAATTAACCTACCAACTAACAGTAGTAGAATAGAAGTGAACAACTAAGTTTCGTGGAGCTAAAACGCGGTATAACGAAGTATTGATGAATAGTGTTTCGTTTGAAATCGCAGTTATTTTCTGAAGATATGAAAGAACGATTAAAGAAAGAAAGAAGTGGGCAAAAACCAAGAGAATTTGAAGTGGGAGTATCGGCATTACCTGAATTGGACTCGGCGATAAATCTAAAGAACGTGTTTTTGTTGTGTTAGATAACTGAGGCTTCGAAGGCATTATGGATAAGAATTGAGTGCATTACACCAACCGAATCGAATTTGTTTCAAAATCGAACAGGTTTGCTTTCTCTCTCCTCGAAGTTTGGAGACAGCGTGCATTTCAAACAGTTCGCCAACGACAATCATTTGACATCTTTATGAATGTGGTTAGTATCACAGAGTAGATAACATAACGCCACAAGAACTGTCTAGTCAGCAACTCATTATGTTATCTGAGTGCCATTACCCTGGACCCCTTACACAGAGCTGATTGATACTCGGTATTTGTATACAACCCGTGAATTTCGAATTGTATTATTGTAGACGAAGACCTCTTAAGGTCTTCTAAGCTATAGAAAAAAAACTCTTGTGGTCTTCTGTAGACAACAGATATCCTCTTCATGTCTTCTAGAAAGAACAAGGACTTCTTAAAGGTTTTTAGAAACAAAAGAAGACTTTTTGAGGTCTTTTAAAGGCAACAGAACACTTTTGTTGACCTCTTGACGTCGTCTAGAGACAACAGATAATCTCTTGATTTCTTCTATGGCCAACAGAACATAAATTGAGGTCTTCTAGAGACAACAAAAAAATACCTTGATATCTTCTATAGGTAACATAAACCCCTTGAGATATTCTATAGACAACAAAAGTCCTCTTGAAGTCTTCCAGAGACAACAGAAGACCTCTTGAGGTCTTTTATATGCAATAGAAGTCCCTTTGAGGTCTTCAAGAGACATCCTCATAGGTTCTTCTAGGGACAAAAGAAGATCTTTTGAGATCTTACATAGGCAAAAGAAGACAACTTGCGGCCTTCTATAGAAAACAGATTACCTCTTGGGGGCTTTCTAGATATCACACATGGCCTCTTGAGGTTTTCTAGAGACAACAGAGACCTTCTATAGGCAACATAACACCTCGTGAAGTCTTCGATAGGCGACATAAGACTTCTTTAGGTCTTCTTTAGACAACGGAAAGCCTCTTGAGTCATCTAGAGACAACAGAAGATCTCTTGAGGTCTTGAATAGGCAGCAGAAGAACTTTTGAGGTCTTCTAGAAGAAACAGAAGACCTCTATAGGCAACATAGCACCTCTTGAGGTGTTCGATAGGCGACAGAAGACCTCTTGAGGTCTTCTTTAGACAACAGAAAATCTCCTGACACAATAGAAGACCCCCTGAGGTCTTCTCTAGACAATAGAAGACCTCTTTAGGTCTTCTTTAGACAACGGAAAATCTCTTGAGTATTCTAGAGACAACAGAAGATCTCTTGAGATCTTCTATAGAAAACAGAAAATCTCTTGGAGTCTTTTATATGCAACAGAAGTCCTCTTGAGGTCTTCTAGAGACAATTGAAGACCTCATAAGGTCTTCTAGTGACAATAGAAGATCTTTTGAGGTCTTGTATAGGCAAAGGAAGACAACTTGAGGCCTTCTATAGACAACAGATACTCTAGGGGCTTTCTAGATACTACACACGGCCTATTGAGGTTTTCTAGAGACAACAGAGGTCTTCTATTGGGAACAGAAGACCTCTTTAGGTCTTCGATAGGCGATAGAAGACCTTTTGAGACTATCTGAAACAATAGAACACCTCTCGAAATTTTCTATAGGCAACAAAAGACCTCTTGAGGAAGTCTAGAGACGTTGCTTGATGTCTTCTAGAGACAACAAAAGACCTCTGGAGGGCTTATGCAGCCAACTGAAGACCACTTAAGGTCTTTTATAGACAACAAAACACATCTTGTGTTTTTCTAGAGGAAACAGAAGATCCCTTAAAGTCTTCCTAGGACAAAATATGACCTCCTAAGGTCTCCTTTAGGGAACAGAAAGCTTTGGTTTTTTGAGATCTTCTATAGACAACAGAAGACCTTCGAAGGCCTTCTACAAGCAACACCAGATCACTTGAGTTCTTTTGAAGGCAACAAAAGAACCCTTGAAGTCTAGGCAACAGAATACCTCTTGAGGTCTTCTAGAGGAAACAGAAGACCTCTTAAGATCTTCTTTAGACAACGGCCTTTTTATGATCTTCTATAGACAACAAAAGACCTATGGAGGTTTTTTATACGCAACAGAAGACCTCTAAAGGTGTTCTATAGGAAACAGAAGACCTCTGAATGTCCTCTATAGGCAACAGAAGATTTCTAAAGGTCTCTTAAGTTCTTCTTTAGACCACAGAAAACTTTGGCCTTCTTGAGATCCTTTACAGACAACAGAAGGCCTCTGAAAAGCTTCTACAAGTAACAGAAGATCACTTGAGGTGTTCTTTAGGCAACAGAGGAACCCTACAAGTCTTTTATAGGCAAAAGAATAACTCTTGAGGTATTCTAGGGGAAGCAGAGGACCTCTTAAGATCTTCTTTAGACAACAGAAGACCTATGGTCTTCTTGAGATGTTTTACAGACAACAAAAGACCTCTGGAGATCTTTTATAGGCAACAGAAGACCTCTAAAGGTGTTCTATAGGCAACAGAAGACCTTTAAAAGTCTTCCTTAGACAACAGAAGACCTCTTGAAGTTTTCGACCTCCTGAAACAAAACAAAAAATTCTTGAAATATTCTATACGTAACAGAAGACATCTTGACGTCATCTAGGGTCTTCGTCAGACAACAGAAGAGCTTTGGTCTTCTTGAGATCGTTTATAGACAACAGAATACCTCTGGAGGGCTTCTACAACCAACAGAAGACCACTTGAGATCTTCTATAGGCAGCAGAGGAAATTTGAGGCCTTTTTTAGGCAACAAAAGACCTATTGAAGTCTTCTAGAGGAAACAGAAGACCTCTTAAGGATTTCATTGGACAAAAGACGACCTCTTGAGGTCTTCTTTAGACAACGGAAGGCTTTTGGTCTTCTTGAGACCTTTTATAGACAACAGAAGGCCTCCAAAGGGCTTCTACAAGCAACACAAGATCACTTGAGGTCTTCTGAAGGCAACAGAGGAACCCTTGAAGCCTTTTATAGGCAACAGAATACCTCTTGAGGTCGTGTAGGCGAAACATAAGACATCTTAAGATCTTGTTTAGACAACAGAAGACCTTTGGTCTTCCTGAGATCTTCTACCGACAACAAAAGACCTCTGGAGATCTTTTATAGGCAACAGAAGACCTCTAAGGGTGTTTTATAGGCAACAGAAGACCTCTGAAGGCCCTCTATAGGCAACATCTAAAAGTCTTTCTTAGACAACTGAAGACCTCTTGAGATTATCGACATCCTGACACAAAAACAGATTTCTTGAAATATTCTATAGGTAGCAGAAGACATCTAGGGTCTTCGTCAGACAACAGAAGAGCTTTGGACCTCTTGAGGTCTTCTGGAGACAACAGAAGATCTCTTGAGGTCTTCTAGAGCGATGAATCCTCTCCTCTGATTTCACATCCTTTATCTTTCAAAAGTATCCTGCCGGTGTGGTGACAGAGTCTCCCTTTGAAGAAGGTGTTGGGGTCAAAGGAAATGAATCTCACATGGTAGATTGAGCCGAGATAACATTGTTGCCGTTGTGGCCTTTTGGAGATACCAATTACCACATATCTTGAAGGTGGCCCGCATCATTCTAATTCTAAAAGCAGGAAAATCCGCTATCAGCGAGGACTGTTGCCACCGATTTCTCTCATTTCACAATCGTCGAGTTTATGCTCATTGGAGATTAATCTTCTTTGACCTCAACACTTCTTCAAAAACAGGCTTTGTCACCACACCGGCGGAACACCTCTTAAAGATGAAGTATGTAAAACCAAGGGCGATGATTCATCGCCGATGAATCAGCCTCAAGACAGAGGTATTGGGAAGACTGACTCAGCTCACCGTTCACTATTCTTGGGCGTGTGGTTTCAAGCAAAACCAACCCTGCTCTACCAAAAACTAAGGTTAAGAGAGGTATATCATTGGAAGAATCAAAACCGAAAATCAAGGATTTCAAGATCCTTTTTCTAATTTGTTCACCACCTTGAGATTGATCCTAATCAACATGCACGCTCACATCGAGGTAGACTAAGATTTCCTGCCGTCGAATTTCCAAAGGTAATGCTGACTTTTTGTATGTTCTTTACTCATCAACTGACCGATAAACCACACAAATTGAGGTAGAGGAAACATACTATGCCAATTCAGTGGTCGAGGTTTGTTCATTAATAGTATTCTGACTCGGAAGACCTTTCTGCATACTAGAAGGTCGTGGTTTCAAAGGGCTAGTGCTTTCTACTAAGGCCGACGACTACAACGGATGGAATAACTGTGGTTTCTAGTTCGCCCTCTACATCCTCTACCAACCACTAAAAGACTGAGAGCCGGAAAGATACCTTGACAGTGGTATCCTCATAAGCTAACCAAAACCACAAGGTAAACATCTTCCGGATCTGGGACGCAGTGCTGCTTCATCAATAAAATTATTCGTTGGAACTTTGAATGAGAAATATAAAAGGCTTAAATGTTCCTTTAAATATGAAACGCAACTTATTCTATTGTGGGGCCCATTATTCAGATCGAATTATTATTATTTTTTTTATTTTTGGTCTTTATTGACATTGCTTAAAAACATAGAGCCTGTTTCTGAATATCAAATCGAACGATATTCTTCCAAGCTATAAAACATCCGTTAGAATGTTTCCATTCGACTTTGTAAAACATGGGCTGACTTCCGAAACGTCAGTTGCTTTGTATTCGTGCGTGAAACTAGGGGTTTTCAGATCTATTTCCCCACTACTGCAATTTCATAAAATTACTCTAGTATGGAACTCGACCTAAGAGTACCAAGTTTCATGCACGAATACAAAGCAACTGATATTTCGGCCATGCCTGTACAATAACATGTTACTTCTCGTGATCCTGTGGGTTAGTAAAGAGGGTTCGCATCAAGTATCTCCATTCCAAAGTGTGTATTAAAGAGTTTATGTCCTGGTTTCTCCTTCTGTTACCTGAGAACCACTGTCACTCACTATTGCCTTCTCATCATCCACCACCTTTCCAAAGATACAGCAGGGACATTTTTCCTTTAAAGCCAAACGATATTTGGGATGGCTATAATTACAATAATAAAAGAAAAACAACAAATTATCAGATTTTCAATTGGTGTGCGGCCTTTCGAGCCTATCACTTCTTACCTTGTTGCATAAACAATGGGATTGTAAACGGCTGCCGATTTGGCAAAACACGCACCCCAAACCGTATTCAATGGTGTTAGGCCCTCATAGCCAAACAGGCCAATGCAATTGATGATTGTATACGGTGTCCAGGCCATAAACCACAGAGAAATTGTAACCAATGCCACTTTGGCCAATTTCCCTTCAGCAGATTTTTCAGCATCTTCGCTAGAACGCAAAGACTTGACATTCATTTTCTTGGCCTGTTCGCGCATTGTTTTCTCATGGGCCGAAACAGCCTGTTAAAAGGAATTCATTTTAGTTTTCTGCTATTGCAAGGTCTTGCAGGGCACAACTCACCGCAATAATATACCAATAAGAATAGCAAATCAGAAAGAGTGGCAAAACATAGACGAAGATGGTGTAGGCTATTAAATAGCTTACCGGATTTAAGTCGTGATCCATGTAATCAATGCCACATGATGTTAAATTTCCTTCAGGAACGTAGCTGAAATTGTAAAGAAGTTTTCTTAATGCCAGTGTTAATCGTTAATGGGAATATCATGCTTAAAAAAAAACCTAAAATGGCTCGGCTTTGCCAAGAGATAAGTACCCTATGCCTGCGAGACTGTACAATAAAGGAAAAACATGTCCCTAAATTAATTTTGCCAGCACAAGTAGAATATAGGAAAGGATTCAAAATCAATTAAAAAACTCAAATTACAAGTCATATAGTAATTAAAGTATCAAATTACATATCTTAAGTAAACAAATGGGGTAAAAAGGGTCTCAGACTCATTTATAAAGTAAACAAACAGCATACCATGAGATGGGGTGACCGTGGGAAATTCTTGGAATTCCTTATGCTGGGGGGGAAGCATGTCCACTATCAACGTGGGTGGCTTCGTTTGTCCGTCCGTCTGTCCGTGAGCATGCTGAATCGTGTCCATGATCAATGTGGGTGGTCTCGTTTGTCCGTCTGTCTGTTGATTGATCTAATTATGAAGCATTGACCATTGTTGAGCTTTACTAGCTTTATTATATGTTTGTGTGTATGTCGTTTGGTTCCTTTTGCTTAGCATTGGATCAGCAGTCACGATAGCTTTATTGTATGTTTGTGTGTATGTCGTTTGGTTCTTTTGCTTTACTTTAAGTCAGAGGACAAGTGTACTGAGTATTTGCTGTGTTTAAATATGAATTCGATCGATCTTCTCGATTTGTTTATTATTATTATTCGATGAAGGCGACAAAGTCTTTAATATTTAATTGAAGGGTGGATTGAATTTTTGGTTGCTTCAAATTGATCTTTGCTATGGATTTGGATATGTATGCAAATATGATTGGGAGAGTTAAGGGGGAAAGGGGAACGAATGTGTACAAATGAGAAATCGATGACCATTGTTGAGGCATAGCGTTTGGTGGTACACTGGAAAAATATGTATGCATGTGTGACCGTGGGAAATTCTTGGAATTCAGTCTGTCTGTCCGTAATGTAACAAATAACACGTGTTACCATGGGGCAATTCTTGGAATTCCGTCCGTCCATCCGTCCGCGGGAACTTTTTGGAATTCCGTCTGTCCGTAAGCATGCTAAATCGTATCCATGATCAACGTGGGTGGTCCTGTTTGTCCGTCCGTTTGCCAGTTCATTGATATATTTTCCTAATGTTATGAAATAAATGACGTCATCATCAGTTGGGTTTAAATAATTTTGATTGAAACTGTACGAAACAAGAATTTCTTTGAGTACATAAATCGAAACGATCCAAATGAATTCATTTGGATCTTTTCGATTTGTTTATTTCAGAAGTTAAGCAAAGAATTGGCAAAGACTTGAATATTGGATTGAAGGGATGGTTTGGGATATTAAAGCATATGTGGGTGCGTGTGTATGTTTGATTCTTTGCAGTTATGAGGAATGTATTGGCATTATGTTGTAGCAATTTTTGTGAGTAAGAGGTTGAAAGGGGAAAGCAAGCATCGAATGCTTTAAGATTAGCTAGAGCATTAACCATATATTTGTATGAATGTTGCCCTTCGATTGAAGCAGTGACCATTGTTGAAGCATTGAGTTTATATGTACATATGTTTGTGTGTATGCCGTATGATTCCTTTGCTTTGCATTGGATCAGCAGCCACGATCGCTTTATTTTATGTTTGTGTGTATGTCGTTTGGTTCTTTTTCCATTCCTTTAAATCAGCAGGCGTAATTGTCGCCTTTAACGAAAGCAAAATGCGACAAGTGCCTGTGATTAGGGAAGTTAAGGGGGATGGGGGAACCAATGTGTACAAATAAGAAATCGATGACCATTGTTGAGGCATAGCGTTTATATGTACGTCAGTCCAGCTTCCTTTAAATTTATGCTGTGTATGTTTGCAATAAACCAAAAGAAGGAATCATTGAACTTTCATTCAGTATTACACAATATCGGATTTGTTTTGATTAAATGTTATGAAACTAGGTTATTGGACTTTTTTAAAGACGACACCACGTTTGGTTCTTTAAACCCTGTATGTATGTATAAATGTATGTATATTTGTGGTTATATTGACCTTGAAAATGAATATGTTTAGATTATGACGTTGATTTCCTTACCTCTGTGTATGGAAAAGTGAAGATAGGTTTATTTTAGGAGAGTGAAGGGGGAAAAGGGAATAGCAAAAAAAAAAAAAAAGAAATCAATCTTTACAAATAAGAAATCGACAAGAACTTTTAGTTGGCTTAACATATGTATGCTTAATGAATTCCACAATATTGTGAAATTCATGTTCTTTTCGATTTGTTTATTTCAAAAGTCAAACTAGGAATCGTCAAAGACTTGAATATGGAATTGTAGGGGTGATTTGGATATAAGTGGATCTTTGCAGTTGTGAAGAATGTATGACATTAATGCTCCACATGAATTCGTTAGATTTTTTAGATATGTTTGTTTTGGAAGTCAAATTAAGATTCGGGTTATTGGAATATACAAATGTGGGTGCGTGTGTATGTTTTATTCTTTACAGTTATAAGGAAAGTATGGAATTATGCTGCAACACTGGTTTACATTATGATTAAGAGATTTGAAGGGGGAATGCAGGGAAAGAATAGAATTTGCTTTAAGCTCTGTTTAAGCATTGTTCTGCGACTATTCGATTGAAGCAATGATCATTGTTGAGGCATTATTATGTATGACCATCAACTTTATGTTGTTATATGTTTACATTAAAACAAAAGAAGGAATCATTGATTTTTCATTCAGTATTACTCAATATCCAATTTTGTTATTATTATGGATTATTGGACCTTTTTCAAAGATAAGAAATGTGGCTGGAACATCAAATAGAGGCAAAAGTATGCTTCAACTTGACCTTGAAATAAAATTTGAAAATATGCTTATGTTGCTTTTTTTATCACAACATCTAAATATCACCCCATTTCTCCGCAATTTAATACACAAATTATGAAAAACAAAAATCTCACTCTTCATTAACATTTAAGATCTATAAATGCATACATATATTGTAATAATTTTATTAGTCAGAAACATACTTTCAAACTGGTACAATATGGATTCTCAATATATTCTTCCTGAAATCTTCAAGGAAAGCACATTAAGGGAGTCGAAGGATATCGAAGCAGACAAATATTTGTTAAGAATAACGGATGAAATTCAGGCGGAATTCTATATAACACATGGTTTGAAAACGGACAGAAACAGAATCCTTAAGCTTTTAAAAAGGATGGAGAAAATCACAAATGTCAATAATAATTGAATTTAAATGATTATTAATAAATAAGAAATAAACAAATATTTTTGTTGCATATTTTTTGGGGGAAGAGAATGCAATGGTTTATGTATAATTGTCATCTTCTAATCTAAAATTTTGTCCCTGTGTTTAGCAAAAATATGGCAACACTATACACAGTCACTATTTCGTGCTACAGCTCGATTTTCGTTTCAACAACTTATTATTATAGCTCACCCTATCCCTAATTTGGTTCAACAGCACTCTCTTAGAGTTAAACAGCTTCATATGATAACTTAAGAGCTCCCTAATCTTATTCAACAGTTTCGTACTCAACCCTCTTCACTTAAGATCGAACCTCTTCATACAAGGAACACATTTTGATAGTTATCAAACATACCATTTGCTTCAAATTTATGAAAGTTAAAAAAGCAAGCAAATATATATTAGTGTACCTCACTCAAATTGAAAATTCGAAGGAAAAGAAACTTAAACAATGCCATCTAGGGGTTTAGCTATCGATACCTAAATTATTACGAAGATATTATAAATGCTGACTTGTGTACATAACTGTACCATATTACTCATTAAAACAAAAAAATGAAATAAAAAACAATGATATTCAGAAGACCATAGATTGCATTTATTTCGTAATCGCAGTGTACACATTTGAATAATTAATATATAATATCTGCCTCTCGTAGTTCTTCAATTATAGAAACCATCTCATTTGTGTGGTCATATTTTCCATTTTGATTTGATTCCACCAACCGCTTTAGTCGTTCAACAAGAACATTGGGATCGTTCCAATATACATATTGAGGTTTTTCGGAATTTACTCTCATTAGGCCTTTACCAGTGTGAGTACAATCGATTATCTTCTTTATTATATTGGTGTATTTATATCCTTTGTTAGATTTCACTCGTTCATTATGGCTGTAGTTTACTTTATGTGCATTGGATCCCAGTAAAATTTTTTTATATATCTCCAACTCTGATTCATCGTAGTTTTTGGGTTTTTGATGAAAGAGAAGTTCAAATAAGCCTGGTGTGAGCGCCCAATTCTGGTTTCCTACGATAATTTTTTCATTATTTATTTCCAAAGGTTTATCTCCAAATTTCCATTCCCCATTAACATCTTTATGTGGACCGTATACAGTGTCCAGTTTATTATTGATTTTCAATAGAAGAAGATTGTTTTCATAATCATAATCATCATGATCAGAATAAAAAGATTCTTCTCCACCCTCATCGTTGCTTGACTCATCTTGATTATTATCTTTTTCGTACTCTTCATCGTTTGCAGTGATTTCGTTTTTAAAATCTTCCTTATGTTTCTTGATACTGGAAAACGGTGTTTTCTCATATTCATGCATATTTTCTGTCTTGGATATCATGTATTTGGATGCATTTTCACTTGTGGTTTTAACTAATTTGTTTAGTTCATCTGTTATTGGTTTGAAGGTATTTTCCAATTGGGTTGTTCTTGCTAGTTCTCCCCTTTTAATGTTTTGAAATTTTCTTTTCAAAACATTGCGGGATTGAACCAATCGTTTCAACATTTCTTCTTCCATAGTTACAGTTCTACTGTTAAATGTGGGACATTGTCACAATATAAATAGTGTATCCCTTGATCTTAACCCAACCTAACTTGAACCCAACCCAACCTGAATCCAACCTAACCCGAACCCAACCTAACCTAACCCGAACCTAACCCGAACTCAACCTAACCCGAACCCAACCTAACCCGAACCCAACCTAACCCGAACCCAACCTAACCCGAACCCAACCTAACCCGAACCCAACCTAACCCGAACCCAACCTAACCCGAACCCAACGTAACCCGAACCCAACCCAACCTAACCTGAAACCAACCTCAACACCATATGCATATTTAATATTTTACAATCATGCTTAAATGTTCATAATTGCCGCAGATGTGTATTCGCCTTTTCTATTGTTTATTATCCTAGAACAAAAAAGAATACTTTATATTTTGTAGACAAACAATATTATTCATTTATTTAGTCATCTCTAATATACATATCAAAAGCTTGAGTGTCGTCGGCTAAACTATAAACCATGGATCGTTTTCATCCAATGCCCATACGTTTTGTGCTTCTGGTATATACGGATAATCTTCTTCTGAATTCTCCAAAGATTGGTTTGTTCGGGTTTCGTTCTCCTTTCCTTCAGCATCGGTTTCCACTAGCAGAGACTCATTATACTTTGCCTCGAATTCATTTACAGCTTTTACGCAAGCAGCCTCGAACTCATAGTCCATTTCAAATAATTCAGTTTGTTGTGGTGTATTTTGTGTTGCCTCGTAATGGTCTAACATATTGCAACAAATGTTTTCGAACTCTGTTTCATTCTCGAACTCAACTCCTAGCTCTCCGTTGTTATTATTGACCATTTTTAGGTTTCTTACTTTTCTTGATGAAATGTTTCACTCCTTTAAAGGAATTTTGAAAACTGAATATAGTTTCCTAGTCTAACCCAACTTTTATAGGGGTTTAATGTTTATATTAAATATAAAAGGAATACATCAAAAGAAATGACTGTCCAAGACGACAAAACTATATATACATACATATAGGGTTTTATATAATAAATGCAATCTATGGTCTTCTGAATATCATTGTTTTTTATTTCATTTTTTTGTTTTAATGAGTAATATGGTACAGTTATGTACACAAGTCAGCATTTATAATATCTTCGTAATAATTTAGGTATCGATAGCTAAACCCCTAGATGGCATTGTTTAAGTTTCTTTTCCTTCGAATTTTCAATTTGAGTGAGGTACACTAATATATATTTGCTTGCTTTTTTAACTTTCATAAATTTGAAGCAAATGGTATGTTTGATAACTATCAAAATGTGTTCCTTGTATGAAGAGGTTCGATCTTAAGTGAAGAGGGTTGAGTACGAAACTGTTGAATAAGATTAGGGAGCTCTTAAGTTATCATATGAAGCTGTTTAACTCTAAGAGAGTGCTGTTGAACCAAATTAGGGATAGGGTGAGCTATAATAATAAGTTGTTGAAACGAAAATCGAGCTGTAGCACGAAATAGTGACTGTGTATAGTGTTGCCATATTTTTGCTAAACACAGGGACAAAATTTTAGATTAGAAGATGACAATTATACATAAACCATTGCATTCTCTTCCCCCAAAAAATATGCAACAAAAATATTTGTTTATTTCTTATTTATTAATAATCATTTAAATTCAATTATTATTGACATTTGTGATTTTCTCCATCCTTTTTAAAAGCTTAAGGATTCTGTTTCTGTCCGTTTTCAAACCATGTGTTATATAGAATTCCGCCTGAATTTCATCCGTTATTCTTAACAAATATTTGTCTGCTTCGATATCCTTCGACTCCCTTAATGTGCTTTCCTTGAAGATTTCAGGAAGAATATATTGAGAATCCATATTGTACCAGTTTGAAAGTATGTTTCTGACTAATAAAATTATTACAATATATGTATGCATTTATAGATCTTAAATGTTAATGAAGAGTGAGATTTTTGTTTTTCATAATTTGTGTATTAAATTGCGGAGAAATGGGGTGATATTTAGATGTTGTGATAAAAAAAGCAACATAAGCATATTTTCAAATTTTATTTCAAGGTCAAGTTGAAGCATACTTTTGCCTCTATTTGATGTTCCAGCCACATTTCTTATCTTTGAAAAAGGTCCAATAATCCATAATAATAACAAAATTGGATATTGAGTAATACTGAATGAAAAATCAATGATTCCTTCTTTTGTTTTAATGTAAACATATAACAACATAAAGTTGATGGTCATACATAATAATGCCTCAACAATGATCATTGCTTCAATCGAATAGTCGCAGAACAATGCTTAAACAGAGCTTAAAGCAAATTCTATTCTTTCCCTGCATTCCCCCTTCAAATCTCTTAATCATAATGTAAACCAGTGTTGCAGCATAATTCCATACTTTCCTTATAACTGTAAAGAATAAAACATACACACGCACCCACATTTGTATATTCCAATAACCCGAATCTTAATTTGACTTCCAAAACAAACATATCTAAAAAATCTAACGAATTCATGTGGAGCATTAATGTCATACATTCTTCACAACTGCAAAGATCCACTTATATCCAAATCACCCCTACAATTCCATATTCAAGTCTTTGACGATTCCTAGTTTGACTTTTGAAATAAACAAATCGAAAAGAACATGAATTTCACAATATTGTGGAATTCATTAAGCATACATATGTTAAGCCAACTAAAAGTTCTTGTCGATTTCTTATTTGTAAAGATTGATTTCTTTTTTTTTTTTTTGCTATTCCCTTTTCCCCCTTCACTCTCCTAAAATAAACCTATCTTCACTTTTCCATACACAGAGGTAAGGAAATCAACGTCATAATCTAAACATATTCATTTTCAAGGTCAATATAACCACAAATATACATACATTTATACATACATACAGGGTTTAAAGAACCAAACGTGGTGTCGTCTTTAAAAAAGTCCAATAACCTAGTTTCATAACATTTAATCAAAACAAATCCGATATTGTGTAATACTGAATGAAAGTTCAATGATTCCTTCTTTTGGTTTATTGCAAACATACACAGCATAAATTTAAAGGAAGCTGGACTGACGTACATATAAACGCTATGCCTCAACAATGGTCATCGATTTCTTATTTGTACACATTGGTTCCCCCATCCCCCTTAACTTCCCTAATCACAGGCACTTGTCGCATTTTGCTTTCGTTAAAGGCGACAATTACGCCTGCTGATTTAAAGGAATGGAAAAAGAACCAAACGACATACACACAAACATAAAATAAAGCGATCGTGGCTGCTGATCCAATGCAAAGCAAAGGAATCATACGGCATACACACAAACATATGTACATATAAACTCAATGCTTCAACAATGGTCACTGCTTCAATCGAAGGGCAACATTCATACAAATATATGGTTAATGCTCTAGCTAATCTTAAAGCATTCGATGCTTGCTTTCCCCTTTCAACCTCTTACTCACAAAAATTGCTACAACATAATGCCAATACATTCCTCATAACTGCAAAGAATCAAACATACACACGCACCCACATATGCTTTAATATCCCAAACCATCCCTTCAATCCAATATTCAAGTCTTTGCCAATTCTTTGCTTAACTTCTGAAATAAACAAATCGAAAAGATCCAAATGAATTCATTTGGATCGTTTCGATTTATGTACTCAAAGAAATTCTTGTTTCGTACAGTTTCAATCAAAATTATTTAAACCCAACTGATGATGACGTCATTTATTTCATAACATTAGGAAAATATATCAATGAACTGGCAAACGGACGGACAAACAGGACCACCCACGTTGATCATGGATACGATTTAGCATGCTTACGGACAGACGGAATTCCAAAAAGTTCCCGCGGACGGATGGACGGACGGAATTCCAAGAATTGCCCCATGGTAACACGTGTTATTTGTTACATTACGGACAGACAGACTGAATTCCAAGAATTTCCCACGGTCACACATGCATACATATTTTTCCAGTGTACCACCAAACGCTATGCCTCAACAATGGTCATCGATTTCTCATTTGTACACATTCGTTCCCCTTTCCCCCTTAACTCTCCCAATCATATTTGCATACATATCCAAATCCATAGCAAAGATCAATTTGAAGCAACCAAAAATTCAATCCACCCTTCAATTAAATATTAAAGACTTTGTCGCCTTCATCGAATAATAATAATAAACAAATCGAGAAGATCGATCGAATTCATATTTAAACACAGCAAATACTCAGTACACTTGTCCTCTGACTTAAAGTAAAGCAAAAGAACCAAACGACATACACACAAACATACAATAAAGCTATCGTGACTGCTGATCCAATGCTAAGCAAAAGGAACCAAACGACATACACACAAACATATAATAAAGCTAGTAAAGCTCAACAATGGTCAATGCTTCATAATTAGATCAATCAACAGACAGACGGACAAACGAGACCACCCACATTGATCATGGACACGATTCAGCATGCTCACGGACAGACGGACGGACAAACGAAGCCACCCACGTTGATAGTGGACATGCTTCCCCCCCAGCATAAGGAATTCCAAGAATTTCCCACGGTCACCCCATCTCATGGTATGCTGTTTGTTTACTTTATAAATGAGTCTGAGACCCTTTTTACCCCATTTGTTTACTTAAGATATGTAATTTGATACTTTAATTACTATATGACTTGTAATTTGAGTTTTTTAATTGATTTTGAATCCTTTCCTATATTCTACTAGCACATATACAAACCACTTGCATTTTTATGTAGGGGTTACCCCTTTTTCCATATGGAACTCGGCTGGCTAACAGGGCGTTGTTGAGCCCTCAAGACGTCTTCTGAAGAAGACTTCAGAAGACCTTGCCTAAAGAATACATCAAGAGGTATTCTGACGTCTAATAACTACCTCAAGATGTCTTCTGTTATCTACAGAAGACTTTAAGATGTCGTCTGATGTGTATAGAAGAACTCAAGAAGTCGCCCCCTGTTTCTAGAAGGCCTCAAAAGGTCTTCTGTTGTTAACAGAAGACTTTAAGAGGTCTTCCGTTGTCTCTAGAATACCTCAAAAGGCCTTCTGTGGTTTAAAGAATACCATAAGAGGTATCCTGTTGTCTACAGAAGACTTCAAGAGGACTCCTTTTCCCTTTGAAAACCTCAAGATGTCTTCTCCAGTCTCTAGAGGACCTCAAGAGGTCTTCTTAAGACAACAGAAGACTTCAAATGGTATTCTGCTGTCTAAAGAAGACCTCAAGAAATCTTCTGTTGCTTCAAGAGGTCTGCTGTTGCCCCAAGAAAACCTCAAAAGGCCTTCTGTGGTCTAAATAATATCATAAGAGGTATTCTGTTGTCTACAGAAGACTTCAAGAGGGGTTCTGTTGCCTTTAGAAGACCTCAATATGTCTTCTCTAGTCTCTAGAGGGCCTCAAGAGAACTTCCGTTGTCTTTAGAAGACCTTAAAAGGTCTACTCTTGTCTCTAAAATACCTGAAGAGGTCTTCTGTTGTCTCTGGAATACCTCAAGAACTATTCTGTTGTCTCTAAAATACCTGAAGATGTCTCTCTAGTCTCTAGAAGACCTCAAGTCTACAGAAGACTTCAACTGGTCTTCTACTGTCTAAAGAAGACCTCAAGAAGTTTTCTGTTGCTTCAAAAGGTCTTCTGTTGTCCCAAGAATACCTCAAAAGGCCTTCTGTGGTCTAAAGAATACCATAAGGGGTATTATTTTGTCTACAGAAGACTTCACAAGGACTTCTCTTGCCTTTAGAAGACCTCAATATGTCTTCTCTAGTCTCTAGAAGACCTCAAGAGGTCTTCTGTTGTTTACAGAAGACTTGAACTGGTCTTCTGCTGTCTAAAGAAGACCTTAAGAAGTCTTCTGTTGCTTCAAGAGGTCTTCTATTGTCCCAAGAATACCATAAGGGGTACTCTGTTGTCTACAGAAGACTTCAAGAGGACTTCTGTTGCTTTTAGAAGACCTCAATATGTCTTCTCTAGTCTCTAGAGGACCTCAAGAGAACTTCCGTTGTCTTTAGATAACCTCAAAAGGCCTTTTTTTGTCTCTAGAAGACCTGAAGAGGTATTTTGTTGTCTCTGAAATACCTCAAGAACTATTCTGTTGTTTCTATAATACCACAAGATGTCTTCTCTAGTCCCTAGAAGACTTCAAGTGGTCTTCTGTTCTCTACAGAAGACTTCAAGAGGTCTTCTGCTGTCTAAAGAAGATCTCAAGAGGTCTTCTGTTGTCCATAATATACCTCAAGAGGTCTTCTGTTGCCTGCGGAAACCCGTTATCTTGAGGTCCGTTGGGGACGTCTTCTGTTGTCTCTAGAAGGCGTCAAGAGGTTTTCTCTTGCCTCTTGAAGACCTCAGGAGGTCTGCTCTTATCTCTAGAAGACTCCAAGAACTCTTCAGCTGTTTATAGAAGGCCTCAAGAGGTTTTTCTGTTGTCTATAAAAGACCTCAAGATGCCTTATTTTAGCTGTAAAAGACCACAAGAGGTCTTTTGTTGTCTAAAAAAACCTCTAGAAATATTCGTTTGTCTCTAGAAGACCTCAAGAGGTCTTCTGTTGTCTGAAGAATACTTCAAGACTTCTTTTGTTTCCTGTAGAAGATCTTAAAAGGTTTTCTGTTGCCTAAAGAAGACCTCAAGATATATTCTGCTGTCTTCTGTTGTCTTTAGAAGACCTCAATAGGTCTCCTGTTGCTTCTAGAGAACCTCAAGAGGTCTTTTGTTGTCTGCGGTAGACCTCAAGAAAATTTCCGTTGTCTTTAGAAGGCCTCAAAGGTCTTCTCTTGTCTGTAAAAGACTTGAAGTGTCTCTAGAAGACCTCAAGAACTGTACTGTTGTCTCTAGAAGACCTCAAGCGGTTTTCAGTTGTCTCTAGAAGACCTCAATAGGTCGTTTGTTGCCTGTAGAAGACTTCAACAAGTTTTCTCTTGCCCATAGAAGACCTCAACAGGTCTTCTGTTGTCAATAGATAACCTCAATAAGTTTTCTTTTGACTACAGAACCCCTCATTGCCCATTGATCTCAATAGGTCTTCTGTTGTCTCTGGAAGACCGCAAGAGGTATGTTATTGCCTATAGAAGGGCTCAACTGGTTTTATGTTGCTTATAGAAGGCTTCAATAGGTCTTCTGTTGCCTATAGAAGACGACAATATGTTTTTCCTTGCCTATAGAAGACCTCGATAGGTCTTCTGTTGTTTATAGAAGACCTCAATAGGTCGTTTGTTGCCTTTAGAAGACCTCAATAGGCCTACAGAAGACCTCAATAAGTATCGAGAAGAGTTCAAGAGACCTTTTGTTGCCTAGAAGGCTTCTTGAGGTCTTTTGTTGCCTATAAAAGACTTCAAGTGGTCTTCTGTTGCCTATAAAGACCTCAAGAGGGCTTCTGTAGTCTAAAAAAGATCTGAAGATAACTTCTCTAGCCTATAGAGGACCTCAAGATGTCTTTAGATGTGTCTAGAATATCTCAAGAGGTATTCAGTTGGCTACAGATGACCTCAAGAGGTCTTATGTTGCCTGTCCTATACACACTTGTGAAGCCATAGCCCTAAATCATCAAGCATCATCATCTCTCATCTTTAACTCACTCCTCATCTCAACAATTTAACACCACCATCACAACTTTGATACATCCATCTCTACAACTAACCCCTCTTTCAACAACCAGGATGATCACAATGGACCTCAGGGTCTCCGAGTGGAGTGGCTGCCATTACAGCAGCTGCGCATCGTCTAACCTAAACCTCTGTTGCCTGTAGGAGACCTTAAGAAGACATTTTGCTGTCTGTATAGGTTTTCAGTTGTCTGTAGAACATATCAAGATGCCTTCTGATGTCTTCAATCTTCTGTTGTCTCTAGATGTCCTCAAGAAGTCTTCCGTTGTCTATAGCAGATCTCAATGGTCTTGTGTTGTCTTTAAAAGGCCTCAAGAAGTCTTTCTTTGCCTATAGAAAACCTGAGGAGGTCTTGTGTTGTCTCTAGAAGACCTCAGGAGGTCTTCTGTTGTCCATAACAAACCTCCAGAGGCCTTCTCTTGTCTCTAGAAGACATCAATATGTCTTCTGTTCTCTGTAGAAGATATCAAGAGGTGTTCTGTTGAGTAAAGAAGGCCTCAAGAGGTCTTTTGTTTTTGTAGAAGACTTCAAGAAGTCTTCTGTTGTCTTTAGGATACCTCCATTTGTGTTATGTTGTCTCTAGGGGACGTCTTTAAGTCATATGTTTTCTTTAGCAGACCTCAAAAGGTCTTCCGATGGCTCTAGAAGACCTCAAGGTGTCTTCTTTTATCCACAGAAGATTTTAAAAGGTCTTTTGGTGCATATGAAGACCTATAGAAACCCTCAACCGGTCTTCTGTTGTCTTAAGAAGACTTTAAGAAGAATAAAGAATTGCCAAAGGTATATCGGGAAAATATTCCTTAAAAAAACAATTGTATTTTTTTAATTAATTTCTCGTTAGAGACGAGGTTACTGACCAAGATGCTTTTTGAAAAAGGAAAGCCGACGATACGAACCCACACAACCACCACTGTGTGACATGACATGTTTCGCCTTTGGTTTAGAAAGGCTCCGCAGACACATCGATTGTGGGGCGGCTTCGCTATCATCTAACTTTTTTCTTCTTTCAAATGCAATTTCTTTTTAACAAAGTTGAATTTTATTTTCTTTTTTCAATTACTCACCGACTCCAACCCAATATCGGTGCAAACGTCCACAGAGCACTCATTGTCCATACAAAAATGATTTTATATATTGCCAAGCGTACAGTCATCGGCTCTCCAGCTATACCACGGACAATGACATTATAACGATCCAAGGCAATCATACACATTGACCAAATTGAACTGCAACCAAATCCTGAACCAAAAGTGGCATAAATATCACACATCAGCGGGCCCCATACCCAAGTTTCAAAATATAAATTCGTTGCCATCAATGGGGTATTCAAAATCATCATACAAAAATCTGATACTGCTAAATTTATGACCAGTAAATTTGCCGGTGTTCGTAAAGATTTGGTGGTGGCAAAAATATAGATGACGGTACCGTTGCCCAGCCATGCCATTAAACCGATCATAATAAGATAGGCGGTGAGGATTTTATTCCACATTGGATCCATGGCGGGAAATTGACTCCAATAAGAGCTAACCAGATGGACCATGTCTGGCGTTACCTGAAAAAATCATTAGATTAAAATATTAAAATTATTCATCATTGAACATAGAATTCATCGGAGGCTCTTGACAAAATTCTCTGCTTTAATTTCGCAGAAAATTTCATCATATAAAAATCACATTCCTTGTTATTTTACATACCTTATCCGTTACGGAGCCATTATTCAAAGGTGTAAATCGTGGTCCAAAAGCTTGTTCGACAAACCTTAAATGAGTTAAAAAGTTTCGAATTCCCTTTTTATAGTTTGTAGAGGTTTTCTTTTGTCTGAGTATCCTTACATTTCAATATCGGCCGTATTCCGCTCTAACTTAAACTAGCAGTACATCTGGCCGGGTTTAGGCTGTACTTTCTTTGCTATATGGTTTGTTGCCTTTTAACACTCACAATGGCATTGATGATCATCTTTCCCGAATTCGCAAGTTTTATAGAGCCATCCAAACTGTGAAACTGTGATTGAAATTAAATTAGGCCGTTCTGCCCAACCCTACCTTTGAGGTTTTATTGTTTAATCCTTTGCTGCTGTTGGGATTTGATTTTGATTAAGCAATTAATTGTTGAATACTGAGGTTAGTCAAATCAATTCCAGGGCGTATACGTGGTGACATCACTTATACGCGTGTAGGTACCGTAAATGATTTCTGTGAAATTTAAATTTGAAATCACTTCGACCAGCTTAAAATGTACAATCCCGTTAAAGCTTACCCTTTGGTGGTGGAAGATTATGTGTGATTTTAACACTGAACTAAGAAGATTATCAGAAATTAATCCCTCTAACGAATTTCTATCGTGCTTTGATTTTCTTATACATGACAAAAGAAATGATTGATAACGAACAGTAGTGCAGTTAGAAGTGAACAACTAAGTTTGGAGAAGCGGAATCGCGGTTTACCAAAGTACTGATGATTAGTTTTTTAGAAATCGAAGTTCTTTTCTTGTAGAAGAATCGAGTGAATTACCATTACAGCACTGAAGTTGTTTCAGAATGGAACGTGTTTGGTTTAGAGGAGGCTGCTCCCCTATTCGAAATTGCAAAAACTTGTTCGTGTGTGTTCCTACACGGGTTTCAAAGAGTTCGCTATCTACAGTCGGTTGACGAAATGACATCTTCGGTATCGATGTCACCAAAAGTACTTACGGATGTGTCGGAGAGATGCATCTACCATCACAGGTCGGAGAAAGTAACACACCGACAGGAACTGTCTAGCCCGCAGAACATTCACTTGGATACAACCCATTGAAACTCGAACCCGTATTATGGTCAGCAGATTTCTCTACTTAGAAATAAGTTCAGACGGAAAGAAACTTCCGAGGAATATAAGTTGTAATGTGGCATGCGAGGAAAAATAAAGGAGGTTGTTCAACACTATTCCACCTATTTTCGGTTTATTTACTTTGGGAAGCGTTTACATTTGACGAAAGATGTAAGTTGACTACTTGTGTCCAGTAAATGAGGAGTGACTCGGTGGGCTTAGAAATAGCATTCTCGGCCAAAATGCGGTGGATATTTTAATAAAGGAAAAATAAAGGAGGTTGTTTAACACTATCCCATCTATTTTCGGTTTATTTACTCTGGGAAGCGCTTACCTTTGACGAAAATGTCAAGATGTAAGTTGACTTCTTGTGTCCAGTAAATGAGGTGTGACTCGGTAGACTTAGAAATAGCGATCTCGGCCAAAATGCGATGGATATTTTAATACTTACGTCGTCTAAGTTAACGCCTCACCATCGAAACATCTGGTGGATGACTGGGAAGATGCTTAAGATACATGTTGAACAAAATGATGGAGGTGTTCCCGCCTTACGACACTCACATTTTTAACTTAGGAAATTTGGATTTTGATCTCGGAATTCGACTTAAGCTTGACAGCTGTTAAGGTAAGATTCAAGCCAACACTTTATACAATTTAAAGGTTTAACGTATCGATCGCAACCTTAAAGGTGTATTCCAGTTTCAGGAATTGAAACAACATATGTTCTAAAACCTTGAATGAAGTGGAATCGACATTAAGATTCTCCATTTTTTCGGGATCTGAATAAGATCCAGACCATGTTTAACCTTTGGTTAGCTTAGCTTTGGAGGTAATTGACTTACTTCAGTGTATATATCTCCGGTTACCAGCTCGATTGGCCCTGTAATGCACCGGTGAGTGTTCGACGAAGTGGTTGCAGAAGTGTGCTGTACCCTTTTTTGGCATAAAATTCTGGATTCTTATTGAAGCCCGTAACATAGACCACGACAAACTTTTAATTAAGGACTAGAACTGCTTGGAATATATGCTGAAGTAGCCAAGATGTTCCAATCATTGCTCAAGGACCAGAGCTAGAGTGGCCCAGCACATCATCGTCCAACAATAACGATCAATCTGAAACAGTCTAGAATCGCTTCAGACAACCTGCGGATCAAAAAGAAGTTAAGAAGATCTAGACACAGGTATCATCCATGAATCCTACGGGTATGGAAACGAAGTAAACAGTTTGGATAACAGTGGCTTCTTGGAATATATGTGGCAGTAGCCAAGATGTTCCAACCATTGCTCAAGGACGAGAGCTAGAGTGGGCTAGCACATCATCGTCTAACAATAACGATCAATCTGAAACAGTCTGGAATCGCTTCAGACAATCTGCGGATCAAAAAGAAGTGACGAAGATCTAGACACATGTATCATCCATGAATCCTACGTTTATGGATACGAAGTAAAGGGTTTTGGATAACAGTGGCTACAAAACCCTATACACGAAGGTCCAGCAAACTGCTTCGATGCCAAAGATCCTAATCAAGCATGGGTGCAAGTGATTTGCCATGTCATCTTTTTAGCATCTTCACCCATCGTCAAAAAATCAAAATTATTTGCAGATCGTAAGCATGGCATCTTCATTAACCCGTCGAATGGTATTTTTACCAATTCCCTAGATTAGTATTCGTATCATAAAACTATCAGAAGGGAGTCCTTATAGTCCTTATAAGCGAGCAGATAGGATTCGTTCTAGGCAACCAGAAGGAAATCTTTATAGGCGACCAGAAGGGAGTAATTATAGGCGACCAGAAGGGAGTCTTTATAGGTGACTAGAAGGTAGTCTTTATAGGCGACCAGAAGGGAGTCTTTATAAGCGACCAGAAGGGAATCTTTATAGGCGACCAGAAGGTAGTCTTTATAGGCGACCAGAAGGTAGTCTTTATAGGCGACCAGAAGGGAGTCGTTGTAGGCGACCAGAAGAGAGTCGTTCTAGACGACCAGAAGGGAGTACACATGTACACTGAAGGACCATGTTACTGCATGCTGCGCGAACACAGCCCCCAGTGAGTCGTCGTCGTCAGATTACGAAACACCCCCGCAGTCCCCCCAACAGCAGCAGCATTTAACACCAGCCGTTGTTGTTGAATCGGAAAAAGGTCAAGGTCGCGGCGGTGCAGGAAACCATGCTAAACGACTACAGCTCAGTACGTTGTGATGGTTACAACGTAATAAGGATGGATCGCACCAGATGTGGAGGTGGGGGATTAGCATTCCCTTTGCATCAGTCTGTTCAATACAGACCTATCTCGCTTGAGCCTGTTTCCAATGACCCGTACATAGAATGTATGGGGGTAGCAGTGAGGTGTGCAACTGCCGAGATAGAGTTGCTGAACGTATACATCCCGTCGAGAAATAGCTGACATTAGCCCGCTTTTGGAAGGTCATAATAGTCTGGTCCTGGGGGACTTTAATGCGCATCATGAGATGTGGCATACGGCCCTCGAAAACCAAAAAGAGAAGTATAGCGCTGGCTGAGCAGATTGATAGCTCTACGTTTTGCTCGGTCAATGAGGATGCCTCTACCAGAATTATAGGAGCGTGTCACAGTTCGCCAGGCATAACCATCGTGTCACCTGGTCTGACAAATGACGTCACCTGGCAACCCGTCATTTCCCTGGGATCAGACTATCTCCCCATAATTGTCTCCATCAGCAGACCACCCGATTTCATCACCTCTGAACGCCGCACATTCGTCAATCATGGGAAAGCTGATTGGCCGAGTTTCAGAGAGTTCACCAATCACCGCTTAAGAGAATTGCCCAATCCTTGTGATGTTCGGGTAGCGGAAAGGACGTTCCGAGACATCATCAATGCTGCTGCCGCTCGCCATATACCTGCTGGTCTAATACCCGAAGTAAGACCAAACTTCCCAGCATAGGCGACGGGCTTATCAAATGAGCGTGATGAGCTTCGTCGAACCAACCCCAACGCCCCCAGAGTCAGGGAGCTGACACTGGAAGTCAACAGGCTGGTCGGCGAACATAAGCGGAACAAGTGGTTAAATCATCTGAAGAGTTGTAACATTGGAGCAGGTATAAGTAAATTGTGGGCAACGGTTAAGTCACTCTCCAACCCCGGAAGGAGGGATGACAGGACCTCAGTCACGTTTGTTGACGTTACATTGGCTGACCCGAAGAGGTATGCAAGTTATTTCAATCGACAATTTGTCGAGCACCCCGAGAGTGACAGGGCGAAGAGGAGAATATTACGTCGCATCAGATCTCTTCCTGCCGAGGATGAACCACCACAGTTTACAATGGATGATATGGCGAATGTCATCGGGAACGCTAAATCATCCAAAGCGTTGGGCCCAGATGGAATCTCCATGGTAATGCTGAAGCAGCTGGATGAGCCGAGAGTGGAGTATCTCAGTAAAGTTCTCAACTTGTCGCTAGCCACCCTCATTGTTCCCGAAGTCTGGGAAATAGGCAGGGTGGTTTCGCTACTAAAGCCAGGCAAGGATGCCAGCAAAAGTGAATCGTACAGGCCGATTTTGCTTTTGTCGCCCGTAGCAAAGACCCTTGAGGCCTTAGTCCTCCCCAGTATCAGGAATAGCTATCAAGTTGCCGATCATCAGCATGGATTCCGTAAGCAGCACAGCACGACAACAGCGCTGCACGCCATCTACACACATATTTGTCGAGAACTCAACCAGAGACCGCCGTGTGACAGAACAGTAAAGGGTGGCTCTTGACTTATCAAAAGCTTTTAGTACAGTCAGGCACTGCACGCTGCTTGAGGACATTGAGCAGACAACCCTCCGGCCAAGCTCGAAACGTTGGATAGTCAACTATATGTGTGGACACCAGTCGTACGTGGAATTCAGGAACAAGAAGTCCAAACTCCATAGAGTGAAACAGGGAGTTTCCCAAGGTGGGGTGATATCTCCGGAACTGTTTAACCTCTACCTCTTCTGTATTTCGCCCCCTCCAGACGGCAACGAGATCGTAACGTATGCGGATGATTGCACTATCCTGGCGTCAGGTACCATCCCTGATCTGTGAGAGACTGAACTGCTATTTAACTGATCTTACAACCTTTTTCCAAGCGAGGAAGATGCAGATTTCCGCCACAAAATCTACAGCCACTCTGTTCACCACATGGAAAGCGCAGTTTGGAAGAAAATTTAATTTCGTGGTCGACGGTAGGAGAATTCCGACCACAAACTGCCCCAAAATTTTAGGGGTCACATTCGACACTACTTTTAAGACGTGCGCGCACGCCACAGCCTTGTTGACCACATATAACGCGATATGCCGCTCCAGTTTTGTCTCGGGATTATGTGATACGAATTGGAAAAAGATTCAAACCTGTCAGAATGCCGCCCTGAAAACAGCAACAGGGTGCCTCCTCAAGTCTTCAGTGGACCATCTACATGAGAAGGCAAAGATTCTTCCAGTAAAGCAACACAAAGATATGCTTTCGTTGTAGTTCTTGTTTGGGTGTTACCATGAAATCCATCCCAATCGCCATTTGCTGGCTAGGCCCGACACATTCAGGCACATCAGGAAGTATATTCATGCTCTAGAGAGGGAGGTCCAACAATATAGGAGAGAACCCCTGGATCAACAGGCATATCAAGCAGGTTTAAATAGTATTCACACGGATGTAGTTGCTAAGGCCATAAGCAAATATAGTCCAGTAGGGAGTCCTTATAGGCGACCAGAAGGGAGTATTTATAGACGACGAGAAGCGAGTCGTTATAGACGATCAGAAGGGAGTGTTTATAGGCGACTAGAAGGGAGTTTTTTCAGACGACCAGATGGGAGGCTTTACAGGCGACCAGAAGGGAGTCTTTATAGCGACAAGAAGGTAGTCTTTATAGACCATCAGAAGAGAGCCTTTATTGAGTCGGAATTGAGTTTTTATAGACGTCCAGAAGGGAATCTTAATAGACGAGCAAAGGGAACCTTTTATACGGATGACCAGAAAAGAATCTTTACGGACGATCGGAAAGGAATCTTTTAGGACGAACATAAAGGAAACTTTACGGGCGACCAGTAGGGAATATTTATAGTCGGAGTTTTTATAGACTACCAAAAGGTAGTCTTTATGGATGAATAGAAGGTAGTCTTTTTAGACGATCTGAGTGAAGGTTTTGTAGACGACTAAAGGGGAGCTTTGATAACCACGACCAGAAGGAAGTCTTTAGAGTCGGAGAAGATTGTATTTTTCTTGCTTTCTTCTTATAGTAAGTTATTATTTTCTTTCGGGGTTATTAACTTGAGGCCTCAAACAAAATTTTAGTCATTTTTATGGGTGACTATTTTGCTCGAAAGTTGGGTGTTACATGTAGTTTTTCAGTGGCATCACCTAAAGTTCAGTGTATTTAGGAGATGAAAAAGGAAGCAAGATAAATCCTCGTGCCTGTCCTAAGTATATTTGATCCTCATTCGAACCATTGTAAAAGCAGTATGATACTACATATGGCGCCCAACGTGAGGACCGTACATTGATTCAAAAAGCTTTATGACAATGAACAAAAATTATACAAGTCCAAAAGTTTTAATGATAATTAAGCTCTATAGCGTGATATTGTTTGGTATTTCTTGTGTATTTTAGCCATTTATAACCTCATGTATTGTTGTATTACACTGTGCAACATTTTTAAGGTGATCTTGTGCAAACAATTCGAACTGAGGATTTTTTGAAAGTACAGACCCAAACGACAAGAAACCCTAGTTGGTTTTTGTTGTGTCAGATCCAGCTCGAATTTTATGACCCCATCTAAACATGGTTCAATATTGAGTTTTTAAAGAAATTCGGGGCTATATCTCTGAAACCAATGCAAATCTTCTTCTGACAACAGAAACAAATTTGTAGGTAAGGACAAGAATAAAATATTTGGAGAAATAACGAACTCGAAAAACTACATTTATTGCCTCATATTTCAAAATATATGCAAAAAATCGACAATTTTTATACATTTCTCACCGTATCTCCAAAACCGTTAATTTTTTGTTAATATTTTCTTTTGGAAAAATATTCCCTGGAATTATTTTTGTACTTTTTGTTCGGCTTTAGGTCCTCTTTTCAATAAAACAAAATTCTATTTGCTTTTATTTACTCTGTTTATTTCCAATATTTCGGACGTCTTCGACGACCATCATCAGGGATCTTTTTTGATTAACATAAAAACAAGAATATTAATTATATAAATTAATAACAAAATTACAAAACAATATTTACTTTTTGGTTTTTATTCAACTAACAACAACTTTCATCCTATGTGACTGGTGGTGTTGAACTGAAGTTTTTCTCATTTTTCTGATGTTTTTGGATGACGTTTCGATAAATTTGTGCACAGTGTTCTGTGTCTGACTTATAGTTTATTCTTTTTTCTGTGGGCGTATTTATTATATGGAGCATTTCCAATATATATCGACGTTTATAATTGTCCTCCTGAGTCAAGATTTTGACGTCCTTAAAATTTGGAGTGTGTCCTGTTTTGGAACAATGTGCTGCCAAAGCAGTTTTTTGTTCAAGTGGTTTGTTTTTGGCCTTTTGATCAGACTTGTGGCCACTGAGTCTGGTTTTTAATTTAGATTTTGTTGTGCCAACATATACCATTTGGCATATGTTGGACTTGTCTCCATCACATTCTATCTTGTACACTAAATTAGATTTTTCATCGTTTGATATTTTTGATTTTGTGTTGTTGAAAAACAGAACGTTTGAAATCAACAGCAACTTTCCTAACAAAATGCAAGGAAACAGGTACAATACCAAGCTTTATTTTGAATACAACAAAACACACTAACAACATATTTAAAACTAACAACACAATACCAACACATGTTAGAATTAAACTAAACACACACTTATACAACTTTCACATGAAAATCCTAAAACTTCTAATACATTGTAAACACAAACAACTACACAAAAACAAAAAGGCATTAACTGATACGATGAACAGACTCACAAGCAGCGTGACCGTTGTGCCACTAAAGTATCAATTTTGCCACTTTTTTCGGCGTTGATACTTCTGTGACACTTTTTTATTTTGATACCAAATGTGCTACTTTTTCAAATTTTGTGCCACTTTTTTATGCCTTGTGCCACTATTTTTAAATTAAATACGTTGTAATAAAAACTCTCTACTAAAATCACTAAGAGCAGTAGAAAAATCGTCCAACTACACGGTTTTGAACGAAAATGTTTGGTAATGGTAGTTAGACAGTTTGAACCGCATAACGGCTACACTCAAGAATCTTTTTTCTTATCAAGTGAAGATATTTGCAATGAGAATTTCTACGGATAATGCGTTTTGGACATGTATATCGTATCTTGATAGTCAATTTTTGTTATGCCTTACTTTAAGACAAGTAAGGAATAAAGTTCGCATTACCAGGGATTTGTTATTATATCTCATCTAACATTTCGAGTTACCGACAAAAATCGATATAATTAAAATGTTTATAATTTTGGTAATTAAAGAAATTTTAGGGTAAGCTAACAACCAAAATAATGTTGTCACTAATTCCTACCGATAACAACAGTGTTGTCAACCTTTATTGACAGTTTTCATTCATAATTTTGTGTTTTAATTTTAACAAATTTTGCCGGAAATTGAAAAATGAGTTACAGAATTCCACTACTGATGGGTTGATTTGAATTTACTGTCAAATTTTCCTTGGTTTTGGTGTATCTTTTTTTACTTTCACTTTTAAGAGGAACGCGAAGTTCTTCCTAAGTTATTCATATTTTAATAATAAAAAAGTGTGTTACTTTTTGTGCCACTTTTTCGAAAGACATGTGCCACTTTTTTGCAGAAATGATACTTTTTGTGACACTTTTTGAAATTTTCCAGCGGTCACGCTGCTCACAAGTCTATTAGAAAGAGACGATTTGGACACGCTCGTGGAGAGCGAAAATATCATCAACAATACTCAGAGCACAAAACAAAAGACAACTCACATAAAAAAGCTACATGCATTAAAACAGCAACAACAGTGTGAGCTCAATATACAACAAAATAAAGAGTGGTTTATAAATACAACAGAAACAGACATACCATCCAATGTGGAGTGGTTATTATCTCTTGGCCCAAAATTCTCTCTCCCAACAACGAAGACAACTTTTCCGTTGTTCAACATAATAGCAGAGGGAGAGGACTGTATTCAGTCGTTAGAAAATCGGGAAGAGCAAGAAAATGCTAGAATTAATTTAGTTAATCTCATAAATGAACAAATGAGAAATATGAAATTGGGAAAAAGAGATCGGTTTGTGTTGGACACAGTACGCCAAACAACAACATTTTTAAAAGCAAATAATCATATTTTAATACTAAACGCAGATAAAGGGGGTAAGACGGTGGTAATGTTAAAATCTGACTATGAAACAAAAATGAACAGAATACTGATGGATATTTGCACATATAAACGACTGCGAAGAGATCCGACTACTGGTCTACAGGAAAAAAACAACAAGTTAGTTATGAAGATGTTTGATTTGAAATTAATCAATGAAGTGGATAAAAACAGATTGATAAATAAAACAGCGGTAGCGCCTAGAATATACGGCCTGCCAAAGATCCACAAGGAGGGAACTCCTCTACGTCCAATTTGTTCTAGCTTAAAGTCGCCAACGTATGAACTATCCAAGTATTTATCTTCCATTTTAAAATCTTTAACCCAAGAATCTGTATATAATATCAAAGATGCAGAAGAATTCAAAGGCAAAGTTAACAAGCAGCACATAGATGAGGATGAAATATTGATATCCTTCGATGTAATATCATTATTTCCAAGCGTACCGGTCAACTTGGCATTAAATATAATTAAAAACAAATGGATACACATTGAAAAACATACTAATATTCCTTTGAACCTTTTTATCGAAAGTTTAACACTCTGCATTAAAGATTCGAGGTACTTCATATACAAAGACAAAGTTTATGAACAGCAAAAGGGAATGCCTATGGGGTCGCCGATTTCACCAATTGTAGCGGACATTGTAATGGAAGAACTTCTCAATGAAACAATGGAAACATTAAAGGAAAAGCCAAGATTATTAACAAAATACGTTGATGATATTTTCTGTATTATTAAGAAAGACCAGGTGGAAAATACATTAGCAGCCTTAAATAACTTCAACAAGCAAATCAAATTCACAATAGAATGTGAAACAAACAAACAGTTACCATACCTAGACGCAGTAGTACAGAGACATGGAAAACGTCTTCTTGTAGATTGGTATCAAAAACCTACGTCCTCGGGAAGAATCATTAATTTTAACTCAAAACATCCAAGAAGAATAAGGATAAATACGGCCACAAACTTTATAAACAGAGTTTTCAATATTAGTGATCATACATTTCATGCCAAAAATGAGAAAAAGATTCGGAAAATTCTACAAATGAATGATTTCCCAATACATACCATTAATCAACTAATAAAACAATCAAAAACAAAAAAGCCTGACAAAATAGAAAGAGAGGCAAAAACATACAAAAGAGCCACATATGTGCGTGGATTTTCAGAACGTTTTTCCAGGTCCAATTTGTACAACAAAGAACAGTACCAAATAGCTTTAAAAAGTACTAACACGAACAATAAGTTTTTCAACAACACAAAATCAAAAATATCAAACGATGAAAAATCTAATTTAGTGTACAAGATAGAATGTGATGGAGACAAGTCCAACATATGCCAAATGGTATATGTTGGCACAACAAAATCTAAATTAAAAACCAGACTCAGTGGCCACAAGTCTGATCAAAAGGCCAAAAACAAACCACTTGAACAAAAAACTGCTTTGGCAGCACATTGTTCCAAAACAGGACACACTCCAAATTTTAAGGACGTCAAAATCTTGACTCAGGAGGACAATTATAAACGTCGATATATATTGGAAATGCTCCATATAATAAATACGCCCACAGAAAAAAGAATAAACTATAAGTCAGACACAGAACACTGTGCACAAATTTATCGAAACGTCATCCAAAAACATCAGAAAAATGAGAAAAACTTCAGTTCAACACCACCAGTCACATAGGATGAAAGTTGTTGTTAGTTGAATAAAAACCAAAAAGTAAATATTGTTTTGTAATTTTGTTATTAATTTATATAATTAATATTCTTGTTTTTATGTTAATCAAAAAAGATCCCTGATGATGGTCGTCGAAGACGTCCGAAATATTGGAAATAAACAGAGTAAATAAAAGCAAATAGAATTTTGTTTTATTGAAAAGAGGACCTAAAGCCGAACAAAAAGTACAAAAATAATAAAATGATCAAAGGTCGACAAAAACTTAATTATTCCCTGGAATGTGATACACAACTCTTCAAAACATGTCATTATTGTAAAATGTCTCTATCCCGTTGTTTTCAGTACATCCGAAATGCGAGAATAAACTGTTGGTGTGAACTGTGTTTGAAATACGTGTTGTAGAAGATATGATGCAAAATACCGCTGAAACAACATGAAGTAAGCATTTTAGAGTTTCAGAATGTTCTAAAGAATTGTTGAAAACTTTATTTGGAAGATTTTTTCAAAAGGTTACTTGGTTCAACTCCTAATAGTTTAGCCGATACTGACCTGAATTTCAGCAATTATGTACAATTTTCTATATTTTATAGATTTTAATGCCCTAGATGGAGTTTTTCTTATGTGGTTTTTTCAAAAGATAAGTTCTACTAGTTTAGGGCTACAATATTGCTAAAGACAGCAAACCCAAATTCCTATTCGTTTCTGAGATAAAGGCCTGATAAATGCAAAAAAGTGTGGATTTAGCCCGGTTTAGATGAGGCCATAAAATCCGAACTGGATCTGACAGGACAAAACCCTACTAGGGTTTTTGTAGTCTAAATATGTACTTTCAAAAAATTCATACTAGAAGTTGTTTGCATTTTCAGTGTTGCATAGTGTTATGATAGACACTCTGTTCGGACTATGCCCATACCACTGTGCTGAAATGCTCACAAAATGTCGCATACTTTACGCTGAGCGGAATTTTCAATAATATCATTGTAAAAAGTGATACTTTTGAGCATCGTCGAAGTAATAAACTGAACAACATGTATGTGGCGCCCAACGTAAGTCTTCCGCAAACTGGAGCAATGCCAGGCCAGACAGCATCACATTTTTCATCGTTCATAAAAATCACTTCTGCGTAATGTCGTGTTGTCCTGTCAATTTAGTTCCAATAACCACTTAGGTTGGCTAGCTGAAACCAAGATCGAATAAACAGCGGCCCGGATATTGAATTTCTGTTGTAGAAACTGGGAGTAATTTCAAAACAAATCCTATGAGAAGTCATTGGTAGAAAAATATATTAATTAAACCACCAGCGAAACAATCGTAGTATATTTTTTGGATGTGTGTGGACTTCGCTAGATATCACTTTTTCAATACAAAACTCCTTAGGTCATGATAGCTCAATTAATTAAATTAAATAAAACTCTGAAAAATAAAGTGTTTTCCATTTTCCCCATATGGACCTTTCATAAAAATAAAATTTAATAAAATCCTTTCCCTTTTCAGTTCTGAACTCATGCATAGCTTAGCTTTTTTCCTCAAGGATTTGATATAATATAATTGCCCTTTGTATCGCACCTAACCTCACAAAAGTCATACAAACATTTTGCAATTATTTTTCGTTTTGCTAACCATCTTTAAGAGGTTGTATGCATGTTCTTTATTATTTCAAATTTCGTGTGTAATGTTTCTTTAGATGTTGTTTTTAAATAATTCTTTTTTTGTAATTTTTTCGTCTTTGATGACATTGCAGAGTTTTTTGTTAAAAACTAAAAACAAAAATAATAACAATAAAATGCAAACTAAAAAGCAATTAAATAATTTCCTATAACAAATACAACACTTTTGAGAATAAATTTCTTATTTCTTTTTTTTAACATAATTCGTTACTATTATGCGAAAGCTTTCGTTCTGTTGCTGCAGTTTCCGTTTCCGTATTATATTTATGTAGTTAAGCCATGGTGCCATGGTGTTATCACACGTTTACATTGCATGTACAGATGTATGTCTCCGAGGCGTATAAAAAAAATAATAGTTGTAATTGTAGTAGTAGTTGTTGTTATTTTACTATATATTAGTTAGAATTTATAGTTTACTTTTTTTATTTTTTTTTTTTTTCTTCAAACATATATATATTTTTCCTTTATATTGTTGTGTTTTATACAGAGAGGTGGAGTAGTTTTTGTTGTTGTTATTATTAGTGATTCGTGGAGATCGTGGTCGAAGGAAGCCGTAGTTATTCCGTGCGAATAGAATGCAAATTTATGCCTTGGATTCGGATTCAGTAGCCTGGGATGTGGCATCACTGCCCGATTTGCCATCATCAACATTGCCGCAGACACAGCATGGGCATTTCTCCTTCAAGGCAATGCGATATTTAGGATGGCTGCAAATAGAGAGAATGAGAGAGGAAAAATTATGTAAGTATTTTTGAATGAATAAAATAAATAAATGCCCTGACGTCTGTATGGTGAAATATATAGGTCGAGGTTTAGAATTTCAGGCCAAGCTAGATCAAATTTATCAGTAACGGTTAACCTCTATGGCAAAATGTTGTCTACTGTTCTTTTTCTCAAAGGCGATTCGTAAGCAGATTCGTTTGAATTACCAGCAAATTCCTTCATTAATATTTTTAAAATTATTAAAAAATATTTTTTTTAATTAAAAAAAATACTTTTTTGATATTTTAAAATAAGTTTTTTAATTTAAATCATAATTTTAAATAAATTTAAAAATAATTATATATGAAAAACCTTTTTTATATTAATAATTTATATTTTTTTAATATTTTTTTAAAATATTTTTTCAAAAAATATTTTTTAAATAAAATTAAAAAATATTAAGAAAGTTAAAGGATATTAAAATACTTTAAATCTTTTTTTAGGAACATGTTGAAAATATAAAAATACTTTAAAAAATAAAAGAAAATTAAAAATATTTAAAAATTTAAAAATATAATAAATAATGATATTAAAAATAAAAATGTTAATATATATGAAACTATTTTATATTAATAATTTATAATTTTTTTAAATATTTTTTTAATTTTTCTATATTTATATTAATTTTTCAAAAAATATTTTTTAAATAAAACTAAAAATATTAAAAAAAATAACGGATATTAAAATACCTTAAAACTTTTTTAGAAACATGTTGGAAAAATTAAAATACTCAAAAAAAAAAGAAAATTACAAATATTTAAAAAATAAAAAATTTATAACAAATAATGATATTAAAAAGAAACATGTTAAAAAAATAAAATATTTAAAAAAATTAAAATAATTTTTAAACAAATTTTAAAATTTTTATGATATATTTAAAAATTTAAAAATATTTTTTAACAAAATAAAAAAAATGTTTATAGAATTAAAAATATTTTTTTAATTAAAATTTATTTTTTTATATTTAAAAATAACTAAAAATATTTTTGAAATAATTGAAATTATTTGTGAAGAAATTACAAATTATTTTAAGAATCCACGAATTTCTGATATTTACATAAACATAAAAAATATTTTATTAAATCATTAAAATATTTTATTATATATTTATTTAATAATATAGAAATATTAAAAATATTTTTGAAGATAATTGGACAAATTTGATAAAATTTAAATATTAAAAAAATATTTTAAATATTTTAAATATTTTTAATGAAAAAAAAATAATTTTAAACATATATAAAACATTGTTTATATTTTAATATTTTTTAAAATATACAAATATTTTTAAGGAAGAAAAGTTTTAATCAAAGCTTTAAAATTAAAATATTTTTATTGGATTAAGAACACTTTTTTCTTTAAATTAATTTTAATTTAAAAAAATATTTATAATAATCATCGAAATTTATATTAATTTTTAAAAATCTTAAGTATATTAAAAAAAAGAATTTTAAACAAATATAAAACATTGTTTATATTTTAAAAATATTTGGAGGGTTGGCGTTTTTTGTTTGGGATGACGACTTCTATTTTGTTTTTCAAAATAGTCAGGCTTAATCCCATAGTCGTTGTCTTAATATTTTATTAAAACAACTTTAATTTATTAGTGGGAAAAAATTGGCGATGTATACCAAGGGGTAAGGCAGGGAATACTATAGTTTCAGATCTCGCCACAGATCTTCATCAGTTCCCTTATTTCTTGTTTTTCAACAAGAAACTTTTTATACCCAAGTGTCAATTGCTAGCTCAAATAGATACGTGCGCAAAGAAACACTCTGATCGAGAATTTCTTTGGCACTACCTAAACTCTAGCAACTTCACTTGCAAACAAATCCAAATTTTTCCCACTGCTATGCGTTCGTCGATTCTCGACGAAAAAGCACATAACTAGTTTGTTGGTATTGCATACTACAGCAATAAACAACATTTTGACGGTGCCCGGTCTCACAATTAGGAGGGTTGGCGTTTTTTGTTTGGGATGACGACTTCTATTTTGTTTTTCAAAATAGTCAGGCTTAATCCCATAGTCGTTGTCTTAATATTTTATTAAAACAACTTTAATTTATTAGTGGGAAAAAATTTATGTGCTTTTTCGTCGAGAATCGACGAACGCATAGCAGTGGGAAAAATTTGGATTTGTTTGCAAGTGAAGTTGCTAGAGTTTAGGTAGTGCCAAAGAAATTCTCGATCAGAGTGTTTCTTTGCGCACGTATCTATTTGAGCTAGCAATTGACACTTGGGTATAAAAAGTTTCTTGTTGAAAAACAAGAAATAAGGGAACTGATGAAGATCTGTGGCGAGATCTGAAACTATAGTATTCCCTGCCTTACCCCTTGGTATACATCGCCAATTTTTTCCCACTAATAAATTAAAGTTGTTTTAATAAAATATTAAGACAACGACTATGGGATTAAGCCTGACTATTTTAAAAATATTTTTTAAAATATAAAAATATTTTTTAGGAAATAAAAAGCATTATTCAAAGCTTTAAAATTAAAAAAAAAAATTATTGGACTAAGAACACTTCGTGATTTTTTAATATTTTTTTTTTCAAAGTTAATTTTAATTTTTGAAAATTTTGTCTTACTTTTTTAAATATTTAATTTAAAAAAAAACTTAAATATTTTTAATAAAAAAATTATTTTAAATAAAACATTGTTCATATTTAAAAAACATTTTTTAAATTATAAAAAATATTTTTTAAAATATAAAAATATTTTTTAGGAAATAAAAGTATTATTCAAAGCTTCAAAATTAAAATATTTTTAGTGGACTTAAAACACTTTTTGAGGTCTATCAGGTCTTCGTGATATTTTTTAATATTTTCAGTAAATTATCAGAGATTTGTGGATTATTAAAAATAATTTTAAATTTCTTTAAAAAATTATTTAATTTTTCTTAAAAATATGTTCAGTTGTTAAAATATATAAAAAAAATTAAATTAAATTTTTTAATATAAAATATTTAAAAAATAAATAAAAGTTTTAGAATATAAAAAAATAAAAATATTAAATAATAATAATATTAAAAAAAATAAAATATTTAGAAAAGATTAAAATAATTAAACAAAAAATTAAAATGTTTCCAAACATAAAAAATATGTTGTATACAATTAAAATATTTTTTTATAAAAATTATTTTTTTTTAAATTAAGAATATTAAAATGAAATATTTCTAAAAAATTAAAAATAATATTAGGAATTAAAAAAAAGTAAAAATATTTTTAAGAAAATTGGAATTACTTTTTTAGAATTTTTTTTTAAGAATCCACGACCTCAAAAAGTATTCTTAGGCTTGACGGGGAGCCCCAACAGGCCTCATGAATATTTTTTAAAAGTCCATGAAAAATAAGAATGTTTTAGTTTATATTTAAAAAAATATTTGTTTTTTAATTAATTTTAATTAAAAAAAAATATTTCTAATATCCTTCGAAATTTGTCTTATTTTATTAATATTTAATTAAAAAAAAACTTAAATATTTTTAATAATAAAATAATTTTAATCAAATATAAAACATTGTTTTTATTTTAGAAATATTTTTGAAAATATAAAAATATTTTTGAAAATATAAAAATATTTTTTAAAGTATAAAAATATTTTTTAGAAAATAAAAGTATTATTCAAAGCTTTAAAACTAAAATATTTTTATTGCACTAAGAACACTTTTTGAGGTCTATCAGGACTGATTTTTTTAATATTTTCTGTAAATATCAGAGATTTGTCGATTATTAAAAACAAATTTAAATTTCTAATTAATTCTCTTTCGAGTTGAGCTGTAAGGCCTTTAGAGATACATTGAAAAATTAGGAGTCTACCGAAGTCCCACGCATCCAACCATTACACTACGTTTCACGGGTGGTAAAGCCGATCTTCAGGTGTATTAGGATGTTGTTGTTGTGGCAGACGA
Source organism: Musca autumnalis (assembly GCF_047663935.1). Lineage (NCBI taxonomy): Eukaryota > Metazoa > Arthropoda > Insecta > Diptera > Muscidae > Musca > Musca autumnalis. The sequence continues at coordinate 71,220,219 of NW_027411644.1, forward strand.
AGGCAAAGCTTGGAAACTAGTATATATATATCGCACTTCATTAGATAAATGTATATGCGAAATTATGTCAGTTAATTGAAACTCCAAACTTTTCCTATAGTCTTGCTTGGTAATCCCATTTTCAATGTTCACAAATACTACGGTAAGTTTTATTCCTACATCATTAGTAATTGCTCTTCTATATCAGAAGATTTTATTTTTGGATTTGATCATCAATTATTGTCTACTAAAGTTTTGGCAAGTTGATGGTGGCTTAGAACGCTAAGACGCCGGCAACCTTGACACTCAGTTGTCGGAGACCCAGGTTCGAATCCCAGCCTGGCTCATTCTGAAATTATTTTTTATTTTTGCCTTATTAAGGCGAAGGCCATTTATAGTGATATTTAATTAATTCTCTTTCGAGTTGAGCTGTAAGGCCTTTAATTTCTTTAAGAAATGATTTCACTTTTCTTAAAAATATGTTTAGTTTTTAAAATATATAAAAAAATAAAAATTAATTTTTTTTAATATAAAATATTTAAAAAATAAAAGAAAAATTTAGAATATAAAAAATATAAAAATATTAAAAAATAATGCTATTAAAAAATAATGTATTTAGAAAAGATTAAAATAATTAAGAAGAAAAAAAATTAAATATTTTCCAAATATCAAAAATAGGTTGTAAACAATTAAAACATTTTTTTTTAAAAAATTTTTTTTTAAATTAAAAATATTAAAATGAAATATTTCTAAAAAATTAAAAATAATTTTAGGAATTAAAAAAAAATAAAATTATTTTTAAGAAAATTGAAATTATTTTTTAAGAAATTTAATTTTTTTAAGATTCCGCGACCTCAAAAAGTATTCTTAGGGCTGACGTGGAGCTTCAACAGGCCTCAAGAATATTTTCTTTAAAAGTCCATGAGACATAAAAATATTTTAGTTAATATTTAAAAAAATATTTTTTTTCAAAATTATTTTTAATTATTTCTAATATTCTTCGAAATTTGTCTTAATTTTTCTTAAATATTTAATTTTTAAACAACATAAATATATTAATTAAAAAATTAATTTTAAAACAAAACAAAAGTTTAAATTTAAATTACTTTAAAAAATGATTTCATTTTCTTAAAAATATTTTTAGTTTTTTTAAATATATAAAAAAATTTTAAATTTAATTTTTTTAGAAATATTTAATTTTTTTTAATTATTTTATTTCATCTAAAAGTAATTATATTATTTAAATTTTTTTTTTTTTTTTGAATACGAAAATATTTTTATTTATTTTACAAAAAATTTAAAAAAAAAATTTAATTTGTTTAAAAAATATTTTTGATTTTCCCAAAAATATGTTTAACAGTAAATACAAAAAATATTTTTTTTCAAAAATATTTTAAATTTTTTTTAATATTTCTAATTTTCTTTTAATTTTTAAATATTTTTATTTTTTAACATATTTTAAAAATTATTTTTTATTTTTTAAATATTTGTAGTTTTATTTAAAAAATATTCTTAATTTTATGTAAAATATATTTTTTTAAATATTTTAATTCGAGTCGTCATAAAAATGAACTCGAGTCGTCATAAACTTGGGGATGAGTTCTTTGTTTCAACACAAAGAACTAAGAGGACTGATGAGTACAAGTGGCGTTGGACGAAATAGTGGTCTCTGCCTTTCCCTCAAGTAAATCAATTTTAACTACCGCCATTTTAAAAAACTTGTTGTTTTTTTAATTTTAAAACAATAAATATGAGATTAAGCTGGGTTTACTATAAAAATAATAAACACACATCTCAACAAAACTGCCAAAGTGAATCTAAAAAAAAGAATTTTAATAAACTTCAAAAATATTTTTAAAAAATATTTTACATTTTCCAGAATGTATTTTTAATCTGTTTAAATGTTTAAAAGAAATTTTTAATATTTTTTAAAAAATATTTTCAATTTTTTCAAAAATATTTTTTATATACTTTTATTGTTTTTTTTTCTCAATTTTTTGAGAAGTATTTGATTTTTTAAATATTTTAAACCAATTATTAAAATTTGTTTTATATTGTAAAAATATTTTTGTAAGAGTATTTTAGTTATATTTTTAAGATTTAAATTTTTAATCCGTTTAAATTTTTAAAAGAAATTTTTAATATTTTTTAAAAAAATATTTTCAATTTTTTCCAAAATATTTTTATATATTGTTTTTTTTCTCAATTTTTTGAGAAGTATTTGATTTTTTTTAAATATGTTAATCTAATTATTAAAATTTGTTTTATATTGTAAAAATAGTTTTGTAAGAGTATTTTAGTTCTATTTTTAAGATTTAAATATATATATTTTTAAGAATTAAAAATATTTTTTTAAGAATTAAAATATTTTTCAAAACTTAAAAATAAGATTAATTTGAATTTAAATTTGTATAAAAAAATTTAAATATTTTTAAGAATATATAAAATTTAATATTCGTTTATTATTGTGAGGTAATTCAGCTTAATCTCAGTTTTGTTGTTTTTAAATGTTGAAAACAACAAGTTTTTTTTAAGTGGGATGCAGTTGAAGTGATGTTTATGGAGAAACTTTTAAGAAATTAAAATTTTCTAAAACTCTTATTCATTTTTTAAAAATATTTCTTATTTTTAAAAATATTTTTTTCTCTAAAAAAATATTTTTAATGAATTTGTGGCCCATACCTTCATCTTCTTGAACTCTTTAAGAATATATTTCAAATGCATCTTGGTCTGTTCTAGGCTAATTTTTCAAAACCTATCAAAGATTTTTTAAGAACCAAATTTTCTTCAACTCACCTTGTGGCATATACAATTGGATTGTAGACAGTGGCCGATTTGGCAAAGCAGGCACCCCAGATGGTGTTCAGTGGTGTCAAACCTTCATATTTGAATAGACCCAAGGTGTTGATGACTTGATATGGGGTCCAGGCCATGAACCACAGGGAAATGGTGACCAATGCAACTTTGGCCAATTTGCCCTCGGCAGACTTGTCGGCATCCTCAGAGGAGCGGAGAGATTTGACATTCATTTTCTTGGCTTGTTCACGCATGGCTTTTTCGTGAGCAGATACAGCCTGGAGGAGAAAGCGGGAGAGATTGTTATAAGATATCCTTCCAACTAAAATCTAGCCATACTTACAGCAATAATGTACCAATAAGACCAGCAGATCAAGAACAATGGTACATAATAAACGAAGATGGTATAGAAGATCAAATAGGTACGTGGATTCCAGTCACGTTCCAAATAATCAATGCCGCATGATGTTAGATTGCCCTCAGGTACATAACTGTAAATATCGGGCAATATTTATTATTTTTAGTAAATTAATTTATTTATTCTTATCCCTTTCCTTACCGGCTCCATCCCAAAACAGGTGCAAATGTCCATATGCTAGCCATGGCCCAAATGAAAATGATCTTAAATATTGCCAATTTCACGGTCATCGGTTGTCCAGCCATACCCTTCACAATGACATTATAACGATCCAAGGCAACCATGCACATGGACCATATCGAACTGCAACCAAATGCTGAACCCAATCCAGCATACACGTCACACATCAATGGTCCCCAGACCCAGGTTTCAAAATATAAATTAATACCCATAATGGGGGTATTCAAGATCATCATGCCAAAATCGGAAAGGGCCAAATTAATGACCAATAAATTTGCAGGTGTACGCAGAGATTTTGTTGTGCCGAAAATGTAGATAACAGTACCGTTACCAATCCATGCCAAAATGCCAATTGTCAGTAGATAGGCAGCCAAAATTTTACTCCAAATTGGGTCCATGGCAGGAAATTGATTCCAATAGGGATGGATTAAGTGGGCCATGTCGGGTGTTACCTGAAAAGTAAACAAAATAAATGTTTAGAGAGATGAAGTTGTTTGTTCCCCTTGAAGGATCTGCAGCTTTATATTGAAGAATATATTTTTGGAGATTAAACAGAGCTGTAAACTTGAATTTTTAAAGAGCTTTTTTTTGAGCCAGGCTCATAAACGTGGATTTTTATCAAAAGTATTATCCGGGCACCCAACAAACCTTTTTGACAAAATTTTATGAAGGGTTCATAGTGACCCAAGGTGGATTTTTAAGAATTTTTATGAAGGTTTATCTGAGGTTCCACCACCGTGGGTTTTTTAAAACAAAAATTATACAAAATTGACAGGGCCACCATCGGGGGTTTTTAAAGAAGTTTTTATAAATAATTATCAGGACCGTCTAAATGGATATTTCAAGAAAATTTTATGAAGAGTTATCAAGGCCTTCAACGTGGATTTTTTTAAAAGATTGCCATAACCACCAGCGAGAATTTGTTAAGGGTATTTTATGCATATCAATAATTATCAGGACCGTCAAAATGGGTATTTTAAGAAAATTTTATGAAAAGTTATTAGGCCTTCAACCTAGATTTTTTAAAAGATTGTCATAACCTCCAGCGAGAACTTGTCAAGGCTATTTTATGCATCTCTATCAGCGTCATCTTTCTCACTTTCTTCTTTCACTTTCAACTCCATCTTTCGCTTCACATTTACATAAATACCCACCTTATCTGTTACCGATCCATTTCCGAGGGCAGCAAAATGTGGGCCCATTGGGGGCTGTTCAGCGAATCTAAGAAAATAATGAAACACAGGAAAATAACAACAACATAAGCACTTTTTTTCACCAAAAAAAAAAAAAATAGCAACACCAGTCTACACTTCAACACACACACCTTTCCATTTTAGATGATCTTTTTGGTGTAGAGAAGACCCTTTATTTTTTTCCGGAAAAAACAAACTCTACGAAAGGTTAACTATTGACCGTCTTATAGGTTAGCAAAAAATTTTAAATCGTCACGCTTTTTAATTTACATGTGCAAAAAAGTTAGCAAATTATTTTTTCAAATAAAATCTCATATCTTTTTTTTCGCTCCACTTGTAAATTAATGTTGCTTTTCCGTAAGCCCCTTGGTTTTTCAAACAAAAAAAAACTTTGGTTGGTTGGTAAACTATCACCGGCTCTCGGACTATTCGAATCTACGTCGCGGCTATTTACCATCTGCGAGAATTTCTTGAGACCGCAACAAGCTTTATAGGTATTTTTATAGCCTTAAGAAGGTAGCTTGTCGTCACATCGACTAGTCGAAGACGACAATTAAATTAGGGCTTCTTTTATTTTTTTTCTTTGCCAATCTAAAACAACAGCAACAACAACAACATTAAGAATAGCCATATTATTCAAGGTGGCTTAAAGAAAATTTCAATACAAACATAACATAATAGTGTTGTGGCATGTGTGGACAGTCGGAGGGATGGAAAAAGTTATGCGCTCTAGTTGCATTAGAGTGGACCTAACATTTTTTCATCAAGGTGGGTAATTAAACCAAGTGCATCGACCTCACTCCCACTGACTACTGCAAATATGCTCAATAACAGCTTTGTCGCCAGCAGCCAGAGCTGGAAGAATTCCGCAACCAAAAGGACAATAGTCGTAGATATTTTAAAGACTTTTGATCTATTAAAGATTTATAGGGGAAACTAAAAAGGACAATAGTCGTGGATTTTTTAAAGACTTTTAGGAGTTACCAAAGAAGACAATAGGCTTGGATTTTTTAAAGATTTTTAGGAGTTACCAAAAAGGAAAATAGGCGTGGATTTTTTAAAGATTTTTAGGAGCAACCAAAGAAGACAATAGGGGTGGATTTTTTATAGATTTTTAGGAGCAACCAAAGAAGACAATAGGGGTGGATTTTTAAAGATTTTTAGGAGCAACCAAAGAAGACAATAGGCTTGGATTTTTTAAAGATTTTTAAGAGCAACCAAAGAAGACAATGGCGTGGATTTTTTTTAAAGATTTTTAGGAGCAACCAAAGGAGACAATAGGCGTGGATTTTTTAAAGATTTTTAGGAGCAACCAAAGAAGACAATAGGCGTGGATTTTTTAAAGATTTTTAGGAGCAACCAAAGAAGACAATAGGCGTGGATTTTTTAAATATTTTTAGGAGCAACCAAAGAAGACAATAGGCGTGGATTTTTTAAAGATTTTTAGGAGCAACCAAAGAAGACAATAGGCGTGGATTTTTTAAAGATTTTTAGGAATTACCAAAGAAGACAATAGGCGTGGATTTTTTAAAGATTTTTAGGAATTACCAAAGAAGACAATAGGCGTGGATTTTTTAAAGATTTTTAAGAATTACCAAAGAAGACAATAGGCGTGGATTTTTTAAAGATTTTTAGGAGCAACCAAATAAGACAATAGGCGTGGATTTTTTAAAGATTTTTAGGAATTACCAAAGAAGACAATAGGCTTGGATTTTTTAAAGATTTTTAGGAGCAACCAAAGGAGACAATAGGCGTGGATTTTTTAAAGATTTTTAGGAGCAACCAAAGAATACAATAGGTGTGGATTTTTTAAAGATTTTTAGGAGCAACCAAAGAAGACAATAGGCGTGGATTTTTTAAAGATTTTTATCAGCAAACAAAGAAGACAATAGGCGTTGATTTTTTAAAGATTTTTATCAGCAAACAAAGAAGACAATAGGCGTTGATTTTTTAAAGATTTTTATCAGCAAACAAAGAAGACAATAGGCGTGGATTTTTTAAAGATTTTTATCAGCAAACAAAGAAGACAATAGGCGTGGATTTTTTAAAGATTTTTAGGAGCAACCAAAGAAGACAATAGGCGTGGATTTTTTAAAGATTTTTATCAGCAACCAAAGAAAACAATAGGCGTTGATTTTTTAAAGATTTTTATCAGCAACCAAAGAAAACAATAGGCGTGGATTTTTTAAAGATTTTTATCAGCAACCAAAGAAAACAATAGGCGTTGATTTTTTAAAGATTTTTATCAGCAACCAAAGAAAACAATAGGCGTTGATTTTTTAAAGATTTTTATCAGCAACCAAAAAGACAATAGGCGTTGATTTTTTAAAGATTTTTAGGAGCAACCAAAGAAGACAATAGGCGTGGATTTTTTTAATGTTTTTAGGAGCAACCAAAGAAGACAATAGGCGCGGATTTTTTATCGATTTTTAGGAGTAACCAAAAATGGCAATGGGCGTGGATTTTTTAAAGATTTTTAGGAGTTACCAAAGAGGACAATAGGCGTGGATTTTTTAAAGATTTTTAGGAGCAACCAAAGAAGACAATAGGCGTGGATTTTTTAAAGATTTTTAGGAGCAACCAAAGAATACAATAGGTGTGGATTTTTAAAGATTTTTAGGAGCAACCAAAGAAGACAATAGGCGTGGATTTTTTAAAGATTTTTAGGAGCAACCAAAGAAGACAATAGGCGTGGATTTTTTAAAGATTTTTAGGAGCAACCAAAGAAGACAATAGGCGTGGATTTTTTAAAGATTTTTAGGAGCAACCAAAGAAGACAATAAGCGTGGATTTTTTAAAGATTTTTAGGAGCAACCAAAGAAGACAATAGGCGTGGATTTTTTAAAGATTTTTAGGAGCAACCAATGAAGACAATAGGCGTGGGTTTTTTAAAGATTTTTAGGAGCAACCAAAGAAGACAATAGGCGTGGATTTTTTAAAGATTTTTAGGAGCAACCAAAGAAGACAATAAGCGTGGATTTTTTAAAGATTTTTAGGAGCAACCAAAGAAGACAATAGGCGTGGATTTTTTAAAGATTTTTAGGAGCAACCAATGAAGACAATAGGCGTGGATTTTTTAAAGATTTTTAGGAGCAACCAAAGAAGACAATAGGCGTGGATTTTTTAAAGATTTTTAGGAGCAACCAAAGAAGACAATAAGCGTGGATTTTTTAAAGATTTTTAGGAGCAACCAAAGAAGACAATAGGCGTGGATTTTTTAAAGATTTTTAGGAGCAACCAAAGAAGACAATAGGCGTGGATTTTTTAAAGATTTTTAGGAGCAACCAAATAAGACAATAGGCGTGGATTTTTTAAAGATTTTTAGGAGCAACCAAAGAAGACAATAGGCGTGGATTTTTTAAAGATTTTTAGGAGCAACCAAAGAAGACAATAAGCGTGGATTTTTTAAAGATTTTTAGGAGCAACCAAAGAAGACAATAGGCGTGGATTTTTTAAAGATTTTTAGGAGCAACCAAATAAGACAATAGGCGTGGATTTTTTAAAGATTTTTAGGAGCAACCAAAGAAGACAATAGGCGTGGTTTTTTTAAAGATTTTTAGGAGCAACCAAAGAAGACAATAGGCGTGGATTTTTTAAAGATTTTTAGGAGCAACCAAAGAAGACAATAGGCGTGGATTTTTTAAAGATTTTTAGGAGCAACCAAAGAAGACAATAAGCGTGGATTTTTTAAAGATTTTTAGGAGCAATCAAGGAAGACAATAGGCGTGGATTTTTTAAAGATTTTTAGGAGCAACCAAAGAAGACAATAGGCGTGGATTTTTTAAAGATTTTTAGGAGCAACCAAAGAAGACAATAGGCGTGGATTTTTTAAAGATTTTTAGGAGCAACCAAAGAAGACAATAGGCGTGGATTTTTTAAAGATTTTTAGGAGCAACCAAATAAGACAATAGGCGTGGATTTTTTAAAGATTTTTAGGAGCAACCAAAGAAGACAATAGGCGTGGATTTTTTAAAGATTTTTAGGAGCAACCAAATAAGACAATAGGCGTGGATTTTTTAAAGATTTTTAGGAGCAACCAAAGAAGACAATAGGCGTGGATTTTTTAAAGATTTTTAGGAGCAACCAAAGAAGACAATAGGCGTGGATTTTTTAAAGATTTTTAGGAGCAACCAAAGAAGACAATAGGCGTGGATTTTTTAAAGATTTTTAGGAGCAACCAAAGAAGACAATAGGCGTGGATTTTTTAAAGATTTTCAGGAGCAACCAAAGAAGACAATAGGCGTGGATTTTTTAAAGATTTTTAGGAGCAACCAAAGAAGACAATAGGCGTGGATTTTTTAAAGATTTTTAGGAGCAACCAAAGAAGACAATAGGCGTGGATTTTTTAAAGATTTTTAGGAGCAACCAAAGAAGACAATAGGCGTGGATTTTTTAAAGATTTTTAGGAGCAACCAAAGAAGACAATAGGCGTGGATTTTTTAAAGATTTTTAGGAGCAACCAAAGAAGACAATAGGCGTGGATTTTTTAAAGATTTTTAGGAGCAACCAAAGAAGACAATAGGCGTGGATTTTTTAAAGATTTTTAGGAGCAACCAAAGAAGACAATAGGCGTGGATTTTTTAAAGATTTTTAGGAGCAACCAAAGAAGACAATAGGCGTGGATTTTTTAAAGATTTTTAGGAGCAACCAAAGAAGACAATAGGCGTGGATTTTTTAAAGATTTTTAGGAGCAACCAAAGAAGACAATAGGCGTGGATTTTTTAAAGATTTTTAGGAGCAACCAAAGAAGACAATAGGCGTGGATTTTTTAAAGATTTTTAGGAGCAACCAAAGAAGACAATAGGCGTGGATTTTTTAAAGATTTTTAGGAGCAACCAAAGAAGACAATAGGCGTGGATTTTTTAAAGATTTTTAGGAGCAACCAAAGAAGACAATAGGCGTGGATTTTTTAAAGATTTTTAGGAGCAACCAAAGAAGACAATAGGCGTGGATTTTTTAAAGATTTTTAGGAGCAACCAAAGAAGACAATAGGCGTGGATTTTTTAAAGATTTTTAGGAGCAACCAAAGAAGACAATAGGCGTGGATTTTTTAAAGATTTTTAGGAGCAACCAAAGAAGACAATAGGCGTGGATTTTTTAAAGATTTTTAGGAGCAACCAAAGAAGACAATAGGCGTGGATTTTTTAAAGATTTTTAGGAGCAACCAAAGAAGACAATAGGCGTGGATTTTTTAAAGATTTTTAGGAGCAACCAAAGAAGACAATAGGCGTGGATTTTTTAAAGATTTTTAGGAGCAACCAAAGAAGACAATAGGCGTGGATTTTTTAAAGATTTTTAGGAGCAACCAAAGAAGACAATAGGCGTGGATTTTTTAAAGATTTTTAGGAGCAACCAAAGAAGACAATAGGCGTGGATTTTTTAAAGATTTTTAGGAGCAACCAAAGAAGACAATAGGCGTGGATTTTTTAAAGATTTTTAGGAGCAACCAAAGAAGACAATAGGCGTGGATTTTTTAAAGATTTTTAGGAGCAACCAAAGAAGACAATAGGCGTGGATTTTTTAAAGATTTTTAGGAGCAACCAAAGAAGACAATAGGCGTGGATTTTTTAAAGATTTTTAGGAGCAACCAAAGAAGACAATAGGCGTGGATTTTTTAAAGATTTTTAGGAGCAACCAAAGAAGACAATAGGCGTGGATTTTTTAAAGATTTTTAGGAGCAACCAACGAAGACAATAGGCGAGGATTTTTTAAAGATTTTTAGGAGCAACCAAAGAAGACAATAGGCGTGGATTTTTTAAAGATTTTTAGGAGCAACCAAAGAAGACAATAGGCGTGGATTTTTTAAAGATTTTTAGGAGCAACCAAAGAAGACAATAGGCGTGGATTTTTTAAAGATTTTTAGGAGCAACCAAAGAAGACAATAGGCGTGGATTTTTTAAAGATTTTTAAGAGCAACCAAAGAAGACAATAGGCGTGGATTTTTTAAAGATTTTTAGGAGCAACCAAAGAAGACAATAGGCGTGGATTTTTTAAAGATTTTTAGGAGCAACCAAAGAAGACAATAGGCGTGGATTTTTTAAAGATTTTTAGGAGCAACCAAAGAAGACAATAGGCGTGGATTTTTTAAAGATTTTTAGGAGCAACCAAAGAAGACAATAGGCGTGGATTTTTTAAAGATTTTTAGGAGCAACCAAAGAAGACAATAGGCGTGGATTTTTTAAAGATTTTTAGGAGCAACCAAAGAAGACAATAGGCGTGGATTTTTTAAAGATTTTTAGGAGCAACCAAAGAAGACAATAGGCGTGGATTTTTTAAAGATTTTTAGGAGCAACCAAAGAAGACAATAGGCGTGGATTTTTTAAAGATTTTTAGGAGCAACCAAAGAAGACAATAGGCGTGGATTTTTTAAAGATTTTTAGGAGCAACCAAAGAAGACAATAGGCGTGGATTTTTTAAAGATTTTTAGGAGCAACCAAAGAAGACAATAGGCGTGGATTTTTTAAAGATTTTTAGGAGCAACCAAAGAAGACAATAGGCGTGGATTTTTTAAAGATTTTTAGGAGCAACCAAAGAAGACAATAGGCGTGGATTTTTTAAAGATTTTTAGGAGCAACCAAAGAAGACAATAGGCGTGGATTTTTTAAAGATTTTTAGGAGCAACCAAAGAAGACAATAGGCGTGGATTTTTTAAAGATTTTTAGGAGCAACCAAAGAAGACAATAGGCGTGGATTTTTTAAAGATTTTTAGGAGCAACCAAAGAAGACAATAGGCGTGGATTTTTTAAAGATTTTTAGGAGCAACCAAAGAAGACAATAGGCGTGGATTTTTTAAAGATTTTTAGGAGCAACCAAAGAAGACAATAGGCGTGGATTTTTTAAAGATTTTTAGGAGCAACCAAAGAAGACAATAGGCGTGGATTTTTTAAAGATTTTTAGGAGCAACCAAAGAAGACAATAGGCGTGGATTTTTTAAAGATTTTTAGGAGCAACCAAAGAAGACAATAGGCGTGGATTTTTTAAAGATTTTTAGGAGCAACCAAAGAAGACAATAGGCGTGGATTTTTTAAAGATTTTTAGGAGCAACCAAAGAAGACAATAGGCGTGGATTTTTTAAAGATTTTTAGGAGCAACCAAAGAAGACAATAGGCGTGGATTTTTTAAAGATTTTTAGGAGCAACCAAAGAAGACAATAGGCGTGGATTTTTTAAAGATTTTTAGGAGCAACCAAAGAAGACAATAGGCGTGGATTTTTTAAAGATTTTTAGGAGCAACCAAAGAAGACAATAGGCGTGGATTTTTTAAAGATTTTTAGGAGCAACCAAAGAAGACAATAGGCGTGGATTTTTTAAAGATTTTTAGGAGCAACCAAAGAAGACAATAGGCGTGGATTTTTTAAAGATTTTTAGGAGCAACCAAAGAAGACAATAGGCGTGGATTTTTTAAAGATTTTTAGGAGCAACCAAAGAAGACAATAGGCGTGGATTTTTTAAAGATTTTTAGGAGCAACCAAAGAAGACAATAGGCGTGGATTTTTTAAAGATTTTTAGGAGCAACCAAAGAAGACAATAGGCGTGGATTTTTTAAAGATTTTTAGGAGCAACCAAAGAAGACAATAGGCGTGGATTTTTTAAAGATTTTTAGGAGCAACCAAAGAAGACAATAGGCGTGGATTTTTTAAAGATTTTTAGGAGCAACCAAAGAAGACAATAGGCGTGGATTTTTTAAAGATTTTTAGGAGCAACCAAAGAAGACAATAGGCGTGGATTTTTTAAAGATTTTTAGGAGCAACCAAAGAAGACAATAGGCGTGGATTTTTTAAAGATTTTTAGGAGCAACCAAAGAAGACAATAGGCGTGGATTTTTTAAAGATTTTTAGGAGCAACCAAAGAAGACAATAGGCGTGGATTTTTTAAAGATTTTTAGGAGCAACCAAAGAAGACAATAGGCGTGGATTTTTTAAAGATTTTTAGGAGCAACCAAAGAAGACAATAGGCGTGGATTTTTTAAAGATTTTTAGGAGCAACCAAAGAAGACAATAGGCGTGGATTTTTTAAAGATTTTTAGGAGCAACCAAAGAAGACAATAGGCGTGGATTTTTTAAAGATTTTTAGGAGCAACCAAAGAAGACAATAGGCGTGGATTTTTTAAAGATTTTTAGGAGCAACCAAAGAAGACAATAGGCGTGGATTTTTTAAAGATTTTTAGGAGCAACCAAAGAAGACAATAGGCGTGGATTTTTTAAAGATTTTTAGGAGCAACCAAAGAAGACAATAGGCGTGGATTTTTTGAAGATTTTTAGGAGCAACCAAAGAAGACAATAGGCGTGGATTTTTTAAAGATTTTTAGGAGCAACCAAAGAAGACAATAGGCGTGGATTTTTTAAAGATTTTTAGGAGCAACCAAAGAAGACAATAGGCGTGGATTTTTTAAAGATTTTTAGGAGCAACCAAAGAAGACAATAGGCGTGGATTTTTTAAAGATTTTTAGGAGCAACCAAAGAAGACAATAGGCGTGGATTTTTTAAAGATTTTTAGGAGCAACCAAAGAAGACAATAGGCGTGGATTTTTTAAAGATTTTTAGGAGCAACCAAAGAAGACAATAGGCGTGGATTTTTTAAAGATTTTTAGGAGCAACCAAAGAAGACAATAGGCGTGGATTTTTTAAAGATTTTTAGGAGCAACCAAAGAAGACAATAGGCGTGGATTTTTTAAAGATTTTTAGGAGCAACCAAAGAAGACAATAGGCGTGGATTTTTTAAAGATTTTTAGGAGCAACCAAAGAAGACAATAGGCGTGGATTTTTTAAAGATTTTTAGGAGCAACCAAAGAAGACAATAGGCGTGGATTTTTTAAAGATTTTTAGGAGCAACCAAAGAAGACAATAGGCGTGGATTTTTTAAAGATTTTTAGGAGCAACCAAAGAAGACAATAGGCGTGGATTTTTTAAAGATTTTTAGGAGCAACCAAAGAAGACAATAGGCGTGGATTTTTTAAAGATTTTTAGGAGCAACCAAAGAAGACAATAGGCGTGGATTTTTTAAAGATTTTTAGGAGCAACCAAAGAAGACAATAGGCGTGGATTTTTTAAAGATTTTTAGGAGCAACCAAAGAAGACAATAGGCGTGGATTTTTTAAAGATTTTTAGGAGCAACCAAAGAAGACAATAGGCGTGGATTTTTTAAAGATTTTTAGGAGCAACCAAAGAAGACAATAGGCGTGGATTTTTTAAAGATTTTTAGGAGCAACCAAAGAAGACAATAGGCGTGGATTTTTTAAAGATTTTTAGGAGCAACCAAAGAAGACAATAGGCGTGGATTTTTTAAAGATTTTTAGGAGCAACCAAAGAAGACAATAGGCGTGGATTTTTTAAAGATTTTTAGGAGCAACCAAAGAAGACAATAGGCGTTGATTTTTTAAAGATTTTTAGGAGCAACCAAAGAAGACAATAGGCGTGGATTTTTTAAAGATTTTTAGGAGCAACCAAAGAAGACAATAGGCGTGGATTTTTTAAAGATTTTTAGGAGCAACCAAAGAAGACAATAGGCGTGGATTTTTTAAAGATTTTTAGGAGCAACCAAAGAAGACAATAGGCGTGGATTTTTTAAAGATTTTTAGGAGCAACCAAAGAAGACAATAGGCGTGGATTTTTTAAAGATTTTTAGGAGCAACCAAAGAAGACAATAGGCGTGGATTTTTTAAAGATTTTTAGGAGCAACCAAAGAAGACAATAGGCGTGGATTTTTTAAAGATTTTTAGGAGCAACCAAAGAAGACAATAGGCTTGGATTTTTTAAAGATTTTTAGGAGCAACCAAAGAAGACAATAGGCGTGGATTTTTTAAAGATTTTTAGGAATTACCAAAGAAGACAATAGGCGTGGATTTTTTAAAGATTTTTAGGAGCAACCAAATAAGACAATAGGCGTGGATTTTTTAAAGATTTTTAGGAATTACCAAAGAAGACAATAGGCTTGGATTTTTTAAAGATTTTTAGGAGCAACCAAAGGAGACAATAGGCGTGGATTTTTTAAAGATTTTTAGGAGCAACCAAAGAATACAATAGGTGTGGATTTTTTAAAGATTTTTAGGAGCAACCAAAGAAGACAATAGGCGTGGATTTTTTAAAGATTTTTATCAGCAACCAAAGAAGACAATAGGCGTTGATTTTTTAAAGATTTTTATCAGCAAACAAAGAAGACAATAGGCGTTGATTTTTTAAAGATTTTTATCAGCAAACAAAGAAGACAATAGGCGTGGATTTTTTAAAGATTTTTAGGAGCAACCAAAGAAGACAATAGGCGTGGATTTTTTAAAGATTTTTATCAGCAACCAAAGAAAACAATAGGCGTTGATTTTTTAAAGATTTTTATCAGCAATTAAAAAGACAATAGGCGTTGATTTTTTAAAGATTTTTAGGAGCAACCAAAGAAGACAATAGGCGCGGATTTTTTATCGATTTTTAGGAGTAACCAAAAATGGCAATGGGCGTGGATTTTTTAAAGATTTTTAGGAGTTACCAAAGAGGACAATAGGCGTGGATTTTTTAAAGATTTTTAGGAGAAACCAAAGAAGACAATAGGCGTGGATTTTTTAAAGATTTTTAGGAGCAACCAAAGAAGACAATAGGCGTGGATTTTTTAAAGATTTTTAGGAGCAACCAAAGAAGACAATAGGCGTGGATTTTTTAAAGATTTTTAGGAGCAACCAAAGAAGACAATAGGCGTGGATTTTTTAAAGATTTTTAGGAGCAACCAAAGAAGACAATAGGCGTGGATTTTTTAAAGATTTTTAGGAGCAACCAAAGAAGACAATAAGCGTGGATTTTTTAAAGATTTTTAGGAGCAACCAAAGAAGACAATAGGCGTGGATTTTTTAAAGATTTTTAGGAGCAACCAAAGAAGACAATAGGCGTGGATTTTTTAAAGATTTTTAGGAGCAACCAAAGAAGACAATAGGCGTGGATTTTTTAAAGATTTTTAGGAGCAACCAAAGAAGACAATAGGCGTGGATTTTTTAAAGATTTTTAGGAGCAACCAAAGAAGACAATAGGCGTGGATTTTTTAAAGATTTTTAGGAGCAACCAAAGAAGACAATAGGCGTGGATTTTTTAAAGATTTTTAGGAGCAACCAAAGAAGACAATAGGCGTGGATTTTTTAAAGATTTTTAGGAGCAACCAAAGAAGACAATAGGCGTGGATTTTTTAAAGATTTTTAGGAGCAACCAAAGAAGACAATAGGCGTGGATTTTTTAAAGATTTTTAGGAGCAACCAAAGAAGACAATAGGCGTGGATTTTTTAAAGATTTTTAGGAGCAACCAAAGAAGACAATAGGCGTGGATTTTTTAAAGATTTTTAGGAGCAACCAAAGAAGACAATAGGCGTGGATTTTTTAAAGATTTTTAGGAGCAACCAAAGAAGACAATAGGCGTGGATTTTTTAAAGATTTTTAGGAGCAACCAAAGAAGACAATAGGCGTGGATTTTTTAAAGATTTTTAGGAGCAACCAAAGAAGACAATAGGCGTGGATTTTTTAAAGATTTTTAGGAGCAACCAAAGAAGACAATAGGCGTGGATTTTTTAAAGATTTTTAGGAGCAACCAAAGAAGACAATAGGCGTGGATTTTTTAAAGATTTTTAGGAGCAACCAAAGAAGACAATAGGCGTGGATTTTTTAAAGATTTTTAGGAGCAACCAAAGAAGACAATAGGCGTGGATTTTTTAAAGATTTTTAGGAGCAACCAAAGAAGACAATAGGCGTGGATTTTTTAAAGATTTTTAGGAGCAACCAAAGAAGACAATAGGCGTGGATTTTTTAAAGATTTTTAGGAGCAACCAAAGAAGACAATAGGCGTGGATTTTTTAAAGATTTTTAGGAGCAACCAAAGAAGACAATAGGCGTGGATTTTTTAAAGATTTTTAGGAGCAACCAAAGAAGACAATAGGCGTGGATTTTTTAAAGATTTTTAGGAGCAACCAAAGAAGACAATAGGCGTGGATTTTTTAAAGATTTTTAGGAGCAACCAAAGAAGACAATAGGCGTGGATTTTTTAAAGATTTTTAGGAGCAACCAAAGAAGACAATAGGCGTGGATTTTTTAAAGATTTTTAGGAGCAACCAAAGAAGACAATAGGCGTGGATTTTTTAAAGATTTTTAGGAGCAACCAAAGAAGACAATAGGCGTGGATTTTTTAAAGATTTTTAGGAGACAATAGGCGTGGATTTTTTAAAGATTTTTAGGAGACAATAGGCGTGGATTTTTTAAAGATTTTTAGGAGCAACCAAAGAAGACAATAGGCGTGGATTTTTTAAAGATTTTTAGGAGCAACCAAAGAAGACAATAGGCGTGGATTTTTTAAAGATTTTTAGGAGCAACCAAAGAAGACAATAGGCGTGGATTTTTTAAAGATTTTTAGGAGCAACCAAAGAAGACAATAGGCGTGGATTTTTTAAAGATTTTTAGGAGCAACCAAAGAAGACAATAGGCGTGGATTTTTTAAAGATTTTTAGGAGCAACCAAAGAAGACAATAGGCGTGGATTTTTTAAAGATTTTTAGGAGCAACCAAAGAAGACAATAGGCGTGGATTTTTTAAAGATTTTTAGGAGCAACCAAAGAAGACAATAGGCGTGGATTTTTTAAAGATTTTTAGGAGCAACCAAAGAAGACAATAGGCGTGGATTTTTTAAAGATTTTTAGGAGCAACCAAAGAAGACAATAGGCGTGGATTTTTTAAAGATTTTTAGGAGCAACCAAAGAAGACAATAGGCGTGGATTTTTTAAAGATTTTTAGGAGCAACCAAAGAAGACAATAGGCGTGGATTTTTTAAAGATTTTTAGGAGCAACCAAAGAAGACAATAGGCGTGGATTTTTTAAAGATTTTTAGGAGCAACCAAAGAAGACAATAGGCGTGGATTTTTTAAAGATTTTTAGGAGCAACCAAAGAAGACAATAGGCGTGGATTTTTTAAAGATTTTTAGGAGCAACCAAAGAAGACAATAGGCGTGGATTTTTTAAAGATTTTTAGGAGCAACCAAAGAAGACAATAGGCGTGGATTTTTTAAAGATTTTTAGGAGCAACCAAAGAAGACAATAGGCGTGGATTTTTTAAAGATTTTTAGGAGCAACCAAAGAAGACAATAGGCGTGGATTTTTTAAAGATTTTTAGGAGCAACCAAAGAAGACAATAGGCGTGGATTTTTTAAAGATTTTTAGGAGCAACCAAAGAAGACAATAGGCGTGGATTTTTTAAAGATTTTTAGGAGCAACCAAAGAAGACAATAGGCGTGGATTTTTTAAAGATTTTTAGGAGCAACCAAAGAAGACAATAGGCGTGGATTTTTTAAAGATTTTTAGGAGCAACCAAAGAAGACAATAGGCGTGGATTTTTTAAAGATTTTTAGGAGCAACCAAAGAAGACAATAGGCGTGGATTTTTTAAAGATTTTTAGGAGCAACCAAAGAAGACAATAGGCGTGGATTTTTTAAAGATTTTTAGGAGCAACCAAAGAAGACAATAGGCGTGGATTTTTTAAAGATTTTTAGGAGACAATAGGCGTGGATTTTTTAAAGATTTTTAGGAGACAATAGGCGTGGATTTTTTAAAGATTTTTAGGAGCAACCAAAGAAGACAATAGGCGTGGATTTTTTAAAGATTTTTAGGAGCAACCAAAGAAGACAATAGGCGTGGATTTTTTAAAGATTTTTAGGAGCAACCAAAGAAGACAATAGGCGTGGATTTTTTAAAGATTTTTAGGAGCAACCAAAGAAGACAATAGGCGTGGATTTTTTAAAGATTTTTAGGAGCAACCAAAGAAGACAATAGGCGTGGATTTTTTAAAGATTTTTAGGAGCAACCAAAGAAGACAATAGGCGTGGATTTTTTAAAGATTTTTAGGAGCAACCAAAGAAGACAATAGGCGTGGATTTTTTAAAGATTTTTAGGAGCAACCAAAGAAGACAATAGGCGTGGATTTTTTAAAGATTTTTAGGAGCAACCAAAGAAGACAATAGGCGTGGATTTTTTAAAGATTTTTAGGAGCAACCAAAGAAGACAATAGGCGTGGATTTTTTAAAGATTTTTAGGAGCAACCAAAGAAGACAATAGGCGTGGATTTTTTAAAGATTTTTAGGAGCAACCAAAGAAGACAATAGGCGTGGATTTTTTAAAGATTTTTTCACCCTCCGAACTTCCACCCTGCGAAGCACCCCATTCCGAACTTCCGAACTTCCAAACTCCGAACCATCACACAAATCGATGTTTCTCGATTTTACACTTAGCCTAAACTATTTGAGAGTATATTTTTATTTTATTTAATTCTATTTTATTTCACTTCATTTTATTTTATTTTGTTTTCTTTTATTTTATTTTATTTTATTTTATTTTATTTTATTTTATTTTATTTTATTTTATTTTATTTTATTTTATTTTATTTTATTTTATTTTATTTTATTTTATTTTATTTTATTTTATTTTATTTTATTTTATTTTATTTTATTTTAATTTAATTTAATTTTTAGGAGCAACCAAAGAAGACAATAGGCGTGGATTTTTTAAAGATTTTTAGGAGCAACCAAAGAAGACAATAGGCGTGGATTTTTTAAAGATTTTTAGGAGCAACCAAAGAAGACAATAGGCGTGGATTTTTTAAAGATTTTTAGGAGCAACCAAAGAAGACAATAGGCGTGGATTTTTTAAAGATTTTTAGGAGCAACCAAAGAAGACAATAGGCGTGGATTTTTTAAAGATTTTTAGGAGCAACCAAAGAAGACAATAGGCGTGGATTTTTTAAAGATTTTTAGGAGACAATAGGCGTGGATTTTTTAAAGATTTTTAGGAGCAACCAAAGAAGACAATAGGCGTGGATTTTTTAAAGATTTTTAGGAGCAACCAAAGAAGACAATAGGCGTGGATTTTTTAAAGATTTTTAGGAGCAACCAAAGAAGACAATAGGCGTGGATTTTTTAAAGATTTTTAGGAGCAACCAAAGAAGACAATAGGCGTGGATTTTTTAAAGATTTTTAGGAGCAACCAAAGAAGACAATAGGCGTGGATTTTTTAAAGATTTTTAGGAGCAACCAAAGAAGACAATAGGCGTGGATTTTTTAAAGATTTTTAGGAGCAACCAAAGAAGACAATAGGCGTGGATTTTTTAAAGATTTTTAGGAGCAACCAAAGAAGACAATAGGCGTGGATTTTTTAAAGATTTTTAGGAGCAACCAAAGAAGACAATAGGCGTGGATTTTTTAAAGATTTTTAGGAGCAACCAAAGAAGACAATAGGCGTGGATTTTTTAAAGATTTTTAGGAGCAACCAAAGAAGACAATAGGCGTGGATTTTTTAAAGATTTTTAGGAGCAACCAAAGAAGACAATAGGCGTGGATTTTTTAAAGATTTTTAGGAGCAACCAAAGAAGACAATAGGCGTGGATTTTTTAAAGATTTTTAGGAGCAACCAAAGAAGACAATAGGCGTGGATTTTTTAAAGATTTTTAGGAGCAACCAAAGAAGACAATAGGCGTGGATTTTTTAAAGATTTTTAGGAGCAACCAAAGAAGACAATAGGCGTGGATTTTTTAAAGATTTTTAGGAGCAACCAAAGAAGACAATAGGCGTGGATTTTTTAAAGATTTTTAGGAGCAACCAAAGAAGACAATAGGCGTGGATTTTTTAAAGATTTTTAGGAGCAACCAAAGAAGACAATAGGCGTGGATTTTTTAAAGATTTTTAGGAGCAACCAAAGAAGACAATAGGCGTGGATTTTTTAAAGATTTTTAGGAGCAACCAAAGAAGACAATAGGCGTGGATTTTTTAAAGATTTTTAGGAGCAACCAAAGAAGACAATAGGCGTGGATTTTTTAAAGATTTTTAGGAGCAACCAAAGAAGACAATAGGCGTGGATTTTTTAAAGATTTTTAGGAGCAACCAAAGAAGACAATAGGCGTGGATTTTTTAAAGATTTTTAGGAGCAACCAAAGAAGACAATAGGCGTGGATTTTTTAAAGATTTTTAGGAGCAACCAAAGAAGACAATAGGCGTGGATTTTTTAAAGATTTTTAGGAGCAACCAAAGAAGACAATAGGCGTGGATTTTTTAAAGATTTTTAGGAGCAACCAAAGAAGACAATAGGCGTGGATTTTTTAAAGATTTTTAGGAGCAACCAAAGAAGACAATAGGCGTGGATTTTTTAAAGATTTTTAGGAGCAACCAAAGAAGACAATAGGCGTGGATTTTTTAAAGATTTTTAGGAGCAACCAAAGAAGACAATAGGCGTGGATTTTTTAAAGATTTTTAGGAGCAACCAAAGAAGACAATAGGCGTGGATTTTTTAAAGATTTTTAGGAGCAACCAAAGAAGACAATAGGCGTGGATTTTTTAAAGATTTTTAGGAGCAACCAAAGAAGACAATAGGCGTGGATTTTTTAAAGATTTTTAGGAGACAATAGGCGTGGATTTTTTAAAGATTTTTAGGAGACAATAGGCGTGGATTTTTTAAAGATTTTTAGGAGCAACCAAAGAAGACAATAGGCGTGGATTTTTTAAAGATTTTTAGGAGCAACCAAAGAAGACAATAGGCGTGGATTTTTTAAAGATTTTTAGGAGCAACCAAAGACGACAATAGGCGTGGATTTTTTAAAGATTTTTAGGAGCAACCAAAGAAGACAATAGGCGTGGATTTTTTAAAGATTTTTAGGAGCAACCAAAGAAGACAATAGGCGTGGATTTTTTAAAGATTTTTAGGAGCAACCAAAGAAGACAATAGGCGTGGATTTTTTAAAGATTTTTAGGAGCAACCAAAGAAGACAATAGGCGTGGATTTTTTAAAGATTTTTAGGAGCAACCAAAGAAGACAATAGGCGTGGATTTTTTAAAGATTTTTAGGAGCAACCAAAGAAGACAATAGGCGTGGATTTTTTAAAGATTTTTAGGAGCAACCAAAGAAGACAATAGGCGTGGATTTTTTAAAGATTTTTAGGAGCAACCAAAGAAGACAATAGGCGTGGATTTTTTAAAGATTTTTAGGAGCAACCAAAGAAGACAATAGGCGTGGATTTTTTAAAGATTTTTAGGAGCAACCAAAGAAGACAATAGGCGTGGATTTTTTAAAGATTTTTAGGAGCAACCAAAGAAGACAATAGGCGTGGATTTTTTAAAGATTTTTAGGAGCAACCAAAGAAGACAATAGGCGTGGATTTTTTAAAGATTTTTAGGAGCAACCAAAGAAGACAATAGGCGTGGATTTTTTAAAGATTTTTAGGAGCAACCAAAGAAGACAATAGGCGTGGATTTTTTAAAGATTTTTAGGAGCAACCAAAGAAGACAATAGGCGTGGATTTTTTAAAGATTTTTAGGAGCAACCAAAGAAGACAATAGGCGTGGATTTTTTAAAGATTTTTAGGAGCAACCAAAGAAGACAATAGGCGTGGATTTTTTAAAGATTTTTAGGAGCAACCAAAGAAGACAATAGGCGTGGATTTTTTAAAGATTTTTTCACCCTCCGAACTTCCACCCTGCGAAGCACCCCATTCCGAACTTCCGAACTTCCAAACTCCGAACCATCACACAAATCGATGTTTCTCGATTTTACACTTAGCCTAAACTATTTGAGAGTATATTTTTATTTTATTTAATTCTATTTTATTTCACTTCATTTTATTTTATTTTGTTTTCTTTTATTTTATTTTATTTTATTTTATTTTATTTTATTTTATTTTATTTTATTTTATTTTATTTTATTTTATTTTATTTTATTTTATTTTATTTTATTTTATTTTATTTTATTTTATTTTATTTTATTTTATTTTAATTTAATTTAATTTTTAGGAGCAACCAAAGAAGACAATAGGCGTGGATTTTTTAAAGATTTTTAGGAGCAACCAAAGAAGACAATAGGCGTGGATTTTTTAAAGATTTTTAGGAGCAACCAAAGAAGACAATAGGCGTGGATTTTTTAAAGATTTTTAGGAGCAACCAAAGAAGACAATAGGCGTGGATTTTTTAAAGATTTTTAGGAGCAACCAAAGAAGACAATAGGCGTGGATTTTTTAAAGATTTTTAGGAGCAACCAAAGAAGACAATAGGCGTGGATTTTTTAAAGATTTTTAGGAGACAATAGGCGTGGATTTTTTAAAGATTTTTAGGAGCAACCAAAGAAGACAATAGGCGTGGATTTTTTAAAGATTTTTAGGAGCAACCAAAGAAGACAATAGGCGTGGATTTTTTAAAGATTTTTAGGAGACAATAGGCGTGGATTTTTTAAAGATTTTTAGGAGACAATAGGCGTGGATTTTTTAAAGATTTTTAGGAGCAACCAAAGAAGACAATAGGCGTGGATTTTTTAAAGATTTTTAGGAGCAACCAAAGAAGACAATAGGCGTGGATTTTTTAAAGATTTTTAGGAGCAACCAAAGAAGACAATAGGCGTGGATTTTTTAAAGATTTTTAGGAGCAACCAAAGAAGACAATAGGCGTGGATTTTTTAAAGATTTTTAGGAGCAACCAAAGAAGACAATAGGCGTGGATTTTTTAAAGATTTTTAGGAGCAACCAAAGAAGACAATAGGCGTGGATTTTTTAAAGATTTTTAGGAGCAACCAAAGAAGACAATAGGCGTGGATTTTTTAAAGATTTTTTCACCCTCCGAACTTCCACCCTGCGAAGCACCCCATTCCGAACTTCCGAACTTCCAAACTCCGAACCATCACACAAATCGATGTTTCTCGATTTTACACTTAGCCTAAACTATTTGAGAGTATATTTTTATTTTATTTAATTCTATTTTATTTCACTTCATTTTATTTTATTTTGTTTTCTTTTATTTTATTTTATTTTATTTTATTTTATTTTATTTTATTTTATTTTATTTTATTTTATTTTATTTTATTTTATTTTATTTTATTTTATTTTATTTTATTTTATTTTATTTTATTTTATTTTATTTTATTTTATTTTATTTTATTTTATTTTATTTTATTTTATTTTATTTTATTTTATTTTATTTTATTTTATTTTATTTTATTTTATTTTATTTTATTTTATTTTATTTTATTTTATTTTATTTTATTTTATTTTATTTTATTTTATTTTATTTTATTTTATTTTATTTTATTTTATTTTATTTTATTTTATTTTATTTTATTTTATTTTATTTTATTTTATTTTATTTTATTTTATTTTATTTTATTTTATTTTATTTTATTTTATTTTATTTTATTTTATTTTAATTTAATTTAATTTAATTTAATTTAATTTAATTTTATTTTATTTTATTTTATTTTATTTTATTTTTTATTTCATTTTATTTTACTTTCAATAGATGTCAGGACTGGGTGCATCTGACGGGTTGCTCTGCACTTGTCCAAATGAGAGACTACGACAGGGGCTATGCTACGTGAATACAGTCCCCAGTGAGCCGTCATCAGACTACGAAACTCTCTCATCATCAGATTATCGCACACGCAGCATTTAACACCAGCCATTGCCGTCCCAATCCCAGAAAATTCATCTTTTTGCAATTTAATTGCAATGGACTCCGAGGTAAGATCGAGGAAATAGTGGCCTTAATGAGTCGGAAGAATGTCATGGACGCGGCGGTGCAAGAAACCAAGCTCAACAACAACTGTAGCTTACAGCGTTGTGATGGTTACAAGGTGGAGGGGGGATTAGCTTTCCTATTGGACCAGTCTAGCCAATACAGACCTATCTCGCCTGAGCCTGTCTCTAATGACCCGAACATGGAATGTATTGGGGTAGCAGTCAGGTGTGGAACTGCCGAGATAGAGTTGTTGACCATACCATCATGTCACCTGGTCTCACACATGACGTTGCCTCGCATCCCGTCATTTCCCTTGGATCAGACCATCTCCCCATAATTGTCTCCATAAGCAGACCACCCGATTTCATCACCTCTGAACGCCGCACATTCGTCAACCATGGTAAAGCTGATTGCCCGAGTTTCAGGGCGTTCACTAATCACCGCTTCAGAGACCGCCCAATTCTTCTAATGTTCGGGTAGCGGAAAGGACGTTCCGAGACATCATCACTGCTACAGCCGCTCGCCATGTACCTGCTGGTCGAATACCCGAAATAAGACCAAACTTCCCAGCAGAGGCGACGGTATTAGCAAATGAGCGTGATGAGCTTCGTCGAGCCAACCACAATGACCCCAGAGTCAGGGGGATGATCTTGCGAATACCATCAGGAACGCTAAATCATCGAAAGCGTTGGGCCCTGATGGAATCTCCATGGTTATGCTGAAGCAGCTGGATGAGCCGGGAGTGGAGTATCTCACTAAAGTTCTCAACCTTTCGCTAGCCAACCTCATTGTTCCCGAAGTTTGGAACAATACTGATGCCAGCAAAAGTGAATCGTAATCGCAAGCACCATTTTAGGGAATCGGACGAAACATACTTATATTTTTGATCGTATCGTTGGCCTAACTGCTGAGGCATAAAAACAATTTCACACGAACAACCCAGAAATTACACGGATCCAATTATCGTATACTTAAGAGTACGAATGATTCCCCTAACACTACAGAGATTGTATACCCCTAGGAAATGGGGTGTTTGGCGTGGACATGCTAACCGTTGCATCTCTGGGGCACACATATGTCACCATCTATACTCACCCCAGAAGGGACACGGAGGACTTCTCTCATATCAATGAGTACACGCTGATTCATTTTTGTCCTCCCCAGTTTCAAAAATAGATATCAAGTCGCCGATCATCAGCATGGATCCCGTAAGCAGCACAGCACTCGTCATGTAAAGTAGGTCTTGTGCTTTTGATCCCTAATAAACATTCCACCCTAATAAACACATACTAATGGGTTTGTTTACCTATCATCGAATATACCTTAGTTGATGTAAACTGTCAACATTGTTTTTTATCTTATTTTGCAATATGAATGTAAATTACGATATTTCTCTTTGTCTCACCCATAATTATAGACAAGTTGCAGGTAAATGGATTTATAATCAAATAAACATACCGGCGATTATGGAAGTCAACAACTGGCATGGAAATGTAATGGTTAAGAATTAATATTTCTATATACTATTTTACCGAATTTCTTTGAGGGAAATATACGCCTTTTTTAGTTTTAACTCTTTTCCCCTGACCTTGACATAGCTAAAAATAAATGCAGTGACCCTGAACGCTTCTTGCAGTGATAAAAATAGTTATTTACCATTTACAGATATTATTCCGCATATTCTAAGCCTATTTTCTAAATCCATTTGTTTTTCATTATTTCAGTTTTCAGTTCTAATTTGATTTTCGTTGACACAGTTGGGGATGTTCGTTGGGAAAAGACGCCAAACGTTAGTTTGTCTATTTTATTCCGCAACGCTTGGAAACCTAATTTTTAGCTTATAATAATCGATTTTGGTATTATTTGAAGATTAACTGGGACGCTAAAGATTTCTAAAACTCCCTTCCAGTACCAATTAAAAGGGCTGATGAGCACGATAACTTACGAATTGAGTGTTGACAGCAACTTTGCACAACGTAAATTTTTTTCCGAAATACATAAATTCCAATTAGGTCTATGTCGGACAACACCTTTGAGTACCTCCCTAACAAAAGTTCAAAATTTTCGCTTATGTGCAGGTTAAGTGCTATTCGATAATAGTTTTGCAAATTTTCTTGTGGTCCTCCTTATAGTGGATATAGTATTTTTCATGGGTAAGTCCATACTTCCTGGCATAATGGTCCAAAAGCTCAAAAAATCCTGCGGTGACCATCTAAACTGGCGTGGTGGGCACGATAACTATCGAAAGGAGTAATTGATATCGGTCTAACCTTTGCAAATCACAATATTTTTCTCAATCTTCATTCCAGTTCGAAGATGGACTATATCGGAGCAATGGAGCTATTCTTTGGAGCAATTCTTTTTCTCAAAAGAAAATGTTCAAAGATTTTGAAGGTTATTTCGGATAGTTGTCGCACCCTTAAAAAATCCTACGATGACCATCTAAAATGGCGTGGTAGGCACGACAACTATCGATAGGAGGGACTGACATCGGTCTAACCTGTGTTAATTGCAATATTTCCCTCAAACTTCACTCAAGTTCGAAAATGGACTACATATATCGGAGCAATGCACAGTGGCCAATTTTATAAAAAAATCCGGTCAAAACTCTAAAAATGAATGGATTTAGACCTAATCTTGGGTTCTTATGTTTTTCGGGTTGCTGGTTTCCTTTTTCATATTTTTTAACCCTCAAACGATCATTAAAGGGGCCTTTTTGGTACCTTCTCCTATAAAATATGATCGTATCAGATCAAAATATTCTACAAATTTATTCGAAATTAATTTTTACTATACGTCCTAGAATACGCCAAAACTCTACCTAAACTCCAGAAATATGCAAAATTGAGTTTTGGCAAAATTGCCATACAAACCATCATTATAGAAGAATGGCATCAAAGACAAAAATGTTCTCCGCTAAATTTCACTATAAGTCACCATAGAAATGGAATCTCTATTTGTATTACATACCAAGGAAATATCGGTATCAATTTTGGCAAAAAACCAAGAAACTAAAATAGGAGTGCAAGATTATACCATTTTTAAAGTTTGGAAATATTTGAGTTAAGATTACTTGGAATCCTTGCACTTAGCAATATGGTGTCTTTGGCAACTTTACTAACAAGAATGCGAGGAATATTTTTTTTCAAAAAATTTGGTCTATTTTTCCACAAATATTTAAATTCTCCTATAAAATGTGATCGTATCAGATCAAAATATTCTAGAAATTTGTTCGTCATACAATTTTATTATAGGTCCTAGAATACATCAAACTCTAAATCAGGGACGAGCTTCTTTGCTTAGATCTTATAGTGAGGGCGCCCACTGAGTGAGGGCGCCCACTGAGTTTTTGCATTTGCTTCTCTCACTCACGTACAGTGTAAATCAGGCCTGCTCAGACACATACAAACACATTTTGTAATTGTGTTGGTTTTGAAATACACAAATTTCAATTTTCCTTTGTCTCTCTGTATACTGTGAGAAATATCGTAACAGTTTTTTTTTTTATTTTATATTTCAAAATATAGAGTAGAATAATTATTTTATTTTGACCAAATGTGACTGTTGATGTTATAATTTGTTGCAAATCAAGTTCGTGACAAACCAAAGTGCGTTGACAAACCAAACACTCTAATTTGCCGTAAAAATTTTAGGCAAATAAAAATTCGTATTCAGTATCTTCATTCATTTTTTCAGTGTACGCATATAAATTCATAGACAAATTCGAAAACAGAACCTTCCTCATTGAATGTTCAATAGAGACTGATTTTTAATTTTGAAAATATTCAAAACAAAAACAAAAGCTCTCTTTTTAAATTGTGTGTGTGAGAAAATTGACACACACCGACAGCTCAGGTGCGCACCTTGAGCAGGCCTGGTGTAAATGAATGAAAACAAACAAAAACACAATGTGGTTGTTGCTTTTTTCACTCATACGTTCATACATGTCTTCGCTTTGGTTGTATTTCTGTGGTCGTCGCTGCTCTAAATTATCTCCCTTGTTTGACCACCTTCGCCAACCTACTTAACACCAATGTAAAGGTAATATTTTCTTCTTCCATTGGCAGGCTTTGCCGTTGGAATACCCCTACTAAAGGCCGATATAATCACAAAGAATAAAACTTTGAATTTGTCTCCACATGAGTATTTCCCCATACCGACCCCTAAATATTACCCGACTATCAACAAAATCAAGGCTTCTTCCTCTGTGGGGCCCCCATCAACCCCCAAAATTTCGTGACTATCCGATCAAAATTCCAACCTATAACGTTATTACTAAAAATGTATATATTACTGATTTTTGCGATATCTCGGTTGTTTGCCCATATACGCCAACTTACTTTGCATCAATACAAAGGAGATCATTCTTCTTCCATTGACGGGCTTTCCTTTTGGAATACTCCTACCAGATGAGGAGATATTCGCATAAGAAAAACACTTAGACTTTTCTTCACATATGCTTTTTGCTTATTCCGACTCCTAAATATTATCCGACGATCACCAAACTTAACAGGCTTCTTCCTCTGTGGGACCGGCATCAACTCCCAACAAATTCGTGACGATCCGATCAAAATTGCTACTTGTAGCGTGATTACAAAAAAATCGGAAAATGGGATTCATTACCGACTGTTGTTTGACCACCTACGACAACCTACTTTACATCGTTGTAAGGGTGATATTTTCTACTTTCCTTGCCAGGTTTTGCTTTTGATATACCCCCTAAAACGTTGACCTCTTCTCCAAATAAGTTTTTGCCCATTCCGACCCCTGAATATTATCCGACCATAATCAAAATCAATAGGCTTCTTCCTCTGTGGGACCCCCATTAAAAAAATTGAAAAATGGAATGCATTACCGACTATTGCTATATTTCCGTTATTTGGCCACCTACGCCAACCTACTTTGCAATATTGTAAAGATGGGAAGCTTTCCAACCAAAGCTGTGATATTCAATACTGTGATATTGTTTGACCACCTACGACAACCTACTTCACATAGTTGTAAATATGGGATTTTCTACTTTCTTGATCAGGCCTTGTTTTTGGAAAGTCCCCAACCAAAGTTGTGATATTCGTCATTATAATTAAAATCGCAAAAATGAAAAGTTGGGTTTTATTTGCGACTACTGTGATATATTCATTGTTTGACCACCTACGATAATTAAATTCACATCTTTAGAAAGTTGATATTTTCTACTTTCATCGTCATGTTTTGCTTTTGGAAGCTGAGATATTTACTTTGGAAAAAAACGTTGACTTTTTCTCCAAATAAGTTTTTTGCCCATTCCGACCCCTGAATATTATCCGACCATCACCAAAATCAATAGGCTTCTTCCTCTGTAGGACCCCCAAAAGTTCGTGACGATCCGATCAAAATTGCGACCTGTAGCGTGAAAAATTTGAAAAATGGGATGTATTACCGACTACTGCGATATCTCCGTTATTTGGCCACCTACGCCAACCTACTTTGCATCATTGTAAAGATGGGACTTTTTACTTTTATAGCCAGGCTTTGCTGTGATATTCGTCATTATAACTAAAATCGCAAAAATGAAAAGTTGGGTTCTATTAGCGGCTATTGCGATATCTTCGTTGTTTGACCACCTACGACAACCCTCTTCACATCGTTAGAAAGGTGATATTTTTACTTTCATTAGAAGGTTTTCCTTTTGGTATACCCCTTATGGAAGGTGAGATATTTTCTTTGGAAAAAAACGTTGACTTTTTCCCCAAATAAGTTGTTTGCCCATTTTGACCCCTAAATATTATCCGACCATCAGCTTCATCCCCTCCGGGACCCTCATCAACACCCAAAATTTGGTGACGATCCGAACAAAATTGCGACCTGTAGCGTGATGACAAGGTTTAGATGGACAGACGGACGGACGGACACACATAGCCAGATCGACTCAGCTCGTCGAGACAATCATTACATTACAAACTTTTTGGGCAAACCCAACTTAATATACCCTAGGGTATAACAAGTAAAAAAGTATCAGTCGGCTTTGCCGACAGAGATATACCCTCAGCCTGTGTGAATTGGAACATTCATCTACGGACAGATCGAATGTATTTAGAGTCTTTTCAGAATTTTGTGGCACTTTTGGGACATTTGAACTTTCCGACAAAAATGTGGATTAGGATTAAAGTTCAAAAGTTTTGCGGACGAGGGAATGGACCGATATAGTGCATTACGGAAGTGGATCTTATTTTGAGAGTCATATCTATTCGATATATATCGCGCCCACTAGTCATTTCAGTGGGTTATCGTTCACCTGTTGGACCAGTATGAAAGGAAGCATAGACTTGTCCACGGAAAACATAATATAGCTGTAAACAGGACCACAAAAAACATCATCGGTATAAATTTCCAAAAGATATCCGATCAGACCCTAAACTGCACTTGGACACAAATGTTTAACTTTTGTGTGGGACGTATCCTAAGGAGAGGACCGATATGGGTCATTTTAGAAGTTAAAATAAGTTTAGACAAAATATGACGAAGGTCAAATTTTGGACTACTCGGTTGATCAGTTCGAGAGTTATGGTAATCTCCAGATACTACATATGGTAGAGTTGGGAAATCTAGTTCCTGGAACGGATCGATCTTTCTAGTTCCTTTTCCCAAAAGAAACTAGTCCCCTTATATAGTTCCATAGTTCCGAGAGCGATATAGTTCAATGAATCTTTCTCTTTCATCTTTCTTTCTATTTCCTTCGTTCCGAGTAATTCCGAGACCGATACAGTTCAATGGATCTTTCTCTTTCGTCGTTCTTTTTATTTCCTTCGTTCCAAATAGTTCCGAGAATGAAGTAGTTGAACGAATCTTTCTCTTTCTTTTTGTTTTCATCTTTGGTGGATGTGATTTACGTTTATTTAAGAATGTGGCCGCATCTGAATGATAAAGAAACCGAACGTGAAAGATTGAAGTAAGTGTGGAATTAAATTGAGAAAATAAATTATATAAAAATGAAATGAATTATATGCACGGTTGGAACTATATGAACTAAAGGAACTATATAAATGCACGAGCCGGATATAGATCCAATAGTTCCTTGTCCGGAATAGTTCCTTCCGGAACTACACAACTCTAACATATGGTGCCATAGGGGTTTTCGGACTTTTTTCCCAGAAAGTATGGACTTGCCACTGAAAAAACTTTTACAGTCGTAATTGAGACAGCGATTGCAAGTTGCTTCAACAGAAATCAAAGTTAGTCAAGAACAGGTCTTAAAGTGAACTTATAAGAATTTTTTGTGGGAGGTACCAGAAGGAGTGAGCAAATATAGTCCATATACGAACCTGATCTATATCTGGTAGATATATTAGGATGCGTAAAGAATGGACCAAATCCGTCTCTCCCTTCAAGAGTTATCGTGCGCAAAATTGTTCCTAACATTTTTGAACTTTTGTGGGGGAGGTACCTGAAGGATTTAACCAATATGGCTTATCTTCGAACTTAAACTAAGTTTTGACAAAATATTATGAAGGCCAAATTTTGGATCGAATCGGCAGATCCGTTCGTAGTGTTTTTTAATCTTTCGGGCTATTTTCTCAGGAAGTATGGTTTTGCCCATGATGAAAATTGTACAGCCGTATGGGGGGCCGTGAATACAAGTTGTTACAACAAAAATCAAAACGATTCGAGAGCAGGTCCTAAACTGAACTTTTTCCGAAATTTTGTGTGGGAGGTACCTGAAGGAGTGGACCGATTGAGTCCATATTGGAACCTCATCTAAGTTCGGTAGAAATTTCACGATGTGCAAAGTATGGACCAAATCGGTTACTCCCTTCAAGAGTTATAGTGCGCACAAATTTTCCGAAAATTTTCGAACTTTTATGGGGGAGGTACCGGAAGAAGTGGACCGATATAACCCATCTTCAAACTTAATTGGTAAAAAACGATGGGGAAAAAAAAACTCTTCCCTTTTTATGAATATATAATGTGCAAAGCCCAACGCAATCTTACTCACAACTACTTTCATCATTTATTGTGAAAATTGACCTATAAAAAATCTACATGTAAGGACATCAATAATTAAAAAACGCGCACTTCTTTGGCGACAGTGAACATTTTAAATCCCTTTCACATAATTTTCATTACTATTACAAACCCACAAATTTAAAACCCGTTGTTTATTTTGAATATTATACTATTTTAAAAACAATTTAAATATTGAGATTTTTTTTCTAAATAGGGTCACATTGACCCGCTTTTATACTCACTTACTAAAAAGGAAACGTATATATTTTTTCATAACTACACGCAGTGGAATCCTATAAACAATATTTGACACTATTTAGTGTAAATTGATAAAATAATTTTTCGATTTTTGGCCAGGTTTTTAGGAAATTTGGCTACTGTGCAATGAAGCAATTCTTTGTCGGTACCTCCCTCAAAAGAAAATGTTCAAACATTTTGAAGTTTATTTCGGATAGTTGTCGCGCACCTTATACCTATACTTTTTTCAGTATTTTCAGTATTTTTTCACTTCCTGAAAGAAGGCCATTAAATTCTGAAAGATGTTTAACTGGTGTCATGAGGATGCACCCTGCTGTAGTCCTCATGGCTATATTCTAGCAGGTTCGAATATTCTTTCACTACGTAGCGCTTACTACTGTTCGGCTTATTGCTTTGTAAGAGGTGAACAAGGTTTCGTTGTTGAGGATCCACGTCTTCCTTCCAATCTTATCGCAAATAGTAGAGACTAGCGAGGACGACGTAAAGAAGCTATTGGACGTTATCCAAATATCTTGGTGTAGTTAGTGGTCGGAATCCAGGCATAATTAACCAATATATTCAGAGGAAGTCAGTTTTGAATGACAGCCTTGTTGTTGCTTGCTAGTGTGGCCGTTCATTTTTGTCATTCATCATGCAACCACAAAATATTTTGTGGTTGCTGGACGGTTGCACAGTTATCGATAATTGCAAAAAATCAGTCATTCAAAACTAACAATGTGTACTGTACTTTAGTCAGTCAGTAGATATTTAACCCATCAATTATGTCATCGCTACACGGATCTTCTTCGACTTCTTTTTTCCGAATTTATGACTGACGTAAACACATATTCAAATACGGCTAGAGAAAAGTCTTTTTTATGTTCTCGACCAACTGATGGTATCGCATGCCTTCGTTAGATCTATGTCTGTTCAGAGACACGACCAATTCTGATTCTAAAATCATCGCTACTATTGATAAGAGAAGGGAAATCGTTCTTTATGATTAACCGATACGATGTTTTCTGGCATTCTTGCCTGGCTTCAGTAGCGGAACCACGCTGCCAACTTTCCAGACTTCTGGTTGGCTAACAATAAATTCAGGGCACTTGTCAAGTACTCAACTCCGGGTTCTTTCAGTTTCTTAAATATTACCATCGAGATTTCGAGTCTCGGATGACATCTGTAACATTGCCTATACTAAATTGTCGTGGTACCTCCTCGTCTAAGAGGGCTCTTATACAGCGTAGCACACTCTTCTGTCACTCTGGGGATGCTCTTTAAACTGTCAGTTAAAATAATAAGCACACCTCCCCGGTTCTCTCACTCTCACGTTGTTAAAAGTAACATCGGTTTTAACATCATTCTTTCGCGAATTCGACAGTGATTTAACCATTGCCCATAATTTACTTAATCCTGTACCAATGTTGCATTGTTTCATGTGATATAGCCACTTTTTCCGAATATGCTCCACCTACTAGCCCGTTGACTTTAAGAGTAAGTTCTCTACCTCTTGGGTCTTCAGGATTCGTTTGACGAAGATTATCATGCTCATTTATTATTTTATTCGCCTCTGCTGGGAAATTTGGTATAATTTCGGGTAATCGACCTGCAGGTATGTAGCGAGGATCTGAGGGAATGGACAGCTCCCTGAAGAGGTGATTGGTAAATTATCTGAACCCTCGCCAATCAGCTTTCCCATGGTTTAGAAAAGTAATTCGTTCAGAGGATACGAAGTCGGGTAGACAATTTACGGATACGATGATAGGAAGGTAGCCTGGCCTGGCCAAGGGAAATGACGGGTTGCCAGGATACGGCATTTATCAGACCTGATGTCACAATGATGATATCTGGTGAGTTGAGGCTATCTCCAATTATTCGCGTAGGAGCGTCTTTATTCACTGTGCAAGACGTGGATCTAGCAATTTGCACGGCCAGCGCTATACCCCTCTGGTCATTACCTAGAACGGAATACCACAGCTCATGGTGGGCATTGAAGTCCCCTAGCACCAGACGGTTATTGTCCTTTAAAAGCAAACTTGTATCGGGCATATAACGCGGGATGTACACATTAACCAACCCCAGCTCGGCAGTCCGAAACGTAACTGTTACCGCCATTCATTCCATGCATGGCCCACTAGAGTCAAGCTCAAGCGAGATAGGTTTGGACAGACAGGTGTATAATATAAGCAAGGCAAGTCCTCCTCTTCCGCTTCCTGTACGATCTTTCGGCAAAACGTTATAACTATCGCAACCGTTGCAAGCTGCAGGTGACAGTGAGCTTTGTTTCTGGATTGCGTCGACCATGACCTTTCTCTGACTTTTAAGATCTACACGATTTATTTTTTTTATTTTGCCCAAACTTAGTTTAAGTTCGAAGATGGGCAATATCGGTCCACTCCTTCCACACAAAAGTTCGAAAATGTTCGGAAAATTTGTGCGTACGATAACTCTTGAAGGAAGTAACCGATTTGGTCCATACTTTGCCCATCGTAAAACGTGTACCAGACTTAGGTAATGTTTCAATGTAGACTCAATCGGCCTACTGCTTCGGGTACTTCCCACACAAAATTTCGGAAAAGTTCAGTTTAGGACCATCTCTCGAATCGCTCTGATTTTTGTTTTAGCAAATTGTATTCACTGTCCTCTATACGACGGTACATGTTTCATTAGGGGCAAGTCTATACTTCCTGAGAAAATAGCCTGAAAGTTGCAAAAAACCCCTATGACACCGTTTAAGGTGGTTGGAGCGCAAGATAAATCTAGAACGGATCTACCGATTCGGTCCAAAATTTGCCCTTAGTAATATTTTGTCCAAACATAGTTTAAGTTTGAAGATAAGCCATATCGGTCCATTCCTTCAGGTACCTCCCCCACAAAAGTTTAGAAATGTTCGGAAAATTTGTTCATACGGTAACTCTTGAAGGGAATAGCCGAATTGGTCCATACTTTACACATCCTAATATATCTACCAGATATAGGTCAGGTTCAAATATGGACTAGATTTGTCTACTCCATCCGTTACCTCCCACACAAAATTTTGGATAAGTTCACCTTAAGACCTGATATGGAATCACTTTGATTTTTGTTGAAGCAACTTGCATTCGCTGCCTCAATTACGATGGTAAATGTTTTTTTCAGGGGCAAGTCCATACTTCTTGAGCAAACATTCCGAAGGGTGTAAGACCCCCTATGGCACCATATGTAGTGGCTGGAGATCCACTTCCATAATGGTCAATGTAGATCCATTCCTTTTTCGTATCTCCTCCGCAAAACTTTTAATCTCTAATCCTAATGAACATTTTTGTCGGTTCAAATTCCCAAACATTAAAAAAAAACCTAAATACATAGGTTTTTTGGGAAAACATTTTTTTCAATATATACAGGCTGAGGGTATATCTCTGTCGGCAAAGCCGACTGATACTTTTTTACTTGTTAACCACTAAAATAAGTAGTTAAAGAGTAATCGCGACTTTTAATAACTACTTATTTAGCTAATTATTTTAGCGTTAAAATAATGGGTTAGTAAGGGGTTTTGTAATGAGTATTTTTGCTGGGTATGCCATTCATTGGTTTCAGTGACAATTTATTTTAGGAGCAGTAGGTTGTCAACCCAAGGCTCTCAGCCTTTTTGATGGGGCTGCCATCTTGGATTTAGCTTAAAGGCACAGCGAAAGCCGCTCGCTACGAGACAGACGCCGGTTTGCAATAGTGTAGTTTGTTCATCCGCCGTATCAATGTTACGTACTGCACCGTTGACTTCCCACGTTGTGGATTGCTCTTAGCTTCGGCCTTCACCTTCAACCTTACCGGCAAGGGTGGCCCTACCAGTAGCTTTGCTACCGCCGGCATCGCTATCAGGATCTTTACGCTTACTAGACCTCCCCATCGCGCTGGAGATGACAATCCATCGTGGAACAAATAAATGAAATGCATTCGACCTAATTTAGCACCAAAGAGCATATATGGGAAGCTATGACCAGGAAAGGTGTCCCCGACAAGATTTGCAACTTTATAAAAGAACAATACCACCGTTTTTAATGCAGAGTAAGACATGGCAATAAACTCTCCCCCGCTATACCAGTAAAATCTGGGGTGAAACAAATATGTGTGCTATCTTATTTACTTACTTTTACTTAGCTGGCCCATTACAGAACATTTGTTCCATAGACCGAACTAAGAAAAGATCTCCAATTCTCTCTGTTTCGTGCTTCGCTTTTTGGAATACCGCGCCTTGTCATCTCTTCATCCACTTGTTTGCGCCATCTATTCTTTGGCCTGCCAATTCTGCGTGCACCGCCATGTGGCTCGAATTTATACGCCTTTTTAGCGGGTTCATTATCGCTCATTCTTATTATATGGCGTAGCCAACGCAATCGCTGCATCCCGATACTGCTCGTGGTTCATACGACGTCGATATTCACCGTCAACGCAAAACGGTCCGTAGATCTTTCGAAGAATTTTTCTTTCAAACACGCCAAGAACTGCCTTATCTGCTTGCGCAAGTACCCAGGCTTCGGAACCATACATCAGCTCGGGTAGTATCAGTGTTTTGTAAAGCGTTATTTTTGTTTGACGAGTTGTGGCTTTGTTTTTGAACTGCTTACTTAAGCCAAAGAAGCATCTGTTGGTTAATACAATTCTTCTTTTTATTTCACAACTGATGTCGTTTACGGCGGTGCCGAGGTATACGAAGTCTTTTACTACCTCAAAATTATAGGCACCAATTTCAACAGTGGGTCCGATCTCAATGGACGCATTGCGCGTCGACACCATCAGCTTGGTCTTCTCGCAGTTTACCGCCAGACCCACTTTCGCAGATTCTCCTTCGACCTTCATAAAGGTATCGGATACTTCTTATAGTGATCGTCCCATGATGTCTATATCATCAGCATAAGCAAGTAACATGTGGCTATTGGTGTAGATTATGCCACTTCTTTTGACGTTTGCCTCTTGTATAACCTTTTCTAGCAGGATGTTGAAAAGATCACACGAAAGGCTGTCTCCTTGCCTGAAACCTCTTTTGGTACAAAACTCTTCGGAGAGGTTCTTTCCTATTTTAACTGGGATTCCAAATTCAGACATTGCTAGGAATACCTTTGAACGTAGCGGGCTGTCGAAGGCTGCTTTATAATCGACAAAAAGGTGGTAGGTGTCGATCTGCATCTCTTGGGTCTTCTCCAGGATTTGCCGCAGGGTAAATATCTGGTCAATGGTGGACTTGCCAGGTCTAAAGCTGCATTGTTATGGTCCAATTATTTCGTTGACCATGGACTTTAGTCGTTCGCACAATATCCCTGACACTATCTTGTAGGCGATAGGGAGAAGACTAAATTTGGAGCATAAAGTCGTATCTCCTTTCTTATGGACGGGATACAGGATGTTCAGGTTCCAACCGTCGGGTACGCGTTCTTCCGGCCAGATGGAGCTAACTAGCTGATGAATACACCTTTTCAGCGTATCGCCTCCGGTTTTAAACAGCTCGGCTGGTAGGCCATCAGCTCCTGCTGCCTTATTATTCTTCAGCCGGTTTATTGCTGTATTTACCTCATCTTGGCCGGGTGGTATACATTCAATACCATCTTCTGGGATTGGATCTGTGGTATCTTTGTCGACTTCGCTTCTATTGAATACCAACAGTTTGGAAAAATGCTCTTTTCATATCCTTAGCACACTATCTGTATCAGTTACCAGATTATCTTGCTGGTTCCAAAGCCATCAGTTTGATGCTATTTCTTATTGTTATTGATGAAATACTTGTCAGGACAATCGGCAACAATCCGCGTTGAGGAATAATGTGGCACCAATTAAAGATGGAACACCTGATCGATCCGAAAGGCTAAAGGCGCTTTTGCGGGTTTGTACAAAATCTGGAGGTCCAATCAACTAAGTAGGAAGACAAAGATACGCATATTTAAAAGCAATTATCTATCAGTTCTGCAAAATATATGGATGCGAAACTTGGCTTGTGTGTAATGAGCTCACGAATAAGCTGCAATCTTTCGTAAATAGATCCCTACGCTTTATTCTCCACATATGGACCTTTATCATAGATGTTATATTAAGCCAACTGCCACAGTAATCCGTGAAAGGAAATGAAGGTGGATAGGGCATGTTCTTCGTAAACCAGCGGATGATATAAGTCGAGAAGCTACACGGTGCCCATAAAGCAACTTTAAATGGAAGGTGCTTACACCTGGATGAGAAAAATCAAAAAAAAAAAAAAAAAAAAAAACGAAGGAGTTTTTAGGTTTACACGATTTCGCTTGGAAACCGCAAGTCCCATCGAAATGGTACTAAAGAAAATGTTGTAGCTATGAAAATTCTCTACAAGACTGAACTGTATGATATTTTTGTATGTTTTACCGTTATTGAGATATAGTAGTTCAAATTGAGACAATGCATTGACTGTATGGCTACCTTATATTTTTTTATACCCTCAGCATTTATGCTAACGAGGGTATATACACTTTCATACGGACAAAATGTGCCTCATCGAAATAATGGTTTTAGACCCCAAGTATGTTTGGGCGAAATGTGTTTCAGACAATTTGGAGTCGATTTCTGTCTGTCTGTCTGGTTCCAATTGGTCCAAAATTTGGCTTTCGTAATATTTTGTCCAAACTTAGTTTAAGTTCGAAGATGGATTATATCGGTCCACTCCCTCCGGCACCTCCCCCACAAAAGTTCGGAAATGTTCGGAAAATTTGTGCGCACTATAACTCTTGAAGGGAGTAACGGATTAGGTCCATACTTTGCACATCGGGAAATTTCTACCAGACTTATATGAGGTTCTAGTATGGACTCAATCGGTCCACTCCTTCGGGTACCTCCCACAGAAAATTTCGGAAAAGTTCAGTTTAGGACCTTTTCTCGAATCTCTTTGATTTTTTGTTGTAGCAACTTGTATTCTACCAGATATAAATCAAGTTCGAATATGGATTATGTTTGTCCACACCTTCGGGTACCTATCACACAAAATTACGGATAAGTTCACTTTAAAACCTGCTCTCGAATCACTTTGATTTTTTTGAAACAACTTGCATTCGCTGTCTTAATTACGACGGTAAAAGTTTTTTCAAGGGGCAAGTCCATACTTCTTGAGAAAACAGGCCGAAAGGTGTAAAAAATCATATGGCACCATATGTAGAGGCTGGAGAGCACGATAACTCTCGAACTGGTCCAAAATTTGGCCTTCCTGATATTATGTCATACTTTCAGTTCGAAGATGGGCAATACCGGCCCACAACTTCCGGTAGTTCCCCCGAATATTTAAAAAATGTCACTTGAATGGTATGCACGATATCTCTTGAATAAATTTTGTCCAAACTTTGGATCTCCAAATATTTTGTCCAAATTTAGTTTAACTTCTAAAATGGAGGTACCTTAGGGAACCTCCTCCACAAAAGTTCATCATTTGTGTTTAAGTGCAGTTGAAGGTCTGTTAGAAGATCTTTTGGAAATGTATGCCGATGCTGTTCGTTGCTGCCCTGCTTACAACGGTATTATGTTTTCCGTGGACAAGTCCATGCTTCCTGGCATACTGGTCCACAAGTTATACGATGATCCACTGTAATGACTAGTGGGCGATATATCCCAAAATAAGATCCACTTCCATAATGGACTACGTCGGTCCATTCCTCTGCAACACTTTTGAACTGTAATCCTAATCCAAATGTCAAAGAAAGGCCACAAAATAATGAAAATACCATAAATACATTCGATCTGACCGAAGCCGACTGATACTTTTTTACTTGTTATTTTTTGATTTTTCTCATCTATGAACATTGTAGTTTTAGAATGCGTAAAAACTTCACAGGTGTAAGCAACTTCTATTTAAAGTTGCTATTGATTGGAATTCCCAAAGAACGCGAAGAAGAGGCAGACTGAGGTGTAGCTGGAGAAGAAGCATTGAAGAAGAAATTAGCTTACATCCAGGAAATCTATCATGGAATACTATTAAAACTTTAAGTTCAAATAGAAACGATTGGAATAATTTTGTATTGGCACTTTGCGCCAGTTGCGGATCCTATAACCTAACCTAGTCAAATCTCCCAATTTCGAATAGATTTGAACACTTATATTGTATTTATAAATTTGCATACTACCCCTTGTTGGTAGTGCATCTTTCAAAATATTTTAAGCTTTTCTCCAGCCCTTAGGTGGACAAATATTCACTCAACAAACGAACTGACTAACTAACCAACCATTCTACCAACAAAATGCAGACCATTGAATGTAATGATGACAGACATAAGCACTTAGCGAATGGTTTTAAGTTTAAGGGTATTTAGCTATGACATAGACCTACATTGCTGACAAAGGTCTGTCAACAGTTCTCGTTTTTCTGCCTTCTTTTCGTTCGCTATAAGACAAAAATTGCTTATTATGTTAAGGGAAATATGGCGCCCTTATCGATTTGTGAGACAGTTGTTAACAAACGAAAATCAATATCGAACATTGGAGGCGTCATTTTTATTGGGATAGCTGATACAATTTTTTTTTTCAAAATAGTCTGGCTTAATTCCATTGATGTTGTTTTTTTTATTTTAAAACAACTAATTTATTATACTGTTTGAAAGAAAATGTGGGAATTGGCAGGTTAAAAAAATTATACTGTTAGTTATTGGAGGAAACCTCATGTAGTCTTCTGATGATGTTTACGGCAGTAAGTGGTCATTTTTACTTGAAAAAAGTCCTGATATTCATATTGTCCTTCAAAATCTAAAAGACAATTTGTAATAAAGACGCTTACTTTACCTCGGTTCTTCTTTCCTTGTCAGAGATACCGCTTGTACTTTGTGAACCTTTCCTTCATTTTACAAATCCCATCCTCTTACGTAGCTATCACTTCCATCAATCAACACTTTGAGACGCTTAATTAGCAATTTGCATTTAAACAAGTAAAAAAGTATCAGTCGGCTTTTCCGACAGAGATATACCCTCAGCCTGTGCAAATTGAAACACTTTTTTTCACAAAAAAATTATGTAATTAGGGGGTTTCAAAATGTTGGTCTTATGAACCGACAAAAATGTTGATTAAGATTAAAGTTAAACAATTTTGCGGAAAAGGTACTTAAAGGAATGGACCGCCATAGACTATGAGGATGCCATAGGGGCTGTTTTCTCAAGAAGTATGGACTTGCCCCTGAAACAACTTTTACCATCGTAATTAAGGCAGCGAATGTAAGTTTCTTCAACAAAAATCAAAGTGATTCAATAGCAGGTCTTATAGTGAACTTATTCAAAATTTTGTGTGGGAGGTACGGGATGGAGTGGACAAATATAGTCCATATTCGAACCTGATCTATGTATATCTGGTAGATATTATGAGAATGTGTAAAGTATGGACCAAATCCCATCAAGAGTTATCGTGCGCACAGATTTTCTGAATATTTTTGAAAATCTGTGGGGTAGGTACCTGAAGGAGGACCGATATTGCTTATCTACGAACTTAAACTAAGTTTGAAAACAATATTAGGAAGGCCAAATTTTGGCCGGAATCGGCATATCCGTTCGAGAATTATCTTGCGCTTCCACCCATAAACATGGTGTTAAAGGGTTTGTTTTTCAACTTTCAGGCTACTTTTTCCGGAAGTATGGACTTGCCCCTGAGGAAACTTGTACCTTCGTATAGGGGACAGTGAATACAAGATGTTACAACAAAAACCAAGGCGATTCGAGAGCAGGCCCTAAACTGAACTTTTCCGAAATTTTGTGTGGGAGGTACTCGAAGGAGTTTACCGATTGAGTCCATATTGGAACCTCATCTAAGTCTGGTAGAAATTTCATAATGTGCAAAGTATGGACCAAATCGGTTACTTCCTTCAAGAGTTATAGTACGCACAAATTTTCCGAACATTTTCGAACTTCTGTGGGGGAGGTACCGGAAGGTGTGGACCGATATAGTCCATCTTTGAACTTGAACTAAGTTTGGACAAAATATTACGAAAGCCAAATTTTGGACCGAATCGGCAGATCCGTTCGAGAGTTATCTTGCGCTCCAACCACTACACACGATGTCATAGGGTTTTTTGTAACTTTCAGGCTATTTTCTCAGGAAGTATGGACTTGCCCCTAATAAAACTTACAGCGTCGTATAGAGGACAGCGAATACAACTTGCGTAAACAAAAATCAAAGCGATTCGAGACCAGGTTCTAAACTGAACTTTTCCGAAATTTTGTGTGGGAGGTACCCGAAGGAGTGGACCGATTGAGTCCATATTGGAACCTTATCTAAGTTTGGTAGAAATTACACGATGTGCAAAGTATGGACCAAATCGGTTATTCCCTACAAGAGTTATCGTGCGCACAAGTTTTGCGACAATTTTTGAACATTTGTGGGGGAGGTACCTGAAGGAGTGGACCTATATGGCCCATCTTCGAACTTAAATCGAATCTGGACAAAATATTTCGATACCCAAAATTTGAACCGAATCGATTGATCCGTTCGAGAGTTATCGTGCGCACCAGCCAGCCAGACAGACAGACGGACAGACAGACAGACAGACAGACGGACGGACATTGCTAGATCTACTCAAAATTGTCTGAAACGGATATCGTACAAACATACTTGGGGTCTAAAACCATTATTTCGATGAGGCACATTTTTTGTCGTATCAAAGTGTAAATACCCTCTTTAGCCTAAAGGCTGAGGGTATAAAAATAGCCACCTAACAGCTTTTGGTTACATTGTAATCGATTCCATTAACCAGCGTCATTTTATTCACACCCCGCCGAATGCATACAATGGTCTGAATCAATTTGGTTAATACCTTCACGAAAAGTAATTTGTCAATTAAACAATAAAAACAAGCCGAGGCTTTTTGTCATTAAAACAATTGCCAATGATTGGTATTTAGGCACTGGATTTTGTTGTAATAAAACCGTGTAATTTTTACTACTATTCCACCGTTTTTTTTTTCTGTCGATTGTTCTATTACAAGTGGTTCAAAGACGACGGATTATCTGCCATGACTTTGAATTGGTTGGATGCACGCAGCAAAATAGAACAAATTACATGTCTATTCAAATGAACGTTGTGATGAGGTTAAATTAAGGCATACTTTTAGGAGGTAACATTAAATATTTTAACACTATGAACTACGCACTAAACATTCCAGATGATTCCACAAATTCAGACGTGGACGAAGAATGGAACAAAATTAAAAAAATCGTTCAAAGAGACAACAAAAGTCATCGTTGGCATGGAGCTAAACCCAAAAAAATGAATGATTATCTCCCGAATTCTGGACCTTGGTAGAAAGACGACGTAAAGCCAGAAAAGTAATGATGCAAGAAAATAATCCTTTACGAAAAGCTGAACTCCAAACAATGCTGTCTCAGCTAATTAATGATATTAAAAGAAGAACAAGATATGACTAACGAATTTTTATCAATACAGTGACTAGGAACACCGAAACAACAGCCCAGCGCGGTTACCATAAAGCTGTTTTCGATGTAATAAGAACATTTTTGGGAAAGAAGACAAATACAAATATTCCTAAGAGCGACGAAGAACAACTTAATAGATACAAATAATATTTTGAAGAAGTTTTAAATCTCATGTGTCAGTCAGAACAATCATGTCAATCAATACCAAAGCTCAAATTACACTTCTTCAGTCCCTTAGGGTACCATAAATATAAATTCTCCTACTCGGATAGAAGTTTCGACTGCAATCACTCGACTGATAAATGGGAAAGACGTAGGTATAGACGATTTACCAGCTAAATACAATCCCACGGCAGCGGGTTCTCCCGTATCGAATTGACCCGGAACCACACAACATCAGCGTTCCGGCCAGCGGCTGCCACCTCAGTGTACATGTATTTGTTTCATTTTTCCGTGTTGGGAGTATCCCGGAATGCGTGCTTCGAATTTTTTGGTCCGTGCCGGGACAGAGGAAACCCCAGGACGAATATATTTGTGCTCGGTTTGTCATATCCGCATCTTCACCCATATACAATCTTCGGTGAGATGCAATACATGTCAGGAGTGGGTTCATCTTAGGGGAT
Source organism: Musca autumnalis (assembly GCF_047663935.1). NCBI lineage: Eukaryota > Metazoa > Arthropoda > Insecta > Diptera > Muscidae > Musca > Musca autumnalis. The sequence goes on from NW_027411644.1 coordinate 71,264,506, forward strand.
GGACTACGACAAGGAGCCACCTGTGATTCGTCGTCAGATTACGAAGCTCCTTCGCCGTCAGATTACGAAACTCACCCGCAGTCCCCTCAACAGCAACCGCGTGCGCAACATGTAACAGCAGCCGTTGTTGTTCCAATCCCAGAAAGTGTATCCTGTTTGCAATTTAATTGCAATGGACACCGAGGTAAGATCAAAGAAATAGTGGAAGTTATGAATCGGAAAAAGATAAACGTCGCGGCGGTGTAAGAAACCAAGCTCAACAACAACTGTAGCTTACAGAGTTGTGATGGTTACAAGGTATTAAGGAAGGATCGCACCAAAAGTGGATTAGCTTTCCAGTCTGTTAAACACAGACCTATCTCGCTTGATCCTGACTCTAATGACCCCTATATGGAATGTATGGGGGTAGCAGTCAGGTGTGGAACTGTCAAGATATAGTTGCTGAACATATACATTCCTCCGAGAAACAGCTGTATCTCAGATTACAGGCCTAACATTATCAAGCTTTTGGAAGGTCATAATCGTCTGATCTTGGGGTTGAGGATTCGGCCCTCGGAAACGACCAGAGGGGTACAGCGCTGGTTGAGCGGATTGATAGCTCTACGTTTTGCTCGGTCAATGAGGATGTCCCTATCAGAATTAAAGGAGAGTGTCACAGTTCGCCAGACATAACCATCGTGTCACTGGTCTAACAAATGACGTCATCTTTTCTCATGGATCAGACCATCTCTATTAGCAGACCACCCGATTTCAGCACCTCTGAAAGCCGCACATTCGTCAATCATAAGAAAGATGATTGGCCGAGTTTCAGAGAGTTCACCAATCTCCGCTTCAGAAAAATGCCCAAACCTTCTGATGTTCGGGTAGCGGAAAGGACATTCCGAGACATCATCACAGCTGCAGCCGCTAGTCATATACCTGCTGGTCGAATACCCGAAGTAAGACCAAAGCAGAGGCGACGGGATTAGCAAATGAGCGTGATGAGCTTGGTCGAGCCAACCCCAATGACCCAAGAGTCAGGGAGATGACACTGCAAGTTAACAGGCTGATCGGCGAGCATATGCGGAGCAAGTGATTAAATCATGTGAAGAGTTGCAACATTGGAGCCGGAATAAGTGAATTGTGGGCAACGGTGAAGTCACTCTCGAACCCTGGAAGGATGGAAGATAGAACCTCAGTCACGTTTGGCGACGTTACGTTGACTGATGCGAAGAGGTGCGCAAATTATTTCAATCGACAGTTTGTCGAGCACCCCGAGAGCGACACGGCGAAGAGAAGAGTACTACGTCGCATCAGATCTCTTCCTGTCGAGGATGAACCACCACAGTTTGCAATAGATGATGTTGCGAACGTCATCAGGAACGCTAATCATCCAAAGCGTTGGGCCCTGATGGAATCTGCATGGTAATGCTGAAACAACTAGATGAACCTGTCGCTAGCCACTCTAATTGTTCCCGATGTCAGGAAAATGGGCAGACTGGTCCCGCTACTGAAGCCAGGCAAGGATGCCAGCAAAAGTGAATCGTACAGGCCGCCTGTAGCAATGACCCTTGAGGCCTTAGTCTTCCCCAGTGTCAGAAATAGCTATCTACTTGCGGATCATCAGCAAGGATTCCGTAAGCAGCACAACACGGCAACAGCGTCCCATGCCATCTCCACTCATATTTGTCGAGGACTCAACCAGAGACAGTCGTGTGATAGAACAGCGATGGTGGCGCTTGACTTATCAAAAGCCTTTGATACTCTCCGGCACTCCACACTGTTTGAGGGCATAGAGCAGACAACCCTCCGGCCAAACTTGAAACGTTGGATAAATAATTATATGTGTGGACGCCAGTCGTACGTGGAACTCAGGAACAGGAAATCCAAACCCCGTAGAGTGAAACAGGGAGTTCTACAAGGTGGGGTGATATCTCCGGAACTGTTTAACCTCTACCTCACCTGAATTCTACCCCCTCCAGACGGCATTGAGGTATGCGGATAATTGTACGATCTTGGCTGATGACATCTGCGAGAGACTGAACTCCTATTTAACCGATCTTACCACCTTTTTTTACGCGAGGAATATGCACATATCCGCCACTATATCTTCGGCTACTCTGCTCACCACATGGACGGCACAGTATAGAAGAGAGTTAAATGTCGTGGTCGATGGTAGCAGAATTCCGACCACAAACTGCCACATAATTTTAGGCGTCACATTTGACACTTCGTTCATGTCGTCCGCGCAAGCCGCAGCAATCTGCGACAAACTGAAATGTAGGAAAAATGTCCTCAAATCCCTAGCCTGCAGCACTTGGGGTGCAGATAAAGAAACCTTGTTGAGCACATATAATGCGATAGGTCGGTCTGTGGTAATTTATGCGGCGCCAGTTTGGTCTCCGAATTTATGTGATACGCATTGGAATAAGATTCAAGCTTGTCAGAATGCCGCCCGAAAACAGCAATAGGTGCCTCCTCAAGTCTTCAGTGGACCATCTACATGAGGAGGCAAAGATTCTTCCAGTATAGCAACACAATGAGATGCTGTCATTGGAGTACTTGCTCGGATGTTACCGTGAGAGCCATTCCAATCACCATCTGGAGGTCCGACACATTCAGGCACATCAGGAAGGATATTCATACTCTAGAGAGGGAGGCCCAACAATATAGGAGAGAACTCCTAGATCAACAGGCATATCAAGCAGGTTTAAATAGTATTCACACGGATGCAGTTGCTAAGGCCATAAGCAAATATAGTGTGAATAAAGTCCTCGGGGTACATCCCCCATCCATCGCAGCTGAGGAACGTCAGCCGCCACGACAAACCAGCGTAGTTTTGGCTCAACTACGCTCGAGATATTGCAGTCGCCTAAATTCTTATTGGGCGGAAATCGCCCGCACCGTGCAAGACATCTGCCCAGTATGCGGCATGGGCCCGCACGACTCAAAACACCTTTTAACTGCCCCGCCATCCCATCTCCAATATAGGAGAGAACCCCTAGATCAACCGGCATATCAAGCAGGCTTAAATAGTATTGACACGGATGCAGTTGCTAAGGCCATAAGCAAATATAGTGTGAATAAAGTCCTCGGGGTACATCCCCCATCTATCGCAGCTGAGGAGCGTCAGCTGCCTCGACAAACTAGAGTAGTTTTAGCTCAAATACGGTCGGGATATTGCAGTCGCCTAAATTCTTATTGGGCGGAAATCGACCGCGCCGTGCAAGTCATCTCCCCAGTATGCGGCATGTGCCCGCACGACACAAAACACCTTTTCAACTGCCCTGCCAAACTTACTCCTCTAACTCCAGTCGATCTGTGGTTACATCCCATCGAAGCAGCCACTTTCCTAGAACTGGAGATGGACCCAGAGCCAGATTGAGCAGAAGAACAAACACACAAACATACAATAATAAAAACAGTTACAACAACAACAACAAAAGTTCAAAAATGCTCGCTAAAATAGTGCACACGATATCTCTCGAAGCGAGAACCCGACTTGTTCCTGGGACATGCCCAGGATAGTTTTGAACTTTTTACAGCAGGTAGTCCTCACAGTATAATTTTTCCGGTAAGTCCATACTGGCTGAAATAAGTAGTCTTTAACTGTAAACCCCGATGTCCACCAACTAAAGCTCTTAAAGTGAGTTCGCGATTTTGTCCAATATACATCGGTCCACTTCTGCCGGTACCTCCTCCCCACAAAAGTTCAAACCAATAGGCTTAAGAACAGGTTCAGACGTGTTCGCGTATAAATTTTAAACATTTTTTGGGATAGTTCCCGAATTTGGAAAAACAACCTATACTGGGTGTGCTTCTTTACATTATTTCACAGGCGGAGGGTATATCTCTGTCTTCCTTGGTACATCTCCAACCATGTCTCTAGAGTATTGTCGGTACAGGTCCACGTTTTCAAATAGCCACTATAGAACGCTCCTGGCATTCGGTATTGTGAAGGTTTAGCCACATTATTCAACAGAAAAAGCTGAAATTTGGTATTTAGTCTTCCTTAGGGATTAAAAATATTCCGGTTGAGAATTATCGGTAAAGTTCCACCTTTGGATATAACCTTATCTGTAACGGTTCCTGCTGATTTTTGGGAATTTTAAGTGTTTTAGCCAAATTAGCGAATCGAAATGCCCGAACTTAATGCCGTTTTTATACCCTCAGCATTTATACTAACGAGGGTATATACACTTTCATACGGGCAAAACGTGGCTCATCGAAATAATGGGTTTAGACCCCAAGTATGCTTGGACGAAATCCGTTTCAGACAATTTGGAGTCGATTTAGCAATGTCCGTCCGTCTGTCTGTTTGGGTGGTGCGCACGACAACTCACGAACGGATGAACCGATTTTGTCCAACAGTTGGCTTTCCTAATAGTTTGTCCAATCTTAGTTTAAGTTCGATGATGGGTCATATCGGTCCACTCCTTCAGGTACCTCCCCCACAAAAGTTCGAAAATGTTCGGAAAAATTGTGCGCCCGATAACTGTTAAAGGTAGTAACCGATTTGGTCCATACTTTACACATCGTGAAATTTCTACCAGACGTAAATGATATTCCAATACATATAGACTCTATCAGTTCACTCCTTCGGGCAACCCCCACACAAAATTTCGGAAAAGTTCAGCTTTGGACCTGCTCCCGAATCGCTTCGATTTTTGTTGTAACAACTTGTATTCGTTGCCCCCATTACGACGGTGCAAGTTTTTTCAGGGGCAAGCCCATATTTCCTGAGAAAATGGTCTGAAAGTTATAAAAACTCGCTTTGGCACCATGTGTTGTGGATGGAGCGCGCGGTAACTCGCAAACGGATAAACCGATTCGATCCAAAATTTGGCTATCCTAATATTTTGCCCAAAGTTGATTCAAGTTCTAAGATGGGCCTTATCGGTCCACTCATTTGGGTACCACCCCCACAAAAGTTCGTAAATGTTCGGAAAAAATGTGCGCACGATAACTCTTAAAGGTAGTAACCGATTTGGTCCATACTTTGGACATCGTAATATTTCAACCAGACATAGATCATGTTCCAATATGGTCTCTATGGGTCCACTCCTTCGGGCAACTCCTACACAAAATTTCGGAAAAGTGCAGGTTAGGACCTTCTCTCGAATCGTTTTGATTTTTCAGGTTCCTATTACGAATGTACAAGTTTTGTAAGTGGCAAATGTATACTTCTTGGGAAAATGAGCTGAAAACTGTAAAAACCCCCTACGGCCAGCATGTGTGTGGCTAGTGCGCATAACAACTCCCGAACCGAATACTGCGTTTGTTCACACTTTGCATACCGTAATATTTCTTCGAATATTATATGAAATTTGAAGATGGTGCTTATAGGTCCACTACTTCCGGTACCTCCCCATTAAGGTTCGAAAGTATTCGCTAAAATGGTAAGCGCAATATCTCATAAACGGAGCAATCGATTTGGTCCAAACGTTGAATCTCGAAATATTTTATCCAAACTTAGTTTAGGCTCAAAAGTGGGCTCAATCGGCCAATTCCCTAGGGTATCACACACACAAATGGTTAACATTTTTGTTTAAGTGCGGTTAAGGGTGTGGGCGAGAATCCTGTGGAAATTTACCGAAGGTACTTTTAGTAACCCTGTTTGCAGCGATATGATGTTTTTCGTTGGCTAGCCCATGTTTCCTGATATAATGGTGCTATCGAGAGAAATGACTCGCAAAATAAGACACACTTCCAAAATAGACTATGTCGGTCCATTCCTTTAGGTACCTCCCCGCAAAACTTTTGAAATCTTATCCTAATCCATATCTTTGTCTGCATGTTCATACGCCCAAAATTCTGAAGACCCCCTAAATACATGTTGTTTTTTTTGGGAAAAATGTGATTCAATTCAATTTCAATTCGCACAGGCTGAGGGTATATCTCTGTCGGCAAACTCTACTGATTTCTTTTTTACTTGTTACTTCTTTAAAGTACTTTTTTAACGTATTATTTTCAAAATCTCAAACATATTTTTTATTACAGTTTTTTATATTTTTTCTTTATTAAATACTAAATATTTTTAATTTTAAGTTTTTTTATTAACATTTGTTTAATAAAATCTTTGGTTTGATATGTTTTTTTTTTTACATTAGCAATAGGAGGAAATCATTTTCATTATATCAATATTTATAAAATTGATTTTTTTAACATTAGGGGAATTTTTAATGGGGATTTTAGGTTTATAATTTTAAAAATATTAACATTAAAATTAAAAGTATTAAACAAAGGCAGGAAAAATTAACAAAAATTAAAAAATTAAATAGTCAACATAATAATAATTAATTAAGCAAAAAAAAAAAAATAAAATAGACAACTTAATAATAATTAAATAAAATAAAAAAAAAATAAAAATAATAATTTTATATAATTTTTTAATTAATTACAAATTTTGTTCGCAACAAAAAAATAAATTTGTTTAGTTGACAATTCCCTAAAAAATGAAATAAAATTGTAAGGCACAAATTAAAAAATAATAGGTTTATAAAAAATTACTTTTAAAATTAAATACAGATTTTGTTCGTGACAAAAAAAAAATAAAAAAAATGGTTTTTAGTAGACAATTCAGTAAAAATTAAATAAAAAATATTTAATTTTATGAAAAATAATTTAAAAAAAAATTAAATACAATTTTTGTTCGTTGTAAGTATAATTTTGTGGGTTGGTTTGTTTGTTTTTTGGTAACTTTATAGAGAGAGAGTTTTGAACTATAAATTCTATGAATAATAAAAGGTAAGTATTTTTTTTAATTTAAACTATAAAGAAAAGGAAAGAAAAGAATAAATTACATATAATTATAATTGAGTTTTTTTTGTTCTTGTAGTTTGTGTTGTTGTTCTTTCATTTAAAAAGGTATAAAAAGTAGTTGTTTTTGTTTTAATAATATATAATAATAAATATATGTATATAAATTAGTTAATAAGCTTCCTTGTGTGTGTTTGTTGTGTTGAGAAAGAAAATAATCCTCGGTTTATTTTCTATTCATTCTCCTCGGTTATTAATAGTTCATATTCCTGGGCGGCAAAACGATCCCAATCGGAAGTCTAAAAATAAGAACGAGAAATTAATTACAATAAAATTAATATTAAAATTATACTCGCCGAAACAGGCAAAATTAAAAAAAAAAAAAACAAAAATAATAATAATAATAATAATAATAATAATAATAATAATAATAATAATAATAATAATAAAATAATAATAATAATAATAATAATAATAATAATAAAATAATAATAATAAAATAATAATAAAAATAATAATAATAAAATAATAATAATAATAATAATAATAATAATGATAATAATAATAATAATAATAAAAATAATAATAAAAATAATAATAACAATAATAATAATAATAATAATAATAACAATAATAATAATAATAATAATAATAATAATAATAATAATAATAATAATAATAATAATAATAATAATAATAATAATAATAATAACAATAATAATAATAATAATAACAATAATAATGATTGTTTATGAGTTAAACGCTGCAGTGGCATCACTGTTGCGTAGACTGAACATATCCCACATAAACGTTGTTCCTCATTATCACCCATTTTTATTCTCTTTCTCTCTTGTTATTTTAGTATTAATAGTACATGCATATTGTTGTAGAAACAACATAATAGAGAGAAAGAGTAATAAAGTAAGGGAAAAGATTAAACTTGCTCCGCAAATAACGATGTCATTAGAATTAGAACATCAGAAGTAAATTGCCCTAAGAAAGGGTTGTTGGCATTTAATCAACTTAAATAATATTTAGAAGTCGAGAATAGTAACATTTAATATTTGAAACTAAATTACCCGACCGAAAGTCGTAAATAAATATAATCCCATTGAAGAAGTCAAGTGTTTTTGTATTTGGAGATAATACTAATTGCCCGGTGAGCAAGTAACAAGGTTGGAAATAATCATTGGATAAACCTGTGTCTTACTCGAGTTGGAGTCTTTACACGACGGGCATTTTGTTCGTTGTCTTATGGGTAAGCAATCATTTGGATCTCTTGTGTTTTCCTTACCCCGCCAACCGAGCAAACGTGAATCGTGTGCTTTGCCAATGTTAATTTGCTCCAGCCAGAGACGGAAGGTTTGAATCTCTCGTGAACGGGAATTGGTTGCTGGCAAAACGAGTTGGCCAGGGATTGTGGATCCGTGGTGGTCAACTTTGGAAGAGTTGGTGAGTGCCCCCAACAATGATAATAATAATAATAGTAATAATAATAATAACAATAATAAAAAATAATAATAATAAAATAATAATAAATAAATAAAGGATGGAAGGAAGAACGTTTTCTTTTATAGTTCTATATAAAAATTAATTATGTATATATTTTTTATATACTTACATATTCATCTCTTTGCGAGGCAAATGGATCGCGCTGTTCATGATCCAAATATTTCTCCAAATTGAAGAAGGTATCAAAGAACACATGAGTCATTTTGCAATTTTTCAAATCACCCAATGTTATGGCATCCCGTCTCTTGGGCTTAATCATATCCAACATCTGGAAAGGAGGAATTTATAATAAAGTAATTAGAGAAGACATGATTAAACAAGCAAAAAAGATCGTGATGGTGAGAAATTGAATACCGAGAGGTCATATTAACAAAATTTCAACTTTTTCGAGTAAGAAATACAAGAAAAAATTTAACCGTTCTGGGAAGTAGGAACATCTTATCTTCCTCCTGGTAGACTAATAGAATGGGTGGTGGATTTTCAGGTTATCTCGACTATTTACAGCTCCGATTAAAAGTCATTACTGAGAAACATTTAAGAATATACATGGCGCACAACGTAATTCCCCGGTTTTAATAACCAATTGGAGGGTATAATTAAATTTGTCATTCCGTTTGTAACACATCGAAATATTCATTGGAGATCCTATAAAGTATGTTTATTCTTGATCAGGTTAAAATTTTAAGTCGATGCAACCATGTCCGTCTGTCCGTCCGTCTGTTGAAATCAAGATACACCTCGCAATCTTTAAGTTAGAGCTTTGTGATTTGGTATAGAAGTTTCTATTACTCCTAGGATGTTTGATATTGCAAATGGGTTATATCGGTCCACGTTCTGATATATCCCCCATAAAACGGTACCACCCGATTTTCGCAATCCCACGGCAGCGGGTTCTTTCGTACCGGATTGACCCAGAACTACACAACATCATCGATCCGGCCACTGGCTGCCACCTCAGTGTACATATGTTTGTATTTGTTTCGTTTTTCTGTGTTGGGAGCAGCATATCCCGGAATGCCTGCTCCGAAATCTTTTGGTCTGTGCCGGGACGGAGGAAAACAGAGGATCAATATATATTTGTGTTCGGTTTGTCACATCCGCATCTTCACCCACATCCAGCCTTCTGTGAGATGCAATAAATGTCAGGAATTGGTGCACTTGTCCACTTGAGGGACTACGACAGGAACTATGTTGCTGCATGCTGTGTGAATACAGTTCCCAGTGAGTCGTCATCGGATTACGAAACTTCCTCGTCGTCTGATTATGAGTCTGCCCCGCAGTCCCCTCGACAACAACCGCACATGCAGCCTTTAACACCAGCCGTTGTTGTCCCAATCCCGGAAAATGCATCCTTTTTGCAATTTAATTGCAATGGACTCCGAGGTAAAATCAAGGAAATAGTAGATTTCATGAATCGCAGGAATATCAAGGTCAACAACAACTCTAGCTTACAACGTTGTGATGGTTACAACGTGTTAAGGAAGGATCGCACCAGAAGTGGAGGTGGGGGATTAGCAATCCTATTGCACCAGTCTGTCCAATACAGACATATCTGGCTTGAGCCTGTCTCTAATGACCCGTACAAGGAATGTATGGGGGTAACAGTCGGGTGTGGAACTGCCGAGATAGAGTTGCTGAACGTATACATCCCGCCGAGAAATAGTTGTATCTCAGATTACGAGCCTGACATTAGACCGCTTTTGGAAATTCATAATCGTCTGGTCGTGGGGGACTTTAATATGCATCATGAGATGTGATATTCGGCCCTCGGAAACGACCAGAGGGGTATAGCGCTGGCTGAGCAGATTGATAGCTCTATGTTTGCACGGTCAATGAGGACGCCCCTACCAGAATTAGAAGGGAGTGTCACAGTTCGCCAAAACTGGTCTGACAAATGACGTTACCTGGCAAGCCGTCATTTCCTCGGATCAGACCATCTCCATATAATTGTCTCCATTAGCAGACCACCAGATTTCATCACCTCTGAACGCCGCACGTTCGTCCATCATGGGAAAGCTGATTGGCCGAGTTTCAGAGAGTTCACCAATCACCGCTTCAGAGAACTGCCCAATTCTTCTGATGTACGGTTAGCAGAAAGGACGTTCCGAGAAATCATCACTGCTGCAGCCGCTCGCCATATCCCTCGAATAACGAAAGTAAGACCAAACTTCCCAGCAGAGGCGACGGGATTAGCAAATGAGCGTGATGAGCTTGGTCGAGCCAACCCCAATGACCCAAGAGTCAGGGAGATGACACTGGAAGTTAACAGGCTGGTCGGCGAGCATAAGCGGAACAAATGGTTAAATAATCTGAAGAGTTACAACATTGGAGCCGGAATAAAAGAATTGTGGGAAACGGTTAAGTCACTCTCGAACCCTGGAAGGATGGAAGATAGGACCTCAGTCACGTTTGACGACGTTACGTTGACTGACCCGAAGAGGTGCGCAACTTATTTCAATCGCCAATTTGTCGAGTACCCCGAAAGTGACAGGGCGAAGAGGAGAGTATTACGTCGCATCAGATCTCTTTCAGTCGAGGATGAACCACCACAGTTTACAATGGATGATGTTGCGAATGCCATCAGGAACACTACATCACCCAAAGCGTTGGGCCCTGATGGAATCTCCATGGTAATGCTGTGTGGAGTATCTCACTAAAGTTCTCAACCTGTCGCTAGCCACCCCCATTGTGCCGAAAGTCTGGAAAATGGGCAGAGTGGTGCCGCTACGGAAGCCAGGCAAGGATGCCAACAAAAGTGAATCGTACAGGCCGATTTCGCTTTTGTCGCCCGTAGCAAAAACCCTTGAGGCATTAGTACTCCCCAGTATCGGGAGTAGCTATCAAGTTGCCGATCATCTGCATGGATTCCGTAAGCAGCACAGCACGATAACAGCGCTGCTCGCCATCTCCACATATATTTGTCAAAGAGGCGCTTGAATTTTCTAACGCCTTTGATACAGTCAGGCACTCCACGCTGTTTGAGGACATTCAGACAACCCTCTGGCCAAGCTTGAAACGTTGCATAGCCAACTAATCTTCGTAACTGTTTAACCTCAACCTCTCCTGTATTCCGCCCCTTCCAGACGGCATTGAGATCGTAACGTATGCGGATGATTGTACGATCCTGGCGTCAGGTACTTTCCCTGATGACATCTGTGAGAGACTGAACTCCTATTTAACCGATCTTACCACCTTTTTCCGGGTGCCACCGTGGTGCAATGGTACGCACGCCCGCCTTGCATGCAGAAGGTCGATGGTTCGATTCCCCGGCCAGGCAACACCAAACAATTTTCAACGGTGGCAAAATACCCTTCAGTAATGTTGGCGACATTTCCTGAGTATTTCAGTCTTGAAAAAACTCTCTACAAGTGGTGTCTTAGGACACGCCGTTCGGACTCGGCGATAAACAGTAGGTCCCATATCATTGAGCTAAATATGAATCGGGGTGCACTCATTGGTATGAGAGAAGTCTCCCTTGTCCGTATGGGATGTTGTGGAACCATGTTTTTTTTAACACCTTTTTCCACGCGAGGAATATGCATATTTCCGCCACAAAATCTACAGCCACACTGATCACCACATGGACAGCGCAGTTTTGAAGAGAATTGAATGTCGTGGTCGACGGTAGCAGAATTCCGACCACAAACTTTCCCAACATTTTAGGGGCACATTCGACACTACTTTCAAGTCGTGCGAACAGGCCACTGATATCTGTGACAAACTGAAAAGTAGGAACAAGGTCCTAAAGTACCTAGCCGGCAGCACTTGGGGTGCAGATAAAGAAACCTTGTTCACAACATATAACGCGATTTGTGGGTCTGTGATAAGCTATGCGGCGCCAGTTTGGTCCCCGAATTTATGTGATACGCATTGGAAAATGATTCAAGCTTGTCAGAATGCCGACCTGAGAACAGCAACAGAGTGCCTCCTCAAGTTTTCAGTGGACCATCTACATGAGGAGGCAAAGATTCTTCCAGTTAAGCAACACAATAAGATGCTTTCGTTGCAGTACTTGCTTGGGTGTTACCGTGAGAGCCATCCCAATCATCATATTCATGCTCTAGAGATGGAGGTCCAACAATATAGAACAGAACCCCTAGATCAACAGGCATATCAAGAAGGTTTAAATAGTATTCACACGGATGCAGTTGCTAAGGCAATAAGCAAATATAGTGTGAATAAAGTCCTCGGAGTACATCCCCCATCTATCGCAGCTGAGGAGCGTCAGCTGCCATGAGAAACCAGAGTATAATTTTGGCTCAACTACGCTCAAGATATTGTAGTCACCTAAATTCTTATTGGGCGGAAATCGACCACGCCGTGCAGGACATCTGCCCAGTATGCAGCACAAAACAGCTTTTCAGCTGCCCCGCCATACCTACTCATCTAACTCCAGTGGATCTATGGTTTAATCCCATCGAAGCAGCCACTTTCCTGGAACTGGAGATAGACCCAGGGCCAGATTGAACAGAATAACCAAGATACAAACATAATAATAAACACTGTTACAAGAACAACAACAACAAGTGACCGATGACTTCTAAATTGGAAAAACCAAGTGACAATTGAAAGTTAAATGTCAATTTAAATCTTCTCCCCTTTTTCCTCACCTGACACAAACAATCCTCAAATGGCAGCGATTCAATACCAATCGATTCCATGCGCTGCTGTTGCTCCTCATAGAAATATTCCAATTCATACATTGAAATTACGCCATCACCATCAATGTCCATGCAACGGAACCAATACTCAATGGCGGTGGGTGTACGTTTATCCTCCTCGGACAGCAGGAACCAAACAAAATCGGAATAGGACATTTTCGGTTCATCGTCGGGATTCTTTTTGTTATCACTGCGTGTAACACAACCCGAAAAGATACGCTCCACAATACGTGTCGAAAGGGCATGGTCACTGTGTCTTGCCAAATCATCCTGATTGATGAGCAGATCATGATCTTTATCCAATTCCCAGAATTTACAATAGATAACATAGAAATGTTCATAACTGAAATAGGCCATGATTTGATTGATGTCATCCTCTTCCTCCAGGAGGCCAATGACCTGCAATTTAAAAAAAAAAAACATTTTTATCAGTAATTCTTTTTTAAAGGGTACTCGTTTTGAACCCACCTCCAATAAATCCGATTTCTTCAATTCAGAAATTGTAATTCTACCCGACCAGCTACGATTTACATTATAGAATATCCGTGCTATGACCGTATGCACATATCTGGAATGGAATTCAGTGGCCTCTTTTAAGAATGCCAAACCCGGATGTGTATCTACCACATCTTGCACCAAGGGTGCCAAATCTTCGGGTAAGATATAGGAACGCATACGCTGGCCACGGGATAAAATGTAGACAAACCGTGAGGCCTCATCATGACAATAGACACTCATTCTGAGGGAATAAAAATAAACAGCGATTAATGCAATTTGTTACTCAAATCGTTCGAAAGTTGTATATCTTACTGTTTCCAAAATTCCACAAATCGCTGTCGCTCAACCAAACCCGAATTACCCTGCTGACAGAACACCATAACCGGCATACGCCAATAGAATGGCAATCCGCAAATCTTTAAAATACGTGGCAGTTCATCGCGTGTCACCTGATTATTGGGAAATGTATCGAACGCTGATAAAATTCCACGCAAGGTTCGTTCCAAGGCAATTGTGGGCTGGGGTTTGCCATGCGGAAAATAGAATCTGTGGGAAGAAAAAGAGAATTTTGAGTTTCTTTCATAAACATGGTATTGCAATTGCCAATAAATTACCTGGGTATATAAACGCTTTTTGTCGATCGTATCTCCCTTTGTAGTGCAGTGTGATCTGCTGGTGGTGGCGGGGGTGTGGCATGTAATTTGGCCTAAAAGAAATAAAGAAAAATATTTAATGATGTTTTAACGGAATTTTTCTAAAATTTTCATAAGGAATCTTGAAATCCCCGAAATGTCTACACGTAAAAGCCCAGCCTACGACACAAACTAATTGTCTTCCGGAGAAAAATTTTGATTTTGAAACGAAGAGCATGAATGAGCTACTCTAATTAAATGTTATCAGGAAAATAATTACTTTAAACAATATATGTGGCGCCCAACGTGGGCCTTGGATCTAATAACGAAAGTTCTCATTTTAACATTCTTTAATTGTGATCGTGCAAAAATTTACCTCACTTCACCGGGAGACCCAATGAGCATAATTTCAACTTTTGGGATTAAAAAAATGCAAAAAATATTAACAAATTACCGTTCCGGGGAGGAGAAGGGTGTGATGGTCCTCCCTGGTAATAATAATAATTGTTCCACAAACATTCCGGAATGGACAATGGAGACTTCTCTTATATCAATGAGTGCACCCCGATTCATATTAGCTCAATGATATGGTACCTACAGTTTATCGCCGAGTCCGAACGGCGTGTCCTAAGATACCACTTGCAGAAAAGTTTTACATGGCTGAAATACTCAGGAAATGTCGGTATTTTGCCACCGTTGAAAAATGTTTGATGTTGCATGGCCTGGGAATCGAACCCACGACCTTCAGCGTGTAAGGCGGGTATGCATACCATTGCAACACGGTGGCACCCTGGTAGACGAGTAAAATGGCAGGCAGATTTTCAGGATATCTCGACTATTTAAACCTCTAATTAGAAGTTATTACTGAGATTAATATTTTAGGCAAAGAAATGGCGCCCAACGTTGTTCCCGCATTTTAATTAGCAATTGGAAATTGTGTAAAATGCTATGCAGATTTTCTGAGTATCTCGATTATTTAAAATTGATTGAAAGATACAAGGAAGAAAACTGCCCTTAATAATATAAATGGCGCCCAACGTGGGTCCGGAAGTTGTAGTTAGCAACTCTACACCATTGGAATTTGCGCTTTGCCAAAATCCTTTGAGTGACATTATAAATATCTTGGATATTTATAACTCTGGTTAGGAAGAAGGAAGAAAACTGCGTTAAACAACGTAAATGGCGCCCAACGTGGGTCCCGAAGTTTTAGTTAGTTTAAAATGCCTAAATGCTGAAGGTCTACGTTGTAAGACAAATAAAAACAACAAAACATTGTTCCACAACATCCCATACGGGACAAGGGAGACTTCTCTTATATCAATGAGTGCACCCCGATTCATATTTAGCTCAATGATATGGGGCCTACTGTTTATCGCCGAGTCCGAACGGCGTGTCTTAAGACACCACTTGTGGAGAAGTTTTTCAAGGCTGAAATGCTCAGGAAATGTCGCCAACATTACTGAGGGGTATTTTTCCACCGTTGAAAAATGTTTGATGTTGCCTGGCCGGGGAATTGAACCCCGATCTTCTGCGTGCAAGGCGGGCGTACATACCATCGCACCTCGGTGGCACCCAGAAATTTTGATAGGCATGTGGATTTTTCAAGGAAATATTTAGGGACATCCTTAGACCACAAAACGTGGATTTTTTAAAGAAATTGTTAGGGCCAACCTTAGACCATTACACCATTAGACCGCAAATCGTGGTTTTTTTAAAGAAGTTTTTAAGGGCATCCTTAGGCCACAAAACGTGGATTTTCAAAGAAATTTTGAAAGCCAACCTTAGATCACAAAACGTCGATTTTTCAAAGAAATTTGTAAGGCCAACCTTAGACCACAAAACGTCGATTTTTTAAAGAAATTTTTCAGGCCAAATTTAGACCTCAAAACGTGGATGTTTAAAGAATTTTTTAAGGCCAACATTAGACCACACAACGTGGATTTTTTAAAGAAAATTTTAAGGGCATCTTTAGACCACAAAACGTGGATTATTTAAAGAAATTTTACTGCCAACCTTAGACCACAAAACGTGGATTATTTAAAGAAATTTTACGGCCAACCTTAGACCACAAAACGTGGATTTTTTAAAGAAATTTTACGGCCAACCTTAGACCACAAAACGTGGATTTTTTAAATAAATTTCAAAGCCAACCTTAGACCACAAAACGTGGATTTTTTAAATAAATTTCAAAGCCAACCTTAGACCACAAAACGTGGATTTTTTAAATAAATTTCAAAGCCAACCTTAGACCACAAAACGTGGATTTTTTAAATAAATTTCAAAGCCAACCTTAGACCACAAAACGTGGATTTTTTAAATAAATTTCAAAGCCAACCTTAGACCACAAAACGTGGATTTTTTAAATAAATTTCAAAGCCAACCTTAGACCACAAAACGTGGATTTTTTAAATAAATTTCAAAGCCAACCTTAGACCACAAAACGTGGATTTTTTAAATAAATTTCAAAGCCAACCTTAGACCACAAAACGTGGATTTTTTAAATAAATTTCAAAGCCAACCTTAGACCACAAAACGTGGATTTTTTAAATAAATTTCAAAGCCAACCTTAGACCACAAAACGTGGATTTTTTAAATAAATTTCAAAGCCAACCTTAGACCACAAAACGTGGATTTTTTAAATAAATTTCAAAGCCAACCTTAGACCACAAAACGTGGATTTTTTAAATAAATTTCAAAGCCAACCTTAGACCACAAAACGTGGATTTTTTAAATAAATTTCAAAGCCAACCTTAGACCACAAAACGTGGATTTTTTAAATAAATTTCAAAGCCAACCTTAGACCACAAAACGTGGATTTTTTAAATAAATTTCAAAGCCAACCTTAGACCACAAAACGTGGATTTTTTAAATAAATTTCAAAGCCAACCTTAGACCACAAAACGTGGATTTTTTAAATAAATTTCAAAGCCAACCTTAGACCACAAAACGTGGATTTTTTAAATAAATTTCAAAGCCAACCTTAGACCACAAAACGTGGATTTTTTAAATAAATTTCAAAGCCAACCTTAGACCACAAAACGTCGATTTTTTAAAGAAATTTTTCAGGCCAAATTTAGACCTCAAAACGTGGATGTTTAAAGAATTTTTTAAGGCCAACATTAGACCACACAACGTGGATTTTTTAAAGAAAATTTTAAGGGCATCTTTAGACCACAAAACGTGGATTATTTAAAGAAATTTTACTGCCAACCTTAGACCACAAAACGTGGATTATTTAAAGAAATTTTACGGCCAACCTTAGACCACAAAACGTGGATTTTTTAAAGAAATTTTACGGCCAACCTTAGACCACAAAACGTGGATTTTTTAAATAAATTTCAAAGCCAACCTTAGACCACAAAACGTGGATTTTTTAAATAAATTTCAAAGCCAACCTTAGACCACAAAACGTGGATTTTTTAAATAAATTTCAAAGCCAACCTTAGACCACAAAACGTGGATTTTTTAAATAAATTTCAAAGCCAACCTTAGACCACAAAACGTGGATTTTTTAAATAAATTTCAAAGCCAACCTTAGACCACAAAACGTGGATTTTTTAAATAAATTTCAAAGCCAACCTTAGACCACAAACGTGGATTTTTTAAATAAATTTCAAAGCCAACCTTAGACCACAAAACGTGGATTTTTTAAATAAATTTCAAAGCCAACCTTAGACCACAAAACGTGGATTTTTTAAATAAATTTCAAAGCCAACCTTAGACCACAAAACGTGGATTTTTTAAATAAATTTCAAAGCCAACCTTAGACCACAAAACGTGGATTTTTTAAATAAATTTCAAAGCCAACCTTAGACCACAAAACGTGGATTTTTTAAATAAATTTCAAAGCCAACCTTAGACCACAAAACGTGGATTTTTTAAAGAAATTTTTCAGGCCAAATTTAGACCTCAAAACGTGGATGTTTAAAGAATTTTTTAAGGCCAACATTAGACCACACAACGTGGATTTTTTAAAGAAAATTTTAAGGGCATCTTTAGACCACAAAACGTGGATTATTTAAAGAAATTTTACTGCCAACCTTAGACCACAAAACGTGGATTATTTAAAGAAATTTTACGGCCAACCTTAGACCACAAAACGTGGATTTTTTAAAGAAATTTTACGGCCAACCTTAGACCACAAAACGTGGATTTTTTAAATAAATTTCAAAGCCAACCTTAGACCACAAAACGTGGATTTTTTAAATAAATTTCAAAGCCAACCTTAGACCACAAAACGTGGATTTTTTAAATAAATTTCAAAGCCAACCTTAGACCACAAAACGTGGATTTTTTAAATAAATTTCAAAGCCAACCTTAGACCACAAAACGTGGATTTTTTAAATAAATTTCAAAGCCAACCTTAGACCACAAAACGTGGATTTTTTAAATAAATTTCAAAGCCAACCTTAGACCACAAAACGTGGATTTTTTAAATAAATTTCAAAGCCAACCTTAGACCACAAAACGTGGATTTTTTAAATAAATTTCAAAGCCAACCTTAGACCACAAAACGTGGATTTTTTAAATAAATTTCAAAGCCAACCTTAGACCACAAAACGTGGATTTTTTAAATAAATTTCAAAGCCAACCTTAGACCACAAAACGTGGATTTTTTAAATAAATTTCAAAGCCAACCTTAGACCACAAAACGTGGATTTTTTAAATAAATTTCAAAGCCAACCTTAGACCACAAAACGTGGATTTTTTAAATAAATTTCAAAGCCAACCTTAGACCACAAAACGTGGATTTTTTAAATAAATTTCAAAGCCAACCTTAGACCACAAAACGTGGATTTTTTAAATAAATTTCAAAGCCAACCTTAGACCACAAAACGTGGATTTTTTAAATAAATTTCAAAGCCAACCTTAGACCACAAAACGTGGATTTTTTAAATAAATTTCAAAGCCAACCTTAGACCACAAAACGTGGATTTTTTAAATAAATTTCAAAGCCAACCTTAGACCACAAAACGTGGATTTTTTAAATAAATTTCAAAGCCAACCTTAGACCACAAAACGTGGATTTTTTAAATAAATTTCAAAGCCAACCTTAGACCACAAAACGTGGATTTTTTAAATAAATTTCAAAGCCAACCTTAGACCACAAAACGTGGATTTTTTAAATAAATTTCAAAGCCAACCTTAGACCACAAAACGTGGATTTTTTAAATAAATTTCAAAGCCAACCTTAGACCACAAAACGTGGATTTTTTAAATAAATTTCAAAGCCAACCTTAGACCACAAAACGTGGATTTTTTAAATAAATTTCAAAGCCAACCTTAGACCACAAAACGTGGATTTTTTAAATAAATTTCAAAGCCAACCTTAGACCACAAAACGTGGATTTTTTAAATAAATTTCAAAGCCAACCTTAGACCACAAAACGTGGATTTTTTAAATAAATTTCAAAGCCAACCTTAGACCACAAAACGTGGATTTTTTAAATAAATTTCAAAGCCAACCTTAGACCACAAAACGTGGATTTTTTAAATAAATTTCAAAGCCAACCTTAGACCACAAAACGTGGATTTTTTAAATAAATTTCAAAGCCAACCTTAGACCACAAAACGTGGATTTTTTAAATAAATTTCAAAGCCAACCTTAGACCACAAAACGTGGATTTTTTAAATAAATTTCAAAGCCAACCTTAGACCACAAAACGTGGATTTTTTAAATAAATTTCAAAGCCAACCTTAGACCACAAAACGTGGATTTTTTAAATAAATTTCAAAGCCAACCTTAGACCACAAAACGTGGATTTTTTAAATAAATTTCAAAGCCAACCTTAGACCACAAAACGTGGATTTTTTAAATAAATTTCAAAGCCAACCTTAGACCACAAAACGTGGATTTTTTAAATAAATTTCAAAGCCAACCTTAGACCACAAAACGTGGATTTTTTAAATAAATTTCAAAGCCAACCTTAGACCACAAAACGTGGATTTTCTTTTGAACTTTTATGAGGAAACTAACGGAAGAAGTGGACCGATAAACACAATCTTCGAACTATATCTAAGAGTCACCGAAATATTACGATATTCTCTTTTGAAACTTGTAGTGCTCACCAGCCGCCACACATGGTGGCCGTTTTTTTAACATTTTCTCGGGAAGAATAGACTTGCCCCTGAAGAAACTTGTAACGTCGTGTCCGAAATTTTGTGTGGCGAGTACCCAGATTAGTAGACCAATATCGTCTATAATCGAACCTGATCCATGCCAATCCTCAAATATAACCTAAGTTTGAACAAAATATTACGGGGCCCAAATTTTGAGTTGATCCATTCAAGAGTTATCGTGCAATCCAGCCAACTTTGTGTCCCCATGTATATGTTCCACTGAGGATATGACAAGGCACCCAATTGCAGTTCTCAGGGCGGCATTCTGAAAGGTTTGGATACTTTTCCATCGGAATTCTGCTACCATCGATCAACACATTCAACTCAGTGCTCACCTCTGCAGTCCTTGTGGTGAACAGATTGGCCGTTGGTATCGTCAGTCATTACATGTACGGGCCATTACAGCCAGGCTCAAGCGAGATAGGTCTGTATTGAACAGGCTGGAGCAATAGGTTAACTAAACCATTCTTGTAACCATCACAACTTTGTAAGCTGCAGTTGTTGTTTTTGTAACCCCTACCGGTAAATATTGTATCGGTAGTAAAAGAAGCAGAGAAAAAAACCAGAAGAAATTTTGAAATTAATAAGTGGACATCTAAACATCCACATCCAGTCCCAGAAAGCGGGCCGCTTCGACTGGATGTATCCAAAGTGACTCCGGCGTGAGGTCAGTCGGATGTGCAGGACACGTGAAGAGGTGTCGTGTGATGTGCGGAGATTGGCCACATTTTGGACATGTGTCTGCTAACTCATGATTCAGGAGGGAGAGGTAACTGTTAGGGTACCTAGAGATGCCAGACCGAAGTTGGGATAGTATTGATCTGGTCTCCATAGGCAGGACCCTCTCATCCTCGTTTAAGGGGGGGGGCTCCTACCGAGCACGACACTGCTTGAGTATGAGGAGATATGGTCCTCAACAGCCATTGTGTGTGCCTGTTTGAGGGCGCTTTGGATGTCTGGGAATTCGAAGTTGCTTAGAAATAGCTTGAAGGTGCATCTTCAGAATCTTCGTAGCCAGACCATCCGCACCAATTGCTGTGGAGCTCTTGGCCGCTTTTATGCTTGTAAGCACATTTTCCGTTGTGATGGTGGCTGGGTCCGTACTTGGTCTTAGGACACGGGAAGCTCGGCGTGTTCTTTTTCTTCTGTCGCGGTTAGGTGTCGACGGGTGCTCGACGAATTGTCTGCAGAAGGCCGCTGTAGAGTTAGCTGCAGTTTTAGGTGTATTTTCGATGGATTATGGGGGAATGTTTGGGAGCTCCTTACGAAAATCGTGTCTAATTGGAACGTGTCCTTCGGATGGGGGTCTGGTGCAGCACTCATGATTAGGGTGGTCCAGTTCATTGCATTTTATTGTGTGTTGTCTTGTTAAAAGGGTGAAGTGTGGTATCACCGGGAGAATCATAGGTTCATGATGTAGGTGGTATTCGGGGGCCTTGGAATGGCACTATGTGGCGATGCGCAGGGCCGTATTTTGGACCGTTTGGAGGTTCCTCCATTGCGTATCACTGATCCCTGGTGACAATATGGGAGCTGCATGGCCCAGGATAGGACGACCTACGGCTTTGTAGGTGGTGAGGATGGACTCTTTGTCTTTCCCCCCATGTGATGCCTGAAAGTGCTTTAAGAATTCTGTTCCTTTTCCCCACGTTCCCAGCCACGATATCAGCATGTTTACAAAAGAGGTACATATTGTCAAATGTTACTGCCAATATTTTGCGGTTCTTGAGCTTTGGGATGACCTGTCCGCGTATATGGATTTTCAATTTCTTCTGTCCAGGTTATGGTCTTCGAAGAAGAAATCTATGTATTTATGTGAGCCTCTATGTCTTAAATGTTCCTGCCAGTGGAAATTAGTCCCAATTTACATTAGGCGAGTTTACTTGCGGCAATTGTCAGTTTCTAGGTGAGAGAGGGTGCTGAGAGGCAAAGGGTTACCATATGCCTCACCTGTCTCTCCTACAAAATGACAATTGCCGCAAGTAAACTCGCCCAATGTAAATAGGGACTTACCGTGCAGTCATCAGCGTACGATATTAGGCGGACGTTATCGGGTGGGTTGGGAGCCTTAGAAACATAAAAATTGAAGCGTAGCGGGGATACTACACCACCTTTGTGGTACTACCTGTTTGTTCTTCCTTGTTGGGGATTTGTGTTATATATGTAGTTAACCAGCCATCTCTTGAGGTAGTTAGGAAGTGGTGTTTCCATCACGTCTCTCAGGAGAGTGGCATGGTTAACCGTGTCAAAGGCTTTTGACAGGTCCAGAGCCGCTAGTATTGTTCTTTTATGTGGTCTCTTGCTATTCAGTCCATCTGTTATCCTTGTCGTGACTTCACTTAGAGCTGTTGCAGTGATCCGTGCTGATGATCAGCAAGGTGGAAGTGTTCAGTGACACGGTAGGATAATAGACTCGAGTATTTTCACGACTGGCGATAGAAGAGTGATGGGGCGGTGTGCAGGTTTGCCTAGCTTTTGTACTGGAACTATTTTTCCGAGTTTCCACATGTCTGGGACCTAGAAGGTGCTGAGACATAGATTGAAAGTGCAAGCAAGGTAATTTGCGAAATTTTGTCCAATGTATTTCAGCATCTTCCTAGCCAGACCATCCGGACCAATTTGGTCTAAGGGCACGGGGAGCTCGGCGTGTTCTTCTTCTGTCGCGGTTAGGTGTCGACAGGTGCTCGACGAATTGTCTGCAGAAGGCCGCTGTAGTTTTTGGTGTATTTTCCCCGAATGTTATTTTTATACTGTCGTTATATCTCCGGGCCACCAGTCCCGGTTCCGTTTGGGGACCATCTGGTAGTAGTCTCCATGGTTACGAAGTCGTACCAGAGACTTAATTCTGGGACCACGGGTACCGGCAAGCCCCCTGCTCTTTGTAGCACTCTCCTTCGGGAATGCAGTCTCGGACTGGGACCGGTAGTTGGTGCGGCCCTTTGCGCAAAATCGCGGGAAGAGTTCGAAGAACTCGAATGGGGTAGTGTTCTCTACCGACTATCTGCGCCATAAAAAGACAGTAGTTTTAGATGGTGCTCCGCACTAAAACAAGGTGGTGAACGGGGCCAAACACCGGAACGCAATTGGTACCTCACTACGATGTAAGGGGCGTTAGCTGGTCGCTTGTAACCAGCTCTGTGTTGAGACCTCGCCGTGGGGTGAGGCCATCTGGCAGGTACCCGCGTAAATCAACTCCAATTTCTGTCGGTACGTCTGGGGTTTGATAGTTTACGCTTCGTGTTCCACAGTCGTTTTGTGCCAGGATCCAATTCCTCGAAGTTTTTACGCCATATTTCATTTTTATGGTTAGATAACTTTTTATTTATTTCTTTATTGAGGGCCTGTATTCTGCAGTTGTTGTTGAGCTTGGTTTCCTGCACTTCTGACTCATGAAATCCTCTATTTCCATTCGCATTTGATAGTAAGTTTTTATCAGCAGGGGTTAACTACACTCCTTTGGAATATTGAAGAGGATCGAAGATGGGTGAAACAAATTACAATAGTTTTGAATTTCTTCACAAATGGCGCCCGATGTGGGTTTTTTTAACGTGCCTAATTTAAAAAATCGCTAATAATTTGAGTGTGTGTGCAGCAGTAATTTTCATTTTCGCATTGTTGTTTTGAAATCAATCAACTCTTCGGAAATGATATTGAATTAAAAAGATTAATTTCAACGTGTTTACGATAAAATATTAATATTTATTTTTCACAAACTCTGAGCATATGAATGTTGCTCTTTGTGTGTGTAGCTGCTAATTGAAATGTCAATAAACTTTCGGATGTTTTGGGTATTGGTATTTTTCCAAAAGAAAACAAATACAAGAAAAATCTACAGAAAATAATTGTAAAATTTATCATCAAATAATTTCAAAATTATATACAATGCCCCTTTTGTCATTCATTCAATTCCTCTATCCTCAATAGTTCCAATGTCGTATTTTAATGTCAATATTTTAATTATCATAGATATAGGTCACAACAGTAAAATGCACAAAGGAGGAACAATGACAAATAGTTTTCATACTTTGCAAAGAATTCAATTAATTTTTAATTTGACAACAACAACAACAGCAATAAAACAAAGAGAAACATTGATTTTCACAAAGTACCACACATTTCTATAGAAGCGACTATTGTTCGACGTTCTTTGTATTTCCACTCGTCTACTTATTGAGTTATTTCTATGAACTGAAATTTTTTTTTTGAAACGGTAATGTTTTTTTTTTTTTTCTTTATTAAGTGTCGAACAACACGTGGGGGTCGCTCACGCACCTCTTCGACATCACATCTCTTTTTGTATGTGTGTGTGTGTTGTTTGTGTATACCGAAATTTCGATTGTTTCATCCCAAATTAGTAATTGCCAAATTTCACTTGCGAAATTAAGTGAGGCAAATTTGTTTATCTACAAATTAATTCATTTACGTATGATTTTTCACAAGAAGAACATTAGAGGGGGTCGTCTGGGGGCGATAGTATAGAATAAATTCACAAATAATAAACAAATTAAATATTATTTTTGAGAGTTGATAGGAAATCAAAAGTGATTTGTTTGAGTTTTGGAAAATCAGTTGACTTGGAATGGATTTTATGAAGACTTTTGTTCGAAAGTCCAAAAGCGCTAAGAAGGTTGACCTAAATTCTGTTCGAAATAATTACGCTAAAGGAGGATATAGTTAGAATATGCAGAGAAAAATATCCTTTTCTAGATTTTAGTTTAATTATTTTTCCCTCGCTAAATAATATGGGAGCTCAAGTTTATTGCCGAATATGAACGGTGTGTTTAACGACGACACTTGCAGAGAAGCTGTACATTGATGAAATACTCAAGAAATGTCACTACATTGCGCTGAGAGGTTTTTTGGCACCGCTAAAAATGTTATGTTGTCTGTCTGTTAGATTCCCAACCCCGGCATTCTGTGTGCAACACAGTCGCACACAATAATATATTTATGCAAACCCACGTTGGGCGCCATATACATAATTTACAAAAAAAAAAGAGAAAAAACGTTCAGCAAACGTCCGGAAAGGGACAATGAGATATTTCTGTCAAATAAAAGAGTTCAGATCGATTCTATTTTTAGCCATCTTATTGCCGAGTCCACAGACCGTGTCTGACGACACCACTGGGAGACAAATTTTATATGAAAGGAAATACTCTGAAAATATTGCCTACATTACGTTGAGGGGCCTTGCCACCGCTGAAAATGTGAAGCTTCCTATCCTGGGAATCAGACCCTGACATTCAGTGTGCAAGCCGGGCGGGGATTACCATATCACCACTGTGGCACTGCATCACTTTACGAAAAATTTAAGTTGGGCGCCACACAAAAGTTTTGTCAAATGTTTGACATTCGTTCAAAAGATTATTGAAATTACAATAGTTTTATAAAAAAATACATTCCACTAACATTCCAGGAGGGGTAAGGGTACACTTCTGCCATATCAAAGAGTACAGCCCGATTCTATTTTTAGCTCAGCGGTATGGGACATCCATCATATCGCCTCAGTGTAATGTTGGCTTACATTTCCTGTTTTTCAGCCATATTAAAATATTAATAAAAATATGCTGTTATTTTCAAAAAAGGTACGGAGGCCCTTCAATAACACAGACAGTTTTGCAAAAATAATATTAAGTGAAAAATATGATGGTAACACACATATTTTGAGGTTTATGACGTGTACTACTTTTTATACGTTTTCTACGGGTATATGACGTTTTCGACGTTTACACCTTTCTGACCGTCGAAAACCTGAAATGTCGTCATACAGACCATCTCTGCATGCAACTCGACAAGCAAATGAGGAAGTGTGCGCATATGGCACACTATACAAAAACCAACAAATGTTGCAATTTTATACATACGATTTTAATTTCATGATGAGATCTTCTCAATATTATTTTTGATTTTATAAAGACACTCCCCGGTTGTCAATAAAGACTCCCTTCTCGTCTTCCATAAAGACTCCCTTCTGGTCGCTTATAAAGACTGCCTTCTGGCCGTCAAAAAATAATCCCTTCTGGTCATCTACATAGACTCCCCTCTGTCGTCAAAAAGGAGTTGCTTGTGGTAGTCTATAAAGACTCCCTTCAGCTCTTCTATAAAATCTCCCTTCTGATCGTCTGCTAGTCTATAAAGTCCCCTCTCTGCTAGTCCATAAAGACTCCCTTTTGATCGTCTATAAAAACTTCCTTTTAGTCGTCTAAAAGACTCTCTTCTGGTCGTCTATAAAGACTCCCTTATGTTCTTCTATAAAATCTCCCTCCTCTTCATCTAAAAACACACCCCCGGGACGTCTATAAAGACTCCCATCGGGTCGTTTATAAAAAATCTCTTGTGGTCGTCTATAAAGACTCCCTTATGCTCTTCTATAAAATCTCCCTCCCTGTTCATCTAAAAAGACTCCCTCCTGCTCGTCTATAACGACTCCCTTTTGCTCGCCTATGAAGACTCCTTTCTGTCCGTCTATAAAGACTCCTTTCTGCCCGTCTATAAAGACTCCTTTCTGCCCGTCTATAAAGACTCCTTTATGCCCGTCTGTAAAGACCCCTTCTGCTTGTCTATAAAGACTCCATTCTGCCCGTCTATAAAGACTCCTTTCTGCCCGTCTATAAAGATCCCCTTATGCTCGTCTATAAATACACCCATCTTCTCGTCTATAAAGACTCCTTTCTGCCCGTCTATAAAGACTCCTTTCTGCCCTTTCTGCCCGTCTATAAAGACTCCTTTCTGCCCGTCTATAAAGACTCCTTTATGCCCGTCTGTAAAGACCCCTTCTGCTTGTCTATAAAGACTCCTTTCTGCCCGTCTATAAAGACTCCTTTCTGCCCGTCTATAAAGACCCCCTTATGCTCGTCTATAAATACACCCATCTTCTCGTCTATAAAGACCCCTTTCTGCCCGTCTATAAAGACTCCTTTCTGCCCGTCTATAAAGACTCCTTTATGCCCGTCTGTAAAGACCCCTTCTGCCTGTCTATAAAGACTCCTTTCTGCCCGTCTATAAAGACCCCCTTATGCTCGTCTATAAATACACCCATCTTCTCGTCTATAAAGACTCCTTTCTGCCCGTCTATAAAGACTCCTTTCTGCCCGTCTATAAAGACTCCTTTATGCCCGTCTGTAAAGACCCCTTCTGCTTGTCTATAAAGACTCCTTTCTGCCCGTCTATAAAGACCCCCTTATGCTCGTCTATAAATACACCCATCTTCTCGTCTATAAAGACTCCTTTCTGCCCGTCTATAAAGACCCCCTTATGCTCGTCTATAAATACACCCATCTTCTCGTCTATAAAGACTCCTTTCTGCCCGTCTATAAAGACTCCTTTATGCCCGTCTGTAAAGACCCCTTCTGCTTGTCTATAAAGACTCCTTTCTGCCCGTCTATAAAGACCCCCTTATGCTCGTCTATAAATACACCCATCTTCTCGTCTATAAAGACTCCTTTCTGCCCGTCTATAAAGACTCCTTTCTGCCCGTCTATAAAGACTCCTTTATGCCCGTCTGTAAAGACCCCTTCTGCTTGTCTATAAAGACTCCTTTCTGCCCGTCTATAAAGACCCCCTTATGCTCGTCTATAAATACACCCATCTTCTCGTCTATAAAGACTCCTTTCTGCCCGTCTATAAAGACTCCTTTCTGCCCGTCTATAAAGACTCCTTTATGCCCGTCTGTAAAGACCCCTTCTGCTTGTCTATAAAGACTCCTTTCTGCCCGTCTATAAAGACCCCCTTATGCTCGTCTATAAATACACCCATCTTCTCGTCTATAAAGACTCCTTTCTGCCCGTCTATAAAGACTCCTTTATGCCCGTCTGTAAAGACCCCTTCTGCTTGTCTATAAAGACTCCTTTCTGCCCGTCTATAAAGACCCCCTTATGCTCGTCTATAAATACACCCATCTTCTCGTCTATAAAGACTCCTTTCTGCCCGTCTATAAAGACTCCTTTCTGCCCGTCTATAAAGACTCCTTTATGCCCGTCTGTAAAGACCCCTTCTGCTTGTCTATAAAGACTCCTTTCTGCCCGTCTATAAAGACTCCTTTCTGCCCGTCTATAAAGATCCCCTTATGCTCGTCTATAAATACACCCATCTTCTCGTCTATAAAGACTCCTTTCTGCCCGTCTATAAAGACTCCTTTATGCCCGTCTGTAAAGACCCCTTCTGCTTATCTATAAAGACTCCTTTCTGCCCGTCTATAAAGACCCCCTTATGCTCGTCTATAAATACACCCATCTTCTCGTCTATAAAGACTCCTTTCTGCCCGTCTATAAAGACTCCTTTCTGCCCGTCTATAAAAACTCCTTTATGCCCGTCTGTAAAGACCCCTTCTGCTTGTCTATAAAGACTCCTTTCTGCCCGTCTATAAAGACTCCTTTCTGCCCGTCTATAAAGTCCCCCTTATGCTCGTCTATAAATACACCCATCTTCTCGTCTATAAAGACCCCTTTCTGCCCGTCTATAAAGACTCCTTTCTGCCCGTCTATAAAGACTCCTTTATGCCCGTCTGTAAAGACCCCTTCTGCTTGTCTATAAAGACTCCTTTCTGCCCGTCTATAAAGACCCCCTTATGCTCGTCTATAAATACACCCATCTTCTCGTCTATAAAGACTCCTTTCTGCCCGTCTATAAAGACTCCTTTCTGCCCGTCTATAAAGACTCCTTTATGCCCGTCTGTAAAGACCCCTTCTGCTTGTCTATAAAGACTCCTTTCTGCCCGTCTATAAAGACCCCCTTATGCTCGTCTATAAATACACCCATCTTCTCGTCTATAAAGACTCCTTTCTGCCCGTCTATAAAGACTCCTTTATGCCCGTCTGTAAAGACCCCTTCTGCTTGTCTATAAAGACTCCTTTCTGCCCGTCTATAAAGACCCCCTTATGCTCGTCTATAAATACACCCATCTTCTCGTCTATAAAGACTCCTTTCTGCCCGTCTATAAAGACTCCTTTCTGCCCGTCTATAAAGACTCCTTTATGCCCGTCTGTAAAGACCCCTTCTGCTTGTCTATAAAGACTCCTTTCTGCCCGTCTATAAAGACTCCTTTCTGCCCGTCTATAAAGATCCCCTTATGCTCGTCTATAAATACACCCATCTTCTCGTCTATAAAGACTCCTTTCTGCCCGTCTATAAAGACTCCTTTATGCCCGTCTGTAAAGACCCCTTCTGCTTATCTATAAAGACTCCTTTCTGCCCGTCTATAAAGACCCCCTTATGCTCGTCTATAAATACACCCATCTTCTCGTCTATAAAGACTCCTTTCTGCCCGTCTATAAAGACTCCTTTCTGCCCGTCTATAAAGACTCCTTTATGCCCGTCTGTAAAGACCCCTTCTGCTTGTCTATAAAGACTCCTTTCTCCCCGTCTATAAAGACTCCTTTCTGCCCGTCTATAAAGACCCCCTTATGCTCGTCTATAAATACACCCATCTTCTCGTCTATAAAGACCCCTTTCTGCCCGTCTATAAAGACTCCTTTCTGCCCGTCTATAAAGACTCCTTTATGCCCGTCTGTAAAGACCCCTTCTGCTTGTCTATAAAGACTCCTTTCTGCCCGTCTATAAAGACTCCTTTCTGCCCGTCTATAAAGACCCCCTTATGCTCGTCTATAAATACACCCATCTTCTCGTCTATAAAGACTCCTTTCTGCCCGTCTATAAAGACTCCTTTCTGCCCGTCTATAAAGACTCCTTTATGCCCGTCTGTAAAGACCCCTTCTGCTTGTCTATAAAGACTCCTTTCTCCCCGTCTATAAAGACTCCTTTCTGCCCGTCTATAAAGACCCCCTTATGCTCGTCTATAAATACACCCATCTTCTCGTCTATAAAGACCCCTTTCTGCCCGTCTATAAAGACTCCTTTCTGCCCGTCTATAAAGACTCCTTTATGCCCGTCTGTAAAGACCCCTTCTGCTTGTCTATAAAGACTCCTTTCTGCCCGTCTATAAAGACTCCTTTCTGCCCGTCTATAAAGACCCCCTTATGCTCGTCTATAAATACACCCATCTTCTCGTCTATAAAGACTCCTTTCTGCCCGTCTATAAAGACTCCTTTCTGTCCTTTCTGCCCGTCTATAAAGACTCCTTTCTGCCCGTCTATAAAGACTCCTTTATGCCCGTCTGTAAAGACCCCTTCTGCTTGTCTATAAAGACTCCTTTCTGCCCGTCTATAAAGACTCCTTTCTGCCCGTCTATAAAGACCCCCTTATGCTCGTCTATAAATACACCCATCTTCTCGTCTATAAAGACTCCTTTCTGCCCGTCTATAAAGACTCCTTTCTGCCCGTCTATAAAGACCCCCTTCTGCTCGTCTATAAAGACCCCCTTCTGCTCGTCTATAAAGACTCCCTTCTGCTCGTCTATAAAGACGTCCTTTTCCTCGCCTATAAAGACTCCCTTCTGCTCGTCTATAAAGACTCCTTTCTGCCCGTCTATAAAAACCCCCTTCTGCTCGTCTATAAAGACTCCCTTCTGCTAGTCTATAAAGACCCCCTTCTGCTCGTCTATAAAGTCTCCCTTCTGCTCATCAATAAAAACTCCCTACTGCTCGTCTATTAAGACTCTCTTCTGGTCGTTATTAAAGACTGTCATCTGGTTGTATATAAAGACTGCCTTCTGCTGGTCTATAAAGACTCCCTTCTGCTCGTCTATGAAGACTCCCTTCTGCTCGTCTATAAAGACTCCCTTCTGCTCGTCTATGAAGACTCCTTTCTGCCCGTCTATAAAGACTCCCTTCTGCTCGCCTATAAAGACTCGTATCTTCCTATCATCTATAAAAACTCCAATCTTCTCTCTATAAAGACTACCTTCTGCTCGTCTATAAAGACTACAATCTTCTCGTCTATAAAAACTTCCTTCTGCTCGTCTATAAAAACTTCCTACTGCTTGTCTATAAAGACTCCCTTCAGCTCGTCTACAAAGACTCCCTTCTGCTCGTTTATAAAGAGTCCTCCCTTCTTCTCGTTTGAAAATATTCCTTTCTGCTCGTCTATAAAGTCTCCCTTCTGCTAGTCTATACAGACTCCCTTCTGCACGTCTATAAATACTCCCATCTTCTCGTCTATAAAAACTTCCTTCTGCTCGTCTATAAAAACTCCCTTCTGTTTGTCTATAAAGACTACGTTCTGTTCGTCTATATTATGTCTCCCTTCTGCTCATCTATAAGGACGCCCTTTTGCTCGTCTATAAATACGCCCTTCTGTTCGTCTATAAAGACTCCTTTCTGCCCGTCTATAAAGTCTCCCTACTACTCGCCTATAAAGTGTCCTTTCTGCTCATCTATAAAGATGCCGTTCTGCTCGTCTATAAAGACTCCTTTCTGCTCGTCTATAAAGTCTTCCTTCTGCTCATCTATAAAGTTTCCCTTCTGCTCATCTATAAAGACTCCATTCTGCTCGTCCATAAAGACTACCTTCTGCTTCTCTATTAAGACTCCCTTCTGCTCGTCTATAAAATCTCTCTTCTTCATCTGGTTGTCTATAAAGACTACCTTCTGCTCCTCTATAAAGACTCCTTTCTTCTCGTATATAAAGACACCTTCTGCTCGTCTATAAAGACCCCCTTCTGCTCGTCTATAAAGACTCCCTTCTGCTCGTCTATAAAGACTCCCTTCCGCTCGTCTATAAAGACTCCTTTCTGCTCGTCTATAAAGACTCCCTTCTGCTTGTCTATAAAGACTCCCTTCTGCTCGTCTACAAAGACTCCCTTCTGCTCGTTTATAAAGAGTACCTTCTTCTCGTCTGAAAAGATTCCTTTCTGCTCGTCTATAAAGTCTCCCTTCTGCTCGTCTATACATACTCCCTTCTGCTCGTCTATAAATACTCCAATCTTCTCGTCTATAAAAACTTCTTTCTGTTTGTCTATGAAGACTCCGTTCTGTTCGTCTATAAAGTCTCCCTTCTGCTCATCTATAAAGACGCCCTTCTGCTCGTCTATAAAGACGCCCTTCTGTTCGTCTATAAAGACTCCTTTCTGCTCGTCTATAAAGACTCCCTTCTACTCGTCTATAAAGTCTCCCTTCTGCTAGTCTATAAAGACTCCCTTCTGCTTATCTATAAAGTCTCCCTTCTGCTCATCTAAAAAGACGCCCTTCTGCTCGTCTATAAAGACTCCCTCCTGCTCGTCTATAAAGACTCCTTTCTGCTCGTCTTTAAAGTCTTCCTTCTGCTCGTCTATATAGTTTCCTTTTAATAAAGACTCCCTTGTGTCCATCTATAAAGACTCCCTTCTGCTCGTCTGTAAAGACTCCCTTCTGCTCGTCTTTAAAGTCTTCCTGCTGCTCGTCTATTAAGTTTGCCTTCTACTCGTCAATAAAGTCTTCCTCATGCTCATTTATAAAGACTCTCTTCTGGCCGTTGTTAAAGACTCCCCTCTGGTTGTATATAAATACTACCTTTTGGTCGCCTATAGAGACTCCCTTCTGTTGGTCTATAAAGATTCCCTTCTGCTCGTTTGTAAAGACTTCCTCTTGGTCGTCTATTAGGACTCACTCCTGGTCGTCTATAAAGACTCTCTTCTATAAAGACTCTCTTTCCATCTGGTTGTCTACAAAGACTATATTTTGATCCTGTATAAATACTACCTCCTAGGCGCATATAAACACTTCCATCTGGTCGTCTATAAAGACAATCCTCTGGTGATATAAAGACTCCCTTCGGCTCGCCTATAAAGACTCCCTTCAGCTCGTCTATAAAGACTCCCTTCGTCTCATCTACAAAGACTGTACTCAGCTCGTCTGTAAAGACTCCTTTCAGCTCGTCTATGAATACCGTTTTCAGCTAGTCCCCTGTAGTCTTAATTCTCTCTTAATTTGTTTAATTTTAAAATACAGATTTTTAATTGCAATTAATTAAATAAAATTTCAAGAATTCTCAGCAAATGTGCAATTTCAATCAAATGGCAAAACAACAACCACAGCAGAAACAACAAATGAACTAATTTATCATTTGAATTATTTCACATTTCAAATGCCAAAAGACTTGTCATTGTCTGCTCATCTTTTTCCCGGCACCAAAGATTCAGTTAATGAAACTGACCTATGACACATATCAGGGCCACTGAATTGTCATAAAGAACATGAAAATTTCAAAACAACAACAACGATAACAATTCGATGTATAATTTCTCGTAAATTAATTAATTGTTTTTGTGGCCGGTGGATTAGTTGTTAATATTCGAATCTCATTCCGGCCATAAGGTATGGCGTGGATGCCCGTGAAAAAGAATAAACGGACAGATGGACGGACAGATGAATAAGCAAGATTCTACAAATGTTTATTTCATATCTTGACCCTGACTGATTATTTCATTCACCTACTAAGTAAATACGATAAAACAAACAGACAGATGGACAGGCATAATAACCGAACAACCAACCAACAAACCGACAGAAGGACAGAACCAACAACAACAACCATAACCAATGAATGGATGGATGGATCATCATGTGTTTGTGTGTGTTTATCTGACCTATGTATTTTGCTATATTTCAGCACCTCACAGTGAGATTCTTTAAAATTTCATTGGCTCTTGCCACCTCCTATCCCCACCCGCATCCATTCCTCCGTCATACGTCCTTCCCCACGTTAATAAACAGCATTTAAAATCGTCGTCGTCTTCATCTATTTTAAGTGAATTCGACAACGACGACGCCTTAACTGTCTGTCTGTCTGCCTGTCAGTGATGACGCAGCTGACACTATGTGTGGGGGTTTTTTTAAAATAGTGTTGTTGTTGCTTTTTGTAGTGCTTGCTGTTTTCTTGTTTTTGTTTTTATTACTCTGGCATTTTCGAAATAGAATTAACAGAAAAAAAAACATACAAAACAATTCATACCCAAAAAAAACAGATTATTGAAACAAAAAAGTTTGCGGTAAAAAACACGACACGACCATAATCACGAACTACAATTCTGTTCAAGTGCTAATGATGTTGTTGTCATTAATTTTACCCAGATTCAGATTCGTCAACTACCTGTATTGTGGGCGTTATTGTTAAGAAATTTGACAAAAGTCGTTAAGCTAGATTGGGGCTAAGCCATATTGGGAGGAGGTATTCGGAATAGAAGACATTTGTCAAAAACAAAATTGGAGAACGTTATCTTCATAGATTACAAGAGAAGTCTTAGAAGTGTTTTAGAAGAGCAGAAGGGAGATTTTATAGACGAGCAGAAGGGAGACTTTATAGACAAGTAGAAGGGAGTCTTTACAGACTAGCAGAAGGGAGTCTTTATAGACGAGTAAAAGGGACTCTTTATAGACGAGCAGAAGGGAGTCATTATAGACGAGCAGTAGGGTGTCTTTACAGTATTTATACACGATCAAAAGGAAGTCTTTATAGACGAGCAGAAAGGAGCCTTTCTAGACCAGCAGAAGGGAGTCTTTATAGACGAGCAGAAGGGAGTCTTTATAGACGAGCAGAAGGGAGTCTTTATAGACGAGCAGAAGGGAGTCTTTATAGACGAGCAGGAAGGGAGTCTTTATAGACGAGCAGGAAGGGAGTCTTATAGACGAGCAGAAGGGAGACTTTATAGACGAGTAGAAGGGAGTCTTTACAGACTAGCAGAAGGGGGTCTTTATAGACGAGCAGAAGGGAGTCTTTATAGACGAGCAGAAGGGAGATTTTATAGACGAGCAGAAGGGAGACTTTATAGACGAGTAGAAGGGAGTCTTTACAGACTAGCAGAAGGGAGTCTTTATAGACGAGTAAAAGGAAGACTTTATAGACGAGCATAACGGAGTCTTTATAGACGAGCTGGAGTGGTCTATATAGACGAGCAAAAGGCAGACTTTATTGAGGAGTAAAAGGGACACTTTATAGACGAGCAGAAGGGAGTCATTATAGACAAGCAGTAGGGTGTCTTTACAGACAAGCAGTAGGGAGTCTTTATAGACGAACAGAAGGAAGTCTTTACAGACGAGCTGAAGGGAATCTTTATAGACGAGCAGAAAGGAGCCTTTCTAGACCAGCAGAAGGGAGTCTTTATAGACGAGCAGAAGGGAGTCTTTATAGACGAGCAGAAGGGAGTCTTTATAGACGAGCAGAAGGGAGTCTTATAGACGAGCAGAAGGGAGACTTTATAGACGAGTAGAAGGGAGTCTTTACAGACTAGCAGAAGGGGGTCTTTATAGACGAGCAGAAGGGAGTCTTTATAGACGAGCAGAAGGGAGATTTTATAGACGAGCAGAAGGGAGACTTTATAGACGAGTAGAAGGGAGTCTTTACAGACTAGCAGAAGGGAGTCTTTATAGACGAGTAAAAGGAAGACTTTATAGACGAGCATAACGGAGTCTTTATAGACGAGCTGGAGTGGTCTATACAGACGAGCAAAAGGCAGACTTTATTGAGGAGTAAAAGGGACACTTTATAGACGAGCAGAAGGGAGTCATTATAGACTAGCAGTAGGGTGTCTTTACAGACAAGCAGTAGGGAGTCTTTATAGACGAACAGAAGGAAGTCTTTACAGACGAGCTGAAGGGAATCTTTATAGACGAGCTGAAGGGAGTCTTTATAGACGAGCTGAAGGGAGTCTTTATAGACGAGCTGAATGAAGTCTTTATAGACGAGCTGAAGGGAGTCTTTATAGACGAGCAGAAGGGAGTCTTTATAGACGAGCAGGAAGGGAGTCTTATAGACGAGCAGAAGGGAGACTTTATAGACGAGTAGAAGGGAGTCTTTACAGACTAGCAGAAGGGGGTCTTTATAGACGAGCAGAAGGGAGTCTTTATAGACGAGCAGAAGGGAGATTTTATAGACGAGCAGAAGGGAGATTTTATAGACGAGTAGAAGGGAGTCTTTATAGACTAGCAGAAGGGAGTCTTTATAGACGAGTAAAAGGAAGACTTTATAGACGAGCATAACGGAGTCTTTATAGACGAGCTGGAGTGGTCTATATAGACGAGCAAAAGGCAGACTTTATTGAGGAGTAAAAGGGACACTTTATAGACGAGCAGAAGGGAGTCATTATAGACTAGCAGTAGGGTGTCTTTACAGACAAGCAGTAGGGAGTCTTTATAGACGAACAGAAGGAAGTCTTTACAGACGAGCTGAAGGGAATCTTTATAGACGAG
The DNA here is from genome assembly GCF_047663935.1 of Musca autumnalis. Taxonomy (NCBI): domain Eukaryota; kingdom Metazoa; phylum Arthropoda; class Insecta; order Diptera; family Muscidae; genus Musca; species Musca autumnalis. The sequence goes on from NW_027411644.1 coordinate 71,300,725, forward strand.
CTGAAGGGAGTCTTTATAGACGAGCTGAAGGGAGTCTTTATAGACGCAAAATGAAGTCTTTATAGACGAGCAGAAGAGAGTTTTTATAGACGAGCAGAAGGGAGTCTTTATAGACGAGCAGAAGGGAATCTTTATAGACGAGCAGAAGGGAGTATTTATAGTTGAAGGGAGTCTTTATAGACGAGCTGAAGGGAGTCTTTATAGACGATCAAAAGGGAGACTTTATAGACGAGCAGAAGGGAGTCTTTAAGATGACCAGAAGGGAGTCTTTATAGATGACCAGAAGGGGTCTCTATAGACGACCACAAGGGAGTCTCTATAGACGACCAGAAGGGGGGGAGTCTTTATAGACGACCAGAAGGGAGTCTTTATAGACGACCACAAGAGAGTCTTTATAGACTACCACAAGGGAGTCTTTACAGACGACCAGAAGCGGGGAGTCTTTATAGATGACCAGAAGGGGGGAGTCTTTATAGATGACCAGAAGGGAGTCTTTTTAGACTACCCGTGGGGTTCTTTACAGACAACCAGAAGAGAAGGTAGTCTTTATAGACAACCAGAAATGGAGTCTTCAAATCGACCAGAAGGGATTCTTTATATACGAGCTGAAGGGAGTTTTTATAGTCAAGCTGAAGGGAGTCTTTATAGACGAGCAGAAGGAAGTCTTTATAGACGAGCTGAAGGGAGTCTTTATAGACGAGCTGAAGGGAGTCTTTATAGACGAGATGAAAGGAGTCTTTATAGATGAGCAGAAGGGAGTCTTTATAGACGAGCAGAAGAGAGTCTTTATAGACGATCAGAAGGGAGTCTTTATAGACGACCAGAAGGGAGTCATTAAGATGACCAGAAGGGAGTCTTTATAGATGACCAGAAGGGAGTCTTTATAGACGACCAGAAGTGAGTCTTTATAGACGACAAGAATAGAGTCTTTACATCGACCGGAAAGGGAGTCTTTACAGACGACCGGAAGGGAGTCTTTATAGTCGACCAGAAGGAGTCTTTATAAACGACCAGAAGGGAGTCTTTACAGACGACCAGAAGGGAGTCTTAATAGACGACCAGAAGGAGTCTTTATAAACGACCAGAAGTGAATCTTTATAGATGACTAAAAGGGGGTCTTTATAGACTATCAAAAGCGAGTCTTTATATACGACCAGAAGAGGTTCTTTATAGACGACCAGAAAGGAGTCTTTATAGACGACCAGAAGGGAGTCTTTATGGACGACCAGAAGGGAGTCTTTATAGACGACTAAAAGGGAGTCTTTATAGACTACCAAAAGCGAGTCTTTATAGACGACCAGAAGAGGTTCTTTATAGACGACCAGAAAGGAGTCTTTATATACGACCAGAAGTGAATCTTTATAGATGACTAGAAGGGAGACGACCAGAAGGTAGTCCGTACAGACTACCAGAACTGATTCTTTATAGACAACCAGAAGAGAGTATTTATAGACGGCCAGAGGGAGTCCTAACAGAATTATGTGTTTATAGATGACCAGAAGGAGTCTCTATAGACGAACACAAGGGAGTCTTTATAATCCAGGCAATAAAGAGAGATATTCTTAAAATGATGCAAAATTATTCTGAAAATCTGTTAGTGACATTTAATAAGTCACTGCCTAAATGGAAAATTGTTCAAATATTATATCTTCCATATTGTAGAATATCAAAATTTGCCATAATTGTCATTCTGTCTTGACTCTTGTCTCCTTTGCTTGTTTCTCTCAATCACAGGTGCATCAAAGCCGTGTGGGTAGCAGCAGTTGATTTGTGATTCTAAAATTCATGAATTAAGTAATTTTATATTTATTTGTCACAGATAGCAGTGGTTGTCGTTATGTCCCATGACAAATTCATATAAAATTTGCATAAAATTATGGATAAATATTTAAACGTTGTTATACGCAATTCTAGACACGGCACGGCCAGACAGCCTGTACAGTTGAATGAGTGTAGTAGAGAATTAGCAATATACTTGAGAGCTAAGATAATTTTTTGTTTTACTTTAAATTTTTGAGATGAATGATTGAAAAATTTTTGCATTAGAAAAGGAAAGGCCTTACACAGCCCCACGATTAAGCTACTGGTTTTAAAGTTAATTAAGCAATATTAGGTGTGCAGGGTTATAGTTTCCAATGAACAACTAATAAATATTTTACACTAACTTTTCTGATATTTAACAATTTACATTTTTTGGCTTAACACATCTCTCTGAGTATTCAAATGTATATTCAAAAGAACTAAAAAATGCCCACGCAAATTCGTCTATGGTAGAAGGAAGAGATAGATGGATACACATCATGAAAAATGTGTATTACCTTCCGGGGAATTCTTAAGTTTCACTTGTTTGTTATTCAAATTGCAGGCATAGCCTCGGGGTTATTTCACAAAATTGTTTGTAAATAATAACATGAAATACTTTTGTTTTTTTTTTTTTATTTCAGCAGAGTATTGGCAAATATTTTCATTTTTTTCAATATCACGTCAGAATCTTTAAGCAAAATAAAAATCAACAGAATATATATTTTTCCGGAATGTATGAAACCATAAATGTTGGTTTAGGTTATTCAATAATTTACAACTTATTTTAAGTAGATTGATGGGTGTGGGTCGTTCGGTCTTCCATGTTCGAGAGTACTTTAATTGATGATTTGTTTAGACATTTAAGTAATCACAAAGTGTGTAAACAAATCATATTATGAAAAGCAGGGTAGAAGAAGAAAAAGAAGGAGAATCTGTATTTGGAAATAAGTAATTGAGTAGGGGCAATAAAATAAAATTAAAGAAATAGTAACTACCCCATGAATGTCCAGTAACCAACCAAGAATCTTTATAGGTCAGCAGAAGGGAGTCTATATGAGCGACCAGAAGGGAGTATTTATAGACGAGAAGATGAGAGTCCTTATAGACGAGAAGAAGGGAATCTTTATAGACGACCCGATGAGCGTCCTTATAGACGAAAGACGAGTATTTATAGGCGACCAAAAGGGAGGCTTTATAGGGGACCAGAATTTATTGCAGAGTGAAGGGAATCTTTATATGCGACTAGGAAGGAGTCTTTATAGTCGACCTGAAGGAAAAATTTATAGGTGTTCAAAAGGGAGTTTTCATAGGCGGCCATAAGAAAATCTTTATAGGCGCAAGGACGAGCGAAGGGAATCTTTATATGCGAAGAAAATATGCGAAATAGGCGAGCAAAAAGGAGTCTTTGTAGGTGACCAGAAGGGAGAGCCAACCAGGAGACTATTTTTAGCTCTTAATATCTGGTCAGAACAAAGTCTTCATAGACGACCAGAAGGGTTTCTTTTTTTGCGCCGAAGGAAGTCATTATTGCCAAGCGAAGAGAATCTTTATATGAGACCAAATATGTAGTCTTTATAGGCGATCAAAAGGCAGTCTTCTTAGGAGCCACGAGGGAGTCTTTATATGCGACAAAAAAGGAGTCTATTAAGGCGACCAAAAAGGAGTCATTTTAGGCACCAGGAGTGGGGGTCTTTATATGCAACCAAATAGGAGTCTTTATAGACGACCAGAAGTGAGTCATTCGCATTACATGCGATCAAAAAAGGAGTCTTTATAGGTGACTGAAAGGGAGTCTTCATAGGCGACCAGAAGGGAGTCTTTATTGCCGAGTCTTTATTGGAGACCAAAAGGGAGTCTTTATTGCCGTGAAAATGACATCTTTATTTGCTACCGAAAAGGAAATATTTAAAGGCGCTAGGGGATCTTTATATGGAGCGAAGGGAAGCTTTATAGCCGAGCGAAGGGAAAGACGAGTATTTATAGGCGACAAAAAGGGAGGCTTTATAGGCGACCTAAAGGGAGTCTTTATAGACAACTAGAAAGCATTCTTTATAAGCGGCCAGAAGCAAGTCATTATAGGCGCCAAGAGGGAATCTTTAAAGTCGAGAGAATAAAATCTTTGTATGCGACTAAAAGGGACTCTTTACAGGTGACGAAAAGAGAGTCTGTATAGACGCCAGGAGGGAGTCTTTATTGCCGAGGGAAGAGAGTCGTCATTGCCCATCAAAGGGAATCTTTATATGCGACCAAAATATTAGTACTTATATGTGAGCACAAGGGAGTCTTTATAGGCGATCATAAGGGTGTCTTTTTAGGCGTCAAGAATCGTTATATGCGACAATAAATGAGTATTTTCAGGCGAACAAAAGGGACTCTTTTAGGCACCAGGAGTGGGGGTCTTTATATGCAACCAAATAGCAGTCTTTATAAACGAACAGAAGTGAGTCATTCGCATGGAGGTAGTCATTATATTAGAGCAAATGGACATTTTTACATGCGACCAAAAAGGAGTCTTTATAGGTGACCAAAAGCGAGTCTTCTTATCCGACCAGAATGGAGCTTTTTTAAGCGTCAAAGAGGAGTCTGTTTAGGCGACCAAAAGGGAGTCATTATTGGCGACCAGAAGGAAGTGTTTATAGGTGACCAAAAGGAAGTCTTTATAGGCGACCAGAAGGATGTCTTCATCGGCGACCAGAAGGAACACTTATTAGGCGATATTAGGGTGTCTTTATTGTCGAACTAAGGGAATCTTTATATGCGACCAAAGAGGAGTCTTTTTATGCGACCAAAAGAGAGTCTTTATTGGCGATCTGAAGAAAGTCCTTATTGGCGACCAAAAGGAAGTATTTATAGGCAACCAAAGGGAAATCTTTTTAGGCGCTAGGAGGGAGTTTTTATAGGTGACCCGAAGTAAGTCGTTCGGCAGGAGAGAGTCTTTATAGTCGAGCGAAGGTAATCTTGATATGCAGCCAAAAGAGGAATTTTAATTGGTGACCCGAAGTAAGTTTTTATTGGCGATCAAAAAAGGAATTTTTATTGGCGACGTGATGGAAGTCTTTATTGGCGACCAAAGGGAAGTATTTACAGGCGACCAGAGGGTATCTTTATGGATCTTAATAGGCAGTCAGAGCAAAGTTTTTTTAGGCGAACAGAAGAACGTGTTTAACGGCGACCAAAAGAGATTATTAAAGGCTATCAGAGGGAATCACTGGTAGATCAGTAAAAGGGAGGTTTTATAGACCACCTGAGGGAATTTTATTGCATGCCACTAGATCTTTATAGACAAGAGTGAAGCGGTATTTCTAGACGACCAGAAGAAAATACTTATAGCCGAACTGTAGTGCGATTCTCTAACTCATTTTTTTCAGTTACCAACAAAAATCGTTAAAATTAAAACGCAAAATTATGAATGAAAAGTTAAAAAAAAAAGTTGACAACACTCTTGCTATCGGTAGAACTTTACGACTACTTTTTATTCGTTGCTAACTTACCGAAAAATATCGTTAATTACCGAAATTATAAACCTTTTAATTTTACCAATTTTTGTCGCACTACAGGTGCGAGTATTTATAGGTCAACAGACAAAAGACTTAAAAACCACAATTTTGTAGGAGTTTTCAGATTTTTCGGGCATTATCGAGGAAATTTGTAATAGAGACTTGATTGAAAATCCTGATCTTATCTGTATTTTTGTGCGGGATGTGTATAGAAGAGTGGGCCTAAATATTGGGACAAAATTTGGAGGCCATAACTTGGAAATTATTGGCTTCCCCAAGTTACAACTTATACTGCGACCAACTGAACTACTCGCTGTAATAATTTCAACATGGTCGGGGATGAAGGAACCTGAAAGAATGAACGAAGTGCGAACTTGACTTAAGTTTATGAGTTAACTGGCCCATGAATACTCCAGACTTAAACAATCAAAAAAAAAAAAAATAATAAAAGAGAAGCCACTCCCACCGCGACAATTTGGTGGTTATGTGGATACGAATCGGCTAATAAATAATATAGATGTAAACAGAACCACAAGGACTACCTTCGGTTCCACAACCCCCAAGGGTGAAAGGAGACTTGTCTCATATCAATGAGTGCAACAATGAGTCTTAAGACATTACTTTTAAAAAAGTTTTAATTGGCTGAAATTTGGTATTTAGTCTTCGTTAGGGGTATTCAACTCTCCACTTTAAATTTGTCGGTATAGGTCCACGCCTTCATATAGTCCCCATAGAACGGTACCTCCAGATTTTCGGTATTATGAAGGTTATGGCCCCAATAATCCATTGAAATGGCTGAAATATTTAGTCTTCGTTGGGGGTATAAAACTTTCCCACAGAAATTGTTTGGTACAGGTCTACGCCTTAATACAGCCCCCATAGAACGGTACCACCCGATTTTCGGTATTTTAAAGGTTTTAGCTTCATTATCACACCAAAATGACTCACATTTGGTACTTAGCTTTCGTTGGGGGTATAAAATTTTCCCCCAGAAATTTGTTGGTATGGGACGACCACGCCTTCATATAGCCCCCAAAGAACGGTACCTCCCGTTTTGGGGTATTTTGATGGTTGTGGCCTCACTAATCCTCCGAAAGTGCTGAAATTTGATATTTAGTCCTCATTTAAGGTATACAAATTTCCATATGAAATTTGTCGGTATAGGACTACGCCTTCACATAGCCCCCATAGAACAGTACCTCCCTATTTTCGGTATTTTGACGGTTGTGGCCACAACAGTATTCAGTCTACGTTGGAAGTAAAACCCTTTCCGACTGAATTTTGTCGGTATATGTCCACGTTTCGATATAGCCCCAATAGAACGCTACCTCCGGATTTTCATAATTGTGAAGGATGTGACATCACTATTCCACCGAAATGACTGAAATTTGTTATTTACTCTTTCATGGGGTTAAAAAATGTTCCAGAAAAGAATTATCAGTATAGGTTCACGTCTTCCTATATCCCTCATAGAAGCGTACCTCTTGGTTTACGATATTTTTTAGGTTTTAACCACATTGTCTTACTGATATATTGGAAATTTGGTCTTCTTTGAATCTTAAAACTTTACGCCAGAAAATTGTCGGTATAGATCGACGTTTTAATGTAGCCCCCATACAACGGTACCTCCCAAATTTCGGTATTTTGAAGGGTAGCGGCAATGTTTTAACAAAATTGCTGAAATTTAGTATTATGTTTTCTTCATAAACGAAAACAAACGAATTGTTCCATTTTACTTAAATACCACTCATGGTGGAGGGTATAACAAGTTCGGCGCGGCCGAATTTAAAGCCGTTCTTACATTTTTGTCACCGTTGGAAATGTAATACCCTAGATAGACGGCATCGTTAATTTGCATTAAGACCGCATTTAATTTTACCCTGACCATGGCACAATTACCTAGGTAGATGCATTGAAGAATTGCTACAACAAAGCAGCTTTTTATACCCTCAGCCTTTAGGCTAAGGAGGGTATATACACTTTGATACGATGAAAATGTGCCTCATCGAAATAATGGTTTTAGACCCCAAGTATGTTTGGACAAAATGTGTTTCAGACAATTTTGAGTCGATCTAGCCATGTCCGTCCGTCTGTCTGTCTGCCCTGCTGGCTGGAGCGCACGATAACTCTCGAACGGATGAACCGATTCGGTTCAAATTTTGGCTTTCGTAATATTTTGCCCAAACTTAGTTTAAGTTCGAAGATGAGCTACATCGATCCACTCCTTCCGGTACCTCCCCCACAAAAGTTCGAAAATGTTCGGAAAGTTTGTGCGCACGATAACTCTTTAAGGGAGTGACCGATTTGGTCCATACTTTGTATAGCGTAAACTTTCTACCACTCCTTCGGGTACCTCCCACACAAAATTTCGGAAAAGTTCAGATTAGGGCCATCTCTGGAATCGCTTTGATTTTTGTTTTAGCAACTTGTATTCACTGCCCTCCATACGACGGTACAAGTTTCATCAGGGGCAAGTCCATACTTCCTGAGAAAATAGCATGAAAGTTGCAAACAACCCCCATGACACCGTGCGAGGTGGTTGGAGCGCAAGATAACTCTCGAACGAATCTACCGATTCGGTCCAACATATGGCCTTAGTAATATTTTGTCCAAACATAGTTTAAGTTTGAAGATAAGCCATATCGGTCCATTCCTTCAGGTACCTCCTCCACAAATGTTCGGAAAAATTGTTCGTACGGTAACTCTTGATGGGAGTGGCCGAATTGGTCTATACTTTACACATTCTTATATATCTACCAGATATAGATCAGGTTCAAATATGGACTATATTGGTCCACTCCATCCGGTACCTCCCACACAAAATTTCGGATAAGTTCACTTTAAGACCTAATATCGAATCACTTTGATTTTTGTTGAAGCAACTTGTATTCGCTGCTTCAATTACGATGGTAAAAGTTTTTTTTTTAGGGGCAAGTCCATACTTCTTGAGCAAACAGCCCGAAGAGTGTAAAAACCCCCTATGGCACCATATGTTGTGGCTGGAGATCCACTTCCATAACGGTCAATGTGGATCCATTCCATTTAGTTCTCCTTCGCAAAACTTTTGATCTTTAATCCTAATCAAAATTTTTGTCGGTTCAACCCCCTAAATACACACGTATTTTGGGAAAAAATTGTTTCAATATACACAGGCTGAGGGTATATCTCTGTCGGCAAAGCCAACTGATACTTTTTTACTTGTTTAAATAAATCGCGGTCAAAATTCACATTTTTAGGTGTTTTTAGGTTTTCACGATTTGGCTTGGAAACCGCAAGTCCTATCGAAATGGTGCTAAAGAAAATATTGTAGCTGTGAAAATTCTCTAGAGGAATGACCTTTATGATTTGTTCCCAGGTTATACCATTTTTGAGATAAAGAAGCTCAGGTTACATTTTTAGGTTTTTTTGTTAGAGTTTCGCGATTTTGCTTGAATGCGGCAAGTCTTATCGATATGGAACCTGAGAAAATCTTAAAGCTGTGGAAATTCTCTACAAGACTGGCTTATGTAACTTTTCCTAGGTTGTACCATTTTTTTCATATATAAGTTTAAGTTGGGAATTTGCAGTCATAACATTGTTTTATAAGGGGGCGACACAGAATTGAATTGAATTTGAATTGTCCCAATTTGAACTTCTATATCTCAAAAACGGTAAAACCGACGACAACACCATAAAGATCAATCTTGTAGAAAATGTTCATAGCTACAACAGTTGCTTTATTCCCATTTTGATAGGACTTGCGGTTTCCAAGCAAAATCGTGAAAACAAAAAGAACCCTTAAAAATTTCAACTTAAATCGCGATTTATTTAAAAAGCACTCTGGCGATTTTTTTTGATTTTTCTCATCTATAAACATTGTACTTTCAAAATCCGCAAAAGCTTCCCAGGTGTAAGCACCTTCCATTTAAGTTTGCTTCAAGAGCGCCGTGGTAAGGGTGAGGACGGGTATAAAACATTGCAAATTCAAATCAGGAAGAAAATTATGATGCTGTCACTGCTGAAGGAAAATCTAATCAATGTTTTATAATGTTGTTGTTATTATTGTTTCAAATTCAATGTTAATTAAATTCCACTCAAAAATTAAAAAAAAAGGAAAATCACACACATTAAAAATTCCATCCCAGAATCGTGCCACCAGACCTCACTTTAATTATAGCCTTGAAATGACGAAACCATAGCTATGGCACAAAAACCAAAGCCACACATTGTTTCCCAATGCAGTCATGACCTAAAAACGGCAATGATGATGATGTAGCCACAAAGCCTTGTGATTAGGTCACATCACATCTCAGTCAACTTCGCTGTCTTCCCATCCAGCCAGCTAATAAGTGGATGGATGGCTGGCTGGCTGGCCATCCACCATGAGAGGCTATAATTTGTTGTCATAGTGGCTGACTAATAAAGACCTACTGAGTACCGGCGGCTTACTGGTACTTTGACACAGCGGAATTAATTAAATGACATTGTCGTGATGCATACTTGGGGACTACTAAGAGAGCACTACTACTGGTTAATATTAACCCAGTCAACAAATTGTTTGTATAATGTCAAATTAATTGCAAAAACAAAAATTGTTTTTTAGCAAAATCAAATTAAGAGACAGTTTTTTGTTTTGCCAAAAACATGTTAAGTTGTTTTTGTTATTGTTGCACCTATTTTTGTTTAATAAATGATTTAGCAACCATAAATCATTATACAATACATTACCTAAATGTTTGCGCTTAATTTATAATTTCTAAGCATTTTGCTTTGTATTTTGTTGTAATAGTTGTTTTGTATTATTAAACTATTCAACCCTTTTGTAATTTGTTGTAATGCCCTCTTGCATTTTTCTAAACAACCTTAGAAAATCAATCAACATCTCTCATAAAAGCTGAGCATTACACCCAAGGAAAAATGTTCGTTCGAATATTTCATAGACGACGCTTCCGTATTTTCGTAGAAGACAATTTTACTTGGAAGAACATTAGGTGTTTTCATAGAAAACCAAAAGGTCTTGTTATTGAATACTAATAGCTATTTTCCTAGAAGACTAATAGATCTTCTCATAGAAACCAAATGGAACTTCTCTTAGAAGACTACAAGCCTTTTCATAGAAGATTAATGGGTATTCTCAAATAAGACCAATGGGTTTTCTTATAGAAAAAATGGTTCTTCTCATAGAAGATCAATTTTTATTCTTATAGAATACAAATATGTCTTCTTATAGCAGATCATTAGATGATCATTAGGTGGTCTTTTCGTATAGGATCATTTGGTAGTCTTCCATAGCAAACCAGTAAATCATTCCATAGAAAGCTATTATGACATCTCACAGAAGCTTTTTGGATCTCCTAATACAATTTCATAGAATAATATTGGTATTATTTGTAATATTGGGTGACGTAGGGGATGGAAGATACCAAGCAACGGTCCTGACCGGTTTTAACATGTCAAAGCACAGGATTTATCTTGGTCCCTCTTTCATCTCAAGTGGACACAGACCTCCCCGTGGTGTCACCTGGGGAACTGCCTTTAACACCCGTTAAAGGCAGGGAGCTAACATGTGCCGCGCGTTCACCCGTAAGAACGTTAAAAACTTGGGTTTGGGCGTCGGGTTATTAACCCTCCCCTAGAAAAAACAGCCTACTATGAAAAAACGAAAGAAAAGAAAAACAAACCCCTCTAAAGTTGACGAACCCCGCAAACGTTTTAAGGACCATGATCTGCGAATCTGCACCTGGAATGTTGGCACTCTTTGTAGAGAAGGTGCAGTCTTCGCATTGGCAGACGTACTTGAAAAGTACAAGACCCATATTACTGCCATACAGGAAATACGATGGATTGGGAAAGGCGTCACAACAACACCTAAAGGTGACGCACTGTATTATAGCTGCCATGACGTAAAGCATGAGTTTGGTTGCGGATTCGTAGTTAGTCGGAGACTAAAACATCTGGTATCCAGCTTCACCCCAGTGAATGAAAGACTTGCTGCACTTCGAATAAAAGCTAAATTCTTCAACATCAGCTTTATTTGCGCTCATGCTCCCACTGAAGAAAAGGACGAAAAGACCAAAGATATATTTTACGAGCGCTTAGAAGAAACATATGACCGTTGTCATGCCCATGACATTAAAATCATTCTAGGCGATTTTAATGCCAAAATTGGAAAGGAGAATATCTTTGGCCCAACAGTCGGGAAATTCAGTCTCCACAGTGAAACATCTGACAATGGTATAAGGCTGATAGACTTTGCAGCTGCAAAAAACATGGTAGTTAGCAGTACCAGATTTAATCATCTCGATATTCATAAGGGCACCTGGCTGTCTCCAGATCAGAAAACAAGAAACAAAATTGATCATGTTGTGATAGATGGAAGACATTCATCGAGCGTGTTGGATGTACGATCGTTCCGAGGCGCAAACATTGATTCGGACCACTACCTTGTTGCAGCAAAGGTACGCACCCGCTTAAACGTAGCAAACAAAATATAAACAGACACAACACGAAAGTTAGACATCGATAAGCTGCAATCACAACAGATAGCCACAGCATATTCCACTCAACTAGCCCAATTGCTTAATCAAAGCACTCCTCATCCCGATAACACATCAGCGCAATGGCAAAGCATTGCCTACTCCATGCAAACAGCCGCAAAATCCATACTTGGATACCAGAGACCTCCACCAAGGAATCCATGGTATGATCAGGAGTGTCGTGCTGCCACCGAAGAGAAAAATGCGGCATATAGAGCTACTTTACAATACGTAGCAACGCGTAGCGCACGAGAGAGATACAGGGAGAAAAGGAGAGAGGAGAAACGTCTTTTCCGCAGGAAAAAGAGAGAGATGGAAAAGCGGGAGTGTGAACAAATCGATATGTACAGGAGACAGTATGAAGTCCGAAAATTCTACCAAAGAGTGAAACATCAAACAGAAGGCTTTGGTACAGGCACATCCTCCTGTAGAGACCAGCAAGGTAATCTGGTAACAGATACAGATAGCGTGCTCAGGATATGGAAGGAACATTTCTCCAATCTGCTGGTATTCAATAGCAGCGAAGACGACGAAGATACCACAGTCCCAGAAGATGGTATTGAATGTATACCGCCCAGCCAAGATGAGGTAAAGACAGCAATAAATCGGCTGAAGAATAATAAGGCAGCAGGGGCCGATGGCTTACCAGCCGAGCTGTTCAAAACCGGAGGCGACACGCTGATAAGGTGTATTCATCAGCTAGTTAGCACCATCCGGCAGGAAGAACGAGTACCCGACTATTGGAACCTGAGTATCCTGTGCCCAGTCCACAAGAAGGGAGATAAGACTGTATGCTCCAACTATAGGGGCATAAGTCTACTCCCTATTGCCTACAAGATCGTGTCAGGGATATTGTGCGAACGACTAAAGCCCATGGTCAACGAGATAATTGGACCATACCAATGCGGCTTTAGACCTGGCAAGTCCACCATTGACCAGATATTTACCATGCGGCAAATCCTGGAGAAAACCCAAGAGATGCAGATCGACACCTACCACCTTTTTGTCGATTATAAAGCAGCCTTCGACAGCCCGCTGCGTTCAAAGGTATTCCAAGCCATGTCTGAATTTGGTGTCCCCGCAAAGCTCATCCGGTTTTGTAAAATGACTTTAACTGACACGAGGTCCTCAGTTAAAATAGGAAAGAACCTCTCCGAAGAGTTTGGTACCAAAAGAGGTTTCAGACAAGGAGACAGCCTTTCGTGTGACCTCTTCAACATCCTGCTAGAAAAGGTTATACGAGAGGCAAACGCCAAAAGAAGTGGCACAATCTACACCAATAACCACATGTTACTTGCTTATGCTGATGATATAGACATCATGGGCCGATTAGTAAAAGAAGTAACTGATATCTTTATAAAGGTCGAAGGAGAATCTGCTAAAGTGGGTCTGGCGGTAAACGGTGAGAAGACCAAGTTGATGGTGTCGACGCGCAATGCGTCCATTGAGCTCGGACCGACTGTGGAAGTTGGTTCCTATAATATTGAGGTCGTCGTCTACCTCGGCACCTCCGTAAACACAACAAACGACATCAGTTGTGAAATAAAAAGAAGAATTGTATTGGCCAACAGATGCTACTTTGGTTTAAGTAAGCAGTTTAAAAACAAAGCCACATCTCGTCAAACAAAAATAACGCTCTACAAAACACTGATACTACCCGTGCTGATGTATGGCTCCGAAGCCTGGGTACTTGCGCAAGCAGACATGGCAGTGCTTGGTGTGTTTGAGAGAAAAATTCTTCGAAAGATCTACGGACCAATCTGAGTTGACGGTGAATATCGACGTCGCATGAACCACGAGCTGTATCTGCTATACAACGACATCAATATTGTTAAACGTATCGAGATGCAGCGATTGCGTTGGCTAGGCCATATCATAATTACGGACCGCTTTGCGGTGCACGCAGAATTGGCAGGGCAAGGAATAGTATTCCAGAGTGCGAAGCAACAAACAGAGAGGAATGGAGATCTCTTCTTAGTTCGGCCTATAGAACAAACGTTCTGTAATGGGCCAGCTAAGTAAGTAAGTAATATTGGTATTATATTGGTCATTACTGTAGCAAGCTGGCGCCCAACGTGGGATAAATTGTAAAAATGTTACGTTTATTTTCAACATTTGAATATTCTACATTTTTTGTGAATGTTTATGACACCAATAAGTTTCAAGAAGATATGTACCAGATAACTTATGCAAGTACATCTTTCAGAAAGTTTTGGAATTTCGTTGGCAATATTTCTTAAGATAATGGCTCAAAAGTTCTGATAACCACGAATTAAGTATCAGATTTGGCCGAAGCTTCCGTCCAAATGTACAGCAACCTCCAAGAAGGTCTTTGTCGGAAACCTCCTTTGGTTACCTCTCTCACTCATAAAGAGTTTAAGAGCAATTGGAGACTCGGTTTGCAATTTTCACCTTATGGTCCTTGAGGTAACCACTGTTGTGCAGTTGTAAGCACATACGCCTTGTACTCAGAAAGTATGCGGTTCAATCCCTGACGAGAACATTAAAATTTTCGGCGGTGGCAAAGCCTCTAAGTGTAATGCTGGCTTACATTTCCTGAGTATTTCAGCCATGAAAACTTTCTCTAAAAATTGTGTAGGAAGACACGCCGTTCGGACTCGGCAATAACAAGTAGGTCCCACATAATTGAACCATTATGAATCATTGATATCAGATAAGTCTTCCCTGTCCCTTCGGGTATGCTGTGGTAACATACATATGTATGGTCCTGATTACATCGACACAATTTCTTTCTGACAAAGTGGTCCAAAAGCTCTAAACATATTTATGATGAGCAACTAAAATGGCTGGAGGGCACTATAACTATCGGAAGGAGTGACTAACTTTGATTGTGGATTTATAGTTAATCGGAGGTTAAAACATCTGGCTTCCAACTACACTCCGGTGTATGAAAGACTTACGGCAATTCAAATAAAAGCTAAATTTTTCAATATCAGTCTTATTTGCGCCCCTATCGAAGACAGTGACTAGCAGACCAAAGATATATTTTATGAGCGCTTAGAAAATAACATATGACCGTTGACCCTGCAGATGACATTAAAATTATGCGATTTTAATTCCAAAATTGGAAGAATATCTTTGAGGCTGTTAGACTTAGCAGCATCAGACAACAAGGTAGTTAGCAGCACCAGATTTAAGCATCTCGATATTCTTAAGGGCATCTGGCTGTCAATAGATCAAAAGCAACAAAAAATCTAATTGATCATGTTAACTAATTTTAAATGGAAGGTGCTTACACCTGGGAAGTTTTTTCAGATTCTGAAACTACAATGCTCATAGATGAGAAATATCAAGAAACAAAAAAATCGCCGGAGGGATTTTCAAATAAATCGCGATTTAAGTTCGCATTTTTAGGGGTTCTTTAGGTTTTCACGATTTTGCTTGGAAACCGCCAGTCCTATGTAAATGGGTCTAAAGAAAGCGTTGTAGCTGTGAAAATTATCCATAAGATTGACCTTCACAATATTTTCGTAGGTTTTACCGTTTTTGAAATATAGAAGTTCAAATTGAGACAATGCACTGACTGTATCGCCTCCTTATAAAACAATGTCATTACTGCAATTTCCCAAATTAAACTTATATATCATGAAAGTGGTACAACCTAGGAAAACATAAATCATCCGATCTTTTAGAGAATTTTCACAGCTTCAACATTTTCTTTAGTCACATTTTGATCGGTCTTGCGATTTCCAAGCAAAATCTGGAAGACTTAAGATAAAAACCTAAAAATTTTAACTGAACCTCTATATCTCAAAAATGGTAAAACCTACGAAAAAACCTAAAGATCAGTCTTGTAGAGAATTTTCACAGCTACAACATTTTCTTTAGTCTTATTTCGATACGACGTGCGGTTTCCAAGCAAAATCGTAAAAAACCTAAAAACCCCTAAAATTGTGAAGCTTGATCGCGATTTATTTAAAAATCCCTCCGGCGATTTTTTCTGCTTTTTTAATTTTTCTTATCTATGAACATTGCTGTTTCAGAAAGCGCGAAATCTTCCCATGTGTAAGCGGTTTTCATCAAAAGTTAGTTAAGGCGCACTGAGCATGATATTGGCTTATAAGGAGGCGATAGAGCCAGTGCATTGTCTCAATTTGAACTTCTATATCTCAAAAACGGTAAAACCTACCAAAATATCATAAAGGTCAATCTTGTGGAGAATTTTCACAGCTACAACATTTTCTTTATGCCCATTTACGTAGGACACGCGGTTTTCAAGCAAAATCGTGAAAACCTAAAGAACCCCTAAAAATGTGAACTTAAATCGCGATTTATTTGAAAATCCCTCCGGCGATTTTTTTGTTTCTTGATATTTCTCATCTATGAGCATTGTAGTTTCAGAATCTGCAAAAACTTCCCAGGTGTAAGCACCTTCCATTTAAACATGGTTAAGGCACACCGTGTTCAATGAGTAAAAATCGACTCGGATCACCAAACGTAGCAAAAAAATTACGAACAGACACAATACGGACATCGCTAAGCTGTAACCACAACAGATAACGAAAGCACCCCTCGCCCAGCGCACACAATGCAAACAGCCTCAAAATCCCTTCTTGGATGACCAAGATTGCCGTGCTGCTAGCGAAGAGAATAATGCGACATACGAGTATAGGGCTACTCTACAATCAGTAGCGCGCGGGTGAGGTATCGGGAGAAAAGTAAAGAAGAAAAACGTATTTTTCGCAGGAAAAAGAGAGAAATGGAAAAGCGGGAAGAGGAAAATTCTACCAAATAGTAAAACGTCAATCTTATGGTTTTAGTAAAGGCACATACTCCTGCAGAGACTATCAGCAAATGTGGTAACAGATACAGTTAGTGTACTCCTGTGGCTGTGGAAAGACCATTTTCCAAACTATTGATATCCAATACTAGCGAAGACGACGAATATACCGCACATCTAATACAAGAATATGATATTGAGTGTATACCGACCATCCAAGATGAGGTACAGACAGCTTTAAACAGATTGAAGAATAACAAGTAAAAAACGTTAAGTTCGGCCGGGCCGAACTTTTTATACCCTCCACCATAAAATAATCTTAATTAAAATTGAATAATTAGTTCCTTTCACAATTTTAGGTGGAAACATTTTTCGACCATGGATACCCCAAATGCCTAAATTATCTAATCTAATCTAAAAAATGTGTTCACCAAGATGAAAGGTACCACCTACGGGGCTATATCAAAATGTCTACCTACCTCTAAAATTTTTGGTGGAAACGTTTTATTACTTCAGGGAACCTCAAAAGTCAAATTACGAGTTGTTCCGTCCAACAATGTAACTAAGACTCTCAAAATACCGAAAAGCGGGAGGTACCCTTCTATGGGGGCTATACCAAAACATTGATCTATATTGACGATTTTTGGTGGAGAAGTTTCGTGACCACTGAAAACCTCAAATGTCAAATTGCACGTAGTTGGGTTAAAATAGCAAAAATCCTCATAACACCGAAAATCGGAAGGTACCATTATATGGGGGCTATACCAAAACATAGACCTATGTTGACGATTTTTGATGGAGATGTTTCGTGACTACTGAGAATCTTAAATGTCAAATTACAGCTAGTTCGGTTAAAAATTTTACCTAAAATACCGAAAATCGGGAGCTACCGCTATATGGGGGCTATACGGAAACATGGACCTATGTTCGCGATTTTTTGGTGGAAAAGTTTCGTGAACACTGAGAACCTCAAACGTCATATTACAGCTAGTTCGGTGTAAAATTGTAGGTAAAATTCTCAAAATACCGAAAATCGGGAGGTACCTTTGTATGGGGGCTATACCAAAACATGGACCTATGTTGACGATTTTTGGTGTAGCAGTTTCATGGCTACTGAGAACCCCAAATGTCAAATTACAACTAGTTCGGTTAAAAATTGTAGCAAAAATTCTCAAAATACAGAAAACCGGGAGGTACCGTTATTTATGGGCTATACCAAAACATGAACCTACGTTGAAGACTTTCAATGGTACTGAGAACCTCAAATGTCAAATTACAGCTAGTTCGGTTAAAAATTGCAGCTAAAATCCTCAAAATACCGAAAATCGGGAGGTACCGTTATATGGGGGCTATTCCAAAACATGGACCTATGCCCATAATTTTTGGGATATACGTTTGTTGATCAATAGAAACCCTAAATGTCAAATTAAAGCTAATTCGGTTTGAAAATATGACTAAAAACGTCAAAATACCTGAAATCGGGTGGTACCGTTATATGGGGGCTATACCAAAACGTGGACCGATATAGCCCATCATCGGACTTCACCTACCTGCGAACAAAAGATGCGTTTTTCTAAAATTGCAGCGTGGTTACCACAGACGAACGGACATGCACAGATCGACTCAGAATTTTATCCTGATCAAGAATATATATACTTTATAGGGTCGGAAATGATTATTTCAATGCATTACAAACGGAAAAACAAACTTAATACAACCTCCATACTATGGTGGAAGGTATAATAAGGCCCCAGGAGCCGAGGGCTTACCAGGAAAGAACCTCTCCGAAAAGACAATGCTGTTGGTGTCGACGTGCAATGCGTCCATAGACCTCGGACCAAATGTGGATGTTGGTTCCTATAATTTTGCGGTAGTAAGGAACTTCGTCTAACTCGGCACTGCCATAAACACAACAAACAACACCAGTTGTGAAATAAAACGAAGAATTGCATTGGCCAACAGATGCTACTTTTGGTTTAAGTAAACAGTTTAAAAACAAAGCCACATCACGTCAAACAAAAACAACGCTTCACAACTGATACTACCCGTGCTAATGTATGGTCCTGAAGCCTGGGTACTTGCGCAAGCAGATGAGGGAGTGCTTGGTGTGTGTTGAGAGAAAAATTCTTGGAAATATTAACGGGTCAATCGACGTCGTATAAACCACGAGCGGTATCTGCTATACAACGATATCAGTATAGTTAAACGTATCGAGATACAACGATTACTTTGGCTAGGCCATGTCATAAGACAATAAAAAGGCGTATAAATACGGGTCACATGGCGGTAAACTGAGAGCTGGCAGGCCAAGTCTTCGATGGAGCAAACAAGTGGAAGAAGAGATGCAAAGACGCGGTATTCCAAACAGCAAAGCAACAAACAGAGAGGAATCGAAATCATTTCTTAGTTCGGCAAATGTTCTGTAATAGACCAATTTATATAATTTTTTGTGAACATCTCCATGCTTCCTCCCATAATGCCCTGCGGGCAACAACTAAAATCACTGATGTGCGCGATTATTTATATCTATATATCTATACCACTCCGCAGAAAAGACCAAAATTGCAGTTTAACGGCTGTTTGATGGTCATTTTGAAAATTTCACCGAAAGTAGTCCTTATGGTTTTTAAAAATTCTCACGGTGAACAATTTAACTCCTTCGAGTATATCCCCAACAAAAGTTAAAAAATTTGGCTTATGTGCAGTTCAAAGGCTGATCCAAGATAGTTTTAAAATTGTTATCGAAGTTTGTCCTTGTGATCCTGTTTACGGCGATGTCATGTTCTTCGTGGGCAAGCCCATGCTTATTGACAAAACTCTAAATATCAACCAAATAAAATGGCTTGTGGACACGATAACTATCGAAAGGAATGACACCCAAATTTAGATAAAGTTCTAAGGTGAACTATGTCGGTCCGTGATGTCAGGTACCTCCACCAGAAAAGTTGCAAGACATTTTAATTGAGGACAGTCCTTGTTGTCATGACGACAACGGTATAGTTTTCATCATTGGGAAGCCATTACTATCCGGAATATGGACACCGAAATTTCCCGCATGAAAGTACTATGTCCAGCTTTTTAATGCAGTTGGTCTTTGTTACCTCTATTACAATGCTAAAATTTCATTCTCAAACTTCCTTCGATAATGGACCAAAATTTCCTAAAACTCTACCTACCCAAGTGGTGTTCTTTAAATTTATGCATTTAATTTGTGTAGACGGTGTGGATTGTATCGCTCAAGATCCACTATTTAAGTGCCCTTCTTTTGTCACCAACGAATATGTTATTTTTTTTTAAATTTGGGACATGTTCGTATGACATAGGCTGAGGGTGTTTTGCTTTCTGATTTTTTTTGACCTTTTCACTTCAGCAAACTGGCGCCCAAAGTAGGATAGATTGTGAATTTTTTATTAGTTTTCCTACTTTCCTACTTTGGTAACATTAAATACAAACTCAAATGGTATGGTAAGTAGGACATTTATCTACCACTCTTTGTATTGTCATAGGCTGAGTGTATTTAGGGATAGCAAATTTCCTCACATACGCATAGAACTACCCTTCCAAAACTTAACTTTTAACTTTCCCGTAATTATATTAATACCAAAGTAGTTTAGGTATCAGCTGAGACCCAATTCAAGGATGATATCTACATATATTACGTGATCCAGATGAGAGTCACTCCGAAAAATTCACATTCCACCTACTTATTGGAATTATATATCGTAAGTAATTATAAAGATATTAGACCGTGAAGTGCAATGGCGAGTGTCTTTGTGAACACATAACACATGTGCCACAACCAGGTGGCGTTTCATCTGTATAGTTCAATGAAAATTCTTTCGAACTCAAACTATTCAAATAAACGACAATCCGGAAACCAACCTAACATGCCTATCAAGGTGTAATAATACAAGGTGTAAGTGACTATCATTTTTATAAAGCAAAATATCGGAATTTGTTAGGATCTACCCAGAATAATCCAAGTTTAATATATTCTAATCTGTTTTATACAGTGTTCCATAAGAAAGATATAAAGTATAGAACGTATCAAATTAAGTCTGGAGTAAAATCGAAATCAATTAACATTAAATTTGAAATATTTCTATATATTTCCTGTAATTTTTCTGAAATATTGTCATTGACAATTTGGTTCTCACAAAACAGCTATGCTCGCCCATATACGTTATCGGATGTACAACAACAACATACTATATCTTCATTTCCATCAGCCGTTGTTTAGCAAAAGAGAGACACTCTCTGAGAGACTAATTCATAAAATAATTGAGCACCAATGTCATAAAAGTATGTTGTTATTGTAAAATTGTTAGTTGTTGTAATTCATACCTTAAGGCCTCAGTGCTTGGCTTCCTTGCCTTGCTTCATTTCTGGCATAATAAAAATAAATGAATAAAGAAGAAAAGGGCAACCTAGTTCGAAATTGTCTCGGCCTTCTTTATTCTTATATATTTATTATGTCAAAAAATAAAGTAAGGCAAGGAAACCACACCTTGCCTTTCTTGCTTCTGATAAAATAATAAAGAAGGCCGAGCCAATTTTCCAAATATGTTGACCTTTTCTTTTTTATTCTTTTATCAGAAGCAAGCAAGGCGAGGCAGCTTATGTACCTAGGACTTTACTTCTTACATCATGATGCCTATATGAAATTGTAAAGTGCTGTCAACACTAAAATTAAAGTTCACATAAATGTGGATTTTCCAATCATCTTGAATTCATGTTAGATGGTGGTGTCATCTATGTATCATAAATACCGCGATCATAAAATGCAATCTTTAGTCATTTATATGTATACAAACGCATGTTTTTGTAATTAATGTACATAATCCGACTAATTTCATATATATCCATAACATAGCAAATAAAAAATTATAATAATATTAATAATTAATTAATAAATACAGAAAAACTAATTTCGCAAAAAATTGGGTGTCATTTTTTGCACCTCTCTGAGTTTTTTTTTTTTGCGTCCGCGAACGTGTTAAAGCTTCGTTCCCGTACTTTTTAATAATAAATCTCGTAAAAGAGGTAACTGTAAAATAATTGTTCTGACACAAAAGTTTTTTGAAATAGTTCGGGAACGGAAAAATGGAGAATACGTAAAAAAACTGTAACAAATGTCAAAGTCAGCGTACCAGCCAATCAGACGCCGGCAACCACGTTACTATTTTTACACGCTCAAATTTGTCGAATAAAAAGTTTTTAAAGGAAGCGTAATTCAGCGCCATTTTTGTTTTAAGAGAAGTGAACATTTTACAACTTTTTTGTGTACGGGAACGGGGTTTCGGGTAAAATGTGCAAAACTCGTAAAAATTGTAAAAACTTTTTAGTTCTGGAACAAAGCTTAAGTCTGTCTGGTTAGCCTAAATTTGTAACAATTTGTACCAATTGTTGCTGGAAGTCGTCTGTTAACTAGGGATGTCCACGCCTGCACGTTGTCGTAACAACAGAGAATAACGAATTCAAATGAGAGCTATGTTAGCCGTTCCCGCTTGCGACGAAAATTCCAATTGTCGCAATTTAAGTAGCCCAGAACTAGTTCTAATCAGTACTAATACAAATATTGGCCCCTAAGTAATGCGAAGGGAACCAATTGTCACCTTTTTATCCCCAAGTAAACGAGGGGGCGTCAGTTGCGACGTAATTAACTTAACTTAAACGACGAGTTGTATAAATAATTCACATTTACATTTTCTTCAGAACTTTAATATAAATGAAGCATTATTCATATTGTTCTGGTATAAAAAAGGAATACGAAGGAAATATGCAAATCGCCCTCTTCTTCTCACTACCCGCTAGCAATTCCAATTGTCGCAATTTAAATAGTCATAAACTAGAGGTAAGTGGTACTAGTTCACAATTGACCCATAAGTAATGCGAAGGGAACTAATTGACACCTATATATCCCCAAGTAAACGACGAAGCGTCAGTTGTGACTATTTCCCACCACTTTTTTTTATAAATAAACTGGTATTTGACTGTAAACCTGGAACTAGTACAATACCACCTACAGGTAATGCATAGAGTGTCAATTGGTTACCTCCTATGACATCCCCATGTTAAAGTTTACAGTTGATTGCACTGTGAGGGGTCAGAAGTGGAACTAGTTACTGTAACGCTGAGAATCGACGAGTTTCCGATGCCGAACTAGCCCAAGCGCAATTCTCTCTCATTTATTTTGGACACCAATGATTTTGACAGTCCTTTTACTGAGAGTGTGCAAATTGTTGCTGGGCACGTTTCTTCTAGCAACTCTTCTTCTTGAAAACAATCAAATATCTGTTTTTAATTTTTCGTTGATTTATGTTTGTGAAAATTAAAAAGAATGGAAATAGCAAGCCTAATGGTATTGTTTTTTTGGAGAACAAAGTTGCAAAGTGAAAAAATACTTTTTTTGGTCATTGTTCTGTTTTGGCAAGTCAGCTGATTGCTTGCTGGTTTTTGCTGGGAAGGGGTCTGTTTACTTTTTACAATTTTGTAGGAAAAGAGAATAAAAACTCCTTACTCTCTGAGAAAGTTCTTGCTGGACAATTCTTGCTGGGAAAGTAACCAGACATACTGTATTAAAAACTCATATTCGAACACCCTTCAAAAATGAGTAAAGTCGTTATTTACCAGATATGGGAGAAAAAAGTGTATTAATTTATTGGATAGAGAATATTTAAGAATATTTTACATGAAACAAAAATATATATTAACTGGTTCCATCATTTAAGGTAGATGGCTTTCAGAGTCGAGGCAAAATTCATATACGAACACCTTAAGGCACTACATTTTTTGCTGTTTTTGGAGGATTTTTCTAGGTAAAATGAGATTTTTTGTACTTTAATATACTTGCGGAGGCCTCTGATGTTCAGAAACATAAAATTTACCAAAGCTAACGTTGGAAATTTTTTAAAAATTGAATTAATTAAAAATGTTGTACATTTTCCACAAAACTAGACAGTAATGTTCAAGAAATCAAGAGTAGTGGCAAATTTTTGATGGATATTGCTAAAAATAGGTAATCCTAGTACTTCTATGACAAAATACGTGGGCCTAGTTAAAAATAAATGCTGCCAGCTCATGAGAATTTAAGCCTGTCTCAGCTTATGGTAGGACATTTATGTAGTCTAAATAAGTTTTGAATATTTTAGAAGAACTCCGAAATTCACATCACTGCAATAATTATGGAAAATCACTTGGCAAATCCTGGATTTAAATGTCGAAAACTAAACAAAACTTATTCGCTCTGTCCGTGATCCAAGATATTTTTTTGCAATTTTTTCATACATATGAAACACTAATGCCTATTTTTTAATTTTCTGTAACAAATGATCTACTTTTCAAATAAAAACGTCATTATTGGGGACTTTTTGGAAAATATGATCCCATTTTATTAATTACTTAAAAATTCAGTTCTACTCTGCCAATATTACCACCTTCAAAAACTATTTTTTCGTAGCCATTATCCAATTTTGTTGTTGTAAATCGAATTTGTAAATGTAATCTAAAATTAAAATGAATTTTAAAACACTTAGTGAAGTATACGTGTTCATTTACACACGTGAAAATTAGAAATGCCCTACCATAAGGTTACGCAGGCTTACATTTTTATGAGCTGGCCACATTTGTTGTTACTAAGAACCACGTATTTTGTCATAGAACAAGTAGGAGTAGCTAGTTTTAGCAATATTCATTCAAAATTTGCCATTACTGTTCATTTCTTCAAGAATGTTGCTTAGTTTTAGAGAAAATGTACAACATTTTTTAATTAATTCAATTTTTAAAAACATCCAATTTAACTTTACTAAATTTTAGGTTTCTGAACATCAAAGGCCTAAGAAAGGATATTCAAGTGCAAAAAAGTAGCACTTTACCTAGAAAAATCTTTCAAAAAAGCAAAAATGTAGGACCTTAAGGTGTTCGAATATGAATTTTGTCTCGCCTCAGACCCCCATCTACCCTTAAATGTTGGAACTAGTTAATATATATTTTCTTCTTTATACGGCCCCTCTTTTAACGGCATTTCACTATAACGGCCTGTTTAAATTATGGAACACCTTCGCTTTACGGCGCTTTGTGTCTCGTTATACGGCCAGAAGAAATCGTTAATTTACCGTTTTGCTATGAATTGTAAACATAAAAAAACATACATACACTCAGCAAAAAATTATCCAAACGTTTTGAAAGAGATTATACGTAATGGAGGATATTGTCCCGAACAGGTTTTTAATGTTGACGAGACAGGGTTGTACTGGAAGCGAATTCCGGAACGAACTTTTATTTCAAGAGATGAAAAATCTGCATCTGGTTACAAGGTGTCCAAGGAAAGACTCGCATCGTTGCTCGGTGGTAATGCTTCTGGAGACTTCAAACTTAAACCATTGTTGGTTTATATGTCCGAAAACCCGAGAGCTTTTAAAGGATTGGACAAAAAGCAGTTACATGTTATATGGAAGTCTAACAAGAAGGTTTGGGTGACTAAATATCTTTTTGAGGATTGGTTCAAAAATAATTTTTGTCCAGAAGTGAAAGCCTATTTGCAGAAAAAAATTTAAGTCACAAGGCATTACTCCTAATGGACATCCTGCTAACTTATCCGAAATATGCGTTTCTCTTATTCAACCTATGGATCAAGGAGTCATTGCAAATTTTAAAGCATATTACTTACGAAGAACTTTACAGCAAGTTATAAACAAAAGTGATGACAAATCTTCAATGAAAGAGGTGTGGAAAAATTATTCTATCAAAGATGCCATTAAAAATTGTGAATTCAAACCTTATTTTTACAATAAATCGGAAGCGATCTCTTACTGTTAATATGGATTTGTATGAAATGTATTTCCTCGGTTTACGGCGTTTCGCTTTACGGCCGACATTTTGGGAACGTATCTATGCCGCATAAAGAGGTATGAGTGTATTCCTTATTATTCTCTATCCAATAAACTAATGCACTTGCTTCTATCTGCTATAAATAACGATTTTACTCATTTTCGAAGGGTGTTCGAATATGAATTTCGCATACTGTACCTATTGCTATCTTCGAATAGATGAAAGGATGCAAACAAAAATCAAATCAACGCACAGTGTTTCTATGAATTTATTCCATTCAATAACTATGTAGTTCTGTTTTTTTCCACGAGTGTAGCACCACGTTCGAAACAAAACTTTGTGACGTTTTTCTTTTTCGTTTTTTCGCCATTTGTTATTGCAGTTTTTTTTCGATTTTTGGCCATTATACCTTCACTTGCAACAACTTGTTGTTTTCTTGGCTATTAACAAAACATATCAATTTTATTCTTCATTCGACAGTGTTGCCGTTTTAGGATTTATTTTCGCTACCAACAGTATTTATTTGTTATTTTTTAATGAATTACAGACAGTTTCTGTATGTCGAAAGAAGAATGTGTGCGAATGAAACACGCCCGAACTTTAGTTTTCGAAATAATTTTACCTTTGCTTTTGCTCCAAAACAAAAAACAAATTTGAAAAGCACACAAGAGTTTGGGCGTGTTTCATTCGCACACATTTTTTTTTTCTCAAAAAATATATGTTCCTAATGTACATCGAAATAGAAATAAATGTATAAAATGTCATATGAAATTTGACACTAACGTTACAACCCAGTTCAGTCAGCTGTGTATTGCTGCTACCTTTTCTTATTCTACCATGACCAAAATTGTAGAAGTTTAAAAATCGACAGAAATGTTCAATAGTGGATTTGCTATTGGTTTGTGTGGCATACGTCAAGGAGTATGGCTGCAAACTCGTGACGGAACACATGCTCGAGATCTTTGGAAAACAAAATGAGACTTTGGAGACACAGGGAGGAGAAAGAGGGTGACACTATTCTTGTGGTGGGACTTGACAAACTCTCACTAGCCAGTTTGACAGAGGGCATTACGTACTACGTCCTAAACACAGTTCATTTCAAAATTGGCAGGGCAAGTATCGGTGAGAATAGTCAGGAGGCCAAACCTCCAAGCAACACACAAAAGTGAGAAGAGTCAATCAGAGACTCCCAAGAAGGCCGATTGTTATAGGATCTATGACTGAGATCGCTCAAATAAACCTTCTTCGGAGTGAAACGGAAACTCAAACCCTGATACACAAAATAAAGAACAAGGTCTCCGGATTGAACCATATAAATTATCAACTTTTTACACAAATACGGGAACTCGACGGAGGATCTCTATTATATACCACAAAAAGGTATGCTTATTTTTCTCTCCACAGTTATCAACGTCGGACGCCACAGTACTAAAGCAAGGGAATGGGAATATATACCGAGCGTCAGTATATTTGTCATCGTTGGAATTTCTACAGCTGGTGGGGAGAATCATTTCCTGGGGTAGTATTAACACTAACAAAGGAGGCTAATCTCTTTTACATTATTTGAATACTAACGACCTGATAATGGTCTCTGAGGAACAATACTTCTTTGACCACAAGTATGTATATTAGGTTTAAAATATCAAGGCACTGCGAACACGAGAACCGTCAGAAACAAATCCAAAACCGATTGGACTTTGTTCAGAAAGCAATACAAAAAGATATAGGGAAGTGGACTACAGTTCGTCCAAGCTGGTCGGAATTGGAATGTTTAACGCTTGCTTAAAATTTGCGTATACTCCCATAGCCTAGCAAGAGGCAAGGGTAGTATTTATTCCCAAACCCGGCAAGGTAAATTTCGCAATACCAAAATCTTCTCGCTCGATAATTTTAACTAGGCTTTTATTCTAGACATGTCCTTAAACTTTACTTTTGTCAAACATTTTGACATTTTATGTGGAAG
The DNA here is from genome assembly GCF_047663935.1 of Musca autumnalis. NCBI lineage: Eukaryota > Metazoa > Arthropoda > Insecta > Diptera > Muscidae > Musca > Musca autumnalis. The sequence goes on from NW_027411644.1 coordinate 71,328,073, forward strand.
TCCATTTTCGAAATGCATTCGAACTAAATCGGTTAATCTGGTTCGAAATTAGTCATGCTCCCGAGCCAAATAGGCAAACGGACAGGTTTAAATCGAATCGATAAGGCACATTTTATTATTTTTGACTGAGGTCATAAGAATAAATTTTAACAGTCTATCCCATATTGGGCGCCAGTTTGATAAAGTAATATTTAAGTCACAAATATATGGCGTTAGTATGGACGCATAATGCTGCTAAGCCTTATTGTTTATTTCGAATGTTTGGAAAGTTTACGGTGGTTTTGGACGCCTTGTATGTTTGGACGAAATCGGTTTCAAACAACTTGAAGTCAATGTAGCCCCGTCTGTCTGTCTGGTTGCCTATAGTAACTCTTAAATGGACATCATAAAGGTCTTCCATAGAGGGAGGAAGACCGTCAAAGGGTTTTCTATAGACAGATAGCCTTCGTAAGCTATAAAATTTCCTAAATAGAAGCATCTTAAAGGTCTGTCATGGATAAAATACATCCTGGAGGTTTTCTATAGTAAAACTTTTTATAAATAGAAGATCTTCTATATATAGAAGGCTTTTGGTTGGTCTTCTATGGTCCTTTCACCTAATGGTCTTCAATAGATGTAAGACCTCTTAAATGTATTAAATATCTAGAAGACTTCCTAAGGGTCTTTAATGGATGGAAGACCTCCTAAAGGTCATCAGTAGCTAGATGACCCTAAACTGTTTTTATAGATAGAATATCTCCTAAAGGTATTCTACTGAGAGAAGACCACCTTAGCTCCTCTGTGGATAAAATACCTCCTCAAGGTCTTCAATAGATAGAAACCTCCTAAATGTCTTCTATAGTCCTCCTTACCACCTTTTTGCTGCTTTGATAGCAAAAGGTTTCGCTAATCTGTGTAAACCCTCGATGCTCTTAACATCTTCCGATGTGGAGCCCGTGTCTACTGCCGCCTCAGTTGTGTAAATATCCAAAATTACTGTGGGGACATTGCCATGACTTTTCAAAGTGCGATGCAGGGCATCGGTATGCTATGAAATTTGCTTGGAAATCTCTTCAATTTCTAAAGAGGTTCGCAAATCTATACCTGCCACAAGCCACGTTATGGCTGAACCATTATTGTGATGGCATTTGGTGTTGTCTTCACTCCTTTTGTACCACTTATATATGTAGCTATAGCAAGTTTGAAGACCTTCAAAAGAATTCTGAGATGGAAATTCTTCCTTAAGCGGTCCATACACTATCAAATTGGCTTGTCCAGCCGATGAACTCCTTCTGTACGTACATATGTGCTTAATAAGTATGTAGCAATGCACTCAATCAGCTTTCAATCTGCAACCGAGATCTTTAAATTTTCCTCTAAAAATTAATGAACTTAATATTTTTTTATTTCTTCACAAATACAAAATTCTTTTTTTTTCAATTGCTTTTTAACAATTTTGAAAATAAACCATATTCATTGGATTGACTGAGTTTCATTTTGAAAATCAAAACTATTTAGATTTTCCTCAATCAATAAATTCACACACACATTCTCATATTTTGAAAAATTTGCACATACTACTACAAATATTGACATCAAAATTTAATAGTGTATGGGCCGCTTTAGGAGGCCTTCTACAGCCAGAAGACCCCCTAAAGGTCTTTAAAGGCTAGAAGACCTCCTTAAAGCCTCCAATAGATATGAGCACTACTAAAGATCTTCTGTAGACCTCCAAAATTCGAACTTATTCCAAAAATATACCAAAGATTGGACCATTGAATACGACCCAACCAAACGGCAACACTGGCGCCAGTCCTCACATCTACTCACACTCTGCCTCTCTCTCTTTCAACATTTTTCTCTCTATAGCTTTTGTATATTTATTTGCAACAAAATTCGACAATACACATGAACAGGAAGAAGAAGAGTAGGCAAGACATACCACAAATAAAAAAGTACCCAAAACGAAACGAAAAAAACCCTCGATCGTTCAATGCGAAAAAAAATGTAGATATCGGTTAGATAACACACAATCTATGGATTTTTCTATGAAAATTCGAAACAAATTCCTCACTTCCCTGACAAAATTTCTTTGACTTACCTTAAGTAAAGATTTGGGTGGAGCATCTGCGGGATCTGGACGTTTGATGTTCAAAAATGAATTACGCACATCAGGGCATTTTTCAAACATAAGAACACGTTCGGCCACCGAACCACGCGTTAGAAAGGGACTGCGAACTGGAAATATTAAAACGTAAATAATTCTCATTCAGTTGGAGATGTGAGAGTGATTTGTTGCCAACTTACCGGCTTTTTCTTGGCCATTGGTTAGGGGTCGTGTAGATTTCAATTTTGTGGGTGTTAAAATGCTACTGCCATTCATGTTGCTGCTGCTGCTGGCTGGAGGTGTTGTAGATTTGGTGGAGTCTACGGTATCGGAATTTTCTTCTTCGCTGGTGGCTGATTTTGTGGATTTATTTATTACTGCTGAGGAGGAAGAGGCGGACGAGGAATCTTTTGTTTTATTGGATTTTGCTGAAGTTTTTGTCGATTTACTGCCACTTTTTTGTAATTTTATAACGGTATTGCTTTGGCCACTGCTATTGGCATTGGCGTCTAGTTGATCGCTTGCCTTCGATTCCGTTTGAATTTTTTGTAATGGTTCAGCTGTTTTTTGCGTTAGATCTGTCGATGTTAGAGGTTCCGAAATTTGGGTATTCGATAATTGTGGCTCTAACATGCCATTTGTGAGAGATGTGGGGGAAGAGGCGGAAGAGGAGCTGATGGCGTTAGTGCTCTTGGGGGTTGGAGAGGATGCACGTTTTTTATTCGTTGTTGTTACGCTGAGGCTGTTTGTGCCGCTGCTGTTGTTACTGTTGCCAGTATCTTTGTTTTTATCGGATTTTCTTATCGATTTATCTGCCACCGATGTTGTTGCTGTTAATGATTCCGAGAGCGGTTTCTCTAAGGTATTTAGTAGCTGATTGACAACCTCCTCGACCGGATGTGGTTGACGATTAATTGCTTTTGTTTTCGTGGAAACTTTCTTATTGGTAAGGGGTGTGATTTCCGTGGCATTTGTGGGCGACTTCTTGTGGATTTTTGTGGCCACATCGACTTGGGGCTCTTCAGCAAGTAGCAAAGTGGCGCCCAGTGTGGAGCTGGAGGGTGTTAACTTTTTATTATTTTCCGTAGTGGAGGATTTCTTTACCTTTAACTGTTTTGTCGCTGTTCCAGCTCCTGAATTGGATTTTTCAATTATAACCGAGGGAATTTTGCTATTACTTTTCATAGCCCCGCCAGAGCTGGTCTCCTGCTGCAGCAATTCCTTGATTTTTTGTAAATTTTCACTTTGCTGCAATGTCAGGGCTGGTATATCCAAATTCAAATCCAAACTGATGTCAAAATTCAAATCCAATGTTTTGGAGGGGCTGCTAAGTTTAGAGGGAGATTCTCCTGGTTTGTTGGGGCTTTTAAATTTTGTTGTGGTGGTGATATTTGGAGTATTGGAGTTGGGTTTGCTTAATTCCAATTCTGCCTCCAGATCAGCCAGTCTGCTGCTCACCTTGTTGTTTAATAAAAATCCCGAGCCACTTAATTTGCTGGCGGAGGGAGAGGGAGTTGTGTTTATTTTTGTTGTATTGCTCCCCGGAGATGTGGGGGAAGAATTGCTGACAGCTGTTGATTTCTTAATGCCCAAGCTGTCAGCCAAACTATTTATGGCGACAGTAGTTCCCTTTATGTTGCCGGCGGCTGCAGAGGAAGAGGTGGAGGAGGAGGAACTATTATTTATCGATTGCTTGGAAGTGGGTGAGGGAGAACGTTGCCGTTTAGGCTGTGTGCTATTTAATTTCCCCTCCGTCTTGGGTGTTGTCGTCTTTACAACCGTTTTAGTGCCACCCTTAACACCTCTCTGCTCCTTATCTTTGATAACAAAAGAATTTACCAGCTTGTGTAGACCCTCGGTGCTCTTAACATCCTCCGTTATGGAGCCTGTGGCTGCTGCTGCCTCTGCTGTGTAAATATCCAAAATTTCGGTGGGGGCAATGCCATGACTTTTCCAGGTGCGATACAAAGCATCGGCATGTTCTGAAATTTTCTTGGAAATCTCTTCAATTTCCAAAGAGGTTTGTAAATCCCTAACCCCACCTCCGACACTGCCACCGCCACCCGTTATGGTGGAACCATTGTTCAACATTATGGGTATGGTGGTGACAGTTGGGGTAGACTTTCCGCCCTTCAGGCCACTTGTTTTGCTGGGTTGCATTAATTTTGTGCCACCACCGCTACTGTGAAGGCTGGCTGATTTACTGCTGGCTGTTGATTTCGATGAAGTGACCGAGGATGTGGAGGAGGCGGCCACTGATGCCGTTGATGACTGCATCTTAAGGCGTTTCTGTTGTTTCTTTTAATTGTTGTTGTTGTTATTGCCGCTTTTATTTAATTTTAATTTCTTGCAAAATTTAGGTCGTCTTTTATGCCGTTTTATTTGTTTCACTTGTTGTTGTTTTTTGGCTCTTTCAAACTTCCTTTATTTGTTGACTTTTCACATTTTCACCAACTTTTTTATTTCACTTTTCTGTTTTCGTTTTTTTTTTCAATTCAAATTCAAATCACTAACATTTCGTGGTTCCTTAGCTTCTGCGCTTCGTCGTATGCTGGCTGGCGTAAATTTTTCGCGTATTTTTTGTTGTTGTTTTTGTTGCTTTTTGGTATTCGTTTATTTTGACGTAGTTGCTTGCTTTTTGGTGTCTGTTTGTGTTTTTAATTTTTGTTCCTATTCGCGTTCCGTTTAGCGAAAATCTATTTTTAAGAAAAAGTTTTCAAAAAAAACACAAGAAAAATTAAAATGAAAATTCCTATTTCAGCATTTTAATTTAGCACACACACACCGAGAATGTTTTTTTTTCTTTCGATTTTTTGCTTCTGGTTTTCATCAAAAGAGCACTGAACGTTGGTTGTTGTATAGAATTTATTTGGCATCATTGTAAATGTTTTAAAGGGGCGGGGGTTTGATGAGCAGTGCAAAAAACGAGGGAAATTAATTCACTTTCAGTTTATATTTTAATTTTTGGGGAAATGTGTTTTGCCGGCATAGAAGGCATAGAAACGTATGAATTATATTTTTTTTTGCAACAAAATGTCTTAAAAATTTTGAATTTTTGAAATTAATTCCGAACAATATAAATAGAGCTATTGCTGGCAGCCCCAAAATCGCCAAGTTTTATAAAATTTCATTATAATTTCATGTCATGGTTATCGGAGTGATAGTCCTTCAAAAAATGCTCTAAAATATTTACAAAAACCCACTCAAATTCCAAAAAATCCCAGATAGTTTCTCAGAGAAAAACTCTGTCTAGACAAATACAGCAAAGAGAGTAATGAAAACATTTTGAGACGAACTGTAAGAAGAAGCCAAATCTATATATTCCAATGTCTTAAAATTGCTCTTCTTTCTACATATTACTGGCAACATTTTTGAAAGAGTTATATACCCTCAGCCTATAGGCTATCGAGGCTAATATACCCCTTCAAAACGATCAAAAATGTGCCTCATCGAAATAATAGTTCTGAACCCAGGGTTTTGGACGTAAACCGTCCATCTTTCCAAAGCCACATCAGATTCGAAATGAAAATTGCCGTTTGGATATCAAACATAAGATGGTTACAACATTCAGTATTTATTTCCGGGCAACGAGAATCCAAGATTCGATGGACTTAAACTAAACTTTTTGAACATTACCCAGTAGATTGACCACATGCGGTTAGTAACGCCACCTATTTGTGGAATATTATTGATCAAGTGATCGCCACCTACATGTGGAAGCTGTCCATGGATTTCCCAAGATTGTCTTTCTAGATTTTTCGATATAAACAATAAAAGATAACATTATTAAAAAGTATTCCTTAATGTTGTCTAAGATAATCGCTCTTACCACCCAACCAGTTCCTTTCCTAACAACTCTATCCTCTACTCTGTAAATGATGAGTAACATCACTTAGATGTGCAATATTTCTTCCGGTTCTACATAGAATAGCATCAAAGACACTCACCATAAAAGATTTTTTAGCCGACCCACTAGTCTTTTTTGTGAAATTCACACAGAAGAAGTTTTCTGACCTCATAGAAGACCATTATACAGAAGACCAATAGGTCTTATTACAGAAGACTAATGGATATACCCACACAGAAAAAAAATCCACCCTGAAAATTTTGATTAAAAGCTTTATCACCATATTTTTGTCGAATGGCGATAAAATATTACGAATATATAGGGAAAATGTTTATCAAACATGAAAATGTTACTAGAAAGCGATCAATAAACGATTTCAAACAAATAATTTATTGAAATTTGTTTATGGTTATTAATAAATTTCTGTAGTTAAAATGGTTTTCAACGTTTGTCGCATGTTTTCGCTCTCAAGAGCGAGAGAAACAACAACATTAGGGCATAAAGAGAGCGCTACAACAATGTGATGTGTTTTTTTCTTGAGATGTGAGTATTGTTGCTATGTATATTTCAAAGCATGGTCATGGAATGAAGGGATGGAACGTTTGTGTGGCATTTGGCTTGTTTATTTATTTGTGCTCGGGTGAAGGCTTGTATGTAAGTTTGTTACTGTTTTTGTTTCTGATTTTTATGAACCTAACAAACGAAGAGGGAAAGAAAAAAAAACGGTACGAGTTCTCATGTTTTGTTCTGTTTGTGGTTATGAAAGGCAGATAACATTTTTTAACCGTCAGTTTGGCATTTTTGGCAGTCTCTTTAAATCAGTCGTTCTGTGTGGATCGGTAGTGCAGAAACAAATCAATGTTTGTGTGTTTTCTTAAAGTAAAGGTGCCTTTCAAGTAAATTAAATGCCCAATACATTTTATAATTGAATTCACGAATATGAAAAAGGATAATAAGAATATTTTATTGGACAAAGAAGCAACCGCATGTGATATTGGTAATAACATCAAAGCATTTTATGTATTTGAAATATACACAGTCTTACATAAGTATACGTACGCCCCATAAATCTCGGGTTTTAGAAAAAGTAATGATATTTATGAAATTCCAAGTACACAGGTTTATTTCGTCTCACTAATGAACAATATTTAATACAACAAAAGTATATTCCATAAAATAAATAACGGTAAATTTTACAAAAACCAAAAAATGATACTTACAAAAGTATACATACGCCCCAAGGAAATATGAGTATTATCGTACAATTTATGGAATTAGCAGCAAAATGTATACATTTTATTGTTTTGGCGAATGTGTCTGGGTGTCCGAGATATATTTTAGAGAAAAAAAAAATAATTTTTGGGTGTTAAGTGCCGTTATTTTATGCCAAACTTCTTGTATAGCTCGTTAAAGCGGACCCTTGCTGATTTCTTTCCGTTTTAGGTATTTGAGTATACAAAAGCCACAATATTAGTGTCAGATAATAGATTTTGAGATCCTAGAAAGCTTTTTAGTTGACCTTGTGCATAACACACCTTCCTGGGTGTCGATAAATTCACATTTTTCCTAGGATATCTCAGGAAGTTAATAGTTTCCTCGGAATTCTTGGCTCAAATTACATACAGAAGACCTTGAATTGTGTTTTAATATGGTGTTATATAATCCTTGGACACCAATTGAATCAGAAATGTGAAATATTCTGTTAAAAACCTGCTCCCAAAGCATCAAAATATAATCACTACCAAAAAGCATGAAATTTACACTGTGAACAACGTAGTTTTCGTATTATAACCATTACCGTCAATATAGGGTCGGAAAGTATCGGATAATTGTACATTTCTGATTCAATTGGTGTCCAAGGATTATATAACGCCATATTAAAACACAATTCAAGGTCTTCTGTATGTAATTTGAGCCAAGAATTCCGAGGAATCTAATAACTTCCTGAGATATCCCAGGAAAAATGTGAATTTATCGACACCCAGGAAGGTGTGTTACGCACAAGGTCAACTAAAAAGCTTTCTAGGATCTCAAAATCTATAATCTGACACTAATATTGTGGCTTTTGTATACTCAAATACCTAAAACGGAAAGAAATCAGCAAGGGTCCGCTTTAACGAGCTATACAAGAAGTTTGGCATAAAACAACGGCACTTAACACCCAAAAATAATTTTTTTTTCTCTAAAATATATCTCGGACACCCAGACACATTCGCCAAAACAATAAAATGTATAAATTTTGCTGCTAATTCCATAAATTGTACGATAATACTCATATTTCCTTGGGGCGTATGTATACTTTTGTAAGTATCATTTTTTGGTTTTTGTAAAATTTACCGTTATTTATTTTATGGAATATACTTTTGTTGTATTAAATATTGTTTATTAGTGAGACGAAATAAACCTGTGTACTTGGAATTCCATAAATATCATTACTTTTTCTAAAACCCGAGATTTATGGGGCGTACGTATACTTATGTAAGACTGTGTATATATGGATGTACTATTTCTCACATTACAGATACCCATTTTCCGCTGATGATTTTCAAGGTGGCAGAAGAATGTGTTTTATTTCACAACGTTCAATAATGATCCCTGTATTTTATATTTAAAAGTGATTTTTTTTGTTTCTTTTATTAAAATTAATGTGTGGCACTAAATAATTATGTACTTCTGTTATTAATTATTCCATTCCGTTTTTCTTTCTTTCATCTGTTATTTTTTATGTACCTATGCGTCTGGTGTTGCTTTTGTACTTGGCATTCCAAATAAATAACCACGACCATTTATAAATGTGTGTATGTATCTTTTTCTGTGGCGTTTGGGTTTGTATTTTTTTTTTTTTTTTTTTTATTGATTGGAAAAAATGCATTCAACAATTTTTTTAATCAAGAAAATATTTTGTTTTTATCAAGCAAAATGTGAAATATTTTGATAAATATTTTTGTCAATATGTGAAATGTTTTATCAGTTCAAAATAAAAAAATCGATAAATATTTTAATCAATATTACATTCGTCAAAATTCGACGACACATACAAGTGGAAGAGGTTTGAATTGTTTCGCAGACACTTTCGTCGGAGTTGTATGAGGTTGCCAAGGAAAAACTTCTCATTGAACTTTTTTCTTTGCTTACCTTTATACTTCGAGCTGACGATTGATGTTTGGGTATAAAAAGTTTCTTGTTGAAGTTATTAAAAAATAACTTCGGTGGAGAATATCCACAAACAAGAAACAAGGGAACTGATGAGATCCAGTGGCGTGGATCGAAACTATAGTATTCCCTGCCTTACCCCTTGGCGAACAATGCCAAATCTTTTCCACTAATAAAATAGTTGTTTTAAAATATTAAAACAACAACAATGGGATTAAGCCAGACTATTTTGAAAAAAACAAAATTGCAAACGCTATCCCAATAAAAAAAAAAAAAAACGCCACAATGCTTCAAATTGAAGACACTGGCACGACGTGTGTTGTTTTTGCTGTAAAGCAGACCAACCAAATTTTGTGTGTGCATTCGTCAAAATTCGACGACACATACAAGTGGAAAAGGTTTGAATTGTTTCGCAGACACTTTCGTCGGAGTTGTATGAGGTTGCCAAGGAAAAACTTCTCATTGAACTTTTTTCTTTGCTTACCTTTATACTTCGAGCTGACGATTGATGTTTGGGTATAAAAAGTTTCTTGTTGAAGTTATTAAAAAATAACTTCGGTGGAGAATATCCACAAACAAGAAACAAGGGAACTGATGAGATCCAGTGGCGTGGATCGAAACTATAGTATTCCCTGCCTTACCCCTTGGCGAACAATGCCAAATCTTTTCCACTAATAAAATAGTTGTTTTAAAATATTAAAACAACAACAATGGGATTAAGCCAGACTATTTTGAAAAAAAACAAAATTGCAAACGCTATCCCAATAAAAAAACGCCACAATGCTTCAAATTGAAGACACTGGCACGACGTGTGTTGTTTTTGCTGTAAAGCAGACCAACCAAATTTTGTGTGTGCATTCGTCAAAATTCGACGACACATACAAGTGGAAGAGGTTTGAATTGTTTCGCAGACACTTTCGTCGGAGTTGTATGAGGTTGCCAAGGAAAAACTTCTCATTGAACTTTTTTCTTTGCTTACCTTTATACTTCGAGCTGACGATTGATGTTTGGGTATAAAAAGTTTCTTGTTGAAGTTATTAAAAAATAACTTCGGTGGAGAATATCCACAAACAAGAAACAAGGGAACTGATGAGATCCAGTGGCGTGGATCGAAACTATAGTATTCCCTGCCTTACCCCTTGGCGAACAATGCCAAATCTTTTCCACTAATAAAATAGTTGTTTTAAAATATTAAAACAACAACAATGGGATTAAGCCAGACTATTTTGAAAAAAACAAAATATTACAATTTTATTTTATCAACATGCATTTTTACTTTGTGATCAAAAAATTTTATCGAATTTTGTCAATATGACAATTTTTTTTATTGCCGGAAAATCGATAAATTTTTGGTTGAATCTTTGAATTTCTTTATCAAATGGCTACAATTTTTTTTCTGTGCATAGAGGACCAATGGAATGTTTACTTTATCAAACTGGCGCCCAACATGCGGTAGATTATGAAAATTCATTTTTATGTCCTCAGACTTGATGCTATCGATGGCGTATGTACACTAGAGCCACAACTTTTTTGCAATTTTTGAAAATATCCAAAAGACCACCACATAGCCGTGTAGATCATTGAAAAATATTACCGTTACAAAAGTTCCCGCACCGACTGCATACAAATTTTTCATAACAGTCATTTCTTATATTTCTTTCATTGCAAACCGAAACTCGTTCTTAAATAAACTATTTCTTTTTGAAATTGAATATAATTTTCAATATCGGACCATTATCCATAAGTCTAATACAGAATTTTGAACAAATCGCGATAATTTATTTTAAAATAAATAAATAAATAAATAAATAAATAATAGGTGTGTGCGATATTAGCAGCAATAATTGCTCAGTAAGTTGCAGCAACCTCTCTCAGTGAATTTTACTCTCTCAAGCAAGAGAAATTGCAAAAAAGTTATCGAACAACATTTTGCAAAAACTTGCAAGAAAGTCAGCTGTTTCCGAAAATATATGAAAATTGTTTTTGTAAATTTTACACAGTACAGGGGCTCAATTCTGTTTCTATGAAAATGTGAAATGAAAACTTTTATAAAGGAAAAAACTGTCAAATGAAAAAAATTATAATGAAAATATTTTTCATTTAAATTTTTCATAGAACAAGAATCCAGTCCCAGTAATCCTTTCCCCAACGCTTTAACATCAAAAAAAGTGAAATTGTGAAATTTTCATGGTTAAAAATGTTAACATTTCAAATTGTTTACATTGAACAGCTGATTAAAAGTCAGCTGGCTGAACTTACAAATTTTTACGGGACAAATTTTCCCAGCAAAAATTTGCTAGTTCTCAGCATGGTAGAATAAAGTAAAGGTAGGCCACAGCTAACAACTGATTAAATTTTTTTTCTTTTTATGTCCTAATCTGTCAAAAGCTGTGTTTTTACTGTTTTTGACATTATGCAATAATAAAGGTAGATGCATCGCTGAATTGTTCCAACAAAAAACTTCTGCTGTAACACTATATCTTAAAATTGAAAACAAGGACAAAAAATGTGTATTCGCATGGCAAAATTGTTGATTTTTTAATAGTAAAACTTACGAATGAACGATTTATCAAATATTGAAAATTGTTTTTGTACATGTTGAAATTGAATTTAAAGCAGTATTCCTTTCCTCAACGCTTTAAAATCAAAAAAAGTGAAATTGTGAAATTTTCTTGGTCAAAAATGTTAACATTTCATTTTGTTTACATTGAACAGCTGATTAAAAGTCAGCTGGCTGAACTTACAAATTTTTACGGGACAAATTTTCCCAGCAAAAATTTGCAAGTTCTCAGTCACAGAACTGTCAAAAAATCTCTCTCAACTCGCTCTCTCTTGGTGGACAATTTTGTTATCGAACAGTATTCAGTAAAAATTTGTACGAATTTTTAAAAATTATTGGGTTATCGTACAGACCTAATATTTATGTTCAGAAAATTAAACAAAAAATAAATAAAAAATATCCAAAGGCCCTTAGAAATCCTTGTCGGTGCGGGAATTTATTTCACCGAATGTAAATACACCAGTAAAGGAGAAAAGGATCAAAGTCGGGCGGGGCCGACTATATGATACCCTACACCACTGTGAATATGTAAAATATAAATCGGAGCTATATCCACATCTTAACCGATTTCGATATAATTTGGGACATTTATTACCAGACCTAATTCAGTCACACATTCTAAATATCATTGATATCGGAAATATATACCGTGTTTGGTACAGAAAATACATGAAATCTGCAAAAATATATATGGGAGCTATATCCACATCTGAATCGATTTCGATATAATTTGGCACACTTATTTCTAGACCGAATTCAGTAACACATTCCAAATTACATCGAAATCGGACTTATATAGCGTGTTTGGTGCAACAAATACCTGAAATCGGCCGAAAATATATATGGGAGCTATATCCAAATCTGAACTAATTTCGATATAATTTGACACATTTATTTCTAGACCGAATTCAGTCACACATTCCAAATTTCACATTTCATTTGGTGCAGCAAATACGTGAAATCGGCCGAAAATATATATGGGAGCTATATCCAAATCTGAACCGATATCGATAAAATTTGGCATATTTATTTCTAGACCGAATTCAGTTACACATTCCAAATTTCATCAAAATCGGATATATATAGCGAGTTTGGTCTCCCTTGTCCCGTATGGGATGTTTGTGGAACAATTATATTATAGGTATAGCGAGTTTGGTGCAGCAAATACGTGGAATCGGCCGAAAATATTTGTACGAACGGGGTTACGCAGCCGCTTATGTGTGTGCGCCTGCGTTACAGTAGACAATAACAACCATATACGAAGACGACATAACACACAACAAGAGGAAAGCGAACGTCACAAAAACTCAAATGAGTGCTGACGATGGACGAACGGACACAGTCGCTGAGTAGAAGTCATAACGGGAAGAAGTGTTCTTGAAGTTATTAGAAGTTTAGAAGTATCTATTAAAGCTTTAAAATGAATTTGTGAATTTTAGGTTTTACTAAATAAGAAGATTTGTGAACTTTTAAGTTTTTATACCCTCAGCATTTATGCTAACGAGGGTATATACACTTTCATAGGGCCTACCTCCCTTCGGCTACCTCCCACACAAAATTTTGGAAAAGTTCACTTTAGGACCTGCTCTCGAATCGTTTTGGTTTTTGTTGTAGCAACTTGTATTTACTGTCCTCTATACGACAGTACAACTGTCATCAGGGGCAAGTCCATAATTCCTGAGAAAATAGCCTGAATGGTGCAAAAACCCCTATGACACCGTATGAAGTGGTTTGAGTGCAAGATAACTCTTGAACGGATCTACCGATTCGGTCCAAAATTTGGCCTTCGTAATATTTTGTCCAAACTTAGTTTAAGTTCGAAGATAAGCCATATCGGTCCACTCCTTCATGTACCTGCCCCACAAAAATTCAAAAATTTTCGGAAAAATTGTGCGAACGATAACTCTTGAAGGGAGCGACCGATGTAATCCATACTTTGCACATCCTAATATATCTACCAGATATAGATCAGGTTCGAATATGGACTATATTTGTCCACTCCTTCGGGTACCTCCCACACAAAATTTCGGTTAAGTTCACTTTAAGACCTGCTCTCGAATCAAATTGATTTTTGTTGAAGCGATTTGCATACGCTACCTCCATTACATTCGTAAAAGTTTTTTCAGGGGCAAGTCCATATTTCTTGGGAAAACAGCCCGAAATGTGTAAAAAGCCCCTATGTCACCATATGTGGCGGTCGGAGAGCACGACAACTCTCGACCTGTTCAACCGGTTTGGTCCAACATTTGGTCTTCGTCTTATTATATCCAAACTTAGTTTCATGGGGCAATACCGTTCCACAATTTCCTGTACTTCTCCCCAATATTTAAAAATATCACTAAAATGCTAGGACGATATCACTTGAATGGGGCAACCAATTTGGTGCAAACTTTTGTCCAAATTTAGCTTAACTTCTAAAATGACCCATATCGGTCCTCCCTAATGGTACCTCCCCAACATTTGTGTTTTAGTGCATTTACGTCCTAACCCACATTTTTGTCGGCAAGTTCAAATGTCCAAAAAGGGCCACAATATTCTGAAGAGACCTTAAATACATTCGATCTGTCCGTAGGTGAAAGTTTCACTTCACATTGGCTGAGGGTATATATCTGTCGGCAAAGCCGACTGACACTTTTTTACTTGTTTAATAAATAATTAATAATTTTATTTTGTTAACGCTGTAAATATTTTGAACTTTATTTAATTTTATGAACCAATAATTAATAAATTTAAACTTTGTCTCCAAGACAATCATTAAATTGTTTTATTTGGAACTAGAGAGGTAACCAATCCCACATATATATGGAGCTATATTCAAATCTGAACCGATTTTAGCAATAGCGTTCTTCCTATGGCTAAAGAAACTGATATTCCTCAATCTTTACCTGAATCGGACAATAAATGCGACCTGTACATTGCGAACGGAAGGACGGACATGCATAAATCGACTCAGAAAGTGATTATATGTATATGCCTAAAAGGAACTATGGGTCTATCTCGTTTTCTTGTGTATGTTACATACACATTAGAGTGGTTTTAAAAAAATCGATGTCGGATTTTTTTATGCGGCACCCTCCTAACATGTTTAGTTTTGTTAAAAATTAAGATTGCCAAAGTTTGAGCTCAATCGTGCTCTTGGGACAATGCACTGAGTGTATCGTCTCCTTATAAAACAGTGTCATGACTACAATCTCCCAACTTAAATGTATATATCTCTAAAATGGTGCAACCTAGGAAAAATATACGAAAAACAATCTTGTAGAGAATTTTTCACATCTTTAGTCCCATTCCGATAGGACTTGCGCTTTTCAAGCAAAATCCTGAAGACCTGAGAAAAAAATCTGAATGATTGATCTGAATATCTATATCTCAAAAACGGTATAATCTACGAAAATATTATGCAGGTCAATCTTGTACAGAATTTGCACTGCTACAACATTTTCTTTAGTCATATTTCGATAGCACTTGCGGTTTCCAAGCAAAATCGCGAAAACCTAAAAAAACTAAAAATGTGAACTTTTACTGCGATTTATTTATAAATCCCTCGAGTGATTTAAAAATCCCTCCCTTTTTTGATTTTTCTCATCTATGAACATTGTAGATGCAGAATCCGCAAAAACTTCCCAGGTGTAAGCACCTTTCATTTAAAGTTGCTTCAAGAGCACAGTGACTCCTAAGTGGCGTTGTTTAGGTAGTGTCAAAGAAATTCTAATTGGAAGTGTCTTTAGACACTTATCTATTCGAGTGAAGAATTGGATATGAAAAGTCTTCAGTTGAAGAAGGAATGTAAAATAAAATCTGCGAATCGATCGAATCTTTTTTGCAAAGCAGATTTATTAATTCTCGTTCGAGTTGAGCTATAATGACCTAAGAGGTACATTGACAAAGAAGTCTACCAAAGTCCCACCCACCCAATCATTATGCTACGTTTTGCGTGTGGTTAAGGCCGATCATCCTGCATATTATTTTAGTGGTTAGACGAAGGATAAGCTTGGTAACTACCACAAGTCCCACCCATCCAACCATTATGCTACGTCTCACGTGTGCTTAAGGCCGATCATCAGGCATATTATGATGTTATTATTTTAGCGGTTAGACGGAGGATAAGCTTGGTAACTACCATTTATACGTAAATCATTCCAAAGTTGTATATACGAGTTAATCGGGTATGTTCTGAGACACACTTCACCTCTCACTTCACGCCTTAAGCATTTTGTTCACCCCATTTACACTTATTGTTCGTGTAATTAATGGACGGACTAGGGTGTAGTCTTCATTTTAAATGCCCTAATGAATCTAAGCCTCAAGAAAATCGAAATAAATAGAAGGAAATGGGGTAAACAAAAAGGTTGAGGCGTAAAGTGAGAGGTAAAGTGTGACTCAGAACATACCCGAATGTTAGTTGTTTTTATCCAAACTTTTCCTATAGAAATCCTATTTTTTAATGTTCACCGGTGAACTTTTGTATTGGAAAAGTCATCTCCGGTGATCTTTTGTATAGGAAAAGTCATCTCCGGTGAACTTTTGTATTGGAAAAATCATCTCCGGTGAACTTTTGTATTGGAAAAGTCATCTCCGGTGAACTTTTGTGTAGGAAAAGTCATCTCCGGTGATCTTTTGTATAGGAAAAGTCATCTCCGGTGAACTTTTGTATTGGAAAAGTCATCTCCGGTGAACTTTTGTATAGGAAAAGTCATCTCCGGTGATCTTTTATATAGGAAAAGTCATCTCCGGTGAACTTTTGTATAGGAAAGGTCATCTCCGGGGAACTTTTGTATTGGAAAAGTCATCTCCGGTTAACTTTTGTATTGGAAAAGTCATCTCCGGTGATCTTTTGTATAGGAAAAGTCATCTCCGGTGAACTTTTGTATTGGAAAAGTCATCTCCGGTGAACTTTTATATAGGAAAAGTCATCTCCGGTGAACTTTTGTATAGGAAAAGTCATCTCCGGTGAACTTTTGTATTGGAAAAGTCATCTCCGGTGAACTTTTGTATAGGAAAAGTCATCTCCGGTGATCTTTTATATAGGAAAAGTCATCTCCGGTGAACTTTTGTATAGGAAAGGTCATCTCCGGGGAACTTTTGTATTGGAAAAGTCATCTCCGGTTAACTTTTGTATTGGAAAAGTCATCTCCGGTGATCTTTTGTATAGGAAAAGTCATCTCCGGTGAACTTTTGTATTGGAAAAGTCATCTCCGGTGAACTTTTGTATAGGAAAAGTCATCTCCGGTGAACTTTTGTATTGGAAAAGTCATCTCCGGTGAACTTTTGTATAGGAAAAGTCATCTCCGGTGATCTTTTATATAGGAAAAGTCATCTCCGGTGAACTTTTGTATAGGAAAGGTCATCTCCGGGGAGCTTTTGTATTGGAAAAGTCATCTCCGGGGAACTTTTGTATTGGAAAAGTCATCTCCGGTGAACTTTTGTATTGGAAAAGTCATCTCCGGTGAACTTTTGTGTAGGAAAAGTCATCTCCGGTGATCTTTTGTATAGGAAAAGTCATCTCCGGTGAACTTTTGTATTGGAAAAGTCATCTCCGGTGAACTTTTGTATTGGAAAAGTCATCTCCGGTGAACTTTTGTATTGGAAAAGTCATCTCCGGTGAACTTTTGTATTTGAAAAGTCATCTCCGGTGAACTTTTGTGTAGGAAAAGTCATCTCCGGTGATCTTTTGTATAGGAAAAGTCACCTCCGGTGAACTTTTGTATAGGAAAAGTCATCTTCGGTGAACTTTTGTATAGGAAAAGTCATCTCCGGTGAACTTTTGTATTTGAAAAGTCATCTCCGGTGAACTTTTGTATTGGAAAAGTCATCTCCGATGAACTTTTGTATAGGAAAAGTCATCTCCGGTGATCTTTTATATAGGAAAAGTCATCTCCGGTGAACTTTTGTATAGGAAAGGTCATCTCCGGGGAACTTTTGTATTGGAAAAGTCATCTCCGGTGAACTTTTGTATTGGAAAAGTCATCTCCGGTGAACTTTTGTATTGGAAAAGTCATCTCCGGTGAACTTTTGTGTAGGAAAAGTCATCTCCGGTGAACTTTTGTGTAGGAAAAGTCATCTCCGGTGAACTTTTGTATTGGAAAAGTCATCTCCGGTGAACTTTTGTATAGGACAGGTCATCTCCGGGGAACTTTTGTATTGGAAAATTCATCTCCGGTGAACTTTTGTATTGGAAAAGTCATCTCCGGTGAACTTTTGTGTAGGAAAATCATCTCCGGTGATCTTTTGTATAGGAAAAGTCATCTCCGGTGAACTTTTGTATTGGAAAAGTCATCTCCGGTGAACTTTTGTATAGGAAAAGTCATCTCCGGTGAACTTTTGTATTGGAAAAGTCATCTCCGGTGAACTTTTGTATTTGAAAAGTCATCTCCGGTGAGCTTTTGTGTAGGAAAAGTCATCTCCGGTGATCTTTTGTATAGGAAAAGTCATCTCCGGTGATCTTTTGTATAGGAAAAGTCATCTCCGGTGAATTTTTGTATAGAAAAATTCATCTCCAGTGAAATTTTGTATAGGAAAAGTCATCTCCGGTGAACTTTTGTATTGGAAAAGTCATCTCCGGTGAACTTTTGTGTAGGAAAAGTCATCTTCGCTGATCTTTTATATTGGAAAAGTCATCTCCGGTGATCTCTTGTATAGGAAAAGTCATCTCCGGTGAACTTTTGTATTGGAAAAGTCATCTCCGGTGAACTTTTGTGTAGGAAAAGTCATCTCCGGTGAACTTTTGTATAGGAAAAGTCATCTCCGGTGATCTTTTGTATAGGAAAAGTCATCTCCGATGAACTTTTGTATAGGAAAAGTCATCTCCGGTGAACTTTTGTGTAGGAAAAGTCATCTTCGGTGAACTTTTGTATAGGAAAAGCCATCTTTTCACCTTGTCACTTGGTTGTCGGAGATCCAGGTTCGATTTTTTCTTTTAAGTACAAAATTTTTTTTCTGGTCTATTTTTTTATATTCATCATTTAAATCCCTTCACATCACATAAAAGGGATTAATCCGGAAAAATAAATTTACTACAGCATGTACCAGGCAAAAGGTTCAATCAAACGAACCTTCCACACTTTAATGCGTAGTGTTAGTAACACACAGACCTCGTATGTATATGGAAACTTTCCTTATGGAAGACTAAAAGGTGTTTTTTGTAATAAACCGGAAGGCCTTCTTATAACGAAACAGAAGATTCGTTTACAGACGTCCCTTTTATGGACGTTTTCGTGCAATAAACCAGAAGATCTTCCTATGATAGACGAGACGAAGGTAGCGAAATATTTTCCATTGTGGCTTAAAACACTTGGAATATTAATTATATGATACCATGGTATAATACAGTTTTTTTTCAATCCTTTTTCTTTTAAGTTGTATATTCCTTTATTATGCCTATCTTTCACATTCCAGGAATTTTCCCCGAAATATTTTTTTATTTGTTTTTAAATATTTTTTATTTCACACATTTTCAAAAAATTTTATGGATTCATTTTGCACATTCACAAAATTGGCACATTGTAAATACAACACATTCAATTCAAAATTTATATTGTTTCATTTCAATACAATTTCGAAATATTTTTCATTTTATTACCGCCGAACGATGTTTTGTTTGTTTTCTTTCTTTCGTTTTGGTGGAATGATTTTTCACAGAAAACACAGGAGGAAACTTTATTTATAAGCTCTCGAATTTTCGCACTTTATTAAATTTTTTACGTTTTTCACATTTCAATGGAAAATTACAACAACAGCGAAAAAACAAAAATGTTTTCTTTTTTATTTAACAATTCACTTCTACAAACTTTTCAGTTTTAAAGATGGGAAAAATGTCGCAAATTTTCGGTATGTAAATTAAAAAAAAAATTATTTTATTTTTTAATTTAAAAAAATAAATTATTATCATTTTTCCGATAAAAAAAGTTTGAAAAAATGAAATATTTTTATTTTTAAAATTAAACAAAATTTTTTGTTTTTTTAAATTTTCAGATTTATTTTTTAATCCACTTTTTAATTTTTACATTTTTTTAGATTTTTCTTTTATTTCTTTTTACTCTTCTCATTCAAAAAATCACAAAACAATTCCACATTTGTATTTTTATTCAAAATTAATATTTTCATTTCATGTTTTTTCTATTTCAATTATAATTTATTTATTCACATCATCTTTTTTTGGCAATCTCTTCACCGCGTGTGTGTGTGTATGTTTCTATTGATTTTCCCCACTTTAATTTGGGTATTTCTTCAATATTTTCCTTCGTTTATATTTTACCGTGTAATTTCTTTCCAAAGTTGAACGTCTTAACGTTATGAATTCTCCGTGCTTTATGAGATCAATTTGAAAAACTCACGCATGTTTCGGGTCTATAGAGTGCCGTGCCAGCCCCTAGCAAAAAACACACACACAAATGGAAGAAAACATGCTTTTTGGGCTCCTCCGAAATTCAGCCATTTAAAAATATAAATAAATGTTCTCTTCACATTTTCTGACAGATTTTCTTTTCCTGGTACTCGCGGCAGCGTATTCAGCTATTTAAAGATTGAAAGGAAACGATCAACAGTCTCTGTGTTATTCCACCAAAGGAAAACATTCTCTCGCTCTCTATTTTTACCTTTCGTAAAGGAAAGAACGCTTCACCTAATATGAGCTATTCAAATAAATTTTGTTTAACGACAATAATGAGGGGATATTGAATATTACTTAACATTAGTGATTGATTTAATATCCCCCATTCGTTCGATAGGTATTTTAAATGTGGACACATTTTGTTGGGGGGAGTTTTACATTGTAAAACTTGGCATTACCCTTCCAAAAAAAGGAGGTGAATGAACTCTTTTTAATGTTGATCGGAAATCCCGCAAATGTTTTAAGGGCCATGATACCAAATTTTTCTCTAGAATGTCCAAACGGTCTACTCCCACTGAAACCTGCCCTACAAAAGTTAAAAAAATTTTCTTTAAGTGATCTTCCAGAATCGTTTTGGAATTTTTACCAAAGGTAGTCTTTGTAATCCAGATAGCAACAAAATCATTTTTTCGTGGATAATCGGCCAAAAGTTCCAAAAACCCTACGGCCAGTGAAAATTACTGATCAGCAAGATAACTCTTGAATTGAGTACTCAAATACCCATACGGCCTTTACCGGGTCTATACCGAAGGTAGCCCTTGTGGTCCTCATAAGAACAATATAACTTTTTTTCCTGAGATAATGGCCCAAAAGCTCCAACAACTCTAAATAATCCTGCTGCCACCAACTAAAATGACTGGTGAGCAGGATAACTTTCGAATTTAGCAGCCAATTTGGTCGAAGCTTTCCAAAATGTGATATTTTTTCCTAACTTATTTAAAAACCAGTAAGGAAAGGATCAAAGCCGGGCGGGGCCGACTATATGATACCCTACACAATTGTGAATATGTAAAATATATATGGGAGCTATATCCAAATCTGAACCGATTTCGATATAATTTGGCACATTTATTTCCAGATCGAATTCAGTCACACATTCCAAATTTCATTAAAATCGGACTTATATAGCGTGTTTGGTGCAGCAAATACACGAAATCGGCCGAAAATATATATGGGGGCTATATCCAAATCTAAACCGATTTCGATATAATTTGGCACACTTTTTTCTAGACCGCATTCAATCAAACAATCCAAATTTCATTAAAATCGGACGTTTATAGCGTGTTTGGTACAGAAAATACGTGAAATCGGGCGAATATATATATGGGAGCTATATCCAAATCTTAATCGATTTCGATATAATTTGGCACATTTATTTCTAGACCGTATTCAATCAAACATTCCAAATTTCATCAAAATCGGACGTATATAGCGCGTTTTGTGCCGCAAATACGCGAAATCGGCCGAAAATATATATGGGAGCTATATCCAAATCTAAACCGATTTCGATATAATTTGGCACACTTATTTCTAGACCGAATTGAATCTCACATTCCAAATTTCATTGAAATCGGACGTATATAGCATGTTTGGTGCAACAAATACGTGAAATCGGCCGAAAATATATATGGGAGCTATATCCAAATCTGAACCGATTTCGATATAATTTGGCACACTTATTTCTAGACCGAATTGAATCTCACATTCCAAATTTCATTGAAATCGGACGTATATAGCATGTTTGGTGCAACAAATACGTGAAATCGGCCGAAAATATATATGGGAGCTATATCCAAATCTGAACCGATTTCGATATAATTTGGCGCATTTATTTCTAGATCGAATTCAGTCACATATTCCAAATTTCATCAAAATCGGGCGTATATAGCGTGTTTGGTGCAGCAAATACGTGAAATCGGGCGAATATATATATGGGAGCTATATCCAAATCTGAACCGATTTCGATATAATTTGGCACATGTATTTCTAGACCGAATTCAGTAACACATTCAAAATTTCATCAAAATCGGACGTATATAGCGTGTTTGGTGCAGCAAATACGTTAAATCTGAACCGATTTTCACCAAAAGCAATAGCGTTCTTATTATGGTTAAAAATGGTAGTCCCAAATTTTCAGCTAAATCGGACAAAAAATGCGACCTGTACGTTGCGAACAAAAATACATGGACAGACAGACGAACGGACCTGCATAAATCGACTCAGAAAGTGATTATATGATCTCGATTGAGATTGGCTCTAATGACCAGTACATGGAACGTATGGGGGTAGCAGTCAGGTGTGGAACTGCCTGTATAGTTGTTGAACGCATACATTCCGCCGATAAATAGCTGTTCTTCAGGTTATAAGCCCAACATTGGCCCGCTTTGGATGGTCATAACCTTCTGGTCTTGCGGGACTTTAACGCTCATCATGAGTTGTGGCATTCGGTCCTCGAAAATAACCAGAGGGGTATAGTGATGGCTGAGCAGATTGATAGCTCTACATTATTTCACGGTCAATGAGGACGGCCCTACCAAATTTAACGGAGAGTGTCAGAGTTCGCTCGACACAATGGTTATCACCTGGTCTGACAAATGACTTCAACTGTCAATCTGTCGTTTCTCTTGTCTCAGACCATCTTCCTATAATTGTGTCTCTATCAGCAGACCACCCGATTTCATCACCTGTAAACGTTGCACTTTCGTCAATCATGGGAAAGCTAATTGGTCTAGTTCAGAGACTTCACCAATTACCGCTTCAGAGATCTGCCCAATCCTTCTGATGTTCGGGCAGCGGAAAGGTTGTTCCGTGACATCATGACTGCTGCAGTCGCTCACCATATAGCTGCTGGTCGAATATCCGAAATGAGAACAAACTTCCCATCAGAAGCGACGGGAAATGAGAGTGTTGAGCTTCGCCGAGCCTACCCCAATGACCCCAGAGTCAGGGAGCTAACTTTGGAAGTTAACAGGCTGGTCGGCGAGCACAAACGGAACAAATGGTGGAATCATCTGAAGAATTGAAACATTGAAGTCGGTATAAATGAATTGTGGGCAACGGTTAAGTCACTCTCGAACCCTGGAAGGAGGGAAGATAGGATTATCCGTCACGTTTGGCGACGTTACGTTGACTAACCCGAAGAGGTGAGCAAGTTATTTCAATCGACTGTTTGTCGAGCACCCCGGGAGTGATAGGGCCAAGAAAGGAGTACTACGTCGCATTAGATCTCTTGCTGCAGAGGATGAACCACCACTATTTACAATGGATAAGGTTGCAAATTTCATCAGGAACGCTAAATCATCAAAAAATTGGGCCCTAATGATGTCACCATGGTATTGCTGAAATAGCTGGAAGAGCCGGAAGTCTAGTATCCCACTTAATTTCTCAACCAGTCACCACATCGTTCCCGAAGTTTGGAATATGGGCAGGGTGGTCCTGCTACTGAAGCCAGTCAAGGATGTCAACAAAGGTAAATGGTCCAGACCGATTTCGCTTTTGTCGTCCGTAGCAAAGACCCTTGAGACTTTAATCCTCCCCAGCGTCAGAAATAGCTATCCAGTTGCTGATCATATTATTTCATAAGCATATTTGTCGAGGACTCAACCAGAGCAAGCTGAGTGATAGAACAGTGACAGTGGCGCTGGACTTATCAATAGTCTTTGATACTGTCAAGCACTCCACCCTGTTTGAGGACATGGATTAGACAACCCTACGGCCAAGTTTGAAATATTGATTAATCAATTATTTGTGTAGACGCCAGTCGTACGTGGAATTCAGGAACAAAAAGTCCAGCCCCGTAGAGCAAAAAAGGGAGTTCCCCAAGGTGGAGTGATATCTCTGGAACTGTTTAACCTATACCTGTCCTGTATTCCGCCCCAGACGGCATTGTGATCGTAACGTATCCGAATGATTGTTCGATTTTGGCGGCAGGTACCTTCCCTGATGTCATTTGTGAACTCCTATTTGACTGATCTGCCACATTTTCTATGCGAGGAATCTGCAAATATTCGCCACTAAATCTACAACCACTCTGTTCTCCACATGAACTGCAGAGGTGAGAACCGAGTTAAATGTCATGGTCGATGGTAGCAGAATTCCATGTTACGTCGTATGTCACAGCTATCTGCGTCAACTGAGATGTAGAAACGAGGTCCTCAAGTCGGCAGCACTTGAGGTGCAGATAAAGAAACTCTGTTGACCACTTAAAGCGATAGGTCGGTCTGTGGTAAGCTATGTGGCGAGAGTGTGATCCGCGTATAAATGTGTAACGCGATGGCAGCAAAGCAGCCATATTCCTAGAACTGGATATAGAACCAAGCCAGATTAAGCAGGAACAAACGAACAAAGTTCAACATTTTCGCCTAAGTGCATTAAAATGTTTACCGAAGATAGTTCTCGTTGTACTGATTACAACGATATATGGGCAAGTCCACACTTCCTGATATAATGGCATGAAAGTAGAAAAAATCTTACAGTGACCAAGCAATATTCCCCTTGGATAGAGGAGCTCCCAAACCAATATGGATACAAAACTTCTTCTTCTATGAATGGAAAGACTACATCAGTGTGAATGTTATTTAGACCTGCGGAAAGGCCCGTTGATCTAGAGATTCTCTTTTCCTGACGTGCCGGGGTGAGTGAAGCCTGTCCCCAAGATTGTGGCAGGGATGCTCATGGTGATAACACTCAAGCAAGTACAGGTAATATCTTAGCGTTCTGATCAAGATGGTTCTCTGGTGTCATATGACAGTCCTCAGTGCATCACTGTGGCAAATTTGAATATTTTTTTTTCGCAGAGTAGCGCTAACATTTGCATACCACACTGGCATCGCATGCTTATCACAGACCGTCCTATTGTTTTATAAGAGGTTAACAAGGTTTCTTTGTCAGCACCACCGTGTGCAGACGGCAAGCGACTTGAGGACCCTCTTCCAACTTCTGATCTTATCGCTAATAGCAGTGAATTGCGCGGACGACTTAAACATGCTACACCCAATATCTTGGGTAGTTTAGGGGTTGGAATCAAGATACCCTTGACCATTATGTTCAGAAGGTCTCATTTCAGCAGTTCAAGTGGTGAACAGTGTGTCAGTAGATCTAATTTCATATTCCTTAGATAAAAGAACGGGTCTTTGACTTATAATTTCTGAATTTTACAAACTCGTCCGTCGTCCACACACAGCCAACGTTTCAAACACGGATGTAGGGAATTCTTCTCTATGTCCTCAAACAGCTTGGCAGGGTTGACGGTATCGAAGGCCTTTGAGTGCTCAAGAGATACCATGACTGTTCGGTCGCACCACCAATTTTAATTGATTCCTTGACAAATTTTTTAGCAACTGCGAAGCAAATTCTCATCATTTGGAGAAATATTGCCTCAGGAATCTTCGGTACTGGCAGCGGAATAGAAATCGTTCTGTATGATTCGCCTCTGCTGGGATCCAGGAATCTTTGCTAGTGGTGGCCGAAGGGAAATCGTCCTGTACAATTCATTCATCAGGCTTAGAAGTGAGGCCATGTTTATATTATAGCCTTTTGCAGGGTTAACCTTCTTTAAGAGGATTTATTTGAGGTATACGCAATGGAATTGACATTTGAAACCCAGTGGGTTTGTTAAATCCGGTTATATATAAACGTACTATTATGCATGGTAGAACAAATACAAGGTAAAGTTAATACTACAACAAATACAACTCGAACAACAACCACAAAGGAATTTGTTTTTGTTTGTAAAGTTACTGTCAGTTGTATTTGTAAACAAAACAAGGAAATGTCTATAAATTATTGGAATTTAAAAAACTAATAATTTTTCACATTTGGTTGAATATTTTGGAAAACATGAATGAAAACTCGTTAGATTTTCAATTTGAATGTTTTCATATCATTCCACTAAATGCATAACTTCTCGCAGAAAGTAGAATTCTTGCAAAAATGTCTGGGGTCGCTGGTAATTCATTGAAAAAAGAGAAGCTGCTTCAATCGTTTGCTTTTGAAAACAAAAAAGCACATGTTTATTAGGGTTTTATTATTTTCAAGTTTAACAAAACACCACACATATTAACAAATATTGTACCGCCTCTATAAGCGGTGTTTTAGTGTGCGGCATGTCGTTCGGACCTGTAGGAGGTTACATGTCAATGATATGAAGCCGTCTTTATGGGAAATAGTTTTTCTGATGAATAAATTTGTTCTTCAAAAATATATATCCCTAATATACATCGAACATAGAAATAAATACATAAAATGTCGTAAGTCCCAATTTACATTAGGCGAGTTTACTTGCGGCAATTGTCAGTCCCAATTTACATTAGGCGAGTTTACTTGCGGCAATTGTCAGTTTGTAGGTGAGAGAGGGTGCTGAGAGGCAAAGGGTTACCATATGCCTCACCTCTCTCTCCTACAAAATGACAATTGCCGCAAGTAAACTCGCCCAATGTAAATTGGGACTCAGTTTGTTGGTGAGAGAGGGTGGTGAGAGGAAAAGGGTTACCATATGCCTCACCTATCTCTCCAACAAACTGACAATTGCCGCAAGTAAACTCGCCTAATGTAAATTGGGACTATGGAATTTGACACTAACACTACAACCCAGTTCAGTCAGCTGGGTATTGCTGCTACCTTTTCTTGTTCTACCATGACTATTATGGTAGAACATGTTTGACTAACGACGAGTTTAGGACAATTGGCAAATACTCAACCCCGAATTCATTAGAGTTGGGCAATTTAGTTCCTGAAGCGATCGATCTTTCCAGTTCCTTTTCCCAAAAGGAACTAATTCCTTAATATAGTTCCAAATAGTTCCGAGAGCGATATAGTTCAATGAATCTTTCTCTTACGTTGTTCTTTTTATTATTTCCTTCGTTCCAAATACTTCTGAGAGTTCATAAGCTGCTTCGCCTGGTTGCTTTGCTATCCTGCTCCATTTCTGACATAACAAAAAATAAAAGGATAAAGAAGGCCGAGCCAATTTCCAACTAGGTTGCCCTTTTGTTCTTTATTCTTTTATTTTTGTTATATCAGAAATGGAGCAGGAAAGCAAGGCTACCAGGCGAGGCAGCTTATGTACCCAGGCCTTAACACTGAGGGGATTTGAAACCGCCGAAAATGTTGATGTTCTGGTGAGGGATTGAATCGCAGGCGTTCTGAGTGCAAGGCGGACGTGCTTCTCACTGCTCCACGGTGGTTTCAACATTGCTCATTGTAAATTGTGACGGTAACTACTCGGCTAAGAAGGCTCTTATACGGCGTATCACACTGCAATTCGCCCTGTCACTCTGGGTACTCTACCCGTTAAAATATGACGCGCACTTCAGCTCTCTTTGCGCTCTTCGGCTTTACTACGGTAAAACCCTGGGTACATAAGCTACCTCGCCTGCTTGTCTTGCTTTCCTGCTTCATTTTTGACATAATAAAAATAAAAGAATAAAGAAGGCAGTGCAAATTTCGAACTGGGTTGCCCTTTTCCTTTTTATTATTTTATCAGAAGCAGCCATGGCAAGCCGGCAAGGCAGATTATGTACCTAGGCCTTTAAAGTTCTAGGCCTTTAGGTCATTTAAAGTAACAGCCATTGTGCATTTCTTGTGGTGACATAGCCACTTTTCCGCTTATGCTCGCCGACTACGCTGTTAACTTCAAGAGTAAGAAGCTCATCACGCTCAATTGCTAGTCCCGTCGCCTCTGCTGGGAAAATTTTGTCTAATTTCGGATATTTATTTACCAGCAGGTATGTTGCGAGCGGCTGAAGCTGTGTCGATATCCCGGAAGTTTTTCGCAGCTACTCGGAACCCTTACCAATCAGTTTTTCAATGGTTCGTAATTACGTCCAACAGGTTCTAATTAAAAATCCGTCCTTTTAAATGGAAGAGAACTTAAATGTAACATTTTATTAAAATCCGTTTGAAGTAAATGCGCTTTTAGTTGATAGATAACATAACGATGGTATAATTTTTAGGAATTCCTGTAGTAAGGACTAAAGGCCTAGTTACATAAGCTGCCTCGCCTGCTTATCTTGCTTGCTTCTGATAAAAGAATAAAAAAGAAAAGAACAACCCAGTTCGAAATTTCCTCGGCCTTCTTTATTCTTTTATTTTTATTATGTCAGAAATGAAGCAGCAAGGAAAGCAGGCAAGGCAGGTTATGTACCTAACGCTGAGGGGATTTGAAACTGCCGAAAATGTTTGATGTTCTGGTCAGGGATTGAACCGCAGGCCTTCTGAGTGCACTCTGGGTACTCTTCGCGCTCTTCGGCTTTGCCACGGTAAAACTCTGGGTGCATAAGCTACCTCGCCTGCTTGCCTTGCTTTCCTGCTTCATTTTTGACATAATAAAAATAAAATAATAACGAAGGCAGTGCAAAATTTCGAACTGGGTGGCCCTTTTCTTTTTTATTATTTTATTAGAAGCCTTTACCTAATCAACTGCGTGTTGCGTGTGCGTTCAAAAAAAACAAAAACAAAATACATGTATTTGTTTTTGTTGTCAATTTGAAATACATGTATTTTGTTTTTGTATTTTTGAACGCACACGCAACACGCAGTTAATTAGGTAAAGGCTAGAAGCAGCCATGGCAAGCAGGCAAAGCAGATTATGTACCTAGACCTTAAGGCCTGGGTACATAAGCAGCTTCGCCTGCTTGCCTTGCTTTCTTGCTTCATTTCTGGCATAATAAAAATAAAAGAATAATGAAGAACTGGGTTGCCCTTTTCTTTTTTACTCTTTTATCAAAAGCAAGCAAGCAGGCAAGGCAGCTTATGTACGTAGGCCTTTAACGCTGAAGAGATTTGAAACCGCCGAAAACTTTTGATGTTCTGGTCAGGGATTGAACCGCAGGCCTTCTGAGGGCACGACGGACGTGCTTCCCACTGCTCCACGGTATTTTCAACGTTGCTCATTGTAAATTGTGGCGGTAACTACTCGGCTAAGAAGGCTCTTATACGGCGTATCACACTGCAATTCGTCCGGTCACTCTGGATACTCTACCCGATAAAATATGACGCGAACTTCAGCTCTCTTCGCGTTCTTCGGGCCTGCGTACATAAGCTGCTCTGCCTAATTGCCTTGCTTTCCTGCTTCATTTTTGACATAATAAAAATAAAAGAATAAAGAAGGCCGAGGAAATTACGAACTGGGTTGCCCTTTTCTTTTTTATTATTTTATCAGAAGCAGCCATGGCAAAATTTTGTCTAATTTCGGATATTTATTTGACCAGCAGGTATGTTGCGAGCGGCTGCAGCTGTGATGATATCCCGGAAAATTTTCTCAGCTACTCTGAACCCTTACCAATCAGTTTTTGAATGGTTCGGAATTACATCTAACAGGTTCTAATTAAAAATCCGTCCTTTAAGTTGACGATTCCTTTAAATATTTGTGAAATAAATGACGTCTTTGCCCCCAAATACTTGTTTTAGTCGGCAGTGTAACGTGGGTTTAAATGGAAGAGAACTTAAATGTTGATTGGTTGATAGATAACATAACGGTAGTATATTTTTTAGGAATTCCAGTAGGAAGTACTAAAGCCGTATACACATCCAACGTTTCAGTAAAGTTGGGCGCCATTTCTGAAAAAAAGATTCTATGTTGCTGTAGTTATTTTATTCTTTTATCTGAATTGACGCCCAACTTTACTGAAACGTTGGATGTGTTTTCGGTTTAATGGCTTCGGCACATACGGTCCGTTGAGTGTCGCGTTACAGCAACTACACCTTTTTCATGTGGTTGTTGTTATTAACGCTTGACGCGACTCACAACGAACCGATTGTGCCGAGGAGGCCTTAAACTTGTATTCTTATAAAAGACCACAAACCGATTGTCCAAACAAATCTTCTTACTGCAAAATAGCGGCATATAAAGAATCGAGAAGATCCTATTTATTCCATACCTATAACACAACACAAATCACTTTTCAAACTAATTTGTTCATATTCAAGGTTAAACCTTTTTGCCGGTTTAACCTTCTTTATGAGGATTTATGTATACACAATGAAATTGTTATTTGAAACCCAATGGATTTATTAAATCCGGTTATATGCAAATGCACTAACATGAAATATCATCAATTTTGCTTGTATCACTCTCACTATCAAAATCTCTCATTAGAATTTTGACATCTTAATATTCACTTTCAATCACAACTTTCGTTTTTTCATAATTCAACGACTTTTGAATTCAGTTAAAACTTCAATAGATATCATGGACCACATTTGTCATATCTTTGCAGTGCTCCTCTTTATTTTCACAACAACAACAACATTTATCATTTCCATGACATGACGATGATGCTCTCTTCTATTCCATCCATACAATTGATTACATTTATTAGATTTATATTTTCCCGTATGACCCGAAGCATTCGCGTCCATTCATTCATTCGTTGCGTTCATTCGCTTTCGTCGTCTTTCTCGTAAGTACTGATCAACGCGTTTAGAACAACTAAACATCTGTTTTAAATTTAAAAAACTCATTACGCCGCAACTCAACATCAATTTTTGCATTCAGACAATAACGGCGACGACATAACGTACGCGTATGAATGTTGGCGTCCGGCGACGTGACACCAACAACGGTACATTTTACATCTCCCACATCCGTTGATCTATCTATCTCTCTGTTCAATTACTCTCACTCTTAACGCCCATCATCGGCAGCATCATCACATCACATTTTGGTTTGACATCTCTCTACAAATTTGTTTGTCTTGTCAAAAATATTCTGAGATAGTCGTTTCTCATCCATACACAAAATAAATGTGGAGGTAACAGAGGCAAAGTGAATGGGTACTCAAGAACCCCAGAGTGCTTTTTTTTCTAAACTCTCCAATCATATTCATCATGGTATAAGTAAAGAGGTAGATTTAAATGAAAAAAATCTATAGAACACTTGTTTTTCTTGAATTCCTAAAACTTCAAAATAAAAGCAACAAGTGGGTTTGTTTACAACGAACTTTTTTGAGCATTTTATAAAAAACGCGAAAAATGAATGAAGAGTTATGTTTTCTTCACATAATCGATTTGTGAATATGATAAACTGATTGTTTCAATGCAAATCTCACCAATTTCTTCCATACAAATGGTCTAAAAACAATTTTAAAAATCATTGAATTCGATTGTTTTTAAAATTGTTTGGCATATTATTCAAACACCACACACACATACACAGTTTGTTTATATTGTTTTGAAGTTTTAGGCATACTCGAATGAAAAAATTTAAATTGACATAAAGCTTTGGCTAACCTTTCTTATTAAACCATGATATTCATATTTATTTTTGTTATCATTTTAGTTCTTGTTGTTGTTCTTGTTGTTGCTGCTATTGTTTTAGAGTGGCTGCTGTTTTCTGCTGCTGCTGTTGTCATTACCGTTGTTGATTTCTTGTTCTCCCACTTGTGTTTGGCGCGAGTCAAGTGAGGTAGTTTGTATGTTTGTTTTTTCGTTCATGTTCCTCGTTGTTGCTGCTGTTCATTTACATTTTCATTTCATTCTTCGACATCATTTGCACAAAACAGAGTGGAAGTGGATGTTGTCGATTTTATTTATAATTCTATTGTGTAGTGCGTTCATGTTATTGTTGTTGCTGTTGCTGTCGTACGATCGTACTTTTTTTGTGTCTTGTTCGGAATAGTTAACATCATTTGCTACAGCCGCAGGCCATTGAATTGTGGTGTGAATATTTTTGCGTCATCTGTCATAGGTAAAAGTGACACTTTTTGACAGTTCAGATCAAATGAAACAGATGGTAATAGTACGTTTACATATAACTTGATTTAGTAGATCCACTGGATTTCAAAAGTCAATTTAATTGCGACAAAATGCTCTAATGTAAACATGGCGTAAGATGAAAAAATATAAAGCAGCGTTTACATCAAACATCTTTAAAAAACCTTAATTTATTTATTCCATTGAATATCTGTCAAATAAATGACGTATTGGATCAAAACGGATTTTTTAAAGATCCCTAGAAGTAACATATCATCGCGTACAACTGCCTTTTATATCTGGCTTGAGAGTTACCACTGAAGTTGGAAATTGGTCAACTCCTTCCACGGTGGTGGAGAAACTGTGATGAATTTTACAATGGACGGATAGATAATGAGAACTACATAATGAACTGCGAAGGAGAGTTGTAGTTCGAGTAGTATGCTTAGCTGCCGACGCCTAATCATGGTAGTGGAGGGCTATTGCATTATCGTCCTCAGATCCTCCATTTATAAATTCTTCTGTGGATAATACGAAAATTAAAACAAAAATAAACAAGTAAAAAAGTGTCAGTCGGCTTTGCCGACAGATATATGCCCTCAGCCAATGTGAATTGAAACTTTCACCTACGGACAGATCGAATGTATTTAAGGTCTCTTCAGAATTTTGTGGCCCTTTTTGAACTTGCCGACAAAATGTGGATTAGGAATTAACTGCACTAAGACACAAATGGTGAACTTTTGTGGTGGAGGTACCCTTGGAAGGACCGATATGGGCCCTTTTAGAAGTTAAACTAAATTTTGACAAAATATTAGAAGATCCAAAGTTTGGACCAAATTGGTTGCCCCATTCAAGTGATATCGTACTAGTATTTTAGTTACATTTTTTAAATATTGGGGAGAAGTACCGGAAATTGTGGACCGGTATTGCCCCATGAAACTAAGTTTGGATATAACATGACGAAGACCAAATGTTGGACCAAATAGGTTGAATAGTTCGAGAGCTATCGTGCTCTCCGTCCGCCACATATGGTTACATAGGGGTTTTTTACACCTTTCGATCTGTTTTCCCAAGATATATTGACTTGCCCCTGAAAAAACTTTTACTGTCGTAATGGAGGTAGCGAATGCAAATCGCTTCAACAAAAATCAATGTGATTCGAGAGCAGGACTTAAAGTGAACTTATCTGAAATTTTGTGTGAGAGGTACCAGAAGGAGGAGACAAATATAGTCCATATTCGAACGTGATCTATATCTGGTAGATATATTAGGATGTGCAAAGTACGGACTACATCGGTCACTCCCTTCAAAAATTATCGTGCGCACAATTTTTCCGAACATTTTTCAACTTTTGTGGGGGAGGTATCTGAAGGAGTGGGCCGATATGGCTTATCTTCGAATTTAAACTATGTTTGTACAAAATATTACGAAGGGCAGATTTTGGACCGAATCTGCAGATCCGTTCGAGAGTTATCTTGCGCTGCAACCACTACACACGGTGTCTTAGGGCTCTTTGCAACTTTTAGGCTATTTTCTCAGGAAGTGTGGTCGTCGTATGGGGGCAGTGAATACAAGTTGCTGCAACAAAAATCAAAGCGATTTGAGAGCAGGACCTAAACTGAACTTTTCCTAAATTTTGTGTGGGAGGTACCCGAAGGCGTGGACCGATTGAGTCCATATTGGAACCTCATCTAAGTTTGGTAGAAATATCACGATGTGCAAAGTATGGACCAAGTCGGTTATTCCCTTCAAGAGTTATCGTACGCACAAATTTTCCGAACATTTTCGAACTTTTGTGGGGGAGGTACCGGAAGGAGTGGACCGATATGACCCATCTTCGAACTTAAACTAAGTTTGGACAAAATATTGCGATAGCCAACTTTTCATCGGTTCATCCATTCGAGAGTTATCGTGCGCACCAGCCAGTCAGACGGACAGACAGACAGACGGACGGACATTGCTAAATCGACTCCAAATTGTCTGAAACACATTTCGTCCAAACATACTTGGGGTCTAAAACCATTATTTCGATGAGGCACATTTTGCCCGTATGAAAGTGTATATACCCTCGTTAGCATAAATGCTGAGGGTATAAAAAACACCCCAACAAATAAAGATACACCGGATCCAGTCAAGTCCGTAAAACCTGTGGTTTTAAGCAGTCCGGTTCCGGTCATTCAGCATGACTACCTCGGACCCAACGACACA
Source organism: Musca autumnalis (assembly GCF_047663935.1). NCBI lineage: Eukaryota > Metazoa > Arthropoda > Insecta > Diptera > Muscidae > Musca > Musca autumnalis. The sequence goes on from NW_027411644.1 coordinate 71,362,007, forward strand.
ATTGTACTTCACCAAGGTGTCTCTCGCTCCGAAGTCGAAGGGGAAGACGCAAAAGAAGCAGTCACATAACGCCTCAGCTCGTGTAACAGCTCTGCCTTTGGTTGCTGCTAGGAGAAATAGGAGCTGCAATGGTCTGCAAACTAAGAGGCAACAAACAAGTTCGGAGACGGTAGAAGGAGAAAGGATTGTGCAGCGGAAAGTTATGTGGCTGATACGACTGACGGTCCATCAACCTAAAAACAGACTGATGGTCCGAATACAACCATTTCCCAAGAGGCGTGTGTGAAGAGAGTGCGGAGAGTGAGAGTCATCCAATTTCAATCGAACAGACAGGCATCCTTCTCAGTCCCTCTAGGGAGCACCAACCCAGGCGATCAGTGAGCAGCTCTCTCAGGGAATTGAATTACAACAGACCTGTCCTTCCTAGGCAGGACACTTTGACGGATGAGGGTGTTGTAAGGCCCGGGAAAGGACAAGCAAGTCCCTAAGAGAGCAGTGCTATGTTTTAAGTTCGTGGACAAATCCCCAGAAAATGTTTCGCAGACAGAATTCCGGGAGATGAGGTTGAAGCTTCACTTCGAGAGGATATACCCTCAAGTTGAGGATGAACGGTGCGGCGGAATGTCAGTTGGCTGATACGGCTGACGGTCCATCAACCTCAAAACAGGCTAGAAGCCCTAAGGCAACAACTTCACAACTGGCGTGTGTGATGAGAGTGCGGTCTTCTGAGGAGCCACAGACAGGTGCTAAGAGGATGCTGACATACGACGAGGTGGACACTCCCCAGACAGATAGTCCAGGGCAAAAACCGCAAAAAAACTTCTGGTGAGAAGCCACATGAGCCACCCGGAACTGCAAGAATGATTGCCCCAGATTTTCTTCTGGTAGAAATTATTGATAAGTCTGATACTGAAGTTAGAATCAATGAAGATCATCGGGTGCTGGTGGTACGTCGTCTGAGGATGGTCATAACTTTTGGCGATGTGTATGAAGGAAGGATGGCAAGCAGAGCAGCGATTCTCACTGGTGTCAAAGTCATTGTCAGGATAAAGATTTCCTTATTCAGACAATAAATGGCTTTACAACGAAAATACGTCGAACTGTTGAAGCCAGAGTTGTTGAAGCTGAGCCGGACGCTCGTTAGACAGTTAAGGAGTCCAACCTAGGAAGGCCTGCAAAGGTAGCCAGGGCAAAACATCTTCTGGTGAGAAGCCACATGAGCCACCCAGAACTGCGAGAATGATCGCCCCAGATGTTCTTCTTGTAGCAATCATTGATAAGCCCGATACTGAGGGCAGAATCAGTGAAGATCATTGGCTGCTGGTGGAAAGTCATCTGAAGAAGGTCATAACTTCTGACAATGTGAATGACCGGCGGGATGTCAGGGCAGCGATTTTCACGGATGTCAAAGTCATTATCAGGATAAGATATTGATAGATTTCTTTATCCAGACAGCAAATGGCTCTTCTACCGAAATACCTTACAGAGTTAAGGGGTGAGTACATAAGCTGCCTTGCCTGCTTACCTTGCTTACTTCTGATAAAAGAATAAAAAAGAAAAGGGCAACCCAGTTCAAAATTTCCTCGGCCTTCTTTATTCTTTTATTTTTATTATGTCAAAAATGAAGCAGGAAAGCAAGGCAATGAGGCAGAGCCTTGCTTACTTCTGATAAAAGAATAAAAAAGAAAAGGGCAACCCAGTTCGAAATTTCCTCGGCCTTCTTTATTCTTTTATTTTTATTATGTCAAAAATGAAGCAAGAAAGCAAGGTAAGCAGGCAAGGCAGCTTATGTACTCACCCTTTACAGCCACAAGATGGGCACCACCCCCTGATTGGGATGTGACAGAAGTGTTGAAGGTGATCCGGAAGCAGAACACTGACGGGTCGAATATGAAAGAAGGCAAGTAGCTCTCTTGCCTTGTGTATTTTGAAGAACTGAACATTAAGGTAGAAATTTAGAACAAATAATGAGAATGACAGATTTTGCTGATAGGATAGTCACGGTGTACGTGGATAGCCGGGCTGATCTAAAGGCGTTAGGATCATTCACTATTAAATCTAAGACTGTTCAGAGTTGTGGGTCTATCTTAGGTAATAGAGCACTGACAAAACGAGACTCCCAGCCCTCTGACCTTCGGGTGGAGGACTGTGTCAAGCCACAGTTTTGCTTCTTCTTCGTAAACCGTAAAGATTTGGGGGGGGGGACCTGGTTGTAAGGTATCGAAGGATAGTCACGGTGTACGTGGATAGCCGGGCTGATCTAAAGGCGTTAGGATCATTCACTATTAAATCTAAGACTGTTCAGAGTTGTGGGTCTATCTTAGGTAATAGAGCACTGACAAAACGAGACTCCCAGCCCTCTGACCTTCGGGTGGAGGACTGTGTCAAGCCACAGTTTTGCTTCTTCTTCGTAAACCGTAAAGATTTGGGGGGGGGGGGGGACCTGGTTGTAAGGTATCGAAGTCAATGGCGTACAACTGTGTCCATTCCCTGATTCGGATGTGACAGAAGTGTTGAAGGTGATCCGGAAGCAGAACACTGACGGGTCGAATATGAAAGAAGGCAAGTAGCTCCCTTGCCTTGTGTATTTTGAAGAACTGAACATTAAGGTAGAAATTTAGAACAAATAATGAGAATGACAGATTTTGCTGATAGGATAGTCACGGTGTACGTGGATAGCCGGGCTGATCTAAAGGCGTTAGGATCATTCACTATTAAATCTAAGACTGTTCAGAGTTGTGGGTCTATCTTAGGTAATAGAGCACTGACAAAACGAGACTCCCAGCCCTCTGACCTTCGGGTGGAGGACTGTGTCAAGCCACAGTTTTGCTTCTTCTTCGTAAACCGTAAAGATTTGGGGGGGGGGGGGACCTGGTTGTAAGGTATCGAAGTCAATGGCGTACAACTGTGTCCATTCCCTCACTACGTAAATCACAGGTTAGATTCGCTGTTGGGGTCATTACTGGTCACTACAGTATTAGACCTGTGACAAGCAAGTGGAAAGACAACAACATTTAGTACTGCAGGCTATGTGAAGATGTTGAAGAGACTGAAAAAAAATCGGTCTGCCGGTGTCCTAGACTGACAGTTAAAAGACAACAGGCTGTTTGGTATCCTTGAGAATGTATCTCCCTTACAGCCCCCCCCCCCCCCCCCCCCATAGATCCTGCAGCCAAAGGTTTTCCTAAAATGACAACAAGGCCTACAGGAGACTAGACCGATCTTCCTAGCGAAGAACGTCCTTTCTAAAAACCCAAGGGTTTACCTACAGAAGATCGGAAGTTATTCATACAAAATGCTGAAATATTTTCCATAAGTCCTCTAGGGAAGAACAGAAAGAAGGAAACGGCCTTCTTATAAAATAACAAAATGGTCCTCAGATGAACATATGAACCGACTTGTCAACTCTCGATAATGTAGAAAATATATTTAATACTATTTTGTTTGAATTGAAAATTTTGTGCTTTTGTAATTTTTTACCGTTAGTGGAGTCCACTAAGTGGACAAAGACTTAAAAAGCTACTCCAGCAATTTCGAATATCTTATTGTGGGTCTTATGACTCTACCCAGTACCCCATTCTACATTAAAATTATCTAAATCATGAGCTATCGCTAATATTTTAAATATTTTCTTATATGTATGTCGATATGTTTTTTTTTTTAATTTTTGTTTTTTTTTTTTATTTCGAAAAATTTATTTATTACATAACTAAAAAAAAGGATACATTATTTTATAAATGTATGCATACAATGTATTTTGCTTTTTAATCATTAAATGGTAATATAAAAGAACATTGCTATTATTTTTTAAGTTTTATTTAATTTTTTGTGGATCTATTTAAAACTTATTTTTCATTATACTGATATTTTTGTTCTAACAAAATTGTATAATTACAAATAGTTGTTTTTGTTTTTTTTTTTTTCATTTTTCGTATTACCTAAACTCATTAAAATATAGTTTTCTTTTTTATATTTTCCTAATTCCTAAAACAAGGTAAAGGAGGGGATTGGTTAGAGGGAGGTAGGGACATAAAATATGTTGGAGAGAGATTTTGTTCCTTCTTCTTAACAACAAACAAAATCAGGAATAAAGCAAAATTTGTGTATTTTTTAAAGGAGACCTTCGGTTTTTTTTAACAAGAAAGAAAGAAAACAGAAACTTCTTAAGATTATGGGGAGTACAAATGTTGTTTTTTTTTTTAATTTATAAATACAGGCGCATATTTATTTATTTAAATCGTCGTTTTCGGCACAATGAAAACTTAACTCTACTCTCTACTAAGTAGGAAAGAAAAGTGTATTTGGGTGTGTGAGAATTGGTTTGGAAGAAAGAAGAAAAAACTTTTAACAATTAATTGGTTGGTTGCTTGGAACTGTGGCCCAATATTTTAACGCATCGGAATTCGATTATTGTGTTGCACGCACTTTTGTCGTTTCACTATCTTCACTGTCGTCTGTGGTACTTTCAGTACTACTGACATTTTCATCCTTACGTATATAGATGGGTGGCGATTGACCCTTAACACATTCCGATGTTATATGTACAGTCTTAATATCAGAGCCGGGAACTTCAAACATGGGATCGAGTAAAAGTTGTTCCTGAAAGATTAAAAAATAAAAATAATTGGCATAAATACTCTTAAGGATTATAATTGCGAAAAACACTTCTTATGAGCGGTCAGAAGTTCTTTCCATAGAAGAACAAAATTTCAACTTTAGAAAACCAGAAATGGATATCAATGAACATTTTGCTTATATTTTTCGAAGACCACAGGTGAGTCCGTTATGTTCATAAGGACCGGATGTTCGATGGCAACCCGACATTTCTCTTGAATCCCCTTAAAGAAGACCACCAGGTCTTTTTATACAATACAACTTATTCTCCTTATAGATGACCCCTAGATCTTCTCATAGAAGACCTTCTTTAGACCTTACCCCGATGAAAGAGTGCGTCTATAGAACCTTTCCCGAAGAAATGGTGCTTCCATAGACCCTTTCCAAAGGAATGGGTGCTTCTACATACTCTGTCCAGAGGAATGGATGCTTCTATAGACCCTATCTAGAGAAATGGGTGCTTCTATATACCCTATCCAGAGGAAGGATCCTATCCAGGGGAATTGGTGCTTCTATAGACCCTATCCAGAGCAGTGGGTGCTTCTATAGGCCCTATCCAGAGCAATGGGTACTTCTATAGACCATATCTAGAGAAATGGGCGATCCTATAAACCCTATCCAGAGGAATGGGTGCTTCTATAGATCCTATTCAGAGGAATGGGTGCTTCTATAGAGGAATGGGTGCTTCTATGCAGACGAATGGGTGCTTCTATAGAGGAATGGGTGCTTCTATGCAGACGAATGGGTGCTTCTATAGGCCCTATACAGAGGAATGGGTGCTTCTATGGACCTTGTCCAGAAGAATCGGTGCTTCTATAGACCCTTTTCAGAGAAATGGGTGCTCCTATGGACCTTGTCCAGAGTAATGGGTGCTACTATAGACCCTATCCAGAGGAAAGGGAGCTTCTATAAACCCTATACAGAGGAAAGGGAGCTTCTATAAACCCTATCCAGAAAAATGGGCGCTTCTTAAGACCCTTTCCTGAGGAAAGGGTGCTTCTTAAAACCATTTCAAGAGGAAAGGGTGCTTCTTAAAACCATTTCAAGAGGAAAGGGTGCTTCTTAAAACCATTTCAAGAGGAAAGGGTGCTTCTTAAAACCATTTCAAGAGGAAAGGGTGCTTCTTAAAACCATTTCAAGAGGAAAGGGTGCTTCTTAAAACCATTTCAAGAGGAAAGGGTGCTTCTTAAAACCATTTCAAGAGGAAAGGGTGCTTCTTAAAACCATTTGAAGAGGAAAGGGTGCTTCTTAAAACCATTTGAAGAGGAAAGGGTGCTTCTTAAGACCCTTTCCAGAGGAAAGGGTGCTTCTTAAGACCCTTTCCAGACGAAAGGGTGCTTCTTAAAACCGTTTTCAAGAGGAAAAGAGGACAGGGTGCTTCTTAAGACCATTTCCAGGGGAAAGGGTGCTTCTTAAGACAATTTCCAGAGGAAGGAGAGCTTCTTAAGACCCTTTCCAGACGAAAGGGTGCTTCTTAAGACCCTTTCCAGAGAACAGGGTGCTTCTTAAGACCCTTTCCAGAGGACAGTGTGCTTCTTAGGACCCTTTGCAGAGGACAGAGTGCTTCTTAAGACCCTTTCCAGAGGACAGGGTGCTTCTTAAGACCCTTTCCAGAGGACAGGGTGCTTCTTAGGACCATTTGCAGAGGACAGGGCACTTCTTAAGACTCTTTCCAGAGGGCAGGGTGCTTCTTAGGACCCTTTGCAGAGGACTGGGTGCTTCTTAAGACCCTTTCCAGAGGAAAGGTTGCATTTTAGGAAAGAGTGCTTTTTATGACCCTTTCCAGAGGACAGGGTGCTTCTTAAGACCCTTTCTAGAGGAAATGGTGCTTCTTAAGACCCTTTCCAGAGGACAGGGTCCTTCTTAAGACCCTTTCCAGAGGAAAGGGTGCTTCTTAAGACCTTTTCCAGAGGAAAGGTTGCTTCTTAAGACAATTTCAAGAGGAAAGGGTGCTTCTTAAGACCCTTTCCAGAGGAAATGTTGCTTCTTAAGACACTTTCCAGAGGAAAGGGTGTTTCTATAGATCTTTTTTAGAAGAAAGGGTGCTTCTTTAGATCCTTTTTAGAGCAAAGTGTGATTTTTAGATCTTTTTAGAGGAAATTGTGATTCTTTAGATTCTGTAGATCCTTTTTAAAGGAAAAGGTGATTCTTTAGATCATTTTTAGAGGAAAGGGTGATTCTTCATATCCTTTTTAGGGGTAAGGTTGCTTCTTTAGATCCTTTTTAGAGGAAAGAAGAGCACGCAGTGGAAATTGTGATTCTTTAGATCCATTTTGTAGGATAGGATGATTCTTTAGATCCTTTTTAAAGGAAAGGGTGATTCTTTAGATCATTTTTAGAGGAAAGGGTGATTCTGCAGATCCTTTTTAGGGGTAAGGGTGCTTCTATAGATCCTTTTTAGAGGAAAGAAGACCACGCAGTGTTCTTATTTTATACCACCAGGTCTTCGCATTGAAAACCAGCAGGTCTTCTTATAGAAGACCACCAGATATTTTTATAGAAGACCGCTACGTCTTCTTATGGAAAAACTAATAGGTCTTCTTATTGAATACCGCTAGGTCTTCTTATATAAAAACATAAGGTCTTCTAATAGGAGACCACCAGTTCTTCTTATAGAAGACCACCAGTTCTTTTTATAACAGACCACCAGGTCTTCCTTTGGAAAACTACCAGTTCTTCTTACAGGAGACCAGCAGGTCTTCTTATAGAAGACCACCAGGTCATCTTATAAAAAACCCCCAGATCTTCTTATAGAAGACCACCAGTACTTCCTTTAGAAAACTACCAGGTCTTCTTATATAAGACAAGAAGAAGGCCGCACTGTCATCCTATAGATGACTGTAACGTTTTCCTGTTTAAGTATTAAAGTTGTTCTAATAAGGAGAAAAAAATCTGTATTCAAGACAAACATCTAAAAATCTTTTCCGAAATGAAAACTTTCATATTTTTCTTGTCAATATCTTACCATTATTGAACGTAAACCTCTGGCGCCGGTTTGACGTTCCATAGCCAAGGCGGCAATGGCTTTAATTGAGTTCTCTGTAAATGTTAAATCGACATGATCCAAACCAATTAAAGCCTTATATTGAGGGATTAAAGCATTTTTGGGTTCAGTTAAAATTCGAACCAACATATTAACATTAAGGCTGTGGAACGGCACAATAACGGGAAAACGGCCAACGAATTCCTAAAGGTAAGTAAAAAAATAAAGAATTAGAAAATGAAACAAATAACCTGCCCTCATTTCCCCGACTTACCGGTATCATACCAAATTCCACGAGATCACGAGCTTGTACTTTTGTCAAACATCTATCACGTTCCTCTTGATCATCGTCCATGGGACTGGCTGCCGATTGGGCAGCACGGCGACCAGAAGAGCCCGAAGTGGGAGCACCAAAACCCAAATACTTTAAAACAAAAGAAAAGCAAAAACAATGTGTTTAGCAAACAAAAAAAAAATAGGTAAGATATTTCTAACAGACCTTTTCATTAAGCCTTCGGGCAATGAGACGATCCAAACCGGTATAGGCTCCAGAGGCAACAAATAGAATATTTGTGGTATCCACCTGCACGGTTTCACCTCTTAGTTTGCGTGGGGAATTGCGTTCGGGTACATTGACAATTGTACCCTCTAACATTTTCAACATGCCCTGTTGTACACCCTCACCGCCAACATCACGCAATTGATGAATACCAGGGACGGCACCAATTTTATCTACTTCATCCAAAAACACAATACCTGTTTGAGCACGTTCCACACTAAAACGAAAAACGAAAATATTTTTAATAGCCTTTGAGATTTTTTAATTTTAAGACGACCTACTTGTAATTAGCATCCTGCAGCAGCTTTGATATAACACTCTCAATATCCTCGCCCACATAACCGGCCTGTGTCAATGTGGTACAATCACAGATGGCAAACGGTACATCCAAACATTTGGCTATGGTTTGGGCTATCAGTGTCTTACCCGAGCCGGTGGGTCCCAACATTATGATGTTACTCTTCTCCAATTTGATTTCATAGTTTTGTTTATCCAAAATCTCCGAGCCCGAATCATGACCGCTATGATGTCCATGCCCACCTGCTGAACTTTGGCCTGCCTGTTTGGGTGGTAATTCAGTACCCGATGAAGCAATTGTATGACCAATACCAGTAATGTGTAACAAATCGGTTCTCGTACCCATTGGATCATTCATCATGCCACCGTTTTGTGACATTTGTTGTTGTTGTGGACTCACCTGTGGCAAATTGTGATGAATACGTTTGTAGTGATTATAAACGGCAACCGAAAGGACTTTCTTGGCGAATTCTTGACCAACAACATGTTTATCCAAATATTCCATAATTTTCTGCGGTGGAGGTGGTGGTTTTCTTTGATTTTTTGTCTCCTCTTTGATGTTGCGTTTTGTATCGACTTCAGAGAGTACAACAAAGAAATGATTACACTTGGCACATTTGACAAAACGTGTAGAGCTGACAAATGTTTCCACCTGGGTGCAAGGACTGCCACATTTTGGACATTGTAGGAAATTCTTATCATTTGGGGGTTCTCCGGAACTGGAACCACTGTTGGAACCACCACCAGAAGCTGAGGATGAGGAAGAATTACCACCACCTACAGTACCACCTGCACCTGTGCCAATGCCACCACTACCAGCGCCGGCTGCATGTGCTAAGGTTATGTCAATTCGCGGATTTGTGGCGATGTGAAGACAACGTGCTGCCGCCAATTCTGATAAACATCGTATTTGTGCACTGTGTGTGGGACAATAAACACCTGCAATAATGGAAGTGGAGAAAAATGTTGGATCAATAAAAATATGGAGATATTTTGAAGTGGTGTCAAAACCCTAAGTTCCCAATACTAGTGGAAACCTATTTTCCAATTAATTTTGAGCAGGAACTGATTTTTAGAAAGGTGATATAGCAGGGGAAGGCCTTTGTGTTTTCTACAATACGAACATAACGTCCTAGAAAACCCCTAAACATGCTTCTATGGACCCGTTCTAGAAGAAAGGTGCTTTTTTGGACCTTTACCACAGAAGAGGGTGAATCTATGGAGGCTTTCCACAGGGTTCTTCTTTTGTACACTTTCCACAGGAAAGGATTCTTCTTTGGATCCTTTCCAGAGGAAAGGTGCTTCTATGGACCTTTACCACAGGAAGTGGTGCTTCTATGAAGACTTTCCACAGGGAAGGGTTCTTCTTTGTACGCTTTCCCAGAGGAAAGGATTCTTCTTTCGACTCTTTTCAGGGGAAAGGGTGCTTCTATAGACCTTTTCAATGGGAAGGGTGCTTCTATAGACCTTTCCAACGGAAAGGGTGCTTCCATAGACCCTTTCCAATGGAAAGGGTGGCTTCTGTAGACCCTTCCCATGAAAAGGGTGCTTCTATAGATCCAATGGATAGGATTCTTCTTTTATAGACCATTTCCAATGGAAAGGGTGCTTTTATAGACCATTTCCAATGGAAAGGGTGCTTCTGTACATCCTTTCCAATGGAAAGGGTGCTTCTATAGGCCTTTCCAATGGGAAGGGTGCTTCTATAGACCTTTCCAACGGAAAGGGTGCTTCTATAGACCTTTCCAACGGAAAGGGTCCTTCCATAGACCCTTTCCAATGGAAAGGGTGCTTCCGTAGACCCTTCCCATGAAAATGGTGCTTCTATAGATCCAATGGAAAGGCTTCTTCTTTTATAGACCATTTCCAATGGAAAGGGTGCTTTTATAGAACCTTTCCAATGGAAAGGGTGCTTTTATAGAACCTTTCCAATGGAAAGGGTGCTTTTGTAGACCCTTTCCAATGGAAAGGGTGCTTTTGTAGACCCTTTCCAATGGAAGGGTGCTTTTATAGACCCTTTCCAATGAAAGGGTGCTTTTATAGACCCTTTCCAATGGAAAGGGTGCTTTTATAGACCCTTTCCAATGGAAAGGGTGCTTTTATAGACCCTTTCCAATGGAAAGGGTGCTTTTATAGACCCTTTCCAATGGAAAGGGTGCTTTTATAGACCCTTTCCAATGGAAAGGGTGCTTTTATAGACCCTTTCCAATGGAAAGGGTGCTTTTATAGACCCTTTCCAATGGAAAGGGTGCTTTTATAGACCCTTTCCAATGGAAAGGGTGCTTTTATAGACCCTTTCCAATGGAAAGGGTGCTTTTATAGACCCTTTCCAATGGAAAGGGTGCTTTTATAGACCCTTTCCAATGGAAAGGGTGCTTTTATAGACCCTTTCCAATGGAAAGGGTGCTTTTATAGACCCTTTCCAATGGAAAGGGTGCTTTTATAGACTTTGTGCCCTTTCCAGAGGAAAGGATTCTTCCTTTGACTTTTTTCAATAGGAAAGGGTTCTTCTTTGCACTCTTTTCAATAGGAAAGGCATCTCCTTTGCACTCTTTTCAATAAAAAAGGTTTCTTCTTTGGACCCTTTCCAGAGGAAAGAGTGATTCTATAGACCCGTTCCAGAGGAAAGGGTGCTTCTATAGAACCTTTCCAGATGAAAGGGCCCTTCTATAAAACATATTCAGAGGAAAGGGTGCTTCTATGGACCTTTACCACAGGAAAAAGGTGATTCTATGGGCACTTTCCACAGAAAAGGGTTATTCTATGTTCCCTTTCCAGAGGAAAGGATTCTTCTTTTCATCCTTTTCGGTAGGATAGGGATCTTCTTTGCACTCTTTTCAACAGGAAATGTTCCTTCTTTGGACCCTTTTCAGTAGGAAAGGGTTCTTCTTTGCATTCTTTTCAACAGAAAATGTTCCTTCTTTGGACCTTTCCAGAGGAAATAGTGCTTCTATGGGCACTTTCCAGAGGAAAGGATGCTTCAATTCAACATTTCCAGAACCTTTCCACAGCAAAAGGTGCTTCTATAGTTCCTTCCAGAGGAAAGGGTGCTTCTATAGACCCTTCCAGAAGGAAGTGTGCTTCTATAAACACTTTCCAAAGGAAAGGGGGCTTCTATAAACCCTTTCCAGATGAAAGAGGCTTCTTCTGACCCTTTCCACAGTAAGGGGTGCTTCTGTAGACCCTTTCAAATGAAAAGACTGCTTCTATAAACCCTTTCAATAAAAAGGATGCTTCTATAGACCCTTTCCAATCGTAAGGATGCTTCTATAAACCCTTTCCAATGGTAAGGATGCTTCTATAGACCCCTTCCAATAGAAAGGGTGTTTCTATAGACCCTTTTAATGGAAGGGTGCTCCTATCGACTCTTTCCAATGGAAATGGTGCTCCTATAGACGCTTTCCAATGGAACTGTGCTACTAAAGACCCTTTCCAATTAAAAGTGTGCTTCTATAGTCCCTTTCAATGAAAAGGGTGCTTCCATAGAACCTTCCAATGTAAATGGTGCTACTTCTGTGGAAAGGCGTACTTTTATGGGAAGACCTACTGGTCTTCTATCGCAAGGTCTACTGGTAGTTTGTCAGAAATCCTGCTAGTCTTCTGTGGGAAAACCTACTGGTCTTCTGTGGGAAGACCTACTGGTCTTTTTTAGGAAACCCCATTGGGCTTCTATGGTAAGGCCTACTTGTCTTCTATGGGAAGTCCTATCAGTATCCTATGAGAAGACCTACTGAATTCTATGGGAGCCCTAGATATCTTCTTTTATGGTAGATATTCCTGTCTGTCAGACATTCTGGTCTTCTATGAGGAAACTTATTGGTCTGATTGGTCTTCTGTAGAAAAGCCTTTCTACATTTATTGGAGGAACTTTTGATCTTCTATAGGAGGACATTATACACCTCGATGTGAAGATGGAAAATCTAGTCTTTTGTAGGAACACCTTCCCTTAGCTATAGGAAGAACGTTTGATGTTCTATAAGAGTTAGTTATAAAGAGCAGAATGCTGCTCCTCTATATGAAGACGTTCCGTTCTACTTAAGCATATCCCATTGAAAGATTATCTTATATAGGAAGACTTTCCCTCATTTATAGGAAGAACATTTGCTCATCTATAGGAAGGGCTACTGTTCTCCCTATAGACGTCTACTATGTACATAATGATCTTGTGGTCTTCGATGGAAGGAACGTTTATTGAAGGTTTGGTATTCTATAGAGAGACTCATATTTTATAGGAAGAACTTCTAGTCATCTACATTTTCTTTTGTAGGACGACCTTCTTCAATGTTAACACCTTCTGTCATTTAATAAGAATTTGGTCTAGTCGCAGCAACCCTTCTCCAATTGGAATTGAATTTTCCAGCTGCGATATATATGGATGGAAAAAAATTAAGTGTTGTCACGGTGTGTGGTTATACTTTAGCATCTCCCTATGTGACAATAAAGCCAAATATCGGAAACTGAGTTTTTCCCACTACCAGCACGTATAAGGACAATAGGGAGTAAAGCAGGGAAAATGTTTGGTTGATACAGCTACCGGCGAATTGATAACCACTGGTCGAATGGGACTTGAGGCATTCCAGAGCGTATATTCGATTGTGGTGAAAACGTCAAACTCCTATTCCACTATATGGCTTATAAATCGCAGCGTCTTAAGCTTAATATTCAAGCCTAGATTCTGAAATAGTAAGCCGCTTATGTCAATAAGACAACCAACCTTTTTGGAGTGTTGCGGTCTAAGGTACTAATTAAGGGCAACAGCAACACAGTACCTTTCGGGTTTCTTTCAGCTTTATCTACTCAACACAGCTATACTTTTGAGTTTACAGTACAATTCCCTCATAAGTATTAGTAGCCAAAAGAATATCCATTTCTCCATTCAAACAAGATTTGTCAAGCTGCCCATTTCGTGTAGATATCTATCTCTAACTTCTGTTTTTGTTTGCATGGCAAAGATAAGAAAAGTTCCAAAAAGGTATTTGTTTACTTTATGCATACAAACGAAACAACAAATAAGTTACCTACAAAGAGAAAATCCCGAGGAAAATGAAAATGCATAATGAAAAATGTTGTGTTCAAATGGCACGCATGCTCATTATAAATTCCTTACCCGGTCGTTAACTTCCCCCTCATCAACATCATCATGCCCTCGCCATGCAATGAATTTTGTTTGTTGACACTTTTTAATGTCTTCAGACGTCGAGGTTATACGACATACATATGTATGTTGCTTCATCAAACAATGAGGAAATCGTTGAGGAAGTTATGGTCACTAGTTGTGTAGGTAATTCACGTGTGAAGGGGGAACGGGTCGGTCGGCATAACGACACTGAAACTCATAAATAGTTAAATGTTGAAACTCATATATTCCCAAACTTGACTTAATAAAATCAAGTAAGGCCATACATTACGGCTAGCGAACTTCTGATGTCTTCACTACCAACGTCAAAGTGACCACCAACAGACAGATTGAAAGGTTGAACTCTCAAATGGAGAATGCATATGGAAATTGAATTTACGAATGCATTGATGGAGAGTTTAAAACGTGTTTATTCTAGACCTAGAAACCGGTTAATTTATAGGAAATCATTTTTATTTTTAATCATGATTTAAAGATAACTAAATAAACTAACCAGTCTAATGACAAATGAAAACACGTCAAATCTTGTTAAGACAAACAACACACAGACTCACTTTGAACATACCCTATCATCTTAGAGAAGACAATAATAACAGAGCACAAACAATATGCACCCAGTAATAGAAGAGTGGGAGTAAGGGATGCGAAAGAGAGGCGCGCAGAAAGCGAAATAAATGAAAAATCAGGAAAATATACAAACAAAATACTACAATGCAATTAATTGAAGAAAAATAAATGTTTCTACGTAAAGGCATTTTAATGACCTTGATTTGATAACACAAATAAATAATAAACGCCAAGGAAAGACAAATTGCAAGAAGGGGGAGCGAGCTACTCTGCATTACTTGGGGCAAGGAGCATAAGAAAATTAAAAACAAATCAGCTGATTTACATGGAAAATAAAGCCTCCCAACAAACACCAATAAAGATTGGGATTTTTTTGTTAATTTTTTTTTTCGAAAAGCTCAATGCACTTGCTGCTGGTGTCGTATTTTGTGAATATTTTTGCATAAAATTATTTTTAGAACAAAGACAACAAAATGCGAGTTAACAAAAATCAATCAACTTTGTTTTGATGCAAACATTTCTTATTTGTGGGAATTTGTTTTTGGCAGGACAGGTTTTTAACTTAGTCATGTCGAGAGTTCACTAACCCATCCATACATCAAAAACAGACGAAAAACGACTATCAATGTTTGAAGATGATTATGAAACCCCTTTTGCCTTTTGTGGTGATCAATCCCAACTTACCTCTTAACCAACAATGATGGACACCAGCTTTCGGTAGCTGGGATAATAATACTATGTGTCGGGCCACACTCATAATCAAGCTGTGTGGGAATTGTAAAATTGTCGGGAGTTTTTTGAGCTGCTTTCTTGTAGGTGTTTTATAATGTGTGACGCTGTTATCTCCGAATAATATTTGTTTGTTGAATGTAGACGAACGGGAAGATAGATAATCCACTAAACGACTTTATTACTTTGTAATTTTCGAATAGTATTTATAATCAATATTTTGTTTTTTTTTTTTTATATTCCTTTCTTTGTGATCTTTTTATTTTTCAACACGTCTTCTTTGTCTTCACCAACAACATATCACCAACACACTACGCACAACAATTTGGAATTGGATTATTTTTCCAATTCGATTGAAAATAGTTTACCGTCCTATTTTTCACAGGTTAGCCCTCATAAATATAAAGACGCAATTTTCCTCCCGATTGTTTTCTGTTTTTCTGTTTTTAATGTGCTTTAATTATATTTCTTTTCGTTTTTTCTGCTCTGCTGTTGTTTTTCTTTTACCGAAGACTGACGATTGATTTGTTTTTGTGTCCAACAGGAATTTGACGTTTGGTATACGTGGGGTATGTTCAGTGGCTACGGTGGCTTTTGACAAATCCAAAATGTCAAGAAAGTGGCAGCGCTGTTTGTAGAACAGTGGTCAATCAATGATTTTTTTGGAAGAAATTTACTCAAAATTTTGAATTTTAAATGAATTTTGAAAACTCCGGAAAACTTTGTCAATAATCAAATTACAGGATTGCCAATGTTTGATGAATTATTTAACAAATATCTGCTCTGTTCCAGAGCCTATTTTTTACTACGATAACAATTGGTTTGTTCCAGTACTGCAAGAATCTACTAATTTTTACTATTATTTTCGATAACAGAAAAGAAAAAATGTTATCGTAGTAAAAAGTAGTAGTTTCTTGCAGGTTCTGGAACGGACCAAATTTCTCCTTTATGTTATCGAAAAAAATAGTAAAAAAATTAGTAGATTCTTGCAGTACTGGAACAGAAAAATCGTTAGTCATAAATAAGGAAAAAATGAAATTGGCCATGGCACAATTAACAAGGTGGATGCATCAAACCAGCTGATCGAACTTGTTGCAAGTACTTGCAAATACTTTTTACTTGCAAAGTTATCGAACAGGCCTTATGCTTTGTTTACATTTACGAAATCCACTCGATTTCAACTGTCAATTCCTTTGCGTATACGTCAAATAAAAACTCATCTGAAATCAATTGGATTTCATTTGACGTTTAAGCAATGTATTTGACAGTTGAAATCGAGTGGATTTCGTAAATATTAACGTAGCATTAAGCCCTAAACACATCCAACGTTTGAGTCATTGTCATTCCTGGTAGAATAAGAATAAAGAAAAATTTAAGCTTGGCAGCAGTTTGTCTTTTATTCATCTACCAGATGACACAAACTTTACTCAAACGTTGGATGTGTTCACACCCAGCAAAAAGTTTGCATCCGCGGATGCAGTTAAATCACTAGAACAATTGCCGCTGGAGTAGATCTATTCCTATGAATTCACCTATGAATTTTACAAGAGAACGCGCAGCTAAGATGCACTCCATTTTGCTTCCACGGCACACAGATAGGATGCACTCCATTTTCGATCCAAATCACAGCCTTTGATGTAGTGTTTTGGATTGAATTTAAATGCAGTCTAAAGATGCTATAATATGCAAGCCATTGCAAATATCCCAAAATACATTGCTTATTCCTGTAAACAAGAATATTAACTTTTGGTCTGTTCCAGAACTGCAAGAATCTACTAATTTTTAATATTTTCTTCGATAACATAAAGGGAAAATTGTTATCGTAGTAAAAATTAGTAGCTTCTTGCAAGTTCTGGAACAGAGCATTTATTACACTAATACAAATTATAAAAACTCTCCATTAAATTTGATCATAACTGAGTTCACTTCCTCTGCTCTGCTTTTTGTGACACCGCAACTGATATTGCATCATCTAAATGGTTTTTCATTTTTCCTCCAACTCTACTTCAGATTTCCAAAAAAACTAACTCCACTTCAAAAATAATTTGCGTCTCGTGAATTACAGCATCTTTAGTTTGTATATCTTTATTTTTTTAAACAAATTCTTATAATTTTAGACACTCTTTCTTGTGTTCAGAAAAAAAGACTGCGACTGTAGGGATAAAAAAATTGGCTTGCTTGGCTAGGGATCTATAAGCGAGTGCTTCTAAAATGTATCGAGCGGTGTGCATTTTTCATAACTCCGTGTATATATTGGAAGAAAATGAAGTATTGGATGCTTTAAATGGTACAAATTTTGAATCTTTATACAAATATATAATGGCTTGTATTAAATACAGGAAACTTATAATTAACGAATATAGTTTTTAAACTGTTGATTCTAATATTGTATAAAATTAATAGTATATTCACAATATGGCTAACAGCTAAAAAGCTATGCCAAAAATATATGTAAGATACAATTGAATTTCACATGTAATAATGTAAATCATCATACAATGTATATCTATCATCTATTAATAAAATAATAAAAAAAACTCCGTGTGGACTGCATCGAAAGTGTATTGAAATCATAACTCTGCATTGCACTACTTCCAAACTTTTTTGCTGGGCAGCTTTATGCCTTGTAAGTTCGTCTTCGGACGGCTCCATGGTACAATTATTTTACAGGTAGAGGCAAGTGTTGTTGTACAACAAACGTAACAACAACCACAAAGAAATTTGTTTTTGCAAGTAATACAGTGTCACTGGTATTCGTAGACAAAACATAAAAAGTGTCAATAAATTATTTTAATTGCAAAAAAAAAAAAAATATTTTTAAATTTGGTTACATAAATTTGAAAGTCATGAATGAAAATTCGAATTATGTTCAATTCTAAAGCTGGGTACACATTGTCAGTTTTGAATGACAGCTTTGTTGGTGCTTGCCAGTGTGGCCGTTCATTTTTGTCATTCATCATTCAACCACAAAATATTTTGTGGTTGCTGGACGGTTGGACAGTTATCGATAATTGCAAAAAATCGTCATTCAAAACTGACAAAGTGTACTGTACATAAAGGGCAGTACACATTTGGTCTGTTCCTTTACTTTTGAAAGTGGTAAAACCGGCAAAAGTGGCAAAAGTTGTAATCTGCTTCCATATTAATTGTATGGTGTCTGAAGTAAAGGAACGCTTTTCGAGTAAAAAGTTGTAAAACTTGAAGATTCTTGCACGTAAAGGAACAGAGATATTGTCAGTTTTGAATGACGATTTTTTGCAATTATCGATAACTGTCCAACCGTTTGTTTTATGAAAATTTGACATGAAAAATATTTCATTTGTCCCGGTCCACACTATCATGAATCTCATTAAAAAATTTCATGAAATTGGGCGTTCTTAAATCGAATTCCCCACTACAGCAATTTTATGATTTTACTCTACTATGGAAGTCGATCTAGAGACGCATAATGTCATGCAATTTTTTCAATGAAATCACTCTAGTATGGACCGTGACTTTATATTTTTTTTCATTTGACAGTTTTTCCTTTATAAAGGTTTTCATTTCACATTTTCATAGAAACAGAATTGAGCCCCTGTTCTGCAAAAACACATTTTCATCGTCCCGGTCCAAACTAGAGAGCGATTTCATTGAAAAAGTTCATGAAATTACTCTAAAGCCACACGCTGAAACTTTCATACGAAACTTTCCCATTATTTTGGCGTTCTTAGGTCGAGTTTCCCAATACAGTAACTTCCTCCAAAGCCACACGCCAAAACTTTCATACGAAACTTTCCCATTATTTTGGCGTTCATAGATCGAGTTCCCCAATACAGCATTTACATAAAATTACTTTAGTATGGAACTCGATCTGTGAACGCCAAATTTTGGGCGTGTGACTACTGGGTAATTTCATAAAATTACTTTTGTATGGAACTCGATATATGAACGCCAAAATAATGGGAAAGTTTCGTATGAAAGTTTTAGCGTGTAACATAATGAAAAATTACATATGAAATTACTGTAATGGGGAACTCGACCTAAGAACGCCAAAATAATGGTAAAGTTTCGTACGAAAGTTTTAGCGTGTAACATAAGAGTTACTTACTCTAAAGCGACACGCTGAAACTTTCCCAATATTTTGGCGTTCTTAGGTCGAGTTCACCAATACAGTAATTTCGTCAATCACATTAGTATGGAACTCGATCTATAAACGCCAAATAAATGGGAAAGTTTCGTATGAAAGTTTCAGCGTGTAGCTTTAGAGTTAGTCCCAGGCCACACTAGAGTAATTTCACTGAAATTTTGGCATGAAATTATGCGTCTCTAGATCGAATTCCATAGTAGAGTAAAATCATATCATTGCTGTTGTAGGGAATTCGACCTAAGAACGCATAATTTCATGAAATTTTTTAATGAAATTCATTCTAGTGCGGACCGGGACTTAACAACGGAACTCGATATAGGGACGCATAATTTTATGAAATTTTTGCAATGAAGGAGCTCCTTCATCAAGCTATGAAAGTTTCAACCTGTGGCTTTCGAGTAACATAAGTTCCGGGCCATACTAGAGAGATTTCAATTAAATAATTTAATGAAATTAGGCGTTCTTAGATCGAGTTCCATATTAAAGTAGGCAAGTTTACTTGCGGCAAGTCCCTATTTGTAGGGACCGGCAATTCCTTTTATATTTTTCGTATTTGACATTATTTTTAGTCCCAATTTACATAAGGCGAGTTTACTTGCGGCAAGTCTCTGTTTGTAGGAGAGACACATATGGGGAATGGAAATGGAAAAAATTGCTCGTACCGGCAATTTTCAGGCAATTCCTTTTATATTTTTCGTATTTGACATTATTTTCATTGTTTTGAAAACAAAAGTTGTCGGAACAGAATTGCTTTGTATAAATGCAAGAGGCAAATTTAAAAGGGAACGAGAAAAATTGCCGCAAGTCTGTGTTTAGACACACAAATTTCTCGGGAAAGTAAATTGAGTTTTTTGGGAGAGAGCGGAGAGGAAAGAGCTCCTCAATACTCTTTCCTAACCCCTATTGCCTAAAAACTGAATTTATTTTCCCGAGAAGTTTGTGTGTCTAAACACGGACCAAGTAAACTCGCCTAAAGTAAATTGGGACTTACCCCCTGTTTTTGTAACTATTTTTTGTTCGTTCGTCTATTACTTTGTTCCAGAACCTGCAAGAAGCTACTATTTTTTACTACGATAACATTTTTTCCTTTATGTTATCGGAAAAAATAGTAAAAATTAGTAGATTCTTGCAGTACTGGAACACACCATATATTCGTAATAATTTGGGCATCCATAGCTCAGCCCCTAGATGACATACAGACCTAATTCTTCGTAGACACGTTCTAAATAGAGTAAAGAATTCCTCATTCAAAAATCAGCATTCCACATTTGCGCTAAGGCGAGTAAATCGATCTACAAAATTTGACAATTCGTGTGAGAACAATATTTTTTTACAAAAACAGGGGGTTATTGTTTTGAAAACAAAACTAGTCGGAACAGAAATGCCATTTATATGTATATGTATACATTAGGCAATTTTCTTGCGGCAATTATCAGATTGTCGGTGATAGAGATGTTGAGAGGCAAAGGGTCACCATATGCCTCACCTCTCTCGCCATTAAACTGACAATATAAATTTGGACTAAACGCAATAGGCAAGTTTATAGTATAAGGAGGTTAACCTGCAAAAGGCTATAATATAAACATGGCCTTAAAAAGGAACGAGAAAAATCGCCTAAGTAAACTCGCCTAATGTAAAGCGGTAATAATTTTATGAAATTGTAAACAGGCCTGCCAGATTATTTTTATGGAAAATCGTCAAAATTACGATTTTTATTTTATAAAATTAAAATACGCACATTTAGATATATCTATATATATTTAAATATTATTAAATCATTCATTTCATGGTATAAGTAAAGAGGTAGATTTAAATGAAAAAAATCTATAGAACCCTTGTTTTTCTTGAATTCCTAAAACTTCAAAATAAAATCAACAAGTGGGTTTGTTTACAATGCATTTTTGAGCATTTTATAAAAAACGCGAAAAATGAATGAAGAGTTAAGTTTTCTCCACATAATCGAGTTGTGAACATCATAAACTGATTGTTTCAATGTAAATCTCACCAATTTCTTCCATACAAATGGTCTAAAAATAAATTCAAAAATCATTGAATTCGATTGTTTTTAAAAGTGTTTGGCATATTATTCAAACACCACACACACATACACAGTTTGTTTATATTGTTTTGAAGTTTTAGGCATACTCGAATGAAAAAATTTAAATTGACATAAAGCTTTGGCTAACCTTTCTTATTAAACCATGATTCATTTTGTAAATAAATATTTAATGGTCTGTTCCTTTACTTTTGAAAATGGTAAAACCGGCAAAAGTAGCAAAAGTTGTGAACTGCTCTCTATGAATTGTATGGTGTCAGAAGATTGAAGATTCTTGCACGTAAAGGAACAGAGCTTGAGTTTATCATTTTCAACAAGTCGGTTTTAATTAATGTGTCATAACAATTTGTTTTGTAAAGTTTCAAATAATCTTTGGTATAAAGTACACCCTCCATTGAATCCTTATTGAGGGAATTTGTTTTATTAAGATTTACTAGGCTGAAAACACGCACAACATTAGCTGAGGAATGGGCCACTCCTCATTATCTTCCGTACAAATTTAGTTATTATAGGAAAAACATATGAAACATCAACACGTTTCAAATAAAATATTGCATTCCAAAAACGAAATACATCCGTTTCATTATTTTTACAAATTTGATGAAAATCAAAACAAACTTAGGATTCAATTAAATAAAAACTTAGTTCACGAAATTCCGAATCCCATTTTTGCTTTTCATCTTTGTTCACAAAATAATTCACTGTTCATATCAGCGAATTCAATTATGGCATCAGATCTGGTGTTTGCATATTCTAATGTCCGGATGGTTGGGGTTCCTTCGCACCTGTTCCGAATTCTCTTGAAGAATTTTTCAATATTACCATGGCATGTCAACTTCATGACTGTGGTGTTATACGTTCTTAGTACAACCCTTAAACCTTGTATGCTTTTTAAATGTGTATCTTTACCTGGCCATTGGAAAAGGTTTAAATAGCCGTATAATATATTTACTCTTGCCTTCCTCACCTCCCAAGAAGAATGGTCATCTTCAGCGAATACTTGGAGGAACAGTATCATCGCTTCCACTAATTTTCGAGTAGGCCGCAGGGTTGCGTCCTCTTCTTCTTCCTCCTGTTCTTCCTCTTCTTCTTCCTCTTGTTCTTCTTCTTGTTCATCTTGTTGTTGTTCCTCTTGTTGCTGTCCCTCTTCTTCTTGTTCCTCTACTTCTTGTTCCTCTTCTTCTTGTTCCTCTTGTTGTTGTCGTCGTAGACGTAGTTGTCGTTGTTCACGACGGCGCAGTTTTCGAAGAACATTTGCGTTAAAAATCTCCGCGAATGTTTGAATGTTAAATGATTCGTATGAATAACTAGTTTGTATGGCGTTTATACGTGCTGGGAGTTGTCGTGTACTCATCAATTCACCTTCATATGTTATATTTACATTCTTGAGTACACGAATAATGCCGCAGAAAATATGCGCCAGGTCCACGCACCATGTTATACGGCGCAGTGGGAAGTTCATATTGGGAAAGTAATTGGACGTGAATATGAGCTCCATCGCACACAGTTAGTACAATTCGAATACCAATGCTGTCCGCTGCGGCATATATAATTCGCAAACATCTTTGTATGTCTTCCGCTGTATATGTGTCTCGCGTCAAAGTGCCGATTAATAGTTCCCAATCACCTCCCAGTCCAGACAATAGGAAGCCGTATTGTGTGGATACAGTGTCACGTAACACCTTAATGGCATCAAAACTGAGGACGCACAGCTCTTCTTCGGCTGACTTATGCCGAAAGAAGTCAGCAAGTTTTGTTTTTGTGGATTCTAAGAATCCCATTTGGCACTGTGGGTATATTGTGCCCTCTACGTATTCAAGAGATGGTGTCACAGCATTTAAAAAAACTTTCTCCTCCTCAAACGCGGTCCGGGATAGTAAGGCCTTCCGCGCCAACATTTCAATTTCCTCGTCGTTATATGGCGCCCTGGCACGTCCCGACGACAAGCGGAAGTTAATGATTTGCCTGTTTGTCATTTTTTTAAATATTGACTTTATACCGTACAACGATTTCGGATTCGAAAAAACAGAGATTTTTTGTTTTATAACACTTGGCTTGCTTTTATCCGTCGTTCGTAGTTGTATCACAACAACTGTCAAATCCTTTTATAAAAAATTTATTTTGTTGTAACTGCTAAACCTAAATAACGACGGGACGTACACAAATATTTCACCAACCTACCAAAACAACGCTCTTTGAGCGTCCGTATTACCCAAATACGTTGAGTCTCAAATCACATCACATTTAAAACACAACCGAAACTTATGTTTTCACTCGTAAAACTTCCTTTGTATTTCATGTTTTGTTGGGCTTTTGTTTTTAAAATACAAAACACACACATACAAACAATAACGTTCTGCCAAAGTATTTTTTTTTTTCAAATTACAAAAAGTATACGCTCGACGTATTTATATATATTATTATAAATATATATATATATATATATATATATATATATTTTGTTATTTTAATAATATTTTTATTTAATAAAATAGAGAATAGATAAGAATTATTATACAATTTTCAAAAATATCATTGGTACAACTTTATTATAATTTCAGGAAAAATAAGAATATCACTTTTCATGCTGGCGCTGGCGGAATGACATTAACAATAAATGCACATGCAGTGTATATTTACAACGATTATAACGATTCCGGTGTTGATGACCTTTCTAATAATGCCGTTTTTTCCGAGGAGGAGGTCCTTCCTAATGATGGTGATTGTTTCGGAGAGGTCCTTCCTAATGATGGTGATCGTTTCGGAGAGGACCTTTCTAATGATGCTGTTTTTTCCGAAGAGTTCCTTTCTAATGATGCTGTTTTTTTCCGAAGAGGACCTTTCTAATGATGGTGATCGTTTCGGAGAGGACCTTTCTAATGATGCTGTTTTTTCCGAAGAGGACCTTTCTAATGATGGTGATCGTTTCGGAGAGGACCTTTCTAATGATGGTGATGGTTTCGGAGAGGTCCTTCCTAATGATGGTGATCGTTTCGGAGAGGACCTTTCTAATGATGCTGTTTTTTCCGAAGAGTTCCTTTCTAATGATGCTGTTTTTTCCGAAGAGTTCCTTTTTAATGATGCTGTTTTTTCCGAAGAGTTCCTTTCTAATGATGGTGATGGTTTCGGAGAGGTCCTTCCTAATGATGGTGTTTTTCCCAAGGAGGTCCTGTCTAATGATCCTGCTGCTTTTATCGAGGTCCTTTGATGCTGGTGGCGACGGTAGCAACCAAGTCGTTCAAATGGAGCGAGCAATTGAAGCATGCGTGGGTTATGGCCAGGATATTAAAGCTGCTGCAGAATACTACCATGTCCCAC
Organism: Musca autumnalis; assembly: GCF_047663935.1. Classification (NCBI taxonomy): domain Eukaryota; kingdom Metazoa; phylum Arthropoda; class Insecta; order Diptera; family Muscidae; genus Musca; species Musca autumnalis. The sequence continues at coordinate 71,386,393 of NW_027411644.1, forward strand.
TTGCAGAGCTATTGGACAACGTACAACAACATCGCGAAGATTACTTAGTCGAAAATATCAGCAGCAGCACAAAACTTTGAAGAGACAGAATGATTTAGACCTAGACGAGGAAATAGACCAGTGCTTTGGAAGGACAAAATTAAAATCAAAGAAGTTCACCATCGACGTTTTAAAAATGGCAGTGAAAGAATCCATAAACCTATTTGGGAAACCGATTTTGCACATTGCCAGCAAATTTAAGGTATCAAAGGACTCTTTATATTACCATCTAAAGAGGGTGCCTTCCTATTTAAAAAGAAAAGACAAACAAAGGGATATGAGGGCACAGAAGAAAAAAAAACAATGTGCAAAACGCCTTAAACGCCTTAAAAAAAAGACTCAAATGAAACCTCTCAAATTCTGAATTTTAATAAATAACAAAAACAATACTTCACTTCTGTACTTCATTTCTACGATTATGAGTACACTCCCAATAGAGTTCAATCCAAATCTTTTGAGATTAGACCGATAAATGAAATCATTGATGGCCAAAAGTGTACCGCCTTTTATAATGTATAATGAAGATTTGTTCACCGCAATTCCTTACGTGCTGCATAACTGCAAATACATATGAGAAGAAATGGAAGAAAATATGGAAACAAAAAATTTTATTTCTTTTTCAAATAAAATTGATAAAGCTGTGTTGTAGTTTTTTTTTTTGGGTTTTGTTTAAAGACTTAGCGGTGTAAACACCAATAGCCAGGTTGGTTCGACAATCAGCAACCCAAGTACTGATTCGTAAATCGACAGCAGACGTAATCAGCAAAACAATGAAGGTTTCAGCAATCCAAATGAGATAAACACTAGTTGTAGATACATATAAAACGACAGCAAACAATAAACACTGCAGACTAATGACGAATATAAACGACGATTCAGCACGTTGTTGATATAGATGAACAGCTGTGGAGCATAGGAGTAAACGAAACAGGAAAATCGGGGAAGGGGAGCAGAGAGTATAATAAGTAAAGGGTTTTCATAGGTAAAACAATAGCGTATAATTCATGCAATAATAATTAATAAAATTTGTATCTTCTAATATCACAGAAGGTTCCAGTTGAGATCACGATCAAACGAACATTTGATCAATTGTAAATGTGTTTTAAATTTTAATATCGGCCTCATTAATAAAATCGACCAGCGATTTATAATGAGAAATTGACTTGGACTTTAAGACCAGTTCGATATTGTTGAATTCATTGAATATCTTATATTTGTATCTTAGTGAAGCGAATTTACTGCACACAAATATGCTGTGCTGTGCAGTATCAGGTACATGACATATCTCACAGTTAGGGGACTGAATTACACCGATGCGATGTAAGTAGTCTTTGTCAAAAGTGTGACCCGTCAATAGACGGTTGATTATTTTAATGTCTTTGGCACTCAAATTTGTATTCAGATACCAAGGTTTTTCAAAAACGTTGTCAACGATGGCCGCAAATCTTCGACCTTTAGATTGAGATTTTAAGGTGAAATCATCATTCCATTCCTCGTGTATTTGTTCTTTGATCATTCTTAAAGCTTCATTAGGAGTGAGCTTGACATTTAGTGGTGCTCCATATACCGAAGCCATCTTAGCAATGGAATCAGCTTCTTCATTGATCCCAATTCCACAGTGGCTGGGTATCCATACGATGTGACACGTTTCAATTCCAGAATTGGCCAATAAGTTGTGAAAAAGGCCAACTGTATAATTGTCGCTGTTCGGTCTGATAAGCGCTTTGCATGCCAAAAGGCTATCAGTGAAAATCACAACCCTTTTATAATCGTCCTCAATAGCTATTTCCAGTGCTTTAAGTATGGCCCAAAGCTCCCCAAACATCGAAGACGCTTTATGACCAATCCTGAAGTAAAATCTGTGATCTTGTGAGTAGTTAAAAACTCCACATCCCGTTGAGCTAGAAGACACAGAGGAATCAGTGGCAAAGATAGTAAAGTTCATATTTGCATAGTACGATAATTCTCTTCTGACTATTGCATTGACAGCGTCGAGAGCCATGTTGTGTTTGGAATCTGGCAACAGGTTGAGTTTTAGCTGAAGACTTGTTTGTAGTGTATAATCAGGAACGTTCGAGATAGAGTCAAAAATCTGCTTAAATTGATTGTATATGTAGCTGTAGCTGGATTTAACTACTGGGTTATCCGAAATGATGTCATACAGAGCAGTGTTATTTAATTTGATATTGATAATTTCTTTAGATGTAAGCCATTTTGCTCTAAACGAAGGAGGAACTTCCCCAGCGAGAGCATAAATGACATGTACTGGCGTGGACTTAGTCAGACCAAGACATCTCCTGAGTAGATCATTTTGTAGGATCTCAATCCTTTTATTGATGTAGTTTGGAGAATTAGCCGTTGAGGTCCTGGCGTATTCAAGCTTGGACCTGACCACACCCTTATAGATGTTTAAGGCTGTTTTTGGATGGAGACCTCCTTTAATTGAAGTTAGGCATTTAAGCATATTCGATCTATGACGCGCTTCTGGCGCCACCGTCTCATAGTGGTCCTTAACCGTAAGGGAATTGGTAATTATTCTCCCAAGAAATCTTAATTTTCGTGTTTGCGGGACAGCTAGACCATCAACAACAAGATTAATTTCCTTTATGCTGTTTTTGGCAAAGTACATAGTAAACGATTTAGCGGGATTGAAAGAAAGGTTGAGATCGGCACAGTGCCGCCTAAAAATTGCTGTTTTACGACGTAGATTTTGTGCAGCCAAATCAAAGTCTTTGTGGAATGACATGATGACAAAGTCATCTGCGTATTGGTACACCAAGGTACTATGATCTTCAATAGCGTGTAACCCTGCTGTATAAATGTTAAAAAGAAGCGGAGAAAGGCAGCTCCCCTGGGGGAGGCCATCTTTAACCGTCACCTTAGCATTTCCCATGGTCAACACTCTTTCAGAGAGAAAGTTTTTAATCCACCGACAGAAGAAACAATCTACCCCCATATGCCAGAGCTGGTTAACTAGTATGTCATTTCTTACGCAATTATACGCGTTGCTGATATCTAAAGATAGGATCAGAACCTTGTATCCGTTTTCTATCAGAAGAGCCAATCTATGCAATAGTTCGTTGATGCATGTGGATGTCGACATATTTTTCCGGTATGCATAGGACCTTACAGGAAGAGAATTACACTCATCCAACAGCCTCTGTATTCTCTCTTTTATCATCAAGTTACAGCACTTTAACAGCACGGGAATCAAGGAGATAGGTCTAAAGTTGCATATTTGGTCATGATCCTTATTTGGCTTGGGTAAAGGAACTATCTTGATAGTTCTCCAACTATCACGGATGTTATTATTCTCCACTGCATTATTAATAGCTGTAAGTACGGCTCGTTTGGATATCTCTGGTAGAGCTTTGATCATTGAGTATGTAACTCCATCAGCCCCTCCTGCCGAGTTCGCTCTTTTATTCTCTAAACACTTCTCAAACTCCTCAAATTCAAAAGGAGCAAAGTTGTCGTAATAGTCTTCCTCCCAGTCAAGTTCATCAGTGCTGAATCCTTCCGGAACCTGTTCTTTAAGGAGTTCTAAATACTGCTGGTTGTTTTCTTCATTCCATTGCGAACTTACTGGGTTTTGTCTTCCTCTAACATTGTTTATAAATTGCCAGGTTTTCCTAGTGTTATGCATTCGATTAACTTCTTCGATCTTTGAGAGAAAGCTTTCTCTCTTGGCCCTTTCTACCTCTTTCTTCCAGTTTTCAATTTCAATTCTGGCATTTTCCAAGTTGCGGTATGATGGATATCTTCTAGCTTTCTTAGTAGCAGCTGCTTGTCTTCTGTAGAGTGCGAGCAAATTACTATTCCACCAATATTTAGGTGTTCTATTGGGATTAAGCACGTGGGTAGCACAATCAATTTCTTGCCTAAGGGTACTTTCTATACTTTCAAAATCAGGTTCTAATTCAACTTTTCCCAAAGATTCATATAACTTGTTCCTCGACAGGAATTTTTTGGAGCTTATCCTGGAGTTATGAACCTGAACAATAATCGGGAAATGTCTACTTCCACCTAGATAGTTCTCAGTAACCATCCAATCTGCAGACACACCACTACTCACAAATGCTAGATCTAACACCGATCCGTCGGAGTCAATATTCCTCTTGAAGGTAACTTTGCCACTATTGATGCACCTTAAATCCGAGCTCAGAAACAGATTCTCCAAATCCTTGCCTTTCCTTGTTGACACAGAATCACCCCAAATCTCGTTTCTAGCATTAAAATCGCCAAGCAACACAACGTCACCCTTGTCTTCCAAGAAGTTAAGAAGTCTCTCCATCTCTCCAGTGAAGGCATCTGCTGGCAGGGAAGGAGGAAAATAAACAGAGACAATATGCAAATTGGGAGATTGATTGGTGGTTTTCGCAATGATGATATCATATTCTGTGTCAAACTTAACCTTGCAGAAGCGTATATGTTTTTTAAAGGCAATGGCTACGCCTCCATAACCATCACCCCTAAATTTCTGGATTAAATTGTAGTTAATCATTTTATTTGGTTTTTTATTGTTCTCCGTAAATATTTCGGAGAAAACCGCAATGTCAATGTTATAATTGTTGCAGAAAAAATCTATGTATTGCTTATTTGATTGAAATGACTGGATGTTATACTGAAGAATTCTAAGAGTCATGATTGTAAATGGGAACAGTTATGTTAGAGTGGGAGCTATTGTGAGCTACCCCACATTTTTGAATCCTCGCAGAAAAGTGATTAATGGCATCTAGAGCCGTAGTGTTACCACTCATTGAAAAAACGTCATGAACAAACTTCAAAAGCTCAGAAGTTATCCTTTCCAGCTCTGAAATCCGCTGGTCTTCTCTCGGAAAGACCGGAGCTGATGGAGACGGCGGCTGAAACATTCTTTCCGCCATTTTGACTCCTGAGGGATGAACGTACTTTTTCCTAGGGAGCTTAGCTACCGAATTAAAGGTGTAAGGAGTCATAATCGCATTAACTACTTCATCCTTGTTGTTATTTCTGGCTTTACCCTCCTTGTTGTTTGATGGCAATTGGGGAAATGTTTCGTCATCAACAAGCAGATCAAATCTGTTCCTTTTTCCATATTCCATAATGACTTCCATTTTCGACATCTTTTTTTGTGTCATTATTTTGTTGGTTTCCATTTCCTTCTTCCATTTAGGACAAAGTTTTTTGTCAACCGAAATATGTCCAACCTTGCCACAAAGAATGCATTTATTTTCATTACACTGACCTTTGCAAGTGTCATCCTCTTTTCCACATCGCAAACATCTTTCCTGTGATCTACATCCAAGCCTAGTGTGGCCTAACCTCCCACACTTATGGCACTGCCTTACCGCTGGATAGTAAGTGTCAACCACTAACACCGCTTTATGAAGGAGCACCCAATCGGGATGATCAGTTCCATAAAACCCAATTTTAACTGTTTCCATTGGAATATAATTGTCCGGGTTATTTGGATCTTTCTTGGAAAAACGCTTGACGGATGCCACCTTCTTACTCGACACAATATCTCTCAAAATCTCCTCTTCTGACCAACATACAGGAACGTCCCTGATGACACCAAACGTCTCAATAAAGTTTCTTGGGATGAATGCCCTCAACTTCCTCTTCCTCAACTCTTCGTTGCACACAAAGTCATTAGCAGACTTAATATCATCAAACGAGATTTTATAAAGGGTGACCCCTATCGCCACAATCTTCTTGATCTTCTCAAACTCATCTGACTTCAAGCCTTTAATTTTTTCAATAAAATAAAGACCATTTTTCACCCTCTTATTTTTAACATTCTCAGCGCCAGACGTGTCCACAAGGACATGAATCTCACCTGCATGATCATCATTATATAGAACAATCTCTTCATTGAATTTTCTTTTCTTCTGATTTAGCAAATTGTTTTCACCAGGCTCTCTGTCTCTTCTGATACCTTTAACACTGCCGCTCTCCTGCTCCCCTAACTCCATGGCCTCACCTCCTGCAGCACTGCTTTCACAAGCGTTTGTCATATTTCCACCTTCAGTCTCCACATTCTTCACTCTCGGCTTCCTTCTAACAGTCTTTCTCATCTGCTCTTCCGGTTTGTCACTGTCTACGCGACAAACTATGAGGGAATTCGGCACCATTGTGCCATCAGTCCCGTCTATATCGGCCATTACTAATGGCCACAACAATACACACGCCTCTCAGAGGTTATGTATGACGTTAAAACAAAATTATTGAAAATATTAAAAAACTCTGTGGTAAAGATTAAAAGCTTCACAGCACAATTGTGCTTACAAAAAATTAGTTTAACAGTAAGCACGAATACCAATAAATTGACGAAAAAATTATTTAATTTATTCTTCACAGAAAAAAACGCGTGCACACGGAACAAAATGTCGATCAGCTGTGTGTTGTAGTTTAAGGCATATTTATTGTCCAAAGTTTTCAGTTAACCCTGCGTTTACACATGACAGGACAGTTGAGTTCATGTATTGATTGTCAAAAACCAAAACTTGCCTGTGTGACGTAGGCGTCCAGACAACTGCAAAAACAGTGGTAAAATTATGAATGAAAATCATTGATTTCTTTTCGTTTTCCGTTCAAATATACTGTTTTTGTACATATTCCTTTGTTTTCAACACATTTGAATTATCATCTCACTTCTTTTTCACAAAAACAAAGACATAAAGTAATAAAGACCTGACAAAATGCATGCAACAAAAAAATGTTTACGAAACTATGTATAGAAACATTACCCTTAACAGGTTGCAGTTAATTCAAAATCGCAACCAAGGAGGAACATTTCATGTAATGGTATCAGAAACGAAATTTATGAATTCAAGGATATGTTCAAGAATAATTCCATGTCAATTGGATCGGTAAATTCGGTTAAATACGTAAAAATGTATAAAAGAAAAAAATGTTATATCACCATATCGTAACATAACAGCTGTGTTCCAGAACTAAAAAGTTTTTACAATTTTTACGACTTTTACACATTTTACTCGAAAAAGCGTTCCCGTACACAAAAAAGTTGTAAAATTTTCACTTCTCTTTAAACAAAAATGGCGCTGAATGACGCTCTCTTTAAAAACTTTTTACACGACAAATTTGGGCGAGTAAAAAAATAGTAACATGATTGCCGGCGTCTGATTGGCTGATACGCCGACTTTGACATTTGTTCCAGTTTTTTTGACGTATTTTCCATTTTTCCGTTCCCGAACTATTTCAAGAAACTTGTGTGTGACAACAAATTTTTTGCAGTACTCTCTTTTACGATTTTTACCATTAAAAAGTACGGGAACGAAGCTAACATTATGTTAAATTCAAAAGCCATTCACTGAAGAATGATAGCAAAAGAAATGTCTTATCTTGTTGTATTTATGTCTTTGACAAAAATTTCAAAAATTTGTTAACCAGACTGTCTGTGAAAAAATGATGGACAACTGGGAGACAGCCGACAAATGTATGTATGTGTTAGTAAATCAGAGTTGTATTCGAAGACAAATTGTCTGGTGTAAACGCCTAGTAAAATAATATGTGTTTAAAACATGTATATCATGGCAGAATAAGAAGGTAATCTCATTTGAAAAAACCGTCCTTGAGCTGCCAAATACAACCATGCTTTCTAAACAATATGAAAGTTGTTGTTATTGTATATCAATGACAACAATAACAAAATATTGTTTGTTTACGTTTCATTTACGTATATTTTTTGGAACAAATATTAAATATTTTTTATATTTCGGGAGAATATGTGAAAGTTTTCGTTTTTGGTGGTCTTTTGGTTCATGGAGGACGTTTCTGCGGCTGTAGAGTAACATATTTTCGTAATTTTGGTTAAAATATGTATGTAAATTGACCTGTGAAAATTCGTCCCTACGACACCAAAGGAAATCGTGAAATATACCATAAAAGGAATGTTATATTGTTACTGAGTCCAGCCAACGCAAGAAGAAGAACAATGTACAAATCAAAGAAAGATAATTCACTTTCCACCAGTGTTCAAGATTCCAATTCGCCCCGACATCGATATCCAACAATATTGTACAATTGGTGCGAAAACATACACATAATCATTTGAGGAATATGAAAATATCCAACGCTAAATCCACGGTCACGTTGAAATGAAGTCCCAGTGAACATGGTGTTCTGATTCCGACCACTAGCCACACCAAAACAATGGGTAAAAGTTGGAATAAAGGGCTAAGTTGAAAGTTTTCATTCAGCTCGGATCGGAACCAATTTTTTTCACAGGTAGGTCTCGTCACCCTGATAAATATATATAGACAGAAATGTATGATTTTAAATGAAATTTTGTTCCCGTTCCCTAGATTTGCAGCTGTCCATGGGTAAAAGCCTTAAATCCCAGGCCGAAGGCCGGCTATATGAAGAAAATTTTGTGATTTTAAAGAAACTTTTGTTCCCGTTCCCTAGATTTGCACCTGTCCATAGAAAAAGTCTGAAATCCCCGGCAGAATAATAAAATGGATATTTCTTAAGCTTTTCAATAGTATCCATTACCCGTTCAAAAATGCGAAGTTACATACAAAGGAATTTTCGGAACTTCAGAGGCCCATATCTCGGGAAGTATGGACTTCCGCAATAAATGTTACATATATTTGTGATCAGGGTGACGATCACACCTGTGAAAAAAAAAATTGATCCCGATCAGAGCCTAATGACTATGAACATCAGGAGAGATCTTAATGATTCATAACTTTGTGAGAATATTGTATTCTTTTAAAGCTACAAGTTGTTGGACATTTTTATAATATATATTTAAAATATAACATATGTTGTGCATCTCTTTACAACATACATACATATATCGTCACCATAAATGCCCGAAGACGTAACCGACATAAACGTAAACAGATACATAAAGCTAAAATCGATGCTCTAGCAAAATTGCAAGCTTCTACGTTCAAAATCAACGATCCTATTCAAGAAATGGCATTCCGCAAAATGGGATAATATTGCAGATTTTGTTGTAATGAGGGTCTCAAAACTAAGCAATTCAGCGGTTTTGGATTCACTATTTCAGCCCAATTATGAACGGCCTCTCACCGTGAGTTTTCTCTTTCTCGCCTCCTCCCCTATTATAAACATCATATCGCCGTGAGTGATGTTATGTTCTCACTGTTCCCTTATTATAAACAAGAGGGTGAGCAAAACTCACGTTCGTGAAAAAATCAGCTATTACAAATGTAAAAAAAGTGAGAAAAAGAGGCAAATTTCTGCTGAAATTTCTCACTACCGAAATCAAAGTGAGTTGAACAAAAAAATTTAAGTGTGAACATTTATTTTAAAAAATACGAATATTTTGTATCTGTAATGATAATTAATTGTATTTTAGGTTGAAAGTAACAAAAAATAATAAGAGATTTTTTATGTTGTGAGGTTATTGTTGACCTTTGGACGCTATTTTCTTTGGTTTTAATTTGGCTTGAGGTCAACTTAAAAATTTAAAAACAAATGGGCGTTTTTGTTTTTATTCTTATAAAAAGAAAGAAATATCATTATTATAAATTTCTACCATAATGTTTATAGTTGCATAAAACGAATGTTCTTGTTTTTTAAAGCTTAGGACATTGACCGCTAACATTTTTTCAGAGTTCTTTACGAATTCGGTCTGAATCTCTGAATTCTTTCAGAATTTGGTACAAAATTGGGTCTACCTTCAGTTCCAAGAATGGCATGTAACTATCCACTGGAGTTATATGACTAGGTTTGGCATCGCACCATTAAAAGACACAGAGTCCTGTGCATGGTGCTATCAATATTTGCCTAAGAATTTAGACGACTGCAATATCCCAAGTATAGTTGAGCAAAAACTACTCTGGTTTGTTATGGACTTTATGGGCCGATTCCGTACAGCGAGGCGAGTCATGTCGCGTCGTCTATCGTCTCTGTGACAAAATTTAAAAAATGCACTACGTACAGCGATAGAAAATAATCGTCGACAACAAGTTATTTTTATTTTTTTTTTATTTTATTTTTATTCGTTAGTAAAAATGTACGGCGACAGCTAATTTGTTGTCGCCGGAAAATGAACATTTCGGCGACAAAATTTGACGACGTCAGGCGATATTGCCATACGGAATCGAAAAATTGCATTTCGCAACGCGACACGACTCGCCTCGCTGTACGGAATCGGCCCATTATTCACACTATATTTGTTTACATTAGAACCTGCGACTATGTGAAAGCTATTCAAAACTACTTGAAATGCTTGTTGAGCAAGGGATTCTATCCAGTATGGTTGGGCTTCCCTCTCTAGAACGTGAAGATCATTCTTGATGGACCTAGTGTGTCGGGCCAACCCACCCAACGTTTTAGTTACAGTACTTGCTCGGGCATTACCGTGAGAGCCATCCCTATCTCACGGTAATGCCCGAGCAAGTACTGTAACTAAAACGTTGCCCGTGGTATGTATTAGTGAAGGAAGGCCTAAATCGAGTTTTCAGGTATGGACAGATCAAAAAGGTACATTCTGCATAAAGCGGCTCACAACTATACAAGGACCCAATCAGGAGCAACCCATGTCTGCAATTGTTATTCCTAGAGAGAGTAATGCACACGATTTGGATCTTTTGGGGTCGCAGTCTTGGAAAGAATGGGAGATGGTGCTAAACACAACTTCCACTTCATTTCCTTGGTATTCCTCAGAATTTGCCATTTCTGTTATCACCCAAAATGCAACATTAAACATTTACTTATTGTAGCCATTTAATGACGTTTTTAAACGACATTTGTTCACTTTTTTACGATTTTCCAATAAATTTCACGAATTCTTCAGGGTAAATAAACAATTTTCACATATCTGCCAAAACAAAAGAACAGCTGTTACAGATGTTGCCATGTTGTTTTAATGTTGTATTTTCTTTTACCAATATCCATGTTCTTTTACAGTGGATTGTTAATAACTGACATTTTTCTTGCTAGAAATGTTTATTAATTTGAAAATTTATTTATTTTTTATACAAAAAATAAGAATTAATTAATCTCAAAGTTATTTGTGCAAAAAATGACGGTATGGCAACACAAATTATTATTTCAAGGGTTCACAAGTCGCGCCATTATTTTCCATTTTCCGACTTGTCAACCCTTGTTCACTTTTTGTGCTCCTCCCTGCTCAATCATAATAGCTCGAGCAGGTGAAAGTGAACTGCAACTCACTTGTGAGTAGCTCCCTACGTGAAGATTCATAATCGCTGTGTTTATTCCACTTCGTATATGAACGACAACATCCCATATACTCGCCTTCATAAGATTAATATTTAATTTTATAACGTTTTTGCTTCCCCTGTAAAATTTAGGTTCTGCGGGCATTTATTGTGACGATATTATCTAGTAAACCAACATATAAGTATGTATTATTTTTACAAAAATAAAACATCTAAAACTTCAAACTTATTTACATATATGCACATTTTATGGTGGTACTAAACATGAGGTTCACGTTACACTTTATTGACGTTGCAAAATCTATCCATTATGCGTTTCAAATGCACAACATGGACGTTATGTCCCGGTCAAAATGAAATTATGCGTCCCTAGTTCGAGTTCCTCACTACAGCAATTTCATGATTTTACTCTACTATGAAACTCGATCTAGCGACGCATAATTTCATGAAATCACTCTAGTGTGGACCTGGATGCTTAAGAGATTTACAAAGCAACTGATGTATCGGAAGTCATCCATAGACTTCCGCTGTTTTATACCCTCAGCCATTAGACCAAGGTATATACACATTCATAAGGGCAAAATGTGCCTCATAGACCCCAAGTATGTTTGGACGAAATTCGTTTCAGACAATTTGGAGTCGATTTAGCAATGACCGTCTGTCTGTAGCGTACGCAAACTCTCGAACTAATCAACCGGTTTGGTCCAAAAAAAAAACACAATTTGGTCTAAATTATGGATAATATTCTGTTTAAATTGAGTTAGCTTCTAAAATGGCCCATATTGGTCTTCTCCTTAGGGTAACTACCCCACAAAAGTTCTACTTTTTTGTTGAAGTGCAGTTCATGATCTGTTTGAAGATCCTTTGGATATTTATACCGATGCTAATCCTTGTAGTCCTTGTAGTTACCAACTGAAACGACTGGTAGGCGCGATGGACTATGTCGATTCATTGCTTCTAGTACCTCCTCCGCAATACTTTTGTTTTAAACCTAATCCACATTTTCGTCGGTAAGTTTAAATGTTCAAAAAAGGGCACACAATTTGACTTTATTACTTGTTATTAAAAGCTCTTCCCTAAGAGGTCATCTAGTTGTTCTGTGCACATTTTATGGTGGTACTAAACATGAGGTTCACGTTACACTTTATTGACGTTGCAAAATCTATCCATTATGCGTTTCAAATGCACAACATGGACGTTATGTCCCGGTCAAAATGAAATTATGCGTCCCTAGTTCGAGTTCCTCACTACAGCAATTTCATGATTTTACTCTACTATGAAACTCGATCTAGCGACGCATAATTTCATGAAATCACTCTAGTGTGGACCTGGATGCTTAAGAGATTTACAAATCAACTGATGTATCGGAAGTCATCCATAGACTTCCGCTGTTTTATACCCTCAGCCATTAGACCAAGGTATATACACATTCATAAGGGCAAAATGTGCCTCATAGACCCCAAGTATGTTTGGACGAAATTCGTTTCAGACAATTTGGAGTCGATTTAGCAATGTCCGTCTGTCTGTAGCGTACGCAAACTCTCGAACTAATCAACCGGTTTGGTCCAAAAAAAAAACACAATTTGGTCTAAATTATGGATAATATTCTGTTTAAATTGAGTTAGCTTCTAAAATGGCCCATATTGGTCTTCTCCTTAGGGTAACTACCCCACAAAAGTTCTACTTTTTTGTTGAAGTGCAGTTCATGATCTGTTTGAAGATCCTTTGGATATTTATACCGATGCTAATCCTTGTAGTCCTTGTAGTTACCAACTGAAACGACTGGTAGGCGCGATGGACTATGTCGATTCATTGCTTCTAGTACCTCATCCGCAATACTTTTGTTTTAAACCTAATCCACATTTTCGTCGGTAAGTTTAAATGTTCAAAAAAGGGCACACAATTTGACTTTATTACTTGTTATTAAAAGCTCTTCCCTAAGAGGTCATCTAGTTGTTCTGTGGACAACAAATAAAAGGAGAGGTTGACCTAAATGTGCTAAAAACAGATCCCTAATTTGTTGCGTGGGTTAAGAGAACAAGATGAATGGAGGCGGCGGTTTTATTAATTGGTATGGCGGCTTGCTACCTGCAATGTTTTATCAATTATATTTTTGTCACAGAGATTACAATTTCGTATGAGAAACAAAACTTACCATTTTTCTTGTAACTACACAAGGAAAAGTAGTTACCGCCAACCAACGAAATATTTTTTGTTAATTCCTTTTGAATAGAATTAATTGGATGTAACAGCGCATCGTGCGAATCTTTTTTAGACTGAGCAGAAGGAAACGGGTAGCTTTGCCACCTGGTAGGAAATTGTAGAGTTGGTTAGCGAGTGTAGAGTTACCAAAAACATCAACACTGGGCGAACGGCCATTTGATGATTACCACAGCGCCATTGAATGATTTTTTTTGCAAATATTGGAAATATTTAGGAAAATGGGGGAAATTGCCAGTGGTATAAAAGACGAAAACGGGAAATTTCTGGATGATAGTCGTTCAATTACCGCCTTGGCGAAAGAGGCTATTTTCCTTTATACCAAAATACTGTGAAAATAAAATAACAGTGTGTAACGTCTTTTGGTTGTTTTCTTTATTGGAGGAAACATAAACAATAAGTGAGTGTAAAGTTTTTGGTGAATAACAAAAGTGGTGTCTAATGAAATGTTTTAATATTAGGGTTTCCACAAATTATCGACCATTCCTGGCCTCCAGAAGAGTTGAGGGGGCCAGTATATTTTTTGGATGACACCAGTCTTTATAAGTCACAGTCAGCAGGATTCCTTTGTGTTGAGTAGCATCTATTTGGTTATAGCCATCATAAGTGCAGATTTTGTTGTGGTTTTGGAGTGTGCAAAATTTATCCGTTGGGAAGACGTGGAACCTTCCGTGCTACTTTTAAAACGTTGGTATATGCGGATGGCATCCAGATTGGTAATGACGCCAAGAAGTGGCCACACATTTGCCTCCCAATAAAATAAACCCAGCAAGGTAACCTGTAGATGTATTGAATTTTATTTGCCTCGAAAAAAAGTCCAAGCGGTAACTGGAAGAAAGCAAAAAGAAAAAAATTATTATTTGATTTTGAAGCAAAAAAGAAATTATTAACTAAAACTAAAATTAATATAAATTGATCTACGTGTCATAAAGATGCGATTGTAGGTCTTGTGACCAAAAATAAGTAACCTCTAAACAAGAAAAGAAAACTATAAATTAGACAAAATAAGACAAATTATATATTATATGTTTTGTGTTGTCTGTGTTTGTCCATAAAATAGATATTGTAAGGAAATTTTAACGCCAGTAAATTCTTTTGATTAAATTTTTCTATTTCCTAAGGAAAAGCTAGAGTGAGATATAGTGAAGTGTAACGCCCCTTTGTGGCTATTTAAACCTATATAAGCGAGCTCCTTTATAGTAGGTGTTTATAATAGGAATTTGGCTTTGAATTTAGAAAGCCTACAACTCTAGGATTCTCTTAAGAGAAATTTATCTTTTTTATTATCATATTTTTTAATTACATATTCTGGTGTTAGATACTCCAATTTAATTTGATAAAAGACGAAGAATATATTTTACCTTTAACTTTTTTTACTTTCAAAAATTATCAATAAATGTAATTATGTGTTGATTTTGTGAAAATTGAAATTTAATATGTTTTAATTGTTGGTAAACGAGGGGCTTCCTAACAGGTGAAGAGGTGAGTTGTGTGTATGTGGGGTTTTCTACGAAATTCTAGAGGAACCTAGGAAACCATGGAAGGGTGGGCAAGTGCAGGAGTAATACCATCAATACTCCTTTATCTAAGTCGGTACTTGTTGTGTTGGTAGAATGTTTAGTGTTGTGATAGAGTTCAAATTTGTGTTCGCCCTGATGGGCTAAATGGTGGACGGTTGAGAACCTGACCCAGAGACCGCAGAGCAAGCCGGAAGGTCCCATTTAGTGCCGCCTACAGGGTTTTGTAACAGAATGGCGCCCAAGGAAAATAATAAAACTAAAGAAAAAACCAAAATTTAAGTGCAATAAAAGCTAGGCACTTAGTAACATAGACCATAGGAAAAAAATAGAAAAAAAATGTTATCGCAATACCTTTCAACCTGATTGATATTGGTCCGTGTTTTCTTTTGAAAACATGTTTGCGTGCAATATTAGTTTAGGATAGGATTAGGTATTTAGGATAGTCATTTCCACATACAATAGGTCAGTACAATAGCTTGTTCGTCTAGTGTGTAACAAAGTATGTATTGTGAATGACCAGTCTTTATGTGTTTTGTGTAAAATTAAAGTACATGCAATAGTTATATTTTCGATGTCAGGGAAAGTGCAATATTCATCACTGTTTGTGTTAGTCTGGTGCTAGTTGCATATCCTTATCTGTGAGATCTATTTTTTTACGTTTGAAGAAAAATTGCCACAGAGCAAAAATCGAAAATTCGGGTTTAATGTCAAATTTTTTTGTGTTAGTTTTCCGTTCAGACCGACTATGATAACCGAAAGGGCATTTTTCAAAAAAATAATAATAATAATGAAATTAATTAAAAGAAAAACACACACCTCAATATACCCACCTAAAGGAAGACCTCGTTATAAAATTGTTTGTGAAGTCTTGAAATTTATGTTTAGTATTGTCTACGTAATTTGAAGTTCAACGATATTGGTTGTAAAAATCTATTTTTTCTAACATACATACGTAAATTTGATTGGAATTGCTTCTAAATCGATATTGCTAATTTCACTTGGCAAAAGAATAGGCCCATGTCAGAAGAGAATTGCTCTGAAACTATACGCAGAAGCAAGAGAAATCGCACTGTATCATTTGATGCAAGTAGAATATCAGTCCAAAGTCTGCCTAAATACCGGAAGAAAACTGGAAAGGGGAGAATGGTCAACCCACCCGCAGCGATGGACCCTGCCATCATTGATATGTCACACTCCATAAATGGAAATGGTAACTCCCTTCCAAATGTTATGGCTAACAACCAACAATCAAATCAATTACCGCCACCCACACAAAATCAAAATAATGGGAACGTTCGAGTAGATTTGAGGCCTCTGGTAAAAGAATGTATTAGTGAAGAAATGAGGATGGTTTACGAAGCCATAGGCCAATTAGGTAATCTAGTGAAAAATCTATCAGTTAGCAATCCCCCAACAAATCCGACAAGTTCGGCACAAAACAATGTCCCATTTAATTTCAATACACCACCACCAAATATAATGACTAATACACCGTGTGTCAATGGTGACAGACCAAGTAAAATAGAAAAGTTCAAATTAAAGTTTGATGGTAGCGTGTCTGGCATGTCAGTGGAAGATTTTGTTTTCAGGCTGGAATATCTGAAAACCCAATATAATGTATCATGGGAAGAAGTATACGCGGAGTTTCAAACATTACTCGCAGGCGGGGCCTACGAATGGTTTTGGCTCCAAATTAAGACTGGAGTGGTTAAGGATTGGACATCGCTGAGAGACGCCTTGTACCTTAGGTATAGCACAACTCGTTCAAACTATGACGTAATGAGTGAGATAGTAGACCGCAAATTTAAACCAGGGGAGAGTATTGATAGCTACTTTCAGTGCATCAATGTATTAAGGTCTAAGCTTTCACAGCCTATATCAGATAGAGAGCTCATACACATAGTGAAGAGAAACCTCAAAGGAGAAATGTTCCGGATGATTTATCCGATGATGATCTCTTCTATGGAGGAATTACGAATAGAATGTATTATGGCGGAAAAGACGTGTGCCAAAAGGGACACCAGAAACATGCCACAACCCCAAAACTATAATATGAGAGTGCATGAGATAGACGATGGAATTTATGAGGGAAATCACCAAGAGATAGACCCGATAAATGATGTATCAGAGATCAACGCAGCCCAAATTTGTTGGAATTGTCGTAAGCCTGGCCATCGATTTATCGACTGTCTGTCTACACAGCGTAATCTATTTTGTTACCGATGTGGATATCCAAATACAACGGCACCCTTGTGTCCAAAGTGCCACTCGGGAAACTCGAAAAGGAACATGATTTCGGCGGGGAGGTCTTGTTCGATGAACACACCCGCCATGTCAAATCAACCGCAACAAAAGTAGACAACACCAACTACTCGTCCATACGTCACTATCTTCCATTACAGATCAGAGAAGTAAATTATGATATTGTCAAGAAAAGGATATTTGGGGATGGAGATAATAGTATAGACATGAAATGCCATAACGAAGAAGGAACAGAAGAGATTGTAGTCCCAAAAAGACACCATAATCCAAAAAAACTTGAAAGGATAATGAAACTTCGACAGAGAAGTAAAGAAAATAGGCTAAACAGAAAAATGTTACTAGAATCTGTTAGAAAATATAATGAAACTACAGATCCTAGACCTTACGCCACAATAAAAATATCAGAAAAAGAATTGAAAGGACTATTAGATTCAGGAGCTACGGTTTCAGTATTGGGAAAAGGATGTCGAGAGTTAATGGAGGAATTGGAATTAGGACCAGAGTCTTACTACACCAACGTGAGGACAGCTTCAGGTCAGTTGCATAGAATCCTTGGAAAAATTAGGTTGAAAGTGAAGTATAAAGAAATTGAAAAAGAAATATGTTTCTATCTGTGCCCCGACCTGGAACAGCCCTTATATCTGGGAGTAGACTTTTGGAAAGCCTTCCAACTGGCTCCCGATGTCATAAAAGTAAGCGAAATCGATATGGAAAAGATTCAGGCACAATTTGCAAATGACAAGGAATATGAAAAAGAAATGCACTGTCTAAATGACGACCAAAGGGAAAGGTTGAATAAAGTCGTAGATTCGTTTCCATCCTTCGAGAAACTTGGTTTAGGTCATACAACTATCGAAAAACACACAATTCAATTGGTAGAGGGAACGAACCCTATAAAAGACAAACATTATCCTATCTCTCCAGCAGTACAGGAAATAGTTTACGAGGAAATAGACAAAATGTTAGATTTGAAAGTAATTGAGGAAAGCAACAGTGCGTGGAACAATAGAACCACAATCGTTAGAAAACCGGGCAAAAATAGATTTTGTTTAGACGCCCGGAAGCTGAATGCCGTCACCATAAAAGATGCTTACCCACTACAAAACATTGATGGCATCCTCAGTAGGATAGACCAAACTGTTTTTATTAGTAGTGTGGATTTGAAACACGCCTTTTGGCAAATAGAGTTGGACGAGGCGTCAAGGCCCTACACAGCCTTTACAGTGCCAGGACGTCCACTCTACCAATTTCGCATGATGCCATTTGGATTATGCAACGCGGCGCAACGTCTCTGTCGTCTTATGGACAAAGTGATACCGGCCCGTCTTAAAACTAACGTCTTTATTTATTTGGACGATCTACTCGTCATTTCAGAAGATTTCGAGACGCACCTAAAAATCCTTGAGCAAGTTGCGGACTGTCTAAGACAGGCCAATCTGACGATTGGTTTAAAAAAGAGTATGTTTTGTTTTAAGGAACTGAAGTACTTAGGCTTTATTATTGGCGGTGGGGTTCTAAAGACCGACCCGGAAAAAGTTGAGGCCATTAAAAAGCTTAGGATTCCAAAGAGTCCGAGAGAGGTGAGGAGCTTTCTGGGAACCGCGGGCTGGTACCGCAGGTTCATTAAAAATTTTGCCAGCATATCAGCTCCGTTAACGGACACTTTAAAGAAAGGGCCAAAATTTGCAATGAACTCAAAAGCGATAGAAGCATTTGAAGAGCTCAAAGTTGCGTTAACCACAGCACCAGTCCTGAAACATCCGGACTTTTCGAAGCAATTTTATATCCAATGCGACGCGTCAGAGTACGGGATAGGGGCCGTCTTATTTCAAAAGGGACGCAACGAAGAAGAATTCCCGATAGCCTTCTACTCCCAAAAATTGAATAATTGCCAAAGAAATTATAGTGTAACCGAAAAGGAGTGCTTGGCGGCCGTTATGGCTGTGAAAAGATTCAGACCATACGTCGAAATGATGAAATTTACAGTCATAACGGACCATGCCAGCCTCAAATGGCTAATGGGAGTGAAGGACTTGAGTGGAAGATTAGCCCGCTGGTCTCTGCAGTTACAGGGATATAACTTAGACATAGAACATCGGAAGGGCAAGGATAATGTGGTGGCAGACATGCTATCCCGCCTGGAAGTTGTTGAGGAGCAGGAAATTGTAGACGACCTTTTTGATTTTGAAACGACGGAATTTGAAAGTCAGGAATATAAGGAACTTATAAGTCAAATCGAGGGCAACAAATCAAAATTGCCTGATTTAAAAATTGAAAATGGGTTGATTTTCAAAAGAACCAGGACTGAAATGGACATCGAATTGGATGAAATGATATGGAAATTATGGATACCCGAAAGTCTAACACATCTTCTAATAGAAAAGGCTCACAATGAAGCAACGTCAGCCCATGGTGGCACAGCAAAAACATTGCATCGTCTTCAAAAATTTTATTATTGGCCAAAAATGGCATCTCAAGTTAAGCAATACGTTCGAAATTGTAAGACATGCAAAGAAACGAAGCCTGTGAATCATAACACACAAACCACCATAGGATGTGAAGTAATAACAGAAAGACCATTTCAGAAATTATATATGGATTTCTTAGGAAAGTACCCAAGGTCCAAAAACGGCAACACGTACATCTTCATAGTTGTCGACCACTTTTCTAAATTCGTATTTCTAAAGGCAATGAAAGAGGCCACAACATCTAATGTGATACAATTCTTAGTGGAAGAAATATTTAGGAAATTTGGTGTACCTGAGACTGTGCATACAGACAACGGGGCCCAATTTATCTCTAAAAGTTTTAAAGAAATGGTTGAACTGTATAAAATCAACCATATCCAAACAGCGCCCTATTCCCCCCAATCAAATGCCTCGGAAAGGGTCAACCAATCCGTCTTGGCGGCAATCCGGGCATACTTGGGGGAAGACCATCGAGAATGGGATGTATACTTGACGGAGATTGAATGTGCGTTGAGGTCGTCGGTACATACAGCCACTGGTGTGACACCTTTCTTCGCGCTGTTTGGATATGAAATGTACTCACACGGTAGTGACTATAAATTAGCCCGGCAATTGAAGTCCTTGTATGACCACAAAATAGAAGATATAAATCGTAAAGATCGATTGGAAATTATTCGGGATAAAATATCTAAAAATCTACACGAGGCGTATGAGCGAAGTGCAAAGCGATACAACCAAAGGGCGAGAGTGGTGTCATGTAAAAGACTTGAAAATGTAGTATTTGTTGGGATAGCTGGAGTCTTATTAAGG
The DNA here is from genome assembly GCF_047663935.1 of Musca autumnalis. Lineage (NCBI taxonomy): Eukaryota > Metazoa > Arthropoda > Insecta > Diptera > Muscidae > Musca > Musca autumnalis. Next base: position 71,406,877 of record NW_027411644.1, read on the forward strand.
CAAAGTCAAAACATTAGAAGTGATTATGAATTACCAACAAAGCTACGGCCAAGGACCGTGTAGCGAAATCTACACCACATACATGGTTCCCATCAAAGTCGCAGGTTGGAACCGGTGCCATCGCCAACTCAGGGAATTTAAACCATTGCAGCGAGATACAAAAGTCAGTTTCTAACCACATCATAGTTTCGACTGGTACCATTAACGAAGACGAAGTGCCCTTAAATACTTTAAACAATTTCAATTTCATATGTGACATGAACACCCGAGAATACAATGAATGTGAGTCTACCACCAATAGAGCAGATTTTTAGACATGATAATTTTTTTTTTCTAAAACATGTGGTGGTAGACAATTCCTTTTTTTATTCCAGCATAAATAGTATATCGGATCAATAAGAAGTCAGATTTAATGTGTAAAGTAGTTCGGTCTCAAATACTTCAACATATTTATACAATGCAATTTATATGCAGTTATTTGTTTATACTTACGAATATGGTCACCAGGCCAGCAGGAACATACAATTAATTTAACCCCTAATATGATTCTGGTCTACGTATCCATAATCGACCCCTTAATCTCAAATCCATGCCCAATAACATCATCCTTCTTCCGTAATGTCAACGGATAAAAATGTTTTTCTTCTTTACCTATACCATCGTCATGATCAGATTACCTTTTTATAAAACCCCAATTGTCAACATCTACAAAAACTCCCAGGAATGCTTCAAAGGTTGCAAATTTTCACATATGTTTTAGTAAGTGTTGCCTTAAAAACGATGTTAAAAAAATCATGAATCACCTTATGTCTGAGAGTATGATAAAAGTCTATAGGTTGATTTAACTGGAAATCTTTATATTTATTCCCCGAACAGTTTTTATGGTATATTCCATACACATGGTGGTGGTAACAAACAGCTGTCGTTTATTTATTCTTTCGTACAAACATTGTTTCGAGAGTGGGAGGACCTGCCCATTAAATTTATAAATTCATAATTTATCTCCAGTAAAGGAGGCGTCTCAAACAAAATGGACAATAACAAGAACCTACAACAGTTCTAGATGCTTTGTAATCACATTTTGATTTAAATCCTTTTCAGTTAGAAAAATTTCCAAAAAAATTGCTTGTTTTCCTAAGAACATTATTTGATCCACCTGAGTATTCAATATTTCCGTTGACATACTAAATATTTTGTAAAATTGTGAGGTGTTATAATATACACCTTATATATACACAATGTTTTCGCGTTCGGCAACTTTAAAATGTCCAAACATATTCCCAGTTGGTGCATATGTGGGTCATGCAGTTTTCGTTTTTTTTATGGTCAACAAGATGATAAATAAACCTAATAGGAGCTTTGTTGTTCAGTAGGTTGAAGCGACAATATTTCATGTCTTTCCAGGGCCCAAGAAATGTTCACGTACTAACTCTACCGTTCTTCTTCTTCCCGTTATGGAGGATTATATTTGCCAGCTTTCGTCAGCACGTTTAGTAAAATCTAGACGCAGTGTTCACAGTAAAGTACTTTAGTCCCAATAGTTTGCCTACACAAAACTTAAGGCGGCATTTTTGCTAGGAAATGTCGCGAAAATACGTCCGTATTCCAGAAATTGCGTTTTACAAACCAAACTGAAAGGCCTTCTGACTCATTAATAAGGTAGTCACAAACTCAATAAAGTAAACACAAATACTACAATCGTTCACAACCCTGCATAGATCAATAGAATTATGCAGCAGTTCAACATACTCGAGGAATGTTGTCAAATAATATAGCATACCTGGATTATCACTTGTCCACACCATCCAAATGTCAAAGAGTTGTAGATATACTGCAGCAGAGAACGACACCACAAAAAGGTATAGATTCCTAAAAAGAAAGGAAGTCATATGTTAATAAAACTTTTATGAAAGTCGTAGATGCGAACAAATAGTACTAACAAAAACACTTTCTCAATAGGATTTTTTTTCGGGTGCACTCGCTGGTAATTGATATGGTAATAAAACCAGTAGTAAACGTCGTTTGGTACGCCGCAATGATGTACGGCGAGCAGAAAATAAACTCCATGCAACACAAATAATCAAATTCCAAAAGGAATGGTATAAATACAAAGCCCGTTTCAAAAGACAGTATCCATAGTTTATAACAAGAATCTGCTCCACTAAAATATTTGTTAATTGGCAAGGTGAGCCAAAATATGATGGGATGGTCAGCTGATCAACACCGAGAAAATAAACATTGGCATATAGCCGCAGTTCTTAGCAAAACACACATTTCTTTATATCACTTCACCTGAGTAAATGGATACATTACCTGTAAACAAGAAAGGTTTACAAATGAGAAAAAAATAACTAAAGGAACACAGATGTTCACTTACCAACAAAGCTGGCAAATTTTCTTCTCCAAAAAAAAAAATTACGTTTTCGTCGCACAAAAAAATTTTCAAGTTGTGGTAGCTGCAGACATAAACCGTGTAATGCAAGATGAACAACTAAAATTGCTTTCTCCTGCTTTCGCCTAGGCATTTCGCACATCTGAGTATATGCCCTCTCAATGTTTCAGTTTTTCCGCTCACTTGAAATGGTTTGCAGAATTTAAAACTAAACTAATCACAATCAGTGACAGGCGAAACCATTATGAATGAAACTTTGTACAACAAATTGTGTTCCGGCAGAGCCAAATCTAGTGGGGTGTATTTGGTGGCCAAGCAGGGATGAGCTGTGGAAAAAGAAAACAGAATAAATAGTTGATTTATTTCAGCCAAAGTAAACAAAGAACACACAGGTGTACTTACCGATTTATATTGCAGAATTTTGAGACAAGAGAACAAAACGTTTTTAAGTTGGATGATCGGCAGACAATGTTTATATGGGTAATCCAATATGAACAACTAAACGTTTATACTGGCATTTTCGCATTGCATTCATGTTTTTACTTTGCCTGATGTGGCTTTCTAATTGTTTCTGCCTCTCTTTCAACTTTAAGTGAATGGAGCTGTTTACGAAAAATTGAACACAGGCTATCCCAAACGTGGAGGTGTGTAGTTGGTGGCAAAACATAATGAGCTGTGAAAAAAAGAAGAAAAATACTTAGGGATTTGTTTCAAAAAATAATAAAGTAAAAAGTTTACTTACCAGCAATCCAAAAGTGTGCATATAAATTTGCGGGCGAAGGTGATTTTGCCTGAAATAGAAAATGATTGATAAAAAAATGTAAACACAAAGAGGATGAAAATAATACTATGTCAATATGCTTCTTCTTCTTCCTTTTCAACGATGAATGAAAGAGATGCCATTCAGCGTTTTTACAGTGATTAAGTGATCACTAGTAATATTGCCATATGAGAATAGTGCTGCAAGAAAAGTCGCAGCCGCCGTCGGCGTTGATACGAACTGCAGCGGTTAGCGTAATAAGCGTTTGTGAACTCCAACTACCCAGCGACGCCACCAATGTACCGTTTGGGGGGAAATAATCACATGGTACGAACAATGATGCACTTACCCGAAATTAAAGATATGGCCCGGCTTTGAGACTCCACAGGGAGTGGGAGTTCCCCACGTAATCCACATTACTCAGCAATGGCCGAAGTTTTGTTGCTGGGGTTAACCACACGCACATCGGCCCTTGCGGAAAAATTGCTTAGCAATGGCCGAAGTTTTGTTGCGTGGGTTAAGAGAACAAGATGAATGGAGGCGGCGGTTTTATTAATTGGTATGGCGGCGGTTTTATTAATTGGTATGGCGGCTTGCTACCTGCAATGTTTTATCAATTATATTTTTGTCACAGAGATTACAATTTCGTATGAGAAACAAAACTTACCATTTTTCTTGTAACTACACAAGGAAAAGTAGTTACCGCCAACCAACGAAATATTTTTTGTTAATTCCTTTTGAATAGAATTAATTGGATGTAACAGCGCATCGTGCGAATCTTTTTTAGACTGAGCAGAAGGAAACGGGTAGCTTTGCCACCTGGTAGGAAATTGTAGAGTTGGTTAGCGAGTGTAGAGTTACCAAAAACATCAACACTGGGCGAACGGCCATTTGATGATTACCACAGCGCCATTGAATGATTTTTTTTGCAAATATTGGAAATATTTAGGAAAATGGGGGAAATTGCCAGTGGTATAAAAGACGAAAACGGGAAATTTCTGGATGATAGTCGTTCAATTACCGCCTTGGCGAAAGAGGCTATTTTCCTTTATACCAAAATACTGTGAAAATAAAATAACAGTGTGTAACGTCTTTTGGTTGTTTTCTTTATTGGAGGAAACATAAACAATAAGTGAGTGTAAAGTTTTTGGTGAATAACAAAAGTGGTGTCTAATGAAATGTTTTAATATTAGGGTTTCCACAAATTATCGACCATTCCTGGCCTCCAGAAGAGTTGAGGGGGCCAGTATATTTTTTGGATGACACCAGTCTTTATAAGTCACAGTCAGCAGGATTCCTTTGTGTTGAGTAGCATCTATTTGGTTATAGCCATCATAAGTGCAGATTTTGTTGTGGTTTTGGAGTGTGCAAAATTTATCCGTTGGGAAGACGTGGAACCTTCCGTGCTACTTTTAAAACGTTGGTATATGCGGATGGCATCCAGATTGGTAATGACGCCAAGAAGTGGCCACACATTTGCCTCCCAATAAAATAAACCCAGCAAGGTAACCTGTAGATGTATTGAATTTTATTTGCCTCGAAAAAAAGTCCAAGCGGTAACTGGAAGAAAGCAAAAAAAAAAAATTATTATTTGATTTTGAAGCAAAAAAGAAATTATTAACTAAAACTAAAATTAATATAAATTGATCTACGTGTCATAAAGATGCGATTGTAGGTCTTGTGACCAAAAATAAGTAACCTCTAAACAAGAAAAGAAAACTATAAATTAGACAAAATAAGACAAATTATATATTATATGTTTTGTGTTGTCTGTGTTTGTCCATAAAATAGATATTGTAAGGAAATTTTAACGCCAGTAAATTCTTTTGATTAAATTTTTCTATTTCCTAAGGAAAAGCTAGAGTGAGATATAGTGAAGTGTAACGCCCCTTTGTGGCTATTTAAACCTATATAAGCGAGCTCCTTTATAGTAGGTGTTTATAATAGGAATTTGGCTTTGAATTTAGAAAGCCTACAACTCTAGGATTCTCTTAAGAGAAATTTATCTTTTTTATTATCATATTTTTTAATTACATATTCTGGTGTTAGATACTCCAATTTAATTTGATAAAAGACGAAGAATATATTTTACCTTTAACTTTTTTTACTTTCAAAAATTATCAATAAATGTAATTATGTGTTGATTTTGTGAAAATTGAAATTTAATATGTTTTAATTGTTGGTAAACGAGGGGCTTCCTAACAGGTGAAGAGGTGAGTTGTGTGTATGTGGGGTTTTCTACGAAATTCTAGAGGAACCTAGGAAACCATGGAAGGGTGGGCAAGTGCAGGAGTAATACCATCAATACTCCTTTATCTAAGTCGGTACTTGTTGTGTTGGTAGAATGTTTAGTGTTGTGATAGAGTTCAAATTTGTGTTCGCCCTGATGGGCTAAATGGTGGACGGTTGAGAACCTGACCCAGAGACCGCAGAGCATGCCGGAAGGTCCCATTTAGTGCCGCCTACAGGGTTTTGTAACAAATTTAAAAAATGAATGGGAAGTGTTGTTTAATGAATACGCGCTATTAAATTTTCGAAACTCCATTGTCCATCTTGGAATCATTTCTTTTGATAAACATTGTACCAATTTTATTTGGTCACCGTAGGATTTTTTTACTTTTTGATCATTATCTCAAGAAGCAAGGACTTGCCCATGATTGAAAGAAATATTACGAAATATTACCAGCCATATCGACCAATATGTCTGTAGCATGGGCTTGACCACGAAACACATATCACTGTAAGCAGGGTCACAAGGAATAATTTCGATATACATTTTAAAATTATCCTGCACTTAAACTGCACTTAAGCATACATTTTGTGTGGAGGTACTCGAAGGATTGGAACCATATAGTACATATCTGATCTAGGAAGAAATGTTATGAGCAACAATTTTTGGACCAAATCAGTTGATTTGTTCGAGAGTTATCGTGCGCACCATTTTAGCGAAAATGTTTGAGCTTTTGTAGGGGTGGTACCGGAAGAAGTGGATGATGATATGGCCCATTCTCGGAATTGATCAATGTTTGTTCAAGAGTTATCCCCCAGCCAGATGGACGTACAAGGCTAAATCGACTACCAGTTGTCTGAAATGTTAAATGTAAAAAATTTGAAATTAAATTGGTTTGGAATTTAAAATGTAAATAAACCTGACATGTATATTTTAACATATACATACAGACAAAGTCTGTCAAAATCATTTTGTCAATGAAGGGACGGAAAGCGAATACAACTCTGTGAGCTATGAGCGTGAGGTTACCTTGTATCATTCTATCATGCATGTATATATGGTATTGGGATTAAATGGATATAAAATTAGTTCTTCTTTCCAAGCAATGCTTTTTGCAAACGTTTTTCAAATTTTTACAAACTTTTACATTTTAAAATAATATTTTAAAGCTTAAGGAATATACTATCATATTTATACCTACATTTACCCGAGGATTTAAGACTTTCTCCTATGGACAGATGCAAATCTAGGGAACGGGAACAACATTTTCTTTAAAATCACCAAATTTTCGCTAAATAGCCGGCCTTCGGCCAAATACAAGGACAGGTGAAAATCTAGGAATCGGGAACAAAATTTCCTTTAAAATCATAAATTTTTATCTAAATAGTCGGCCTTTAACAAGGAAAGTTTCAGAACTTCAGAGGCCCATATCTCGGACTTCCGCAATAAATGGTGTTATCATGAATGGAATTTTCCCGTGAGTTTTGTTTTTCCGCCGTTGCAACTTAAGGGAGAATGTGAAAAAATTCACGGGGAATTGCCGTTCATGACAACCCCCAAATATTTGTGATCAGGGTAACGAGACCTACCTGTGAGAAAAATTAAAATTTAAGGAAAACATTCAACCTAAGCCAACAAATTTATTGTTCATTCAAAATATCCGGATTAGGATTACGGACAGTATCGCAGTTCAATTAAAGAAAAGCCAAATATATCAAATTAAACATGACTGCCGATGAGCGCAATTTCCGATCAAGTTATTATGAAAAAGTCGGCTGTCATAGTGTCGAGGAAAAGAAATCACTCAACAAGCTGTTGCAGGACAACATACGGAATCATGTCAAGCTTAAACAATTTTGTCTGAGTTATACAGTTCCCACGACACACCGTAGCCTTTTGTGGAACATTATTTTGGGTGTGAGCCATTACATAAAAATTCCACCGAATTTATTATGGATCAACGTAAGGCTGTCTATGATGATCTCCTGTTAATACAACAACACCAAAATCAAAAATATTGCAGTATGTGGCAATTGGAACATAATCGATTGCTACACTCCGGACCTGATGATATGTGGGACTTATCATAGATAAACTTTTTAAAATTGCTTTCAAAAAACATTCACTTTTTTGACCAAAAAAATCGTCAAAATGACGATAAATCGTCAAACTTGGTAGCCGTGATTGTAAATTTAAAAAAATAACCTAAAAAACGTTCGTAACGTAAAAACAAATTGTTGTGGAAATGGCGCGTCCAATGCCAAGTTTACACTTGCGCTCCAAAATCCATTGGATTTCACGAAATCCTGAAATACACCCCGGTGCTTACACTTATTTTTTGTTGATTTCAAACATATCACAATGATCAAGGTAGATGCATATACGCAGCTGATTGAACATGAATTTTCAAAACAAGTTGTTGTAAATTGAATTAAACATCAAAAATATTCGACAATACAGAACTTTACAACTTTATTTAAAAAATTATCGTAAAATTATCTATATATCATATCAATTGTGTATAGTACCAAAAAATAAAAGAAATAAATAATGATTTTATAGTTGAGACATCATAATAATAAATTTTGATAGATAAAAGTTGTGCTCAGAACCTACAAAATATTAGTACATGCTGTAGTTTTCCCGTTTAGTGCTAAAAATGCGTTCCCGTACTCCGAAATCTAGCAAGACTTGCACTTCTCTTTAAACAAAAATAGCGCCGAATAACACCCTCTTCTCCTGTTTTCTGCCATACAATTTTGGCCTATTAGAAACTAGCAGCAAGCATGTTCATATGTTCATTGGTATCTAATATTATAGCTGATACGTTGATTTTGACATTTCTGCTGGAGTTATTGCAATTTCTGTCATTTTTCCGTTTCCGTATTTTTTAGGAAATTTGTATGGGGGAGAAATTTTTTACAATTAGATCTATTTTCTAAAATTACCATTAAAAAAGTACGGGAACACAATGAAAAATAGCATTGTAACAAAGTTATTTAATATTTTTTCACGTTGTTTACAAATTTTGATACTAAAATTTGTTGTTTCAGCAATTGACCATCTACCTTGTTTATTGTGATACGTGAAAAGTGTTGCAACTTTTGGTACTTTTTTAGGCAAAAGCAAGGTTGTATATCATGTGTACTGTGATTTCGATGTTGATTTCGCTGAAATCACGAAATGAGATGATTTCATTTTTGTATGCGAAATCATGATAAATTTTGCATGATTCCGCGCGAAATCACGAAACGCCTTCGAAATCACGAAAAGACGCCGAATGTAAACCAAACACAAGAAGCCGAAAGGAAAAAGGCCACTAACAGCTGGGTATCCAGGAGTCGAATATCGATGGACCTCGAGAAATCTGAAAAATGGGCAGCCAGCAAGTAAAGCAAAGTTGGCAGGTAACGGTAAATGTTTACTTTTGTAGCCCTTACTATTGAAGGTATAGGCTTATGAACTATACGATTTTAATTTCGGCGAGGGCTCCTTTGGCAGTGGTATTCCTTTCGAACCTCAGTCTTTTAGTGGTAGGCAGTGTTTATATACAGCCCTATTCTGAACGCATGGGAGTTGGGAATTTTTTCCCATTCCCACATTTTCGTATTCTGAACAAAATTTTGTGGGAGTTTTTTTCCCATTTCCCATCTCCCCTCATTCTGAATGAAGTTCGAATTGGGAATTTGTTCCCATGGGGAAAAAAGTATACATTCTCTATCTTGAATTGTGGGAGAATTTTGTGTATTTTTGTGGGAAAAATCTCCCCAGCAAACAGTGTGGGAGTTTGAAAAAAAAATTTCAAGAAATTTCATATTTTTATGAAATTTCATATTTTAAGACATCTACACGACAAAATTATTGCAAATATTTATAATCGCCAAGTGTTTGCTTAATAAAAACATACAAAATGTACTGTAAAATATGTCATTAGTAGACTTCGGATTTTGCATATTCTTATATGATACAAAAACCTGCAAGAATCTAACATGTTTTACACCGATAAAAAATGTTCCTTTATGTTATCGAACAAAACAAAAAAAAAGTAGTAAAAATTAGTAGATTTTTGCAGTTCTGGAACAGACCATATGTATTGAAATACGAGAAAAAGAGTCATGGTTGATTCTGTTAACGCAGCACAGCAAGTAAAAACAAATCAATTTCAAAAGAATTTTTGGCAATAATTATTAATGGTCTGTTCCAGTACTGCAAGAATCTACTAAATTTTGTTATATTTTTCGATAACATTAAGGAAAAACTGTTATCGTAGTAAAAAATAGTAGCTTCTTGCATGGCCTGGAACAGAGCATAAAATATATTGGAAAATAACCATAATATATACAATCTTTACAACTTTTATTCATTTTCGTAATATAACCTTCGGGTTTTTTAAATCAGACGACTAACGTTCTATTGAAAACGTGTTAGTCTCCTCAACGACACGACAAAGATCACAGGCGTACATACATATATGCCAAATTATTGCAATGCTATTCCATTTTCCGAAATGCATTTTCTTCATTTTTGAACGTAGAAGCTTGAAATTTTGCAAGGGCATGTGTTTTAGTTTTAGATTCAATCACAAACGTATTTTATTATTATTATTATTATTTTTTTTTTTTTTTGAGATACGTCTTCGGATTTTTATGGTGACGATATGTAATAACAAGCAAAAATATGTAATAATCGAGAAAAATATCCGAACTTATCTTTTTAAATTTTTTTAAAAATATGCAAAATACGAGTTCTAGCGGTCATTAGCAATAAGTAAAACTAGTGATATACTCGTTAAACCCCTAACTAAAATCAACATACAATTTTTAAATTCGTTACAAACTTAAAAAGTTCCTATTACTTTTTACATAAAAATTATGTTTGCCTACTAATTAAAAAATGCTTACACCAATTCGCACAATCTGAAGAAAATGTGCTTATTAGAACAACATCACACATCGTTGACTCCATTCACTTAAAAAATCCATAAATCAATGCACGGTTGTTGAATTAAGTAAGTTGTGCTTTTGCTAATGTAATTCAAAAACCGCGAATTCAATGCAAATAGGCATTTTGTATTACAAAACAAAATTACAGCCCCCTAAAAGTATGCTATCATAATTTGGTGTAACTAATTTCGAAAATTCAATTCCCATGATTTGATGTTCCCACGTCGTTGAGAATATGGAAAACGTGGGAATGGGAAATTTCGCTCCCATGGGAATGTTCAGAATAGGGCTGATAGATTTTGTCGTTCTGAGAAAGTAGCTCTGTTCCATTACGTGCAAGAATCTTCAAGTTTTACAACTTTTTACTCGAAAAGCGTTCCTTTACTTCAGACACCATACAATTCATATGGAAGCAGATTACAACTTTTGCTACTTTTGCCGGTTTTACCACTTTCAAAAGTAAAGGAACAGACCAAGTATAATCCTTTAGGCTTTCAGGTTTAACTCCTCTACTAACCTAATATTTTTAATGTGACATTTTGTGGAGGAGGATCCACTTCTTAGGAACTGCGTTTTTTCGAGTCATTTGGGGATGATTTTTTCCCTTTAAAATTCAAAACTGTGACTCAGTGGAAGGATCAGCTGATGCAGTGGCATATTCTCCCACTGAAGGATCCACTCGCTTATGGACTGAGTTTTTCTAACGGCTGCGCGCCCTTGTAGTCGTTTGCGGTTGATTTATTTCCTTGGAAAACACATAGATGGACAACCTAGATGAGGTTGAGTCGCGTCTGCATTACTTACAGTGTTGTCCTTTGGGAATATTGGAGTTGATTTTACATTCGAACACATCTTCCACTTCACTATCAGAGGAACTAAAAGAACTTTGGAACTAAACAATCGTTACTTCAAGGACTACTTTTGGCAACAATGTAAAAAATACTCAGAGAATCGAAATAATTTACAGTTCCCTACAAATATTTATCAAAATCTTTACAAATCACATTTTTGTTCCCTTCCAAAAACGATTGAAATTATTTTTGTTTATCCCATGGGATTCTTAAAAAAAACTCTTCTCATTTTTTTTTTACTAAAACCTAAAACTTTATTAGAAACCTGGTATAACCCGACCCTTTTTGGCCGCCTTCTTAAGTTTATTCTTTTGTTTGTCCTTGGAACGTTTGTCCAAATTCTCTTGACGTTTCTTTTGCCGCGCTGCAATATCCTTTTCCACCTTCTGCTTACGTTCCGTCCATTGCTTCTTGGCCTTCTTCTTTTCCACCTTACGTTTTTTAATGGCCTTGTAGAGAAGTTTTGGATCATCTTTAACCTTTTTACCTTCGACCTTATCGAATGCCTTCTTCCACGCCATTTCATTTTTCATTTCTAATGCCTTTTCCACTTCACCAGATTCTTTTAGTTCGGCAATCTTTTTATCCGTGGCCTTAATTTCGCGTAGAATTTCACGGGGATTTTTGTGTGATTTCTTTTTCTTTTGGGCAAAATCAAATTTGGAGAATACAATTTTACCCTCTTCATTGAAGACTGGTTTAGGTACAACGGGTTTAATATCCTTCTTGGATTCCGACTCATCATCTTCGTGGCCATTTTCTGCAACTTTGGATTGTTGATTCTTAAGGGATTTTGCTGCGGTGACGAGCACCTTTTTGAATTCTTTGTTTTTCTTCAGTTTCTTGGCTTCCTTTTTCTTTTTGGCCTTCTCTGACTGTGGTCCCTTTTTGGTTTTCATTTTATTTTTTATACGATCCAAACGTTGTTGCAGTTCATCAATTGAATCGGAGGCAGCATTCTGTTTGCTGGGAAAAGCCTTGGCAGCAACGGTTTTACTGTTTGTCAGAAGATAATCGTCGGTGTCATCGGCTGAAAGGGAGTTAAAAACATGTTATTAAATTTATTTCTTGTCTGGATGAAATCTTAAAGATATGCAAATAGCTTTAACAGCATTTATTCTTCGGACAAAAGTTATCAATTTGATCCCATAAAAATACAAGGAGTTTACATGACTAAAAAAAAATTTATTCAATTGGTCTGTAGCTTCAAATGACACAAACCGCATAAGTGATAATTTTCCAGTAGGTCAATGGTTCTATAAAGTATTCCCATTCTTCCAAATAAACAAGTATCAACAGGGTTAGTTAGAAACCAAGGATTTTTAGTTTTTCTTTCGAAAGGTTTCTTTTCAACTTGGAGCAACGATAGTGTTTACCATCTTTCGGAGTCACTAAACATAACTAGACGAAGGTGGCACATGTGAATGTGATCAGCCATCGCAACTCCACTACTCACCATCGATTGAATCAGGTACATTAAAAGTTAACAATAAATCCATAATTTTCTCATTTTCTGAACGCATAAACGTCAGCAGGTGTTTCTTATCTATTTGTATTGTCATTTTATTAAGTATTTAATAAAAATTAGTTATAAATTTCCTATATGGAACACGTTTTTCTACTCAGAGACAAAAAGCAAAACATAAACACAGCCGAGTTTGACATTTATGCTTCAAAGGGTATGTTCAGTGAATGCTTTATTATACAGAGTTGCTTTCTCGAAGTAAAAAATACTGGGTTTTTATACTGCGTTTACACATGACAGGACAGTTGAGTTCCTATTTTGATTGTCAAAAACACAAAACTTGCCTGTGTGAAGTAGGCGTCCCGACAGCAGCAAAGACAGTTGTAAAATTATGAATGAAAATCATAGGGTACCTCCCTCAAATTCTACTCTGATTTACTAACACATACATACATTTGTCGGCTGTCTCCCAGCTGTCCATCATTTTTTCACAGACAGTCGGATTGACTAATTTTTGACATTTTTGTAAAAATAAGTGAGATAATAATTGAAAGGTGTTGAAAACAGAGGAGGAAGCCAGTCGGCTGAAAATCGGCGGCGCGCCGTCGCCGCTCGTTTTCTTCGAGTCGAGCCGCCGCCGATTGTGTCGGCTCAAATCGGCTAAAAATCGCCAGTCGTCAAATCGGTAGAAACGGCGCGCGCCGATAATTTTCAGCAAAAATCCATGAAATTTCGCGATGTACATAGTCCCGGTCCACACTAGACTGATTTCATTGAAAAATTTCATGAAATTTTGCTTTCTGAGTAATTTTATGAAATTTCTGTAGTGGGGAATTTGATCTAAGAACGTCTAATTTCATGAAATTTTTTAATGAAATTCAGTCTAGTGTGTACCGGGACTATGTTTAAACTACATGTTAACTAAGCTGAAATTTAGCCGCGAGTCGGTAAATAAGTCGGCGCGCCGCCGCCGATTGTCTTGCACAGACGTGAGCGAGCGAGCCGAAAAAATCGGTCGGCTTCGTTGTCTGCTCTTTACTTATACCCACGGTTGCCACTGATTAAAAAAAATTTCTACCAAAATTTTCCGAAAATGTTACCAAAAAGTTGCCAACAAATGTTTAATATAAACAATTTTTTTATACTTAAATTTATAAAATATCGATGTCCGTCTGTCTATTGAAATCAAGATACAGCTCGCAATATCTAAGATAAAACTTTTTAATTTAGAATATAAGTTTATATTGGTATTAAAAATTGGGAACAACAAAAATTTTGCGGCCTAGGCAACACGTAGTGTTGCCAGACGACATTTGATTTTTTTTTTTAAGTTTGACAGATTTTATCCTCGGGATGTTTGACATACGCAAAAAAATGGAATTTATCACGGCAAGAGTGTATAAATCATATAGTACTATCAAAAACTGGTTTAATGAATTCAATAGTGGGCGACACTCGCTAAAAAACGAAGGTCGTGATGGTCGTCCAAAATCTGCCGTTGTGTCAGAAAAAAATTAAACTGTGCGTGAACGGATAATGCATGACCGCCGTGTGGGCATTTCTTCAACCAAATAACATATGATATTGCATGAATACCTGTCCGCAAAAATTGGGGTTTTCTCGCTAGATCCAGCAAAATTGGTCAATCGCTCAAAAAAGTCTCTTGTGGATTTGTACAAAGAAATTGTGAACAAAAACAATCGCGGTACTTCAAACGACATTTATAAGATCGTCACAGACTACGAATCTTGGATCTATGCTTAGCAGCCCGAAACAAAACAGGAATCGACCGTTTGGGTCTTCGAAAGCGAGCCTAATCCTACGAAAGTTGTTCATGGAAGAAGACCTTTAAAGCAAATGGTCGCCTGTTTCTTCGGCAAAACAGACCGTGTGGCGACTATACGACTTGAGAAATGTAGGACGGTTAACTTTGAGTATTTCACTACAATTTGTTTGCCTGAAGCCTCCTGAAGAATTCGAAAATGAAAAGAGAAGACGAATCGTTCTGCATCATGACGTTGCGAACTCTCACACATCGATTCAAACCAGTATCTGTTTCACCTGACAAAACGCGGAATTGATGGGTCATGCGCCGTACAGCCCCGACTGGGGATCTAATGACTTCATTTGGTTGCAGCACATCAAGGAAAAAAGGCGTGGTCAACGATTTTCGTCGCCAGAAGATGCTGTTGAAGCGTTTAAAAATATATGTTGACTGCAGCTCACGTAGAATATAAATATAAATATAATATAAAAATAATATAAATGTAAACGAAGACCCTAACTATGATATTTGCCTATCACGCCCTTGAACAATTTGACGTACGTTCACACAGTAATTTTATTTTTTTGTATGTTTAGTAATGCGGAAAATTATAAAAGAAAAGCAAAAATTGGATAGTTGTTCAAACTCAAAAATCAAAAGTTACCAAACCAAAAACGAAGTTACCAAATTACCAACCCCAAAAAAAGTTACCAATTTTGGTAACATTCTACCAACTGTGGCAACCGTGCTTATACCATGGGTTGGAGTCAATGTCGAAAGCTGAACTAGTGATGGGAAGGCAACATAAAAAAAACTTTAGGATGATGAAAGAAAATCAGATGCGCTTGGATTAAATCGGGAACGGAGGAAGTAAGCTCAAATGGGATTAAATTTAATGGAAACTTTTTTAATTTGTGTTTACATAATAAAGTGGTTTTGTTTTACACAAATAATAAATGCATTTTATTTATTTTAGGATATTTCGCAATGGCGTGCATCTTAATTGCATCTTTAGACTGATCAAAAATGCAATCCGAAGAAAGCATATAAATTCAATCCAAAGCACTGCATCTTAAGCCGTGATTTGGATTGAAAATGGAGTGCATCCTAGATGTGTGCTGTGGGAGCAAAATGGAGTGCATCCTAGCTGCGCGCTCTCTTGTAAAGGCCCCCACTCATTTATCAGTCTGTGCCGTCAGTCCGATGAACCCTTTCTGTATGTGTGACTGACAAGTGTGTAGCACCAAACATCAGTCAAGTCTAAAAATCTTGAATTTCTCCTCCACAAATGAATGATTTCTACGTTGTTTGTGTTCCAACACCAACATTATTTTCTGTTTTTCAAAGTTATTTATTGACAATTTGAAAACACAACAACAATTTGAAACACAATTCACCCAGACTGATGGGGGTTCATTTTGAAATCAAAACTATTTTGATTTTCATCAGTCTTGAAAAAGTCACACATACATTCTCAAAATTTCAAAAATTTACACATACTAGAATAAATGCTGGCAGTCAGACTGACTAATGAGTGGGGGCCTTAAAATTCATAGAAAAAGATGTACTCCAACGGCAAATGTACCGTACACTTGTGGTGATTCAACTGCATCCGCGGATGCAAACTTTTTGCTGGGTACAGCCAAGTTCAGTCAGCTGGGTATTGCTGTCACCTTATTGGTCAGTTCCAGTACTGCAAGAATCTACTAATTTTTACTATTTTTTCGATAACGTAAATGTTATCGTAGGAAAAAATAGTAGCTTCTTGCAGGTTCTGGAACAGAGCAATGATATGAAATCAACAGGAATAAACCAGCAAAAAGTTTGCATCCGTGGATGCAGTTTAATCAGTACAATTGCCGTTGGAGTACATCTTTTCCTATGAATTTTACAAGAGAGCGCGCAGCTAGGATGCACTCCATTTTGCTTCCACAGCACACAGCTAGGATGCACTCCAAATCACAGCTTAAGATGCAGTGCTTTGGATTGAATTTATATTCATTCTTCGGATTGCATTTTTAATCAGTCTAATGATGCAAAAAATATGCAAGCCATTGCGAAATATCCCAAAAAAATTAAAATGCATTTATTATTTCTGTAAAACAAGAACCCAAAGAACTTTATTATATAAACACAAATTTAAAAAAAAGTTTCTATTAAATTCAATCACATTTGAGCTTACTTCCTCCGTTCTCAATATAATCCAAGCGCATCTCATTTTGCTTCATCATCCAAAAGGTTTTTTATGTTGCCTTCCCATCACTAGTTCAGCTTTCGACATGGACTCCAACTCCGCTCCATTAAAAATTTCCGTCTAGTGAATTACCGCAAAAATGTTCGCAACTTAAGTTATTTCTTTATTTTATAACAAATTCTTCGAAATGTATACTTTCTTGTTTATCTTTTGAAGAAATGTGTAGGGATCAACCAACTGTTTTTTTTCTGTAGGGATCTCTACAGTAACTGCTTATAAAATGTATCGAACGGAGCATGGTTTAATAATAAAGGTTAGCTAAAGCTTCCTCTCAATTTAATTTTTTTTCTTTCGACTGTTCCTAAAACGTCAAAACAATATACACAATCTTTGTATGTGTGTGTAATGTTTGAATAATATGCCAACAATTTTAAAAACAATCACATTCAATGATTTTCAAAATTGTTTTTAGAACATTTGTATGGAAGAAATCCTTTAGCTTATTATTGAAACAAACATTTTATCATATCCACAACTCGATTATGTGGAGAAACCTTGGCCCTTCATTCATTTTTCGCGTTTTTTTATAAAATGCTCAAAATTGGTATTTTGTAAACAAACCCACTTGCTGCCTTTTGTTTACTAATTTTGAAGTTTTATGAATTCAGGAAAAACAGGGGTTCTGTAGATTTTTTTCATTTAAATCTACCTCTTTACTTATACCATGGAACGGAGTGCATTTTTCATAACTCTGTTGGACTACATCGAAAGATGTTGTGAAATCATAACTCCAATTGCACAACTTCCAAAATTTTTTGCTGGGAAGAATTATCTTCCCTCCAAATAGGTATTCTGTATGAAGCTGCACAACTTTCAAAAATGAACGCTCACACTGGCAAGCAATCGATTATTTGAGCAAAACTGACAGTCAAAACTGTTCGTGTGACGATTTTTTGCAATTATCGATAACTGTCCAACCGTCCAGCAACCACAAAATATTAAGTCTGTCTGGTTACTTTCCCAGCAAGAATTGTCCAGCAAGAACTTTCTCAGAGAGTAAGGGGTTTTTATTCTCTTTTGCTAGAAAATTGTAAAAAGTAAACAGACACCTTCCCAGCAAAAACCAGCAAGCAATCAGCTGACTTGCCAAAACAGAACAATTTGTCCGCCAACAAAGGAATCAAACACGTTGTATTTTATTAAAAATAAAAAAGAAAATGAAACAAAAAAGTATTTTTTCCACTTTGCAACTTTGTTCTCCAAAAAACAAACCCATTAGACTTGCTTTTTTCACAATAAAATTGTTTTTATTTTTCACAAACATAAATCAACAAAAAACTAAAAACGGCTGATTGATTGTTTTCAGGAAGAAGAAGAGCTTGCAAGTGCTTGCTAGAAGAAATTTGTCCAGCAAGAATTTGCAAGCTCTCAGTGAAAGAACTGTCAAAATGTCTCTCTCGAATCGCTCTCTTTTGCTGGTTTTTTGTGTTAACAGACGACTTTCAGCAACAATTGGTACAAATTGTTACAAATTTTAGAGTAACCAGACACAGCTATTTTGTGGTTGCATGATGAATGACAAAACTGAACGTCCACACTAGCAAGCACCAACAAAGCTGTCATTAAAAACTGACAATGTGTACCCCACTTAATTGTTGCTGGGAAAGTTATCGTACATATCGGAAAATCGCCCGTGAAAAGTCGACTTTTCGATTTTTTCTACAACCAAAAGTCGACTACGATATTTAGACTTTTTAGCAAAACAATCGATTAATCGAAAGTCGAGTTGCTCATTTTATGAAATCGTTTCTCTGTAGAATGACTAATTTTCATGAGTGTTTTGTTATTTAAAAATAAGAATTACAATAAAAATTCTATTACCCGAGAAGAAATAGAAACAAATCCTCAAAGAATATATCGGGTAACAAAGAAAACAAAACGCGTTTGATTTTGTACGAAAACAAGAAAGATTTTGTGGTGTGCGGTTGCGGTAGTGTTTTGTGAAAAAAATAAAAAGATAAATAAATAAAACGATAACGATACGTTAAACGACAAGACCGTCAAAATGAAGAAACAATTTACAAAAATTAAAATAGCAGCTGAAAATCTTTCAAGGTAATGTTGTTTTTCTCCTCCATTGAGACAAGGTGTAGCTTGTTCGCACAAAACCAAAAACATTTCAGCAAAATTGAGCAAAATAAAACTTGAAAGTGTGATGATGATGATTATATGGCATTTAAGTGTTTCAAAAGTGGTTAAGGAGACAGAGGAATGGTTTGGGCAGCAGCATCATCGCCAGACTGCAATTGAGATAAACCCCTAAATACGACAATAACAAAAACTACAACAACAGCAGCGAGCGACACTGTAAAAGTCCCCCAAAAATATCTTAAACATTGCATTTGTTGTGGTGGAATGTTGTGTGTGTTTTTGTTTTTGTTGTTGTCGTCGTCTGGCTTATAATTGAGCGCCACTGCAAACTGCAGCAACAACCACAATAATGTGGACAACAACAAGTACACCACCCCATTCCATTACTGTGGCGATAAGGGCGTTTTATTTAGGCCTTTTGTCCTTTTGCCAAGAAATTGTTTGAATAGCCATGCCATTTTCCCCCTTCTAGCCATTGGGAATAGGGTGGTGGAGGTGGTAATGCTGTAATGTCTGGCTGTTTGATGCGCCATGTTGCGCCTTGTCGTCTCGTTCCACTTTACTTCAGATGTTATGTCATTGTTGTGATTCAAAATTTTTTGTTTGTTGCGTTTTTCTTTCCTAAGCAATTCTAATAATTTTTCCCTCCCACCCTCTTTAATTTTTGCAGATCGAATAAACCGGATCGTAAAGATTGTGAATTGGAATTGATAGAAAAGCAAGTGGACAAATATCGTGATGTACTCGATAAAATGGTTAAAAAGTTACCCGCGGGTTCAGCCGATATACAAGATCGCGATAAACGCATTAAAAAACAAAGTCATTATAAAATTGGTCAAGCCCTAGAGGAATCATCGAAAGAATTATCAGCAGATATGCCACTGCATCATGTTCTTTTAAATAGCGGTGAGTTGATCGTTGTTTGTTGCTGGCAGCTAGAGCTACCTACAAAAGAAAACAGATAAACTGATCTTTTTTATTTGACACCAAAGAAACAAAACAATAGAAGAGTTTTTAAAATGGGCACATATCCACATACATATACGCACCTTTCTACACATATCCCCCATTATACACTATCACCACCACCATCATCGTCATCATATCACCCATATATGCTATACCTATAAATATAGTAAAGTGTAGAGTAAAAAACACAAAAAAGATAAGAGCCACAAAAACCAACCAAGAAGAAGGAAAATATATACATTCAACCAAGCAACCAATCAAACAAACAACCAACACACAAATCAACCAAACTTCTTTCTATTAAATCAGCTAAAGACGACGACGAACGGCAACCACGGTAATGTTGAGTCAGAATTCTTTGTCAAGTTATGGCAAATCAGTGTGATTACAATAAGGAGGGTAGTATGCGAAATCAATTTGGAATTTTTGCCTTACAAGACAATTATCTTTTGTTCTTATCTTTTAGCATAAAATTCCATGTTGATAAAATAACCAGCTCCAATTGAAAATCCTGATAGCAGCATACATTGTCAATGACACCATCAGAAAAAAATTTGGTGATTTAAGAGCTTTCATAGACATTGTTTATTGTGGAGCATAATATACAAAAATCTGTGTTTTTGGTTGAGAACGTTGAGAAGTCTTCCTTGTCGCTTCTGGGATGTTTGCGTTAACATATGATGCAAAAACATTAAAAGTTTGGTGGTTTGTCGTTTAAACGCCATATTAGAAATGTTTATTGGTATGTTCCAGTACTGCAAGAATTTACTAAAGGGGAGTACACACTATCATTCAAAACTGACAGTCAACGTACTTTTAGGACAATTTTCGGACAAATAACAACTTTTATTTAGCTAAAAACGTTTGAAATACAATATATACGGTGCTATTTAGAGATTACAAAAGAAAATTTTTCAGTTAGGCTTTGATATTCACAAAATAGACCTCGATGACTGTCAGTTTTGCTTGTCAATGTGTACTATACTTAATATTTATTATTTTTTCGATAACATAAAGGAAAAATTGTAATCGTAGTAGAAAGTAGTAGCTTCTTGCAGGTTCTGGAACTTATGTGCCAGACATTGAAAATACAACATGAAAATTTTTTAACTTTTAAGAGAGAGGAGTTGAAAGAGCTCCATTTCTCCCCACTTACCCATAACCTCAAAACATTATAATGAAAATTGTCATAGTCTGGCACAAGAGGAACAGAGCATACATATCGTTGTAAGTTGTTCGATAAAAAATCCTACAGAAACCGCATTAAAAAACAATCTCACAGAAAAATAGTTTTGTAACAACATTTTCCATAGAAAATTTCTTTAGTGACAAGTTTTTCCATACAAAATATTTTCGCTAACTACATTTTTTATAGAAAATATGTACGCTGACAACTTTTCTTATAGAAAAGCTGTTCGGTAACAACTTTTCTAATAGAAAATATGTTCGGTAAAATTTTTCCCCATAGAAAAGTTTTTCGATTACTACTGTTCCTATTGAAAATTTATTCGATAACTACTTTTCCTGTAGAATTTTTTTCGTAAAGTATAGTACCCATTGACAAGCAAAACTGACAGTCATCGAGGTCTATTTCGTGAATATCAAAGCCAAATTGAAAAATTTCTTTTATAATCTCTAAATAATATCGTAAATATTGTATTTCAAACGTTTTTAGCTAAATAAAAGTTGTTATTTGCCGGAAAATTGTCCTTAAAGTACGTTGACTGTCAGTTTTGACTGTTAGTGTGTACTCCCCTTAACGTTGTTTTCCTCTTGATAATTTGTTCGATAGATATATTTTTCATATAGACAACTTTTTCGATAGCAAGTTTTCCTATAGGAAAGTTCCTCGATAACAACATTTCACACAGAAAAGTTGCCCCATAACAATTTTTACTATAGGAAAGTTGCTCGAATTCAAATTTTTCTATTGGAAAGTTGCCCGATAACTACATTCCATATGGAAAATTTGCCTTATGACAACTTGTCCCAAAGAAAAGCTGTTCGATTACAACATTTCATACAGAAAAGTTGTGCTGTAATAACTTTTTCCATTCTTTAATTGCTATACAAGTCTCAATAAACTTCAACAACTTCAACTTCAATTTTTCCCATATAAAAGTTGTTCGTAATAACTTTTCGTACAGAAAAGTTATTCAGTAACTACTTTTCCTATTGAAAATTTGTTCACTTTTATTTAATTATTATTTTCTATAGAAAATTTGTTCGATAACTACATTTCCTATAGAAACATTTTCTATAACAGTTTTTTTTGATAACTTTTCCTACAGAAAAACTTTTTCTATAAAAAAGTGTTTGATAACATTTTCTATAAAAAAGTTGTTCGATAACAACATATTTTCTATAGAAAAGTTGTTCGACAACAACCTTTTCTATAGAAAAGTTGTTCGACAACAACCTTTTCTATAGAAAAGTTGTTCGACAACAACCTTTTCTATAGAAAAGTTGTTCGACAACAACCTTTTCTATAGAAAAGTTGTTCGACAACAACCTTTTCTATAGAAAAGTTGTTCGACAACAACCTTTTCTATAGAAAAGTTGTTCGATAACAAACTTTCCTCTAGAAAAGTTGTTCGATAACAAACTTTCCTCTAGAAAAGTTGTTCGATAACAAAATTTTCTATGGAAAAGTTGTTCAATAACAACTTTTTCTTAAAAAAAATTGGTCGACAGCAACCTTTTTAATAGACAAGTTGTTCGATAACAACCTTTTCTACAGAAAAGCTATTCGGTAGCAACCTTTTCTATAGAAAAGTTGTTCGATTACAACCTTTGAAAAGTTTTTCGATAACAACTTTTTCTATAAAAAAGTTGCCCTATAACCACCTTTTCTATAGAAAAGTTCTTCAGTAACAACTTTTTCTATAGAAAAGTTCTTCGATAACAACTTTTTCTATAGAAAAGTTCTTCGATAACAACATTTTCTATAGAAAAGATCCTCGATAACAAACTTTTCTATTGAAAAGTTCTTCGATAATAACCTTTTCTAAAGAAAAGTTGTTTGATAACAACTTTTTCTAAAGAAATGCTGTTCACTAATAACCTTTTCCATAGAAAAGTTCTTCGATAACAACTTTTTCTATAGAAAATTTCTTCAATAACAACTTTTTCTGTAGAAAAGTTCTTCGATAACAACATTTTCTATGGAAAAGTTCTTCCATAACAATATTTTCTATAGAAAAGTTCTTCCATAACATACTTTTCTATTGAGAAGTTGTTCTTTAATAACCTTTTATATGTAAAAGTTGTACGACAACAACATTTTCTATAGAAAAGTTGTTCGATAAAAACCTTTTCTATAGAAAAGTTGTTCGATAGCAACATTTTCTATAGAAAAGTTGTTCGATGGCAACCTTTTCTATAGAAAAGTTGTTCGATGGCAACCTTTTCTATAGAAAAGTTGTTCGATAACAACCTTATCTATAGAAAAGTTGTCCGATAACAACCTTTTCTATAGAAAAATTTCTTCAATAACAACTTTTTCTGTAGAAAAGTTCTTCGATAACAACATTTTCTATGGAAAAGTTCTTCCATAACAATATTTTCTATAGAAAAGTTCTTCCATAACATACTTTTCTATTGAGAAGTTGTTCGATAATAACCTTTTGTATGTAAAAGTTGTACGACAACAACATTTTCTATAGAAAAGTTGTTCGATAAAAACCTTTTCTATAGAAAAGTTGTTCGATAGCAACATTTTCTATAGAAAAGTTGTTCGATGGCAACCTTTTCTATAGAAAAGTTGTTCGATAACAACCTTATCTATAGAAAAGTTGTTCGATAACAACCTTATCTATAGAAAAGTTGTTCGATAACAACCTTTTCTATGGAAAAGTTGTTCGATAACAGCCTTTTCGATAGAAAAGTTGTTCGATAACAACCTTTTCTAAGTTGTTCGATAACAACCTTCTTTATAGAAAAGTTTTTCGATATCAATCTTTTCTATAGAAAAGTTGTTCGATAGCAACCTTTTCTGTAGAAAAGTTGTTCGATAACAACCTTTTCTATAGAAAAGTTGTTCGATAACAACATTTTTATAGAAAAGTTGTTCGATAACAACCTTTTTCTATAGAAAAGTTGCTCGATAACAACCTTTTCTATAGAAAAGTTGTTCGATAACAACCTTTTCTATAGAAAAGTTGTTCGATAACAACCTTTTCTATGGAAAAGTTGTTCGATAACAGCCTTTTCGATAGAAAAGTTGTTCGATAACAACCTTTTCTAAGTTGTTCGATAACAACCTTCTTTATAAAAAAGTTTTTCGATATCAACCTTTTCTATAGAAAAGTTTTTCGGTAACAACCTTTTCTATAGAAAAGTTTTTCGATAACAACCTTTTCTATAGAAAAGTTTTTCGATAACAACCTTTTCTATAGAAAAGTTTTCGATATAAACCTTTTCTGTAGAAAAGTTCTTCCATAACAACATTTTCTATAGAAAAGTTTTTCGATAACAACCTTTTCTATAGATAAGGTTTTTGTATAACAACCTTTTCTATAGAAAAGTTGTTCGATAACAGTCTTTTCTATAGAAATGATCTTCGATAACAACCTTTTCCATAGAAAAGTTTTTCGATAAAAACCTTTTCTATAGAAAAGTTCTTCGATAACCTTTTCTATAGAAACTTTTTTCGATAAAAACCTTTTCTATAGAAAAGTTGTTTGATAATAACTTTTTCTATAGAAATGTTGTTCGATAACAAAATTTTCTATAGAAAAATTGCTCGATAACAACCTTTTCTATAGAAAAGTTGTTCGATAACAACCTTTTCTATAGAAAAGTTGTTCGATAACAACCTTTTCTATAGAAAAGTTGTTCGATAACAACCTTTTCTATAGAAAAGTTGTTCGATAACAACCTTTTCTATAGAAAAGTTGTTCGATAACAACCTTTTCTATAGAAAAGTTGTTCGATAACAACCTTTTCTATAGAAAAGTTGTTCGATAACAACCTTTTCTATAGAAAAGTTGTTCGATAACAACCTTTTCTATAGAAAAGTTGTTCGATAACAACCTTTACCATAGAAATTTTTTTCGATAACAACCTTTACCATAGAAATTTTTTTCGATAACAACCTTTTCTATAGAAAAGTTCTTCGATAACTATAGAAAAGTTGTTCGATCGCAACATTTTCTTTAAAAAAGTTGTTCGATAACAACCGCTTTCTACAGAAAAGTTCGATAACGACCTTTTCTATATGCAATCTTTTTCTACAGAAAATATGTTTGATAACAAAGTTTTTATAGAAAAGTTTCTTATCTATAGAAAAGCTGTTCGATAACAACCTTTTCTATAGCAAAGTTGTTCGATAACAACCTTTTCTATGGAAAAGTTGTTCGATAACAACCTTTTCTATAGAAAAGTTGTTCGATAACAACCTTTTGTATAGAAAAGTTTTTCGATAACAACCTTTTCTATAGAAAAGCTGTTCGATGACAACCTTTTCCATAGAAAAGCTGTTCGATAACAACCTTTTTCATAGAAAAGCTGTTCGATAACAACCTTTTTATAGAAAAGTTGTTCGATAACGACCTTTTCTATATGCAATCTTTTTCTTGACAACAGAATTTTCTATAGAAAAGTTTTTCGATAACCTTTTCTATAAAAAAATTGTTCGATAACAACCTTCTATAAAAAAGTTGTTCGATAACAACCTTTTTCTACAGTAAAGTTGCTCGATAACGACCTTTTCTATATACAATCTATTTCTATAGAAAAGTTGTTCGATAAAAACCTTTTCTATAGAAAATTTCTTCGGTAACAACCTTTTCTATAGAAACGTTTTTCGATAACAACCTTTTCTTTAGAAAAGTTTTTCGATAACAACCTTTTTTATTTGCAATCTTTTTCTATATAAAACATGTTTGATAACAACGTTTTTATAGGCAAGATTCTCGATAACAAAATTTTCTATAGAAAAGTTTTTCGATAACAACTTTATCAAAAGTTGTTCTATGACAGGCTTCTCTATAGAAAGGTTGTTCGCCAACAACATTTTATATAGAAAAGTTGTTCGGAAACGATATTTCTTATAGAAAAGTGTTTTTTCAGAAATGTGGTTGGATAATAAATTTCCTATAGAAAATTTGTTCAATAAAAGCGTCTCTTTTAGAAAAGTTGTCCTTCCTTGGAAAAAATTTCCATAGTAACTGGAAAAATTGTTCAATAATAACATTTCCTATCGGAAATTAGTTCGATAACATATTTTCGCATGAAAAGTAGTTAGACAAGAATTTTCCATATAGAACATTTGTTCGTTTACAACATTTCCCGTATCAAAATTGGTTTTTGAATAAAAAGTTGTTATCGGTTAATATTTCTAATAGAATAGTCTTTATTGGCGTAATATGAATAGGAAAACATTTAGAACCAACCTTTCCATTGTAAAATTTGTAACTTTTTCAGCAACAATTTACTAATTGGACACCTTCAACTTTTTCCCTAACTTATTTACCCACCTCCTTCATTATAAAAACCAAACAGTTTATTAAAAGTCCAGCCATATTATCGTAAATAAGTATTTTGTTGTTTTTGGTTTTACAAAAAAGGGTTTATCGGTTTGCGTGCTAACTGGCCATATTTGCATTGTGTGTATGTTTTTATTTCTCTTGGTCATACTAAACTTGGTGAGGCAATGGCGTTGGCGGCGGCGGTGGTTTTGGTGATAAAGACATAGCGACGCTTTTCATATCCTCACCTTTTAATGCGTAGAAGAGGGTAGCGAGCGAGTGAGAAATGTAAAGTAAAGTGGTGCATTGTGTCACATGAGGTTATGATAATGTTTCACTTTTCCACTGTTCTTTTTGGTTGGAGATATTTTCCACCTCAATTCTTTTTGGTCAGTTTTGTGGCTAAACCATTTTCGTGGGGCCAGAATGACAAATAATAGACAAGTAGACGCTGATAAGAAAAACATTTGTTTTATTTCAAGTAGTAGGCCTCACCTTAACTTGGTCAACGACGGCGACAATATGACCTTGTTGAACGATATTTGATGGCCAAGAAGGTGTTTGGAGGGGGCACTTGGCGGGTATATGGCGTTCAAGCATGCTATCTGTGTTTGTGTGGCTGAGTTAAGGTGTAAATCAATAATGAGGTAGCACCGGCTTCCACCCGCACAACCCACAAACAAGTAAATCATATTCGTGATTTATTGTAATACAAATCGGAAGACATACTGATGGATTTGTCCGATTGCCTTCTTATTTGTAGTACTTGAAATGTCTTTATGACCGCTGTGGTTGTTGTTGTTCTTATTTGGAACTTTGCTTTTTCACATTTCCTTTACAAATAAACATTCTCTTGTTAATTGAGTTGTTAGGGAATTTGTTGGTCATCACAAGCAAACTTACTAGCTCGTCGTTCAATATTTACCGATAAGCGTTTCATAAATACTCACACACACACACATATGCAACACAAATCATAACTGATTTTTGATGGTCTTTTTGTTTGTTTTGCTTCACACCTATTTTTGTTTTGAACTCTTTAAGTTAAAGCTATTAATTGGTTTATATGCGGATTAATGATGGTGTGGAATTGTTGCCCTTTTTTGTCCAGTGCTTCTTAGCCACCTATTATGTCAACAATGACAATGACTCTTTGGGGGCTATGGTCATTTACATTGTATAACCTTTGAGGAGTGGTAGACATATTTGAATAAGAATGGCAATATAGTGTGATAAAGGTCTATTATCTGAGGGTATTGTTTGTTTGCTTTTTTTTTGCAAAATGTTTGTAAAATATCTCTGCATAAGAGAAAGTATATTTTCTTTTTGAATGAAGCTTTGCCTTTGTACAGCAAAGGCAACCAAATGACCAGAGTGGTATATTGATGATAGAGCGGATTGATAGCTCCAGGTGTTACAGCGTGAAAAAAAAAAACTAGCGAACTTGATATAACCCTGTAAGGACCGGACCGAGTCTAAAAAATTAGGTTATTTGGGAACGCTTTCTGCAGACAAACTTCATGTCCTCTTAATTAAGTTATGAGGAGAACATGTTCAAAAAAAAAAAAAAACTTATTTCCTTTTATACCATCAGGTATAATATACCCTAATACCGTACCCGTAATATTTCTCCGAGACATAGATCAGGTTCGAATATTGACTACATAGGTTCACTCCTTCGAGTACTACCCGCACAAAATTAGTGAAGAGTGCAGTTTAAGGCCTGCTCTCAATCGTTTTGCTTCTTTATACCCTCAGCATTTATGCTAACGAAGATGGGCAAAACTGGTCCACTCCTTCAGGTACATCCCCCACAAAAGTTCGGAAATGTTCGGAAAATTTGTGCGCACGATAACTCTTGAATGGAGTAACCGATATGGTCCATACTTTGCACATCGTGAAATTTCTACCAGACATAGATGAGATTCCAATATGGACTCTATCGGTCCATTCCTCCGAGTAGCTCCTACACAAAATTTCGGAAAAGTTCAGTTTAGGACCTGCTCTCGGATCGTTTTGATTTTTGTTGTAGCAACTTGTATTCGCTGCCCCCATTACGAAGGTACAAGTTTTATCTGGGGCAAGCCCATACTTCCTGAGAAAATAGCCAGAAAGTTGTAAAAATCCCCTATGGTACAATGTGTAGTGGTTGGAGCGCACGATAATTCTCGAAGGGATTTGCCGATTCGGTCTAAAATTTGACCATCGTAATATTTTGTCTAACCTTAGTTTAAGTCCGAAGGTGAGCCATATCGGTCCATTCCTTTAAGCACATCTCCCACAAAAGTTTGAAAATATTCGGAAAATTTGTGCCACGATAGCTCCTAAAGGTAGTAACGGATTTGGTCGATACTTTGCACATCTCAATATTTCCACGAGACATAGACCAGGCATGAATATGGACTATATATGTCAACTCCTTCAGGTACCTCCCACACAAAATTTCGAAAAAATGCACTTTAAGCCCTGCTTTCGAATCGATTTTATCTTTATTGTAACAACTTATATTCGCTGCCCCCATTACGACGATGCAAGTTTTTTCAGAGGCAAGTTCATTACTTCCTGAGAAAATAGCCCGAAGGCTGTAAAAATCCCTATGGCACTATGCGTACGATAACTCTCGAACGGATCAGCCGATTCGGTCCATAATTTGGCCTTCGTAATATTTAGTCCATACTAAGTTTAAGTTTAAAGATTAGCACTATCGGTGCGCACCTTCCGGTACTTCCCCCACCTCCTAAAGTTAAAAAATGTCACTATAATAGTACGCGCTATATCTGCTGAACGTAGCAACCGTCCAAACCTTTGAATTCCTAATATTTTGACCAAATGTAGTTTTACTTCAGAAATCGGTCTTCTCCTTAAGGTAACTCCCCCACAAAAGTTCGACTCCAACGAGAAATTAATTAAAAAATTAATACTAAAAAATGATCTTTGCCTAAAAAGGCAAAATTTTCAAATAAAAAAAAGTTCAACATTTTTGTTTAAGCCCATTTTAGGATCAGTTCGAAGAACCTTTGGAAAATTATACCGATGCTATTCTTTGGCGTCCTGTTTAAGCGATTTTATGTTTTTCGTGGGCAAATCCATGCTTCCTGACATCGTGACCCAAAACCTCTAAGTTATACAGTGCCCAACTGATATGAATGGTGGGCACAAAATCTATAAAATGGAATGGATCCCAAAATAAGATCCACTTCCAAAATGAACTCTGTCGGTCCATTTCTTCAAGTACATTTGTTGGCAAATTTCAAAAAGGGGAAACAAAATCCGTAATCCTTAGATTCGATATTGTCAATAGATGAACGTTTCAATTCACACAGGCTGAGGGTATATCTCTGTCGGCAAAGAAGACTGATACTGATTTTACTTGTTTAGTTTGAATTTTTGAATGAAAAATAAAGTGGTTTTATTTTAATGATTTATTAATTTTTTTTAAATATTAACAAATGTAATTTTAAAAAAAAATGTTTTTCAAACAAAATTGAGTTATTAAAAAATGCTTTCAAAAGAAATTTGAATTTTTTAAAAATATTTTTCAAAGGATATGAATATGCTCATTTTTCAAAATATATTTTTCGTAAAAATTTTCAAAAAAAAAAAATTAATAAATATATAATTTAAAAAAATATTCAATGAGATTTGGAATTAAAAAAATATTTTTCAAGAATTTTACATTTTTTACAATTTTGTTTTCAAATAATATATTTATTTATATTTATATAATATATTTATTTTCACAAAATTATTTTTTAAGAAATTTGTTTTTTTTTATTTAAATTTGAATTTTGTAAAAATATTTTTAAAGAAATTAGATTTCTAAAAGACATTTTTCAAAATATTTAGTTGTTGACAAAATTATTGTGAATGAATTTTTTTTTTAATATATTAATTTTTAAACATTTGTTTTTTAAATAAAAAAAATTAAAAATTTCAATTAATTTTCAAAGAAATGTTAACTTTAAAAAATACTTGTAAAAGAAAGTTGAATCTTTTAAAAAATAATTTTATAAAAATGAGGAATATTAAATTTTTTCGAGGATTCTTTTGCTCCGTCCATTAGAAAGACATCATACACCAAACTCAAACTTCGGTGAGATGCAATAGATACCGGAAGTGGAAGTGATTACAACGTACTGCGGAAGGATCGCACCAGAAGATGAGGGGAATTAACATTCCTATTGCACAAGTCTGCTCAATACAGGCCTGTCTCGCTTGAGGCTGCCTCTAATGACCTGTAAATGGAATGTATGGGAGTAGCAGTCAGGTGTGGAACTGCCGAGATGGAGTTGCTGAACATGTACTCCAGGTGATATGCCCAACATTAGCCCGCTTTTGAAATCTTATAACCGACTGACCTTAGGCGACTTTAATACTCATCATGTGTTGTGGTATTCGGTCCTCGGCAATGGTCAGAGGGGTATAGTGCTGGCTGAGCAGATTGATAGCTCTATGTTTTGCACGGTCAATGATGACGCCCCTACCAGAATTAGCAGAGAGTGTAATAGTTCGCCAAATATAACTATCGTGACGCCTGGTCTGACAAATGACGTTACCTGGCAAGCCGTCGTTTCTCTTGGATTAGACCTTCTCCCCATAATTATTCCCAACACAAAACCACCGATTTCATAACCTCTGAACGCCGTACTTTAAGCAAACATGAGATAGTTAATTGGCCTAGTTTGAGAGAGTTTACCAATCACCGTTCGGATGGCAGAAAGTATTTTCCGAGACATCATCACTGCTGCAGCCGCACCCCATATACCCGCGGATCGAATACCCGAAATGAGACCCATCTTCCCAGCAGAGGCGACGGGATTAGCAAATGAACATGATGAGCTTCGCCGAGCTAACACCAGTGTCCCTAGAGTCAGGGAGCTGACACTGGAAATTAACAGGTTCGTTGGTGAGCATCACCTTTTTCCTCACCAAGCTGTAACATCATGGGCAACTTTTGACCCTGGGGGACATTTTGCTTACCCCCCGGTTAGACCAGCGGAGATAAATATTGCCGTCTCTTAATTCGATGACTCTAAAGCGCCTGGTCTCGATGGAATTCCCAACTACGTTCTAAAAGAGATTATAAGTTGCTGTGGAGAACAAATGCTTAAATTACTGAACTCCTGCTTAGAATATGGATCCTTTCCATCGTTATGGAAAAGGCAAACACTAGTCCTTTTGCCCAAAAACGGCAAGCCCTTGGAAAATCCCTCATCATACCGCCCGCTATGTATGATAGATACATGCGGAAAACTCCCTGAGAGCATTATCCGCGACAGACTTGGAGAGTACATAGAACGTGCAAAGGGCTTATCTGAAAGCCAATTTGGTTTCAGAAATAAAAGATCTACGATCGATGCAATAAAAATGGTAACAGATATCGCACAATCCCACGGCAGCGGGTTCTTACGTACCGGATTGACCCGAAACCAAACGTGTTTCGGCCAGCGGCTGCTAACCCAGCATTATATGCTGCTACAACAACAACAGATATCGCAAGGGAAGCAATAAATGGCCAAAGCTGGAAAAAAGAGTATTGTGTTGTCATAACACTAGATGTTAAAAATGCCTTTAACACAGCTAACTGGGAGAATATTCTAAACGCTCTGAGACGGTTAAACCTCCCGGCATATCTTGTGGCTATACACCAGGACTACTTCCGCAACAGAATACTAATATACCAAACTGAGGAGGGTTTAAAAGAATACCGAATATCAGGAGGAGTACCACAAGGATCTGTTCTTGGACCTCTTCTGTGGAACGTGATGTATGATGGTGTCTTA
The DNA here is from genome assembly GCF_047663935.1 of Musca autumnalis. Taxonomy (NCBI): domain Eukaryota; kingdom Metazoa; phylum Arthropoda; class Insecta; order Diptera; family Muscidae; genus Musca; species Musca autumnalis. Next base: position 71,438,850 of record NW_027411644.1, read on the forward strand.
AAGCTAAAACTCCCAGAGAAAGCAAATATTATTGGATTTGCAGATGATATTGCGCTAGTTATAGTTGCAAAAACAACCGAAGAAGCAAAAAATTTCTCAGAAGTCAGCATACAGTTGGTTAAATCGAGGCTGTGTTCACAAGGCCTAGCATTAGCCGATCAAAAAACGGAAGCTGTATTAATTACAAGCCGCAGAACTGTAGAAAGGATAAATATTCAAATCGGAGAATGTACAATCACAACAGCGGAAAGCCTGAAATACCTCGGCGTTATTATAGACAATCGTCTATCTTTTAAGGAGCATTTGAATTACGTAAAGGCGAAAGCCGGAAACACTTGTAAAGCGCTGTGCCGTATAATGCCAAACACAAGAGGTCCGAGATATCTAAAGAGAAAAATTCTGGCAGGAGTTACCAAAAATATTATTCTTTATGCAGCACCAATATGGGCGAAATCCTTGAGGTATGCCACTTATTACGAAAATATTGGTACAGTATACAGACTGGCAGCACTACGTGTATGCTGTGCATATAGGACTGTTTCTGACGATGCAGCCTATGTTATCGCAGCTATGATTCCCATAGATATTCTTGCAAGAGAATCGGAATACGTATACAACTCAAGAAGCTCACAGGAAACAGATAATGAATCCGACGTCGCAAGAAGACGTAGCATTACCGAATGGCAAAGTAGGTGGTCAGCATCTACAAAAGGCAGATGGACGTATTCTCTGATAAGATGGAGATCTAAACTTCTATCTCACCCAATTTCTCTCCGGACATGGTTGTTTCAGGTCCTATTTATACCGTTTTGGACTTGACTGGTCCCCTGATTGTCCCTGCTGCGTGGAACATGTAGAAAACCCATACCACGTTTTCTTTCTGGGAGTATGTATGTGAGTACGTAAAGACAATAATATTGGAATTACGGAGGCAAGACGATATTCGAAGAAGAATAACAAATAGAAGTGTTCTATAGAACATTCCCCCCTGCGACGAAATGCCTGTACGGCGGTACCGCAGGGATGGTGGATCAGAGTAAAGGGGTTATTTTAGCGTGTTAAAGTCTCGCACACTTGGCAAAATCATAAACCCCGACAAAAAAAAAAAAAAAAAAAAAAAAAAGCGTGAATGGTGCTTCTATGGACCCTTTCTCAAAGAAAGGGTGCTTCTATAGACCCTTTCTCAAAGAAAGGGTGCTTCTATAGACCCTTTCTCAAAGAAAGGGTGCTTCTATAGACCCTTTCTCAAAGAAAGTGTGCTTCTATAGACCCTTTCTCAAAGAAAGGGTGCTTCTATAGACCCTTTCTCAAAGAAAGGGTGCTTCTATAGACCCTTTCTCAAAGAAAGGGTGCTTCTATAGACCCTTTCTCAAAGAAAGGGTGCCTCTATAGATCCTTTCTCAAAGAAAGTGTGCTTCTATAGACCCTTTCTCAAAGAAAGGGTGCTTCTATAGACCCTTTCTCAAAGAAAGGGTGCTTCTATAGACCCTTTCTCAAAGAAAGGGTGCCTCTATATACCTTCGCTGAAAAAGGGTGCCTCTATATACCTTTTCTGAAAGAAAGGCCGCTTTTATAGACCCTTTCTCAAAGAAAGGCCGCTTTTATAGACCCTTTCTCAAAGAAAGGCCGCTTTTATAGACCCTTTCTCAAAGAAAGGCCGCTTTTATAGACCCTTTCTCAAAGAAAGGCCGCTTTTATAGATCCTTGTAGCGAAACACAATTTATTAAAAAATAATTAAAATCATTTATTTGAAAGACGAACGTCGTAGATGAAAAATATTTTTAGAATGAAAAATGTATGTATACAAAATTCAAAATATCCATAGACAAAAGTCTAAGGCTTCTTAGTTTCAATTAAAAATACAAATTTAAATTTTTCAAAGTGTGGGAAAACCCCTACAACACTCCCCCCTGAATTTAATCTAAGTTTATAAATACAGCAAATCAAATTAAATTTTAATATTATAGAACTTATTCGGTAAATACTGCCTTAAGCCTATTTATGGAAACGTTTTGCAATTTGTCGTTTATCCTGACTTGGAAATATTTCGGAGTTCTTTTAGAGACTTCATAAGGGCCGGTGTATTTCTGTCCTAATGATTTGGTTTTTGCATCAACTGTAATCCAAACATGAGTGCATGTTGAGAGGTCCTTGCTTATAAAAGGTTTTTTGTTAGAATGCATTGATGTTGGAATTGGCTGCAAATCTGACATGGATTTCCGAAGAGTGGTTATAAGCGAACTTGGATCTTCAAACTGTGGAACTGTGAAGAAATCTCCGGGTATTTTTAAGGATTGACCATAGACCAGTTCTGCCACCGATGCTTTCAAATCTTCTTTGTAACTAGCACGTATTCCGAGAAGCACTGGATAAAGTGATACTGTCCATTGATTGTTTTCAGAACATCGTAGACCCGCTTTTAATGTCCTGTGGAATCTCTCCAGTAAACCGTTACTTTGTGGATGATAAGATGTTGAGAATCGATGTTGTATACCGAGTGATGTTGTTAATTGTTTCATAAGACTAGATAAAAATTGGCTTCCTCTATCTGATATTAAAGCATTCGGACAACCAAATCTACATATCCATCCATTCCAAAACGTTTTGCAAATCGTTTCTGCCCTAATGTCAGGGATCGGAAATGCTTCTGGCCATCGGGTAAAACGATCAATACACGTTAACAAGTATGTATTACCCTCAGACGGCGGTAATGGTCCAACTATGTCTATGTGTACCTCTGAAAAACGGCTGCTTTCAATTGGGATATTCATAGTTGGACTCGAAGTATGCCTGCCAATTTTATTGCGTTGACATGCCAAACATCTTCGAACCATATTTCCAACATCTTTATTCATGAACGGCCAGAAAAAAACGTTGTGAAATCATTTTTCTTGTTGTCCGAATTCCACCATGAGACAGATTATGTACTGCATTAAAAACATCTTTTCTGAAAGAAGACGGAATATAAGGTCGTATAGTTCCTTGAGAAACATCACAATATATTTGATAATTCCCCTGTGGAAAATTTAGCAACTTAATTGAATATGATCCATCCTTCTTAAGTAACTCCTTTAGTTCAATGTCTTGCTGCTGTTGTTGACACAATTTGCTATAATTAATTCCATTCACATTGATTTCTTCCACTCTTGAAAGAGAATCTGCTACTATATTTTCTTTCCCAGCGATGTGATTTATATCTGTGGAAAACTGCGCTATATAATCTAGATGGCGGCATTAACGAGGTGAAGCCTTGTCCAAGTTTTGATGGAATGCATAAATGAGAGGCTTATGATCCGTGAATATTTTAAATGGTCTTCCTTCAAGGAAATGTCGAAAATACTTTATTGCGGAATATATAGCTAATAATTCTCGATCATAAGTACTATACATCTTTTGAGCTGCATTAAATTTTTTTGAGAAAAATCCCAATGGTTGCCATGAATCGTTAACATTTTGTTCCAGCACAGCACCCATTCCAAAAGAACTCGCATCGACTTTAAGGCATATTGATGCGTTCGGCAAGGGAAAAGACAGAGTAGTAGCGTCAGCTAGCTCCTGCTTACATTTTATGAAGGCTTCCCGCGTTTCATCAGTCCATGGAACAGGACGCATATCTTTCTTTTTAGCACCGATTAATAAATTATTCAGAGGTGCCTGAGTTTCGGCTCCTTTTGGTAAAAACTTTCGATAAAAATTGATAAGTGCCAAAAATTGACGAAGTGAATGGATTGTAGTTGGTTCATTATAACTCATAATTGCCTCAACTTTCTTCTTCATTGGACTGACGCCTTGAGATGATATAGTATGGCCTAAAAAATCAATTTTGTTCACACCAAGTTCACATTTACCGGCATTGATTATGATGCCGTACTTCTTAAAACGATCCAGCAGTTGTTTAATATGTTCCAAGTGTTCTTCTTCAGATTTCGAGAAAACAAGCACATCGTCTAGATATACTACGACGAAATCCAAGCCTCTTACAACATCATCCATAAAACGCTGGAAAGTCTGTGCCGCGTTACATAACCCGAAAGGCATTCTTAGAAATTCGAATAGACCAAACGGAGTTATGACTGCAGTTTTTGGAATGTCTGCTTCGTTCACAGGTATCTGGTAATAAGCCTTCATCAAATCAAATTTTGAAAATACCTTAGAACCAGATAATGACATGGAAAAATCGTTGAGGTATGGTATAGGGTAGCTATCCGGAACAGTCATTTTGTTGAGTGCCCTATAGTCCCCACATGGACGCCAAGAACCATCCGATTTGCGCACCATATGTAAAGGGTTGGACCAATTGCTATCACTGGAACGAATAATACCTTTTTTCATAAGATATTGGAACTCTTCCTTTGCAGCCGCTAATTTCTCAGGATCTAACCTTCGAGGCCTTGCTTTTACTGGGTTTCCATTAGTAGTAATTCGATGTACCACTTGATGGTTGTTTTCAATTTTGCTAAGATTTTGCGAAAGTAATTCAGGATACTGTTTTAAGACGGCATGGTATTTGCTTTCATCTGTAACCATTTTTATTTGAATTTTGGAACAAGTGGTGGTGGAAAGTGGCGAATTCAAAAAAGTGTTTCCATCGACTAAACATTTTCTTTGGAGATCTGGCAATAAATGAAAAAATTTTAAAAAATCTGCACCAATTATTGGTTTTGGTACATCGGCCAAAATGAATACCCATTTAAATTCTCTTCTTAACCCCAAATCTAAAACAATAAGTTTCTCACCAAACGTTGAAATAGGAGTATTGTTAGCAGCGTATAAAACTAGCTTTGAAGGATTTTTTGAGAATTTACATGGAAAAATTGAAATGTCAGCTCCAGAATCAATCAAATATTGAATTTTAGTACGGCGTTCAGTAATAAATAAACGACTATTATCTCTACCATCGCTGAGAGACGCCGAACTATCACACGATGGCTGTACTAGCTTTTTGATGATTGAAATTTACATGGTTGTACACATTTTGATGCTTTATCAGCAAAACGCCAATGATACCAACACAAACCCGAATCCTTACGGCTTCTAGATTTAGAACGAGATCGTTGGACTTGTACATTGCGGTTCGGCTGGTGTTGACGAGAACGTCTTTCGAGTGCATCAATGCGTTGAATAATCTGGTCCAACTTACCAACTAGGCCCGATGAATCTTGATTAGTTTTATTATTTGAAAAAATTTCCGAAATTGTGGTTGAAGCTGAAAATTGCTCGCAAATTTTGTCCGCTATACCAGCTAGATTATCTAAGTCTGCGGTATCAGTTACAGCAAGAATGCATTTAACATTTTCTGGAAGACGATCCATAAACAAAGTACGCATCATTTCATTGCTTACCCTGGTGCCGGCAAGAGATTTCATCCTATGTAAAAGATGTGAAGGCTTTTAGTCGCCTAATTCCAAACCGCTCAGCAATTTCTTCAACTGCGACTCATCTGATTCAGCGAAATGCTTGATTATTCTTGCTTTCATCGCAGCATATCTTCCTGTTGCCGGTGGATTTACCACGATATCCTTCAATACAAACAAAATTGATGGGTCCAGATTGCTAAGCAAATATTCATATTTGGTAGAATCTTGCGTAATTCCGTTTAAATTGAAGCTGGATTCCACTTGTAAAAACCAAATTTCTGGCTCCTCACGCCAAAATGGAGGCAGTTTTGCAATTCGTGCAGCAAAAATTTGCGTTGAATTCGTGGCTGGAGCATTCTCACGATGTGAATCTCCAACTAAATGTGTATCACCTCCTGATAGCGATGGGCGAACGTTTTCTTGCGTCATTTCAGTTATCGGGGTCACCAAATTGTAGCGAAACACAATTTATTAAAAAATAATTAAAATCATTTATTTGAAAGACGAACGTCGTAGATGAAAAATATTTTTAGAATGAAAAATGTATGTATACAAAATTCAAAATATCCATAGACAAAAGTCTAAGGCTTCTTAGTTTCAATTAAAAATACAAATTTAAAGTTTTCAAAGTGTGGGAAAACCCCTACAATCCTTTCTCAAAGAAAGGCCGCTTTTATAGACCCTTTCTCAAAGAAAGGCCGCTTTTATAGACCCTTTCTCAAAGAAAGGGTGCTTTTGTGGACCATTTCTGAAAGAAATGGGGCTTCTATAGACCCTTTCACAAAAAAGGGGGCTTCTATAGATCCTTTCTGAAAGAAAGGGTGCTTTTATAAACCCTTTCTGAAAGAAATGCTGCTTCTATAGACCCTTTCTGAAAGAAATTGTGCTTTTATAGACCCTTTCTCAAAGAAAGGGTGCTTCTATAGAATCTTTTCTGAAAGAAAGGGTACTTCTATGGAACCTTTTCTGAAAGAAAGGGCGTTTCTATAGACTCTCTGTGAAGGATAGGGCGCTTCTATAGACCCTTTCTGAAAGGAAGGGTGTTTCTATAGACGCTTTGTGACGAAAGGGTGATCCCATCTAAATAATTTTCATATTTGTATCCACAAGTTATCCATGATGATGTGTATGAGTATGCATTATCCACGTCCTATAAAACCATAATCCCACTCGTCTTTTGTTTTATTCTCATTCCGCATTACGCAATATCTTTTTATAATACAGTCAGTTGACTACATAATTCTATGTAATATTATTAATTGCGGTTAATTTATTTTAATCTGCAAACATTAATGCAATCTTTTACGCAGTTGGACTATCTACCAATTACTTCACAAGTTCCCAGCTCAATTTATAGAAATAGAAAAAAACAATGGCACAGGTTTCGATTGTATGCAAAACCACAGAATCACTTTCTTTAGACTTTAGACTCAACTTGGCCAATGGTAAGTAAGGTCATTATAGGATGGAACAGAGACAGCGATAAATCCATTGCGTTTATTGGCGGCGAAAAAAATATTTGTTTATGATACGGCTTGACAATTAAGACTGAACGTTTTTGTTTTGTTCATGGATGTTGGATATCTTTAAACATTTATGGACTCTATGAGATCTTTTGTGTGTTCAATTATAAAAGGTGTTGCATTTTATATAATTGAGTGGGCCATGGCTGAAGCCAAGAATATTGTCATTAAATTTCATGGGTGTGTACAGAAAAGGTGCCGAAATTAGCATTGATCATTTATTTATTTTTTTCCATTTCGGATAGCACAATTTGAGATATCATCCACCACTTTAAAATCGACGTTTCTAAATGTCCGTCAGATATACTTTTGAAAAATCCAGATTTATTTTTCGAGTAGATCAAAAACCTTTCTCTAAGTAATTTTCCAATTTCAGCTTCGAACACCGTTTACATCAAAATCTAACCCAAGTTGTACAGCATTTGTCTAAATTTACGTCTTTCCAATATCACTTTATATGGCAAAAAGAAATAAGTGTCAGTTGGTATTTTAATACACATTTCCTGTCATAATGCCAGATTGCCGTTTGTTGCTTGGTTGATTGTTTAGCTATCTCTCCCCATATCCATACATCATCTCTTCCCATATCCCCATACATCATCATTTCATACACTTTGTGCTTACTTTTCTCATTTCTATACGACAACGCTGAATATTTTCTCCAATTATTTCAACTTAAATTTTAATTTCTTCAACTTTACTGTGTTGTGTCTTTTACTCGCCAACTCTTCGTCGCATTTTTTGCGCCTTTGGACTCCAAAATTGAATTGAATGAAATGAAACCACCACCATAGTCTTCATCAACCTCCTCATGCTTTCTTTTGTCTTCCTCTTTTTTGCAGGCGATCTTGAAAAGTCATTGGCTGAATGCATTGTCGACAGCGAATTGGAGACAGAATGTAAAGTGGTGCGGCGTCTTAAATTAATTTTAGACAAGGAAATACAAGAGATCTCAACACTGAAACGTAACGTGTCACGTACATTACAAGAATATGCATCGTTAACGAGAAGCTATGAGGTAAGTTTTCAGATGAATAACATTTTTTTTGCGATTGTTTTTGGGGTGTTTTGTAATTTCATTTTTTTTTTGTCAATGGATTATCTGAGATTATATAAGAAAGAAGAGATATATAATAAGAGTCATCGGTAGTGTATGGGAATAGCTATTGGTCGTCAATAAGAAGAATTATTCGTATTCTATTAGAAGACCTTCTATAAAAAGATCTATGGGTCTTTTATGGGAAAGTTACCATACCCTAACATGTTGGATAAATAAAATGGTAAAAAGCAAAATTATAAATTCAAATGTCGGGAATATAAAAATTAGGAAAACAGACAACCCCAGGTTGGAGTGCTCTCACCGTTGCTGTGGCTACTCGTAATAAAAAATATTTTGACGGAACTGGATGATCAAGGTATCAAAGTTGTTGCGATTGCGGACGACGTAGTGCTACTGATTTCCGGTAAGTTCCCGTCTACTATTTCGGAGCTTATGCAAGGAGTCTTATCGACGCTGTCGCGTTGGACCAAGGCTAACGGCCTTGCAGTTAATCCAACAAAGACAGAACTGGTAATGTTCACTAGGAAGCGTAAGCTCGGCGTTTTTGTTCCGCCAACACTGGATGGAGTGCAGCTTCAGCTCTCGCCCGAAGCAAAATACCTTGGTACAATTCTGGACTGTTAATTACGATGGAAAAGGAATGCTGAGGAGAGGGCGAAGAGAGGGTTAATTGCACTTTATTCATGCAAGAATTCTATTGGGAAAAGTTGGGGGCTAAACCCATCGATTATACAATGGTTGTATAACACCGTGGTGAGACCCATCTTATCCTATGGATCTCTTGTCTGGTGACACTCTTGTCTGGTGACATTCAGCTAAGTAGACAGGTGCAAAAAGCAGCCTCGATTCTTATAACTGGGGCCGCTAGGAACACACTCCAAGCTGCTCTGAACACAATGCTGAACTTAAGGCCTCTGGGCCTAAGCATTAACTGTCAGGCAACTCGTAGTGCCCTAAGGCTGCATGAACAGAATCTCTGGCGCGATTGTGCCTATAAGCACGGATGTATCCTGAATGAGTCAGGTATCAATGTGAACCAACGTGTAAAACTAAGCGACTATATATCACCAGTCCTGAGATTTGACGATATAGAGACGACTGGAACCGCAGTAACCGCCCTCTGGATGCTCTGGCTTTTTATACAGATGGAAGAAGGTACTGGGGCTGGCGTCTACTGTGAAAGGTTAGGTCTTGAGTACACTTGTTAGACAGCAACTGCAGTGTATTCCAGGCTGAAATCTTCGAGATTTGGAAGGCAGCGGAACTGATAAAAAGTCTGGATGTAGAAATCTTTGAACCGGTTGTTGTTGTTGTAACAGTGTTTGTTATTATGTTTGTATGCTCGTTTTTCTGTTCAATCTGGCTCTGGGTCTATCTCCACTTCCAGTAAAGTGGCTGCTTCGATGGGATGTAACCGCAGATCCACTGGAGTTAGATGAGTAGGTTTGGCTGGGCAGTTGAAAAGGTGTTTTGTACCGGTGACTATCATCTTTGTGGATAGTCAAGCGGCTCTTAAAGCCATCAAATCCTGTAGCATCAAGTCTGAGGTCGTCCTTAAGTGTAGAACAGCTTTGGAAACGCTAACTAACAGCTATCGAGTATGCTGGGTACGAGGACACTGCGATTTTATGGGTAATGAAAAAGCAGACGAGTTAGCTAGACGAGGATCGCAGTCTACAAATCTAGCAATCACTGACTCCATCAAACCACCCATTTGTCATTTTTTCCGAAATATTGAGACGTTCTCTGACGAATGAGTCAGTGAATTATGGCATAATGAGACCAAGATCAAGATCCATCTAACCAGCACTGTCAGCCAAAAGAACGAACCTGTTGAACCTGAGTAAAGCTGAAGTTAGAGTAATGACGGGAGTTATTACTGGACACTGCTATATCAGGGCCTTTACCATCAAATGAGTCTGAATATTTTTCTATCGCAATGCGCTTCGCGGACCACACTAGTACCACAGACCGACCTATTGCTTTATGTGTGGTCAACAAGGTTTCTTTATTTGCATCCCGGCTAGGGACTTGAAGGGGCGGAATACATTGGGGAACTCTCTGTTTCACTCTATAGGGCTTTGACTTTTTATTCCAGAATTTCACTTACGACTGGCGTCCACACATATAATTGATTATCCAACGATTCAAGCTAGGCCGGAGGGATGTCTGCTCGATGTCAGCGTGGATTTCTTGACAGTATCAAAGGCTTTTGATAAGTCAAGAGCCACCATCACACGGCTTGCTTTGGTTGAGTCCTAACTAATATCTATGGAGGTGGCGTGCAGCACTGTTGCCGTGCTGTGCTGCCTACGGAAACCATGTTAATGATCGGCAACGGGATAACTATTTTTCATCCTGGGGAGGTCAAGGGTATTTGCTACGAGCGACAAAAGCTAAATTAGTCCGTATGATTCACCTTTGCTGGCAGCCTCTTCTGGTTTTGGTAGCTGGACCTTTCTACTCATTTTATAGACTTTGGGCACAATGTGGGTGGCTAGCGAAAGGTGAGAACTTTGGTGAGATAATCGACTCCAGACATATCCAACTGTTTCGGCATTACCATGGAGATTTTACAAGGGCCCATCGATTTGGATTATTTAGCGTTCCTGATGGCAGTCGCAACATCATCCATTTTAAATTGTGTTGGTTCATCCTTGGCAGAGAGATTTCTAATGGGACGTAATACTCTTTTCTTCGCTTTGTCACTCTCGGGGTGCACTACAAATTGCGAATAAAATAACTTGCGCACTTCTTCGGATCGAAGAGTTCTAATGGGACGTAATACTCTTCTCTACGCCTTGTCACTCTTGGGGTGCACTACAAACTTCGAATAAAATAACTTGCGCACTTCATCGGATCAGTCAGTGTAACATCGCCAAAAGTGACTGATGATTTTCCTTCCTTCTTTCTAGGGTTCGGGAGTGGATTTACCGTTGCCCACAATTCACTTATTTCGGTTCCAATGTTGCAACTCCTTAGATGATTTAACTACTTGTTCCGTTTATGCTCACCGATCAACCTGTTAACTTCCAGTGCCATTTCCCTAACTCTGGGGTCACTGGGATTGGCTTAACCAAACCTATAACACCCATTTGCTAGTCACGTCACCTCTGCTGGGAACCTTGGTCTCACTTCGGGTATTCGACCAGCAGGTGTATGGCGAGCAGCTGCAGCAGTGATGATGTCTCGCAACGTCCTTTCTGCTAACCGAACACCAGACGGTTATGACCTTCATATAACCTAGAGTGCAGCTATTTATCATCGGGATATATACGTTAAACAACTCTACATCGGCACTTCCACATCTAATTGCTACCGCCATACATGCCATGTCCGGTCGTTAAAGCGATGCTCAAGCGAGATAAGTCCGTATTGAACAGACTGGTTCAATAGGAAAGGTAGTCCCACTCCAATTCTGGTGCGATACTTTCTCAGTACGTTCTAATCATCACAACGCTGTAAGCAGTAGTTGTTGTTAAGTTTTGACTTCGACCGACCCATAAAAGGCGCTATTTCCTCAATCTAGCCTCGGTGTCCATTGTAATTAAATTGCAAAATGGAACCCGTCTCGGTACGGACCAAAAATATGGAGTAGGCATTCCGGGGCATATCTTTCCTTTACCGACAGTATTCTAAAAAATATGAAATAATTACCACAGATAGTGTTTTTTATGCAGATTCCAACGCTGTAAATTTTTGTTGGGGAAATGTATACTTCCCGAGATATGGGCCTCTGAAGTTCCAAAAAATCTCTTGTTAAAGGTCGGCTACTTAGAAAAAAAAAATAATTTAAAAGAATATTTTGTTCCCGTTCCTGAGATTGGCTCCTGTCCATAGGAGAAAGTCTCAAATTCCCGGCCGAAGGCCGGCTATTATAAGAAACTTACGATTTTTGAAAAAAAATTGCAAACTGTCGGTAAAAGAAATTTGTTCCCATTCCGGTATATCCTGCTCCCAACACAGAAAAACGATACAAATTGAAACATGTGTACACTGTGGGTCAATCCGGTATCGAAGAACCCGCCGCGGTGGGATTGAAGGTCTGCAATCTGACCGGCAGATTATTTTCTTTGGGTGTAAATGTTGTGCGTGCAAACTGTGTAAATATTTGATTTTATTTGTTGTTTTCAAAATAATTGATTTTAGGGCAATCAACCCTCAATCCTGGTGTAGGTTGGTTTCTTTGGCAGAGGCTTGATACGTAAAGATTTCTATAAAGATTAATTTTTTTGTTCTCAAGCTATGAAATGCCTCATCACGAAACAAACAATTTATTTATGCTTTTGCCCCATTGTTGCATTTTCTATAGTTAATTGTTGTGCTTGTTGTATTTGTTGGTTTAATTGAATTATCTTGTTTGTTATTGTTATTGCTGTGTTGTTGCTGTCGCCTTCTTCTTTAAGAATGTGTCATTTTCAATTTTTATTACCTTCCCTTGGCTTCTCTCGCCTCGTTGTCGTTTTTTTTTCTTGCTGCGGCTTAAACAAATTTATAAACGTGATATTGTCATAAAATGCTATTAGAATTTTTTCTTACACCACTTGCACAATGCTACGATAACGTTTTGAGAGGGTATGAGTAGAGTAGGGGTCGTCTTCTTCTCCAATTCACATGTGTTTAAATTTCAAATTTGTACAACAACAATGGCGAGAATGGTAATAATAATAATGAAATGATAACGAGAGAGTCTATTGCTTATAGGGGAAATAAAAAAAAATTGGGGGAAAACAATGCAATTGAAAAATTATTGAAATGGAGAAATTAAATTGATAAGTAGTGCGTAAAGAGAATAAAACATTTTGCATAACCTCCTATGCAGATATTTTTTTTTATTAATTCATCCAAATTTTCAGGGAATATCTTGCATCGGGGTGAAGTTATTGATATGCTTAGTCCATTCTGGGATATAAAATATTTGGGGAAAATGTCTCAGTTAAAAAAATTGTGTGTTCCTTTAAGGAAGCCTAGTGGAAATTAAAAGACCCAAAAAAGTTTCACTACTTATTGCACTTCTTCCTCAGTTCGGTCTTCACATGCTGTAACACATGTTGTAACAGTCATGTATAAGATTGTGTCAATATGACACAATATTGACATAATATTGACACCTAACTATAGGTGTCATTGTCTTACAAATGTTCATTCATACATATGTACATGGTATGGTGTTTTATTTATGTCCAATAACTCAAAAATATTCCCTTTTAAAGCAGATATTGCTTGGGACATTCCATAAATATGAACGATAACAATGATAACAACAATAAATATAAATAATAAATTGCTGCAATACAATCTCAGTCTCACTTACAAATACAACAAGAAAAACAATTTAAGTTTAAAATAAAAAATTAAACGGACAAACTTTTTAATTGATAGCAGTATGTTGTTGGATCATTTCGAATGGTCGAATGTCTTAATAGCTATATGATGGAGACGAAGACGGTGACGACGACAATGACAACAATACCCAAAGACAGTTAAAATGCTTTGGTTTGTCAATTAAATCGCATTCACGCAACAATAATGGCACGTGAAATTTCTAATTAAAAATTCCAATTACGTATCAGTTTTTGTCTTTAACTTGATTTGATATTCATTTTTAATCGCATTTGAAAAGATTTTCTGGAATAGAATACTGGGAAAACACTTGGTGCCTATTTTATTGGAGATAATGCACCAACAAATTTTAATTTCCTGTTTATGTAGATTATTTGAAGCAATGAAGTGCCTTTTTGATTGGTTATTAGAAAAGAGTGCGGGGGTATGTTTTATAAATGCATCCGATTTTAACACAAGATTATTTTCATAGAAATAAACTTAGATTTAATGGGGGATCTACTACCCTATATCTTTTGACTATATTTTTTTACATGTAAAACCACCAACATCTCCCAAGGGTACAAGGGAGCCTTCTCTCACGTTAATGAGTGCACCCCGATTTATATTAGCTCAATGATGCTATTTTTTATACCCTCAGCATTTATGCTAACGAAATAATGGTTTAAGACCCCAAGTATGTTTGGACGAAATGTGTTTCAGACAATTTGAAGTTGATTTAGCCATGTCCGTCCGTCTGTCTGGATGGCTGGTCCCGTCACCTCTACTCGGAACCTTGGTCTCACTTCGGGTATTCGACCAGTAGGTGTATGGCGAGCAGCTGCAGCAGTGATGATGTCTCGGAACGTCGTTTCTGCTAACCGAACACCAGACGGTTATGATCTTCATATAACCTAGAGTGCAGCTATTTATCAACGGAATGTATACGTCGAACAACTCTACATCGGCACTTCCACATCTAATTGCTACCCCCATACATTACTCCATGTACGGATCGTTAAAGTGATGTTCAAGCGAGATAGGTCTGTATTGAACAGACTGGTGCAATAGGAAAGGTAATCCCCCTCCAATTCTGGTGCGATCCTTTCTCAGTACGTTCTAATTATCACAACGCTGTAAGCAGCAGATGTTGTTAAGTTTTGACTTCGACCGACCCATCAAATCCACTATTTCCTCAATCTAGCCTCGGTGATGTCTCGGAATGTCCTTTCTGCTAACGGAACACCAGACGGATAAGTATGTTTGGACGAAATGTGTTTCAGACAATTTGAAGTTGATTTAGCCATGTCCGTCTGTCTTGTCTGTCTGGATGGCTGGAGCGCACGATAACTTTCGAACGGATCAACCGATTCTTTCCAAAATTTCGCTTTCGCAATATTTTGTCCAAACTTAGTTTAAGTTCGAAGATGGGTTATATCGGTCCACTCCATTCGGTACCTCCCCCAAAAGTTCGGAAATTTTCGGAAAATTTGTGCGCACGATAACTCTTGAATGAAGTAATCGATTTGGTCCATACTTTGCACATCGTGAAATTTCTACCAGACTTAGATGTGGTTCTAATATGGACTCAATCGGTCCACTCCTTCGGGTACCTCCCACACAAAATTTGGAAAAAGTTCAGTTTAGGACCTGCTTTTTTTGTTGTAGCAACTTGTATTCACTGCCCCCCATACGACGGTGCAAGTTTAATCAGGGGCAAGTCCATATTTCCTGAGAAAATACTCCAAAAGCTTTAATAAACTCTCGAACGAATCTGCCGATTCTGTCCAAAATGTGGCCTTCGTAATATTTTGTGCAAACTTAGTTTAAGTTCGAAGATAAGCCATATCGGTCAACTCCTTTATGTACCTCCCCCACAAAAGTTCAAAATTGTTCGGAAAAATTGTGCGCACGATAACTTTTGATGGGAGTGACCGATTTGGTCCGTACTTTACACATCCTAATATTTCTACCAGATGTAGATCAGGTTCGAATAGGGACTATATTTGTCCACTCCTTCGGGTACCTCCCACACAAAATTATAAATTCACTTTAAGACCTGCTCTCGAATCACTTCGATTTTTATTGAAGCAACTTGCATTCGCTGCTTCAATTACGACAGTAAAAGTTTTTTCAGGGGCAACATACTTCTTGAGAAAACGGCCCGAACGTTGTAAAAAACCCCTATGGCACCATATGTAGTGGCCGGAAAACTCGAACCGAATACTGCGTTCGTCCACACTTTGGATATTATAATATTTCCTCGAATATTAAATGAAATTAAAAGGTGGTGCTTATAGGTCCACTTCCTCCGGTACCTCCCCGACAAAAGTTCGAAAATATTCGCTAAAATGGTACGCGCGATATCTCATAGACGGAGCAACCGATTTGGTCCAAACTTTGGATATCTAGGTATATTGTCGAAACTTAGTTTATTTTCAAACTTGGGCCCTATCTGTCTGTTCGAGGATCCTTTGTACATGTTTACCAAAAGGTATCTTTCTATCGATATCCCCGCAAACTTTTGAGCTTTATTTAATTCTATTCATACTTTTGCCCAACATTTTGAAAACCCCCCCTAAATACATGTTTTGTTTTTGGGAAAAAAAGTATTTCAATCTACACAGGCTGAATGTATATCTCTGTCGGCAAAGCCGACTGATACTTTTTTACTTGTTTAAGTGCTTTTCGAACGTATTTTATATGCTTTTTAGTAAATATTATGACAATATTAATTAATACGTCTTAAATCGTCAAAGGGCCCTTTAAAGTTTTTTATCTTTAGAAGACCCTTTCAAAATATTCTATGTTTAGATTTTCAATCTACAGTTGCAACGAATCTATATATAGAATATCCTTTAAAGGTCTTAAGAAAGACCATGGAAGTGTCTTAGAGAGACACTTTACATTGAAGACCCTTTAAACATCTTGTTTCCATAGATCATTTTAACTTTTTTATCAAAAAAGTCTCTTACATTTTAAAACCACTTTAAAGATAATCTATTTCTAGTACACTAGTTGCCCCTTTGAATATATTCTCTTATTCTCTTCCCCCTTAAAAGTTTTTTGATTACAGAAGACCCATGGAATGGTTTCTATATAGGGGACATTTGAAAGGTATTCTACCTATTACGGAGCCCCGGGAAGTCTTATATACATTGGAAGGTCTTCGACGCTTTAAAGTTTTTCTATTTTTAGAAGATTCTTTGGAGGTTTTCTTAACAGAATTAACTCTGAGTTTGTTCTCTTCAAAAGATGCAGATTATTATTTTTGAAAATCAAAACATCTGGAGGTTCTTTTCTTTTAAAATCCTTCCAATGCCTTCTGTATCGAGAGGATTCTCATAATATCTTCTACTTTCACAAATTCCTTTGAATGTCTTATATGTTTAGATGACCCTCTGGCGGCCTTTTGAAGGTCCTCTCACTTTATAGTTGAAGGTGTTCTTTCTTTACAAACTATCTGAGAAAATAACCCGAAAGCTCTATAACTGCTGCAGGCCATTAACTAAAATAAAAACTGACACGATAACTACCACGTTGATACCCCGATAAGATTTAAAATTACACATCCTAATTTTCCTCCCAAAATTTACATTATGTTCAAAAATGGGCTACATCAGTAACCTCCTTTGGGTACCTCCCCCACAAACGTTCACAATATTTGCAATATTAAGGGCTGTATGAGAATCGGTTTGGAATTTTCACCTAAGCTAGTCCTTGTGATTCTGTATTTGTATAGTTTTTTCTGTGTTTGGGAGCAGCATATGCCGGAATGCCTATTCCGGATTCTTTTTGTCCGCGCCGAAAAAGAGGAAAACCTAGCACCAATATGGATATGTTCGGTTTGTGACATCTCCATCCACCACGCCTAAACTTCGGGATGCCGGTAGTGGGTGCATCTCAGGGATTACATGTCCATGTGAGGGACTACAGAAGGGACTATGTTGCTGCATGCTGCGTGACCACAGCCCCAGTGAGTCGTCGTCGATTGATTATAAAATAAAATGGAGACTGGTCCAGCTTTACGAACCCAACGGACAAAGTGATCAATCAATTTCCGGATGATTATTGGATTCCTCACTATGTTTAACGTGTTGAGGGCGACTAAAGTCAGAACTTTCTCCATCAGGTCGTTTGAATGAAAAAAAATCTAACTAAGTCAAAGGTTATCCAGCAGCAGTACGGAACCAGGTTGATATCTGTGCACTCCGGCCAGTAGGAGGCTTAGTAAACAACTCCCTATCAAGGCAATGGGGGATTTTGCTGATTTAAGTTCCCCACGAATAAAATATTACAAAGACAACAACAAAAAATCTCACAACCTTGGACAATGTAGTACAATGACGCCATATACACAGATCAGGGAATTTTTCGAACACCTACGAGGGAGTGACACCCTTGATAATATCATGAGCAACTGGTAAGGTAATTGTGGCCCTATGCTCCTTATAGAAGTTTAAAGGAATAAATATATATAACTGGTAAGGTGGACTACTGTCTGACAACGAAGTAAATATTATGGTAATTTCATATCAATTGAGAAAGGTGATGTCATCCGAGGAAGCTCTAAAAACCACAGACCCAGGCGGACAGGATGACACTCCCTAAGGGGATAATTCGTCGGTAGTGGTCGATAGACTAATCCTCTACATTCCCAGATACAAAAAGTAAAAGGCTATTACAGCAACAAATTGGTTTACAGGACTCAAGACAATGTTACGGAAGCGAAACAAGTTCGTGAGGAGATTTGTAAGAAAATATCTCACGTTCAAAATCGTTTAATGGCAATTGAATGGATTCCAATGAGACCGGCTGTCACCACCAACCTTTAGGATGTGCTACCTACACCGCCTCCGGATAGAGTTCAGAAACCAATTGCAAGGGAATATGACTTCCAGCGAACTGGAAGAGTGGTCTCACAAGCCCTGAGTGTTCGGACACAAACCTTGAACAAGCCTTCGCGGATGTTTGCCGCAGATGACCTTCTAGTAGCAGTCATAGATAGGTCTGATCCTGAAAATAGTATCAGTGAAGATGTAGGCTGTTGGTATAAGGTCGTCCGAGGAAGATCAAAGACCCTGACGAGGCGGATAACATCAAGCCGGCTTCGAAACTCGGTCATTAATTGATGAAGTATCCAAGAGTTTCTTCACCCCCGACAATTAATTACATAAACGTACATGGGCGTAACCAGGAATAGCTAGGGAAGGGCAGCTCCCTTTTGGAAGGTCATAACCGACTGGTCTTGAGGGAATTTAATATTCATCATGAATTGTGACACTCGGTCCTGGGCAATGACCAGAGTGGTTTAGTGCTGGCTGAACAGATTAATAGCTCTACGTTTTGCACGGACAATGAGGACGCCCCTGCCAGAATTAGCGGGGAGTGTCAATGTTCGCCAGATATAATCAACGTGTCACCTGGTAACTGGTCGTGTCTCTCTTGGCTCAGACCATCTCCCCATAATTGTCTCCATCAGCAGACCGACCATATTCATCACCTTAGAAATCCGCTCTTTCATCAATCATGGAAAAGTTAATTGGCCTAGTTTCAGAGAGTTCACTAATCACCGCTTCAGAGATCAGCCGAAAGTAAACATGCTGGTCGGTAAGCATAAGAGGAAATTATTTCTAAATCATCTGAAGTGGTGCAACCTTGAAACTGGAATAAGTGAATTGTGGGCAACGGTTAAGTCACTTTCGAACCCTGGAAAGAAGGAAGATAGGACCTTAGTCACGTTTGGCGACATTATACTGAGTGATCCGAAGAGGAGGTGCGCAAGTTGTTCTAATCAACAGTTTGGTGAGCACCCCGTGATTGGCAGGGCGAAGAGAAGTTTACTGCGTCGCATTAGATATCTTCCTGCCGAAGATAAACCACCGCAATTTACAATGGATGATGTCAAGAATGTCATCAGGAACCCTAAATCGTCAAAAGTGTTGAGCCCTTTTTGGAATCTACATGGTAATGCTGAAACAGCTGGATGAACAGAGATTTGAGTATCCCACCAAAGTTCTCAACCTGTCGCTAGCCAGTCGTAAGTGGAATTCAGAAACAAGAAGTTGAATTTCCGTGGAGTGAAATACAGGGAGTTCACTAAGTAGGGGTGATATCTCCGGAACAGTTTAACCTCTACCTCTCCTGTATTCTCCCCATCAAGACGGCATTGAGATCTTTACGTATGCGGATGATTGTACAATATTGCTGTCAGTTAGCTTCCCTAATGTCATTTGTGAAAGGCTGAACTCATTTTTGACTGATCTTGCCACCTTTTTCCACTCTGCTCAGCACATGGACGGCAGAGGTGAGAACAGAGTTGAATGTCAGAGTTGATGGTAGCAGAGTTTCGTCCACAAACTACCCCAAGATTCTAGGGGTCACCGTCGACAACATATTCACGTCGTCCGCTCATGCCACAACAACTATCTGCGACAAGCTGAGATGTATGACCAAGGTCCTCGAGTCCCTAGACGGCAGCACTTGGGTGCAGATAAAGAAACCTTGTTGATCACATATAACGCAATAGGTCGGTCTGCGGTAAGAGCAGTGCTAAAGGTGCAACACGTTGGAAAAAAATATTCAAACCTGTCAGAACACTGTCCTGAGTACTGCAACTGGGTGTCTCCTCATGTCATCAGTGGACAATTTGCATGAGGTGACGAAGATTCTTCCAGTACAGCAACATAATGGCATGCTTGGGTGTTATCGCAAACGAGGAACGTCAATTACCACGAAACACCAGTGTAGATTTGGCACAACTACTCTCGGGATGGTGCAGCTGTCTAAATTTCTATAGTGCAATGACCAATGATACCGTGCAAAACATCTGCCTAGCATGCGGTACAGGCATGTACGACATACCGCACTGCTTCAACTAACTCCAGTATCTTTGTGGTTACAAGCCAGCCAAGCCGCTACTGAAGCCAGGCAAGGACGACAGCAAAGGTGTTTTGTACAGGCCGATATAGCCCGTATCAAAGACACTTGAAGCTTTACTGCTCCCCAGTATCCTCCCCTCAGAATCCGATTTGACCGAAACTTTCTTCAAAACATACAATAGGTTCCAAGAAGGAACAAAAGTTCAAAATTTTCGCTTAAGTTTAGGTCCTGTTCCATGATAGACTATTTTTTACATTTTCATCCTGGGTATTCCTTAAGATCCAGATTGCAACGATATAATTTTTTTTGCGGGCAAGTCCCCATTCTTCCAGACGTAATGGCCCAAAAGCGCTGAAACCCTACGGAGACAAAATAAACTGGCTGATAGGATAACTACTTTCGAAAGAAATGACTCTGAAAATTACAGTTCTAAAGACCTGGGTACATAAGCTGCTTCACCTGGTTGCCTTGCTTTCCTGCTTCATTTCTGACATAATAAAAATAAAAGAATAAAGAAGGCCGAGAAAATTTCAAACTGGGTTGCCCTTTTCTTTTTATACCCTCAGCCTTTAGGCTAAGGAGGGTATATACACTTTGATACGATGAAAATGTGCCTCATCGAAATAATGGTTTTAGACCCCATGTATGTTTGGACGAAATGTGTTTCAGACAATTTTGAGTCGATCTAGCCATGTCCGTCCGTCTGTCTGTCTGTCCTGCTGGCTGGAGCGCACGATAACTTTCGAACGGATGAACCGATTCGGTTCAAATTTTGGCTTTCGTAATATTTTGCCCAAACTTAGTTTAAGTTCGAAGATGACCTACATAGGTCCACTCCTTCCGGTACCTCCCCCACAAAAGTTCGAAAATGTTCGGAAAGTTTGTGCGCACGATAACTCTTGAAGGGAGTGACAGATTTGGTCCATTCTTTGTATAGCTTAAACTTTCTACCAGAGTAATATGAGGATCCAATATGGTCTCAATAGGTCCACTCCTTCGGGTACCTCCCACACAAAATTTCGGAAAAGTTCAGTTTAAGGCCATCTCTCGAATCGCTTTGATTTTTGTTTTAGCAACTTGCATTCACTGCCCTCCATACGACGGTACAAGTTTCATCAGGGGCAAGTCCACACTTCCTGAGAAAATAGCCTGAAAGTTGCAAAAAACCCCTATGACACCGTGTGAGGTGGTTGGAGCCCAAGATAACTCTCGAACGGATCTGCCGATTCGGTCCAAAATATGGCCTTAGTAATATTTTGTCCAAACATAGTTTAAGTTTGAAGATAAGCCATATTGGTCCACTCCTTCAGGTACCTCCCCCACAAAAGTTCAAAAATGTCCGGAAAAATTTTTCGAACGGTAACTCTTGAAGGGAGTGGCCGAATTGGTCTATAGTACTTTACACATCCTAATATATCTACCAGATATAGACCAGGTTGAAATATGGGCTATATTTGTCCACTCCATCCGTTACCTCCCACACAAAATTTCGGATAAGTTCACTTTAAGACCTGATATCGAATCACTCAATTACGATGGCAAAAGTTTTTTTAGTGGCAAGTCCATACTTCTTGAGCAAACAGCCCGAAGAGTGTAAAAACCCCCTATGGCACCATATTGTCAATGTCGATCCATTCCTTTTAGTATCTCCTCCGCAAAACTTTTGATCTTTAATCCTAATCAACATTTTCGTCGATTCAAACGCCCAAAATTTAAAACCCCCTAAATACTTACGTATTTTGGGAAAATTTTGTTTCAATATACACAGGCTGAGGGTATATCCCCTGTAGGAAATGTCAATAGTGAATCTATACTGACTTACTACTGACATTGTCAACAGTACTACTGACAAACTGTAGACAACTAATGTAATTTCCTATAGACATTTTGTATGAACGTGTCATTCGAAAGTCAGTACTGACAATGGAACTAGTATGTCAATAGTAAGTCAGTAGTTCTTGAGGAACCATGTGTTGACATTGGAGGTAGTGAGTCAGTATAGACATCGGAGGTAGTAAGTCAGTATAGACATTGGAGGTAGTAAGTCAGTATAGACATTGGAGGTAGTGAGTCAATAGTACCAGATTTTCAATACTAATTTTTTAGCTTATTTGGAACTTTTCATAGATAAAACAGCTATATAGTACGTTTAATAAGAAGATGAAGCTACACATTTGTTTAAATACTATATTTTATTAAAGAATAAAACAAATAATATTGAAAATGCTAAGAATGTACAAATTGCGTAATACAATATTTTTATCTTTTTAAATGGCTAAGCCAAAGATTCCACATAAGTAAAAATTAGTAAATAAATACAATGTTTTCAAGGCTGCTTAAACATTTTAACATATTTATTTTATTTTTATTTATTTATTTATAATTCCATTTCTTAATACTGAAGCCTCCAAGGCCAATAAATAGTATTAACAAAAACAAAAAAATGTCTAAGTAGAACTAAAACTAAAAATACTTAAACTCTACTAGCTAATATAATTTATATAATTGGCTCCCCAGCCGTAACTACGAAAAACAAGAAATATGAAGTCAAAGCCATGATAAACAACTAAGTCGCATGTAAATAATTGCCACCTTATACATTCGTAAAATAATAAACTCTAAAAAACCAACAAATACGCAAAGGCATTACCAAAAAAACGTAACAGATTGGAATTGGAATCAAGCCCAAGGTAATTATGTACAATCTTAACCAATATTAGTTTCCAAACTACAAAAATGATTTAAAACCTTTACCCGAAAGGCATTATTGGTATGAGAGAATATTCTGAGCTCTAGAGGCAAATAGTTCCACATTCGTGCAACACGTATTAAAAAAGAGTTCTCAAACATAGTATTATATATTCTGGGTATAGATATCTGAGTAGATCTTGTAAATATAGAAAATCTGAACATACTCGATAATAGATGAGGTACTCCAGTTTTAATTACTTTATAAAACGAGCATAAAATCCTCACGGATACAAATATTTCAAAGTCAACCCCTAGAAAAAGCTTGACATAACTAGAGATATGTTCATGTCTTCTAATACCAAACACGAAACGAGCAATACAGTTAACTACCCGCTGTAGTTTCGAGAACACCCGTTCTATAGTGCCAGATACGACCTCTAAACCATAGTTAATCTGAGGCATAAGAAGAGCATATGCCAATCTCCTTTTAACCCATACAGGAAGAAATACATTAGCGGAATATAACCGACGCAAAATACCACATACTTTCCGGTGTATAAAATCAATATGGGTATCAAAAGACAATTTGTCATCCACAAAAACACCCAAAATTTTATGACAAGTGACAAATTCAATTCGATTCTGGTTAATAAAGATATCATAATCATATGCCTGACTTCCAAATCTTATAGCTTTCGTCTTCATATGATTTACAGCGAGACAGTTATCTAAGGACCACTGCTGAAATAGAGCAAGACTATGATTTATATCACGCTCAAACTCACTTGAAGAGAGTCTATTATCATTAAAAACGAGATAAACATCATCAGCAAATAAGAGCGGGACACAACACCCACTGAGGAAACAACCGCAAAAATTATTTTACGCCAAACAATTAAGAAAATTAAAAAAAGATGCTTCGTTGGGCTATCGTCTGTCAATATACACAATGCTTCTTCTTATTAAGGTAAAGGTATCAATAGTTGACAACCTGGTGACAAAGTGTTGACTTTGTCACCATATTAGTAGACAAAGTGGCGACATGTCAACACATGACCCCACACTTCCTACAGGGTCTCTGTCGGCAAAGCCGACTGATACTTTTTTACTTGTTAAAATGCTTTTTGAACCTATTTTATATGCTTTTTAGTAAATATTATGTCAATATTAATGTAGTATTATCCGCCTTAAATCGTCAAAGGACACTTTAATGTTTTTTATCCTTAGAAGACCCTTTCAAAATATTCTATCTTTAGATTTTCTATATACAGTTTCAATGAATTTGTGTATAGAATATCCTTTGAAGGTCTCAAGAAAGACCATGGAAGTTTCCTAAAGAGACACTTTATATAGAAGACCCTTTAAACATCTTAAACTTTTTTATCTAAAAAAGTCCCTTACATTTTAAAACCACTTTAAAGATAATCCATTTTTAGTAGACTAGTTGCCCCTTTAAATATATTCTTTACCCTCTTAAAGTTTTTTGATTACAGAAGACCAGGGAATGGTTTCCATATAGGAGACATTTGAAAGGTATTCTACCTATTACGGAGCCCCGGGAAGTCTTATATACATTGGAAGGTCTTCGACGCTTTAAAGTTTTTCTATTTTTAGAAGATTCTTTGGAGGTTTTCTTAACAGAATTAACTCTGAATTTGTTCTCTTCAAAAGATGCAGATTATTATTTTAGAAAAAAACATCAAAAACAAATTTTGAAATTGAAAATGGACTATATCAGTAACCTCCTTTGGGTACCACCCACACAAACGTTCACAATATTTCCTTGTGTAGTGTTTAAGGGCTGTCTGAGAATCGGTTTGGAATTTTCACCTAAGCTAGTCCTTGTGATTCTGTATTTGTATTTTTTTGTGTTTGGGAGCAACATATCCCGGAATGCCTATTCCGGATTCTTTTGGTCCGTGCCGGGACGGAGGAAAACCTAGCATCAATATGGATGTGCTCGGTTTGTGACATCCCCATCCACCACGCCCAAACTTCGGGATGCCGGGAGTGGTGCATCTCAGTTGTTGCACTGAACTCGTCCATGTGAGGCACTACAAAAGGGAATTTGTTGCTGCATGCTGCGTGAACACAGCCCCAGTGAGTCGTCGTCATAAGAACACTGGATTCCCTCCACACTCCTTCCAACTGCAGCCGCAAACGCAGCAATTAACACCATGTGTTGCTATTCCAATCCCTGAAAATGCATCCTTTTTGCAATTTAATTGCAATGAACTCCGAGATAAGATCGAGCAAATAGTGGATTTTGTGAGTCGGAAGAATATCTTGGTCGCGGTGATGCAGGAAGACAAGCTCAACAACAACTGCAGCGTTGTGATGGTTACAATGTACTGAGGAAAAAGGCTTTCCTATTGCACCTGTCTGTTCAAAATATAAGTATCTTGCTTGAACCTGGCTTCAATGACCCGTACATGAAATATATGGGGGTAGCTATCAGGTTTGGAACTGCCGAGGTAGAGTTGCTTAACTTTCACATCCCGTCGATAAATAACTGTACTTGGAATGTCATAACCGACTGGACTTGGGGGATTCTTTATTGCTCATCATGAGTTGTGGCATTCGGTCCTCGGCAATGACCAGTTGTTGTTGTTGTTGTAACAGTGTTTTTGTTATGTTTATTTGTTCGTTCCTCTGTTCAATCTGGCTCTGGGTCTATCTCCAGTTCAAGAAAAGTGGCTGCTTCGATGGGATGTAGCCATAGATCCACTGGAGTTAGATGGGTAGGTTTGGCGGGGCAGTTAAAAAGGTGTTGTGTGTCGTGCGGGCCCATGCCGCATACTGGGCAGATGTCTTGCACGGTGCGATCGATTTCCGCCCAATAAGAATTTAGGCGACTGCAATATCCCGAGCGTAGTTGGGCCAAAACTACTCTAGCTTGTCGTGGCAGCTGACGCTCCTCAGCTGCGATAGATGGAGGATGTACTCCAAGTACTTTATTCACACTATAATTGCTTAAGGCCTTGGCAACTGCGTCCGTGTGAATGCTATTCAATCCTGCTTGATATGCTTGTTGATCTAGGGGTTCTCTCCTGTATCGTTGGACCTCTCCCTCTAGAGCATGGATATCCTTCCTGATCTCCCTGAATGGGCCGGGCCTACCCACAAGATGGTGATTGGGATGGCTCACACGATAACATCCAAGCAGGTACTGCAACGAAAGCATCTCATTGTGTTGCTTTACAGGAAGAATTTTTGCCTCCTCATGTAGATGGTCCACTGAAGATTTGAGGAGGCACCCTGTCGCTGTTCTCAGGGCTGCATTTTGGCAAGTTTGAATCTTTTTCCAGTTCGAATCACACAATCTCGGGGACCAGACTGGAGCCGCATAGCTTACCACAGACCGACCTATCGCGTTATATGTGGTCAACAAGGTTTCTTTATCTGCACCCCAAGTGCTGCCGGCCAGGGACTTGAGGACCTTGTTCCTACTTTTCAACTTGTCGCAGATAGCTGTGGCGTGTGCGCACGACGTGAATGTAGTGTCGAATGTGACCCCTAAAATTTTAGGGCAGTTTGTGGTCGGAATTCTGCTACCGTCGACCACGACATTCAACTCACGTCCAAACTGCGCTGTCCATGTGGTGAACAGAGTGGCTGTAGATTTTGTGGGGGAAATCTGCATATTCCTCGAATGGAAAAAGGTGGTAAGATCATTTAAATAGTTGTTCAGTCTCTCACAGATGTCATCAGGATAGGTACCCGACGCCAAGATCGTGCAATCATCCGCATACGTCACGATCTCAATGCCGTCTGGAGGGGGTGGAATACAGGTGAGGTAGAGGTTAAACAGTTCCGGAGATATCACCCCACCTTGGGGAACTCCCTGTTTCACTCTACGGGGTTTGGACTTCTTATTCCTGAATTCCACGTACGACTGGCGTCCACACATATAATTGACTATCCAACGTTTCAAGCTTGGCCGGAGGGTTGTCTGCTCAATGTCCTCAAACAGCGTGGAGTGCCTGACTGTATCAAAGGCTTTTGATAAGTCAAGAGCCACCATCACTGTTCTATCGCACGGCCGTCTCTGGTTGAGTCCTTTACAGATATATGTGGTAATGGCGTGCAGCGCTGTTGTCGTGCTGTGCTGCTTACGGAATCCATGTTGATGATCGGCAACTTGGTAGCCCTGGGCCCTGATGGAATCTCCATGGTAATGTTGAAGCAGCTGGATGAGCTGGGAGTCGAGTATCTCACCAAAGTCTTCAACTTGTCGCTAGCCACCCTCGTTGTTCCCGAAGTCTGGAAAATGGGCAGGGTGGTCCCACTACGGAAGCCAGGCAAGGATGCCAGCAAAAGTGAATCGTACAGACCGATTTCGCTTTTGTCGCCCGTAGCAAAGACACTTGAGGCCTTGATCCTCCCCAGTATCAGAAATAGCTATCGGCAATGACCAGAGGGGTATAGTGCTGACTGAGCAGATTGATAGATCTACGTTCTGTGCCGTCAATGAGGACGCCCCTACCAGAATTAGCGGAGATTGTCACAGTTCGCCAGATATAGCCATCGTGGCACCCTGTCTAACAAATGAGATCACCTGGCAAACCGTCGTTTCACTTGGGTCAGATTATCTCTCCATAGTTGTCTCCATCTGCAGACCGCCCGATGTCATCACCTCTGAACGCCGCACTTTCATCAATCATAGGAAAGTGAGATCAAATTTCCGAGCAGAGGCGACGGGATTAGCAAATGAGCATGCGGAGCTTCGCCGAGCCAACCCAGTGGCCCCAGAGTCAGGGAGCTGACGCTGGAAGTTAACAAGTTGACAGGTGAGCATAAGCGGAACAAGTGTCTAGATAATCTGAAGAGTTGTCATCTTGAGGTCGGAATAAAATAATTGTGGACTACGGTCTGAGAGTCACTCTCGAACGAGGAAAGAAGAAAGAAAGGAACTCAGTCACATTTGGCACGTTACGATGACTGATCCGAGGAGTAGCGCAAGTTGTTTATATCGACAGTTTGTCGAGCACCCCGGGAGTGACAGGGCGAAGAGAAGAGTACTACGTCGCATTAGATCTCTTCCTGTCGAGGAGGAACCATTTACCATGGATGATGTGGCGAATGCCATCAGGAACCTTAATTTATCCAAAGCGTTGAGCCGTGTTGGAACCTTCATGGTAATGCTGAAACAGCTGCATGAGTCGGGAGTTGAGTTTCGCACCAAAGTTCTCAACCTGTCGCTAGCCACCCACATGGTTCCCGAAGTCAGAAAATATGGGGGGTTTTCCGCTACTAAGATAATCAAGGATGACCACAAAGGTGAATGGTACAGACCGTTTTTGTCGTCCGTAGCAAAGACCATTGAGGCTTTAGTTCTCCCCAGCGTCAGTTGCCACCATAAGCAGCACAGCATGACGACAGAGCTGCACGTCATCTCCACACATATTAGTCGAAGATTCAACCAGAGCGAGCCGTGTCATAGAATAGTGTGATGGCGCTTGACTTATCAAAAGCCTTTAATAATGTCCCAAGCAATCCAAGTTGTTTGAGGACATTGAGCAGACTACCCTCCGACAAAGTTTGAAATGTTGGATAATCAATTATATGTGTGGACGCCAGTCGTACGTAGAATTTAGAAACAACAAGTAGAATTTCCGTTGATTGAAATACAGGGAGTTCACCATGTAGGCGTGATATCTCCGGAACTATTTAACCTCTACCTCTCCTGTAGTCTCCCATCAATACGGCATTGATATCGTTACGTATGCGGATGATTGTACAATATTGCTGTGCTTCCCTAATGTCATTTGTGAAAGGCTGAACTCCTTTTTGACTGATCTTGCCACATTTTTCCACTCTGTTCAGTACATGAACGGCAGAGGTGAGAACAGAGTTGAATGTCAGAGTTGATGGTAGCAGAGTTTCGTCCACAAACTACCCCAAGATTCTAGGGGTCACCGTCGACAACATATTCACGTCGTCCGCTCATGCCACAACAACTATCTGCGACAAGCTGAGATGTATGACCAAGGTCCTCGAGTCCCTAGACGGCAGCACTTGGGTGCAGATAAAGAAACCTTGTTGATCACATATAACGCAATAGGTCGGTCTGCGGTAAGAGCAGTGCTAAAGGTGCAACACGTTGGAAAAAAATATTCAAACCTGTCAGAACACTGTCCTGAGTACTGCAACTGGGTGTCTCCTCATGTCATCAGTGGACAATTTGCATGAGGTGACGAAGATTCTTCCAGTACAGCAACATAATGGCATGCTCGGGTGTTACCGTGAAAGTCAGCACTTGCTCGGGTGTTACCGTGAAAGCTAGTCGCAGTCCCATCTATCGCAAACGAGGAATGTCAATTGCCACGAAACACCAGTGTAGATTTGGCACAACTCCACTCGGGATGGTGCAGCTGTCTAAATTTCTATAGTGCAAGGACCAATGGGGAAGAAATAAAAAGAGGAAGTTGTTAGAAAGGTAAAGAACAAATAAATTACAAGAAAGTTTAAGAGGGGAGGAATAGTTTTAGAGGAGGAAAAAATATTTATTGTTAATGGTAGGAAGAATAGTTGAATTAATTTACGCGTTCAGGTTGCGCTGTCCCAGCCACTTCAGATTTTTGATGATGTTGTAGATCACAGCAGGTTCCACAGTTGAGTAGAAAGTTAGACACGGTGGAAAGTGAACACCTACTAATCTATGCCGTCTACGAACCAAGGCTGGACAACGACACAGGATGTTCTCGATCGTCTCTAACCCCTCCTCGTCCTCACAGAGTCTGCAGTAGTCAGTAACATTCTCATCCCATTTGATGGTATGGGCCCTGATGTAGCAGTGTCCAGTAATGACTCCCGTCTTTACTCTAACTTCAGCTTTACTCAGGTTCAACTGAGAGTTCGTTCTTTTGACTGACAGAGACGGCCATATGGATCTTGCCACAATGCACCTAGGTTCATTATGCCACAATCACTGGCTCTTTCGTCAGAGAACGTTTCAATTTTTTGAAAGAAATGACAAATGGGTGATTTGATAGAGGCAGCGATAGCTAGATCTGTAGACTGCGATCCTCGTATAGCTAATTCGTCTGCTCTTTCATTACCCAAATAGTCGCGGTGTCCTGGTACCCAGCATAGCCGGAAGCCGTTAGTTAGCGTTTCCAAGGCTGATCTACACTTAAGGACGACATCGATTTGATGTTGCAGGATTTGATGGCTTTAAGAGCCGCCTGACTATCCACAAAGATAGTCACCGGTTCAAAGATTTCTGCATCCAAACTTTTTATCAATTCCGCTGCCTTCCAAACCGCGAAGATTTCAGCCTGGAAAACACTACAGTTGCTGTCTAGCCTGTAGGTGTACTCAATAGATAGCCTTTCACAGTAGACGCCAGCCCCGGTACCTTCCTCCATCTTGGAACCGTCTGTATAAAAAGCCAGACCGTCCAGAGGGGGGTTACTGCGGTTCCAGTCGTCTCTACTAGGTATAACGACGTCTATATCGTCAAATCTCAGGACTGGTGATATATAGTCGCTCGTTGGTTCACATTTATGCCTGATTCGTTCAGGATACATCCATGCCCATAGGTACAACCGCGCCAGAGATCCTGTTCATGCAGCCGTAGGGCACTGCGAGTTGCCTGACACTTAATGCTGAGACTCAGTGGTTTTAAGTTCAGCATTGCGTTCAGAGCAGCCTGTGGTGTGCTCCTGGTGGCTCTAGTTATGAGAATCGAGGCTGCTCTTTGTACCTTATCAAGCCTACCGGATGTCGATTTTTGGCGCAGTGAGTGCCACCAAACAAGAGAACCATAGGATAAGATGGGTCTAACAACGGTGTTATACAGCCAGTGTATAATCGATGGATTTAGACCCCAACTTTTACCAATAGAATTCTTACATGAATAAAGTGCAATCAATCCTCTCTTCGCCCTTTCCTCAGCATTCCTGTTCCATCGCAATTGACAGTCCAGGATTGTGCCAAGGTACTTTGCCTCGGGCGAGAGTTGAAGCTGCACTCCATCCAGTGTTGGTGGTACAAAAACGCCGAGCTTACGCTTTCTCGTGAAAATTACCAGTTCTGTCTTGGTTGGGTTTACTCCAAGGCCATTGGCCTTAGCCCAGCGCGACAGCGTCGATAATGCTCCTTGCATAAGCTCCGAAATGGTTGACGGAAACTTACCGGAAATCAGTAGTACAACGTCGTCCGCATAGGAAACAACTTTTATACCTTGATTGTCCAGATCTGTCAAAATATTGTTTATAACAAGTAGCCACAGTAACGGTGAGAGCACCCCTCCTTGGGTGGTGCCTCTAGTTACTGTTTTCCTAATTTTTGTCTCCGCATTGCTGGAGTTTATAATTCTGCTTTCTAGCATATTATTTATCCAGCAAGTTAGAGGTTCAGGTGTGTTAATCTTCTTAAGTGAGAGTTTTATGGACTCAAGTTCTACGTTGTTAAAAGCTCCTTCTATGTCCAGAAAGGCCAACTAACACCAGTATCTTTGTGGTTACAAGCCAGCCAAGCCGTTACTGAAGCCAGGCAAGGACGACAGCAAAAGTGAATTGTACAGGCCGATATAGCCCGTATCAAAGACACTTGAAGCTTTACTGCTCCCCAGTATCCTCCCCTCAAAATCCGATTTGACCGTAACTTTCTTCAAAACATACAATAGGTTCCAAGAAGGAACAAAAGTTCAAAATTTTCGCTTAAGTTTAGGTCCTGTTCCATGATAGACTATTTTTTACATTTTCATCCTAGGTAGTCCTTAAGATTCTGATTGCAACGATATAATCTTTTTGTGGGCAAGTCCATTCTTCCAGACGTAATGGCCCAAAAGCGTTGAAACCCTACGGAGACAAAAAAAAAAAAAAACTGGCTGATAGGATAATTGAAAATTGCAGTTCTAAGTTCAAAGATGGACTATTTCGATCCGTTACTCCACCACAAAAGTTCACGTTTGCGCTTTAATTCAGTTTAAGCTTCTCTGATCGTGTTTAAATAGCAATAGTGTATTGTTTTGTGATCATGACGCAGTATTTTTTTTCTGGGGACGGCCAGTAAATATATCCCTTGATATGGTCTTCATATAGTCCCAACCGCAGAAAATTGCAGTTATGGTCATGTAGTTTTGCAGTTTTTGCGGTCTCAATTTTTCTATTTTAAACTGTCAGATTTTTGTCTATATTAAAGAAGATGTCCCATTATTGGTCACATCACTTGGTCCGTTTTCCCTGTATTTGACCCTCTTAACTATTGTTTAAGATTTGTTGACATGCAAAGATTTGAACCATCTGCTGCTGTTAATGGGATTCGTTGTGTACAACATGTTTCCCCCCATTTTGAACTACAACATCCATATATGACCCACAACCAGAATACCCAAATGTAGCCAAGTTTTAGAATGTCTTTGAAAGTTTGACAAAAGCGTTACAAAACAAAAACAACAATCTAATTTTATTTTCAATTGTTATGAATTTGTTTTTGTTGTAGTTGCTTGAATATGACTCAAGTGCTGGTGCTAAGTTTGTTTATTAGGTCATATTCACACGCACACCAACAATCAAGCACAGACCCACACTCACCCCATCACACAATACAATTGATTGTTTAACAAAAAAAAAACGCTATAATATCAAATATTGATAACTCTGAACTCAAAATCATTTATTCCCACAATCAAATTATTGATTTATAAAATTTCCTCTTTCTTCTCTCATTTGCAGGCAGCCAAGCGTTTGGATGAACCTCAGGCAAAAATTAACAACATCAAAGATCAACAGGAACAATGTGAAGTTAAGCTGGAAAAGGAACGTGATATGTGGGCGGCACAAATGTTTGAACTAATTGCCAAAGAAGATGTTATAGTCCATTGTATACGAGACTATGTTTTGAACCAAAGAAACTATCATGAACGTGCTTTGCACAGAGTCAACACCTCACTGGCCAATATTCAGGATATTATCGAGTCAACGGTGAAGTCACGATTTGGTACCTCCCTCACGGAGCATTTAGCCTCAACAAATCGTGAGATATCCTATATAATAGAGTTGTGTGTTTGTTGTTTGGTAGAGAATGGCCTGCATGAAGAAGGTTTGCTGCGTGTGGGTTGTGCCAGTACAAAGCTGCGACGCATGAAACATGCTCTAGAGGCGCAGCATGTTAAAACTCCACTCTCAACAGATTATCAAGATCCTCATGTTATTGGTTCGATATTGAAATTGTATTTGAGAGAGCTTCCCGAACCTCTACTAACCTACAAATACTATGATGATTTTATAAAGACGGTGGAACGTCATTCGGAACAGGATCGCAAGGCTGCCATAAAGGCCACCCTGGAAAAGTTGCCCAAAGCAAATTATGATAATCTGCGTTATCTAACCAAATTCCTGTGGTTGGTCACCCAAAATGTTGAATACAATAAAATGAGTTCGCACAATTTGGCCATTGTTATGTCACCGAACATGCTATGGCCTCGGCGGGATGAAAACAATCCCGACGACTATATGGGCCAGGTGAATAGCTCATCGGCTGTTAATATCATCATTGATCTAATGATAAATAATTGGGATTATTTCTTTGATGGCGATGTTGACTTTTTTGTTACCCTTCAAAGGGGTAAACTCTATATGGAGGATAAAAGTAAATCGAATTCATCCAATGAGAATTTAGATCGTCACGATAATGGTGAGTAAGATGACGAAGATGGTGGAGTTTGAAGTTTAAATAAGCTTTTTAATTTTTGTTTGTTTATTTTGCTTGGCAAAGGTTATTTTTGGCATATGCTTTAATGCCGCTTCTCTGTCTACCAACTATTCTTCCAATTCTCCCACATACAACTTGTTTGCTGTTGTCTGTCCGCTTGGAACGCTTTAAGTATTTTTTATGAATTTATTTTCGTTGCTTTTTTGTTTTGTTCTTTTTTGGTTAAGTTATGTATATATTTTATATTGCTTTTATATTTCTATTGTAAAAAAAAAAATATTTTTATAAAACCTTTCTTTTGTAATTTTCTGATTTCAAACCCTTTAAAATACAAAATTTTTTGATAATATTAAACCCGGACTTGTTAATTTTTCCACAATTCACCGCAAGAGATCATCATACCCACCACAACAAAGAAGACGATTAACAACCACACACAAATTATATTTGATATAAAGCATGTTAGATCAGGTCCTTCCTTGAGTATATTGATGTTTACAGAGTATAGAAGATACGAAATGGCACGTTTATTGTGATGTGTATCCGAAGCTTAGCTTAGGTTTAAGGATGCGCAGCCATCTAGTAGAATAGGTGACTGCTTGCGTTCATCCTGTGTAGACTGTTGTTGACGATTTAAAGATGATAGAGAAGTGAGGATGTTGATGCAGTATGGCGAGATGAGGATGATAGAGGGTAGAGATGATGAGATGATGATGAAGTGTAGGAGATGATGAGTTGATGGTGCAGCGCAGATAGGATGGAGATGTAAAGTTTGATGCCAAGATATGGATGAGAATGTGTTGGAAAAGTAGAAAGAGTCTGATTAGTATTAGTTGTTAAGGACCTTTGCCAAGCCATGATAGATGTTTGGCAAAGTTGAGTAGGACGATGGGATCTATGTTAGAGAGGAAGGTCGTAGTGTCTATCTTATATCTACCTAGTGTTCGGTATCTGCCTGTTTGCAACAAGGGGCACCTACAAAGCAGATGTTCGACAGACTCTATCTCCTCCGCATCTTCACATAGTCTGCAGTAGCCAATGCCACTGTAGTCCCATTTTGAAGTTAGAGATCTCACTCTGCAGTGACCTGTTATAAGTCCCACCGCTATTTTCATCCCTAACTTATCAAGTGAGAGTGGGGAAGCCGTTCTTCGACGAGAAACCAAGGCCAGATCGCCTTGGATACCCTACAACCAGGTTCCAATAGCCATCTTTGATGTGCTCTCTCATTGAAGATCTCCCGAAGTTTGCCGATGTAGTGGCACATCGCTGGCCAAACGGTTTCATCAACTGATAAGTCGATAGACTTAGAGCCACCTCGAGCCAGTTCATCTGCTACCTCGTTTCCCATAATTTTGCTGTGACCCGGAACCCAACATAGCTTTACGATATCGTGTATATCCTACAGAGCTCTCCTACAATCAAGAATAGCTCTTGAATTTATGGTCCATGACTTGAGAGCCTTGAGGGCCGCTTGACTATCCGCATATATAGTCACCGGTCCTGTAAGGCTGCATTCAAGCCCTTTCACCAATTCAGCTGATTTCCTGATAGCAAGAAACACCGCCTGAAAAACACTACAATTATCGTAGAGCTTGTATGAGTTTTTAATATCCGAAGCTTCCCGTCCTTAGAGTCATTGACAGTTGTTGGAGTCTCTTTGGATTCTCCATCGTCGGCCAGTGACTCCGTGACATTCTGCCTTTGTCCTTTATCTCTTCCATAATCTCTTCGTTAATGCCACACTCATCCTGCCTATTAGACTTGGTCGGGATCACCGTGGTGTCCAGCTCATCATCACTCAGGCTCAGACTGTGTAACAAATTCTTCGGGGATATGTCCCTACTCTGCTCGGAACAAGCCTTTCCAGATAGTTTTAAGAGTCCTTAGTAACTGCTGTCCCGGCAGCCGTAGTCTGGTTTTCGCCAGTACTAACTAAATCGTTATCCTTAGAAATTAAACTTAATGCACTTGTAACAGCTACAGCTGTAGGTTCGATAGCATCCACACCTAAGACAGCCGGATCTCTTGATCTAGGCGACACATGACTTGTGGTCTCACCATCGCATGCCGCAGGTACAGGGTTATTTAGGTCTTGCCCTTTATTCCTCTTGTTTTTCTTATCCATCGTCGTTAATTGTTTAGAGGAACTACCCCGAACAATTTTTGGTCCACGGGTTCCAAGGATCCGCAGCATAATTTGGCTCTTGGAGATATCTGTCCGTTGAAAATGACCTACCCAGCCGATGACTGTAGAGACTCCTATGGTTAAAGTGACGTGTTGAGTCAGGTCTGGCGTTGGTTGCCCTAGGAAAGTTCTGTCTCAACACGTCACAAAAACCCCTTTCCGATCCTCCACACGGGAAGACACTCCTGTAGGAGAATGGTAACTCCCCAGATTCATTAACTGGTAAATCGATCGACTTAGAGTCACCCAAGCTAGTTCATCTATTAAATCGTTTCCCATTATATTACTAAGAACTGGAACCCAGCAAAGGTAAACGATATTTCGTATATAGTATGGACCCTTTCTGGACTAATGTATAGCTTGCGAGTCCATGACATACTTCAGAGCCTTTAGGGCCGCGTGAAATATGTGTTGGAATTGGTTTCAAGTCCTCTAATTAACTCTGCTGTTTTTCAGTAGAGGGAAACATCTCCTGCTTGAAATACGCTGCAGCTATCGTTAAGCTGTAGAGTAGATGACCCATAGGGTCGTCTACTGCAGAGTAGATGGCCATAGGGTCGCCTACTGTAGAGTAGATGGCCCATAGGGTCGTCTACTGTAGAGTAGATGGCCCATAGGGTCGTCTACTGTAGAGTAGATAGCCCATAGGGTCGTCTACTGTATAGTAGATGGGCCATAGGGTCGTCTACTGTGGAGTAGATGGCCCATAGGGTCGTCCACTGTAGAGTAGATGGCCCATAAGGTCGTCCACTGTAGAGTAGATGGCCCATAGGGTCATCTACTGTAGAGTAGATGGCCCATAGGGTCGTCTGCTGTAGAGTAGATGGCCCATAGGGTCGTCTACTGTAGAGTAGATGGCCCATAGGGTCGTCTACTGTAGAGTAGATGGTCCATAGGGTCGTCTACTGTAGAGTAGATGGCCAATACTGTCGTCTACTGTAGAGTAGATGGCCCATAGGGTCGTCTACTGTAGAGTAGATGGCCCATAGGGTCGTCTACTGTAGAGTAGATGGCCCATAGGGTCGTCTACTGTAGATTAGATGGCCCATAGGGTCGTCTACTGTAGAGTAGATGGCCCATAGGGTCGTCTACTGTAGAGTAGATGGCCCATAGGGTCGTCTACTGTAGAGTAGATGGCCCATAGGGTCGTCTACTGTAGAGTAGATGGCCCATAGGGTCGTCTACTGTAGAGTAGATGGCCCATAGGGTCGTCTACTGTAGAGTAGATGGCCCATAGGTATCATTTTGAGGGAAAAAGGGCTGCGTGAGGGAGATGTTGCAATAGAGGGGATTTGTGGGGTCCATCATGCTTTG
Source organism: Musca autumnalis (assembly GCF_047663935.1). Taxonomy (NCBI): domain Eukaryota; kingdom Metazoa; phylum Arthropoda; class Insecta; order Diptera; family Muscidae; genus Musca; species Musca autumnalis. Next base: position 71,475,850 of record NW_027411644.1, read on the forward strand.
GAATAGAAACCGAATGGACCATGGTTGGGCGGGTCAAGTGTGGGTCGAGTCATCAAGAGACCCAGATCTCCGAAAATGTTCCCCGTGTATGTGGTTTGTAAAGTTTTGTGTAGTGTTTGTTTTAGTTCATATAAAAAAATGATGTTAGGCCCTGGGTTTGTTTGGGTGGGTTAAGGACCGCCTTGAGAAGCCACCGTGGAGCTACCGGATGGCCCGAATAAACGCCCGTATGGGGCCGTAACAGAAATGGGTCGTCTACTGTAGAGTAGATGGCCCATAGGGTCGTCTACTGTAGAGTAGATGGCCCATAGGGTCGTCTACTGTAGAGTAGATGGCCCATAGGGTCGTCTACTGTAGAGTAGATGGCCCATAGGGTCGTCTACTGTAGAGTAGATGGCCCATAGGGTCGTCTACCGTAGAGTAGATGGCCCATAGAGTCGTCTACTGTAGAGTAGATGGCCCATAGGGTCGTCTACTGTAGAGTAGATAGCCCATAGGGTCGTCTACTGTAGAGTAGATAGCCCATAGGGTTGTCTACTGTATAGTAGATGGTCCATAGGGTCGTCTACTGTGGAGTAGATGGCCCATAGGGTCGTCTACTGTGGAGTAGATGGCCCATAGGGTCGTCTACTGTGGAGTAGATGGCCCATAGGGTCGTCTACTGTGGAGTAGATGGCCCATAGGGTCGTCTACTGTGGAGTAGATGGCCCATAGGGTCGTCTACTGTGGAGTAGATTGCCCATAGGGTCGTCTACTGTAGAGTAGATGGCCCATAGGTTCGTGTACTGTAGATTAGATGGCCCATAGAGTTCAATGAATGGGTTTTCGCAATAGACACCGGAGGTCGGAATTCGATTACCATCAGTTCAGTGCTCATTTCTCTAGTCCATGTGGCAGTAGATTTAGTGTCAGATTTAGGTCAGCCCTTCATAAATGTCTTTATGGAAGTTACCTGACCGCAAGATCGTACAATCATTTGCATACGTTACGATCTCAACCGTCTGGAGGGGGTGGAATACATGAGAGGGAGACGTACGACTGGCGGCCACACATATAATTGATTATCCAACTTTCCAACCATGGCCTCGGAGGGTAGTCTGCTCAATGTCCCCAAACAACGTGGAGTGCTTGACAGTATCAAAGGCTTTCGATAAGTCAAGGGCCACTATCACTGTTCTATCTCTCGGCTAGATCTGGCTGAGTTCTCGACCTCAAGGGTCTTTGCTACAGGCGGCAAAAGCAAAATCGGCCCTGTACGATTCATCTTTGTTGGCATCTTAGTCTGACTTTAGCAGCGGCACCACCCTGTCCAGACTTCGGGAACGATGTGGGTGGCTGGAGCCGCTTGAGAACTTTGGTGAGGAGGGAGTCCCTAATCCAGTCGTTTCAGTATTACAATAGGGATACTGTCAGCGATTAAAATAAATTGAGCATTGCTTCGGATTAGTCAGCATAACGTCGCCAAACTTAACTGAGGTCCTATCTTTGCCTTCCCGTTACCCACAATTCACTAATTTCGGCGTCAACTGGGCCACTAGAGTTGACTCGACCAGGGTTTCGGAGTCGTGAAAAAAAACTAGCCTGGAGTCGGAGTCGAGCCAAAAATACCTCGACTCCGAAACCCCGGGCTCGACGAAGCTAATTTGCTAGTCCCTCCGCCCTGTAGGGAAATTTGGTCTCAATTCGAGTATTCGAGCGATTGCAGCACAAAAGGATTGGGCAAATTTCTGATGTGGTGATTAGTGAACTATCTCTGAAACTAAGCCTAGTGCTGCGTGATGTGATAAAATCGGGCGGTCTGCTGATGGAGAAAATTATGGGAATATGATCTGACCCAAGAGAAACGACGGGTTGCCAAGTGATGTCATTTGTCAGAACAGGTCATACGATGGTTATATCTAGCGAACTGTGGCACTCCTCTAATTTTTGTAGGGGCGTCTTCATTGACCATGCAAAACATATAGCATAGGACTAGGTTATGGGCTCCATTATGCAAAATAATATTTCGTGCGGTACGAAAGAATGGACCGGCCAAGTCGGTCTTCTAGCTTGATCTAAGTTTATAAGAAACATTACGTGAATCAAATCGGTTCCTCTAGTACATACCAGCCAGTTACTGGTTATTTTGTGGCCATAGAAAATTTCCAAAGCTTTTGGGTCATTATCCGAGAAATTTTGGGCTTCCTCGTGATATATCGTTGTAATCAAGATCAAAAAAAAAACTAACTGCGGTAAAAATTTCAAAACGATCCAAAGATAGTCCTTAAATTGCTCTTAAGGAAGTTTTTTTTTTTTGGAAAAGGTACCCGAAGGATTGGTCCAACCCAGTCCATCTTTGAACTAGATCTAAGTGGATACCGACAACAAACTTCTTACAGACCTCTCCTCTCATGTATGAAAGGATGATCCCGTCTAATACATATTAGATTTTTTCCAAGAGCGGTTGGGACCGGGTTCAATATCCCTATGCTAATTGATATAAGTCTAATCATTAAAATTAATCTTCTTTTTGCTTTTTTTCAGACGTAGCTGAAAGTCCACGTTATGGTACTATACGCCGGCAAAAGCCTTGTGCCCCATCACCGCCCATGAAATTGCAAAACCTAATGGTTAGCACAGATCCCAATGGTGCACCGGCAACGGCCAATAGCAATGAGTTAGTCAAAAATAATGGAGAATTACAGCAGCAACAAACACAACAACCGCATAATAATCACCAAAGAGCAAAGGAATTATTCCCTTCGAACTCGGATGGTGTTAGTCAACAAAATAATATTTCACCCAACAATAATAATGGCCATACAGAAAAACCTGAGATTCCTCCATTACCCAAACAACTGCTGCAACAGCAACAGCAACAACAGACGCAGCAAAATGACAACTCATCATCTACAAATGCAAATAACATAAGTGGACCACAACAAAACACAGGACCGCCACCACCATTATCAGCCAAACCCGTACCCATGACACGTACACAATTCTTTGGTTTGGATACCCTTCCATCTCCCACAGCCGATCGCAAGAGCAGCGATAGTGTTAACTCAATGACCTTTAAACCAGATCTCCCACAAAAGCCAAAAATACCCAAAAGACCCATGGTCCTGGGTCTAACATCGGTGAACACAACATCGACGACGAACACCAACAATCGGGTCGGTGGCAGCGATGATGAATCCGGCACGATCCAAACAATACAAATTAATAATGCCACAACAAATGGTTCATTCCGAGGCAATAAGACAGCCGAACAATTGGTGCAGGAACATTGTGATAATGTAACAGCTTTACAAGCCAATATAGGCAGTAGTAATACCTCCATACCCTCAGCCATATTAAAGGAGGCCAATCATAATAGTAATCATAACTTGGCAACGCATGATGCTGTCAATGCCAATCAACTACCACCACCACCATCTGTAGTCAATAAATTGACAACATTTAGTTATAATACCCCAACGACCCTACATACCAACACCAACACCACCACCACATCCCAATCCTCAACGAATTCCACTGGTGATACCCATCAAAAATCTGTAATGGAGACAACGCGTTTAACGCCCACAACTCCTGTTTCCCCCAATATGATTATGACCCCCAAAAGACCAACAGTGCCTGCTCCACCTCCGCCTGTTATTGTTAAGAAACCTGTAGAATAAGTAACCCGTTTTTTTGTTTTTAAGTTTAGGATCAGAGATCGGTGATTTTCTTTTGTATTATGTTTTGTTTATCATGTCAGTGCGCATGGGTGCGTGAGTATTTCTTTTGTCTGCGAGAGTGCAAAAGAAATGTGCGTTTTTTAATGCCTATGTTTTAGAAAAAAGGCTGGATTTTCTGAAGTTCACAGTTGGGAGAAGTATGTCCATATTTATATTAGGCAATTTTCCTTGCGGCAATTGTCAGTTTGAAGGAGGGAGAGGTGAGGCATATGGTAACCCTTTGCCTCTCAACACCCTCTCTTATCGACAAAATGACAATTGCCGCAAGGAAAATTGCCTAATGTAAATATGGACAAAAGGAGGAAATTTTAGTGAGGTTATTAGAAATTTGAGACATTTTTTTTACTTTTTGGGGATGGATTTCGGTCACAATTATAAAGTTGCTATCAGAGAGTAAAGGAAAATGCTTTCGATTTTTTAAATTTTCTCTTAAAAAAGTGAGGTTATGTGAGAATTAAAATAAAAATTTTATTGCAAATATCACTTTATCAATATTAAACAAAATTGCTGCAGAACAAAATTTAAAAAAGGTTTTTTTTTTAATATTTTGTTTACAGAAGTGAGATTAGTACCCAATTCTTTTACCATATTCCCAAAGTGAGGTTATGGTCAAAATAAAATTTTGACCGAACAAGAAACCATTTAAAAAAGATTTTAGATTTCCATTTTAATTTTACTAGAAATAGAAACATTTTAACTTTTAGGCTATGAGATTTTTTTTTGTTAAAATTGAGGTTATGTGTGAATTAAATTAATATTTTTCATTAAAATATTAATTGATTAATATTAAACAAAATTGCTGCAGAACCAAATATAGTTTCTTTATTTAAATATGTCTTTAATTTTCAGAAGTGAGATTATCCCACAATTCTTTTACCGCATTCACAAAGTGAGCTTATGGTCAAAATATAATTTTGATTGTACATAAATTTCTGTTCCAAAAGCTATTATTATAAACACAGGTTTTAAATTTCCATTTCAGATTTTCTTAGAAACACTTAAATTTATTTTAGGTTATTACAAATTCTCTTTTTAAACATCCTTTTTAAGATATTGTCTACTTTTTAAGCTTAGTTATTTAAACAGCAAGGAATTTTAAACATGTCACAATATTTTTTGTTCACCTTCTATTAATATTATTTCAAAAAGCAAGTTTATGATTTTGAATCGGTATTTGTCTTCTTAAAGCTGCCTTTCTTACCTGTGGCCGATAAACTGACCTATTTCAATTGGAGTTTGTCAAATTTTTATAAATATTTATGATATTTATGATACATATAATAGGTTTATAATTTCTTTAGAGTTCGTATAAAATTGTCAACCTCATTAGGGTCCTTGTCAAAAAGTAAGGTTATGTTTGCAACATAAATGTATTTCATAAAAGACTTATTTTATATGTACCTCTAATGGGTGTCCCCATAGTACAATTCCCAATTTGCACTTTATATACCTGGGGCCGAATCTCAGGTTAACAACGGGGGTTATCATGAATGAAATTTCCCCGTGAGTTTTGTCTTTCCGCCGCACAATGGTTCAGGAATCGATTTTCCTGGCCAAAAATAACAATTTTGTTTTGTCAAAGATATTTAATGTCTATATAGGATTCGATAGCAAACATATTGAAACTAAGGAAACCAAAAAATTAGGCCCAAATATTGGAAGGTGTGGGCGTGGCGTGCCCCTAAAGACGAACATTTCCCCCATTTTTGGGAAATACGTCATTTTTGCAAATTTCTGGAGAAAAACGAAGCTATTTCTCTGAAACTATAACAGTTATTGTGTTCATTGTTTTTGTGTAAGGTAGGTAGGATTGTGGCCTTTAAAAATCGTTTTAGTAAATTACCGTAGCGTTTACACAACATGATCTATTTTATTTTTCCTCGGGTACTAAATTTTATGAAATTCCACATTTAGTGGACTAGAACAACATGGAACAAAGTTCTGTTTTCGCAGAAAGATGCCCGAAAGTCTCCTCTTCCAGCCCATATATACTTTTGTACCCGTCCCGTTCCGTCCGTTTAACACTTTTTTCAATTGATTGAAATTACATGGGTAAAAATGTGTGGTTTTCTATACAGTTTCCATATGAATTACAGTTTTTTGACACACATTACAACTTTTTTGAGTATATGAGTTTTTTTACGAGTTATATAAGTTTTATTAAAACACAAGCAGAATTTTTTTAATTTATGAAAAAATTTAATTTTTTTTGTAAATTTTTTTTTTTACCAATTTTTGAAAAAAAATTTTTTTTTTGCCTTTTTTTCGAATTTTTTTTTTAGTTTGTTTTTGGCAATTATTTTGTTTATTTGTTGGTGTTTGAACATCTTTAATACATAGGAAGATATAAAAACCACAAAAACACTCATATTTTGATGAAAAATAGTGAAAAAACTCAAAAGTTTAACTTTGATCTTGAATTTCTCTGCAACTACTAGACCGAACTTGACCGCTCATAATTCGTCTGAAAGCTGATTGTGTTATCTGTCTATCTATATATCTCTATCCGTTCAAAAGTAACAGAATTTTGACCAGGAAAAAACGATTCTGAACCACTGTGCGCCGTTGCAACTTAAGTGAGAAAGTGGCAAATAACAGTCATTTCTCTTCAAGCGAAAGGCCATTCCAACCACCAGACATTTTTGTTGGGGTAGCCATAAGGAGACTATGCACTTGTCACTTTAGTTGATGACCATAGAGGTTTTTTTAAAGCCACAAGAATAATCTACCGGGAATTTTTCAAAATGATTCAAAACAAAATGGAACTTTTGTGTGCGAGGTATCCAAAGGTGATTTAAGTTTGAAAATAGTATTACAAGGCGCAAAAAGTTACTCCCTTCTTGAATTAGGCCCCAATCAGCCAAACAGATGGACAGACAGACGTACATGTCTAAATCGAATCCAAACGAAATTGGTCTTAACGCATTTGGGGGTCTTATCCCAGAATTATGATGTGACACAATTTTTATTGTATTATAGTGTAAATATCCTCAATACCCTAAAGGTTGAGGTTATAAAAAGTGAGGTTACGGTTCCATTTTATAGTCTAACCATACTAGACCTACTCACTAGTATCTATCAACGGATTCAAGAACAAACTTTAAATCACTGTATTTATATTTGTGTAGTTACTATCCTGGAGAAGGTTATACTGGTGTTCTAGGCTCCTACAACATTTATGTCCTAGGGGTGTTTCCATCCACATTGCTTTTTAGAGGGCTCAATTCAAAGGAGAACATATTTTACACTGAATTTTACTATAGGGTCACAGAACGGCCGACTTCGGTATTGTCAGTTGCTTTGTATTCGTGAATGAAAATAGGGCTTCTTAAATCGATATCCCCACTACTGCAATTTCATAAAATTACTGTATTATGGAACTCGATTTAAGAACCCCTAGTTTCATGCACGAATACAAAGCAACTGACAATACGGAAGTCAGCCAACAAAATAAATCTGTAGACATAATACACGGTGTGCCTTAACAAATTTAAATGGAAGGTGCTTACACCTCGGAAGTTTTTGCTGATTCTGAAACTACAATGCTCATAGATGAGAAATATCAAGAAACAAAAAAAAATCGCCGGAGGGATTTTAAAATAAATCGCGATTTAAGTTCACATATTTAGGGGTTCTTTAGGTTTTCAAAATTTAGCTTGGAAACCGCGAGTTCTATGTAAATGGGTCTAAAGAAAATGATGTAGCAGAGAAAATTCTCCACAAGATTGACCTTTATGATATTTTTGTAGGTTTTACCGTTTTTGAGATATAGAATTTCAAATTGAGACAATGCACTGACTGTATCGCCTCCTTATAAAACAATGTCATTACTGCAATTTCCCAAATTACACTTATATATCTTGAAAATGGTACAACCTAGAGAAAAATAAATCATCCAATCTTGTAGAGAATTTTAACAGCTTCACTATTTTCTTTAGTCCCATTTTGATATGACTTGCGGTTTCCAAGCAAAATCTTGAAGACTTAAGATAAAAACCTAAGGATTTGAGCTGAACCTTTATATCTTAAAAATGGTAAAACCTACGAAAAAACCTAAAGGTCAGTCTTATAGAGAATTTTCACAGCTACAACATTTTCTTCAGACTCATTTCGATACGACTTGCGGTTTCCAAGCAAAATCGTGAAAACCTAAAAAATCCCTAAAATTGTGAATTTTGATCGCGATTTATTTAAAAATCACTCCGGCGATTTTTTCAATATTTTTTTATTTTTCTTATCTATGAACATTGCTGTTTCAGAATCCAAAAAACATCCCATGTGTAAGCGGTTTCCATTAAAAGTTAGTTAAGGGGTACTGTGCATAATATTGTTTTATAAAGGGACGATACAGTCAGTGCATTGTCCCAATTTGAACTTCCATATCTCAAAAACGGTAAAACCTACAAAAATATCATAAAAGCCAATCTTGTGGAGAATTTTCTCTGCTACAACATTTTCTTAGACTCATTTACATAGAACTCGCGGTTTCCAAGCTAAATCGTGAAAACCTAAAGAACCCCTAAAAATGTGAACTTAAATCGCGATTTATTTTAAAATCCCTCCGGCGATTTTTTTGTTTCTTGATATTTCTCATCTATGAGCATTGTAGTTTCAGAATCAGCAAAAACTTCCGAGGTGTAAGCACCTTCCATTTAAATTTGTTAAGGCACACCGTGAATATGAACATGGAAAATAATTGCAAACAAATTAAACATTTCAAAGTAAATATTTAATTTTATGTTAATGTCTAAACACATCAAAATTTGCCCCTATTCTTCATATTATTGGGTTAATGTCAATGAAAGATAAATTCTACATCGAATTTCAGCATGGGTCACAGAACAAAAGAACTCTGTAGATATAATATAAATATGAAAAATTATCTGAAACAAATTGGGTATTTTTACACATTGAAAAAGTTAGGTTATTTTTAGGGGGAACGAAAATTCCCCGTGAGTTTTTGTCTTTTCGCCGTTTCAACTTAAGGGAGAAAGTGAAAAAATTTACGGGAATTATTGTCCAGAATAACCCCAATAATCTACATCAAATTTCACATTGAGAGCAAGTGATTCCGGAAAGAAGTATTGATTGATTTTTTACATGAAGCAGCGAGGATGCCGTCTATTTGTATGTCTCTATGGAAGTGAGTAAACAGGCAGAAGAAGCTCTTGGTCAGTTATGGCCAATAAAAGTTAACTCCCTAGAATAAAAAGTAAAACAGGGTGATTATGAATGTAAACTTCCCGTGAGTTTTGTCTTTCTGCCGTTTCAACTTAAAGGAAAAAGTGAGAAAACTCACGGGGAGTTGATATTCATAATTGGGCTGAAAAAGAAGCATTCCCGATCATCTTTTTAGCGCTTCAAAAGTTTATTTGTAAAAAGAATCATAAATTTTGTATATGCAATACATTCGATGATGTGGATGCAAATAGGAAGTTGTCAAAGGACGAAGAACTGAACTGAAAAAGCTGTTAAAGAATTACATTTTTTAGTTCCTTTTTATTTTGCTGGGATGTAGTATGGATTCACTTGCACTCATAATGCAACTACTTTTTTTGCTACAAACATGTTGCTGGTTATTTTTGTATTCCCTCAGCCTTTAAGCTAATGGCGGTACATTTGATGCGATGAAAATTTGCCTCAAAATGCAGTCGATTTAGTCATATGCCCGTCCGTCTGTCTGGCTGGAGCGCACGATATTTCTCCAAGGGATCAACCGATTTGGTTCAAATTTTAGTTCTCGCAATATTTAATCCAAACTTAGTGTCAAGTTCGAAGATGGGTTATATCCTTCCGGTACCTCTCGCAGAATAGTTCGAAAATTTTTAGAAAATTTGTGCGCACGATAACCCTTGAAGGGAGTAACCGTGAAATTTCAACCAGACTTAGATGAGGTTCCCATATGGAATCAATCGGTCCATTCCTTCGGGTACCTCCCACACAAAATTTCCGAAAAGTTCAGTTTAGGGCCTGCTCTCGAATCACTTTGATTTTTGTTGTAACAAATTGTATTCACTGTCCATATACGACGGTACATGTTTCATCAGGGGCAAGTCTATACTTCCTGAGAAAATAGCCAGAAAGTTGCAAAAAAAACCCTATGACACAGGGTGTAGTGGTTGAATCGCAAAATAACTCTCGAACGGATCTGCCGATTCGGTCAAAATTTGGACTTCATAATATTTTGTCAATTCTTAGTTTATGTTCGAAGATAAGCCATATCAGTCAACTCCTTCTGGTACCTCCCTCACAAATGTTCTAAACTTTTCGCTAAAATTGTGCGCACGGTAACTCTCGAAGGTAGTAACCGAGTTGTTCCATACTGTGCACATCGCAATATTTCTACGAGACATAGATTAGGTTCGAATATGGACTATATATGACAACTCCTTCGGGTACCACCTCCCACACAAAATTTCCGAAAAGTGCAGTTTGAGAGCTGCTCGCGAATCCCTTTGATTTCGGTTGTAGCAGTTTGTATTCGGCAGCGGCAAGTCTATTGTTCCTGAGAAAATGACCCGAGAGCTGTATAAACCCCTACGACATCTGTAGCGGGAACGCACGGTAACTTTGGAACGGATCAGGCCAAAAGTTTGGCCTTCGTAATATTTTGTCCAAACTTAGTGTCAAGTTCGAAGATGGGCCATAACGGTCTACTCTTTCGGGTACCTCCGCCACAAAAGTTCAAAATTTTTCGTTAAAATGGCGCGCACAATAAATATCGAAAGCATAACCTGTTTTCTTCCAGACATATTTCAGCTTTGAATATGGTCTATATAGGTCCAATCCTTCAGGTACCTCCTACAAAAATGTCTACATTTTTTGCACAAAGTGCAGTTTATGAATACTACTTTTACGACGGTAAAATTTTTTTCGGGGGCAAGTCCATACTTCCCTGGGTGCAATGGTTAACACCGTGGTGCAATGGTTAGCACGTCCGCCTTGCAGTCAGAAGGTCTGCGGTTCGAATCCCAGGCCAAGCAACATCAAATTTAAAACGGTGGCAAAATTCCCCCTCAGTAATGCTGGCGACATTTCCTGAGTATCTCAGCCATGAAAAACTTCTCTACAAAAGTGGTGTCTTAGACACGCCGTTCGGACTCGGCGATAAAAAGTAGGTCCCATATCATTGAGCCAATATGAATCGGCGTGCACTCATTGATATGAGAGAAGTCTCCCCTTGTCCCTTCGGGGATGTTGTAGGAACATATGTATGTATGTAACAAAAGCTCCAAATAACCCCGTCGTCACCAACTCAAAGGACTGATGGGAATTGAGTATACGATTTGGCCAAAATTTTGCACATTAAAATTTCTTCTAAACCTACATCAAGTTCGGAAAACACCTTTGCGTACCTCCCTCTCAATAGCACGAGG